>NC_133660.1:226632902-228094695 GCF_037893015.1 Macrotis lagotis | reverse complement strand
AGTCCTACTCCAGTACTTCATGATGGCATGGATATGACTGTGTTTTAAAGTAAACACTATAGTGGAACACATAAGCCTTGTCAGTCCTATCTAGCTGAAAGTTTCAAAAATGGCCCAATAATAGACTGTCCATCATCTGAGGACCAGTATAGTTAAGTCAAAGGAAGCTCATTATTATTAGAGTGGTCATAAGGTGACAAATCTTTCATCAATAGTAATCCCCAAGACCACCTAATACAATACTCATAAGTATTCTGATAATGAAGGGAATATACACATTGACAAAATTACATATTTTTAAAACTCTAACACTTGCATTGGCATCTTTAGGAGTCTTACATTACATTTAAGTGGTTCACCAAAACTTCAATATTTTTTTCACCTGAATTTTTACCTAGCTACATTTCCCTCATGCTGTTGCTTGCACAATTGATTTTTTTTTTTAATACAGGCATCAGACTTTACATTTATTACTCTAAAATTTTATCTTAATGGTTTCAGTCCATCCTTCCAATGTGCTGAAAGATTTTAAGATTTTGATCCTGTTATTCAAAAATAACACTTGTTGGGGGCATCTAGGTGGGGCAGTAGATAGAGCACTGGCCCTGGAGTCAGGAGTACCTGAGTTCAAATCCAGCCTCAGACACTTAATAATTGCCTAGCTGTGTGACCTTGGTTAAGTCACTTAACCCCATTGAGTTAAATAAATAAAATAAAAAAAAATACCACTTGTTGCTTCTCTTAGCTTTGTGGTATTCACAAACTTGATAAGCAATGTCATCTATGTCTTCATTCAAACTCATTGGTATGGACCTCTGAGCTGATTTCCAAACCAAAAATTCTATAATTCTAAGTAGAAGAACTGACCTCAGAATCTATATAAATCCTTGACTTTTTTTGGTCTAATGATAAACAGTTTAATGAAGCTTCTGTATACCTTCACAGAATAATACTTTTAAATATATAAAAATAATATGTATAATATATATAAAATAAATTATATTTAAATATAGTTGTAGGAGAGCAGTGATCACACCTTTCTTTAAAGAATACAATCTATTGACACCCCCCCCAAGCTAGTTCTGAAAAACAGAAGCAAGAAAGGTCTGAAGCTTTGGAGAGGGCCTCCTTTTATCCCAGGAATGAAGCATAATTTGAATACAGAATTAAAAGTCAAGAAATAGGCTGAGAAAATGAACGAACTACACAAAAGGACCCGAATATAAAAAGTTACTATGGTCCAAGGAAGATCAAGACACAAACTCAGAAAAAGATTATGATATCAAAATAGTTATGTACAAAGCTTCAAAGAAAAATATGAATTGGTCACAGGCACAAAAAAAAAGGAAAGAATTCTTGAAAAAGGTCAAAAAGGATTTCAAAAAAATCAAATAAGAGAACTAAAGGAAAAATTAAGAAAAGAAATAAAAGTGATGCATGAAAATTATAAAGAGAGTTAACAGCTTAGCAAAAGAGGCACAAAATACTAGATAAAAATAACATCTTGGCACAAAAATTCGCTGAAAAAAATTCCTAAAAAAAAAAAAGAACTAGTCAAATGGTAAAATAGGTACAAAAATCCATTGGAAAAAAACTCATTTAAAAGTAGATTGATCAAATGGAAAAAGAGGTACAAAAATTAAATGAAGAAAATAATTCATCAAAAATTAGAAGTAGGCAAATGGAAGCTAATAACAAAATCAAAAGAAGGATAAAATGAAGAAAATATGAAATAGCTCATCAGAAAAACAACTGACCTGACAAATCCAGGAGAGTGAATTTAAGAATTATTAGGCTATTGGAAAGTCAGATTAAAAAAAAAAGTCTAGATATAATCTTTTTTAAAATTTTTTTAGGGTTTTCTTTTTTTTTTTTTTTTTTGCAAGGCAAACGGGGTTAAGTGGCTTGCCCAAGGCTACACAGCTAGGTAATTATTAAGTGTCTGAGACCGGATTTGAACCCAGGTACTCCTGACTCCAGGACCGGTGCTTTATCCACTACGCCACCTAGCTGCCCCTTAGATATAATCTTTTAAGAAATTAACAAGAATAATTGTTCTGATATTCTAGAATCAGAGGAGTAACATAGAAACTGAAAGAATCTATATCAATCACCTCCTGAGAGATACCAAAATGAAAAATCCCAGGAATAAATAAATCAAATTCTAGAGTTTCAAGGTCAAGGAGAAAAATATTGCAAGCAACTGAAAAAAACAATCCAGATATCATGGACACAACAGTTAGGATCACACAAGATTTAGCAGCTTCTACACATTAAAGGACTAGAGGATTTGGAAATTTCTTTCATGAAACCCAAACCAGTAAGAGCCAAAACAGAGAAAGAAAACTAAAGACCAATTTCCTTAATGAATGTTGGTGGGTTTTTTTTTTTTAACATAAAATACTAGTGAGGAGATTATAATATATCAGAAAAATGAGACACTACCACCAGGTGAAATTTTAGCAGGAATGCAGATCTGTTAAATATCAGGGAAATTATAAACATAATTAACCATTTCAATAATAAAAACCAATAAAAATCATATAATTATCTCAACAGATACAGAAAAAGTTTTTGACAAAATACAACACTTATTCCTATTAAAAACACTTTAAAGCATAGGAATGAATGGAGCGTTCCTTAAAATTGTAAGGAGTTTTATCTAAAACCATCAACAAGTATTATGTGTAATGGGGATAAGCTAGAATCCTTTCCAATAAGATCAAGGGTTAAGTAAGGATTATTTAATATTGTTCAGGAAAATGCTAGCTATAGCAATAAGAAAAGGAAATTGAAAGAATTAGAGTAGCGATAAACAAAACTCACTCTGCAGTCATTTTGAAGGTAAACTTGGAAAACCCTACAGAATAAACTAAAAAGTTAGCTGAAATAATTTTCAACTCTGGAAAAATATAGGATATAAAATAAATCCATAAAAATCATCAGCATTTCCATATATTACCATGAAATTACAAGAGAAAGGAATAGAAAGAGAAATTCCATTTAAAGTATCTGAAAACCATATAAAATCCTTGGGAGTTCACCTACCAAGACAAACCCAGAAACTATATGAAAAACAATTACAAAATGCTTTTCACACAAAGTCAAATCTAAACAATTGGAAAAATATCAATTGTTTTTGAGTAAGCTGAGCCAATATGATGAAAATGATAATTCATCCTAAATTAATTTATTTATTCAGTGCCAATCCAATCCAATTTCCAAAAAATTATTTTATAAAGCTAGAAAGAATAATAAAAAATTCATCTGAGAGAAAAAAGTCCAAAAATATCAAGGGAATCGTTGAAAAAAAATTTAAAGGAAAGCTGACAAATTCAAAAATCCAATATTTTGGGACAAGAAATCACTGACAAAAATTGCAGGGAAGGAAAGAAGTATTACTAAAACTAGATATAGACCAATATCTCACATCATATACTGAGATAAGGACAAAATGGATACATGATTTAGACTTAAAGGATGATGTTTATAAACATAAAAAATAGAATACTTTGCCTGTCAGGTTTATGGATAAGGGAAGAATTTATAACTAGAGGACAAAGAACAATACAAGATGTAATATGGATAATTTTTATTACTTCAATATAAAAAGGTTTTGAAAAAACCCAGCCAATACAGACAAGACTATAAGGGAAGTAATAAACTAGGAAAAATTGATACAGCAAGTTTATCTGATAAAGGCCTCATATCTCAAATATAAAACTATATCAAATTCCATAAAAATATGAGTCATTCCCCAATTGATAATTGGGGGCAGTTTTCAGAAGAAGAAATTAAAGCTAACATATATCTTATAAAAATGCTTTAAATCAATACTAATGAGAGAAATGCAAATTAAAAAACCATTCTGAGTTATCACCTCATACCTAACAGATTGGGCTATGATAACCAATAAGGAAAATGTAAAATTCTAGCAGGGATGTGGAAAAATTGGGGCTCTAATGTACTATTGGTGGAGTTGTGAACTGCTCTACCTATTCTGGTGAGCAATTTGGAACTATGCTCAAAGGTCTATAAAATTATGCATACCCTTTGACCCTACAATACCACTATTAGGTCTGTTCCCCAAAGAGATTTTTTTAAAGGAAAAGGACCTATCTGTGCAAAATTGTTTATAGCAGCTCTTTTTGTGATGGCAAAGAATTGGAAATTGAGGTGATGTCCATCGATTGGGGAATGAGATTGATCAAGATGTAGTATATGGTTTGGGATGTAATACTATTGAGCTATGAGGAAGGATGGTTTCAGAAAAACTTGAAAGAAATATATAAATGGATGCAAAGTGAAATGCACAGAACCAATAGAACAGCATAATTATTATATATTATTAATATTAATTAATTAATACAATATTAATTATTATATATTACATAATTACATAATAACCATCTGAGAATATCTTAACTATTTTCAGCAATACAATGATCCAAGACAATTCTGATGGGCTTATGATAAAAAATATTATCTACTTGCGGAGAAAAAAATGGAATCATGTTGAGAGTTGCTTGGATGAGTTTAAAGATCCGTTATGACTAAAGCCTAAGTTTAGGTGACCCTTGAGCTGAAGGCTCTCCACAGAAAACTCTACTGTGATAACCCAACTGCATCATCCACGACCTCACTTATGTGATAGCCTGTACCCGAATTTCTTGACCTAGGTTACATCCTGCTAGGTTACATCCTGTGCAAGTTACAGAAACCTCACTGTTTTATCCTGTATGCTAATTTTGTGGCTTTCTGCTATAAAGAACTGTCTGATACTGTGAATAAAACTAGTATCTTCACTGGAGTGTACGCATATTTCTTTTCTCTCCTCAGCCAAATTAATTCCTCTGGTGGACAGGGGAACTCAACAGAGTCAGAATGCAAATTTTTTTTAGTCTGCATTTTCTTTTGCAAGAGGGCTAATATGGAAATGTTTTGCATGACTGCACATGTATAATCCATATCAAATTGCTTGCCTTCTCAAGAAGAGGGAGGGGAGAGAGGGAAAGAATTTGAAATTAAAATAAAAAAAACAAATGGGGTCAGCTAGGTGGTGCAGTGAATAGAGCCCCAACTCTGGAGTTAGGAGTACCTGAACACAAATCCAGACTCAGACACTTGACACTCATTAGCTGTGTAATGCTGGGCAAGTCATTTAATCCTAATTGCACTGCCCCCAAAAAAGCTAACTTTTAATGTACATGGCATTGAAAAAAATAAATAAAAAGAAATATAGTTGTTAAAAGAAAAAACAAAAACAAACTCACAGACCCCAAATTAAAAACCTTTGGGACAAGGGCCAGCTAGGTGGTGTAGTGGATAAAGCATCAGCCCTGGAGTCAGGAGTATCTGAGTTTAAATCCAGCCTCACACACTTAATAATTACCTAGCTATGTGACCTTGGACAAGTCACTTAACTCCATTGCTTTAAATAAAAATAAAATAGGATAGACAGAATAGATAAAAAGATAAATAGAATAGATAAAGCATTCATTAAGTGTTTCTATTATTACTAATCACTAAGGATACAAATACAAGCAAGGCAGTTCATACCTGAAAGGAACTTACATTCTTTTTTAAAAATCAATTTGAGGGGGCGGCTAGGTGGCAGCCCTGGAGTCAGGAGTACCTGAGTTCAAATCCGGCCTCAGACACATAATAATTACCTAGCTGTGTGGCCTTGGGCAAGCCACTTAACCCCCATTGCCTTGCAAAAACTTAAAAAAAATCAATTTGATTTAATTTTATTTTTTGCAAATGGTTACAAATGCAAATGTAAATGGTTACATGCAAAAACAAGTTTCAACATTTACTTTTAAAACCTTGAATTATGGATTCTCTTCCCTCTTCCCACCCCAATCCTGCCATTGAGAAAGTTATTTGATATGGGTTAAAAATATGAAGTCATGAAAAACATTATCACAATAGTCATATTATAAAAAGCAAATATAACACCTCCTCCCCCCAAAAAAGAAACCTTAAGAAAAATAAAGATAAAAAAAAAGTATGCTCCAATCTGTATTTGGACATCATCAGCTCTGTCTCTGAGATGATTATATTCTTTATCAGGGGTCCTTCAGAGTTGTCTTGGGTCACAGCATTGCTCAGAAAAGGTAAGTCATTCAAGTTGATCATCTACAACATTGCAGTTACTTTGTTTATAGTACATTTCCCATTGCATCTGCTCATGCAAGTTTTTTACTCAGAGCATTCTGAAGATCTTACAATTTAATAAGGATAAAATAATGCATTAAGGAAACTACAAGGAGTAGAGTCCACATATAGGGGCTATGGATGTCTCACTATAGACATGCTAAGGTTAAAAAAAATCAGACCCAGAGTGGACCCATAGATAGAATTTAAAGATGGGGTAAGGGACAAGAAGGATGTAGGGAGAGGGTGTAGATAGGAAATGAATGTAATAATTGAGGTATATAGGTTTTATAGGTTTGGTAAATTCATTGAAGATGAGGCTCTTTCATATTTGGCTTTGTTTTCCTAGCACTAAAGAAAGTCCTCTGCAACCTTCAGCCACCTCACCTCAGGAAGATATCAGTTCAAGTCCTATTTATGGCACATCCTAGCACACATTATATGACCTTATATATACTTAATCTCTCAGGATCCCCAGCAACTCTTATACTAGAAATAGTAGAACTATTTTTCTTCATTGAATAAAGAGTTTCGTGAACATGAAATCATATGTTCAGTCTGATGATGGTGGTGAGGATAATGACAATGACAATAATAATAATACCTTAAAGACACATCCCCAAATTGAGACTTTCAAACTTCATGAAAGTCATAGGGTTGGGGCGGCTAGGTGGAGTAGTGGATAAAGCACCGGCCCTGGAGTCAGGAGTACCTGGGTTCAAATCCTGTCTCAGACACTTAATAATTACCTAGCTGTGTGGCCTTGGGCAAGCCACTTAACCCCATTTGCCTTGCTAAAAAAAAAAAGTCATAGGGTTGCTAGTTCTTCTAGCAAGTACAATAAAATCTTTATCATCACCTCAGGGTATAGATCAGGGAAGGAAGCTTAGCTAAGAATTACATCAAATCTATGTCTTTCTCAGTTTCCAATAAAAGCTTTTTGACATCATCAAGGTTTATAATATGGGGGAGAGGAATTTCGTCTGGATTCAGCTTACTAATTAAAAGCAAAAGGAAACATTTTTATTAATAATTAGCTTAAATATTTTCTAACTGCCTTACTGTTTCTCAAGATAATTTCTAGCTTTTTGTATTTCTATTCAAATGTAAACTTAAAAGTCTTTGATATTTCTTGTCTAGTTGCATCACTTGGTGTAAGTCAACTGACCTTTTCAAAAATCTGTTTCTTCATCTCTTAAGATGTGGCTAACAGTTTTTCTCTGTGAGAATCAAATGAGATAATCACATGAAGCTCTTTGCATATTTTGAAGTACTATATAACTGAAAACTATCAATGTTCTTATTCCTATTTTTTACCTGTCAGAAGTTTTCTAGGAAATTTTAGTTTTTCCATAGAAGTTTATTTGATTTATCTTGATTAGATCGTTTCTAATGTATACTGGCCTCTGTGGAGGATGGTCCATTTATAATTGTAGCATGATCATTAGAAGGATGCTACATTTCTAAAAAATAGACTCAGAGAGATCTACCAATCACTCTCTGTGTGACTTTGCAAAGGCCATTCAATCTCATATCTCTTCCAGCTCTAAATCTGTGGACTAGGATCCAAAGAAATTGAATTTCCCTTACAAAGTTTCCTTCTGGTATAGAATCAGGTTGTTTTAGTAAGATATTAAAAAGTATTTCTTTGGGTTTTTTTCTTTTTGAAAAGAATATTACTGTTCAATCCTAGATAATTAGAGGCCCAAAAAAGACAGATGCAGCACTTCTGAAAATTATTTAGGTCCTGGAATTGCTCTAAGGTTTTCCTTCAAAGAAGACTCCCTACTTCCTGACAATCCAAGCAATAAGGTTCACATGAAGACCAGTTGAAGTCTGGGACCACCTTGCTTGCCAAGTTAATTCAGGGGTCTTAGAAATTTGTTTTTAATTACATGAATCCTCTTATCACTTATGTTTACAGCACTGTTCACTAGCTTTGGAGGGGATCCAGGGTCAAAGTCATAGTCTAATAGAACTGAAAGGTGAAACTAATATGGTAAAAAGGTGTTAATTTATTTAGAAATACCTAGTCAATCTGAAGATTCAGCAAGAAAACAGCTGTTTCTTTTTGTCCCTCAACCAAAGAGGTGCCCCTCTAGTGTAAGAAAGCAGGCTTTTTCAGAAATAGAGGGAGATATGCAATAGAGATTTTTTTCTCTTAGCATTTCTATAAGAATTATAAAAAAGTAGAAACCTATACTTAGGTGTAAAGCTAAATTTTTAATCAAAAAACAAACAACACACACGCCATAATCAAACAATTAACAGTATTTGTATCTAAATTCAAATTTCCTTCAAGAAATCAAATGCAGAATAGAAAATCAAATGATTATAGTTCATAGCTAAACAACTCAGTTGATGCACTGTTAGAAATTACTCTGCCCAGAACTAATCCTAAACTTTAAACAAGAGTCTCCCCAGCTAGTAACTTCAGGAAAGAGTCATTCAAGCAGAGGAAATTCTCCTGGGGCTGCTTTCTGGACATCTTCCTAGTCTTGACTTTTAGTTCAAAGTAAATTATTTAAATATTCAGTTAAATAGGTTGGGAGGTAGGAGACTATTTTTCAGCTGTCTAAGGGCATAAGGAAATAAGTTATTTATACCTTATAAAGACTGTTTAACAGCTACTTTAGATGTCAACTAAATTAAGATTTTATTTACAAAGCAAACATAATAACTATGAAAAAATCATTTTTCTCTTCTAAGGAATAAAGAAGTCACAAAGACACAGTTCTATTTTGAATCTAGGACCTAGGAGTCTCCAGACATTATACAATTGGTGGCTTGGTCCCTTGGTGCCATGCTTGCCCTAAAAGCCGAGTTAAAAAACCTTGGGGTGAATAGCTTTTAAAAGCAAGGCAAACAGGGAATGAGTAACAGCATTCAAGACTTTCTGTCCTTAATAGCACTCAGTAACTCATCAGCAGATGCGCTATGAACCCTTGGTTAAAGAGTGGAAAGAAACACTGAAAGTTTCATTTGCAGACTTAACTTGGCTACATTTTTAAAGACTTGTTTAAACAGTCCTTGAATAAACTAATCTTTCCTGCACCTCTCTCTAGATAGCTCAGGGCCTCTCAATGGTCATTCTGAACTTCTTCCTGTCACCCAAGGCTGCTCTAGAGGTAAAGGACAAATAAGGAGACTGAGCCCCAGGATCATAGGATGAATAGCATGGATTTTCCAGGTCCTATGGTCAAGAAAAAAACAGAAATTTCTAGTGCCTGCTTCTGGAAATGTTAAAGAAATCAGAACGGCCTCTCCCCCCACCCCCAATTCAAGAAATGACAGAAAGGTCAAAGGATTTAACTAAGGAAATGAACATCAATAATTCATTTTTACTACTTAGCAACATCCTAAAACTGCCAAGACTGTTACTAGGAAAAAGTCCTCACCATCTGGAATAAAATCTGTTCAGTCCTATCACATTGGTGGCAGCACAGCCATAAGCAATTTTACAAATGGCGTGAACTCCAAAGGCTTAACTAAGAACTTTCAAAGAAATAATAGTTTAAGGAGTATGCAATTAAGACATAGAAAACTAACAATAAGGACTTCAAGATATACAAAGTTCCTAAAAGAAGTTACAAAATAAACTTCTCTATTTCAAAATCTATAACCTCCAGTGATGTCCATAAAAAAAAGCTACAGATGAACATCTGTTTTTAGAGGTTCCCAATCAAAAATTGTGGTTCTAGGGCAGATTTAAGAAGGAAGAGAAAAAGCAAAGACTCACCTGAGCTCTCCTCAAAATCCCTCTGAATACCTTTAAATAATATCTTAACAATTCCTGGAGCAGCAGAACCACAAAAGGATGTCACAAAATAATTTTCCAGTCAAAGTTAACTTAGAAGGTCAGGAGAATAGTTGTGTTGCACCAGGGTGAGAGTGGAAATACAGTTCTAGGGCAGGCTATGCCAGCACAGACATCGACCTAGCAAATCAGGAGCAGGCCTTCAATTCATGAACCAATAGTGGCAGCAGCTGTTTCTGGAGCTATCAGTCCAGAGATGATAAGGGGTCAAAAAACTGGCCAAAAGGAGATTACAAAAAAAATAAATAAATAAAAATAAAAAATTTTTTTAAAAAAAAGGAGATTACAGGGGTCTCTGGTAGAACTGAGGCACAATTCTATTGATTCATCTGTACTTGAATCCAGGTTCCAGTCCTGGGTGCCAATTCAGGGCAAGAAGGAGCACTAACACACAAGAGCTTGCTGTTCCAGGAAAGCAGGAACCCTCATCACAGTTCCAGGGTGGAAAAGAGAGCAGGTAGTCACTCACAGACCAGAGCACAGGCTAGAAAACTAGTAAACATCTCTCTAGATCATAGCACCTTTGAAAGACTGAAAACTTGCAGTTATATACAAGTGTCTCTGAAAACAGCTACCTAAAATCCCTGAAGGTTGAGACAGTGTGACTTCAACCCTGGAAGCAAAGTCCTACTCTAACAAAGAGTTAAAAAATTCTAATCACAGAAAGTCACAACAACAAAGTCAAAACTCCTACATTCAAAGCCTCAAAAAAAAATATGAATAGTTATAGGCCATGGAAGAACTCAAAAGGGATGTTGAAAATCAAGAGAAAGAAAAAATTGGGAAGAGAAATGAATGATGAAGAAAATCACAAAAAAAAATCAACAGCTTAATATAGAAAGTACTAAAAATACTGAAGACAACCAACACATTATAAAAACAAAATAGTCAATGAGGAGAAGAATGTCTTAAAAAAAACAGAATTGGCCATATGGAAAAAGAGGTACAAAAATTCACCGAAGAAAAATCTACTTAAAAAGTAGAATTGGCAGTATAAAAACTCATTGAAGAAAATAAGTCCTTAAAAATTGAACAAATGGAAGCTAATGACTTTATGAGAAATCAAGAAACAATAAAACAAAATAGAAACAATAAAATAGAAGACAGTGTAAAATATCTTACTGTAAAAATCTGAAAAACAGATTCAGAAGAGATTTTTTTAAAAAAATCACTGGACTACCTGAATGCCATGATCAAAAAAAGAGCCTAGACAAAAATCTTTCTAAGAAATTATCATGGGGGCGGCTAGGTGGCGTAGTGGATAAAGCACTGGCCTTGGAGTCAGGAGTACCTGGGTTCAAATCTGGCCTCAGACACTTAATAATTACCTAGCTGTGTGGCCTTGGGCAAGCCACTAAACCCCATTTGCCTTGCAAAAACCTAAAAAAAAAATTATCATGGAAACTGACTTGATGTTCTAGAACTAGAGGAAAAAAACAGAAATGGAAAGAATTCATCAAACACCTTCTGAAAGACATCTCAAAATGAAAACTCCCAGAAATGTTATAGCCAAATTCCAAAGCTCCCAGGTAAAGGAGGAAATATTGCAATCAGCCAGAAAGAAAAAATTCAAGTATCATGGAGCCACAGTCAGGATAACACAAGATTTAGATTCTACATTTTTTTTAAAGGATTAGAGGGCTTGGTATGGAATTTTCTGGAAGGCAAAGGAACTAAGATTGCAACCAAGAATAAACAACCCTACAAAACAATATAATTTTTAAATATTTATTTATTTATTCTCTTTTTGTACAAATAATGTTTTTTCATACATTAATAAAATATTCTTGTTTACAAAATACACCCTCCCCCCACAAAATATAGACTCACTTGAGCGATAAAGTAATGGGGAGAGAAAAAAAATTTAAAAAAATAATAGTAATAATTGTAGGTATGGCCAGGTGGCGCAATGGACGGAACCCCAGCCCTGGAGCCAGGAGCACCCAAGCCTATATCCGGCCCCATACACCCAACAATCATCCAGCCGTGTGACATGCAAGCCACCCCAACACCAATGCCCTGCAAAAATCAAAAAAAGAAAAAAAA
Organism: Macrotis lagotis; assembly: GCF_037893015.1. Lineage (NCBI taxonomy): Eukaryota > Metazoa > Chordata > Mammalia > Peramelemorphia > Peramelidae > Macrotis > Macrotis lagotis. Next base: position 228,082,673 of record NC_133660.1, on the reverse strand, counting down.
AGACCCAAAATAAAATAAAATAGTAATAATAGTAGGGGTGCCTGGGGGGTCAGACAGAGCATTGGCCCTTGAGCCAGGAGCACCCAGGGCCGAATCCAGCCTCAGACACCCAAAGATCACCCTGCTATGCAGCTCCAGGAAGACCACCCAGCCCCATTTGCCCTGCACCCCCCCAAAAAATAATAATAATAAAAAATGTGCTTGAGTCTTTGTTCCAACACCAATAACTCTGTCATGGGTGGATCACATTCTTTACGGTAAGTCCATCACAAAAGTTACTTCCATATTTTTCCATTACTGATCGCAACTCCCTCCTTTCGTATTTCTCCACTACCATGTACTATATTTTTCTCTCTCCTTTCACTCTGACTCTGCTGTAGGGTAGCTGAATGGTGCAGCAGACAGATCCCTGGTGCCCCCTACCACCCCTTAGGCCCAGCATCCACTAGCCCTATGGTCCTGGACAGGCCATCCAATCCCAGCCCCTTGCAAGAAGTAAAAAAGAAATTGTGTTATATCTGGCCACTCTCCCCCCATGGTCCACCCTCTCTTCCATCACTCACATCCCCCCCTTCACCCTCTCCCCCCTCTTTTCTTCTTACTCCAGATGTCTATGCCCCATTGAATATATATGCTGTTTCCTCTCCTAGCCACCTCTGATGAGAACAAAGATTCCCTCATTCCCCCTTGCCTTCCCCCCTTCCATATCATTGAAATAGCTCATTATGATAAAGAAAAAACTTATTATATGAGATATCTTGGCCTATTCCCCCTCTCCTTTCTCTTTCTCCCATCACATTTCCCTTTTTTTCTATTGACTCCATTTTTACACCATATTTTATCTTCAAATTCAGCTTTCTCCTGTGCTTCAACTATAAAAGCTCCCTCTACCCACTCTATTAACTGAGAAGGTTCATATGAGTATTATCAGTGTCATTTTTTCTATGCAGGAATACATGCAGTTCATCATCAAGTCCCTCATATTTTCCCCCTCTCCTTCAATCTCCATGCTTCACCTGAGTCCTGTATCTGAAGATCAAAACTTCTGGTCATTCCAACAGGAACATTTGAAATTCCCCTGGTTCACTGAAAGTCCATTTTTAACCTGGAACAGGACATTCAGCCTTGCTGGGTAGTTGATTCTTGGTTGCATTCTAAGCTCTTGCCTTCCGGTATATTATATTCCAAGCCCTACGAGCTTCCAATGTAGTTGCTGCTAAGTCCTGTGTGATCCTGACTGCAGCTCCATGATATTTGAACCGTGTCCTTCTGGCTGCTTGTAATATTTTCTCTTTGACTTGGGAGTTCTGGAACTTGGCTATAATATTCCTAGGGGTTGGTTTTTTGGGATCTCTTTCTTGGGGGGCAGAATTTATTTAAAGGGAAAAAATGGTCATTTAATGTTAATAGCGGACTTTTAAGCATACTTGACAAAAAGATTGGAGCTGAATAGAACATGTGACATTCAAAAACAAGACTCAAGATAAGTATAAAAAGGTAAATAATAAATGGAAATCATAAAGGAATTAATGAAGTTAAATTATATACCTACATAGGAAGATGATACTGATATCTCAAGAAAGAGTGTGTGTGTGTGTGTGTGTGTATAAAGACAGAGCACACAGAAGTAAGTTGAAAATGAAAGAATATCTAAAAAAATAAAATTAAAAAGTAAGAAAGCAATATAATGGGGAAAGAGAAAGGTAAAATTATCTCTCATAAAAGAAGCAAGAAAAAGCTTTTACCATGGAAAGAAAAGGGAGGGGAAGAAATGAGAGGGGGGGAATGAATCTTACTCTCATCAGAATTGGCTCAAAAAAGTAATAACATATATAGTCAAATGAGTATAGAAATCTATCTTTCGCTATCGGAAAGTAGAAGGGGGAAAGGAATAGGGGGGGGGAAAATAGAAGGAAGGACAGATTTCATAGAAACTATGAAAAAAATTGAAACAAGTTTCTTTAATAAAGGTCTCATTTCTCAGACCTAGACAGTGGAGTCAAATTTGTAAAAATAAGGGTCATTCTTCGATTGAAAGATGATCAAAAGATATGAACAGTTTTCAGACAATTTAATCAAAGCTCTCTATAATCATATGAAAAAATGCTCTCACTACTGACTGAAGAAATGCAAGTTAAAATAATTCTGAGGTACTGCCTAACACCTATAAGATTTACTAATAGGACAGAAAAGGAAAAGGACAAATGTTGGAGGGGATGTGGGAAAAATGAGACATTAATGCATTGCTGGTGGAGTTGTAAACTAGCTTAACCATTCTGTAGAGCAATTTGGAAGTCCAAAGGGTTATAAAATCAAGCACAACAATACCACTACTAGATCTATATTCTCAAAGAGATAAAAAACAAAAGCAAAAAAGGAAAAGGACCTATATGTACAAAAATATTTATAGTGGCTCTTTTTTTAGTGGAAAAGGTTTAGAAATTAAGGGTCTGCCCATCAATTGGGGAATGGCTGAACAAACTGTGGAACAGAATCATGATGGAATATTATTTTACCACAAGAAATGACAAGCAACATTTCATCAGTGCAACAATCAGGGACAATTTTACTGTATCTGCAATGGAGAATACCATCTGTATCCAAAGAAAGAATTGTGGAGTTTAAACAAAGACCAAAGACTACTTTTAACTTTAAAAAAAGTTATCTTATTATGTAATTTTGCTATCTCTTATATTTTATTTTTTCTTTTAGGATATGATTTTTCTCTCAATACATTCAATTTTGATCAATGTATAGAATGGAAACAATGTAAAGACTATCAGACTGCCTTAGGTGGGGAGTGGGGGGAGGAAAGTGAGATTAGGGGAAAAATTATAAAATTCAATGAAAATAAAAAATAAAAACAAATGAGCAAGATGTTCTTAGAAAAATCTTGAAAGATTTACTGTGTTTTCTTTCACCACATGACTAATATAGAAATGTTTTGCATGCCTAAACAATCTACATTGATTTATTTGCCTTCTCAATGAGGGGAGGTGAAGAGGGAAGAAGAGAGAGAGAGTTTGGAACTCAAAGTTTTAAAAACAAATGTTAAAAAAAACACTGAATAAATTCAAAAAATAAAAAGATGTTGCTAAAAAATTGTTTCCATAGCCAACATAGACATATGTAATAGGATCATACATTTATAGATTTGGTGGAGGGCCATCATGCTCAATACCCTCCTTTTCTTTATGAAGAAATAGGCTTGGAGAGGTGAAGAGATTTGCCCAAGGTCACTCAGCTAGAAAAGAGCTGAACTGAGATGTTTCAAGTCTATTGTAATGACTTATTTCTTGTTCTAGATTTTGAATTCTCAGTCCTTGAGTTTGACAGAGGCTTTCCACTTCTTAATTACTCTCTAGCCAAGCTCCCTATTGGAACACTAGGTTGAAGTCACTTTTCCCTTGACTACATCCTTCCCTTCTCTCTTCCAATGAAGTTAAAAAATATGCTACCCCAAATACAAAAGAGATTCCAGGTTTCCCAATAGATCAGGAGTGATACTGGCTTGACTATTATTTGACTTAGTAGCATACTAGAAATCTGAACAAGAGCAAGATGATAATGATAATCTCCCCTCAAAAACAAAACAAAAATCATTCCATATTTTTTATTCTCCCAGTTATCAAGGAGAATGAAATGTTCCCTAAAACACAAAAATAAAAAACAGAAGTTCAATGAGAAAATAAAGAAAAATGATGTGAAATAGCAAAGGGAAACTCTGTCCTGTGTCAGGAAGCTGAAGTATAGAAGAATGTTACACAGACAGAAAAACAATTCTAACAGGGAGGAAAGGGCAAATTGTCTAAAAGGACTGATGTGAATGGATAAGGAATTCATCAACCAACATAGACTTTTTTTTTTTGCAAGGCAAATGGGGTTAAGTGGCTTGCCCAAGGCCACACGGCGGTAATTATTGAGTGTCTGAGACCGGATTTGAACCCAGGTACTCCTGACTCCAGGGCTGGTGCTTTATCCACTGCACCACCTAGCCACCCCTCAACATAGACTTTTAAAGGTAGGTGTGTGTGTGTCCATCCCCTTCAATATGCACTCTGAATACATCAAGTCTTTATCAGGAGGTAGACAGTATTCTTTTTCATGAATACCTTAGAATTTTAGTTGGTCATTATATTGATTAGCATTCTCAAATACTTTGAAGTTGTTTTTCTTTGCAATATTGTTGTTATTAGGTAAATTATTCCCTTGGTTCTGCTCACCTTGGTCTTTATCAGTTCATGAGTTTTCCCAAGTTTTTCTAAGATAGTCTAATATATTTGAACATATAAAGAAATTATGTAAAAACAAAAGATGTCAATAAAGCTTGAAGTTTAAAACAAAAAGATATAAAAAAGAGAAACAAAGATATATATTGCAAGATGAATACAAAATTAAGTTATGGTCATGCTAGAGTAGTGTCAAGATAAATTATCCAAGGATGTGCTTCTCTTTTTGAAAAATAATTGATGATGTATACCATGGAAACAATGTAAAGACTGACAAATTGCCTTCTGTGGGGGGTAGGGGGAGGGAAGTTTAGGGGAAAATTTGTAAAACTCAAAATAAATAAAATCATTAATAAAAAAGAAAAATAATTGATGAAAACTGGTACTGACTAAAAAATAAGAGTGACAGATCAGCGGAATAGATTAGGTACAAAAGAAACAGTAAGTAAATGACTATAGTAATCTACTATATTGGGTTGATAAACCTAAAGATTCTAGCTTCTAGGATAAGAACTCAATCATTAACAAAAACTGCTGGGAAAACTGGACAACAGTAAGGCAAAAACTAGACAAAGCTATATCTCATATCCTATACCAAAATAAGCTGGAAATGGGTACAGGATTTAGGCATAAAAAAATAACACCATAAGCCAGTTAGGAGAACAAAGAATAGTTTATCTATCAGACCTTTGGAAAGGGGAGGAGTTTATTACCAAAGAAGAGATAGAGAACTTTATGAAATGCAAGATGGATAATTTTGATTACATTAAATTAAAAAGGGTTTGCACAAAATAAAATGAATACAACCAAGATTCAAAGGAATTCAATAAGTTCAGAAATAATTTTTATATCTGGTGCTTCTGATAAAGGCCTCATTTCTAAAATATAGAAAACTGAGTCAAATTTATAAGAATACAAGTCATTCCCCAATTGATAAATAGTCAAAGGATATGAATAGGCAATTCTCAGATGAAGAAATTATTTTTTTCCCCTGTATTTTAATGGAGGTGATGGAACATTAAGTGAGTTGATTCTTTCACCGCCAAACCAGGAGGCAGGGACTATTTAAGTTTCTCTGCCTTCTCATTGTCTGTGATGACGAATGTGTACAGGTACTTGCTGCATCGGACCTTAAACTTCACATTGTCCTTGTTTTCCTTGATCTTGACAGATTTAGCATCTTTTCTTCTGGCTGTGAGCAGGAAGATTTTGATTTCCTCAATTTTTCAGGGCATGGTGACGGCGGTGGAGGGACGAGGGGGCAGCAGGTGGCCCAAGAGATAGAGCCAGGGGAAAGATTCTCACAAGGAGCCAAGAGAGCTAGAAAGGCTCAGATGAAGAAATTAAAGGTATCTATAGCCATATGAAAAAAAATGCTCTAAACCATATTATTGATTAGAGAAATACAAATTAAAACAACTCTGAGGTACCATCTCACATCTATCAGATTAGCCTATATGACTAAAAAGGAAAATGTTCAATGTTATAGCAGATATGAGAAAGCTAGTACACTAATGCAATCTTGGGGGAATTATAAACTGATCCAGCCTTTCTGGAGAGCAATTGGGCACTATGTCCAAAAGGCAATAAAACTGTGCATACCTTTTGATGCAGCAATATTACTATTTGATCTGTATCCCAAAGAGATCACAAGAAAGGGAAAAAAAGCTCACATGTACAAAATTATTTATAGTAGCTCTTTTTGAAATGGCAAAGAATTGGAAATTGAGGTGATGGCCATCAACTGGGGAAAGACTGAACAAACTGTGGTATATGAATATGATGGAGTATTATTGTTCTGTAAGAAATCACAAGGGGGGGGCAGCTAGGTGGCGTAGTGGGGGGCAGCTAGGTGGTGTAGTGGGGGGCAGCTAGGTGACGTAGTGGATAAAGCACCAGCCTTGGAGTCAGGAGTACCTGGGTTTAAATCCGGTCTCAGACACTTAATAACCTAGCTGTGTGGTCTTGGGCAAGCCACTTAACCCCATTTGCCTTGCAAAAACCTAAAAAAAAAAAAAAGTTGTAAAAAAAGAAATCACAAGGGGCAAGACTTCAAAAAAGCCTAGAAAGACTTGCATGAATTATGAACAGAGTGAAGTGAATACAGCCAGGAGAACATTGTACACATATGATGAACTTATTCATTTCAGCACTACAATAATCAAAGACGATTCTAAAGGATTTGTAAGGGCAAATAACCATCCATATCCATATCTGAATGCAGATCAAAGCTTACTATTTTTAATTTTTAAAATTTGTGCTTTATGTTTTTTTTCCTTTTCATGGTTTTTTCCTTTTTGTTTTGATTCTCCTTTAACAATATGACTAATATGGAAATATTTTTAACATAGTTACACACATATACCTACATTAGTTTACTCTCTGTTGATGGGGAAAGGGAAGGGAGAAAAGAAGAAAAATATAAAATTCAAAACCTTTCAAATATGATTGTTGAAAACTATATTTACATGTAGTTGGAAAAATAAATTTATAAAAGAAAAAGAACTGATGAGAAAACCAGAAAGTGGTCTGCAGAAATTAGATTTAAATCAACATTTTGGAACATACAGATGAGCTCCTTGAATACAGAGACTATCTTGCTTTTCTATTTAAATATCAAGTCCTTAATAAATGCCATTCCATTACGCCCAAAGGGCAACAAAAATGTGCATACCCTTTGATCCAGCAATATCACTACTGGGTCTATATCCTGAAGAGAATATGAAAAAGGGTAAAAATATCACTTGTGCAAAAATATTCATAGCAGCCCTGTTTGTGGTGGCAAAGAATTGGGAATTAAGTGAATGTCCTTCAATTGGGGAATGGCTTAACAAACTGTAGAATATATATGTCATGGAATACTATTGTTCTATTAGAAACCAGGAGGAATGGGAATTCAGGGAAGCCTGGAAGGATATGCATGAACTGATACTGAGATGAACGGAACCAGAAGAACATTGTACACCCTAACAGCAACATGGGGGTGATGAACTTGCTCATTCCAACAGTGCAACAATAAGGCACAATTTTAGGGTATCTGCGATGGAGAATACTATCTGTATCCAGAGAAGGAATTGTGGAGTTTGAACAAAGACCAAAGACTGTTATCTTCAATTTAGGGGAAAAACTTGTTATCTTATTATGTAATTTTGCTAACTCTAATATTTTATTTTTATTCCTTAAGGAAATGATTTCTCTCTCATCACATTCACCTTACAACAATGTATACCATGGAAACAATGTAAAGACTAACAGACTGCCTTCTGTGGGGAATGAGGGGAGGGGAAGCAAGAATAGGGTAAAAATTGTAAAACTCAAAATGAATAAAATCTTTCTTAAAATAAATAAATGCATATTGGGGGAAAATGCCATTCCATTCCATATTACACAATAAACTTAAAATGAAAGTGACCTGAAAAATAATGATCATATCATAAAAAAAATTAGAAGAGAATCAGATTAGGTACCTTTCACAACTATGACTAGTGAGTAAATTTTTAATCAAATAAAATAGGTTACACACAAAATAAACCCAAATAGGGTAAGAATGAAAGTGGTCAACTGGGAAAAAATTTTGTATTAAATATCTCTGAAAAGAGATGTGATCTGATACCCAAGATATATAAACAACTAAAAAAAATATGTAAGGTCAAAATTCATTCCCCAAGGGATAAATGTTCAAAAACATGAACAGTTCTCCTACAAGTCATTAATATAGATATAAATAAATAATATAGATATAAATAATATATATAAATAAAAATAATTCACTTTACAATTAGCTAAATGGCAAAGATGACAAAAAATGGAAATATTTAATGTCTGAGGGGCTATATTCAAATGCACTGTTGGAGCTGTAAAGTGGTTCAACAATTCTGTAATGTAAATGAGAATTATGGAAATAAAATAATTAAATTGTTTAGACCTTTTGACCCAGAACTTCCACTGTTAGACATATACCCCAAGAAAGTCAATGGCAAAAAAGAGAAAATACCTATAGACACCAAAATATTTGTAGCATTATTTTTTGTGATAGTAAAGAATTAGAAACAAAATAGATGATTGGGGAATGGCTCAACAAATTGTACTACATGAATGTAAAAGAATTATTGTGCTATAAGAAAGGTTAAACACAGAGAAACATGGAAAAATTTATATACTCCAATACTCAGTGAAATAAACAGAGTCAAGAAAACAATGTATACACTGACTACAACAATGTAAATAGAAAAAAAGACAACTTAAACTGAATGCTGTGAAGTTAAACTTGGCCTCCAAAAAAGAAATATGAACATCTGTCCTCTTACTAACCATTCTTTGCAGAAGTAGAGACTATGGATGGGGTATACAGCATGAGAAATCAGATTTTTAAAAAGATGTTGACTAATATTGCTGAATTTTCCCACCCCCTCTTTTTTATACTTTGTTATAAGGGATGGATCTTTGAGAGTTGTGAGGAAAGGTAGGTGATGTAATAAACAAAAGATATCTAAAATTTTTTTGCTAAAGCAAAAAAAAAATGAAAGGGCTTAGTCAAGGTAAGTTAAGAACAAGAAAAATGTTTTTTTAAGCTATCCATAATGGGGAAAAGAGGAAGTTCAAAGAAGGAATGAAACTGCCATTAAGGTGAAATGGGTGGATAACCAAAGGGGGGAAAAACATTTGGATTCTCTAAGTAGGAAGAAGTAGAAAATTGTAGAAGAAGCAATGAGATCTCTGTCATATAGCCTAGGTTAGCTTTTTCTAGACCTTTCTTCACTAGCTTTTCCTTAAAAGGAAGCCTTAACTTGTCTAAGAGAATAAGGCTCCAACTACTGATGTAGATTTCTGTGACTTAAGTAAAAAAGCTAGTACATGTGGAGTCAGAAGCTCCTCTTTCATACTGTACATATGGTTATGACTACCACAAAATCATGGCTAATTATGAGGCAGAAAAGCTATGGTCAACTGAATAAATTCTGTATCATTACTGAATATATCCTTTCCATGTTATGGTTAGCTAAGTCTCCTTTTGTTAACTGCTAGACAGTTTATGAATATCTCATTATATTCTAATCCTAAATCTTAAGCACCAAACCTATTTGTATAAAGCTTGAGGAGACAACAAATACCTAAATGTCCTCATTGAGTTAAATTCTTTGAAGTCCATATAACTAAATCCTAGTTATTGAAAGAGCTGGAAGATATTACTATTAGGTCAATAAAGATTATTGATTAACATCAATATCAGGTCATATCAAAATTAACTTTTTTCTTTTTTTTGATGGACTCGATTGATATATATATATGTATACAATATAAACTCAAATATTATACAGAGAAAAAGAGAAAAGTAGACATATATAAGATATGTATATATTTAACTTAAATTCTCTCATACTTGTAAAACATCTGCAATAAAGGGAAGTACAATTAAGTGAACTTAGAACTAAATGAATGATGAGATTCAAAGAATAATCATTAACAATTCAATGTCAACTTGGAAGGTGAACAGTGACATAGGCTTGACCTTATGCTATTTATTATTTTTGCCAAACCTGGAAAAAAGCATATACAGCATATTCATTATATTACAGATGACATAAATCAGAAAGGATAGCTAACAATCTATTATGAAAGTCAGAACTCGAAAAAGACCCTGATAGCCTAGAACATCATGGTGAATCTAATAAGACAAAACTTGGGGTTTTTTTTAAGGTTTTTGTGAGACAAATGGGGTTAAATGGCTTGCCCAAGGCCACACAGCTAGGTAATTATTAAGCATCTGAGGCTGGATTTGAACTCAGGTACTCCTGACTCCAGGGTCGGTGTTCTATCCACTTTGCTACCTAGCTGCCCCCTAACAAGACAAAATTTGACAAATTCCATATAGGGAAATTACAGCAAAATAGCAGTTCAGCTGTAAAAGATCCAGGCCGATAGTTCTCTCTACTTCCAGTCTTTACCTTGTCCAATCCTTTCTGTCCTCTATACAGCTACTAAAATAATCTCAAATCACAGGCCTGCCTACACTGAAAAATCTTCAGTGTTTCTCCAATGTCTTTCCCTTCTACTTTTCTCATTAATATCCTTCTATTCTACTTCACAAGCTCTACTGTGCAGCAAACTGGACTACTATATGTTCCCTGAACTCAATTCTACATCCACATATTCTCCTCCTTCCATGACATCTCCTGTATCTGGAATGTACAACCTGCTCATCTCAGAACAGCTGTCTTCCTTTGAGGTTTGGTTTAGATGCTTCATTTCCCATCACACCTCTTCCAATCTCTCAACTCTTTGTGTTCTTCCTTTTCTGAATTATTCTTCTACCACCTGGACTACTAAGATCTCCTAAGATCTTTTCAGATATTGACTCTGTCACACAGAAAGTAAGCTATTTCTCCTAGATTCATGCTACTGATAAATCTAAAAACATGCTATCTATTCCTTTATTCAAATCATTCATAAAAATTTAGAACAGCAAAAGACCAACAGACAAATCCTGACATACATTGTGATATTCAATATGACTATTCTTTGGCATAGCATTGCTCACCTTATTTTGCATCCATCAGAGGTAGAATGCTTAATTTCAAACATAACTTCTCTGAAGAAATGGAAGGGAGGGAAGTCATGCCACTAGAGATAATATCATTAAGACAAGAATCAGATTTAATTTATATCCTATAGATCTGAATCCTGTAGGTATTCAGTAAATGTGCTAATATAAGATAAGTTATTTAATACTTTAATTAGTAGTTGGAAAGCAGTTATCACTATTCATCCTGTTAGGTAGAAACTTATCTGCCTTGGGTCAAGTATCAATATGTCAACATGTAAGAGAAAGGAAAAGGTCCAGGAACTAAAGGAAGAAAAGAAAAGTCATTAGAGGTTACAAAGATGGGAGAAGAGCAAATTTTGTCAAAGTGTAACCAGAATCTATAATGGGATCATGGCTTATATAATAGAAAGGGGGTGCCAACTTCTTGGTCAAATTCCAAGTCTTCCTAAGTAGACAACTAATAAAAGTGGTTGTGTTGTCCTAGATGGCAAGTCTTTCCCCAAACGTTGTCACTGATAGCTTCTCTAGCACAGGCTGTGGGGACAAGGGAGGCTTCCTGGCAGACAAATATTATTCATCTACACACTTTAACCCAGTTGGACTCTTCAGGTCTAAGAGAATCCCTGGCTCCACCTAAGTTATACTAAAACTCTTGTAGAACTTTTAAAAGACATAGGTGGCATGACTTCTGAATTTCACACCTACACCTATTCCTACCTTGGAAGTTTCTGAACAACGAACAAGCAAACTTGACAACTGTAGCTAAAAGAAGTGGGGAAAGAAATGGAATGTTTCTAGTCAGGCAGGGTCCTTTGTCTCTTGGAAAAATAAGAAAAGAGATTACAAAGAAAGGAAAGCAGAATATCTAAATTCCATCATGGACTATCACCATCATTTTTCAGAGTGTGCTGTAATGAGAAATACGTATCGGCCCCTGCATGTAAGGATTCAATCTGTAGCCTTCTTGTATTTACCATGAATAAATAAGGTGTAGACAGTGGTAGTATCTGCTTTTTGAAGCAGGTCCCATAATGACAACTGTTGGCAGAAATGAAACCAGTGAAACCTCAGGTTCCTAATTAATGTCAAGTGAGACATTTTTGTATCTCCAGCACTTAGGCCTTACTAAGGGTTTACTGAATTGAATTAAACTAGGAATGGCAGGTACAAGAAGTGAGAGGTGAAGTATGAAGGAAGGGGAAAAGCACTTATTATGCCTACAATGTGTCACTAAGAACTTTGCAAATATTACTTCCTTTGATCCCCACAACAAACCTGGGAGGTAGGAGTGGTTATTAACAAAATTTTATAGTTGAGGAAACTGAGGTGGACACAGAGAGAAGATAACTCCCCCAGGATCACAAACCTAGGAAGCATCTGACTCCAGGTCCTGTGTACTGCCTTTTTATAGGGTTTAACGAACAGCTATTGAGTAGTATGGTTTGGCTTAGATGTGAAGCGTGTAAAGGGAAGTAATGTGAAAGGTTGGATGTGAAGTTTTGCATTTTAGTCTAGAAGCAAAAGGAAACCACTGAAGGTTTTTTGAGTGGAAAGTGACACAGGCATACCTATGCAATAGGAAAATTATTTTGGCATCTGAGTAAAAGTTGTATTGAAAAGGAAGAGACTGGAGGTAGACAGGTCAATTTAGGAAGTTACTGAAATAGCCCAAGTGAGTAGTGATAAGGATGTATAAGTTGAGTGAAGACAATGAATACAAGAGTCTTAGGGTGGAATCAAGAAGACTTGACAACTTCATAAGTTCTATTGTGCAACAAGTAGGGAAGGAGAGTTAAATCTGACTTGAAAGATACAAACTCGAAAGAAAGAATAGATGGTGGAGACCTAAACAGAATCTGGGAAATTTGGAGAAGAAACAGATTTAGAGGAGATGATTTGTTCTACACATGTGGAATTTGAGGTGCTAGCAAGAATATTCAGATAGAGATTACTCAGACAGTGTACCTAACACTTCATCCTAGTTGGAGTTTAAGACAAAGACCAGGGTGGCTGAAATCACCAAGGAAGAGAATATAGAGAGGAAACAAAAAAGGTTCTAGATCAGAGCTGTTAAGTAGATCCATGCTTGGAGAAGGCAGGAAGATGATGAGTTAGCTCTCTTCTAGTCATATTGATCCTAACATGTTGAGAGGCCTCTAGTTGGAGATGTGCAACAGACAGGTAGATACATGAAACATACACATGAAAAAAAAATAGAGGTGGAATATAGATTTCTGGCTAATTTGTGTAGAAATGATCATTGAGGGGGCAGCTAGGTGGTGCAGGGGATAAAGCACTGGCCCTGGAGTCAGGAGTACCTGGGTTCAAATCCAGTCTCAGACATTTAATAATTACCTAACTGTGTGGCCTTGGGCAAGCCACTTAACCCCATTGCCTTGAAAAATCTTAAAAAAAAAAAAAGAAATGGTCTTTCAAAGGGGGGCAGCTAGGTGGCGCAGTGGATAGAGCACCGGCCTTGCAGTCAGGAGTACCTGGGTTCAAATCCGACCTCAGACACTTAATAATTACCTAGCCGTGTGGCCTTGGGCAAGCCACTTAACCCCATTGCCTTGAAAAATCTAAAAAAAAAAAAAGAAAAAAAAGAAATGATCATTGAATTTATAGAAATAGTAGTTCAATAGCCCAAATGTCTGAAGCAGAAGGAATGCAAAGCCTTTTTCACCAGACTTAATGCCATTTTCTTAGCCCTCAGCCTTCTGACCTCTCTTCAGCATTATATTCACAATCTCCTAGATAAACTTTCCTTCTTGATTCCTGTGACACTGGGCTTTTCTCATTTTCCCCCTAAGTGTCTGATATTTTTTTCCTCCACATCTATTGCTGGCTCAGTTCCCTATTCCTACTCTCTAAGGGTCCATCAAGTTTTTTGCCTTTGACCTTCTTTCTTTAACTTGTACCCCTTGATGACAAGAGATCCTTCACCCATTCATTCATTCAAGAAACATTTATAAAATGCTTATGACACATACTGTACTATGTTAGGGAGAAATGTATAAAGTCTAGGTGAGGTACTACTATCCCTACTTTGAAGCATACAAACAAGTAGGGAAATAGAACATAAACTAAAATAATTATAAAATATAATTTTATACAATAAGAGCATTATGGCATTGCAAATTTTTAAAAAATTTTCTCTTAATATCTGTCTCCAAAGATCCACTATATTTGTGTCTGAAATACACCTGACTTTGTAAAAATAGGAGAGAAATACCAATGTCATACTTCTTTCTACTTTCTAAAAGTTCATATTCAATAATGGAAAAAAACAAAGTAATAGAAAGGAACTGTTTAAAAAATAAACAATGACAACACCAAATTTTGCTCTGGTCCCAAAGATAAACACGTAACAATTATAGTGTTAGCTTAACATATGGTATTCTAATAGTTGCAGTATTTTTCCTTCTTGGCAACAGATGTACTAGAAGAGCAGTCAGTGAAAAGCAATAAAGGTTTATTTCATTTCTACCATCCATCGTTCATGGTTCACAATACCAATAACAGCTTCATTTTCAAACATGAAAGACAATGCTTTATTATTTGCACATAACTGAAGGCTTTTCATTCATAGAGAAAACAGACACATGCAGAAAGAAGAAAAACAAAGCCACTTTCTCAAGTAGTCATGGTCAGATACCAACCACTGAGACTCACTAAGTTACTTCTTCTTCTAATACAAATTACATCAAATTCTAAAGTATGTTTGATAAAAGAAGAGGAAATTCATATAAAAATTGAAGTGAATCTCAAGTAGGAAAGTCAGAGTAACATCTAAATAATAGTGGTTACCATGTAGAGGGATGAAGAAAATTTGGTAAGTCTGTGAAATAGCACAGAAGGCCATAGTCTACAATCCCTAATGTGGCAGACATATACAGTTTAGTTTCCCTCCAGGAAATAAGTCATATATTTCAGGTCACAAATTCTTTCCAGTCAAATATCTACATGAGAAGCCATGCATGACAGATAAGTCATAAGGGCCCTGTTAGCATTTTTTCTTCCCAGGCTTCCTTTGAGGTATAAAAACCTCTCATAAGGGGCACTAGAAGCTGGTTCAGTAATGGGACAATGTTGGACAACTGTAAAAAGGGAATAAGAATAGTATCCACCTCACAGGATTGCTGTAGGGACCAAATCATACACATAGTAAATGCTTAATATAAGTTTTTCCCCCCCTTCCTTCAGGTCATCATGCCAAATTATTATCAAGGTTTCTCACAGCATACCTCAAAAGTTCAGAAATTTGAGGCTCACAGCAAGGTGGGTTGAATTTGGTTCAATTTCAGAGTTAGTGGGAAAGTACTATCAAGTTGTTATTTACTCCTTGATCTTTTCTACATGTCCCTCAATGAAACGTAGTCTTTCTTTTAAGTCTCTTGGATAAATTACTTTAGATATGTTAAAATTAAAATCTAAATCTTGGTTGGTTGGTCCATCAGACAAGACACATAACATCATTTAAAAAAAATACCATACTGAGATAACTGGTTACAAAAGATAGATGAGTCATTTCAAAAATCACTTAAGAGTAATAATTTTTATTCTAGCTTTAAATATTAATTTGGGGCAGCCAGGTGGCACAAAGGATAGAATGCCAGGTCTGAAAAGACCTGAGTTCAAAGCTGGTCTCTGTGTGACACTAGGCAAGTCACTTAACCCTGCTTGCCTCAGTTTCCTCATCTATAAAATGAGCTGGAGAAGAAAATGGCAAACCTCTTCAGTATCTGTATCAGAGAAAACCTCAAATGGGGTCACAAAGAGTAAGACACAACTGAAAAGACTGATCAACAACAACATAGTACTTATTTAGGATGGAATAGTAAGATGAATGATTGTACTTTAGAGAAGCATGGATAGAATTACATGAACTAATACTGAGTGAAGGGAGCAGAACCAAGAGAACATTGTACACTTTAATAACTACATTGTGAGTTGATCAACCATGATGGATGTAGCTCCTCCCAGCAGTTCAGAGATCTAGGAAAACCCTAAGAGATTATGGAAAATTCCATCCATATCCAGTAGGAAAAAAAACAAAACCCCACAGAATCTGAATGGATACTATGTTCACTTTTTAAAAACTTCTCTTATGTTTTCCTTCCTATTCCATGGTTTTCTGTTTTTCTTTTCCCTTAACCCTAATTCTTCATATACAAAATGACAAGTAAATATGTAAAACACAAAAGTACATGTACAACTTTTACTAGATTGTTTGCCACCCAGGGGAGAGGGGTAGAAAGGAAGGGTGTCAGAAAAATGTGTAAATTATAAATATGCAAGTGGATGAATGTTGGAAGAAACATGTAATTGGAAAAATAAAATAAAATATCAATTTTAAAAAAAGGATGGAATGATGTTTCCAGGGTAATGAAGGAAAGGTTCTTAAAGAAGGTATCTTTTACACTAGAATAAGAGAATACTTAGGAGAGACATGATAGCTAACTTCTTGTGGAAGACAAATCAGACCTATTCTACTTGGCACTCAAGGGAAGAACTAAGAGTAATAATATAGGTTGCAGTTAAAATGAGGCATATTTAGTATTCACATAAGAAAAAGCTTCTTAAGTAGAATGGGCTACCTGGTAAAGTAGTAGGTTTCCTCTTGATGGACTTCTTTAAGCAATGTCTGGATAATTATTTTTTGGGTCTTCAGTCGAATAGATTCTTGTTCAGGTAGCAGTTGGTCTAGATATCCTCTGTTGTCTCTTCAAATTCTGTGATTCTGTGATTCTGTGGAAGGAAGAATCCAAACAAAAGATGAGAAACAATCTAGTATATTTCCCCATGTATAAGACACACCTTAATTTTCAGGCAAGAAATTTGAAAAAATGTATTATGTAAAGTTTTTGAATTTAAGTTTTATTCATCATGAAATTCAAGGACCTTCTGCTCATAGCTTTCAGGCATCTTTTGGGCAAGGCTGGTGATTTACACATGCTTAGTCCATTTTGCTTCATGAACCTGAAGCACCATTGTGTCATCCTTTGAAATAAGTCACTTATTTTTCATCAGCAATTCTTCTTGAAGCCTCCTGCTTAACCATCTTTGTGGACACAGGAATTCCAATTGCCCTTTCCTCTTCAATCCATATCTTCAATTTCCTCACTAAATCATGCCATTTTGCTGACTTGCCTATCATGGCCTTTTTCTGCCATGATCTTTTCAGTAGGGTTTCTTCTTCCTGTAGCCAGTCTCAGATTGTTTTCTCAGTTGGAGGACCCAACTGACATTCAGCAGCATGATTTCCATTCTCTTTTGCAAACTGGATCACTTTGAACTTGAATTCAGCACTGTACAAATATCTTTTCTGAGCCATTTCTGGGCAGAACATGGAAAAATATTATCTAATATACCAGTAACAAATGGAAATGAGTACAAAGATAACAAACTTGAAAAAGGGGGAAATGAAAGTAAAAAAATCCACAACCACTGCATAAGAAGCTCCCAGTTTTTAGACCCAATTTTTTTGGAAAATGGTATGTCTTATACATGGGGAAATATGGTATGTAAAAACACTTTACAGACTAGAGGAAACTGAGATAAAGATAACAACAATTCACATTATGGATTTTGGTGCTGTGAATCATGAAGCACCTTCTTCTGGGAAGTAGGTTTAGTTTTAAGGGTGCCATCAAAAAGTCTCTCTCCAGTGATGACCTCACCCCAGGGTATAGCCCACCACTGATCAAAGATAAAAGTATTCAACTTCAACCACTCCCTCCAGGCCAAGGGAGAGGGTCTCAATCAAGGTCACAGATGCTCCAGAGAAAGAAACACTCAGTGAGCAAAACCTCTAGCAGCCCCTACTGGCCAGGTGGAGATATTACACTCAGTGAGTAAAGCCTCTAGGGATTCCAACACCAAACCTCTGTGCACCAGTCCTTCTCCAACATAAGGTCTTAGGATAATGAAGAAAGGTCAGTGCAAAGGAGGGTCTATAGAAAAATTCTTGGAAGACACTAACTCAGAGAGACCTAGAACCTCTGAGGAGAATATGACCTGTAAATAAACGTCATGGTAAAAACCAAAGAAAAGTATCTCTCCCTTTTCTACACACATCTACAAATAAGTGGCAGAAAGAAGTCTTGTGTCTCTCGTCTCTCCTTTTCCCTACCCTACCCCCCCAAAATGCAAAGCAACAACAACTTTAAAGATCCAACCAAGATAAGATCCCTCTAAAACCACCTTGGAAATAACAACCCAAGAGAAAACATCACCAAATGAAGCATATGATCAATAAGCAGAAGATAAATAAGTCATCAAGATGTTAATAACTTTCTCTCCACCAAAGGATGACAAAATGACAAAGGATGATTCTATAGCTCTGAGTCAGAGTCAATGCTGGTGCTAATCCTTCTTCTCTATTAGTCCATCTAAGAACTGAAGAAATTTTTCCTGGAACCCATTCCAAGTAAGACCTAGGTCTGCGCCTTCTCATCATTCTAGTCCTAAACTACAGCAGGGATCTCAGAGATCACAGTAAACTAGGTTAGAGAGACTTATTCAAGAGGAAAAGGAGTAGAGTGTTATACCCATTCTCAACACATTCTCTAGCACTAGAAGAAGAAGCAAATACTAACTGTATTAAGCATCCTAATCCAGGGCTATGCCAGGGTCTAAACTCCCTCAGATGTAGGAATGATAAAAAGATCAGAGACCATGGATCCCTTCGTCAACCATACCTAGCTAAGAGACTGAATCAAACAAAGAATAGATTGACCAAATGAGTTCTAAGAATAAACAAAATAGTTTTTCTACCAAGATGGTTACTTGAAGGGAAGGGAGGGTACCTCAATCCTCAACATCTACTCCAGGGAAAACTGACAAACTGAATAACGATAAAAAAAAAAGTACAAGGAGAAACTACATTGAGTGACATCATCTACTCCAGAAACACCCAAAAAGTCAAGAAGAAGTACAGGAACAATAGCAAAGGAAAGATGCCAGCAAAGCCAGCACTAGCACCCACAGACAGGACATATATAGCCTGCAAGGTTCTATCTGGAGGCAAGAAGAGCAGTGTCAGAAAGCCAAGAGTAGGGAACTTGGAAACCCAAGGAACAGCAGCAGTGAATCAGGGCAATGTGAATCAAGGTGAATCACAAGACATCACAGGATCAGGTTCTTTGAGGACCCTAACATTCTATCCTAAGACATCAGAAAAAGTCCTAAATACCCAGTACTCTGAAATTCAAAGGTGGTGGTAGAAGAATAATTCCTAGGTGCAAGAACCCAGGGGACCTAAGGCAAACCAATCAGGGTTGACCACCCACCAAAAAAAACAACATAAGGGGAAGTCTGGTCCTGGCATAAAGCTCCAATTCAAAAACTAAAATTGGTAAGATGAGTAATTCAAAGAAAATGTCATCCAATATCAAAAATTTTTACAGATCTAACTCCATAACAACTGTGAGCAGAAATGCAAAGGGAGGAAAAAATCAGGTTTTTCCACTAAGACTACATGAATATACAGAAGAAATAAAGTATAATATAAAAAATTACAAAGAAAATAGCTTAGAAAAGAAAGTAGTTACTGAAGAAATGGCATACCAGAACACTAGAACAGAGCAATCAGAAAGTAATTAGGCAACAATTCATATTAGTACATATGTGGCAACAACAGTATTGGTTTCCCAAAGTCATAAAAGAATCCTTGGACAGATTAGCAACACCCTTATTCTCTTATACTACCTGAAAGCATCTTTTTTGCAATACTCATCTGCCACAGGTATTGTTTCTGAGCACAGTGAAACTTTCTTTCCTTTTCTTTTGTGATACATTTTGTTTTCTAGAACATCGCCTTAAGACTTTCCATATCAGCTGGCTCCCTCTTTCATTTATTCGTTTATCATCATACTCTATGTCCAGGCACTGAAGAATTAGAAGCAAATTTGCATTATCCAATCCCTGCTTAAAGGGCTTTACAAATGAATTGGGAAGAAAATTTGTATACATGGAGCAAGAATACAACAAAGTCAAGCACTCAAAAGACCCAATTACTTGTTACTGAGGAGACCAAAGCACTACAGAGCTGTAAGCAGAGGAATGGTTGCTGGGCTGAGTCAACAATGGCTTCCTCAGGATGATTTTGAACTGGGTTTTTGAAAACTGTGTCGAACAAATTATTTTCAGGCTCTATCTCATCATTTCTACGTTCCATGGATATTGTGTGTGTGTGTGTGTGTGTGTGTGTGTGTGTGTGTGCGCGCTATTCTAAACTGGCAACTGTTTTAATCAACTATTCAAGTCTTTAAAAAGAACATACAATTAGAATTTCTCAGTCAAATTATACATTTTTAATATTAGGTACTGGCAACCTAACAAAAATTATATCAAGTTATGGATAAAATGATGAAATCAAATACATTTTCTCTTTTAATCTAGAAGTAATGTACTGTCACTCTGGTCTTTCTGGTTTCAATGAAGGAGTTTCCTTTCAACCCAGTTCTGCTTCACTAGTTAAACTGCTTTAGCAAATCACATGTGAACACAATTCACTTATTAGACATTACTTATGGAAGAAAAACTGATTTCTTTAAAATAATGATTTTATTCTTATAAAGTACACTTCCAACTGGTCAAAGATATCAAATCAATAGCACTAAGTAATTATTTATAAGAGGAAACAAGACAAGGGTTGTTATTTTCAGTGATTGTGTTTTGATGGACATATTTTTGTTTTGTTTTCTCTATGAACTATAAAATAGAATCTTTAGCCCTCGAAGTAAAACATCTTATGTATTGATGACATTCATAGCAGGTCAAACCTAAGAAGTCTATTATAAAAAGTAATCTCTTTTTCAACTCTTAAAGAAATTTGATGCAAGATTAAACTAAACTGAATTCAAAATTTAGATGCATTGTTGAGTAATCAAATTAGCAAGATAATTTCTACATGCAATTTGTAAAAAGGTGACCTTTTTGAGGAAAACAGTAGATCAAGGGTGCTATATTCTAATTCATGGTCAGACATCACTACTGATAATTTGTAAGAGAAATATGTCTGGGTATTTAATAATGGTCAGTTACAAATGGGAACTATTTGGGTTTCAACTGGAACATCAAATCCCTGATTTAAAAAAAGCTTCATTTTCAGAAAGGTTTAATCCTCTACTTGCAGCATCAAATTAATTCAAGAGAAATTTTGAATGTACAGAAGAAAGTTTATACAAGATTAAACTAAATTGAATTCAAAATTTAGATGTATTGTTGAATAATCAAATTAACAAGATAATTTCGACATGCAGTTTGTAAAAAGGTGACCTTTTTGAAGATAATGAACTTCCAAACATGGATTGTAAACTCCTAAAAGACAAAGATACAATCTTTTAAAAAATGCTTTTCCAATTCTTAGAATACACTGTACCTCAGTAAATACCTGTTGAATGAAATTAGATTTAAGGATAACCACCAACTTGTTTGTTCAGTGGAATAATCCAATCCCTCAAATAGAATCATAGGATTTAAAACCTAATGGGATACTAAAGATCATCTTGTCTTCTTTAATTTTACAGATGAGAAACTTAGTAAGGTGTAGTTTCATTTTTTGTTTAATCTATTTATTCATTACACTCATATATTTCAATAGGAGTTACTACTTCAGTTTACATTTGTTCTTATATTTCTATAGCTTATAAGCACCCTCCAGTGAGGTCAGCAGACACAGTCCAAAACAAAAGTATTTAACAAAGTGGCAAAGTAGAAACAATAGTTGTAAAATCTGAAGAGTTATTTTATTTGAATAATACAGTGTCGGGGCGGCTAGGTAGCGCAGTGGATAAAGCACCGGCCCTGGAGTCAGGAGTACCTGGGTTCAAATACGGTCTCAAACACTTAATAATTACCTAGTTGTGTGGCCTTGGGCAAGCCACTTAACCCCATTTGCCTAGCAAAAACAAACAAAATAATAATAATACAGTGTCAGTGAGAAGAGTAGGACAATTAGCAAATGCTGGAAGTATATGCTATAAAGAACACACAAGGCAAGAGCAACTAACACTTCCAGTAATATAGGGTCTCCGTTTCTTTTTTTTCTCCAAATGTCTTTGTTACTATTCCCCAGGTGCTCTCAGATGGCTCAACTGCCATCTGACTCCCTTGAGAATGCTTTACTCAGAAGCTCCATTCTCAACTACCAGAATCAATCCTCCTCTTTTTTATATGGCTAAATCATTTTTTGGGGGGGGGGCAAGGTTGCAATCCTTGTCACTGCCTCTACTCACTATTCCTCCTAGATTGCTTCTTGCTGGATGAGATATCTCCTACTGAGGAGTAACTACACTGAAAAAAAATGCCTGGGGGGAACCCAAGGGGAGAAAGAAGGAAAAAAAATCCACTGCTCTCGGATAGAAATGTAGGGATCACCCTCCACAAAGCTGATTCTTGTCTTTCTCTCTACCAATGGCAAGCTGCACCTTTAATGCTGTCAGGGAAAATTTCAAACTTCCTAAAAGGAAAAAATGATTGTTTCAACTTAGTTTAACACATTCCTTATCTCTGCTCCTTCTATGACTTCATTAAGGAGAATGGGGAGATGGGGAGAAGGACTTTTTTCCATTCAAAAAGTAGATATGGCCTGTAGAAACATCAAATCACCTTTGGAGGAATGAAATTTAATTTGAGTACAGTTATCCAGAAGTTAAGTGTATTCTTTGAATTATTTCATAAATCATATTATGACTTGGCTGACTGAGATTATGACACAGGATCTGTGAGGTTTTTTTGTTGTTGTTTTTTTTTTGCAAGGCAATGGGGTTAAGTGGCTTGCCCAAGGCCACACAGCTAGGTAATTATTATGTGTCTGAGGCCGAATTTGAACTCAGGTACTCCTGACTCCAGGGCCGGTGCTCTATCCACTGTGCCACCTAGCCGCCCCTAATCTGTGAGTTTATTAATGTGAACAAGTTTCATTTTGAAAACTCCCTCCACCGATACAGATTAGGAATTTATGTGCAATTTTTACTGCCTTAGAAAGCTGTCCATAATACTAAAAGGTTGAATGGTTTGCCTAAGGTCACACAGCTAGTATGTGTCAGAGAACAGGAAACGAGATCTTCAGGACTCTAAAATCAACCCCTCTATCTTCTATGCTTCTCTTGACTCAGTTATGGAAACCTATGTCAGGGACTATAACAGATGCTTCCTATATTCATAAAAACAAATGAGAACAACAGTCCCCATTTCTTTAACACTTAAAGGCTTGCAAATATTGGCTTCCACAAAAATCCAAGGATTAAGTATCAATAGTATTGTTTGTTATTCCCATTGTACTAAGAAAGAAACTAAGATTCATTAAATGACTTGACTGTGGTCATATACCATTGAATCTAAGATTCAAACCAGATCCATTTCCAAGTGCAGTGCTCTCTGAACTATTGTTGGCAGCCTTTTTGTCTAATGAAATCCTATTCCTAAACTTGCAGCCAAGACAACTGCTGAAACAGTAGCAGTCAGCCCTGCTCTCATGTACCAACAAAAACTTAAAAATCATAGCAGACCAAATAGTGAAAAAGAAATCCAATGCAAATTGTACATATTTTTAGATTTTTTGGTATATTGATAAATTTTGCTAATTTTTTTCACTTCTTTTTTGTTTTTCTTTTCAAATATTATTTTATTATTTGTTATAATATTTTATTATAATATTATCATTTCTTATTTGGGATAACTCTCTGGAAAGGGGATAGGGAAAGATACTAGGTAAAAAAATTGGTGAAAAAACATTTTGGGTTTTTTTTTTGATGTCTTGGGGGATTTTTGCAAGGCAATGGGATTAAGTGACTTACTCAAGGTAACACAATTAAGTAAATATTAAGCATCTAAGGTCAAATTTGAATTCAGGTCCTCCTGACTCCAGGGCCAGTACTCTACCAAACTTTTGGAAAAAAATCCAGTGAGAACCGATCCAATCATTCTGGAAGCAATTTGGAACTATGTCCAAAGGGCAACAAAACTGTGCATAACCTTTAATCCAACAATATCACTACTAAGTCTATATCCCAAAGAAATCATAAAAAAGGGGAAAAGACCCACATGTACAAAAATATTTATAGCAGCTCTTTCAGTAATGGCAAAGAATTGGAAATTGAGGGGATGCCCACCAATTGGGGAATGGCTGAACAACTTTGTTATATGAATATGATGGAGAACTATTGTTCCATAAGAAATCCTGAGCATCCAGACTTTAGAAAAGCCTGTAAAGACTTACATGAACTGATGCTAGTGAAGTGAGTAGAACTAGGAGGACATTGTATACATTAACTGCAACACCGTGAGATCAACCATGATGGACCTTAGCAGTTCAGAGATCAAGGACAATCTTGAGACCTGTTATGGAAAATGTCATTCAGAGGGAAAAGACTATGGAGTCTGAATGCAGAGCAAAGCATAATGTGTTCATTCTTTAAATTTTCTTTTATGTTTTATTCCTCTTTTATAATATGACTAATATGGAAATATGTTAAATACAACTGTACATGTATAACCTATATTAGATTATTCATTGCCCAGGAGAGGAGAAAAGAACTCAAAGACTTGCAAAAGGATGAATGTAGAAAACTACCTTTGTGTGTAACTGGAAAGAATAAAATAAATATCCAGGACTGTAAAAAAAAATCCAGTGGAAAAGGATAGTGACTTCATCCACCCAGAACTGAACAAAATATCAGCCAGAAGCTCACAGGGAAAAGAAAGAGGGATACCAGAAGAGCCAGGACCAACTTAGGTAAATAAGATAGTAATATCCCAGCAGGACCAGATATGATCAAAAAGACAATGTAGCCTGCAAATCACTGTAACCAAAGACTATTCTGAGAAAGATGCAGAGTAGTAAGAAATCCATTGTTGAGTTGTTTCTATCATTTCCAATTCTTCTTGACCCCATTTGGGGTTTTCTTGGCAAAGTTACTATAGTAGTTTGCCCTTTCTTTTTCTAGCTCATTTTATAAATGAGAAACCGAAACAAACAGGGCTAAATGACTTGTCCAGTGTCACACAGCTCATAAGAGTTTTAGGCTGTATTTGAACTTAGGTTGTTATGACTCCAGGCCTGGAGCTCAAACTACTGTGCCACCTAGCTGCTCCAGAAACCCATAACAGGTCAGGGCATGGTTGTGCTCCTATTGGGATACTTCAGTCTCAGGGATTCTGAAATACCTAACACTGAAATGAGAATCAATACAGACCCCTTAAGTTCTAGCACTCTGAACCTCAAAGTTCCAGGGCGGCCTAAAGACAGATGATGGAAGTCAGTGTAGATACTAAGGTCAAAAACAGACAAAGTGGGGGGCAGAGCCAAGATGGCGACATGAAGGGATGGAGTCTTAGGAGCTCTCTGATAAAAACTCATAAACTAAGGACTCTAACTAAACTTTCGAGAGACAGAACCCACAAAGGGACCCAGTGAGGCAGTTCTCCTGCTCAAGGTAACCTGGAAAAGAGCAAAAAGGCTCTGCTCCCCGGGGCGGAGGGGCGGCCTGCCAGAGGGGTGGCCTGCCAGAGCGAAAGAACTTCAGCCTCCTGGAGGCAGCCCCAGGGCACTGGGAGCCTCAGCTCACAAGCAGTGGGGGAGTCTCCTGAGCTGCACCCCGGGGAGCACCGGCACAAAGTGAGGGAACAGCGGGGGACCCCTGCCAGAGCGAGCACGTGGAGCCCAGCCCTCAGGGCACACGGCCAGCAGCCTGGTCTTTCGGCAGCCTAGAACAGGAAACAGAAGCAGGTGGAGCCCGTAAGCAGGAGCCCCCGGGGCATGAGCCCATTGAGCTGAGGGAGGGGAGTGAAGAGACTGCAGAGCTCTGTCCTCTGCCCATGGAACAGGACTCTGGGGCTCTGACCACGTTCAGATCCTGATCACAGTCTAGGCCCCCCCCATAGAACAGCAGCTCCCCCCACCTCAGCCCCATGGCAGAGGGGCTGTCATTCACAGACCAGGAGGGAGGACAGAGCCTCACACAGAGACCCTTGTGGGAGTGTCCTAAAAGCTCAGGAAGCACCACAAAACCAGGCTCAGGCTGGGAAAATGAGCAAGCAGATAAACAAGAGGAACACCATTGAGAAATATTTTGCATATGAACCCAAGAAGGATCAAAATACTCAGTCTGAAGATGAGGAAGCACAAGCTCCTGCTTCTAAAGACTCCAACAAAAACAGAAATTGGGCTCAGGCTATGACAGAGCTCAAAAAAGACTCTGAAAATCAAATGAGGGAGTTGGAAGAAAAACTGGGAAAAGAAAGGAGAAAGATGCAAGAAAAACATGAAAATGAAGTCAGCAGCCTAGTCAAAGAAATCCAAAAAAATGCTGAAGAAAATAGCATGCTAAAAACCAGCTTAGGTCAAATGGATAAAACAGTTCAAAAAGTTATTGAGGAGAAGAATGCTTTAAAAAGCAAAATTGGCCAGATGGAAAAAGAGATAATAAAACTCTCTGAGGAGAACAAATCCCTCAGACAAAAAAATAGAATCCAGGGAGATTGATGAATTTACCAGAAATCAGGAATCAATACTTCAAAACCAAAAAAATGAAAAATTAGAAGAAAATGTGAAACATCTCATTGAAAAAACAACTGATATGAAAAACAGACTTAGGAAAGATAATTTAAAAATTATTGGAATACCTGAAAGTCATGATCAGGAAAAGAGCCTTGACATCATTTTCAAAGAATTACTACAGGAAAATTGCCCTGATATTCTAGAAGCAGAGGGCAAAATAGAAATGGAGAGAATCCACCGATTCCCCCCGAGAAAGAGATCCCAAAAAACCAACCCCCAGGAATATTATAGCCAAGTTCCAGAACTCCCAAGTCAAAGAGAAAATATTACAAGCAGCCAGAAGGACACAGTTCAAATATTGTGGAGCTGCAGTCAGGATCACACAGGACTTAGCAGCAACTACATTGGAAGCTCATAGGGCTTGGAATACAATATACCGGAAGGCAAAAGAGCTTAGAATGCAGCCAAGAATGAACTACCCAGCAAGGCTGAATGTCCTCTTCCAGGGAAAAAGATGGACTTTCAATGAACCAGGGGAATTTCAAAGGTTCCTTTTGGAATGGCCAGAGCTGAACAGAAGGTTTGATCTTCAGATACAGGACTCAGGTGAAGCATGGAGTTTGGAGGAGAGGGGGGAAATATGAGGGACTTAATGAGGATAAACTGCATGTACAGAAAAGTGATACTGATAATATTCATATGAACCATCTCAGTTAATAGAGCAGGTAGAGGGAGCTTTTATAGTTGAAGCACAGGAGAAAGTTGAATTCGAAGATAAAATATGGTGTAAAAATGAAGTCAATAAGAAAAAAAGGGAAATGGAATGGGAGAAAGAAAAAGGAGAGGGGGATAGTCCAAGCTATTTCACATAATAAGATTTTTTTATTACAATGAGCTATTGCAATGATATGAAAGGGGGGAGGCAAGGGGGAATGAGGGAACATTTGCTCTCATCAGAGATGGCTAGGAGAGGAAACAGCAAATATACTCAATGGGGTATAGACAACTGGAGTAAGAAGGGGGGGGAGCAGGGGGAAGGGGTAGGGATGTGAATAAAGGAGGAGAGGATGGACCATGGGGGGACAGTGGTCAGATATAACACATTTTCTTTTTTTACTTCTTGCAAGGGGCTGGGATTGGATGGCCTGCCCAGGACCATAGAGCCAGCTGGATTCTGGGCCTAAGGGGTGGTATGGGGGCTCAGGGCTTCTTGGCCCCAGGACCAGGGATCTGTCTGCTGTGCCACTCAGCAACCCTACAGCAGAGTCAGAATGAAAGGAGAGAGAAAATATAGTACATGGTAGTGAAGAAATAAGAAAGGAGGGAGTTGCGATCAGCAATGGCAATGTTGGAAAAATATGGAAGTAACTTTTGTGATGGACTTATCATAAAGAATGTGATCCACTCACAACAGAGTTGATGATGTTGGAACAAAGACTGAAACACATTTTTTGTTATTATTATTTGGGGGAGGGGGGAGGGTGCAGGGCAAGTGGGGCTGGGTGGCCTGCCTAGGGCCACATAGCAGGGTGATCATTGGGTGTCTGGGGCCGGATTCGGACCCAGGTGCTCCTGGCTCAAGAGCTAATGCTCTGTCTGCCACCCAGCCACCCGTACTATTATTACTATTTTATTTTATTTTATTTTGGGTCTTTTTTTTTCTTCTTTTTGGTTTTTGCAGGGCAGTAGGGATCGGGTGGCTTGCATGTCACATAGCTGGGTGATTATTGGGTTTACAAGGCTGGATATGGACTCGGGTGCTCGTGGCTCCAGGGCTGGTGCTTGTGGCTCCAGGGCTGGTGCTTCGTCCATTGCACCACCTGGCCATAGCTACAATTATTACTATTATTTTTTTTTAATTATAATTTTTTTCTCCCCCCTTTACTTTTTTGCCCAAGCAAGTCTATCTATATTCATGGGGGAGTGTTATTTTGTTTACTTGTAAACAAGTATATTTTATTAATGTAAAGAAAAACATTTGTACAAAATGAGAATAAAAAATAAATTAAAAAAAATAAAATGTATAAAATATAAAAAAGAAATAAATTTAAAAAAAAAAGAAAAAAGTAAAGATTAAAAAAAAACAGACAAAGCCCACCATTTCACTCAAAAGTCTAGCAGGAGATAGTATTTTACTCTGGATATAAAGCCCCAAATCAGAAACTAAAGCTAGAGGAGCAAATGATCACTAGTTATAGGTCACCATAAAGAATTAATTAGAGGGTCCGCTAGGTGGCACAGTGGATAGGACACCAGTCCTGAAGTCATGAGGACCTGGGAT
This sequence comes from Macrotis lagotis, assembly GCF_037893015.1. NCBI lineage: Eukaryota > Metazoa > Chordata > Mammalia > Peramelemorphia > Peramelidae > Macrotis > Macrotis lagotis. Next base: position 228,054,114 of record NC_133660.1, on the reverse strand, counting down.
AAAATCCAACCTCAGACACTTAATAATCACCTAGTTGTCTGACCTTGGGCAAGTCATTTAACCCCATTGCCTTGCAAAAACCAAAAAAGACATTATATTAGATACAAAGATACCCCAAAATTCAACCTAGAAAGAGAGCAAATCCTTAGTAAAGAATCAAGAGGGAATAGTAGGTTTTCCACAAGACTTACATGAAGACCTAGAAGAAATGAAGCAAGGAGTAAAAAATATAATAAATCTTTGGAAGAATTAGAAGAATATATAACTTAGAATAAAAAACAGTCACCCTTATCTAAGTAACAGGCTATGAAAACTTAAATAGACCAAATCAAAAATCAATGGTTCCATGAAACAGTAAGGAATATTAGAAGAGAATTAAAAGTTTTAAAAAATAGAAATAAAAGGTATTATTTCCAGACCTGTTATTTTTTTATGTTTATTGTCTATTGGCCATTATTCATTTGCTTAAACTCATGCCCAATATCCCTCACCCATAAAAAAATCTTCACATGATCCTACCATCCCCTCAAGCTACTTAGATTTCTCCTTTTACAGCCAAAGTTCTAGAAATTAATATTTTTCTCCATTTTTTCACCATAAACTCACTTCTCTAGTATTTACAATTCGACTTTTGATCTCACTCAACTCAAACCACTCTTTCAAAGGTTATTAATGTTATATTAATTGCCATATCCAATGGTCCTTCCTCAGTCCTTATCCTTCTTGATTCCTGCCAAATTTGATACTTTGTTTTCCTGACACTGCTCTTTCTTGGTTCTCCTTTCTGTCTGGCTGCTCCCTCTCAGTCTCCTTTGTAGGACCATCATCATTTTTATTTCACCATCCTTATTTAATATATCATGGCTGAATATACTCTTAGCCCTCTTCTTTCTCTACATTCTCTGCAAAGTCATTAGCTCCTAAGGATTTAACTATCTCTTTTATGAAAATAACTCCCAGATCTATTTGTCTATTTGTCTAGTCCAATCTCCCTCCTGAATTTCAATATTACATCACCAGCTGCCTAATAAATCTCAAATACATATGCTAAAAATTGAACTCAACATTTTTCTTCTAAAACTTGTCCTTCTTTCTAAAAATATCTATTAATTGTTAAGGATATCACTATCACTTCCAAACACATAGATTTGCCACTTTGGAGTTATTCACAATTCTTCCTTCTCCCACATTTTTCATATATAATTGGTTAAAAGTCTTTCTCAACCTTTTCTTCACTCTATATCTCATGATTCTGTTCCTTGTACTCTGAAAGAGTTCATACAAATCTTCCCAAGTTTCTATGAATTTTTCATGTTTACATTTCTCACATGACAATAATATTGCATTCCATTCACATATCACAATTTGTCCATCTCTCAATTGATGAGTACCCTCTCCATTCCTAGTTCTTTGCTACCACAAAAAAATGTTATTATAAATTCTCATTTATATATGGATCTTTTCCTCAAATTTCTTTGGGGCTTATTTCTAGAAATGGTATTATATAGTTTAGAGCTTTTATGAGTATAATTTCAAATTATTTCTTGGAACTAGACCAAATCATTTCTATCAATAGCATATTTAGTATGGCAGTCTTCCCATAAGCCCTTCAATATATGTCATTTTTATCCTTTGTCATCTTTGTCAATCTGAATGGCATAAGGTGAAACTCTCAGCTACTCTGATTTGCATTTGCATTCACAAAGTACTCAATAAATTTTATTTCTTTTAACTGTCCATTCATATTCTTTGACAACATACATACTGGAGAATGATTCCCATTACTGTATATTTAGATCCATTTCCCATATATTTTGAACATCAAACCTTTATCAGAGATACTTCCTATTTTTTCTAGACCCATTAACTGCTGATATAATAATACCTTCATGGATTGTTGTGCAAAAGTTTTTCAATTTAATCTAAACAAAACTGTCCATTTTTACCCTTTATGTAAAAAAGTAAAAGCCCTTGTTTATTAGAGAATTTTACCCCTTATCATAATTGCAAAAAGGATTTCCTTCCATTTTCCTTTTTTTATAACATATTTTATATTTAAATTATGTGTTCCTTTCAAGTTCATTGTGGTATATAGCATAATATGCTTGTATAGATCTAATTCTTATTAGGCTGCTTTCTAATGAGCCCAACAATTACTGTCAAAAAGGGAATCCATACTCTAATAATTGGTCCTTGAATTCACTTTACCTTATGCTACTAAATTTTATTCTTTCTGGGTCTTTTTAACCTAACTAATGTTCCATTAATCAAGTTTTGTAAATAGTTTTGGTAATTGTTGCTTTATAGCATAGTTTGAGATCTGTTAATGCTATATCTTTACCTTTACTTTTCCTTTAAAAAATTATCTCCTTAGAGATTTTGGATCTTTGTGATCTATCACATAAACTTTATTATTATATTATAAAATAACCTTTAGGGGTGGCTAGGTGGTGCAGTGGATAGAGCACTGGCCTTGGAGTCAGGAGTACCTGAGTTCAAATCTGGCCTCAGACACTTACTAATTATCTAGTTGTGTGGCCTTGGGCAAGTCACTTAACCCCATTGCCTTGAAAAATCTAAAAAACAACAACAAAAAATAAAATAAAATAACCTTTAAATAGTTCAATTGTTGAGGCCAGAAAAGTAGCACAGTGAATAGAGCACTGACCCTGGAGTCAGGAGGACCTGAATTCAAATTCGACCTCAAACACTTAATATTTACTTAGCTGTGTGATCTTCAGCAAATCACTTAATCCCTCTGCCTTGCAAAAACCAAAAGAGAAAGAAAAAAGAAAAAGAAAAGAGAAGAGAGCCTGGCTGATGACTTTGCACAATCCTGCTTCATTTAAATCCAATTCATTTTAGGGGGGAGCTAGGTAGTGCAGCGGATAACAGTATGGCCCTGGAATCAGGAGACCTGAGTTCAAATCCAATTTCAGACATTTAATAATTACCTAGCTGTGTGACCTTGGGCAAGTCATTTAACCCCAATGCCTTGCAAAAATCCAAAAAAAAAACCCCAAACCCCCAAAAACCCAACAATAGTTCAATTGTTATGGCATGAAATCTATAATTTATTTAGGGATCATCATTTTTCTCATAGTAGTATAATCTAACCATGCACAATTCTTATCTTTACAATTACTTAAATCTTACAAAGTGTTTTGTAGTCATATTCATTTAAGTCCTGAGTGTGTCTTGGTCAGCTGAATCCCAGAAATTTTACATATTTTGTAGTTGTTTTGAATGGAATTTTGTCTATCACCTCCCATAGGATTTAAATTTTTTTTTATTTATGTAAGGCAATGGGGTTAAGTGACTTGCCCAAGGTCACACAGCTAGGCAATTAAGTTCTGAGGCTGAATTTGAACTCAGATCCTTCTGACTCAGGACCAGTGTTCTATCCACTGTGCCACTTAGCTGCCCCTTCCCATAGGATTTTGATAGCAATAAGCATGTTTGAATTGAGGCAAAGTGAAACAAACTGAACCAGGAAAACAATGATGACATAAGAATTCTGAGCAATGCAGTAATAAATAATGACAACACAATATGACTCTTGCTTTTTTTTGCAAAGAGGTGACAAACTAAAGAAAGAGAATAAGACAAAAATTTTTCAGATATGAGCAATATGTTGTTAAAAGTCAAGACTTGATAGAAGGAATAATGATTTAGTGAAAAAAGTCAAATATGAATAATAAAAAGAAAGAAAAGAGCATCAATAAAATAAAAAATATATGGAAGGGAAAAAAGTTCAGAAGGGAGGTACAAACAAGCAAGGCAAATTCATTTTTGTTAAAATTAACATAAACTTTTTAAAAACAAAATTTTTACATCAGAAGGTCATGAATCCATACACAATCTTCTTTTGTTCTTTTAATATTGGAATGTGATGATTAAATCAGCAATACAACAATTTTAAAGTCTGCTCTATATATATTTATGTGTGTATGTGTCCATTTTCATATGAACATATATACATACACATTTCTATCTCCTTCTTTTCACTTATGCCTCTACTTGTTGAGGTCCATATCACTCCATTTAATAAATGCTTCCTGACTGACTTGCAACCCCAGCTATTCTATGAACTCTCAAGAGGACAAGCACTGTACCTTCATCTTCTCTATGTCCCTCCCCAGTTTAAAGCCCTTCCACTATCCCCAAGACTAGCAAACAGTAGGTGTTCCCTAGCATTAGCTTAAGTAGGTATTGGAGAGGCCTGGATTTGGAATCAGGAATTTACACCTGACCCCAGACACTTTCCAGATATGTGACCCAGAGCAATGTTTCTTGGATTCAGTTTCTTCATCTGAAAAATGGAGATTTCCCAGTCACCAATGGAGTAAAATAGGGATGTGTGCTTGCTCCCATATTTGTTAGCATGATGATTTCAGCTATATTATCAAATGCCTTCAGTGAGGATGAACATGGCCTCAAGGTCAGCTACCACACTGATGGCAAATTCTTTTGCTTGAAAAGACTACAAGTCAAGACCAAAGTGAAGGGAGTGTTGGTACAGGATCTTCTATTTGCAGATAATTGTGCGCTCAATGCAACCTCTGAAGCCAAGATGCAACAGAGTATGGATCAATTCTCTGCTACTTGTGCTAATTTTGGTCTAACACCAAGAAAACACAGGTGCTCCATCAACCAGAACCACCCCATTCATATGTAGAACCATTAGTCACAGCAGATGGAGAAGTTATGAGTACAGTGGATGAGTTCACTTACCTTGGCAGTGTCCTTTCCAAGGAGGTCCACGGTTGACAATGAGATTGACACATACATATTGCCAGAGCTAGCTCAGTATTTGGGAGACTCCACAAGAAAACATGGGAGACAAAAAGTATTAGACTGACTGACTACGAAACTAAAGTTCTACAGAGCCAATGTACTGACCTCATTGCTATATACTTGTGAAACCTGGATTGTCTAACAGCACCATGTCAGGAAACTGAATCACTTCCATTTAAATTGTCTTAGGAAAATTCTGAAGATCATTTGGCAGGAGAAGATACCATTCACTGAGGTCCTTTCCTCAAGCTAAACTGCCTAGCATTCCAACATTACTACAGAGAGCATAACTACGATAGGTTAGGGCAGCTAGGTGGCACAGTGGATAAAGCACTGGCCCTGGAATCAGGAGTACCTGGGTTCAAATCCAGTCTCAGACACTTAATAATTACCTAGCTGTGTGGCCTTGGGCAAGTCACTTAACCCAATTTGCCTTGCAAAAACCTAAAAACAACAACAAAAAAAACTATGAAGGGCTGGACACATCAGGAGACCAGACATACACTTGCCAAAAAGACTGTTTTATGGAGAACTCACACAGGGCAAGCACTTACAAGAAGGTCAGAAGAAGCAATACCAAGTCACCCTGAAGGCCTCACTGAAGAACTTTAGGATTGATTGTACAGTAACAACACTGGCACAGGACCATCCAGCATGGTGTGCCCTCATCAGTGAGGAGGCTGCACTCTATGAGGAAGGCTGAAGCAGCTCAAAGGAAACCTGACATAATGTAAGTTTAGAGTACCCACCCCAGGTATTCACATGCACTATTTGCGCCCAACGTGTGGTAGGATATTCTGAACTCGTATTGGTCTGATCAACAATAGTAGGATACTGTAATTTGTCTCAAAAATAGTAATGTCATTTTGGTCTTCTTTGATAACAAAGGACAAGAACCAAGAAAAATGGAAATGATAATGGCCCCCTCCCTTGCAGGACTGTTGTTAGGATCAAATGAGATAACATAAAGAAATTTCTTTGCAAACCTTAAAACAACATATAAATGTTAGGAGGTACTGACTGCGACAATGACAACTAGCCTTTACCAACTTGGCCCAACCCCATCCATATTTTTATATGGACTCAGTGGAGTGACTAACCTTGCCACAAGTTGCCCTAGATAACTGCTGCCTTCTTCACCATAAGTCTGTTTACAATTGAACACTGACCTTTCTGTTTCTTGCTCTTTATTCATTCCAGGGGCTTCACCTTATAGACAACATCAGCAGCTGCATATTCACATCAGATTTCTAATCTGAATCTTGGGACAAATTTAGTTTACAAACTTCCCCTAAAATGTTAGCTCCTTGGGCATATGACTAGCAAATTCCCACTTCCTGCCCTTTATCCCTTTGATTCAGCATTGTAATCTGCTTAAGTAAAAACTATTTTCTCATGATACCTGTCCTCTCACTCTCACTGAATTCCCTTCAGTCCTTTCTGTTCCCTCTTCCTACATTGATCTAGCCTCTGAAAGCAATTCCTCACCCCTTACCCACCTACTTCTTAATAAATTCCCTTTCATCCTAATGTTATTCTAGGTATTTTGAAAATGCCAAGCTCCTCAACTCTCTTTTCTAATGATAATTGTTCTTCTTCCAGTACCCAGTCAGTAAACTTTTTGCTCTGCTACACTCTCCACATCATTTAGATTGAGGTAAGGAATAGAAAGAGACAAGATTCAATCTAAGCTATGCCAGGCAAGTCAACCTATGTCCAGAATGACATCGTTTTACTACAGGATTTCTGTTTTCTGTATTCTAATTAGGTCTATGTTTTTGTATTTTTCCCCTAATATATAAATACCTTGATAGCAGGGACTATGTCAACTGTTTTATATTCCTTGGCATCTAACAATACCCTGCATATATTATTTAATAAAAGTTTATTAAATACAAAAGCCTACTCCCTGTTTCTAAGAAGTGTTCCCAAATAGCAAATTCCATCCTAATTCTTACTAAAAAGTCTTCAGTATTCCCTAAATGATCCCCCATATTTAATATTTTTATTTAAAGTTTTGATTTCCAAATTATATCTCTCCCTTCCTTCTTTCCCTCTCTGAAATGCTAAGTAATCAGGCATAGGTTAAATTTGTAAACATTTCCATATTAGTCATTTTGTAAAAGAAGAACAGAAAAAAAAGAAAAAAATGAATGAAAATGCTTCAGTCTGTTTTCAAATAATAATTAGTTCTTTCTCTGGAGGTGGATTGTATGCTTCATCATTAGTACTTTGGAATTGTCTTGGATCCTTGTGTTGCTGGGAATAGCTAAGTCATGCACAAGTTCTCCATCAAACAATACTGCTGATACTATGTACAACATTCTCCTGATTCTGTTCACTTAACTATGAATCAGGTCATATAAGTCTTTCCAGGTTTTTCTGAAATCATTCTACTTCTCATTTCTTACAGTACATAATATTGCATTATAATCATACACCACAGCTTGTTTAGCCATTCACCAATTGATGGGCATCTCTTTGATCTCTAATTCTTAGCCACCACAAAAAGAACTGCTAAAGTTTTGTACAATGGGGGATGTCTTTGGGATACAGAAAAAAAGGGGATGTCTTTGAGATATAGACCAAGTATTGGTGGACCAAAAGATATGCAGTTTTAAAAATAACCCTTAGGGCATAGTTTCAAATTGTTCTCCAGAATGATTGAATCACAACTGCACCAAAAACAGTGCATTAATGCCCCAATTTTCCCATATCCTTTCCAACAGCCAACATTTTTCTTTTTTGTCATATTAGTCATTCTGATAGGTGTGAGGTGATACTTCAGAGTTGTTTTAATTGCCACTTCTCTAATCAATAGAGATTTAGAGCATTTTTATAAGGTTATAGGTAGCTTTGATTTCTTAGTCTGAAAATTGTCTATTCACCTCCTTTGACAATTTATTTATTGGAAAATACTTGTATTTTTATAACTTTGACTCAATTCTCTATAATTGAGAAATGAAGTCTTTATCAGGAATATAGATTGCAAATTTTTTCCCAGTTTTCTGCTTTCCTAAAAATTTTATTTGCATTAGTTTTATTTGAGCGAAACCTTTTTAATTTTATATAATCAAGATGAACTATTTTATATTTTATAATGCTCTCTATATCTTTTTTGGGAGGCGAGGCAATGGGATTAAGTGACTTGTTCAACGTCTCACAGCTAGGTAATCACTAAGTGTCTGAGACCAGATTTGAACTCAGGTCCTCCTGATTCCAAGAAAGCTTTCCACTGTGCCACCTAGCTGCCCCTTCTCTATGCCTTCTTTGGTTCTAAATTCTTCCCTTAACATTAAATCTGACAGATAAACTATCCCATGCTTTCTTTTTTTTTAAGGTTGTTTTTTTTTGTAAGGCAAACGGGGTTAAGTGGCTTGCCCAAGGCCATACAGCTAGGTAATTATTAAGTGTCTGAGACTGGATTTGAACCCAGGTACTCCTGACTCCAGGGCTGGTGCTTTATCCACTGCCACCTAGCCGCCGCCCCCCCCCCCAAGCTTTCTTAATTTGTGTATATTATCACCCTTTATGTGTAAATTATACAGCCATTTTGACCTTTTCTTTGTATATAGTGTGTGAATTTGGTCTATATCTAGTTTCTATCAAATTGTTTCCTAGTTTTCCCAATGAGTTTTTATTCCAAAAATTTGGATCATTGATTTTATAATATATTAGTTACTATGGTCATTTATTACAATGGAATTTGTTTTTAATCTATTCCATTTATCTATTTTAATGAGTTATTTGTAGCTAATATCAGTTGATTTGATAATTACTGCTTTATAATAGTTTGAAATCAAATATAGCTAGCCCACCTTCTTTCACAATATTTTTCATTGATTCCCTTGATATCTTTGAGCTTTTGTTCTTGCAGATGAATTTTGTTATTATTTTTTCTATCTCTATAAAATAACTTTTTGGGGCAGCTAGGTTGCGCAGTGGATAGAGCACAGGCCCTGGAGTCAGGAGTACCTGAGTTCAAATCCGACCTAGCTGTGTGGCCTTGGGCAAGCCACTTAACCCCATTGCCTTGGATGAATGAATGAATGAATGAATGAATGAATAAAACTTTTTGATAGTTTGGTATGGCACTGAATATATTTGTTATGTTTATTATATTTGTTCAATCCATCCATCCCAAACTATTCATATTTTTCCTATTGTTTAGATCTGACTTTGTGTTAAAAGTGTTTTTATAATTGTATTCATATATTTCCCAAGTTTTTCTTGACAGGTAAAACTTCCAAGTATTTTATATTATCAACAGTTAATTTAAATGGAATTTCTCTATCTCCTGCTGTTGCACTTTTTTGGTAACTTAAATACTGATGATTTATGTGGGTTTATTTTGTATCTTGCAACTTTGCTAAGGTTGTTAATAATTTCAAGTAGTTTTTTAGTTGATTTTCTAGGATTTTTTAAGTATTACATCCTTGCTTCACCCCTAATTGTATTGGAAAGACTTCCAAGCTTTTATTCCCATTATAGATAATGCTATGGATGGTTTTAGATAAATATTTCTTATCTCTTTAAAGTAAGTTCCATTTATTCCTGTTTTATAGGGTTTTTAAAGGGAATGAGTGCTGTATTTTTACAAAGGCTTTTTCTAAATCAAATGAGATCATCATATTTTTTTTGTTAATTCTCTTCCTGATATGGTTAATTATGCTGATAGTTTTCCTAATATTTAACCAGTTCTGCATTACTGGTATAAATTCCATTTGGTCATAGTATATGATCCTTGTGATATATTGCTGTAATTTCTTTGCCAGTATTTTATTTTTAAAAATTTCCTTAATATTCATTAGGGAAATTGGTCTATAGTTTTCTTTCTCTGTTTTGGCTCTTACTGGTTTGGAAATCAGCACTTTATTTGTGTCATAAAAGGAATCTAGTAGGACTCCTTCTTCACCTATTTTCCCAAATAGCTTATATAGTAATAGGACTGATTGTTCTTTCAATGCTGGTAGAATTCACTATTGAATCCATCCAACTAACATTTCTTACGAAGTTCACTGATGACTTGTTCAATTTCTTTTCCTAAGACTGGATTATTGAAGTATTTTATTTCTTCTGTTAGTCTGGGCAATATTCATTTACTTCAGTTAAATTTTCAAATTTGTCACAATTGATATATAATTGGGTAAAATAGCTCCTAATAATTCTCTTAATTTTCTGTTCAATGGTAATGAATTTACCCCTTTCATTTTTGATACTAGTAATTTGGCTTCTTCTTTCCTTTTCTAAATCAAATTAATCAATAGTTTATCTACTTAATTGTTTTTTTCATAAAACCAGCTTTTAGTTTTATCTATTAGTTCAATAGTTTTCTTTCAATTCAATTAGTCTCTCCTTTGATTTTCTTTGCTATTTAATTGGGGATTTTTTCAATTTTTCAGTATTCATTCATTTGCAAATTCATAAAACACATAAAAACACATTTTTCTACCACCCTCCCTGTCATTTCCCCTTTCCATTGCACATGTACATTTGTGTTTTAACATAGTTACATATTAAACAGTTTGTTTAAGAGAAATTAGGACTAAGAAAGAAAATCATGAGATAGGAAGAGAAAACATAATAGAAATTTTAAAAAAGTGAACATAGCATACATTCAGATAACATGGTTGGGTTTTTCCTTTGGATGTGAATAGCTTTGTGGATAGCATTGTCCACAGCAGGTCTTCCAGGGTTGTCTTTGATCTCTGAACTGATGAAAGAAGCTACATTCATCATAGGAAATCAACTCACAGTGTTGTTAATGTGTATAAGTGATCTCTTGATTCTACTTCCTTCACTCAGAATCTGTTTATGTAATTCTTTCCATGCTTCTCTAAAGTCCAGCCACTCATGGTTTCTTAGAGAACAATAGTACTCCATAACATTCATATACCATAACTTATCCAGTCATTCACCAATTAGTTGAACATTCTCTCAACTTCCAATTCTTTGCCACTACAAAAAAAAAAGTTCCTTGTACATGTGACACTTTTCCCAATTTTTCCGGGTACAGGTCTAGTGTTGGTATTGCTGACTCAAAGGATGATGTTTGTCCTTCATTCTTGAAGAATACCAAACATCAGAGAGGTGATACCATGACAAGCACATAGATTGGATTTGAATGAGGAGGGGTTGTGCTAAGTCACCAGCCTCATTTTATCCTCCAAGAGCCATCTGAGTCCAGTGGCAAGATATGAATCAGGGCAATTGGAGATAGCCCTGAGTGCAGATCAGAGCTAAGTGACTTGCCCAAAGTGATACAGCTAGTGTCAAGTGACTGAGGATAGATTAGAACTCCCATCTTTCTGACTTTAAGGCCAGTGTTCTATCCACTGAGATAGCTAGCTGCACTAAGTGGGTCATAGGGTATAATCAGTATTATTGCTCTTTAGGCATAGTTTTAGATTACTATTCAGACTGGCTGGATCAATTCACAACTCTACCAATAGTGCATTAATGTCCCAATTTTCCCACATCCTCTCCAACATTGATCATTTTCCTTTTTTGTCATCTTAGTCAATCTGAAAGGTGTGAGGTGTTGGCACATAGTTGTTTTAATCTGCATTTCTCTAATCAATTATGATTTGGACCATTTTTTCATATGATTCTCTCTATATAGAGAAATTTGATGTCTTTATCTGAAAACTGCTTGTTCATAACCTTTGATCATCTATCAATTGGGAAATGACTTATAATCTTATAAATTTGATTCAATTCTAAATGAGGCCTTTATTAGAAACACTAGTTGTGAAAATTGTTTCCCAGCTTTCTGTTTTCTTTCTAATCTTGGCTGCATTGGTTTTATTAGTGCAAAACCTTTTTAATTTAATATGGTCAAAATCAACCATTTTTGTAATTTATAATGTTCTCTAATTCTTGTTTGGTCATAAATTTCTCCCCTTTCCATATATCTGAGAGATAGAATATTTCTTGATCTCTGAATTGGTTTATGATCTTGACCTTTTATGTCTAAAATCTGTACCCATTTTGACCTTATTTTGGTATAGGGTCCGAGATTTTGGTCCATGCTTAGTTTCTGCCATATTGCAGACTAGTTTTCACAGCAGTTTTTGTCAAATAGTGAGTTCTTATACCAGAAACTAATGTCTTTGGGTTTGCAAACAGTGAATACTATAGTTTTTTTTTTTAGGTTTTTGCAAGGCAAACGGGGTTAAGTGGCTTGCCCAAGGCCACACAGCTAGGTAATTATTAAGTGTCTGAGACCGGATTTGAACCCAGGTACTCCTGACTCCAGGGCTGGTGCTTTATCCACTATGCCACCTAGCTGCCCCTAATACTATAGTCTTAATTAGGGATTTTTAATTTGTTCTTTTTCTAGATTTTTGATTTGCATGCCCAATTCATTGATCTACTTTTTCTCTATTGATGTAAGCAACTAGAAATATAAAATTTTCCTCAAGTACCACTTTGGCTGCATTTCATAAATTTTGGTATGTTATCTCATTGCTGCCATTTTCTTTATCTAATAGTTCTATTATTTGTTCTTTGATCCATTTGGTTTTTAGGATTAGATTATTTAATTTTCACTTAAGTTTTAATCTCTCTTTCCACTGTCCATTATTAAATAAATTTTTATTGTATTATGATCTGAAAAGAATGAGTTTACTATTTCAGCTTTTGGCTATAAGGTTTTTATGTCCTAATTCAAAGTCAATTTTTGTGTAGATGACATATACTGATAAGAAAAAGTTTATTCTTTTCTATTCCCATTCAATTTTCTCCAGAGAGCTATCATAACTAACTTTTCCAAAATTTCATTCATTTTCTTAATTTCTTATTTATTTTTTTGTTACATCTATTTAATTCTTCTGCTCAAAGGGTTATAAAACTATGCATACCCTTTGACCCAGCAATACCATTACTAGTCCCCAAGAGATCATTTAAAAAGAGAGAAAAGGTCTCACATGTACAAAAATATTCATAGCAGCTCTTTTGGTGGTGACAAAGAACTAGAAATTGTGGCCATGCCATCAATTGGGGAATGGCTTAACAAGTTGTGATATGTGAAAGTACTGGAATACTAATGTTCTATAAGAAATGATGAGCAGATAGATTTCAGAAAAACTTGGAAAAATTTACATTAACTGATAAAGGGAGCAAAACCAGGAGAACTTTGTATATAGTAATAGCAGCAATGAACAATGATAGGCTTAGCTCTTCTTAGCAATACCATGATCCAGGATAATTCCAAAAAAGACATGTGATGGAAAATGCTAACCACATCACATCCAGAGAAAGAACTATGGAGTCTGAATGCAGATTGAAGCATATCATTTTTACTTTTTTTGTTTTTCCTTTCCTGTGGTTTTCCACCTTTATTCTGATTCTTCTTTCACAACATGACTAATGTGGAAATTGTGATTGTTGTTGTTGTTGTTCATGATCAATGAAAACCATGGTATCAAGTGAAATATACTAGATTGTTTGCTGTCTTGGATAAAAGGGAGAAAAGAGAGGAAAAAAAATTTGGAACTCAAAATCTTACAAAAATGAGTGATGAAAAGTATCTTTACATATAATTGGAAAAAATACTATTAAGAAAAAAAAGTTCTGAAAGAAGAAAGTATTTCTTCCTGTAACTCATTTAACTTCTTCAAAAATTTATATATTATACTGTTTGGTACTTAAGTGTTTAGTATTGATATAACTTCATTGTCTATGGTACCTTTCAGCAAGATATAGGTTCCTTATTTATCTCTTTTAATTACCATATTTCCCCATGTATAAGACACAACCTTTTCTGAAAAATTTGGGATCTAAAAACTGGGAGCTTCTTATACAGAGGTTGTAGATTTTTTTAATGTTCATTCCTTGCTCTTTCCAGCTCGTTATCTTTGTGCTCATTGTTTCTCATTTGTTACTGGTATATTAGGTTATATTTTCCCATGTTCTGCCCAGAAATAGCTCAGAAAAGATTTTTGTACAATGCTGAATTCAAGTTCAAAGTGATCCAGTTTGCGAAGGTGAAAGGGAATTGTGCTGCTGAATGTCAGTTTGGTCCTCCTCCAACTGAGAAAACAATCTGAGACTGGCTACAGAAAGAAGAAAACCTACTGAAAAGGCCATGAGAGGCAAGGCAGCAAAATGGCCTGATTTAGAGAGAATTGAAGATATGGGGCAGCTAGGTGGTGCAGTGGATAGAGCACTGGCCTTGGAGTTGGGAGTGCCTGAGTTCAAATCCGACTTCAGACATCCTTGGGTAAGTCACTTAACCCCATTGCCTTGCAAAAAAAACAAAAAAAAAGATATGGATTGAAGAACAAAGGGCAATTGGAATTCCTATGTCCACAAAGATGGCTCAAGCATGAGGCAAGAAGAATTGCTGATGAAAAAGAAGTTACTGATTTCAAAGGAGGACACAATTGGTGCTAGAGGTTCATGAAATGGAATGGACTAAGCATGTGTACATGCACCAGACCTACCCAGGGAGTGTTGTGGTCAACCACTGACCAGAGCACAGGCAAGATAGCAGTCAGAGCCTCTCCTAAGACAGTGATTCATCATCAAACACAGATAAGGAGTTGTATGAATTTTATGATGAATAAAACTTGAGTTCAATAACTTTATGTAATACATTTTTTTCAAACTTCAAGCCCAAAAATCAAGATACATTTTATACATGGGAGCATCTTATACATGGGGAAATATGGTAGATCCATTTTTGCTTTTGTTTTGTCCAAGATAACTGCTGTCCCTGTTTTCTTTGCTTTAGCTGCATAATAGATTCTGTTCCAGTACCCTACCTTTAAGTGTATCTCTCTGCTTCAAATGTGTATGTCTCTGTTTCAAATTTCCCAAATGATTAACATATGCTCTCAGTTCTAAATTATTGGTAGAAGGGAAGAGAGGTAATGGATAATCCCAAATAAAACAATTTATAATGCATTATATGGACTTGGAATAAGACCAAAGTGGTACAATAGAAAGGAAGGGATCCCAGACCCTGCTCTAAGTCATTTCCTGTCTGGACTTCAAGATCTCCTGGTAACTAGAAGGAATTTGCCTAGATGATTTCTAAGGTTTTAAGCAACCTATACTAGTAATGAAAAGATTGTGCAATTTAGATGTGAATTTACATATAGAACAAGTTTTTTTTTCCTTCCACAAATCCCTTACACCCACAGACCATATGAAGAAAGTCAGTTGCCAAGATTTTTCCACAGCTGAGCTTCTGCAGCTGCTTGAGATTATAAATCCTCCACTAAGAACTCCAAGGACTTATTTTGAAGTCTCCCTAAGACTTTAACCAAACCAAAGATGAAAATGCACTAATATGAACCAGTCCCTTGGTCTCACCCATTAACTCCTGTAAGATATAGCTATTCCTATAGAAAAAAAAAACCAGTTCTAATTTCTAAAGTTTTTTTTTTAAATAACTCTTAAATGCTCCATATATCCAAATAGAACTATAGAGAAACTCAAGATGTTTCAGAATGTATTCAATGCAAATTCTCTGCCTCTTGTCTTCCTTTAAGTTCCCTTCCTGGTAATATATTAATCAATAAGTCAATTAGTCAACACATCTGGACCATTCCATCATGCCCCAGAAACCTCCTCAATCTGGAAGATCACTTTAGCCCTGGAAATTTACAGACTCATAAGGTGGAAACATCCTCTGCCCCAGGAACCTCATTGTTTGGAGGGTGGAGGGCTCCTCCCCAAAACCTTTATTTAAGGAAGATACCAAATCATTCATCTTATTTCTCACCAGACAGCACTCCACTGGACTTCTCCATCATGCACCTATCAGATATCTTCCTCCTTTTGAATACTGTCTTCTCTATTAGAACATAAATTCATTGAGGGCAGAACTGTCTTTTTGCTTGCTTTTGTATTTTCAGGTCTTAGAACACAATATGAAGAAAGTGCCTAAAGGCCAATTTTTTTAAAAAAGCAATAAAAGAATTTTTCTGTTTTATTACCAATTCTAAGGGTTATTTAAAAGATAAGAAAAGATTCTGCTAAATACAGAATAAAAAAAGTGATGAAGTAGTGAAGTATAAATAATTTTTCTTTATTAACATAAGAAATATCATATTAATTCAGAGCATAGATCATCACCCCTACTTCAGTTGCCTACTAGTTCACAAAAAGGTCATTTATGAAAGAATATGATTGCCCAATATGACAATAACCCCAAAAGATTAAATATACATCCCCCAAATTGCTAGCTTCTCCTTAATCCCTTATTGTGGATCTATGATCCAATGATTTATAAAACTTCTACTTGGCTTTCTGATATCAACACATTTTTATTCAACAAGTATAATGTCTAAGAAATTAGAAATATATTTACAAGGATATTTCACTTATTTTTATTTCAATAGTGTGAATTCAAGTCCCAAGTCTCTTTTTACTCTAATTTATCCTCCACTTAGCTACCAAAGTTATTTTCCTTAACAACAGATCTGACCACATCACTCCTTACTCCCCTACTCCCAGTCAATAAACTCCAAGGGTTCACTACTACCTGGAGGATCGAATATCAAGCCTTCTATTCAGCAATTAAGTCCTTTTACATTTTTGCCTTTCTCCCTTTTCAGTCCTTTTAAACTTTATTTTCCTTCACAAAACCTACAATCCAGCAGCAAGTGCCTATCCCCCAACTCTGGTTTTTGTTCTCTGGCTTCTTTCAAGACTCAGCTCAAATTCTACTTTCTCCAGGAGGTCTTCCCCCAGTTCTTCTCTCCCCCTTCAGCAATTTTCCTCTCTCCCCCTTCAGCAACTTTCCTCTGAGACTATTTTTCATGTATATACATAGTTTGTTTACATGTTGCTTCCCCCATGCGAATGTAAGATTCTTGAGGTCAGGGACAAGGTTTTGCTTTCCTTTATTTCCCAGGCACTTACATCAGTGCCTAGCAAAGGCTATTAGGAAAAGGAAAAGGATCAATATATTCAAAAATATTTATAGCAATTCTTATTGTGATTGATGTGTATGTGTGTGTGTATACACATATGTGTGTGTGTGTGTGTGTGTATTTATGATGGAAGAATCCATCAATTGGGAAATGACTAAACTAATTATATATTGTGAATAAGATGGAATACCATTGTGTATAAGAAATGATGAAAGGAAAAAACCTGGGAAGACTTGTATAAAATAATGCAGAGGGAAATGAGAAGCTGAAAAATTTAGTACAAAAAAAAGGCACTGTTAAAACAAATAACTTTAAAAGACTTTAAAACTCTGAATCAAATGACTAAACATGATTCCAGAGGAACAGTCATAAAGCATACTCAAGGTGCAGAATAAGACACATTTTTTTTTTAGACATGGCCAATGTAGACAGTTGTTTTTCTTGACTAAGTCTATTCATTATAAGTATTTTGTTTCTCCCCACCTCTATGGGACAATGAGGAAGGGAGAGAAATAGCTTGTTGAATTTAATAAGGAAGGGAGAGAAATAGCTTGTAGAATTTTTATAATTGAAAAAAGTAATTTAATTTTTAAATAGATGTTTGTTGACTGAATTCAGTAATCAAACTCAAAATTTTTCCTATGTATCAAATAAGAACATACTTGTATCTCAAAAATTCTGAATTCATACAAAAATGAAACAGGAAAAATTCTCAAATTTTAATGAATAATCTTGTTAAGATTGTGCAAAAGACTGAACATCTGGATTATCAATATTTAAGACAAGTTCCTCTGCTAATTAAACATAAAAAGTTCTCATTAGGGCACTGAAATGTTGTTTAGCAACCTGTTGAGACTTTAAAATAGAGTGACTTAAGCCTTTTCAACAACATTCCCATTCCTCTCTAAAGATGACCCTAACTGGTTGAGCACCAGTCTTTAAATTACCAAAAAAGCCCCCACTTTTCAATGTGAACAGTGAGGCCCTGGTAGCTGCCAGGTGTGAACTCATAGACTTGTTCTAGTGACTGTTTCAATCTGGTTTAAGCATGAGAAAGGAAGGTTAAGAGGAGATGGATCTCCTGGAAACAAATTCTTTGTTCTCATCTATTTCAGGAAAGGAGGGAGGCAAATAAAAGGAAAAAGAGCAGCTTCAGAATACTAAATATCTATTTGAATGGGTCCAGTTTCACGTGACATTTGTGGCTTAGGCAAGAGGTTTGGAAGAGCCAAATTTGCTCAAACAAAATCTTTAAACTGCCTGGTACTTCACAAACCCTCTAAGCAAAATCCTAAGGGTCTTCAGAGAATACTTTGATTCTTTCTTGTGAAAAAGATAGTTTTACCGTCAATCTAAGAAAGATAAACTCTTTAAATAAGGACAAAATGTTTCTATCTCTATCCTCTCCAAGTTCTTATTTTTGCAATTACATTGGTCTACCTAAATTCTCCTGAATGTGCATTTTATAAGGCATATAGCACAAAAAAAATCTTCCAAATCTAATATATATACACACACACACACACACACACACACACACACACACACACATATACACACATATATATGTATATATATTATCTTCCCCTCCACTCTCAAGTTCCTCTCTCTTATTAATTTTGGTGTTACTAATTAATCAGTTCAAAACCTCAACTCCTCACTATCCCACACTCCACTATATCCAATCTGTAATACATATATACATATATTTATAATTAGAGGCTGAATTCAGCATCTATTCATGAATAGAAAATCACCAAGTCTAGTTCTGAGATATATTACCTCCATTTTAATGAAAAATCTGTTGTAAATATGCTTTAATAAAATAGAATCAGTTTGACTTTTCTGGGCTCCCCACATTATGGCATCCCTTACCAGGGATAAAAATATACTTCCTGGCATTGCCTCTTAGGTAGCAGTATCCCCTCTTAACTCAGCAGAACTAAAAATACATTAGCATTCATTTCCGCCCTTCTGCTGCCCAGTCATCCAGAAGGAGCTGTCCGAATGTCCCTGGCGTCTTACATATTAGGGGATTCCTTCCAGATCACTACAAAGCACAAAACCTACTACATTCTAGTGTGTACCTCAATCTAGTTTGCGCATGAGAAAGGAAGATAAAGAGGAGATGTATCTCCTGGAAACTAATTCTTTGTTCTCATCTATTTCAAGAAAGGGAAGGAGGTAAATAAAAGAGAAAAAGAGCAGCTTTGACTGACAGCAGTACTGTTAAGTCAAGGGAGACACAAAGCAATCCTACTGCTTTGGGTGTCAAAGCACATTTTAAAATCTTTGTGACAGCAAACCTTGTAATGTATAATATATGTATTTTAGGTTCCAATCTATGATATAATGAAAGGAAATTGCCAGCAACCACCTCTTCCTGCATTCCAACTAAGAATGAGTTGAAACCAGTTAATTCACAGAATTCTCTGAACTATTTTATTTTATAGCATATAAACATATCTTGATTATTGATACTATAGAAGTTATTATTTATAATTTTCTACTTAAAATTTTCCCTTTAAATAGGCTCTATAAGGTGCACAGAATGCTAGACTTTAAGTCAGAAGGACTTTGGTTCAAACCTTACTTCAGACATTGACAGGCTCTTTATTTGAGCTTCAGTTTCCTTATTAGTAAAATGAAGCAGTTGGACTAGATTGTCTTTAAGTTTCCTTTCTGAACTTACTATTTTGACTTTATATGACTTAAAATGTATAATATGCCTACAACATGCTTGTTCATGGCAGAGAAAAGCACTCATGAAATGAACAAGGGATACTTATCTTTAAGTTCCCCTTATTGTCAAGTTTTTCTAAAATTCAAGCTCATTTTGAAACTGTAAAAGGAGTTTCATCTATTTGATTACTAATGAATGCAAATACAATGGAATCACTTTCTTCAACCATTAATTTGGGAGGAAATTATGCTTGAGTGATAGTGCTAGGAAAATAGTCTATCTCAGTTCAACAAATATTTATTAAGCTTTATGTGCAAAGTATATGGCTTCCAATCTCATCTTCCAACCAAAACTTCTCTCTCCAAAGTTAACCATGATCCCTTATTCAACAAATCTGATGTTCTTTTCTCAGTCCTGGACCTCTCTGTAGTCTCTGACACTTGATCACCATTTTCTCCTAGATGCTCACTTTTCTCTAGGTTTGCCTGGTTATCCTCCAACTCATCTAAATGTTCATAATAGCTCCCAAGTACTCAATTATCATCTCCATGCAGATGATTCCCAGATCTACTCATCCAGTCTAAACTCTCTCCTGACCTCCAGTCTCATCTCCAGTTGTATATTAGACATCTTAAACCGCCTGCCCCTAAACATCTTACACTTAGTGTATTTAACTCTTATCTCATTATCTTCCCCCTCCACCCTCAAGTCCCCCTCTCTTCTTAACTTGGGTGTTACTAATTAATCAGGTTCAAAACCTCAACTTCTCACTTTTCTACACTCTGCTATATGCAATCTGTAATCAAAGACTATTGATTTAATTCTACCTTGTAACACCTCTCAGACATACCCTCTTCTCACCTTTGATGGTGGAAACCCTCTCTCCTCACACCTTCATTATTGCAATAGACTGCTGATTGGTTTTCCTGACTCACATCTTTCCCCAATACAGTTCAACACGTATGTAGCTGTTAAAATGATTTTTGTCACATAAAGTCTTGACTATTTCACCCCCTATTCAATAAACTCCAGTGGCTCTCTATCATATCCAGGATAAAATATAACATAAGGCCTTCACAACCTGTTACCTTTCTGCCTTTTATGTCTTCTTATACCTTATTCCTCCTTCTTACATACTTTGTGATCTAGTAACACTCACCTCCTTGCTCTTCCTGTAAACAGACTCCACCTTCCACCATCTGCATTTTCACAGGCTGTCCCCCAGGCCTGGAATTCTCTCCTCCATCTTAGACTCCTGGCCTCCTGGACTTCCTCTGAGAACCAGATAAAATTCCACCTTTTTCAAGAAGCTTTTCCAAACTCCCCTTTAGTGCTGGTGCATTCCTTCTATTGATTCACTTCCATTTTTCCATATCCATAGTTGACACAGAGCTGTTTTCATGTGCTTCCTCCATCAGACCATGAGCTCCTTAGAGCAGGGGTCAGGTATCCCTTGCCTTTGTATCCCCCAGTGTCTAGTATGGTTCCTGACACATAGTAGGCCCTTAAGAAACACATGCTGACTCGTTTTAGTAGGTCAAAAATCAGAACAACCCTGAGAGACTTGTTAAGGAAGATGTCATCTACATCCAGAGAATAAACTATGCTTCATTTATTCATCTTTTTTTAAGTTTTTACAAGGCAATGGAGTTAAGTGACTTGCCTAAAGTCACACAGCTAAGCAATTATTTTGTGTCTGGGGTTGGATTTGAACTCAGGTCCTCCTGACTCTAGGGCAGGTGCTCTATCCACTGTGCCACCTAGCTGCCCCCAGAGAACAAACTATAGCTTCTGAATGCAGAGCAAAGCAAACTATGACTTTATTAACAACTTCTATTTTATTTTTCCTTTCTCATTGTTTTCCCCCATTATTCTAATTCCTTTTTCATAACACAACTAATATGGAAATATGATAAACATTATTGTACATATACAGTTTGTTCACTGCCAAGGGAAAGGGAAAGGGAAGGGAGAGTGGCAGAAAAATGTAGAACTCAAACTAGCAAATGGACAAATGCTAAAAATGACCTTTGCATGTAAATGGAAAAATTAGATAAAAATTCAATTAAGGAAAAAACAAACAAAAACATTAAAACAAATACTGTGGACTAAGGATACAAAGATAAAAAGCAAAATAGTCCCTCCCCTCAAAAAGTCTAAAATGGGGAATGGGATTGATGGTTACTTAGAACAAGAATTCATGAAAAGGATTACTATGAAACAAAACTAGAAGGAAAAAAAATAGAAGTCAGGATGTGGAGGGCTTTAAGTACCAGGCTGAGAATTTTGTATTCTATCCTACAACCAACAAGGAGTAATCCGTAAAACTCATGTTTGCATGCAGCCAGAACCAGATTAAAAGATAATTAGGAAATGTTTAACAAAATAAATATAAATACAACAAAACATAGAGAATGTTAATTTGTAGTCTTGTAGTCTTCTAAACTAATATGCAGGCCATAAGGATTGATTTCTTTTTTTTTTTTTTGCAAGGCAAGATGGGGTTAAGTGGCTTGCCCAAGGCCACACAGCTAGGTAATTATTAAGTGTCTGAGACCAGATTTGAACCCAGGTACTCCTGACACCAGGGCCGATGCTTTATCTACTACGCTACCTAGCCGCCCCAGGGATTGATTTCTTTTTGAGTTTGACACCACTACTGTATGAAGAGTACCAACTTGGCAGCTGTGTTTAAGACAAAGTAGATCTCAAGTCAGAAGGTGTGGGCTTTGAGTTCCAGCTTTACATTTACCATATAAATTTGTCTAGTATGTTGCAATGAAGATTCTTTTTTGGCTCATTTCTAGTCTTAGTTTAGATTGGACTAGATATCTGCAGATATCCTTTCCAACTCTTAAAATTTTGTGATCCCATGAACCTTTCTGATCTTTAAAAATGACAAAATCGGGGCAGCTAGGTGGCGTAGTGGATAAAGCACCGGCCCTGGAGTCAGGAGTACCTGGATTCAAATCAGGTCTCAGACACTTAATAATTACCTAGCTGTGTGGCCTTGGGCAACTTAACCCCATTTGCCTTGCAAAAACCTTAAAAAAAAAAAAAGACAAAAATCTTAACAAATCTCATCATTTCTATCTTCACAACATTCCTTACCCCCTTCACTTTACTCATAAAGTCAATAACCCTGGTTAAGCCCCTATTATTTCTCACCTGGACTATTATAATAGCATCTTAATTGACCTTCCAGTTGCAAGTCTTTCTCTTCTCCATTTAATCCTACACACAGCTGCCAAAAACAATTTTCCTGAAGTTCAAATATAACCATGCCATTCCCCTCCTCGATACTCTTAGGTCATCCTACATTGTCATGTCTGATTGTTCATAATCCCATATGGGGTTTTTCTGGCAAAAATCTTAACAGTGTTTTTGCCATTTTGTTCATTTTATTGATAAGAAACAGAAGCAAACAGAGTTAAATGATTTGTTTAGGGTCACACACCTATTAAGTGTCTGAAGTCAGATTTGAATTTAGGAAGTTCAGTCTTCTTGATTCCAAGCCCAGTGTTCTATTCAATGGACTACCTAGTGGCTCCCTCTTACTTAAAGGATAAATTACAAACTCCACTTTGGCATTTTAAATCCCTTTATAACCCAATCCCAAGCCAACTTTCCAGCTTTATTATACATTATTCCCCTCTACCCACAAATGTCAACTCATATTCTGATCCTCATAAATGGCACTCTGTATTCCATATAAGTGCCTTTATGCTAGCTGTTCCCCATGTCTGGAATGCTCTACTTTCTTAACTCAATCTCTCAGAATCTCTAGTTTTCCTTTAAGGGTTCATTCGAGCTCCCTCTTCTACACAGGTTTTTCTGAACTGTTTCTTCCTCTTCAACCACCACCACTGCTACTCACAAATGCCAGTGCCTCCAAATCCTGCCCAATGCCTTTGTATCACTGATGGTTCTCTCCCTGGCCTAGAATGGATGATCCCCAAGGGAAAGGACAGTCTTTTGTTTTTCTTTGCATTCCCACTGCTTAGTACAGAGCCTGGCACTGTAGGCGCTTAAATGTTTACTGACTGAGATAAGAATAAAAAAAGTTTCTTCCAATCTTTTCCCCATTCCCTTCACTTTACCTCTCCCCTTTTATAAAGACAGTCCCTGATTTACAAACTTCCCTTACAATATGCTGTGGTCTGCTGACAGTAGCCATTCTCCCAGCCATAACTTGGGATTTCTCTCCCATTTTTTCCCCTTCTAAAGACTGCTTCCTGAGATTGTCCCTCTAGCCTTTCCCAATTCTTTGATACTGGATATATAAAACAAGACCAGGTGTAGAAGAGGATAAAAGGTAAGTCCTCATTGGCATTGCATTTTCACTCCCTCAGCATCATCAAGTCCCATTGCATTACTCATCCTCCCACCAAGAGGCACATTCAGATCAATCTGGAAGGGATACATTTATAATATTATCTAACATTTATATAGTCATTTAAGTTGTGCAGAGTACTTTATATGTGTTAATTCATTTGATCCTCATAACAATCTTATGAGATATTATCTCCATTTTACAGATGAAGAAAATGAAGCACAGAAAGGCTAAGTGATACAACTAGTAAGTATCTAAAGCAGAATTTGAATTCAGGTCTTACTAACTCTAGCCTCTATCCACTGCACATCCCAGTTGCTTTACAAGAGATGTAAACACATACACATTTCTACTACACCATGCTGCCTTCCAAAGTGCTGATCTAGAAGTCAGAGACCCTTCTTGAAATAAATTCATTGTGAGGCTTTAGGCAGGTCACTTAACCTATCTGGGTCTGATTCCTCAACTATAAAATTAAAAAGACTGCACTAAATAATTTCTGAATTACCTTCTGCCTTTGCCTACAACTATATCCATGACATTAAAAAAAATATACTTTTCCTTGGCACCATAGTTAATGAAAATGAAAACAGCACAATTTCTTCAACTGAAAAAGTGTCCAGATGTCATATAATTTCTAAATACAGGAAGCTTATAAAGATTGCCAATAAAGGCCTAGAATTACTCTCCTAGATTCAATTTAGTAGTTTTCAATATGACTAATTAGTAAGAATAAACAAAGCAAATGGGGAAAATATGTCTCCTTAGAAGGCTCAAGGGGGCAGCTAGGTGGTGTAGCACCTAGCAAGCACCCGCCTTGGAGTCAGGAGTACCTGGGTTCAAATCCGGTCTCAGACACACCTAGCTGTGTGGCCTTGGGCAAGCCACTTAACCCCATTTGCCTTGTAAAAAAAAAAAAAAAAAGATGAAGGCTCAAGGCTTATTATAGCAAAAGTTACAGAATCATCCTTTTCTCCTTGTAAACACTAATGATATTGCTTTCTACAGCAAGGAAAATAACAGACAACCTAAATTCAAAAGTGCAGCACTTCACACTCTGTACCCTACATAAACTAAGTGGTATTATAAAATATGTAAAGTCTAGGACAGGATCTGGGATGAATGACAACAGAGAAGGGGAAGCAGCATAAATAGCTAAAAGTATTTGAAGGATGCAAACAATCAAGGCCAAATCCCCACACCACTTATTTAGTCAACAATAATTCACTGAAATAAAGCAGGAAACTGGGATGGGGGTGAGGGTAGGGGAATTATTACAGCAAGTTTCTCTTATAAGGGTTTCACTTTTCAACTCTATGAAGAAATGAATCAAATTTATAAAAATAAAAACCATTTCCCAGTTGAAAAGTGGTCGAAGGATATGAACAGTTTTTAGGTAAAAGAAATCAAAGCTATTGAGTCATATGAAAAATGTTCTAAATCATTACTTATTTGAGAAATATGAATTAAAACA
Source organism: Macrotis lagotis (assembly GCF_037893015.1). NCBI lineage: Eukaryota > Metazoa > Chordata > Mammalia > Peramelemorphia > Peramelidae > Macrotis > Macrotis lagotis. The sequence goes on along the minus strand of NC_133660.1, from coordinate 228,028,942 downwards.
ATTCTGAAACACCACCTCACATCCATCAGATTGGCTAACATGACAAAAAGGGAAAATGACAAATAATGGAGGAGTTGTGGGAAAATAGAAACACTAATGTACTACTGTTTGAGTTGTGAACTGTTTCAACTACTCTGAAGAGCAATTTGGAATTACGTCCATAGCGCTATAAAACTTATACCTGCCTTTGACTCCGTAATACTAAATCTGTATCCTAAAGAGTTCAAAGAAAAAGAATGAGGACCTCTCTTTTTGTGACGGCAAAGGTTCAGAAACTGAAGGGATACCCATCAACTGGAGAAAGAACAAACAAGTTATGGTACGTGATTATGTTGGAATACTATTGTGCTTTTAAGATATGATAATGGAGATGGTTTCAAAAAACCTGGGAAGTCTTACAAGAACTGATGCAAGGCAAAGTAAATAGAATCTGACATTATACACAATAACAGCAATATTATAATGATAATCAACTGTGCAAGATTAGTTTCTCTGACCAGTACAGTGACTCACAACAATTCCATTGGATTCATGATGAAAACTGCTATCTCCAGATAAAGAATTGATGGACACTGAATATAGATCTGTGCTTGTGTGTGTGTGTGTGTGTGTGTGTGTGTGTGTGTGTATTTGTATCTTTCTCTTTATTTTTCTTTCTTTCCTCTCCCCTACAATCTGGCTAGTGTGGAAATGTGTTTTGCATGATTTCTCATGTATAATAAGTATATTTCTTCTTGTTGGATAGGGGAGAAAGGCAAGAATCTGAGGAAATAAAAGTTAGAAAAATAAAAAAATTGAACAAGCATTTATTAAGCAAATACTATGTTACCTGCTTCCCTCTGGAGATACAAAGAAAAGTCAGAAACATATTCTGATGGAGAAATAAATGAAAACAATGAAATACCTAAAATTCATGGGAAGTAGACAAAAGGTTATCTTAGAGGGAAGGCACTAGCAGTTGGGGGGCTGAGAAAGCTTTGCCTCAAGGTAGTATTTGAGCTGAGTCTTGATGGAAGCCAGGGGAAGGTAACAGACAGAGGTGAGGAAAGAGAGCTTTCCAGGCAAGGTAGATAGTCAGTGCAAAGGAAATGGGAGATAAAAATGTCCTGTGCAAGAAATACAAGAAGGCCAATTTGGAGAGACCAAGAAGGTAAATTGAAGCTGAAAAGACAGGTTTGAGCAAAGTTGATATTTTATCCTAGAAACACTAGAATTTTTCAAATACCAGAGTGACTAATGCAGGGAAATGATGTAGAGAATTATGAATGTAGCAAATGTAGAATGTAACAAAATCTGTAATCTTAAATGCTGTTAAATTTAGTTAAATGGGTGGAGGTACTGTGCTCTTGAGATGTAAACTGACCTCATGTTGCTTATATTCTGCCTATCTTGTCCCCATTTTCCTGTTCATTTAATTTTGGCCCGGACACTGTTGAGACAGGAAATGACATATTAAACTTGGAGGTTGATCACTTTGGGACAGGAAGGACCAGAACATAGCTTGCCACTGAAAGATACCTGGCCCAAGATGTAAGACTACTTCCCAAGCTCCACCCTCTGTCCAACCTACCATAGAAGGATATTTAATAGGAAGTGCCACTTCTTTGAACTCTCTTGCTTCTTCCAGGCTCCCATCCAGAAGGATGGGGCTTTCTCATGCTCTTCTTTAAATCACATGGAGTACTGTGGGCCTCACCATGTGGTCTCATGGCTGCCTGACCCCTTCTCTCCCTCCCCTCCCCTCCCCTCTCCTCTCTCTCTCTCATACTCAGACTTCACCTGGTCTGTCCTCAGGGTGCTTACTGTTCTTCTTACTAATTTTGGCCAATGTACTTTGTAACAGTGTTTTGCCATAATAAAATTCTGAGCGATTTCAACATCCCAGAGAGCTTTGAATTCCTTCACCTTTTCAGTGGACTTAAATCTTCTGTCTTCAATCTCTGGATCTTTAAAAATTGGCAACAATATAACAAGACCTATGTTTAAGAAAAATCATTTTGGCAAGAGCATGGAAAAAAAGACTATAGGGATGAGAGATTTGATACTGTATAGATCAGTCAGGAGCTGTTGGAATGATCACATAAGAGGTGATAGGGGTCTAAACTAAAATGGCAGCTGTATGGTGTGGAAAGCAGGGGTCAGATTTGAGAGATATTGTAGATGTAGATACTTCAAGATCTGGCAGCTGATCATATGGGGTTGGGTATAGTAAGGAATCAAGCTTAATGCCTAGCACGAAACTAGAAGCTTCCTGAAAGCAGGGCACTGGTCTTGCTTTTCTTTGTGTTTAATCTTTATAGAACTTTGCATATACATAGCAAGTGCTGAATAAATGCTTACTGAGCTGGAAATGGTGATGACTTTGACAGAATTAGTGAAGTTTGAAAGAGGGAAGATTTGAAGGAAAGATAATGTTTTGTTTTTCTACTTCTTGTGTTTGAGATGTCTCTGAGACATCTAGTTTGAAATGTCCAATAAAAAATTGATGATACAAAACTGAAACTCAGGGGAGGCTGAATGTTCTAGGAAAAAATCTGCCTAAAGGTAATAATCAAACCTATGTGAACTGATTAAGTTACCAAGTGAAAATGAATATAGAGAGGAAAAGATGAGGGCCCAAGATAGAATTTTGGGGATCCCTTACAGCTAGGGAGAATAATTTAGATAAAGAAGTCAGAAAAAAAAGACTGAAAAAGAACAATTAATCTGGTGAGAGAAGAAACAGGAGAGGAAATTATCACTCCCAGAGAAAAAGAGAGCATTCAGGAAGAGGATGTAGTCAGCAATGTCAAATGCATCAGAAGGATCAAGAAGGATGAGAACTAATTCAAACAATATAAAATACTTGGGAGTTCACCTGTCAAGACAGACTCAGAGACTCTATGAAAACAACCACCAAACACTTCTCTCGACATTTATGGGGGCAGAGTCAAGATGGCGACAAGAACGGATCACATCTTAGGCACTCTCTCATAAAACTCATAAACTAAGGACTCTAACTACATTTTCGAGAGACAGAACCCACAGAGGGACCTAGTGAGGCAGTTCTCCTACTCAAGGTAACCTGGAAAAAGAGCAGAAAGGCTCTGCTCCCCGGGGTTGGAGGGGCGCCAGAGGGGTTGCCCACCAGAGCAGAAGAATTTCAGCCTCCCAGAGGCAGCCCCAGGGCACTGGTAGCCTTGGCTCACAGCAGTGGGGGAGTCTCCTGAGCCCCGGGGAGCACCAGGCACAAGTTGGGGAAAGTGGGGGGGAACCTCTGCCAGAGTGAGCACATGAAGCTCATCCCTCAGGGCACACAGAGAGCAGCATGGCCAGTGCAGCCCAGATCCAGGAAACTGAAACAGGCAGAACAGGTAAGCAGGAGCCCCTGGGGCATGAGCCCATAGAACCTAGGGAGGGGAGTGAAGAGAGACTGCAGAGCTCTGTCCTCTGCCCACAGAACAGGACTCTGGGGCTCTGACCACGTTCAGATCCTGATCACAGTCTAGGCCCCCCCATAGAACAGCAGGCCCCCCCCCCCCACCTGAGCCCCATGGCAGAGGGGCTGTCATTCACAGACCAGGAGGGAGGACAGAGCCTCACACAGAGACCCTTGTGGGAGTGTCCTAAAAGCTCAGGAAGCACCACAAAACCAGGCTCAGGCTGGGAAAATGAGCAAGCAGATAAACAAGAGGAACACCATTGAGAAATATTTTGCATATGAACCCAAGAAGGATCAAAATACTCAGTCTGAAGATGAGGAAGCACAAGCTCCTGCTTCTAAAGACTCCAACAAAAACAGAAATTGGGCTCAGGCTATGACAGAGCTCAAAAAAGACTTTGAAAATCAAATGAGGGAGTTGGAAGAAAAACTGGGAAAAGAAAGGAGAAAGATGCAAGAAAAACATGAAAATGAAGTCAGCAGCCTAGTCAAAGAAATCCAAAAAAATGCTGAAGAAAATAGCATGCTAAAAACCAGCTTAGGTCAAATGGATAAAACAGTTCAAAAAGTTATTGAGGAGAAGAATGCTTTAAAAAGCAAAATTGGCCAGATGGAAAAAGAGATAATAAAACTCTCTGAGGAGAACAAATCCTTCAGACAAAAAATAGAATCCAGGGAGACTGATGAATTTACCAGAAAATTTACCAGAAATCAGGAATCAATACTTCAAACCAAAAAAATGAAAAATTAGAAGAAAATGTGAAACATCTCATTGAAAAAACAACTGATATGAAAAACAGACTTAGGAAAGATAATTTAAAAATTATTGGAATACCTGAAAGTCATGATCAGGAAAAGAGCCTTGACATCATTTTCAAAGAATTACTACAGGAAAATTGCCCTGATATTCTAGAAGCAGAGGGCAAAATGGAAATGGAGAATCCACCGATTCCCCCTGAGAAAGAGATCCCAAAAAACCAATCCCTAGGAATATTATAGCCAAATTCCAGAACTCCCAAGTCAAAGAGAAAATAATACAAGCAGCCAGAAGGACACAGTTCAAATATCGTGGAGCTGCAGTCAGAATCACACAGGACTTAGCAGCAACTACATTGAAAGCTCGTAGGGCTTGGAATATAATATACCGGAAGGCAAAAGAGCTTGGAATGCAGCCAAGAATCAACTATCCAGCAAAAATGAATGTCCTCTTCCAGGGAAAAATATGGACTTTCAATGAACCAGGGGAATTTCAAATGTTCCTGTTGGAATGGCCAGAGCTGAACAGAAGGTTTGATCTTCAGATACAGGACTCAGGTGAAGTATGGAGATTGGAGGAGAAGGGGAAAATATGAGGGACCTGATGATGAACTGCATGTATTCCTGCATAGAAAAATGACACTGACAATACTCATATGAACCTTCTCAGTTAATAGAGCAGGTAGAGGGAGCTTTTATAGTTGAAGCAAAGGAGAAAGCTCAATTTGAAGATAAAATGTGGTATAAAAATTGAGTCAATAGAAAAAAGGGAAATGGAATGGGAGAAAGAAAAAGGAGAGGGGGAATAGGCCAAGATATTTCATATAGTAAGATTTTTCTTTATTACAATGAGCTATTGCAATGATATGGAAGGGGAGAAGGTAAGGGGGAATGAGGGAATCTTTGCTCTCATCAGAGGTGGTTAGGAGAGGAAACAGCATATATACTCAATGGGATATAGGCATCTGGAGTAAGAAGGAGAGGGGAGGGGACAGGGAGAAGGGGATTAATGTGAGTGATGGAGGAGAGGATGGACCATGGGGGAAGAGTGGTCAGATATAATACATTTTCTTTTTTACTTCTTGCAAGGGGCTGGGATTGGAAGGCCTGTCCGGGACCATAGGGCCAGGTGGATGCTGGGCCTAAGGGGTGGTATGGGGGCTCAGGGCCTTTTGGCCCCAGAGCCAGGGATCTGTCTGCTGCACCACTCAGCTACCCTATAGCAGAGTCAGAGTGAAAGGAGAGAGAAAATATAGTACATGGTAGTGGAGAAATATGAAAGGAGGGAGTTGCCATCAGCCATGGCAACAGTAGAAAAATATGGAAGTAACTTTTGGGATGGACTTATCATAAAGAATGTGATCCACCCGCGACAGAGTTGTTAGTGTTGGAACAAAGACTCAAGCACATTTTTTATTATTCTTATTTTTTGGGGGGTGCAGGGCAAATGGGGCTGGGTGGCCTGCCTGGGGCTGCATAGCAGGGTGATCGTTGGGTGTCTGAGGCCGGATTTGGACCCAGTTGCTCCTGGCTCTAGGGCCAATGCTCTGTCTGCCACCCAGCCAGTCCTACTATTATTACTATTTTATTTTATTTTGGGTCTTTTTTTTTTTAGGTTTTTTTGCAAGGGAAATGGGGTGAAGTGGCTTCCCCAAGGCCACACAGCTAAGTAATTATTAAGTGTCTGAGACTGGATTTGAACCTAGGTACTCCTGACTCCAGGGCCAGTGCTTTTTTTTTCTTTTTTTTGGTTTTTGCAGGGTAATGATGTTCAGGTGGCTTGCATGTCACACGGCTGGGTGATTGTTGGGTGTATGGGGCCGGATGCAGGCTCAGGTGTTCATGGCTCCAGGGATGGCGCTCCATCCACTGTGCAACCTGGCCATACCTACAATTATTACTATTATTTTTCTTAATTTTAATTTTTTTTCTCTCCCCTTTATCATTCAAGCAAGTCTATATTTATGGGGGAGGGGGTATTTCTTTTACTCTTAAACAAGAATATTTTATTAATGTATAAAAAACATTATTTGTACAAAATGAGAATATTTAATAAAAAAGAAAAAATACTTCTCTCACAAATAAAATCAGATTTTAAAAACTGGGCAAATATCAATTGCTCATGGATAGGTCAAGTTAATATAATAAAAATGACAATTCTGCCTAAATTAAACTACTTATTTAGTGCCCTACCAATCAAAATTCCAAAAAAATTACTTTAATGAGTTAGAAAAAATTGTGGGTAAATTCATATGGAGAAAGAAAAAGTCAAGAATTTCCATGGATTCCATGAAAAAAAGTGTAAAAAAAGGTGGCTTAGCCCTACCAGATCTAAAATTATATTATAAAGCATCAGTCATCAAAACTATCTGGTGTTGGCTAAGAAACAGAGTAGTAGATCAGTGGAATAGACTAGGTGCAATAGCAGAAAATGATTATAGTAATCTGCTCTTTGGTAAACCCAAAATGCCCAGCTTTGAGGATAAAAACTGTCTCTTTGATTAAAAACTGTTGGGAACATTGGAAGTTAGTATGGCAGAAACTTGGATTAGACCAACCCCTCATACCCTATGCTAAGATAAGATCAAAATGGATACAGGATTTAGATGTAAAAGACAATATTATAAGCAAACTAGGACATCAAGGAATAGTTTACTTATCAAATCTATGGAAAGGGAAGCAGTTTATGACCAAGGAAGAAATGGAGAACATCAGTAAAAACAAACTAGATAATTTTGATTCCATAAAATTAAAAAGCTTTTGCACAGTCAAAATCACTGTAAACAAGATCAAAAGAAATGTAGTAAATTGGGAAACATTTTTTACAACTAGTATTTCTGACTAAGGACTCATTTCTAAAATATAAAGAGAACTGAGTCAAATTTGTAAAAAAAAAAAAAAAGCCATTCCCTAATTGACAAATGGTCAAAGGATATGTGGAGGCAATTTACAGATAAGGAAATAAAAGTAATCCATAGCCATATGAAAAATTGCTCTAAATCATTACTTATTAGAGAAATGCAAATTAAAGCATCTCTGAGGTACCAACTCACACCTCTCAGACTGACCAATATGACCAGAAAGGACAATGATCAATGTTGGAAGGGATGTGGGAAATCTGGGACTCACACTAAGTACACAGTTGGTGGAGCTATGAACTGATCCAACCTTTCTGGGGAGCAGTTTGGAATACACCCAAAGGGCAATAAAAATGTGCATACCCTTTGATCCAGCAATACCACTACTGGGTCTATACCCTAAAGAGATCATGAAAAAGGGTAAAAACATCACTTGTACAAAAATATTCATAGCAGCTCTGTTTGTGGTGGCAAAGAATTGGAAATTGAGTGAATGTCTATCAATTGGGGAATGGTTGAACAATTGTGGTATATGTATGCTATGAAACTCTATTGTTCTATTAGAAATCAAGAGGGATGGGAATTCAGAGAAGCCTGGAGGGATTTGCATGAACTGATGCCGAGTGAGATGAGCAGAACCAGAAAAACACTGTACACCCTAACAGCAACATGGGAGTGATGATCAATCTTGATGGACCTGCTCATTTCATAAGTGCAACAATCAGGGACAATTTTGGGGTATCTGTGATGGTGAATACCATCTGTATCCAGAGAGAGAATTGTGGAGTTTGAACAAAGACTATTACCCTTAATTTTTAAAAAAATCATCTTATTTTGTAATTTTGCTATCTCTAATATTTTATTTTACCTTAAGGATATGATTTCTCTCTCAACACATTCAATTTAGATCAATGTATATAGCATGGAAAAATGTAAAGACTAACAAACTTTCTATGAGGGCTAGGGGGGAGGGAAGTGAGATTAGGGGAAAATCTGTAAAATTCAATAATAAATAAATTTTTTAAAAAAAGAAGAATGAGGACTTAGGAAAAAACCATTGACTTGATAATTTCACTTGAATGATAAGGTCAAAAGTCAGATTTCAAAGATTGAAGATTTGAGAGGGAGGAAGTAGAGGCAAGAGTATATTGGAAACTTTTTCTAGGAGTTTTCCTAAGAAAGTGATAGAATGAGAAGCCAGATTACAAAGGATTCAGCAGTAAGTGAAAGACAGTTTTTGCCTAGGACTTTGGCTGAGAAAGGGAGGAGAAATATAGAACAATAGCATAGAGTCCAGTGAATGGTTTTTTAAAGAATGAGGGAAACTTGAGAGCATGCTTGATGGCAATAGGGAAGGAAACAATAGATAAGGAAAAGGTGAAAATTAATGGAGTGGAGGGGTGATTAAGGTTACAATCTTCTAGAGGAAACAAGAAGATAGGATCAAGCACACATTTAGGAGTTCATTTTAGAAAAAAGAATCATCTCATTGTCAGAGACTAGGAGAAAGAAGAAAGAGATATCACTGTACAAGACAAGAAAAGATAGGAGGAAAAGAGTTAACTTTTTATGGCCTGATTTTTCTCAATAAAGTAAAAAGTGAAGCCCCTCAGCTGAGAGGGGTCTGGAATAATATCTATAGGGAATGAGTTCAGAAATCAGGGAGGATTGCCTTGCTATAGCAAGGGCCCAGTTCAAGGTGGATAGCATCAATCTAGAATGCACCTAGTCAGTAAGGTTATGTAATTTCTATTTCCATTTAGCAAAACATGAGTAGGATCTGAGATGAAAAAATAGTAGAATTTAATCTAAGACTGTGATGTGGCAAGGAATAAGCAATAATAAGACAAAGCAGCAAGACATTTGAAAGTGGAAGTCAGTTGGTTTCCAAACTGCAGTCCTTTCCCACCTCAGCAATTTTGTTCAAGTTGCCCAAGCCTAAAATGTATCTCCTCACCTCCAGCTTTTAGAATGTCTAGTTTCCTTCAAGTTCAGCTCATGTGTTGCTATTGGAGGAAATTCTTTCTGAACTACTTAAGTTGTTAGTACCATTTACTTTTTCAAATTGTTACAGCACCACAAAATCTCAAGTTTTATCTAGTCCACATCATACCTAAAAAAGGAACTTCCTGTACATCATATACAATCGGTGGTCACTTAGCTTTTTACTTGAAAACTTCTGGTGAATGAAGAAGAAATCTGAACAATGCACTTTTAGATAACTCTTTAGCCTAAATAATTCCCTTCACAACTTCTACCCTCTGGTGTCACACAGAATAAATCTAATTCATATTCCACTACACAGCCAGCCCTTCAGACATTTAAAAAAACAAAAACCACTCGCTAAGCATTCTTTTCTTAGGGCTAAACTTACTCAGTTCCTTAAATGTCAATTCATAGATTACCCTCCTCCATTCAGTCATCAGTCAGGGGAATAGACAAATATGCAGTAGTAGACGGGAAGAAAATTCTATCCCAGGGCAAATCCATTATCTGGAGAGAATAATATAATAAGAGCACAAATTCAGGACTAGAAGAAACTATAAGGTCCCCTAGTCCAACTATCTAATTTTACAATTGAAGAAACTAAGAACTAAGCAAAGGACCACTTCTCAACCATCTACAGTCCCACCAGACCTCTCCTGGGAAAATCAATCCTCCTGCCCAGTATAGTGATGTTGATGTTAGTGGCACTGGGAAGATGATTCTTCAGATGTAATGAATGGTTTCCTTTCTCTCTCTCAATCCATGAACCACCTGGGATCAAAGTATGAGTCCTGAAATCTGAAAAGCTGGGACAGATTGGCACAAAATGACAAAGCCCTGAAACACTGTTATAACAGATGCTTCTTGTCATGCTGGTTGTCCATCCCTGGTGTTAACTCCAAGAGTCTCCAGTTTTAAGGGGACAGCAATATGCAGGAATATAACATCTAAACTACAGTGACATGGCAACTACAGGTCTAGAAAACATATTTGGCAACCCCAGTGGCAGTAATGAGCCCCCTAAATAAGGTTTTGAAACTTGGTTACACACATATATTACCAACAATTAAGAAGATCTTGATGTATGCTAATTACTGAAACAGGAGAAGGTACATTTGTGGAATCTAAAGAGTAGCTGTGAAACCAGCAACTATCCTGTCTTTATGTAGTAAAAGGAACAAGCAAAGGGAAGAAGATTGAGTATTATGGCAACCACATTTACTCATTTCAAGTAGAGTTTATATTCCCTGAAGTCAAGAATGCTTTTAATTTTTGTGAAGAAAAGAATAGAAACTGGTAATGAATATAGTCAGAAAACAAGATTAATATTGATGTTGATTACCAGATGAAGTGTGAAACCATTGCCTAAGGAACTAACTTCACTTTGGGATTCTTACTTTTTCACTTCTATTCCCCGGCATTGAGCTAAGTGCTTTACCCATATCTACATAGAATAAATTCTTTTCCATTAAAAAAAAAAACACTTTTCTTCATAAAGATCTTAAAAGCAGACAAAAGCCTAGGGAAAATTGTGAAAAATAATCTCATTCTGGTCCTTAAACCAACTGAGAAAATACTTGAACAAAACACCAATCCAAAATAAGTGAAGTCATTGCATATGTAATGACCAGCATTGCTCTGACCAACTTGGAAAGAGAAAATGTGTTTGGCAAATAAACTAGATATCGCAGACATCAAAATGTCACCAATTCTAACAAAGAACAAAGGATTCAACCACTCCCTCCCTGCCTAGAAACCTCAGGACCATTCAGAGGATAGATGAAGAAGGTAGTGTTTTAAAGTATTTAGTATTAAAGCTTAGGAATGAATCAACAATTCCTTTAATTCTCTGCAAAGAGAGTATTTGATTATTATTATTTAGCATACTTTAAGCTTTCTGTGGTTTTTAAAGGTTTCAGTATTCCTGGCAGCACCTCTGGAGAATCCATTATCATTTCTTTTAAAGATTAGGAAAGAAAGAGGTGGTTTTTGCACAGATATTGAAGCAGATTCACTACAAAGATCTTCTCTGTTGCTTCTTTGTAATGTGGGGTGAACATGGATTCCTGAAGGTCAGGAGAGCAGGCCACAAGTTCTGGCAAGTGTTATCAAAGGCATCAACTTAAATCCTGCCTTTTATCCCAGGACCATACTAGTTCAGTACTGAAGGCTCATTATCAGTAGCCTAGACACACACTAATGAATTATTTGGCTGGGACAATTCAATAAACAAATAAAAATATTAATGGCCCCCACTCCTATGCATGATGCTTCTGCAGAAATAATGGTAGAGGTAAAAATGGGAGAAAAATTGTTAGTGAAGCTGTGAACTGATCCAACCTTTCTGGAGAGCAACTTAGAATTATGCCCAAAGGGCAACGAAAATGCACAAATCCTTTGATCCAACAATACCTCTACTGAGTCTGTAACCTGAAGAGATTGTGAAAAAGGGTAAAAAGCATCTCTTTAACAGACTTAGAGCAGGTTAGATCTGCTTTTAAGGTTTCCACTAAGATACAAGAAAAATTATCCTCTCTTTCTGCCTGATTGTGGTGATCTAGACTGAATAGGGGAATACAAGAGGTGACCAAACAACCTATCACCTCATTTGTATATATGAATGTTTGAATCCTTTTTCTAATTTTTATTTTGGTAGGGATTTTGGAATGGAGATAGGACAAAAGTATATCCTAGCTGTGCCAATTTGCTGGATCTTTTTGACTCGAGCAAGTTCTTATAAAATTACTTTGGAATAAACTTGGAACTTTGAATATATAGGTCAGATTCTGAAAAAGGAATTGTTGTAGGATGAGACCATTAAGGGCAGAAGTATGACTGAGGTCTGAATTGATTTTAAAGTCTAGCATTCCTAGTATGCAATTACAAGTCTCCTACTTAATCCTAGATCTGTGGTACCTGGAATTCCAACGCTGATTTTTAAAAAAAGAAACTCAACTGTTGAATCCTCTAAATAAAACTGAGTTTTATGTCTGGGGGAAAAAAGGGTAAAAACCTCACTTGTACAAAAATATTCATAGAAGCTCTGTTTGTAGTGGCAAAGAAATGGAAATCAAGGGGATGCCCATCAATTGAGGAATGGCTGAACAAATTGTGGTCTACAGATGTAATGGAACACTATTGTTCTATTAGAAATCAGGAGAGATGGGATTTCAAAGAAGCCTGGGAAAACTTGTATGAACTGATGTGGAGTGAAGTGAACAGAACCAGAAGATAATTGCACACTGTAACAACATGGGGTGATCAACCTTGATGGATTTGCTTATTCCATCAGTGTTATGATCAGGGACAACTTTAGGGGATCTGTGATGGAGAATACCATCTGTATCTAGAGAAGGAACTGTGGAGTTTAAACAAAATCCAAAGATTATTATCTTCAATTTTTTAAAAAGTCATCTTATATATTATATAATTTTGCTATCTCTAATATTGTCTTTCTTCCTTAAGGATATGTTTTTTTTTGCCTCAACACATTCAATTTTGATATATGAATACCATGGAAACAAATATAAAGAATCAGATTGCCTTCTGTTGGGGGAGGGGCAGGAAAGGGAGGGAAGGAGGAAATTGTAAAATTCAAAACTTTGCAAAAATTATTGGTAGAAACTACTATTGTATTTAAATGGAAAACAAATAAAATATGTATATAAAAATGGGGGCAGAGTGCCAAAACTCTTACAGTTTTATTTCTACTCCAAATGTGAAATGTATGTCCCATAAACAAGTCAACACATTCCTGGAGGCCTATAGGAAGATTCTCTTCCACCCAGTATATCCAGCAGAGTACTGTAGATTAGCAAAGGCATTTATGGAAAGACAAGTAGAAGAAGTTTATAAGATTAAGAAGCTAAAATGCACAATTAAAAGGAGTTCTCCCACATTGGTTAGATCACAGATCCATTGAATTATTATTATTTTAATGGATCCATGAGCTTTTAAGTGTGGGCATTAACTCCACTATTTAATATTGTAATCCATCCAGACCTTATTGTATGTAATTCTGATCAATGTCTTTCCATTCATCATACTAGAGGTCTCTGGTTCTTTTAGCATCTTGGGAGTACCAATCAATTATCCTTTATTCTAGGCACATGACTGGCTCACCTTTTCCAGAGATACACATGTTTGATTACATGCTTATATCTTTTCTGGAGCACAAAGCATCATCAGTAACAGGCAAGAAGCTAATCACAATCATGATGCACTGGGTTACTACATTCAATTCAATGAACATATATTAAGTACCTATAAGGGGCAGGCATTGTACTGAGTACCAGAAGTCAAATAGAAAAGAAACAATCAGGAGCAGCTGGGTGGTGACACAGTGAATAGAGCACCAGTACTGGAGTCAGGAAGACCTGAGTTCAGATATGACCTCAGACACTTAATTACCTAGCTGTGTGATCTTGGGCAAGTCATTTAACCCCATTGCCTTAAATAAATTAATTAATATTTATTCATTAAATTATATTAATCACTAATAAATTAAAATGTATTAATTAAAGAAATGTAATAAATAATTTTTTAAAAAAGAAACAATCCCTGTATCTGAGCAGCTTGAATTCTAATGGGAAACCATGACATGGGCATGACTCTACATTCCCTATCTGCTGTGAGGAAAACGTTTTGTCGGCCTTAAAGTAAAGAGAATGTCATTATCAAGTAAGCTGGGTTACTTGGTGAATTTTTCTAAAGTAGCAAAACCACAGAACCAAGAAAAATTAAAGATAGTCCAGATACTGTGCAGCTCCTTCTCCTTCTGCAGTTATGGCAGCAGAATGGCAGAAAGGGTAGCAGAAGATGTTAATACTCAGTGTATAAATAGCAATTCAAGTAGATCCTCTAAATATGAGATCTTTGTCCAAAGACTGATATATCAACACTGGAGAAATGAACAACATCAAGGCTGACATTCTTATAAGGTGTAAATAAATGGAAAGATGGCTCACAGGAAAGTTCTCTTTGTTGAGGCAAATAAGGGAGCTACTGGAATTGCTTTTATAGAGAACCAAAAGATATTAAGAAATGTTCCTAAAAGTTGGACAGTTTGATTAAATTTCATTAGTCTCAAATAAACTTCTTTTATCCAAATATATCAGAATTAGTACTTTACCCTTTTCTTTTGTCATATACACTTGCTGGCATCCTTCCAGATGTTTTTGTCCCAAAGACTTGTATTCTAATAATAATAATAATAATAATAATAATAAATACCCTTCATATGTTTAAGTGTCCTTGACTAAAAAGGAGGAACAATTGTAAAGTTTTCTTATTTAGCACTGGAGGTTTATTACCTCCATGTTTACAAGGAACTGTGGGTGATTTTCAACTAATACTTGACAGTAGTCAGCATACTCATAAAACTCTGCAGGGGATGACCACCCTATTTATTTCACTTGACACTTGTTCTTATTTAGGGCTGCTGGTCAGCACATAAAGAGAGTCTATTCAATCAAGCTAATCATTAGTCAGTTGCTGGAGTTTAGACCTAACAAACTGAGGAAAAACCACAAACAGCCGGTATGAAATACTGGATTAAAATAAATTTGGGACAATGCTCCTTAGAGGGGATCTGATTTCCTTATGTTAAGCAAGATATACTTATATAGCTATACTTCTGTGCATGGAATATACTCCTAATGTTAGTTCCAAGGAAAAATTCCACAAAATAAACAGTATTTTGCACAGAACTCCATTATAAAATTAGGATAGCACTCTAATTAAGGGAATATAACTGGTGGATATAGGAGGCAGTCTGAAGGAAACAAGTGCAAAGGAACAATCTATTTATTTGCTTTTTTACTACTTAGCTCTAAAGAAAGTTAGGACTGTAAGAAAATGCCCTTAACCACACCTCTCTGGTTTGCTTCAGGGAAGTTCAAGAGTTAAATAAATGATTAATCCCTTGGGTAAGAAACAGGGGAGGCAATTAAGCAACAAAGTAAAGTCCTATTCCACTTAAAGTGAACAGAATTTTCTTAAACAATTTTACCATTTATAAAATCATAAAATGTTAACAGAAAGAAAGGTCGTCTTTTACAAAAGGAAGATGAGACCCAAAGAGGGAAATAATACTGAAACTGCTCTCTTAATTTCTTAGTTGCCAAATCCAATGACCATTTTTCATCACTCATTCTCCTTGCATGCATCCTTTGACACTGTTGCTCACCTCCTCTTTGATATCTTCTCCATATTTTCTCTTTTATGTTTTCACAACACCACTCTCCCCTGGTTTTATTCCTATCTGACCACTCCTCCTCTGTCTCCTTTGCTGCATCTTCCTTCAGATCATACTCTCTGACCAAAGGTGTCCCAGAGAATTCTGTTCTGGATCCTCTTCTCTTCTCCCTCTCCATTACTTCATTATCAGCTCCTATGAATTTAAGTGTCATTTCTATGCTGATAATTTTCAAATTATTCATCCTGCCCCAATTTCTCTGCGGACCTCCTCTTTCACATTCAACTATCTTTCAGACAGTTCAAACTGGATATCCAGTAGACAACATAAAATCACTATGTCTAAAACAAAACTTACCTTTACTTCTATATCCTCTCCTTTCCCCCTACATGCTCTGCTCACTCTCTATCCCCACTCATCACTTTCCCTATTGCAGTGGAGAACAATACCAGGTTCCCAGGTCCTTAGCTCACAACCCACAAATCATCCTAGATTCCTCACTATCTCCCACTTCCCATAGCCAAGTTGTTGCCAATATCATTTCAACATCTCTCAAAAATGCTCCCTTATCTCCTCTGACCCTGACACCACTCTAGTGCAGGCCTTGAAACTTCATTCCTCCATTGTTACAATAGCCTCCTGGTGGGTTTGCCTCATGTATCTCCCACTTCAATCCATCCTCCATTTAGCCACTAAAATGATTTTCTTAATGTGCAGATCTAATCATATTACTCTCCTACTCAATAAAGTCCAGTGGCTCCCAATTGCCTCCAGGAACAAATACAAAATACTCTTTTTATCTTTCAAAGGCCTTTATAACCTAACTCCCTCCTCTTTTTTCCATCTTCTTATATTTTACTCTGACACACATACTTTTCCATTTAGTGACAATGGTCTCCTGACTATTCCACAAATAAGACACTCCATCTCTTGGCTCTAGAAATTTTCTCTGGCTCATGCCTGAAATACTTCCTTCTCTACTCTGACCACTGACTTCCATGGCTTCCTTTAATTCCCAACTAAAATTCTACCTTCTACTAGAAACCTTCCCAAAATCTTCTTAATTCCAATACCTTCTCTCTGTTAATTATTTTCTATTTATCCTGTAACTTGCTTTTTCTATATATACTTAATTGTTTATACTTGTTCTATCAATAAATAGAAAGCTCCTTTGAGAGTAACTTTTGCTTCTTATTGATGCATCCCCAGCACTTCATAAAGTATCTGGCATAGAGAAGGTACTTATTTTTTTATTTTATTTATTTATTTTTTTTAGGCTTTTTGCAAGGCAAATGGGGTTAAATGGCTTGCCCAAGGCCACACAGCTAGGTAATTGTCTAAAATAGGATTTGAACCCAGGTACTCCTGACTCCAGGGCCGGTGCTTTATCCACTATGCCACCTAGCCACCCCTAAAATTATCATTTTCAATTTTTTTTCAGGTTTTTTTTCCTTTTGGCCTGTTTCTTCTTTCATAACATGACTAATATGAAAATATATTACATGTTTATACATATATAACATATCAAATCACTTAGCATCTTAGGAAAAGGGACATGAGTGAAGGAGGAAGAAAATTTGGAACTCAAAAAAATTTTTTAAATGAATATTAAGGAGCAGCTAGGTGGCACAGTGGATAGAGCACCGGCCCTGGAGTCAGGAGTACCTGAGTTCAAATCCAACCTCAAACACTTAATAATTACCTAGCTGTGTGGCCTTGGGCAAGCCACTTAACCCTACTGCCTTCCAAAAACTAAAATCAATCAATCCATCAATCAATAAATAAAGTGAATGTTAAAATTTCTTTGCATGTAATTGGAAAAATTAAAATACTATTGAGGAAAAGATAATTGAAATTAGGTATTTTACTGGCCTATTAATATTAGATGAAATATGACTGCTCTATAGAAAATTTTGAAGCCTTAACTATTTTGACTAAGATTTCATTATAACTAAGATAAACATAAAACTGAACTCTACTATGAGTCAAAATGCTAATATGATCAGTTTCTTCAGTGTGAGAGGCTTGAGAATTTTCTTCTCCATTAATGCTTTAAATGTGTTCTTATCATTCTGCACTTAATAAAGCAATAGTAGTTACAGACATAATAATATACTTACTATGAAAATGAGTTACAATGACTTATGAAAGATGTACTTCACAAACTGATACATGACTTAGCTACTAGAAAATTCCATTCTGCCCCCATCTGTTCACTCCTACAGATTCAAAATCCATTTAGAATCACTAAAATGTCTATTTTATTTTATTTTATTTTTAGGCTTTTTGCAAGGCAATGGGGTTAAGTGGCTTGCCCAAGGCCACACAGCTAGGTAATTATTAAGTGTCTGAGGCCGGATTTGAACTCAGGTACGCCTGACTCCAGGGCCGGTGCTCTATTCACTGTGCCACCTACCCACCCTAAAATGTCTATTTTAAATCTAAGATTTCTTCAAAAAAAAATGTCAGATAATAGTTCAATACTCAAAGAGCATATGTAGAGATCACCTTTTGACAGGTAGAAAAGAAGGGCCATATCTTCACAAAGCAGATTGTCATATAATCAATCAACAAGCATTTATTAAACAATTACTAGGTAAGTTTCAACACTTTTCTAGGTATTAGAGATACAATGACAAAAATGAAAAATTTTCTCTTTCAGGGAACTTACATTCCACTAAGGAAATACAACAAGTGCACAAATGAGGATGTACAAGACAAATGAGTGAATGAATGAACAAACCAAAAAATGGTAATTTTAGACCAGATGGCGATCTCATGTAGGAGATGGTCCTTGAATTGAGATTTGAAGGAAACTAGATTCTAAGAGGCAGAACTAAGTCAGTAATAAGGTGATATAGAATATAAAGGCATAGAAATAGGAAATGGAGTGTTAGATGTATGGAATGGCAAGGGTGAATGAAGGAATAGAATGAGTGAAGGAAGCAATAAGTAAAAAAACCTGGAAAGGTAGAGTCTGGCAGAAACTCAATTTAAACTAACACCTCATATCAAATACTATATGAGCTCTAAAAGAGGTGCATGACTTAAGTATAAAAGGCTACAACTTTAACAATTTAGGGGAACAAGGAAGAATTTTGCTTTTTAATGGATAGGGGAAGGGCTCATGAACAAATAATAAATAGGATTAACAAGATAAAATGGACAATTTAAATTACATAAAATTGAAAAGGTTTTGCTCAAATAAAATAGTTGCTGCTAAACTAAGAAGAGAAACAGCTGTAGGAGAGAAGCTTTGCAGCAAGTTTCTCTGATAATATTCTCATTTCCAAGATTTACAAAGAACTGATAGAAATTTATGAAAATAAAAGCCATTCCTCAGGCTGAAAAATGGTCAAATGATATGCATAGGCAGTTCTTAAAGGAAAATATCCAAGTTATCAACAGATATATGGAAAAATGTTCCAAATCACTATAGGAGAAATGCAAATTAAAGCAGATTTGAAAGTCTATCTCATATCATTAGACTGGATATAAAAATGACAAAAAAGAACAAAGATAAATGTTAGAAAAAGCTAGAGGAAAACAGGCACACAATGCATTTTTTGGCAGAGCTCTGAACTGTTACAGCCATTCTGAAAAACAATTTGAAAAATAAACCAGTATCAACCCTGGAGTCAGGAGACCCTGAGTTGAAATCCAACCTCAGACACTTAATAATTACCTAGCTGTGTGACCTTGGGCAAGTCACTTAACCCCGTTGCCTTGGAAAAAACAAAGCGGAAGGAAGGAAGGAAGGAAGGAAGGAAGGAAGGAAGGAAGGAAGGAAGGAAGGAAGGAAAAGAAAGAAAGAAAAAATATACCAAAAATTATTGAATTATGCATATTCTTTGAACCAGAGTCACCAGTACTAGTCCAAAGTCCCAAAGAGATAGGAAAAAAAAAGACCTATTTATATAAAAATGTTTATAGTGGCTCTTTTCATTATACAAAAATTGGAAACCAAGGGGACATCCTACTGAGGATTGGCCAAACAAACTGTGATATATGAATAACAGAATACTATTGTGCCCTAAAAAATGCCAAAATGGATAAGTTCAAGGTACAGAGTGAAGTTAACAGAACTATGAGAAGAATTTATAGCAAATCACTTACCTTTGCTAAGACAATCCCAAACAAGGTCACAAGGAGTTGGACACAATTGGACAACAACATTATAAAGGAAAATAAAAGTAAAAGACATTATTTTAGTATTTTTTTTGTAAGGCAACGGGGTTAAGTGACTTGCCCAAGGCCACACAGCTAGGTAATTATTAAGTGTCTGAGGCCGGATTTGAACTCAGGCACTCCTGACTCCAGGGCCGGTGCTCTATCTATCCACTGCGACACCTAGCTGCCCTTAAATGTAAGACTTTAGAACTGTGATCTATGCAATGACAGACTCATTTAAGTCTAAAAGAATGAAGAGGAAACATACTACTTACCAGTTAGAGGTGATGAACTGAAGATGCAGAGAAAGTAACATTTTCCAAACATGACCAAATGGAAATTTGTTTTGTGGCCCTAATTTGGTCTGGGGGAAGGGGAGAGACTATAAAAATATATTAATTTTTAAAAATTAAATAAGCAGGGGCAGTTAGGTGTCGCAGTGGATAGAGCACCGGCCCTGGAGTCAGGAGTGCCTGAGTTCAAATCCGGCCTCAGACACTTAATAATTACCTAGCTGTGTGGCCTTGGGCAAACCACTTAACCCCATTGGCTTGTAAAAACCTATAAAAATAATTAAATAAGAAAAAAATTTCAAGATGGAGATGAAATAACTAGATATTTAGGTCCTGGTCATTAATTATGGCTTAGGAAAGAACAACAGAAATGGCAGAATTGTGAACTGGTCCAACCATTCTGGAAGGCAATTAAGAATTATATAAAACTAAAATATCCATCCCCTTTGACCAATAGATCCTACCACTAGACATAACTCAAGGGGATCAAAGACAAAAGGGTCTCACGCCAAAATATTCAGAGCAGCACTTTTTTGATAGCAAAGGAACTGGAAGAGAAATAACATAGCATAGTGCACAAAGAGCTGGTCTCAGAGCCAAGAAGACATGGGATCAAGTTAGGCCTCTTACATACAGGCTGGGTAACCCTTGGCAACTCCCTTAATCTCTCAGTGTCTTCAGGAAATTCCCAAATTGCTGAGACGCTGCATATATGCATTTGTACCAAGAATTTCTCCCCTCCAGCTTTGTTCACTGATAACATCATCGAAAAATGAAAACCAAGCATACAATCAATTGGACTGTGATGAAACAAATTGTATTTTGTGAATTTTATGAATTGGAGAGAAGAATGAGGGTCTGAAGGATAGAGAGCTGGCTTTAGAATTAAGAAGATTCCTGGGTTCAAGTTTCATTACTAAAAGATACTGATGTGTGACACTGGTCAAGTCATTTAGTTTCAATGTATGGATGCAATATCTTCAACAATGTACATGGAAAGAATGATAAAATAAAACAGGAGGATATATAACTAAAATTACTAAACTTGTGCACTAGAGAAAAGTTGAGAAAATGCACCTTTCTTCTCTCATACAAAGGCAAAGAATATGTCTGTGAAATACTGTATATATTATCAGGCTTGATAGGTTTGTTGGTTGATTTTGCTAAACTGTTTTTTCCTTTCTTTTCTATTATTCATTACAAGGGATGTTTCACCAGGTAGAGGGGAAGGGGTGTATTTTCAAGTGAAGGTGATATTAAAACCAAAGGCATTAATAAAAATAAAATTTTTTAAAAAATCCAAAAACATTCTCATTGCATGCTAAGAAATTTGCTAAGCACAGCAAAGTACAACACATTTACTTTGAACCCCAGATGGAGCCCCAGGTTTAGGGGCCAGAAGAATTTTCCATTTTTAAGGAAAGCAAATCAGAAGGGAAATAGCAGAATGTTGCCAGATAATACTGGTTGCCAACCTCAAGTCAAGACCCAAACCAGGATACAGAAAAGATATCAAAATTTCTGAAAAGTCTTGGAGATGGCTTTCCCAGCAGTTTTAGCAAATCTATTACTAAGATCATACACAGAGGGATGGATGCCCAAGTAGACACTGGGCCCTCCTTCATCTGTCTAACATCCTTCCCTCTTATGTTAAAATAGGTAAAGGAGGGGCAGCTAGGTGGTGCAGTGGATAAAGCATCAGCCCTGGAGTCAGGAGTACCTGGGTTCAAATCCGGTCTCAGACACTTAATAATTACCTAGCTGTGTAGCCTTGGCCAAAGCCACTTAACTCCATTTGCCTTGCAAAAACCTAAAAAAAAATAGGTAAAGGAAGGAGGCCTCCTATTTACTCAACTGACAAAATTTCCCATCATCACCATTCACATTCTCACTTCCCACCTCCACCACTCCACTGAAATCACTCTCTCAAAAGTACCCAATGATCACCTACCCACTAAATCCAGTCCTCCCCAGGAATCATACTCCTTGACCTTTCCTTCAGTTTTTGACACATTTAAACATCTCCCTCCCTTCAGGCTATTCTCTCCCTTTTATGGTTGGCATCATCCTGAATTTTCCCAGTTCTCCTATTACTTGTCTGATAGCATCTTTCTGTTACCATCTATCCTGGTAATGCATCAACTTATCAATAACCTTCCTAAAATATGGCATTCCAGGTCCTAGAGAATGACTTCCAGACCTGGCACAGGAAAAAAAATATGCTCTGGAAAGTAATGAATGATACTACTTCTTCCAGATCCCAGTATATACCATTCAAAGATGGAACAGCTGCAGTTCCTGCATGACTTGGAGCATCACGAGCACAAGAGCTTTCAGAATAAGGAGACTCATCTGTAGAATGACATTATCACCTACTTCCTGCTCCTGGAGAGTGAGGGCAAGGGGAGAACAGAAAAATCCCAATCAGTCAAAACCTCCAATGATCAGGCCATTTTGCACTGACACAGGACATTCTGCATTGCAAAGTCATCCTTTTGCAGGTCATTGCGATCTAGAAGTCTGAGTGAAGCACAAAAAGATTTCTACTATGTACTTTTCTAATCAAAATTCAGGCAGATACAAACTACTAATGGAAGCATTCTGGAATTTGGAATTCTTAATGTATCAATGTTAAAAACTCATAGAGGATGAGGGCAAAGGGAAAACAGAAGAGTTCAAATCAGTTAAAAGCTCTTTTAGATGCTTAATCTCTTACTGTACTTACCAAACTAATGAGAGAATTAATGAGTTAAAAATAACCTCCTTCTTAATGTCAGGTCTAGATTTTTGTCATTTTGAAGCTCTGTTCCCTGCACAGCTCCATGTTAATTGCACAAATACTCACATGTCCATACACAGCATATTATATGGAGCAAGTGAAGTGATTGTCATCTGTATCATGTCCTGGGAAGACTTCATCTGGAGTATTTTGTTTAATTCTGAATACCTATTAGCTTTGACATCATTTGTATTTTTCTGTTTTGTGGTACTTTTTCACAAGGGAAAAACCTCTTTCCTCATGACCTCCATCTTCATTCCTAAATCAGATATGACAACTATCAAAAACCATCCAG
The DNA here is from genome assembly GCF_037893015.1 of Macrotis lagotis. Taxonomy (NCBI): domain Eukaryota; kingdom Metazoa; phylum Chordata; class Mammalia; order Peramelemorphia; family Peramelidae; genus Macrotis; species Macrotis lagotis. The sequence continues at coordinate 228,006,188 of NC_133660.1, read as the reverse complement.
GATCTTCCAGGGTATCTCCACTTCAGCATTCACCTCTTTCTTGATAAACAGTTCATTTTCAAACTTAAGAGTGAAATATATACCATTATATTTAAATATGCCAATATGTAGTAGGATTTAACACTGCCAATTTGTCACTACAGTTTGCTGAAATTTTGCTCATATTTAGAATGATTTTACTTCTTGTCAGGCTCCCTTTTCTTATATCATTGCATGATATAACTTTTGAGTTTAATGTTAGATGCACCCAGAGTATATATATTCTCTAAGTAAAAAAGGCAAATGGTCATTAAGATTCTCATGGGCTGCTTCCCATTCATACCAAATAGGAAGCTGCCTCCATGGATTCCACCAAAACCTCCTTCATATCATCCAAATCCAGGGGTCAAGTAAAATGATCTGGTGCAGGAAACAGAAACTCTGACACCTCCAGCACTTCCATGTCCTATGTATTTTCTTAAGGAAGCTTAAGAATACAATAAATTTTTTGGTTTGCCACAGCACCTAGACCTCTTTTCAGATGAATTGTTCCATTTCTCCCATCCTGTGCTTGTAAAACTGATTTTTGTTTTGCTAATTTATCATCTAACTCTCAGATGTAAATGTAGAAAACTCCCAATATCTCTGTTCTAAACCTTATCTCATCTCTTTTTAAATTTATTTTTTGTTTTGTTCTTTTTGCAAGGCAGTGGGGTTAAGTGACTTGCCCAAGGTCACACAAGCTCAGTAATTATTAAGTGTCTGAGACCACATTTGAACTCTGGTCCTCCTGATTCCAGGGCTCGTGCTCTATCTACTGCACCACCTAGTTGCCCCCCTCATCTTTCTATAGTCTCTCATTTGTAATGTCTTCTGCTCCTCTAGGTTCAATTATCAACTCCTTGCAGATGACTGCCAAATCTATATATAGTCAAAAACTTTTCTTGAATTCTCATCCCAGGGGTAGCTGGATGGCAAAGTGGATAGAGCACCAGCCTTAGAATCAGGAGGACCTGAGTTCAAATTCAATTTCTAGTCCTATGTTGCCAATGGCCTCTTCATTCCTAAGCCTCTCTCCTCCATATTAATCCTTTATCTAAAGTTAAAAGAGACCTCAGAGGCTATTTGCTCCATCCTTCTCGATTTAACAAATAAGGAAACTTTGGAAAATCTATAATTTAGGGGTCTGCTAGGTGGCGCAATAGATAGAGCACTGACCCTGGAGTCAAGAGGACCTGAGTTCAAATCTGCCCTCAGACAGTTAATAATTGCCTATCTGTGTGACCTTGGGCAAGTCACTTAACCCCATTGCATTAAATAATAAAATTAAAAAAGAAAGAAAGAAAAATTTGGTAATTTCCCAAAGTTAAAGAAATAGTATAGGAGGCAGAATTTTATCCCAGATCCTCAATACCAGAACTATTATCCCAGGTCCTAGGCCCAAAACAATGCATTCATTCTTGATTCCTCTGTCTTCCTTACTCCCATAGGCAATGTATTTTAAATTTCATATCCACATTGTCTCTTGCATATTTTTATCAAAGTTAAATTTATCAATCTCACCTTTCTAGCCTTATCAGCAATATTCCCCTCATGCCCTATATCCTGCAACCAAACTGGGACTTCTCATTGTTCCCTGATATTGTCTTATGACCACTACATTTGTACATGCTATCACTCATGACTAGAAGAGAACTTTCCCACATCATTGCCTGCTAAAATCTTTTTCATCTTCCAGCTAAAATCTTTTTCATCTTTCATCTCAGGACAGGTCCTCTCTGAAGATTTTCCAGAGCTCCCAATTGGAAATGATCTCTCCCTTTTTTTAAAAAATCTCATTTCATCTGTATGACTTTTCTTGTACTTCTAATGGAGTATTGTCTGTCTAGAATTAGATGTCCCATAAAAATAGTTAACAGTCAGCTCTCTGAAAGTATACGACATATAAGTTTAATTTGTTTATACTTATTTTCTCCATTACTTTCTTAAGTTTAGGCAATCAATAAAATTTTTAAAAAGCAATCCAGTGGATCCTAACCCTAACCCCAAACCCAACCCTAACTCCTAACCTAACCTAACCTCTAACCCTAACCCTAAACCCTAATCCAACTCACTATTTTACTATATCATCTGTCCAATATAAACATCAAGTTGCAAAATTCCATAGGATATCCAACCAAATACATGTTTAAATCCATTTGATCTTTGCTGTGTCACTGTTCAGGCCAAATTCCTTTGAATCATTACAGATCTCTTCCTGGAGATTCTGTAGTATTGTGGGATTTTGATGCAATCAACGCTTCATCAAAAAACTAAATAACATAAAGGACCTCAACACCTACAACGAATTCCTGTTTTATCTAAATTCTTCACTAGGTATACTCCAAAACAATTGGAAATTATCTTTGGCCAAATTGCATCTCCTTTTCCTTTACCTCACATGATGCTTATTATCAAGTGCTATTTCTACTGCTACATATTCCAAGGAATCTTGAATGATATTGATGTACAGATAGGGAGGACCTTGTTGTAAAAGAGCTTGCTTAATTATGAGTTGGTAAAGATGTAGTCCATTATTAAATATCACTTGTGAAAGCTGCCTTTTTCCTTATTAAAACCCTTATTGAATTTGCATACAGATGACTAATAAGATTTTGTATGTTTAGGTGAATAGGCATAAAGGTCAATAGTTACTGATGCTCTGTTACTTTTTTTTCAGGATTAATAATAATAATTTTTCACAATTTTTGTATCTACCCATCCCTTTAGGTATCAATCCATCAGTTCATCAATCCATCAATGCCTTCACAATTATATCACCTCTAGTTCAGACTTTCTCTACAGATACTTGGTCCAATTAACCTACTTTTCTTGGCTTTGATATCTTTAGTTCTATCTCAGCTTCCTCTGGGTTCTTTGATGTCCTAAAATGGGATTGTGATATTAGGGTCCCAGTATGGTGGTTCTACTATCTTGATAAAGAAATATAAGTTAATATGAACAACAAAGTCCAAGAGCAAGAGGTAGAAAGAGAAATTCAATTTAAAAAATACTACAGACAACATTATATACAAGACAAAACCAGAAACAGTATGAACACAATGATAAAGAACTTCTCACCCAAATAAAATCAGATCTAAGTAATTGGAAAAATGTCAAATGCTTGTGGTTAGGTCAAGCTAATATAATAAAAATGACAATTCTACCCAAATTAAATTACTTATGCAGGGCCATACCAATGAAACTACCAAATAACTATTGAGTTAGAAAAAAATTGTAACAATATTCATCTGGGGCAACAGAAGGGCAAGAATAGCAAGGGAACTGATGAAAAAAAATATAAAAGAAGGTGGCCTAGCTCTAACAGATCTAAAACTATACTATAAAGCAGCAACTATCAAAACTGCCTGGTAATGGTTAAGAAATAGAGTAATGGATCAGTGAAGTAGGATAGGTTCAAAGAAACTGCAGTAAATGACTACAGCAATCTATTTGACAAACTCAAAGACATCAGCTTCTTGGATAAGAACTCACTATTTGATAAAAAATTACTGAGAAAACTGGAAAAAAGTATGGCAAAAAATTAGACATAGATCCACATCTTACCCCCTATACCAAAAGAAGGTCAAAATGAATTTAGACATAAGTAGCAACACCATGGATAAATTAATAGACCAAAAAATATTCTAACAGATCTATGGAAAAGGGATAAATTTATGACCAAACAAGAAGTAGAATACATTACAAACTATAAAATGAATGATTTTGACTATATCAAATTGAAAAGTTTTTGCACTAATATGCTGCCAAAATTAGAAGGAAAGCAGAAAACTGAGAAATAATCTTCACAACTAGGAGTTCTGATAAAGGTCCTATTTCTAAAATATATAGAGAATTGCATCAAATTTATAAGGTCACAAGTCATTCCCCAATTGATAAATGGTTAAAGAATATGAAGTTTTCAAATGAAGAAATTAAAGTTATATGTTATATGTGAATTCACACATGTTATATGCGAATCATATGAAAAAATGCTCCAAATCACTATTGATTAGAGAGATGCAAATTAAAAAAACAATGAGGTATCACCTCACACCTATCAGATTGGCCAAGATGAGAAAAAGGGGAAATGATCAATATTGGAGAGGTTGTGGGAGGATTCGGATACTGATGCCTTGCTGGTGGAGTTGTGAATGGATCCAGCCTTTCTGGAGAGCAATATGGAACCATGTCCAAAGAGCAATAAAACTATTTACAACCTTTGACCTAGCAATTCCAGTTCTAGGTCTATATCCAGAAGAAATTATTAAATAAAGAAAAAAGTCCTACATGTTCCAAAATATTTGTAGTCATTCTTTTTGTAGTGGCAAAGAACTGGAAATTAAGGGGATGTCCATCAATTGAGGAATGGGTAAATAAGTTATGGTACATGAATGCTATGGAATGTTATTGTTCTATAAGAAACCATAAAGAGGGGAGGCTAGGTGGCAAAGTGGATAAAGCATCAGCCCCGGAGTCAGGAGTACCTGGGTTCAAATCCGGTCTCAGACACTTAACAATTACCTAGCTGTGTGGCCTTGGGCAAGCCACTTAACCCCATTTGCCTTGCAAAAAACCTAAAAAAAAAAAAAACCATAAAGAAAAGCATGGAATGACTTATGGGATCTAATGTGAGCGAAGGGAATAGTGCCAAGAGAATAATGTACATATGAACAACAACATTGCGAGGTGAACAACCTTGATAGAAGCAACTCCTCTCAGCAGTTCAGAGAGTTAGGACAACAGTATTGCAATGTTATCCCCATCCAGAGGAAGAAAAACAAAACACAAACACGCACAAAAAAAAACCCCTTCAGGATCTAATGAACACTTTATAAAAATTATCTCTTATGTCTCTCTGTCCCTTAATCCTAATTCCTCATAGAGAAAATAACTAATCTATAAACATGTTTATCAAAAATATGTATGTACAATGCTAACCTGACTGTTCACCACTGAGAGGAAGGGGGTGGAAAAGGAAGGTGGAAGGAAATTTTGTAACTTAAAAATATTCATGTGTATATGGATGAAAATAAATAAATAAAAATGTATATAAGACAGTTTTTGTAAAATAAAATTTCCATTTTTCCTCTTGTCAAAATGAAACATCAATTTTTAGGCTAATCATATAAAATCTATATTAACAGGAATGCTAGTGAATTACAAACACCAAAACTAACACTATTCAAAAGACACCATCCACTCAATTGTCTGTTGCCTAGTAACAACCCAAGTCTACATGTAGTGAAATACATCAGGAGATACATACCAAAAGGAAGCCTTCCCCTTAAAACTATAGTAATTCAGGTTAATTAGACTGTGAAAGTATTCCTTTAGATGCAAGAAACAAAAATTTAGAATACCTAAGAAACAACCTATAAAGAATCAGTGATGATAAGAGTAGTCATAATAATGTTTTGCTAATGATATACCAAATTTCAACAAATGTAGTCTTTTCTTTCAGTTTACCCTCAATCCTAACAACCATTTGGGTTAAAACACTAGAGAAAAAAAAATGTTGTCTTATCTAAGAAAAACATGTGAAATTTGATCTGAAATACATTTATTTCACAAACCAAATTCATTTTTAGTTTATATTACAAAGGAACTCTTCTTCTCTACTAAATACTTTAAAACTCTGGAATCCCATGGCACATTTAAACTGATACTTTTTTTAAAAAACTGATCTATATAAAACTTTAAAAGAAAATATTTACTACCATAAAACACTTAATAAATGTTTTGTTGATTGACTAATAGTATACCCATAACTATTTGCTTACATGTTCACCTATAGTACAAATACAATTGCTTACCTAATACATCACATCCTAACTTTCAAATAAAAACATAAAAGAAGTATTAAAAGTGGTGGCTAGGTGTCGTAGTGGATAGAGCATCAGCCCTGGAATCAGGAGGACCTGAGTTCAAATCTGGCCTCAGACACTTAATAATTACCTAGCTGTGTGGCCTTGGGCAAGCCACTTAACCCCATTGCCTTGCAAAAATCTAAAAATACCCAAAAATTATTAAAGATTATGTTAATCTTCCATTCCCAGCTCTCTTTCACTAATGGTGAGATAGAGAAATTACAGATGCCTAATAATAGTGAGGCAGACTGTTATGAACTAGCTCTAACATGTCCTGTGATAATCAGCCAAAAAGGATTTATTAAATGTTTACTATGTGCCAGATATTGTGCTAAAACTAGAAAGGCTTTAAATATGCTCTGTGTATCAGTCCCCCAAAGACCATAGTTCAGTTCAAGGATTCTCATCATCAGAACATTAGCCATGGGGACAGCTAGGGGCGCAGTGAATAGAGCACTGGCCTTGGAGTCAGAAGGACCTGAGTTCAAATGCGGTCTCAGACATTTAATAATAACCTAGCTGTGTGGCCTTGGGCAAGCCACTTGGGCAAGTCAATGCCTTGCAAAAAACAGAAAAACCCCCCAAAACCAAAGCAGAATATTAGCCATCAACTGATATCATATTTTTCCTCTTCATGACTTTCTGTTCTGGGTACGAAGGATGGGGGAGGGAAGCCTAGCCTAAACCAACAGAGGGACTACTTTCAGCAATAAAATTACTTATTAAATTTGATTATTTTGAATTGAAGAAATATTCATACCAAAAAAATCAGTATTTGAGTGTTGAGCATATTTTTATTTTTTAATTTAGTATTAAGTCTTAAAAATCCATAAAAAGTCAAGCATTCAAACTTGTATTTTTAATTTTTTGTTTTTTTAATTTTTTATTTATTTAAGGCAATGGGGTTAAGTCACACTGCTAGAAAATTATTAAGTGTCTGAGGCCAAATTTGAATTCAAGTCCTCCTGACTCCAGGGCCAGTGCTCTATCCATTGTGCCATCAACTGCCCCTTGTATTTCTATTTTTAAAAACTTTCCCCACATTAGCCTCTGCTAATATCTCAGCATTTCCAAAAAAAAAAAAAAAAAGAAAGCATTCTTCAAATTTTCATTTAATATTAGGTTTTAAATACTATTATTTGGGGGGCTTACAATATCACATTCAACCAAATGAAAAATACTAAATTTCATTTTAAGTAATTTTGATTATTACCAAACTTCCTGGAAAATTTTTGCTCAAAAGAAAAGAGAATTTGGAAAGATATATCATGCTACACATGGAAAAATTTTTTAAATGTCTAAAAGCCTTTCCAAAGCCAAAGTGAACTTCAGAATTCTTTGCCAGTAATTTCATAGCACACAGGCCAAATTGCACTGTTTCCTCTTTCTTATCCATGTTCCTACTCAAACCTATTTTAAGAATCACAACTGGATCCAAAATATGCAGAAACAAACCAATATCTATCTGCCCAATGCAATCAACCACTCTCCTAGTTAAGTTATTGAAATTCATATTTAATCAAAGAAAAAGGAAGGAGCACATCTGATTCTTACCCTGCCTATTTTGGGGGGTCTCCCCTAAGATGATAATAATCAGATTTTCATCTAGGATAGAACTTTTCACCAAAATTCACTTAATAAGTTAAAAGGTTAAGTGGGCTAAAAGGAAACAGCATGATGCGGCTACTCGGGTTTGTTCTTAGCATAAAATGAAGAAGATAAAATTTTGAAAGAGCAATTTAATTTAAATCAACCAAGTATATATTAAATGCCTACTAGGTAGGTACCAGGTACTCTCCTAAGAATAGGAAAACACAAAAAAATGAGACTGTCCCTGCTCTCAAAGAGGTCAAATTCTACCAGATAATGTAAAAGCAGGGCAAAACTACTACTATACTTTGTCTCTGTCTCTCTCTCTCTCTCTTTCTTTCTCTCCCCCTCTCCCTCCCCCCTCCCCCTCCCCAATCAGAACTTGCAATTTTATCAGAGAATCAGATTATCAGTTCATCAGCACCTTACAGTCTTAGGGAAATAATTTCAGCATTGAGAGGTTAAGTGATTTGCCCAAGGTTCTATAGCTATTTATTTTATCAGAGACAAGACCTGAATTTAGATCTTTCTGATTTCAAGTTCAGGCTATTCAATGTTATCATTATTATTCTTTTTAAAGGGATGTGAAATCAGCATGGTCAAGTGGAAACATTGCCCTTCTACCTTTGGGCCCTCTAATTTATCAAATTACTAAGCCTCTTTGTGCTCATATATAAAAAGAAGTGTTCAGTCTGTATGAACTCCAATACCCCACTCAGCCCTTCATCCAATGATGGGTTGCTCTGTTACTTAGGTTTTATACAATGGCTCTTCTTCCAGACCTTTCAGGAGGAATCCCCAAAGGTCTGTGCTCCATCCTCTCTTTTCCCTCTTCATTTTCTCTCCTGATGAGTTTCATTCATAACCTCTATGCAGATGACCCCAAATGTACATTTCCAAACCCCAACTTTTTTGAGCTCTAAATTAGAATTCCTAACTGCTTACTAGATATTTCTACTTGAATGTCCTATTGGCACTTTAATCTCTACCTGACTAAAACAGAACTCATTACCTTTCTTCCAAAAATCTCTACAGGAATAAAAAACTTATCATTTTCTTCCCAACTCACTTATCTGCTTGAATGTCACCACCATTCTCCCAAGCTCATTTTCTCAAATCCTTGACACCATTTTTTCACAGCCACATTTAATGAGTTCTTAAGTTTTATTAATTCTCTCTCTACTTCTTTTATATTACCGTTCCCATTCTTACAAGCCTTATTGCAGGTCGACTTTAGTGATTAACAATTTCTAACCATTATCCCTTTGTCAATCTGATTCCATAGGTACTACCAGGATAACCAAAGCTTGCCTGGTCTGAAGGAAAGAGGTACTATATATCTTAAGGGTATGGAAGATTTCTTTTTCTGGAACCAATTCTCAGTCCCTTAATGTTTCTACCTCTGAGAAAGATGTTTTTGACAACAAACTGTACTATTGGTATTTATCCTTTTCATCACAAGTATTTATGGTATTCTGTTAGTTCTTCTATCATTTTAGCATCTGAGAGCTAAATGGTAGTATATAATTTATCAAGTTTACTATAACTATTCTGCTAGATTGTAAGCACCAGAAGGGTACAAAACTGTATCATGGCAGAGTAATGAATTTGGAGTCAGAAAGACCTGAATTTAAATCCTGTCTCAGAATTAAGTGCTAGATGTGTGATCCTAAGCAAGTCACTTAACCTAACTCTTGGTCTCAGTTTCCTAATCTGTAAAATAAGGATAATAATCTCACTTACCTCATAGAGCTATTATAAGGCTTCGATGAGATAATATATTTAAGCAATTTATAAATTTTAAAGCACTGTTGGCTACTGTTGTATTTTCTGAGTATTTTGCACATAGTACATGCTTAATAAATCATTCTATGAGATAATATATTATCCCTGTTTTACAAATGATTAAACTAAGGTTCAAAGAGGCAAACTGACTTGCTCAAGGCACTTAGCCAATAAATCTGCTCACCACACAATGCTGCTACCCATTCATAAAATTCACAACAATCAAGGTGAGATATTTTTCTATTAAATGTCCAATTCTCCTAATAGTAATATTTATTATGCAACTTATATAGCTCTTTTGGGTCTATGAAGTCTTAATGTATTTGTAATAATTTGTTGTCACAATAAGTTTCCACAATAAACATGGGTGATTCACCAACTTGCCTTGTTTAAGCCACAAGTAGATTTTAATTTTAATCTATATGATCCTAGCTCAACTGATACATGGATATAACACAAAGTTGTTTTTGTTTCCACATATAATATTAGGTTGTTTATAGCTTTTCATCATACAGCTTTAGTGTTTTCAGATAATCTTTTTTTGCTATCCAAGTAATAAGGGCAGCAATCAGATGCTTACAAAAGTATTTAATCAGTTTTGCAGTCTGAAAGTGTTTATTGATGATTGTTACTTGAAAGATAAAATGCTACTTCAAAAAATTAGCCCTCAAAGAAGTTACTTTATCTCTCACCTACTGCTATAGTTGGCTGGAAATGACTGCAACAAAGTTTACTAACTAATTTTGAGACAACTAATGAAAGTTACTAGACAAATACAAAGTATCAATATCTTTGCATTACAAGAAAAAATAACCTTAGAAAAAATTGTATTTATTGAGAACTTCCTGAATACAAGACCCAGGGACTATATTAATACACTGTTTGTGAACCTGTGAGTTCGACCATTCTTGAAAACAATTTGGAATTGTGATAAGGTGACTAATATGTACACATCCTTTGAAATAAAGATCCTTGGGGCAGCTAGGTAGTGCAGTGGATAAAGCACCGGCTTTGGAATCAGGAGTACCTGGGTTCAAATCCAGTCTCAGACACTTAATAATTACCTAGCTGTGTGGCCTTGGGCAAGCCACTTAACCCCATTTGCCTTGTAAAAACCTAAAAATAAATAAATAAATGAATGAATGAATGAATGAATGAAGATCCTTAAGAGGCTGACTGCTAAGAATATGCCTCCCAAAGAACCAAAATATTCAAATCACCACTTTTTATAGTAGCAAAGAACTAGAAATAAAATAGTTGCCTTTCAATTGTGGGATGGCCATCCCAAACTGAATGTAATGGCATTCACCAAAAGAAATGGTGAAAATGAAAAATACAGAGAAGCAGACAAGGTTAAAAAACTGATGCCAGAGAAAGATACACACAATGAAAATGGAAAGAAAAGGAAAATGAAAGTGAACACTGGCTAATTATAAAAATTAAGTTTGGCTCCAAAGAAAAGAGAAAATGTGTCTATCCTCCCTCTGCAAAGTCTAGGAGGTTTCAGTGTAGAATATACTGATAGTCAAACTCAGTGGACAAGCTGATTAGTTTTGTTGAATTTTTCTTCTTTATTTATTTTTTTGTTGTTGCCATAAGACTCCCTAGAAGAAGGAAGAGGAAGCTATTTTGAAAAATGAAGGTGAGGTATATAAACAAAATCAATGCATCAAAAATTACAAGGAACACAGTTAACTGGAAAAAAAATCTTATTTAGCAAGTTTCTCTGGTAAATGTCTCATTTGCAAGATATTTTGATTAACTGATCCAAAAATATGAAACATTCCTCAACTGATAAAAAGACATCCAAGCTATCAACATTTATATGGAAAAAATTTCTGATTCACTAAAAATTATGAGAAATACAATTAAAGTAACTGAGGCACTGGCTTATATCCATCAGATTGGCAAAGTTGACAAAAAGACAAATACAGGAAGGGCTGTAAGAAAACAAGGATTTTAATGCATTGTTGCATTAAAGTGGCAATCTGGAAATAAATCTCCAAAAGTTACTGAGCTGCTAATATCCTCTGATCTAGAGTTGCCACTATTAAAAGAATACCTCCAAAGTGATCAAAGAAAGAGAAAAAGAATTCATATGCACAAAAATAATTATAGCAGTTCTTTTGGGATGGCAAAGAACTGAAAACTGAGGGGATAGCCATAAACTAGGGAATGGCTAAAGAAATTATGATTTATGGATATAATATAATAGTATACTGTGCTGTAAGAGACAATTGGGGGGATATGGGGAGGAGAGGTCAGAGAAATCTGGAAAACTTTTATGAACTGATGAAGAGGAAGATAAGTAAAACCAGGAGAACAATTTATACATCACAACACTGTAAAGGCAAATAATAATGATTCAAGAAATCTAGTTATTAACAATGCTACTTTCCACTTAGAAAAATATTGGATTAAAGATACAGAATGAGACATATATCTTTGGACATGAATAACCTAGGAGCTTATGTATTAAACTATACACATTCATTACAGGGATTTTGTTTTTATTCAATTTGCAGGGGGGGAGGAGGATGAGAATGAAGGAAAATAAAGGTTTGTTCACTGAAAAAATTAAAATTTTAGAAGAAAATAAAATGACACAACAAAAGATAACAATAAAATTTAAGTGTAATTTTTAAACAATATAAACAACATCCACAGCACCCCTCAGCTGCCTCTCCTTTCAGATTAAAGATACAGAAAATAGTGCAATAAACTCTTTCCAATGCTTCCCTTTAGAGAGAACTCAGAATTTTGTAGCTAACTCCATTTTTCAGTAGCAGCTCTGCTTGGTTTCTGTTCCATAGAACAATATGCCCACACACACACACACACTTGGGTTCCCTTAACTCACTCTTCCCAACACTTTTCAGCTTCCTTTTATGTGAAAATTGAAGTGGAAGAAGGTTAGGTAACCCTTGGATTTTAAGTTTCTTGAGAACAGGGACTACCTTTCTTTTCTTTATTTGTATCCTGAGTACTTAACAGTGCCTGCCACAAAGCAGAGACTTAATAAACTTTCACTGAATTGAATAGGAACATTGCATATCCTGTTAGATGTTGGTTAGTTCAAATTGTACCATGACCCACACAAAAACTGAATGCAAAGAACTTTCTAATCACCTGCAGGGATACTCCTAGCTGCTGTTACTCAGTCCAGACTCCGCTCCTATGTAAAGTGCTTTGAAAACCTCACTACCTACTATTATAGCTATTATTATTGTTATTACTCTTTGTTCCCTCTTGCCACTTCCAGCTTTTCTCCCTCCTGCCATTACTCAATAATCTTTCCTCCTTGTGGTTCATTCTAACGAAATGTATTACACAGCTCATGTGCTGATGGCTACTACCTACTGGTCTCCAGGTCATTTTTCTCCTCTCTCAAGGGGTTCATACCTATGTCACAATCTTCCAACCCAAACTTACTGTCCCTATTTTAGGGGACACTATAACATGTTTATATTCCTATGAATACCAGCACTTCCCAGTTACTCAATCTTATTCAACTGCTATGACCACCTCCTCTTTAACCTGTTACAAAAAGGGACAGCCACACCCTGGATGTCTCAGCTCTCACAAGTGGTTTACATCTACCATTAACAATTCTGAAATTCCTTTTGATCATAACTTCCTATAAAGCCATTTCTTCTCCCACTGCCCTTAATTCTTCCACTCCTCAGTACTTTCTGGGGCTCCTGCTCTGACTTCCCTTTTCTCCTTTAGCAATCTTGAATCTTTAATTAACCAATTAACTCCATATTACCCTCTGCTCTTGAATCCTTCTGTCCCTTATCCCGATCCTGGATTTGGAAACTGGTTTTGAATCCTAGCTCTGCCACTGCTATTTGTGTAAACTTGAACAAGACTTTAACCTCTTTGGGTACCAGGTTCCTCATATATATAAAATGAGCAAGTTGAATTAGTCCAAAGTCCCTTCTGCTTCTAGATTTATCAGTCATTAATTTCAGCGTTCATTCTCCATTCTCCAACCCACCCTATCAGCTAAAACTCTCACCTCCTGCTTTATTGAGACTTCCCCTCCCCTTCTACCTCACACAAACCCCAGGCATTCATTTTTCCCCATTTTCTCCCACTTTATTCCAATCAGTATGATGAGGTATCCCCTCTCCTCAACAAAGCCAATCTTGCTGCAGATATAGTTAATTCCATTCCATCTTCCTAGTTGATAACTCCTCAATCATTCATCCCCTTTGACATTTTCAATCTCTCCCTTTCCAAAAACTAATTCCCTGCTATTTGTGAACAAGTTTAAGTCCTTCCCATCCTTAAAATCCTTACTAGACCCCACATCTCTCCTCTTGCACAAACTCCTAGGAAAAAAGTTATCAACTCTTATTGTCAATACTTCTTTTCTTATTACTTCTTAACCCTTTATAATCTGACCTCTGATCAACTGAAATCGCCCTCTCCAAGGTAAGAAATGATCATTTAATTGCCAGAAATTTTAGTCTTTTCCCTTCATCCTTCTTGACTTTTGCATCATTTGTCTCCCCTGACTACTTTCACCTTCTGGATAGTCTCTTCTTTCTAGGTTTTCATGATGCTGTCCTTTTGGTCATCTAACTGACTGCTCTTTCTCAGGCTCCTTTATGCAACCATCTTTATGGATCCTAATCTATATTGTACCTCTTAATCATAAGTATATTTCAAGACTGGGTTCTGGGTTCCTTTCTATTCTTCCTATCACTTTTATTTTGTTATTATGTCATCTCCCATGTACTTAATTATGATCTTTACGTAGATGACTCAGGGATTGACATATCCCACCTAAGCTTTTCTCCAGACTTCCTATTCCTTATCATCAATTGGATATGGATAATAGACACTGCTAGTAAACACTGCCTATTACATATGTTAAACTAGATGTCCCATAAACATCTAAAATATAACACATCCAAAATGGAATTCAATATATTTTCCCCAAAATAGAATAGTATAGTCTGTTGAAGGTGTCATCATACTTCCAGCAATCCAGGTTCATAATCATGGTACCATCCTTAACTCATACAATTACATATATGCAATCAGTTGCAAAGTGTTATTGTTTCTACCTTCACAACATCTATTTCTTTGAACCCCCTCTCACTATTCATACAGCCACCATAGGAGTTTAGGCTCTCATTACCTTTTGCCTAGACTACTGCAAAAGCCTCTTTGTTATTCTGCCTACTTCAAGTCTCATTCCTTCCCCCCACTGCCTGACTCCAATCAATTCTCCACATCTACCAAAGTGGTCTGACCAAGTTAGTTCCCTACTCATTAAATTCTTAAGGCTCTCTATTACCTCCAGGAAAGGGATTCATACCCTTTTTTGCATCATTTTGCCCTTTGGTAGTCTGGTGAAATCTCAGGACCCCTTCTCAGAATAATATTTATTGCCCAAATTCTCAATTTAAGAAAATGACAACTTTTAGAAGTTAGTGAAAAAGAAGTTGAAACACCCCCCCCCCCCAAGTTCACAGAGCCCTGGAAATCAGATTATCAGTGTTTCTGCTGGGGAGCTTGTAGACCTCAGATAAGAATTCTTGCCCTAGAAAAAAAATAATCTCTTCTGCTTGGCATGAAAAGTCCTTTACAACATAGCCCTAACTTACCTTTCCAGTCTTACTCCTTCCTTTCACTCTCCTTGGGGCCAGTCAAGCTGATTCCTCATATACAGTCCTCCATTTCCCTTGCCCAATGCTTTTGCAGTGGTGGCTCCCTGTGCCTATGATGTATCACTACTCAACTTTACCACTTGGAATTCTAAGTTTGCTTTAAGACTCAGTTCAAGTGTCACTTTTTCCATGAAGTCTTTCCTAAAGACTAGTGTGCTCACCTTCTATCTATTTTGTAAACATATACATAGTCTTCCCATAAAGAATTTAAGTTTTCTGAAGGTAGGGAATTGCTGAAATTATTTCACTTTTGTCCCTATCACCTAGTACAGTTTTTTATCTGTGACAGCTATTTAATAACGACTTGCTGGAATAAGATACATTTTTGGACACCAGTGTGGAAATTTGTATTTTTGGTTATGCATATTTGTTATGAAGTTTTTACTTTGTGGGTAGAGAAGGTAAAACTAAGAAAGAAGGAGGGAGAAAAGGGGGAGGGAGGGAGGGAGGGAGGGGGAGAGAGAGTGAGAGAGAGTGAGAGAGAGTGAGAGAGAGAGAGAGAGAGAGAGAGAGAGAGAAGAAAAAGAATGGAGAGGAACAAAGAAAACGAACTAAGAATAGGGTCCCCCCTCACCAAAAAGAAAATAAAATAGAAAAGAGCATCATTGAATCAATTTAACACACAAAGAGAACAGAAGGAAGTCCAGAAGGAATCACAGACAAGCAAGACAGCTTTAAAAGTTACAGGATGAATTTGTCATATACTTAAAAAGAAAGGCAAGCTGTACATAGTAGAGATTCTCTGTCTCATATGCAACTCTCTAGTTCTATGGCCATATGAAAATGCTCATTTTAACGTGTTCGTTAAGGTCAAAAAATTAAAATAAAGGCTTGCTAAGTAATTAGTTTTGCTGAACTGCTCTTTTTCCTCTTATTTGTTAAAACTTAGCTCACTGGGTAGGAGAAGAAGTCAGAAGGAAGGGAGAATTACAGCCATAAGCTTGGATAGGAATAAAATCAAGGGAGATTTACTGGGAACAAAGAAAGAGTAGGGAGATAGGAAATACTGACCTTTGCCTTGCTTTGTGTCTCTGCTCCTCCATCCCTAAATCTGTAAGGGCTAGCAAAGGAAGCAATAAGGAAGATAAAGGGAGGAATGAGGGGGACTCTTCAATACACCTATTTTTAAGTCTGAAAGGCCATGTGTGTGAGAAGACAAGTCACATGTGAACTGGTTTCATCTTTTCCATCCAAAGCATCTAGTATAGGGTCTCATTCATAATAGGTGCTTAATAAATGCTGACTGAATTAATCAAATTACAGTGAAGGCACTAAGCCTCAGAGGGTCAGTAAGAAAAATTAAGTTTCACACCTTGCTAAGAGTACACAAATCCCTTATCCTGGATATTTAGCAGAAATAACCAGTTAAGAGAAAACCTGAAAAACAAAAGCCTCCATTTGTTATAGCAGGCAATGTGGTATAACAGAAAAATAGTAGATTTAAAGTCTAAAACCCTCAGTTTAAATACCCAGAGTACTCGTTACTATTTATGTGACCTTGAGCAAATTATTTAACTTCCGTGGACTCAGTTTACTCCTGTATAAAATGAGGTCAATAGATCAGATGATCTCTAAGCATTCTTTCCACCCTAAATCCTAGGATCCTATCAGGAATAAACTCAGATAAAGGGGCAAAGGCTTCTAACAGTATTCCTTATGAGTGAGACAGATTTAGAAAACTAGTGCGCTCCTTGATCAAAAAATATTAGAAAAAAAGGAGTATGATGCTTTAAAGAGAACACTGGATTTAGGATCCAAAGACCTGTATTCAAGCCTCACCTCTGACTTGCTGTGAAGTTGAGGGCAAGTCATTCAACATCTCTGGGCCTGTTTCTCCATCTGCAAAATAAGGAGAATACTGTAGTACTTGTACTATCTATCTCAGTACAGTGTTTTGAAAGGGAACCATTTTGTAAACTATATAGAGGTATAGAAATGGAGTTGTAAATATCATCATTATTATTATTATTAATTCAGCTATCCAGATTGTGTTGGAAGCAGACTTGCTTCCCTAAATACTGCTGCTGCCTTATACTACTTATCTGGACAAAATTTTGACTTACAATGGAAAATTGTTTAGGGGAGAAAAAGAAATCAAAGGAACTTGGGCGAAAGTGTCTATGTCATCACTGACAAACACAATCTTTATTTGTGATCAAAAAGCTGAGATGTATACCCTTTACCTTAGATATGCATATTTTTTAAAAATCAGAGAAATGATTGGCTCAAGAGCCTATTCATTGTTTCAGGTTTCCAAAGGGAAATTAGTTCAAGAGATGAGACACTGTTAAGAGCAAAATGCTGATGATAAAATTGCGAATCATACTGAGTAAGAAAGGGGGAGTGATGACAATGTAGCTGCAGAGAGAGCTCTCCCTTGCACTCATATTTAAAAAGAATATTTATAAAATATGCAAACCCAGGAAGAATAAAGAAGATTATGAGCTTACCAAGAATGCTGTCACAAAGGCTCAAATCTAGAGTGAACTGAGGATTGAATAAAATTTTCAGAAAAACAAACAGGATTTTAGTTATATTTTGGGCAAGAACAAAGAATGAACATACCCACTGTGGGAGACAGATGGTGTAATGGTAAGAGATGACATGATGCTCAGCTACTACCAAGGAGTACTCCTCAAAAACAAACATACAAGGTTAAAGGGGAATTGAATTCCAAGCTGGATGAACGAAAAATTTAAAAAGTACCTGATTCAAGTGTATATGATTCTAGACAACTAAAATAAATTTAAAGTATAAATGCTATTAAAGAATTGCTCGTGGTCAACCATTAAGGAATATCACTAGACCAGGAAATGTCATAAGAGAGCATGCTGAACAATAATCCTACTTTTCTAAAGAGGGAAGGTAGACTCCTGAAACCTCAAATCAATGAATTTAATGTTAACAACTAGCAGAAATCTGAAACAAATTTAAACCTGGATATTTTGTGAGCAATGACTTAAGGAAGTGATAATCAATGGCTTGACCAAGAACATACCATACCAAACTAACTTTGCTTCTTTTTAGATAGGTACTAACTCATGAATTTGAAAGACCAGGACGTTGGCGAATCATCACACAAAATTTGTCATGCCATCCTTGTATATAAAAAAAGTGGAAAATGAGCTAAATAATGTAGTAAAATAAGTACTAGTTGAAGAAGTACCCAGAGGGCAGAGACTAATAGATTGACATCTCTTTTGGAGGAATGGTCTACCATATCAGGCTCAAAAAAAAATATCTCAATAAGTGGAATTCAAGTCAACAATATACCTTTGGATAAAGCATTGCACTAGTCCTGGGGTCATGGATACAAATATGAAAAAAGTCCCTATCCTCAAGGAATTTATGTTATCCTGGGGCACACAACACAGAGGACATACAAATGAATGTAAAACATTGTGAAATAATAGAGAACACTGACAATTGGCAAAAGTCAGAGAAGGACTTGGTGGGGGGGGAGTAGCCACCTGAGCTGGGTCTCAGAGCACATTCCAGGCTCTGAAGTCAGCCAAAGCCAAAGCATGGAGGTGACAATGCTAAATTTAGAGAACAACTGGTAGAGTTCATTTTGGCAGAAACACAGTACAGGAAGAAGATTAATATCAGATAAGTTTTGTTGTTGTTTATCCATGACATCAGGAAGATGATGCCATGATTCACAAATGAATTGGATTTAAGTAAGGGAGAGCTATGCAATGTCACCAGTCTTACTTTCTCATCTTCAGCCATCTGGGTCTAATGGCAAGATATAAATCAGAATGACCAGAGATGGGCCTGGATGCAGTAGGATCAAATATGTGTAGAAACAGCCTGGAAACCAATTGTGAATATCTTTAGATGCTAAACTAAAGGTTGGGTATTTTACCCCGGAACTAATAGGGATTCTTGAATAGAGAAGTGCCAAGGTCAAACCAATGCTTTAGGAAGATTATTTGGTAGCTATATCAACAAGAAATTGGAGAAGGGGGAGACTGGAAGCAAGCAGGGATTGATATGTTAAAAGGTTGATATCTTGGTTTAAATGATGAATACCTGAACTAGGGTGGTAGTCATGTCACAGCATAGAAGGAAAGAGATGATACACCTAGATAGAGCTATAGATAAATATATATATGCATATATATATCTGAGATATTATAGAGATATAGGTATTAAAACTTGGCAAAAGATTATGAAAGATAAGAAGGAAGAATCAAGGATAATTGTAAAGTTAAAAGCCCAGGTGACTCCATGGATGTAAAAACCATTCTTAGCTGCAGGGGCATACAAAAACAGGCAATGACCTACCCTCCTGCTCTAAGTAGCAGCATTCTATCAATAACAGAAAAGACATAAATTTACCAAATCAAAGATATTTTAATAGATGCTAACTATAAGGAGTTGAAATAAGTTGATCGTGAGGGAAACAGAAGCACTGAATAATAGCAGATAACTTTCTTTCTAATGGTTGCTGAAAATGAAAGGGGAAAAGGTCTGATAGCCAAAGACGAACATAGGGGCAAATAAAGATGAAAGAGAAAGAACAATGAATCAAGCTCTAGGAGAGCAGAGATTAAAGATATCAGCTGAGGGGGTTGACCTTGGCAAGAGGGGTCACATTTTTTGCATCAGAGACTAGAGAAAAGAAAGAAAGAAAGAATGAATAAGGAAAGTACTTGATAGGATAAAGAGATAAGGACACAAAACAGATGACAGTGATTTTTCTCAGTACCTTAAGATAGTCATCTTCGAGGGGAGAAAAGAGGCCTGGAGGGTACCTTAGTAGAGAAAAGGTTTAGAACAAGCACTTAGAGAACTGGTGATGAAGGATCAAATGATGATCCAGTTGGAATTAGGTAATGAATGAATGTATGGGAAGCAGGTAGCAGTAGACTGGGGAATGGGGAAAGTTATGGCTGAATAATAGCGGGGCCAGGATGGAGTTAGGACAAGAAACCAAGAAATTCAGGATAGAAGTCAGCACATATTTTAACTGATTAACAATAGAGTTAATGCCATAAAGGAAGTGAAGCCAGAACAAGAGCAGTAGAAAGGACTGGGTATAGGACTTTCCAAGAGACATGACAAAGAATAAATACAGGAGAAAAAAAGTGAGAAATTAAAGGACAAGAGATTATCATCAGATAATCCAGGGTTCTGGATCTTAAATTAGGTGATGATGAGATCTAAGGTATGACCAACTCTTTGGCTACTACAATGAAGATATGATAGGGAAATTAAAGATATTGATAAATTGGGAGACCAGGGTATTCAACAGGGCATACTGCTAAAGTTCTACTAATAGCTGGCATTTTGTAATATTTGAAGTTGGTAAAAAGCCTTACAGAATGTCAAAAAAAACTCAGTGTGTGTGTGTGTGTATATATATACATACATACATATAGGGGCATCCTAAATATAACATCTCAACACTTTTGCTAAAGCTGTAATAAAAAAAACCCACCACAACCACTTTTGTGATTAGGGGAGCTTCCATTATCTGGCAGAACAGGGACTAAAAATGTAGCTTTACAGGTTTGTAGATTTCCTAACCAAAGTGACCCCACAATGAGTTAAGTCAACGGGGCAGAAGTTAAATGAACAATGACATGTAGGGAATTTCTGTATCAAGCAGGAAGCTAGGACCTCTATGGTCCCTTCTAGCCTAAAATTTTGAGTTCACAATCTCCAAAGCGGGGGTGGGGGGGGCACCACCCTCCTCTTCCCCTGCTGATTTTACTTGGAGACAAATGCCAATTAAGACGTTTCTCAAAGAAGATGAGCAGAGAGAGATCCGGTTTGTATTCCCAAGTGCTTCTCTTTCCTCAGCAGCCTCCACTTCCTATTCGGTGAGTTCCTTGAATGCCATGAACTCCTATTTGAAAGAGTTTGCTTCTGGCTGGGAATGGCCTGACAGTTCAGTACGGAAAAAGCACCAGAGGAAGCGGCCGGGGAGGCGGCGCGGGGCGGGTCCGGAGCGGGGGTTCAGGGGGTCTTTGGGCTCCGGGCACGTCCCTTTGCCCCTCGCCCTGCCACCCCGACCGGCGTCCCCTTTCGGAAGGAGCCCTCAGGCGGCCGCCGGGTCCCCGGGAGGCGCCCGGCCAGTCCGGGAACGTCCCAAGAAGACCCCGGGCTTTGCCGGAGAGGTCCCGGGGCCGAGCCGCCCCTGCGCCGCGAACACAGGAGACAAAGGGCGGCGGGGCGCCGCGGCGAAGCGCCTGCTCCCTCCCAGGCTCCGGGCCTCCCGCCCCGGCCCCGGCCCCGGCCCCGGCCCCGGCCCCGGCCCCGGCCCCGGCCCCGGCCCCGGCCCCGCTCACTGCCGCCGCGGGGGCCGGCTGGGGGCGGGGAGCACGGACAGCGCCGCTCCCCCCGGCCCCGCCTTGGGGGACCCCCGCCCGGGGCGGCCTCCCTCGCGCCCCGACCCCCCCCCCCGTGGGCGGCAGAAGCCGAGGCCACGCCCCCGGGCCCCGCGCACCTGGGCCGCGGCCCGCGCCCCCGCCCGCGCCCCGCGCGCCACTCACCGGGCCGGACGGCGGCCGCGGCTGCTCCCGCTCCCGCTGCGCTCGGGCCCGGCCCGAGGGAGGCGGCGCGGCTCGGCGGGGCTCCCGGGGGCGGCGCCCCTGCCCTCCGCCCGCCCGGCCGCCACTCAGTGCCGCCGCCCCGCCCGCGGCCCCCGGCCCCGCCGAGGCGGCCTCGCGGCCATGGCGCTGACGGGAGCGGGGCGAGCAAGGGGCCGGGAGCGGGGGTCGCAGGGAGCCAAGGGCGGGCGGCGGCGGCGGCGGCGGCGGCTCGGGCTCCCCGGGCTCCCCGGGCTCCCCGCTCCGGGCGCTGGGCTGTCAGTGGGCGCCGCTCGCAGCCAGGGCCGCCTGGCTCCCGTCGGCCGCGCCGGCTGTAACGAGCCTCCTCATTGGCCCGTTGAGAGCCCGACGCTGGTTGGCCGGCGCCCCGCCCGCCGGCTTCCCGAGGGGACCGGGGCCGTGATCCGGGCCCCGCCGCCGGGGGGCGCCCGAAGCCTCCGCTCCCGCGCGGCGGGGCCGGGGCCGGGGCCGGGGCCGGGGCCTCCCCAACGAAAGCTCCGCTTCCAGCGAGGGCCCCGGCGCGCCGAGCCCGGAGACTCCGGGAAGATCCCGGCATCCCTCGGGGCGTGCGGGGCGCTGGCGGCGCTGCCCCGCACGGCCTCCCCCGCTTCGCTTTCTCTTTGGTTTTACTGACTCCGCCGGCAGCTGCCGGGGCGCTGAAGGCGTGGGGCCCCGGAGCTGCCTTTACCCCCCTTTTTTCTGCAAGGTAATGGGGTTAAGTGACCCGCCCAAGGCCACACAGCTAGGTAATAAGTATGAGGCCGGATTTGAACTGTGCCAACGAGCTGCCCAAATTATTACTATATTTTAAAGAAATCAGTTTATTTGTTTAGATTTTTGCAAGGCAATGGGGTTAAGTGACTTGCCCAAGGCCATGCTGCTAGGTCATTATTAGTGTGTGAGGCCGGATTTGAACTTAGGTCCTCCTGACTCCAGGGCCGGTGCTTTATCCACTGCGCCACCCAGCCACCCCAATCATTTTTTTTTTTTTTAGGTTTTTAGGCTGCCTCTTTTTAAGGGGTATCAAAAGAAAAAGCCCTGGAGAACAGTCCCTGACTATGTCTCATTCACCTCTGAATCCTCAATGTGCCTGGTCCAGGGTAATACAAAGCTTGATAAATATTTGTTCATTTCAATAGTAAATTCTAAATACTTTCTAAATCCTCCCAAAGTGTAATGGTTCCTCTGGGACCTGAAGAAATAATAAATCAATTGATGGAGGAAAAAAAAAGGTCTTTTGGGGGAACCTCCCTTGCTAGTCACTCTCTCCTGTTCTGTTCCAGCCCATTATTGACAGATGGAGTGAATGTTCCAGCAAACCACACTGCTGGCAGTTTGAATGGTACCTCTCCTACGACACTCCCAAAGCTTGACTCCCACCACACACCACCGAGCTGGGGCCAGGAGGGAAGTGGTCAGTGACAGCAACCTCATTTTCACAGCGAGGGAATTGAGGAGAAGGAAATTGTGACCCCGAGAAATGACAAAGAATAACTCTGTGGTATCCCCACCACCACAACCTCCTCTCCTCCCCGGATTGCTGATCAAGTCAGTTGGCCGGAGTCACCCTGTGGGTGAGATGGTCGGCTGAGGGAAGGCCCATTACTTACACCATCCCCCAAAGAGCAAACATCCCTGCTTCTGTTTATCTTTAATGGGGAAGAAAGTTCCCAATGAGGGTGGGCAGAATCTGCGTGTCTCTGGAGTTGGCTACAGAACCCAGGCCCAGAGCCAGTACCAGAGCCCAAGCTCCCAGCAACAGAAGGTGTTAAAGACATGAAAAGATCAGGATCTCGCTCAATGCCAGAATTATCGAAACAAGAACTGGTGTTTCACTGCTGGAGGCCACAGGGCCTCTGGGGGAAGTCTGATAACTGCTATATGTGGGCTAGGTAATAATCAGGTAGGTGGTTCTCAGGTCTCAGAAGAGAGACAGTGGAGGAGGAGTGACACCCAGCCCCACAGGCTCCCATGTCTAGCATCTGTGGTTCCCATGCTTTTAGACTCAAATATACTAGTTAAGACAAATGGGAGCCAAACAACCAAACCAAAAAAAAAATCTATGCTTATCATAGAAGATGGTGTTGCCCATGTTATGTGTACGTGTGTATATGACATGTATATTTTGAACAGGGCAGGATATATGCTGAAAATAGAAGATATTCTCTGTTCAAGAGGAAGTGTTACCTAATTGAATGAAAGCCTTCTGGAAGAATGATCTGAGTACCAAGCCCACCTTCGAGATACTGGCTATGTGATCATTCTTCTCCAAGATCTAGGCAATAAATCTCCAAGATTATAAATTGAAAGTGTGCATTGCAATCTAATAGTGGTCTATAACACAAGTGAGTGATGTACAAAAAGTGTGAGCTCTCTGAAAAAAAGCTGTCGTACCAACATTTTAGAGGGACCTGGGAAGCATTTCTATTAACATTTTCTGCCTAATTAGCTTCTTATTCCATAGTATCAACTAGTATTTATTAAGAGATAATATGTTCTGTTCTGTTACCAGTTGTCCTAAGTTCCTTTTTCTTTTGGGGGGGCAGGGGAGGGAATTGACAATTTTTTGTCCTCTCTTGCCTTTTTTAATATGGGGTTCACCTCGAATAAGTTCATTTTTTATGTTTGTATATCTTTGTTGCTGTTGTTAAGAAGACTAAAGACACAACTATTTTTTTAATTAAAGATTTTGAGTTTTACAATTTTCCCCCCAATCTTACTTTCCTCCCCCCACCCCCCCCATAGAAAGCAATTTGTCAGTCTTTACATTTTTCCATGTTGTACACTGATCCAAATTGAATATGATGAGAGAGAAATCATATCCTTAAGGAAGAAACAAAAGGTATGAGATAACAAGATCAGACAATAAGATATCAGGTTTTTTTCCTAAATTAAAGGGAATAGTCCCTGAACTTTGTTCAAACTCCACAGTTCTTTATCTGGATACAGATAGTATTCTCCATTGCAGAGAGCCCCAAATTGTCCCTGATTGTTGCACTGATAGAATGAGCAAGTCCATCAAGGTTGATCATCACCCCCATGTTGCTGTTAGGGTGTACAGTGTTTTTCTGGTTCTCATCTCACTCAGCATCAGTTCATGCAAATCCCTCCAGGCTTCCCTGAATTCCCACCCCTCCTGGTTTCTAATAGAGCAGTAGTGTTCCATGACATACATATACCACAGTTTGCTAAGCCATTCCCCAATTGAAGGACATTTACTTGATTTCCAATTCTTTGCCACCACAAACAGGGCTGCTATGAATATTTTTGTATAAGTGATGTTTTTACCCTTTTTCATCATCTCTGCAGGGTATAGACCCAGTAGTGGTATTGCTGGATCAAAGGGTATCCACACCAAAGGGTATGCACATTTTTGTTGCCCTTTGGGCATAGTTTCAAATTTCTCTCCAGAAAGGCTAGATGAGTTCACAGCTCCACCAACAGTGTAATAGTGTCCCAGATTTCCCACAACCTTTCCAACAATGATCATTATCCTTTCTGGTCATATTGGCCAGTCTAAAAGGTGTGAGGTGGTACCTCAGAGAAGATTTAATTTGCATTTGTCTAATAAGTAATGATTTAGAGCAATTTTTCATATGACTATAGATTGCTTTGATCTCATCTATAAATTGCCTTTGCATATCCTTTGACCATTTGTCAATTGGGGAATGGCTTTTTTAAAAAATATGACTCAGTTCTCTGTATATTTTAGAAATGAGTCCTTTGTCAGAAACATTGGTTGTAAAGATTGTTTCCCAGTTTACTGCATTTCTTTTGATCTTGGTTACATTGGTTTTATCTGTGCAAAAGCTTTTTAATTTAATGTAATCAAAATCATCTAGTTTGTTTTTAGTGATGTTCTCTATCTCTTCCTTAGTGGTAAACAGCTCCCCTTTCCATAGATCTGACAGCTAAACTAGTCCTTGATCTTCTAATTTGCTTATAGTATTGTTTTTTTATGTCTAAATCTTGTAACCATTTGGATCTTATCTTGGTAAAGGGTGTGAGGTGTTGGTCTAATCTAAATTTCTTCCATACTAACTTCCAATTTTCCCAGAAGTTTTTATCAAAGAGAGAGTTTTTATCCCAATAACTGAACTCTTTGTGTTTATCAAACAGCAGATTACTTTGTTTCCTGCTATTGCACCTAGTCCATTCCACTGGTCCACCACTCTATTTCTTAGCCAATACCAGACAGTTTTGATGACTGATGCTTTATAATATAATTTTAGATCAGATAGGGAGACTAAACTATTTTTAAAATGTTTCCATGTTCCAGATACTGAGAATAAAAATACGAAAATTAAAAAAAAATCTCTGCTCCCAAGGAACATTCTCTTGGAGGAGACAAAACATACATGAATAAGAATATACAGGGGCGGCTAGGTGGTGGCACAGTGGATAGAACACTGGCCCTGGAGTCAGGAGTACCTGAGTTCAAATTCAGCCTCAGACACTTAATGATTACCTAGCTGTGTGGCCTTGGGGGCAAGCCACTTAACCCCACTGCCTTGCAAAAAACAAAAACAAATAAGACTATACAAAATAAAATAACTGACATAAAAAGATCCTTTAATGTTTACAAAGTACATAATGTAAATAGTTTCCCTGATCCTTACAACTCTGAGGTAGATGCAACAATTATCCCCATTTTACAGAGGAGGAAATTGAAGCTGAGTTATTTGCCTTAGATCATTTGGGGGGGTAGGAGAGAGGAGGATTTAAATTCAGAGTTTCTTGACTTCAAGGACAGCATTCAATCTACTATATCCCCATGCCTACCTTAGATATAAACTCCTTCCAGTTCTTTTCTATCATCCTCTGATCCCCTATTGACCTCAGCCCCTATTCTTTACCAGTCCCTCTTCCCTCAACCTTCGCTGAGTCATTTCCTTTAACAAACTCCTCTTCATCTTTGTTCTTTTCTTCCTCTACTCCACCCACTTCCTGGAACTAATCAAAACCTATCTATCCTCTAGACTCTGTATTTCTAGCATTATTCAGTAATCTAATACAAAAAGCATTCATTAAGTCCTTATGGAATTCAATCCAATCAACAAACCTATTATGTACAAGACTGCTATTTTATTTCTCCGTGAACTATTAGAATGGGAATTCCTTAAGGATAGGAAAGATCTTACTTTTATATTTGGATCTCTGGTGTCTGGCACACAGTAGGCACTTAATAAATGCTTACTAGCTTGAATGATTCATTGATTGATATTCTCCTGATCACAGTACTAGGTTCTGAGACCAAAAAAGTTCACCAAAACAAAAACTGAAATAGTCCTTGTCCTCTAAGAGCTTGCATTATATATTACATATATGTTCACAGCTAGCTATAGATTATAAACTATAAAGGGGATTGAAAGAGAACACTAATAACTGGGGGAATCAATAATGAACTCTAAAAGAAGCATCACTTGAGCTCAATCACACAATAAACATTTATTAAGTGCTTACTATGTAAAAGAAACTGGGGGGGGTACAAAAATAGATAAAAGATAATCCTTTCCTTCAAGAAGCTTATGATCTACTGGGGGAGACAACATGTACAAGAAAAATCTAAAGGATAAATAGGAAATAATTTTAAAAGGGAAAGTACTAAAGTTGAGGAGTTAGGGAAAACTTCCTGTAGAAGGTGGGATTTTAGTTGTGACTTAACGGAAGTCAGGGACATTAGTAGGCAGAGTAGAAGACAGAGAATGTTTCAAGCAAGGGGGCAGACAGAGAAAATGCCTAGAGTCAAGAGATGGGGTACCTTCTTCTTGAGACAAGCAGGAGGCCAGTACCACTAAATAGAAGAATATTTGTCAGGGAGTAAAGTAGAAGACTAAAAAGGTAGGAGGGGTCTAGGATATGAAGGATTTGTGATGCCAAACATTGCTCCCGGAGGCAATTAACACTGGAGTTTATTAAGTTGGACCTGCATTTTAAAAATTTCACTTTACTGGCTAAATAGAAAAATGGATTGGAATGGGGAGAGAAACTTGTGAAAAGATAGAGTAACCAGCAGGGTGTTGCAATAATCTAAGGGTGAAGTGATGAGGGCCTTCACCAGGGTGATGGCTATGTGAGAGGAGAGAGGGAGAAATATTGCAAAGGTGAAATAGGCAGGCCTTGGCAATAGCTTGAATCTGAGGGGTGGGGGTATGGATGTGAGAGAGGGTATGGGGAGAACATTCCAGAAAACCTATGCAAAGTCTCAAGGTGAAAGATTGAATTTATATTTATATATACATATATATATATATATATATGTATATATATATATACATATATATATATATATGTATATATATCTGGCAAGATAGGTCAGAGCTAGATTCTAAAATTCTTAAAGAAAGCTGAGACTATAAGGAGGGGTGGAGTAAATAGAAATTGCAGTGAAGTTGGAGATTGAGTTTAGGAGGGATGAAGCTCAGGGAGAGTAGAAAGGTCACAAGGTTATGATCAGATACAGGAATTATGGACTGTGGAGAAGGAAACCTTGTGGGTGATGACATAATAAAAAGTATGATCATTCTTGCATGCAACTAATTTAGTACAAAACACAGGCATTAAGAAGATGATTAAACCAGGGAACAAAGGTCTTTGAGAGGACTTCAATGTATAAGTTGAGATGATCAAATAGGGCAGGGTTTGAAGTGGAGAAGACTAAAGGTAATAAATTCTTGAAGTAGGAAAAATCACCAGGGGCTGACAGATAATAGTCTCATTCCCTTATTAGACTGAACTTCCTCAGATTCAAAATGATACTGTCTTACGAAACTGCTTTGTAACCCTTTAAATTCCACATAATTGTATTATCATCATTCTCCTTTGTGTGTCCTGAAGCATTCAATGTCCAATGTATGAATGAATGAATGGATTTGAGTTGTACACAGAGCATGTGATGTTTGTATGATACATCTAGTATATGCATTCCACATTGTTAACCAGATAATTGTTCAAAGTACTATGCAGAGTCTTGAGTACAAAAATGAAGAAAAAATTGAATAGAAAAGATACAATATATACATGAATAACTAAGATACAAGGTAGAATGTGAGAACAGAACAAAGCAGGGGGGAAAATCTAGGCAAAGTGAATAAACAGACCAAGGACTTCAAGAAAATGAAAAGAGTGATTACCTATCCCTTGCCAGTAATTGGAGAAAATTTGGGGGAAGAGATGGCCCTCCTACCTTTCCAGCCTTCTAACATTCTTCCCTGGAAAATATTCTTCCATCCAGTGACACTGACCTCCTGGCTGTCTCATGAATAAGATACTCCATCTCTTGACTCCTGGACACTTTCTCAAGTTGCTCCCCATTCCTGGATCACTTTCTTTCTTTTATTTCAACTACTGATCTCTCCTTAAGGCTCAATTAAAATCCACCTATTACAGGAAGTCTTCCTCCAACCCTTCTTAAGAACAGTGCCTATCCTCTGTTAATTGCCTCCTACTTGTCTTGTACATAACTTGCATATTTTTTGAATGTTGTCTCCCCCTTAGATTGTAAACTCCTTGAGGACAGGAACTATTTTTTACTTCATTTTACAAGTACTTAGAAATAGTGCTTGGGGCATAGTAAGCACAAATTAAATATAAATTGATTGATTAGACCCTGAACTCAGCCATCAAGGAAGAGATTTTTATAGGTTGAGATGAATAAATAAATCAGATACTCAAAAATGCACTTAAGTATATATAATGCTCCAAGTATATATAATACAAAGCATTAGAGATACAAGGCCAAAGAATGGAATCATTCCTACTCACAAGAAGCTAATATTTTAATGGAGAAGACAGTTCATATATATACACACACACACACACACACACACACACACACACATTATCATGAAAGATGCTCTCCATATATGGCTGAGGAGATGGCTTGCATTGCAAACATTGAGGGAGGAACATGAGGAACATGCAGGACCAGATCAATCCAGTCTGACTGGAATATACAGTGGGTAAAAGAATGTTCTATGAAATAATATTGGCAAGGTAGGTGAAAGCCAAAGGACTGTGGATGCCAGCCTAAGGGTTTGTAGCTGATCCTATAAATAGAAGTAAGCCACTGAAGTGCTGTTTTTGAACAGAGGGATGACATGTTCTGACCTGTGCATTGGAAAGATCATTTTGGCAGCTGTTAAAAAGATGAATTGGAAAGGACCAGGACAAGAGGAAGGAAATTCAATTCACAGATTATTATAATAGTATTGGTGAGAGGGATAAGGACATAAACTAGGCTGAAGTGGAGAAAAGAAAAGGGATTCTGTAGAGAAAGAATTGGCAATTATTCAGCTTTAAGAGAAAGGAAATAGTAGAAGGAGATGTCAAGGTCTAAATCCAAATACTCCTATGAATTGCAGGTAGGACCAACAGAATTAGAAGTTTTGGAATAGAGGCAGCTTTGGAGAGGAAACTGTTTTGACTATGTTAAGGTTGGATACCAATGAGTATATCCAGCTGATGACATTTCACAGGCAGCTAGAAATTCAAGATTGGAACTCAAAGGAGAGAGTGGGGATGAATATAGAATTTTGATCCATCTTCATACAGAGATGTTAATTAAAACCATGGGATTATGCCTTTCTACTCCCAGGAAGTCAGAGACAATAGCTTTCCTTAATCAATCTGAAGAACTTTATTGTGAAAAAAAATTAAAAAGAAAGAAAAGAAACTGAAGAAGCAAGTGGTCAAAGGCAAAAGGCAAGGCTGCTGAAGATTTGGAGGTAAGAAGAAAAATCTGAGGTTTTCTTGAAAAGGAAAGGTCCTACTATTACACTGTTGGTAGAGCTGTGAACTCATCCAACCTCTGGAGAGAAATTTGGAACTATGCCCAAAGGGCAACAGAAATGAACATACCCTTTGATCCAGCAATACCACTACTGGGTCTATATATACCCTGCAGAGATGATGAAAAAAGGGTAAAAACATCACTTGTACAAAAATATTCATAGCAGCCCTGTTTGTGGTGGCAAAGAATTGGAAATCAAGTAAATGTCCTTCAATTGGGGAATGGTTTAGCAAACCATGTTATATGTATGTCGTGGAACACTATTGTTCTATTAGAAACCAGGAGGGATGGGAATTCAGGGAAGCCTGGAAGGATTTGCATGAACTGATGCTGAGTGAGAGGAGCAGAACCAGAAAAGCACTATACACCCTGACATGGGGGTGATGTTCAACCTTGATGGACTTGCTCATTCCATCAGTGCAACAATCAGGGACAATTTGGGGACAATTGAGAATACCATCTGTACCCAGATAAGGAGATGTGGAGTTTGAACAAAGTTGAAGGACTATTCCCTTTAATTTAGGGGGAAAAAACAGATATCTTATTATCTGATCTTGTTATCTCTTATACTTTTTGTTTCTTCCTTAAGGATATGATTTCTCTCTCATCACACTCATTTTGGATCAATGTACAACATGGAAACAAAATAAAGACTGACAGATTGCTTTCTGTGGGGGGTGGGGGTAGGGAAGTAAGATTAGGAGAAAAATTTTAAAACTCAAAATCTTTAATAAAAAAAAAAGATCCTGATATACTGACAAGAAAACAGTTGCTTATCTTCCAAGAAATGGAAGCCCCAGAAAATTGATCAAAGTATGACACAAAATAGAAA
Source organism: Macrotis lagotis (assembly GCF_037893015.1). Classification (NCBI taxonomy): domain Eukaryota; kingdom Metazoa; phylum Chordata; class Mammalia; order Peramelemorphia; family Peramelidae; genus Macrotis; species Macrotis lagotis. The sequence continues at coordinate 227,975,058 of NC_133660.1, read as the reverse complement.
AGTGACAGGAGACTTCAAGTATCCAGAAATCTGACAAAAGCCCTTTCCTTGCCAAAAGCAAAGCAGCTAATAATTTCTTGACTTGACAATCATTTCTTCTTTCAAAAGGTCAGGAGAACAATAATGGGAAGTCTATTCTGGATCTGATTCTTGCCAGTAAGGAGAAACCTACTGCTTGGGTGGAAACAGAGCCATAACTGGGAATTTTTGCACCTGGGGCAAACGTCAAAAATCACATCAGGGACACATGACATCAAAAGCACCTTCAGTTGGGTGGTGGGAGGTGTGGACACTCCTACCCATGGGAGAAGACAGAGACACCAGAATATTACAAAGCTATTACCGCAAGGCTGACCGCCCCCCTCCCCACCTTTCAGTGGAAGGTCATTAAATAGCTTTCTAGTTAAACTATCATTAGCACTTAATTTTCAAGAATTAGATGCTACTTTATATTTTATATCTAAGAATTCTGATTGCTTGGGGTAGGGGGTGTAATAATTTCTTTAGTAAATAGAGGTGCTGTCCTGAAAGAGATTTAAAAAGCTTAAAGCCAAACCCATCCCCAAATAATGTAAAAGGGATCTTGGGAATCATCGTTTATACATTTTTCTTAGTGGAGTAAAGGTTCTATTTTGTGGTTCTTCCTTTTTTAGAAAACAAACAAAAAATCTCAAGCACAGTGGATAGAGTGCTAAACTGGGAATCAGGAAGATTCATCTGCCTGAGTTCAAATATGACCTCAAACACTCACTACCTGTGTGACCCTGGGCAAGTCACTTAATCCTTTTTGCCTCAGTTCCTCATCTGTAAAATTAGCTGGAGAAGTTGGCAAACCATTCCAGAATCTCTGCCAAGAAAAAAAAAAATGGGGGCATGAAAAGTCAGACATAAATGAACAACAAGCTCTATCAAAGATTAACTTGGGATTTGAAAGGACAAGTCATATATATATATATATATATATGTATATATATATATATATATATATATATATATATATATTAGAGACTCGAACCCCAAAATAAGGAGGTTTCTGTAATGCTATTCCCTCTTGCTTTCTTTCTCCCAGTCTAACCACTCCTCCTCAGTGGGCTCTGCTCAGTTATCATGTTCCCTAATTGACAGTGCTCACCAAGACTGTCCTAGGCTCTTTTGTTCTTTTCTACACTTTCTCACTTAATGATCTCATCAACTCTTATGGTTTGACAGGTCAGCTCTCTCTATATAAATATATGTATGTAAATATGTATATAAATAGGAGAGCAAGATAGCACAGTGGGGAAGAGTGCTTGTCCTGAAGTCAGGAAGACAATTCAAATTCAGCTTCAGACACCTAATAGCTGTGTAACCTTGGACAAGTCACTTAATCCTGTCTCTCATCCAGGGCCATCTCCAGTCTTCCTAATTTACATCTTGTCATTGAACCCAGATGGCTCTGGAGGAAAAAGTGAGGCCCATAACTTAGTACAGCCCCCCCCAAATCTAATTCATGTGCTTATCATGGCATCTCCTCCCTGATGTCATGGGTCTTCTTCAAAAATGAAGGACAGCCAATTATGTAGATAAATACCAGATCTATATATCCAGTCCTAGTGTCACTAGAATTGACAGAGCATGTATAAAAGTGACTCTTTTTTTTGCTTCTGGCTGAGTACATGTGCCTGTCTGGGTTCTGAGGGAGTTTGGAACTTTAAATTGACGAGGCAGCCCCTTTGTTGGCTACTGAACAGGAAAAGTTGATGACTCGGTAGATAGCAAAAGGGGAATGACCTTAACTTCAATGTTCTCTTTCCTCCCAGGGAGTTTGCCCTTTTGACTACCTTGGTATTTATCAAATCCTACTGTTTCTATCAGCACAATACCTTGTATATTTTCTCCCTTATATTCACCCCCACCACCAACACCGTAGTCAGTGTCTCTTGCTTGGTTTATCTCAACAAATTCATTTTTAATCCCCCTGCCTTAAATCTCTCCCTTCTTCATTCCATCCTTTACATAGCTGCCAAAGTGATTTTTCTAAAGCCCATGCCTGACCATATCATTTCCCAACTGAATAAATATCAAGGACTCCCATTAAAGCTCAAATATTAACATATCTATTTTACCTTTAAACTACTTCACCACTGGGTGCCAAGATACCTGTCTAGTCTTGTATATTACTTCCTTCCATATACAACACAATCCCACCCAAATGACCTTCTTCTATCTCTTCCTCATACATGAGACTCCAGGCCTTTTCACTGACTGTTCTCCATGCCTACTTGACTCCTAGTTTCCTTCAAGATTCAGCTTAAGTCAGATAGTCCTCACAAAGCCTTTCTAGATGCAAATGTTTTCTTCCCTTCCAAACTACTTGGCATCCATTCTTTATGTAACTTTTATACAACACACACACACACACACACACATTGGTTTCACTTTTGCTTTGTATTCTCACTCCTAGTATAGTGCCTTGCTTAATTCCTTTAATTCTAAAGTCTTTCTTCTATTATTTCTTTGATCCTTTAATATAGCTTGTTTGTACACAGTTGGATGGTTTGTCCTTTGTTTTTGTTTTTTTGCTTGTTTTTTAGTTTTTTGCAAGGCAAATGGAGTTAAGTGGCTTGCCCAAGGCCACACAGCTAGGTAATTATTAAGTGTCTGAGACCGGATTTGAACCCAGGTACTCCTGACTCCAAGGCCGGTGCTTTATCCACTAGGACACCTAGCCACCCCTGTCCTTTGTTTTTCAAAGAAGACCACACAATAACATCAGGGAAGGGATGTTATGACAAACATGTAAATTGGATTTGAGTTAGGGGCTATGCTAAGTCACCAAGCCTCACTTTCTCTTCCACAGCCATCTAAGTTCAATGAATCAGATATGGAGCAAGACTACTGGAGATGACCCTGGATGTGAGGCAATCAGGGTGAAGTGACTTGCCACTGAACAGGAAAAGTCAGTGACTCAGTAGACAGCTAAAGAGGAATGGCTTTAACTTCGGTGTTCTCTTTCCTCCCAGTTTTGCATCTTGTCAGGATTGTTTTGAGTTGCTTTCCTAAAAGTATAGGGAGGCTTGTGTCATCACATAGCTAGTGTCTGAAATCAAATTTGAACTCAGATCCTCCTGACTTTGGGGCCAATACTCTACTCATTGCACCATGGTTATTTGTAACTTGTCTCCCTTATTAGATAGTGAGCTTCACAAGCACAACAACAAAGCACAGAAGTAGCCCAACAACTTCCCCGGGAAGAGTGCTGACCTTGGGGTATTATTAAGACAATCCTTTGATAATCCAACAAGTCCCTCTTTTCCCTAAACAATCTCCCAAAGACTTATGCCTTAGTTTAGACTCCCCATACTAAATATACTTTGGTGGGTTGCTGAACTAGTCAGATATCAGCATGAATAACTTACTGGCATTGCTCTCTAAGTATGATACTAGGAATGGTTAGTGCAGAAAATACTTTCCTTGCTCCAAAGAACCCACTGCACAAGGAAATCTTCTTTCAAAAACAGATAATCTTAACCTTTTTTTTGAGTCAGAGATCCCCTTGGCAAATCTGATGAAGCCTACAGATTCCTTCTTAGAACAATGTTTTTAACTGCATAAAATATATAAAATCACAAAAGATACTAAAGGTTAGTGAAAATTAAAATGTAATTTTTTTCCATCAAAGTTTACAGTAACACTGAATCAACAGACTAAGCCAAGTCCTCTAGCTTGGGAACACGGAACTAGAAGGTAGAATTCCAGAACCTTGAAACTCTGAAACTTGGGAATATCTGCCATTGCCATGTGCTACTTTAGGAATTTTGTCATTACTTGTCACTACTGACAGCTTCTGTCATACCTTAGATTGAAAAGGTTCCCCCTCAGGATCTCTCCTTTGAAGAGAAACACAAGCATTTGTCTACTAACTCTGCCCCAAGCCACCAACCATTCCTCATAACTCTGAGTTATAAGGATTTGGAAAATGCCAGTGCCTGTCTAGTAGACACTTATACATGCTTATTCAGCCCCACCATCCCCAGCTGCATTTTCATTAGACTTAAGAACTAGACTGCTTTGAGAGATCATGAATTTCTCATCGCTGAAGGTCTTCAGGAAGCCTTGGAGGATCACTTGGTAATCCCATAGGTTTTCCATTCAAATACAGACCGGAATAGGCACCCTATAAAGACCCCTCTGAGATTTAATAATTTTATTACAGACACCAAGAGCTTTGTATGTTGTGTGTGACAACCCCATAGACATAAATATCAATACCCACACAGACTGAAAAAGAAATGCTGAGATAACAAGACACACAGAGATCCATCTGGAGAGATAAATATACATAAGGTGGTTGATGTGAACACTGGGGCAATTGGATTTGGAAACAGGAATAGTTCTGCTAGTTAGTACTCAGAATTGTGTGTTTTTGGTAAAGTTGCTCCTCATCTGGAAATGGAGAGAATTGGGTTAAATGACTCCAGGGGTTCCTTCTAGTTCTCAATCTATTTATACCAGAGTACAAAATAGATAGAAACATAAGTAAAATCACAAAGAAAGTTGAGCCCCAGCTGTCTGGGCCTTTCTCACCAAAGCCCTTCCCTAAGTCTCTGCTACTGAAAGTTGGAACAATCAGCCCAAAGCCCAACCCAGAAACTCCTTTCCCCAAGAGTTCCCAACATAACCAATCTGCCAAGAAGAGACACCACCACTCCCATCTCCTCTCTTCTCTTCAATCTGCTGGATCACCATTAGTCACCTTTCCTCTTCCCTTAAAGGGCGGACTCCATCCATCTGGAAGTCCTCTATGTGACCAACCACACTGAGTCCTGTTCTTGCTTATCATTCCCTCTTCTTCATCCTTCTGCTTAACCCAAATTACGAAAGTAAATGTAAATGGCCCCACATAAGGAGTCAAGGAATAGAACAGAGTGGAGCCCCAAAGTCAAAGACTCTCATATAGCCACCAACTTCGGTCAGAGCACAGATTCCATTTTACCCTTCTTAGTCCATTTGCTGAACAGCTGACAAATTGATATTCTGAAAGCACAGGTTTAACCATGTCACTCCCATGCTTAAGAAGTATCAATGGGGGGCAGCTAGGTGGCACAGTGGATAGCCCATGGGTCCTGGAATCAGGAGGACCTGAGTTCAAATGTGACCTCAGACACTTAATTTACCTAGCTGTGTGGCCTTGGGCAAGCCACTCAACCCCTAGTATAGTATAACCCCTTGCAAAACAACGACAACAACAACAAAAAAGCATCAATGACTCTCCCTATTGTCTCTGGCAATTTTAAAGTCCTTCACAATCTCTTTCCAGAATGAGTATATAGGGACAACTAGAGGAATAGTGGATAGAATACCAGCCCTGAAGTCAGCAGAATTTAAGTTCAAATGTGATCTCAGACACTTGATGCTTAACTTGCTGTGTGACCTTGCACAAGTCACTTAACCCCATTGCCTTATCAAAAAATAAAAAATTGTAATGATTATATATTACTCCACTTTAAGGAACCCCACATTCCAGTCAAATGAACTTCCTCAATATTCCTTATACATAAAATTCAATCTCCCCTTTCCATGCTTTGGGAGCAAATGGTGGGAGTTACTAAGCATTGGTTATTTCCTGAGGGAAGAGATGCTGATGCTAAGAAATTCGAGAGTGTTATAAAAGGCAGGGTTGATGGTTTGAGAAGTGGGTTCAAATCCCAGTTCTACTAATTACTTATTGTAGGATCATTCAGATACTGATAGGAGAGACCAACTAGATCAGACAATCATTGTACCTAATCCTCTCATTTTACAACAAGGAAACCATGGCACAAAGGCATGACTCAATTTGACCAAAGTCTCACAGGTCACAAGGAATAGAGTAGTTAGCTGCTCTGACTCTGGATTTAAAAGTCTCCACTGGACTATACTGTTTTTCAGGCACTCCATCATGCCCTCAGAAGCACTTTAGAACCATCACACAGAGACAAATAGGAAGAGATCCAGAGCACATATATCCAAACAGACATTCACACAGAGGCAAACATGCATGAACTCACCACTCAGCACTTGCAAACATAAATGGTTACATGTGGACTTGCCAACTCAGACACATATGTCTGCCATTTAGAATATCCAGGAGAGCAACCCCAACCTACAGACAAAGACTTGGAGTTCTAAAATCTAAGGAGCCCTGTAAAATAGGTCTCCAGGTGTTCACCTTGTCCTACAGACTTCCCTGAATCCCATTTTCATCAATGCACCCCTACCCACCAAGAATTAACAGTGGTTTCTTACTGCCTCTCAATTTTGACAACTTAACTTAATTTGGCTTCAATATCACCATGTAATTGATTGTATCTTTTTTTTCCCTTCTTTTAGTCTTTCTCTCTGAAAGACTTAAAAAAAAAAACCATGGTCTTCCAGGTCTAGAGGCAGAGGGCAGTCTCTCCCAGAAGGACTGGTCCTCAAGAAATGTTTCTGGTTCTTGGAGTGGGAGGGATGATTTCTGGGGGTAGAACTCGGGAGTAGGTAGACTCATCCCTGCAAATGAAGAGGGTGAGTAAAGGTCTTAGGATAGCAGTGCCATCTGCTGGAAGTATCAGAGATTGGCCTTCACTGTTAAGAAATTACTATGTGGAGAAATCCTGGGGATATTGGTTCCTGTGGGTACCCTTCATCCCTCATCTATCAGTCATTCCCAAGGCTATAGCTGGGGACATCCTCTCACTGACTCTCATTGCTCCCAAGGATTCAAGACGAAGACATTCCCCTTCCAAAAGGTCAACCATCATGCCTTAATCCTACTGCACCCATGAGGGAAATCAGGTTATAATGGCTAGAACCAGGACAATAATAAAAGGCAAAAGTAACAATAGGACCTTCATTCAGGAGCTTTGACCTGTGACAGTTAAGGAAGTGCCCTGGCAAGTCTGGATCTATATTCTGGTCCCTGCCTCAGACAGAAACTCCCAGAAACAAGAATAAGTCAGAGACAAACCCTGATGAGACTCCAGGAAATGAGCTCACATTCGTGTAAGACTTTATGCTTTACATACATGACCTCAGTTAGTGTACAATAATCATCATGTTGGTTCTACCTTTTTTGCAGATAAGGAAATTGATGTTGAGAAGCAAATGAACCGAAGTCAATGGGGACAAGGAAAAGGCTATGGGAATTTCAGACAATCTGGAAGCAAAGAGGACTGTAGTGCATGTGGGAGGACTGGACCAACTTCCCAATCCAAAAAAACAGTTAAAAGATTCTAGACCCCTGTGGAACTACAGATTTCTCCTGACAGAGGTTAGAATCAAGTAGTCATGACAGAAGCAAAGCAAGGAAGAGTATGAGGTATTTAGACTTTATTTACAGCTTCAGCCACACCCTTCTCCAACAATCCCCATGGTCCCAGTGCCCTGTTCCCCGGACCCCTCTGCAAGAGGCTGGCAGGGAGGAGGAGGAGGGGTGTGGGGGAGGGTGCCTCACTTCCTCTGGGCCAGGGCCCTGGCACGCTGAATTTTGTCAGCTGTGGCTCCATCAGAGGTCCCAGTGCAATGGGACAGGACGAGGCTCAGTTCTGCCTCATTCCGATGCTCAATGGCTACATCTGCAGCCTGCGCCACATCCCTGAAAAGGAGGGAGGGGAGTCAAGTCAGGGTTTTTCCTGAGATCACAGATCCTCAGCCTTTCAGTCACAGATAACTAGAGACCGACTGTCACATTCTCACAGATAGACCTCCTTTCCCTTCTCCCGCTCTAATGCAGACCCTCCCAATCCCTTCCCTATGTCTACCCAATAAGGAGGAAAGCCTTGACTTTCTGTTCAGGGCTAACTCGAGCAGCAAACTTCTTGGCCTCGAATTTGTTGCGCCGCTTCATGCACACTTCCACAAAAGGCTCAAGGAAAATGAAAGGGCAAGGGAGTCAGTACCAGCATTTCTCTCTGAGGCCCATCCAAATCCCTCCCTCCAGGGCATGGTCCTTTTGGCCCACCCCCAGGAGCTTTCCAGGGCAGCCCCAAGTTGTGATGGATTGAAGAAAGGACTCTCTCCGGGGGGTGGGAGGGGAGGAAGAGGGGCAAAGTCAAGGTGCTCTCTCCTCACCAGATACCCAATGGGTGATTTCTTGCTCTTAGAGAATTTTTCTAGTTCTTCCCAGTCCTCCCGATCAGCCAGGGCTGTCAGCTTTAACCACCAGAACCTGGGGGGAGGAGGAAAGATAACGGAACAGGCAAGCTCTGGCAGCCCAGGAGGGGAGTAGGAGCCCCAGGATTTGGAGGAAGATTGCCCAATGCCAACCTGGCCCCAGGACCCAGTCCTACCTTTTGTCAGGTATTCGGAAGTCCCGGGCCAGCTGCTCAGCACGCTTGTTATTCCCGGTAAGGAGAAGGGAAGTCACTGTGTCATGCAAGGACAAGTCCAAGAAGTGTCCACCTAACTCGTCCTCCAGACGCCGCTGGAGCCGCAGAAGCCGCATCTGCTCTTCTGTGGCCTGGAGGGGTAGAAGACAGTGAGTGCTCCATGGGAGGAGGAGGAAGAGAAGTAAATGGGGTTTGTGTGGTGGAACGAAGGAAAACCAACAAGATGGGGAAGACCAGTTGTCTCCTCAGGACACTCTGGGGGTCACAGGATGTCAATGCAAAATCCAATCCCCATTTTAGAGAAGGGGAAATGAAGCTCCAAGAGGGAGACTTCTGGGTTAGAGGAGGAGTGAGGAGTTGGGATGGAGGAGAAGGAAGAGGAGGAGGACAAGACCCATCACCTTAGCAGCAAATTCATTCTTAGCCTTGTAGTACTCATCAGCTGCGGTCTGAAGGGATGCAACTCTGCCTTCGATCCGCTGTAGGGGAAAAAGAAAACCTGATGATCCAGAGCAATCCCTCCTCCTTCTCTGAGCCTGAAACCCAGTCTTCACACCCCAGCCAATGGGGCCTCACTTGTTCTCTGGGTCACACAGTGAGTCTGCTCTCCCTTAACCACACGGGTGAAGGGGACACTCGTGGATCCTTGGTGAACTGAGTGGGTCTCATTTCTGGAAGTCAAGGACCAACTCTAGTGGACAGCCATCCACTGGGGGTATCTACTGCCTCCCTGACCAGAACTCATGCCCTGCTTCCACAAGAACAGCCCAAGGCCCCTGACCTCCTCAGCAGCATAGCTAGCCCGGATGTGGAAGTTGCCAAGCTCTTGGTGGTTGTCATCTTGGTTGTAAAGATCCTTCAGTGTCTCCAGCTCCTGGTGCTTACAGAACTGAGGAACCAACCAGTGAGAAGCTGGTCAGCCAGAACCAGTCAAGGTTTGCCATGGTCTCACCCTGAAATGATCTCTTTCTTCCTCTCTCCCCCAATCTCATATACCTGGCGATATAGGCTCAGGGCCACAGGCTGGTTCCTCAGGGTCATGAAGAAATCTCCACGATTCAGCTCATTCTTTAGGTGTAAGACAACTGTAAACACTGTGAGGCAGGGAGAAGTCAGCAAAGGCTTCCTCCCAATCTGCCACTGTATAGGAGAGGTTCACAGGCTGGGGGACAGACTGACCTTTGCCTCTCCTGTACAGGACAGGAGAACTGAGACAAATACCTCACATGAGCCCCTGGTAACTTGGGAAAGAAAATGAATTAACATTAAAAGATAAAGAAGCCATGGGCCCTGGGAATAAGAAGGTGGGCTACACTAGTTCTGGAGGCCAGAGTTAGTGAAGTTGCAGGCAGTAAAGACCTAGCCAAGTCCTGGCCTCTCCTAGGCCAAGTCCAAGTCACCAGCTGCAAACCCTGAGGGAATGAAGTCACAGTTTGGTTCCATGACTACCTTGCAAGGTCTTCTCCCCAAGGGCCTCACCTAGATCTGTGTCCCCACTTTCAATAGCTTTACTCAGGGCCAATTTGCTCCTCTTCATCTTCAACAGAAGTGGTACCTGCTCCCCAGATCGAGGCTCATACTCCAATAGCTGGGGAGACAGAGTGGAAAAGAGAGATCACAGAATGCCAGTTTCAGAGAAGAGAAACAACAAGAAGGTGGCAGTCACAAAGGAAGATGTCTTCTAGTATGATTCCCTTCTCTTTTCAGGTAAGGAAACAGAGTCCCAACTCACACAGTGGCAGAGCTAGAACTGAACCCCTCCCCATGATGAAGGATGCATAAGGGGAAATAAAGCAAGAAGGGGGAAATGAGTGTTTGTATGGTTGGAGAAATGAAAAGATAAAGAGGAAAGTTCTCTCAGACCTTGATAGCAAGCTCTGTCCGGCCACAGCCGTAGGCACGGGCAGCGATATCTGAGTAGGAGACCCCTGGTGTATCCCCAAGTTTCTGGTTTATGGCCCGAGCAACATCTTCATCTGACACATCCTTCTGCTGTACCTGGGGATGAGGGGAAGTGATAAAGAGGAGTCATCAGGGTCCTCATCTCCTAATATATCCTAGGATGCTGTTTTCTTTCTCAAACTTCCCAGGGCCTCCCACAGGACACCTGTCTTCCTTCTACCCACTGCCAAAAGTGCTTCGGGAATCCCTGAAATATCCTGACTTTTTCTACCTTGTAACAGGCCCAATGGGCCAGGATGCGGCTGACACCCTGAACCTCAGGAAGTCTAAGGTACTCGCAGATCTGAATGGCCAGAGGATAGAGTCGCCGTAGCACCAGCCTAGGGACAGGGAAGGAAATGGGTAAAGAGGCATCTGGAGAAAAGATTAACCCCGCAGCTAACAACTTGTCCCCTAGAGGGGAAAACACCACCCAGAACCCTGCCCCATCACCCACCTGTCCAGCAAAACTTCAATAGTGAGCTGCTTATATCTAGATAACAGATAAGGAGCCAAACAAGAGATGCCCCCCTCCACCATCACCTCCCCTCTCATGGAAGGGGATGCCCATGGGACAATGGCAGTGTTTCCCAGCCCCCAGGAGAGGAGGAGATTGAGGACACAATCCTGGATACTGGGTGTAGGTGAGGGGGATTCCAATCGGATAGTCCCGTACAGCATTCAGCACTCTCAAGTCCTGACACATGTGCACGAAGGTGTCGGGTGGAAACTTGTCAATAAAACACTTTCCAAAGGAGGCTGCCTGGGATGGAAGGAGGAATGTGAGGGGGCTGGCCTGAGGGAGGTAGCCAGCCCCTCTGTGCCCCTTCCTCTCCCCTCCTCTCCCTCTTACTGACCCTGAGCAGGCTCTTCTGCATCTCGGGCTGGTGCTCATGGCCAGCAGCCTCAATACACTGCCGCACTGCCTGAGGTAGCTGCTCCCGCTCCTGGATCTCCCGCAGGTACTCGTCTGCCTTCTGGCTTTCCTTCTAAGGAGAGGGGGGGAGGGTCTAGATATGCCATATGGGGTGAGGACACAGGCCCCTGGCGCCCTTCCCAACTCCCTCCCTGGTGGTGGGAATCAGTGAGAGAACAAAGAGTGTGGCATCCATTCTATCAGGTCAGGGAGGATTGAAATTCCTGAGTCCCCCAGAAAGGATCTGCCCAACCACTTCCAAACTCATGAACCCTGAGCTTCTCCAAGGCCACAAGTCTTTCCCCTTCATATCCTTAGGATGACATCAGAAGAGGGGAGAGCCCCAGAGAGACTCAAAAAAAAAGTTGAGAACATGAAGAATTTCTATGACTCTGTCCCCTTCCTGGGTCTTCTCAGCCTTCAACTTGTTGGATGGAATAGGCCATATGCTCATGACCTGTCTCTACAGGGCCTCCACTGCTCCCCCTCCTCACTGTGAGCTCAAGGACCTGTCCCCAGATGCCTCTTGTGTATCAGGAGAAGGCTGTCCAGCCTGGCCTCTGGATGCTAAGGGCCAGGGTAGTATGGAGCTGGACAAAGAACTTAACACGGAAGGGTGGGGGAGGTCCCAGGGGTCAGGGTCACACCTCATATTCCTTCTGGGCTTCCAGCAGAAGGGCTCCTGGGGCCATAGAAGCAATCCTGAAAATCTCTTCACTGGCCACTATGGATGAGGAAGGACTGGTGAGTGTGCAATGCCTGGGCCTGTTCTTTCCTCAGCACCCAGAAGGCAGTGGCCCCACCCTCCCCCAGACTCTGCCATCCCCCAGCCCTGTCAAGTCCATAATCATTTAGTAAGCACCAAATACAAGGCCCAGAGCTAGTTCTGTCTCTGACCCCAGAGAATGGTTTTTCTCCTGGTGCTCTCCATGTATAGTCTGGCCTGGCTTCTCACAGAAGCCCCATGACACCCCTTCTCTCTAGTCTAGAACTTTCACCCCAGGAAGAGTCAGGATGGTTACCTCCCAACAAGTTGCAGCCCTCACCTGGAACTTCGTGCAAAAACTCATGGCCATTTCGTGAGAAGATCCGCACTCCGTCCAGCTCAGGAACTAGGTACGAATCCTCTTCTAGTACGAACCTGAGTCTGTCAAGGAAGGCTCCAAGCGGAAAGAGAACAGACGGGAAGGGGGCAGTGGCCTCTCCACAAACCAGGGTCAAGGAGGGGAAATGTGTTCCCAGCCACTCTCCACCTTCGGGGCCCCTCCCATAATAAATGTCCCAAAGTCAACCCTCAAGGATACTGGATGCTTATAGAATATCGACTGGAGTCAGAAGGATCTGAGTTCAAATCTGGCCTCAGACACTTAAAAATTGCCTAGCTGGGTGATCTTGGGCTAGTTACTTAACCCTATTGCCTTAAATAAATAAAATTAAAAACAAAAAAAGGATACTGGATGCTTTCGGGGGCATTCCCAGCCACCAGAAGCCGGCGCTCCCAAGCAACCACAACAGCCTTTTGCTTGCCCTTTGGACGACTACACCTGGCATGGGAGATATATCTTGTCAGAGGCCACACAATTCCTGCTACCACATCACTAGGATGCAAAGTAAGCAACCATCCCCAGTCTGGGTTCCAGCCCAGTTTCCAACTGCCCCCTCTTACCAGGCCATCTGCTTGGGTGGGGCTCGAATGTTGCAGTTGAACTCATATAGTTTCTCCTAGGGTAGGTCATGAAGGACATTAGGATTTCTTATTTCCTACCAGCCCCTCCCCCTCAGTGCCCCAGAGATGCCCTTAAAGAATGGTCTAGTGGGGTGAGGGTATCTCACCTTAAGTGAAGCCAGGCCCATCCAAATGTGTCCTGTGTCAGTGAATAATGCCAGGTACCGATAATTGAAGGACACGGCCATCTGGAGGAAGCCACTCACTCCTGCAGCTAAACCAGGGGGTACCTGGAATCACAGCACAAGGGCCCAGTCCCAAGTGAGGAGATGCCAGCCCTTACCTACCCCTTAAACGCCATCAATCCTCCTGATCTCAAGAAAAAATGAGAAATGTGCTTGTATGCAGTCATTCATTTTAGTCCTGTGCCCTTGAACCCCTGAAGGAGTGCAAACATACATTCTCTTTACTCACCACCCCTGAGCAGGCTGTATTGTCTAACAAGTAAAGGTCAGCACCAATGGCTAAAAGCACAAGGGTCACTCGATCTTGGAACAAAACTGTCCAGCATGAGGGCAGAGCCTGTAACCCTAGAAAGAGAAATTAGCACTGGGGAGACTGAGCTTCCAGAGGCCAAGATCAGGATAAAGGAGCAGGGTCTATCTAGCTCCCTAGCATTCATTCCTATAAATCTATACCAAATACACCAGCCTATTCAGAGCAGATACATCCATTGCCCCCTTCAGGCATTGCTCCAAAAGAGAGCACAGGACATCTGAAGAGAGAGGGTACCTGGCACCTCGGGCATCCTACGAAGCTTTAGGTCACCCACATTGGCACTTAGTGTAAAACGATGGGCACCAGTGAGGATGGCGATCCCTGACCCAAACTCTGTGTGGAATACCCGGGCATCCAGAACCCGGTTCTGAAGTACCTCCTGAATAGAGAGAGAGACAGAGAGAAGCAGTTACTTGCTAAATATTCTCTCTCAGAAGTCCTGAAAGACACCCCTCTAGTCCTAGTAGTAACTATCTCAGCCCTAGCCAATACCCTGCAACCCCCCCGTCCTCTCCCTCAGCCCCAGTCTGTCTCTGCCCCTTCCTCAGCTTCAGTCATCCCCTCCCCCAAGTCTCAGCCTGCTCCCACCTACATTGCCCATGCTAAAGTGTCTCCGGAAGTCACCATGCAGCCCATAAACTAGAACAGAGCCGTCTTCCTGCACACACAGCAGCTCCTCCTCGGCTGACCAGCCCAGCAACACCACAGGTCCGCTCTTCCACTGGATGGAGGAGAGGATCATGGAGAATGAGAATAAGGCTGATGGGAAGTTCTCTCAGAAAGGGTGGGGGGGGAGTGGGGAAGAATCCTGGGGTCCCAAAGGGAGGTGGGAGGGGAATGATCTAATGAAGTCAAAGAGATACATAAGCAGTGGGGAAGGAGGCAGGGTACAAGGGTCCCCATATGCTGGAGCTGGAAACCAAGGAAGTGAGCGAGGACCACCCTGGGGCTGGGAAGCATACCAATAAGCTGGCCAGAGTCACTCCAGAAGATGAATAAATCTGAAGCAATGGTCGAACACTGGGTGACTTCTCCTTCTTCCAAGGGTTTCTCAACAGAGCTGGGAAAGGGAGATATAATCCAGATTCAACACTTGCCCTCAGTCTACCCCCCTCCCATGATCCAAACTCCGCTAGATAGAAAATCAGAAGGCTTTTATAGAACTCAAGTTGGAGGAACAAAAGACCAATAGAACCCAATGGGACAAGGGAAGAAAGAGAGATGGAATGGAATGGTCCATACCAATGGGGCCACCATAAGGAGCTGCTGCTACCAGGCAGTCTCTGAGTGGTTCCTTCAGGTCCCAGTCCATGCTGTATAGTTCAAACTTTCTGCCATGAACAACAAAAAAAAAGCCCATATCAGTGTTGGGACAGGGTAAGAAACTTGGAGAAGACTTCCTGAGTTCATAAAAGAGATTCCAAAGGGTGTCAAATCTGGAAGGAAGAGCCTGGATAAGCCTGGAGAATAGAAGGTAAGTGAGAGAACAGACATCACCTAAGCCTGGGTTCCAAGGAGAAAGGCAAAAGGGAAGGCTCAGATCAAGGATGGATCTGCCTGGACTGGGATGGTGCTACACATAAGAAAAAAGCAACTGAAAAGACAGGAGAAAAATCCACCCTTGCTGTGGGCAGGGGAAGGAAGGGAAGGGAAGTCCCTCTAACATGCTGAGCACAGATCTAAAGGCTTCACATCATTAGCTTGCATTAGCTTGTCTGATCTTCACAAGAAACTGGGAGGTAGGTGTTGCTACCATCCCCATCATACAGATGAGGAAACTGAGGCAGACAGTTGGATTTGAATTCAAGCCTTTCTGGCTTTTCCCACTGTATTACCTATTACTAATGGTAGTGATACTGAAGCTCTCTGCATTTTTGTTCTGCCTACCTCAAATAAGCCCAACCTACCTGAGGAAAGTTCTTTAAAGCTCAAAAACTATAAATGTAGAGTTATTTTAGGAAGTATCAGGGTATCATAAAGTGCTAGACCTGGAGTTGGAAGACCTGAATTCAAACCTTATCTCAGACATTTCCTAGCTGTGTGACCCTGGGCAAGTCATTTCACTTCTTTTTTTTAAATGTTAGTTTATTTTATTTTTTTCTAATTACATGCAAAGATCATTTTCAACATTTATCTTTTAAGATTTTGAGTTTCACATTTTTCTCTCTCTCTCCCTTCCCCCTTTTCTCTCCTTTCCCCTCTCCATGACGGGGAGTAATCAGATATAGGTCATACATGCACAATCACATTTAACATGTTTCTATAAATAGTATGTTGTGAAAGAAGAATCAAAATAAAAGGGGAAAAAATGAAAAACATAAAACAAGTTTTAAAAAAAGTATGCTATAGTCTCCATTGTTTCTTCTTTGAATGTGAATGGCATTTTCCATCATGAGGTCTTTTAGAACTGACCTTGATTACTGAACTGTTGAGCATTTATTATTAGTCCATCAAAGCTGATCATCCCATAATATTGCTGTTAATGCACTTCACCTGTTTGTCTCAGTTTCCTCAACTGTAAAATGGGATAATCATAGACACCTACATCACAATATTGTTATGAAGAATGAATGAGATAACATTATAAATGTACTGTGCACATCTTAAAAGTTCTATACATGTTGGCAATTTGATGATGATGACGATGATGATGATGATGACCTGTGACCTAGCTCAAGTCATGCCACCTCTCTGGGCCTCCATCCTTTCACAGACAAATTCCTAGTAAAAGCTAGGAAAAAATAGTAACAAAATTCATCTGGAGGAACAAAAGGTCAAGAATATCAAGGCAATTACCCAGCAAAACCGAACATCCTCTTCCAGGAGAAAAGATGGACTTTTGATGGGGAATTTCAAATGTTCCTGTTGAAACGACCAGAGCTGAACAGAAAGTTTGATTTTCAAGTAAGGACTCAGGTGAAGCATAGAGAGTGGAGGAGAAGGGTAAATTATGAGGGACTTAATGATGATGAACTGCATGTATTTCTGCATAGAAAAATGACACTGATAATACTCATATGAAACCTCACTTAATAGAGCAGGTAGAAGGAGCTTTTATAGACGAGGCACAGAAGAGCTGAATTTGAAGATAAAATATATTGTAAAAATGAAGTTAATGGGTGAATGGGAAATATACTGGGAGTAAGAGAAAGGAGAACTAGAATAGGCTAAGATATTTCATATAAAAGATATTTCATGTAGCTTTTGCAATGGAATGAAAAGGGGAACGAGGAAGCCTTCATTCTCATTGGAAATGGCTCAGAGAGGAAACAGCATACACACTCAATAGGATATAGACATCTAGAAGAAAAAGGAGAGAGGGGGATGAGGAAGGGAAAGGAGATGTAGGTGACAGAGGAGAATGTAGATCATAGGAGAGGATAGTCAGATATAACACTTTTTCTTTTTTACTTTTTGCAAGGTGCTGGGATTGGGTGGCCTGTCTGGAACCACAGGGCCAGGTGATTGCTGGGTCTCTGGAGTAGGATGTGGGCCAGGGCTGGTGTTCTGCCTGCTGAGTCACTCAGCTGCCCTATAGCACATTTTTGAAGAGGGACAGAGTGAAAGGAGAGAGCATATATAATATATGGTAGTGGGGAGGAATGGATGGAGGGAATTACAATCAACAACAACTGTGGAAAAATATGGAAGTAACTTCTATGATGGACTTATGATATGTCTCACCTGAGACAGAGCTGATGGTATCAGAACACAGACTGAAACACACACACACACACACACACACACACACACACACACACACATGAGAATGAAGGGCAAACATCAACATACTTCAGATAAGCCTTATTGCCAAGATCTACCATTTTTACCTCCATGACTCTTTTAGACATCCCTTTTCTCCACTCATGTATCCACCACCCTCATCTAGGTCATCCTTTCAAACCTTCTTACTAAAATCCACTCAGCTGTCAAATTTATCTCCCTAAAGTGAAGATCTGATTGTGTCATGCCCTCATTTCAGTGGCTCCCCATTACCTCCAGAATCAAATGAAAAAAATTTCCATTTGGCTTTTGAAGACCTTAAAAAAAAAATACCAAGGAGCTTAATGAAAAAAAAAATGCCTTAATGCCTAGCCGTGCCAGATCTAAAACTATATTTATAAAAGTGAGTCATGAAACTGTCTGGAACTGGCTTAGAAATAGAACGGTAGATCAGTGGAATAGATTAGGTACAAAAAAAATTTAGTATTTAATGACTAGAGTAAACTACTGTTCAATAAACCCAAAGACTGTAGCTTGAGATAAGAATTCGCTATTAGACAAAAACTTCTGGGAAAACTGAAAAATAATATGTCAGAAACTAACATAGACCAACATCTCACAACCTACACAAAGATAAGGTCGAAATAGGTAGATTTAAACATAAAAAGGTAATACCATAAGCAAATTAGGAGAACAAGGAGTAGTTTATCTGTGTATAAACTCTCCCTCCCCCCCATGACTAAACAAGAGATAGAGAACATTATAAATGCAAAATGGATAATTCTGATTACATTAAATTACTTTGCACAAACAAAACAAATGCAACCAAGATTAGAAGGAATGCAGAAAGCTAGGAAATAAGTTGTATAGCCAGTGTTTCAGATAAAGGCCTCATTTCTAAAATATATAGACAACTGAGTCAAAGTTATAAGAATACTGGTCATTCCTCAATTGATAAATGGTCAAGGAATATGAGTAGGCAGTTTTCAGATAAAGAAATTTAAGCTATCTATAGTCATATAAAATGTTCTAAATTATTGTTGATTAGAGAAATATATATATATATATATATATATTTTTTTTTTTAGGTTTTTTTGCAAGGCAAATGGGGTTAAGTGGCTCACCCAAGGCTACACAGCTAGGTAATTATTAAGTGTCTGAGACAGGATTTGAACCCAGGTATTCCTGACTCCAGGGCCGGTGCTTTATGCACTGCACCACCTAGCCGCCCTGAGAAATATAAATTAAAAAGAACTCTGAAGTACTACTTCACATCTATCAGATTGGATAATATGATAGAAAAGGAAAATGATAAATGTTTCAGGTAATGTAGGAAAACTAAGACATTAATGCACTGTTGGTGGATTTGTGAACTGGTCTAAACGTACTGAAACTATGGCCAAAGTTCTATAAAACTGTGTGTACCTTTTGATCCAGCAGTACTAGGTCCATATTTCAAAGAGATCACAAAAAAGGAAAAAGGACCCACATGTACAAAAATATTTATAGCAGTTCTTTAATTGGAAATTGAGGGGATACCCATTAATTGAGGAATGACTGGACAAGTGATATATGAATGTGATGGAGTACTATTGTTCTAAAAGAAATAATGAGCAGGCAGATTTCAGAAAACCTGAAGAAACTTATATGAACTGATACTGAATGAAGTGAGCAGAACCAAGAGAACATTGTACACCTTAAAACACAACTGTAACAGACTTAGATGACCAACTCTATGCCTATGAAACCTGAATGGTTTACCAGTGCCCTGTCAGGAAACTGAATCTCTACCAATTAGGAAGATGCTGAAAATTATTTGGCAGAAGAAACCAGAAACTGAGGTCCTGTCTTGAGCTAAACTGCCTAGCATTCCAACATTACTACAGAGAGCACAACTCTGATGGGCTGATCATGTTAGGATGCTGGAAGAATGCTTGCCAAAAAAGACTATTCTATGGAGAACTCACACAGGACAAGTGCTTAAAGGGGTCAGAAGAAGCAATACCAGGACACCCTGAAGGTATCTCTCTTAAGAACTTTGGAATTGACTGTGCAGCATGGGAGACACTGACACAGGACTATCCAACATGGGGCAGAATTGAAGTAGCTCAAAGGAAATATGATATATGTAAATTTACAGTTAACATGGATTATTTGTGCCCAATCTGTGGTAGAGCATTCAGAGCTCATATTGGGCTGATCAGTCACAGTTGGACATAGTGTAATTTGTCTCAAACATAAGGATATCATTTTGATCTTCTTTGATAAAGAAGGACAAGAACCAACAGATGACCAACTATAACACTTAGCTCTTCTCAGCAATACAATGATCAAAGACAATTCTAAACAACTTGTGAGAGACAAAATACCCTCCACATCCAGAGAAAGAACTATGGAGTCTGAATACAGACTAAAACTATTTTCATTCTTTAAAATTGTTTTTTCTCATATTTTTCCCCTTTTCTTCTGATTCTTCTTTCATAACAAGACTAATATGGAAAGATTGTTAACATGACCATACATTGTACAACATGTACAATGTTGGAAACTCTTTATATGTAACTGGGGAAAAATAAGAAACAAATTTCTAGAAAAAGCTGTCTCTCCTTATTGCCTGCACTTCCTCACTTCCCTTAATACACACTACACTAAGATTACTGCGCTCTGAACTTTCCAGCATCATTTCTGACCCTGCTCCTTCCTGATCCCTTTGCATCACTGGGTGCTTCTGGTCAGCTTCTCTTTCTGTACATTTTCTCCTCCTTGGGTTTTCAGGGCACTGCTCTCCCTAGCTACAACTCCTATCTGTCATCCTACTTATGCTCAGTCTCCTTTGCAAGATTTGTCATATTCCTCCTTTTTTGTGAAGATATGCCTTGAGGGCTCTGTCCTAGATCATCCATCTCTTCTCTACATCTATTCTCTAGGTATTCTCAACTCCCAAGGGTTTAACCATCATCTCCATATAGCTCATTACTAAATCTAAACAATAAGCTCTCATCTTTCTCTTGAGTTTCAGACCTACATCTCTATCTGCCAGTTTGATCTTTCCACCTCAAACTCAACAGTTTTCAAACTCAACAGGCTCAAAATATTATCCCCACAAAATCTACTTCATCATCAAATTCCCTTATTTTAGTTGAGGACACCAATGTCCTAACAGTTACTTTGATTTGCACCCTCTGAATGATTGTTGCCTATTGCTCCTCCCTCAACCCTTTCATTATGTCAGTTGCCAAATCTTGATTATACCTCTCCAGCACCTTTCACGGTTCCCTTTCTCTTCCCTCACAGAGTCACTAAACTAATTTAAGCCTTCTCACTTGAACTACTACTATACCACCTCTTAACTGAACTCCCTATAGCCAATCTCTCCAAAGCACTACCCACATCAGACTGACTCAAAAGATACTCCCTACTGCTTTTCAAATAAAACACAAGATCCTCTTTGGCATCTAAAATCCTTCCAAATCTGCCTCCAACCTATTTTTCTATACTGATTTCACATTAATTCCTTTCACATAATTTTCATTCTGGCCAAACTGACCTATTAGCCATCACCCATAACTGCCAACATTCTCTCATCTTTGTGTAAGCAGTTCCCCGTGCCAAGAGTGTTTTCCCTCCTCATCTCTGCCTTTTGGAACACTGCTCTTTCTTTGAAAGTTGAGTTCAAGTAATGACTCCAAAAAGAGGCCTTTCTTGATTCCTTAAGGTAGTATGTGCTCCCCTTCCTCCACAATACTCTGTATTCATTTGGACACATTCTTTACTGGAAAGGTAGTATGGAGTAATGGATAGAAATAGTTTTAGAGCCAGGAACACCTAGATTGGAAGCCTACCTACGATGCATTCTAGCTGTGTGATCCTGAACAAATAAATCACTGGGCAAAAAACTCTCAGGTATCCACACAACTCTACTATTAATTTGCAGAGTAGGCACCAATCTGCTATCTACATGGTAAAGGGAGTTTTCTTGCTGGAAGTACCAGTGAAATCACACTGCATTTAAACAAAAACACATACACAAGGCGGTTAGGTGGCACAGTGGACAGAGTACCGGCCTTGGAGTCAGGAGTACCTGGGTTCAAATCCGGTCTCAGACACATAATAATTACCTAGCTGTGTGGCCTTGGGCAAGCCACTTAACCCCATTGCCTTGCAAAAAAAAAAAAAGAAAAAAAAAGAAAGAAAAATTTGCATTCCAAAGGAGGCTCAGAGCCACCTGCTTTATGATAAGACTATTTTTGCAAACTAGGAGGACAGTCTAATGAGACATTACTTCATTAAGACAGTGATGAAGGTCCCAAGTTACCTCACCATCTGGTAGGAAAAATAGTATGAAAACATTTCTTTCTTTTCTCTGTGTCTGTTGCTGGGGTAGATTTTCCTTGAATAAGACTGTACCTCCAGAGACTCAGCCAATGGGTAAAGGAGAAGATGGTTAGGGAGGGGGACCTGCTTTAGAACCTATATAATCTTTTTTTTTTGCAAGGTAAATGGGGTTAAGTGGCTTGCCCAAGGCCACACAGCTAGGTAATTATTATGTGTCTGAGACCGGATTTGAACCCAGGTACTCCTGACTCCAAGGCCGGTGCTTTATCCACTACGCCACCTAGCCACCCCAGAACCTATATAATCTTGCTTGACTGTCCTTTGCATGCAGCTCTGCCTCTTGCCTCTTCTTTTTGGTGAGATTTTAGAGCCTGCCCTTTCTCGAGAAAGATAATAAACTTTCTTTTGCTCAGACCTAGTCTCTGAAGATTTTATTTAGTGGACTTTTATTCCACACACTAAGAAAAAAGCCCGAGGACAAGATGGATTTATAAGTGAATTCTGGCAAATACTTCCAATATGAAATAAATGATTTGGAATAATAGGTAAAGAAAGGATGCCATCAAACTCCTTTTATGAAACAAATATAATGCAGATACCTAAACCAGAAAGAGGAAAAATAGAGGAAGAAAATTATAGATGAATTTCATTAATGAATATGAATGCAAAAAGATTACAATATATTATAAGGATTATACATTATGACTAAGCAGTATTCATACCAGGAATATAGGGACAGTTTAACACAAGGAAAACTACTAACATGATTATACGAATACTAGAAGTAAAAAACATGATTATAACAAAAGATGCAGAAAAAAGCTTTTGATAAAGTACAACACTAATTTTGCAGTAAGATCAGGTATGAAACAAGGCTGCCCGTTATCACCAATATTATTCAGCATTATAAATGAATCCTAGCTGTAGCAGTAAGAGAAGAAAAAGAAATAGAAGGAATCAGAATTCGGAATGGTAATAAAATAATCTTTTCCATAAACAATATGATGAATTACTTGAAAAATCTCAAAGACTCAACTAATAATTAGTTGAAACAATAACATAGCAGAATATAAAGTAAATCCACAAAAATCATCAGCATTCTTATATATCACAAACAAAATCCTGCAAGAAGAGATAGTAAGAGGTATCTCATTTAAGATAACCCAATCTAAACAGTATAAATTACCTGGGAGGACACCAGTCAAAAGAAACACAGGAACTATATGAACAAAATTATAAAAAAAATAAAAAAATGCATATAAATAAAATCAGAATTAAAATAATTGGAAAAATATTAATTGTTCATGGTTAGGCAGTGCCAATATAAAAAAAATGACAATTTTATGTAAACAAATTTATATAGTCAATGCCATCCTAAGTAAATTATCAAAAAATTATTTTACTGAATTAGGAAAAACAGTAACAAAATTCATTTGGAAAAACAAAACATCTAGAATAGTAAAGGAATTAAAAAAAAATTTAAAGAAAGGCAGTGAAGCAGTACCAGACCTTAAAATCTATCATTATGGTAGTAGTTATTAAAATTATCTGGTACTGGCTAAGAAATCAATGGTAGTTAGGTGAAACAGAGTAGTTATACAATTTACAGCAGCAACTAAATATATAGCAACCATGTCTTTGACATGTGTAAAAACTTAAGTTTTTAGGATAAGAATTCATTATTTGATGATAAATTGTTGGGAAAACTAAAAAAAGCATAATGGCAGAAATTGGACATAGAACAGTATCTTACACCACCATTTGCCAAGATAAGATCAAAATGGATAGAGGACCTAAATGTTAAGAAATATACCAAGAAAATATTACCTTCTGGATTTATGGATAGGTGAACAATTTATGAATAAATAAGACATAGAGGATAGTATAAGGTATAAAGTGGATAATTTTGATTGGATTAAATTAAAAAAGGATTTGTACAAATAAGAGAAATATAGCCAAGACCAGAAGGAAAGCAGAAAATTGGGAGGAAATTTTATACACAAATTCTCAGATAAAAGTCTCATATTTCCAATATGTAAAGAACTTTTGTCAAACTTATAAGCATACAAGTTATTTCTCAATTGATAATGGTCAAAGGATATGGACCAGACAGTTTTCTGATGACAAAATGAAAATAATTTATAATCATTGGAAAAAATGCTCTAAATCATTATTGATTACAGAAATAAAAATTCAAATAACTTTTGAGATATTATCTCCCACCAGATTAGCTAAAATTACTGGAGGGGAAAGCTACAAATGTTGGAGGGGTATGGAAAAATCAGGACACTAATTCAATGCTGGTAAAACTGTGAACTGATCTAGCAATTTTGAAAAACAGACTGGAATTATGCCTACAGATTATAAAACTGTGGATAGCCTTTGGCCTAGCAATATCACTATTAGGCTTGTTTCCCAAGATGATTAGTGAAAATATTTATAGCATCTCTCACTTCTTTGTAATAGCAAAGAATAGATATTGTAGGGATGCCTGTGTATTAGGTAATGGCTCAACAAATTATAGCATATGATTGTGATAGAATATTATTGTTATAAGAAATAATATGACGGTTGATTTTAGGAAAGACATGGAAAAACTTGCGGGAAATAATGAAGAGTGAAATAAGCAGAAACAAGGGAATATGTTATATGGTAATTTATCCTGACTATTATAAATACCCAAATTAACCAAAAAGAATATATGAAGGAAGACAGTTATCTGCACCCAGAGAAAGAATTGATAAACAGAAATGTGTATATAATGGTTTTGCATCTAATGGTCATCTCTGGATGGGGGGAGGAAGGAAATAAAAAGTTACATAATAACTTTGCAGTTTCATATGCAATCATCCCTTTTTTCTATTCAACTACATTATGGAAATATGTTTTATGGAAATTGTTTTATTTCTTAAGATTAGAATAATATAAATAAAATTTTTTTAAAAGTTTTCAATGATGACTTAAAAAAATCCTTTTGAAGGAGGTAAGAAAGATAATTTTTCTCACCAACTTTCTGATCATTAATATCAAGAGAAGGAGAAAATGATGAAACCCTATGCTTACCAAAGATGCTTGCCACTGTCATTGAGGAAGTATGTTCTGAATCAAAGGGGGGGGGGGTGGCTAGGTGGTACAGTGGATAAAGCACCAGCCCTGGAGTCAGGAGTACCTGGGTTCAAATCCGGTCTCAGACACTTAATAATTACCTAGCTGTGTGGCCTTGGGCAAGCCACTTAACCCCATTTGCCTTGCCAAAATCTTAAAAAAAAAAAAGGAATCAAAAGGGAAGATGGATTCCCCATACATACATTCCCCATATGTCCTCCAGATGTCCCTATCCATAAATAATACTATAGCAATTGCCTCAAATCCTTGGAATACTACAGAACTTCCTAAATTATCCCTCAAAATCATTTGGCCCCCCTATCTTCACAGGAAAAAAACAGGTGTATCAACAATGAGGTTGTCCAAACTCTGCCATGATCAGAGTTGAGTACAAGTAAGGTACACCACGGGTGATCACTGTATATTCATAGTGAGTCAGGTAAATTTAGGAGTTTGCCAAGCTTGAAATGTTGCTAAGCCTCTTCCTGAATAAAGGTCCATCTTTTTTCATGCTGTAATGCTCTCCTGCCTGTGCTCTGACCTGTGGGAAAAGGAAAAAGTGGTATATCGGGAATAGAAGACCTGGTTTAGAATCTGGGCTCTGCCATTAATCACTTATGAAACCTTGACCTTTTTGGACCTCAGTTAACTTAATTGTAGAAAGGACTTTTGGTGCTCCTTCCAACTCTAAAGAGTCACAACAGGAGCAATATAAAAGATGTCAACAGAGAGATGTATGACTGGAAAAGGAGGGCTGCTGTGTAGTGAGAAAGAGAAAAAGGACAGACAACCTGAGGGCACTGCTGGTATCCACAAAATTTCAAGAACATGGATTCAGGGATTTATAGCAGGCCATGCCTAAGAGTCACAGAGGATGTAAAGGCATGGATGGGGCACTTGCTGAAAGGGGTCCTCAAATTGGCAATATTTCATTGAAGCATCACAACTAGGATGGCAGATGAAGGAAGTTGTAGGTAGTTTAGCTAGATTTTATCAAATTGTTTGAAAAAGTCATTTGTTAAACCCTCATAAATCCTTAATGGAAACAATGTAAAGATTGACAAATTGCCTTCAGTGGGGGGTGGGGGGAGGGAAGTAAAATTAGGGGAAAATTGTAAAACTCAAAATAAATAAAATCTTTTAAAAAACAGATGAAATAAAACAAAAATTTAAAAATTTAAAAAAAGAAAAAACCATTTGTAATCTTTTGGATAAGAAAAAAACATATCCATCAATTCAGATGGATTTAGAACTGGCAAAAAGGCTGACTGCAAAGAGCTGCCACGAATGGCTTAAAATCAACTTGGAAAGAAGTCCCCTGTGGAAAGTCCCAGGAATCTGTATTAACTTGTAGATTATTTAAAAAAAATTTTATCACTGACTGAGATAGAAAGCTTATTTTTTTTTTTTAGCTGACACAAAGCTAGAGGTACAACACAAAGAATTTTAGAGGTAGAATCAGGAGTAAGCTGATTTTTAAGGTGTAAATGATTACAATGAAAACATAACAATCAGTTCCTGTAGGAGCAGGCTTTACCACATCCCTGGTCAGGATCCAGAAGATTTCCAGAGATCAGAATTTTGGGCTAAGTCTAATAAAATAATAACTTTTTTCTAGATACCTTTTGTTTTTATGCCACTTTTATAGTCTTCTCAGTCAAAAGAGATTAAGAAAATTATAGATCAACTTCCCTAATGAATATTGAAGCAAAAATTTTGAATAAAATATTAGCAAAGCAATTACAACAAGTGATCACTAGGATAAAAGACTATGATCAAGTAGGAATGCAGGGTTGGTTCAATTTTAGAAAAATTATCAGCATAACTGACCATATCCATAACAAAACAAACAGAAATCATGATTATTTCAATAGATACTGAAAAAGCTTTTGACAAAGTACAGCAACAATTCCTATTAAAAACAAGAGAGCATAGGAATAAATGGAGTGTTCCTTAAAATGATAAGTAGAATATATCTAAAACCATCAACAAGCAATGTACCATATTTCCCTATGTATAAGACACACCTTAATGTAGGGGTCTGAAATTTGAAAAAAAAAAGTATAACATAAAGTTATTGAACTCAAGTTTTATTCATCATAAAATTCATACAACTCCTCATCAATGTCAAAACTCCCATCCATGAGCTTGTCCTCATCTGTATTTGAACCACTGTCTTAGGAGAGGGTCTGTCTGCTCCTTCTGCCTGTGCTCTGATCTGCGGTTGACCACAAGCACTCCCTGGGTAAGTCTGGGGTGTGGATGTATGCTTAGTCCATTCTGGTTTATGAACCTTGAAGCACCATTGTGTCCTCTCTTGAAATCAGTCACTTCTTTTTCATCAACAATTCTTCTTGCCTCATGTTGAACCATCTTTGTGGACACAGGAATTCCATTTGCCCTTTGCTCTTCAATACATCTCTTCAATTCCCTCTCTAGATCAGGCCCTTTGGTTTACTTGCCTCTCGTGGTCTTCTTCTGCTGCATTTTCAGTCAGGCTTCTTCCCGTAGCCAGTCTGGGACTGTTTCCTCAGTTGGAAGAGGACCAAACTGATGTTCAGCAGCACGATTTCCATTCTCTTTAGCAAACTGGATCACTTTGAACTTGAATTCAACACCGTATGAAAATCTTTTTTGAGCCATTTCTGGGTAGAACGAGGCAAAACATAACCCAATATATACCAATAACAAATGTGAAACAATAGAGTGCAAAGACAAGAAGCTCAAAAAAGTGGGAAATTTAAATAAAAGAAAATCTACATCCATTGTGTAAGAAGCTCCCAGTTTTTAGACCCCAAATTATTTGAAAAAGGGTGTGTCTTATGCATGGGGGAAATACAATACATAATGGGGATAAGCTATATTCCAAATAAGATTGGGGTGAAACAAGGATGCCAGTTATCACCACAATTATTCAATATTGTATTGGAAATGTTAGCTTTATCAATAAAAAAAAGAGATTGAAGTAGTTAAAATAGGTAATAAAAAACAAAACTCTCACTCTTTGCAGATATGATGATATACTTAAGAGAACCTTAGAAAAATCTTCTATAAAACTACTTGAAATAATTAGCAGCTTTAGCAATGCAGTTGGATATAAAATAAACCCCCATAAATCCTTAGTATTTCTATATATCACAAACAAGATACAGCAACAAGAGATAGAAAGAGAAATTCCATTTAAAGTAACTGTAGACAGCATAAAATTCTTGGGAGTCTACCTACCAAGACAAGTTGTCATGAAAACAACTATAAACCACTTATCACACAAAATAAAATCTAAATAACTGGGTAAATGTCAATTGCTCATGGGCAGGCTGAGCTAGCATAATAAAAATGACAATTGTGCCTAAATTAAATTACTCATTCAGTGCCATAACAATTAAACCACCAAAAATCACTTTATTGAAGAAAAATAGTAACTAAATTCATATGGAAGAACAAAAGATCAAGAATATTAAACAAAGTAATGAAAAAAATTTGCAAAAGGAGGTAGCCTAGCCATACCAGATCAAAAATTATATATTACAATGAGCAACTTTAGCCAAGCTGCAGAATATAAAATAGACCCACATAAATCATCCTTATTTTTATACATATTACCAACAAGACACAGCAGCAAGAGATAGAAAAAGAAATTTTATTTAAAATAACTGTAGGCAACATAAAATACTTGGGAGTCTACCTGCCAAGGCAAACTCAGAAACTAAATGAAAACAACCATAAAACAGTTTTCACACAAATAAAATCAGATCTAAATAACTGGGCAATTGTCAACTGCTCATGGTTATGTAGAGCTAATATAATAAAAAAATGACAATTCTACCTAAATTAAATTACTTAATCAATGCATACCAATCAAACTACCACAAAGTACTTTATTGAGCTAGAAAAAATAGTTAAATTCATATGGGGGAATAAAAAGTCAAGAATATCAAGGGAAGTAAGAGGAAAAAAATGCAAGGAAGGTAGTCTAGCCATATCAGATCTAAAATTACATTATAAAGCATCAGTCACCAGAACTGTTTGGTTCTGGCTAAGAAATAGAACGGTGGATGAGTGGAATAGATTATTGCAAAAGAAACAGTAGTGAATGACTTTGGAATCTGCTACTTGATAAAACCAAAGATTTCAGCTTTTGGAATAAAAACTCATTCTTTGATTAAAAAATCTGCTGGGAAAACTGGACAATTAGCATGGCAGAAACTGGTCATAGACAAATATCTCACACCCTATACCAGGGCAAGGTTGAAATGAGACTAGGATTAGACATAAAAGATGATATCATAAACCAATTCGGAAAACAAGGAATAGTTTATCTGTCACATCTACGGAAAAGGGAGCAGTTTATGATCAAAGTACAGATAGAGAACATATAAAAAGCTAAAGGGATCATTTTAATTACATAAAATTGAAAAGTGTTTGCACAAATAAAACCAATGCAATAAAAATTAAAAGGAAAGGCACTAAATTGGGAAACAATTTTTACTAGTGTTTTTGACAAGACTCATTTCTAAAATATATAGAGAACAGAGTCAAATTTATAAGAATACAAGTCATTCCCCAATTGATAAATGATCAAAGGATATGAAAAGGCAATTCTCAGATGGAGAAATTAAAGCTGTTTATAGTCAAAAGAAAAAATACTATAAATCATTATTAATTAGAAAAACGCAAATTAAAACAACTCTGCGGTACCACCTCACACCTATCAGATTGGTTAATATGACTAAAAAGGAAAATGATCAATATTGGAGGGGATGTGGGAAAACTGAGACACTAATGCATAGGTGGGGGAGTTCTACACTGATTCAACCTTTCTAGAGAGCAATTTGGAACTTTGCCCAAAGGCAATAAAACTATGCATACATTTTAAGACAACAATACCACTACTAGGTCTGTGTCTCAAAGAGATCACAAAAAATGATAAAAAACCCACTATACAAAAATATTTACAGCCACTCTTTTTGTAATGGCAAAGAATTGGGAATTGAGGGGATAACCATCAAATGGGGAACAACTGAACAAATTGTGGAATATGAATGAATGATGGCATACTCTTGTTCTATAAGAAATCATGAGGGCCACTAGGTGCAGTGGATAGAGCACCGGCCCTGGAGTCAGGAGTACCTGAGTTCAAATCAGGCCTCAGACACTTAATAATTACCTAGCTGTGTGGCCTTGGCAAGTCACTTAACCCCATAGCCTTGGAAAACCCCCCCCTCCAAAAAAAAAGAAATCATGAGGGAAGGGACTTCAGAATATCCTGGAAAGACTTGCAGGAACTGATGCCAAATGAAGAGAGCAGGATCAGAAGAACATTATACACACCAACAGCATCACTGGATGATGATCAACTATGATGGACTAGTTCATTTTAACAAAATAATAATCAAAGAGAATTCTAAATTGTCTTTAGCTTTTTTCTCTTTTTTTTTTAGGTTTTTGCAAGGCAAATGGGATTAAGTGGCTTGCCCAAGGGCACACAGCTAGGCAATTATTAAGTGTCTGAGGCCGAATTAGAACTCAGGTACTCCTGACTCTAGGGCCGGTGCTCTATGCACTGTGCCATCTAGCCACGCCTTTAGCTTCTTGATGGAAAAAATCATTCATATACAGAGAAAGAAACTATGGAGTTTAAATGTAGACCAAAGCTTATCGTTTTCAATTTTTTAAAGCTGTCTCATTATTGTTTCTCTCTGAATTTTTTTTCCTGTTTTGATTATTCTTTCACACCATGATTAATATGGAGTTATGTTTAACATAGTTATACATGTATAACCTATATTAGATTGCTTTCTATCAGGGGAAGAAAAGGCAGGGAGTGAAACTCAATATCTTGCAAAAAATGATTGTTGAAAATTATCATTGCATGTAATTGGAAAAATTAATGAATATAACATTTATATCTTCCCTATATACTGTTTGGTTTTTGTTTTTGTTTTTTTAGGTTTTTGTAAGGCAAATGGGGTTAAGTGGCTTGCCTAAGGCCACACAGCTAGGTAATTATTAAGTGTCTGAGATCCGGTTTTGAACTCAGGTACTCCTGACTCCAGGGCTGGTGCTTTATCCACTGCGCCACCTAGCCACCCCTTCCCTATACACTGTTAAGGGGTTTGTTTGTTTTTATAAATTCTCTTTTTATTTGTAGTCAGCTGAAGTTATGAGATTTAGCACAATTAACAGTAACTATTTACTAAACTAACACCTGATTCAATTAACCAGATATAATTTCCCCCTTCTGTTATCCGTGACAAATAAACTTGCATCTTTCTAATTTGTCTGCTATAGATTTTACAGCCTTATCTCTGAAATGTTTAATCCTTATTGTATTTTATTTTCTTTCCCTTTGAGAAACTTTGTCTAATAGAATCTGCTTTTAAAATGCCACTTCTTGAGGATAAGCATGATTTTCAGAAAGGTCCATCAACAAATCATTGCATATTTTCATATCACTACCAAGGCACCCTTTGTAAAAAAAAAAAAAAAAAGTAAAAATATTCAGTAAAAAAAAAAACACAGATAGAAACTACAACTCCCTTCTGATTGAACTGTATCTCCATCAGAAATGACTAGGGCAAAATCATCTACTATGCATTCAGCTGAACGAGCCTAAAGGTCCCAAAGAACACAAAAAAAGCGCTCATTCTTGGAATGAGTTGTGGAGTGGTTCTTGTCTCTCTGAGAATCATTGATTCCTGGGCCCCTTAAGTAATAATTCTTATCGGTGGGGCAAACAAAGGAGGCAAGAAGGTCTAGATCAGCTTCAGATAAGGGATGGACAGTAAGAAAACTAGTGGCCACTATTCCCACCAACAGTCCCCCTTACTGGCTTTTTCTTTTGGCCACATAGATATTATTATTATTATTATTATTAATTCTGAGTGCGGATTTGAACTCAAGTAGTCCTGCCTCCAGGGCAGGTGCTCCATCCACTGCGCCACCTAGCCGCCCCCCATCCTCTAATCTTTTCTAATTCCGCTGAGATCAGCTGCGTTATACTAAATTGTGACATGAAACAGAGACTAAAGATTACGCTTGGTCCCAGAGGACAGAATTAGCAACAATGAGCAAAATCTGCAGAGAAGTAAGTTTTATCTCATTTTAAGGAAAAACTCCCCCCACCCCGAACTGGCAAGCATCCTTTTAAAAGTGCAAGGAGCCAAGCCCCCATCCCCCAGAATTTATGAGATGGCTACTGTTTCCAGCAGATAAGCCCACAAAAATGAGGTTCCTCGTCTTGGAGAAAGTTACATTCTCTAGCAGAGCGCACAAAACCTGGGTGGGGTGGGGGCGGGGTGGGCGGGGGTGGGGGAGACCAGGAAGGGCTCTCCCCGGAGGTGGTGCTTGAGCAAAATGTAGAAGGACACGGAGGTCCGGCGGGAGCGCGTTTCGGGGGGCCGCGCGTCGGGGCAAAGTCGCGGAGGCGGGCGATGCCCGAAGGGCCCGCAGGTCAGTGGGGGAGGGGGCGACCCACGGGGTGGGAAGCCGGGTGGGGGCCGGCCCTCAAGAGCCAATCAGAGCTGGTGCTCGTGGAGCAGGCTTCTGGAAGTGTAAAGGCGATGAGCGGGGTTTGTTTTTGCTAGCTGATGCGCGGATAGCCTTGTCTGGGGCTTTTCGGGGGTGGTTTTATTGGTTTTTGTTTATGTCGTGGCAGATCCGTGGGAGGGGGGGCACTAGGGAGCCGCGCGGGCCGGGCCGCGCCGCGTCGCCCGCTTCCTTGACAACTGCGTGCTGGGTGGGCCGGGGCTGGAGGAGGGGCGTGGAGGGAGCCGAGAGGAGCGCGCCGGGCAGGTGCGGAGCGAGGGGCGTGGGGGAGGGGAGGGGTCGCCCGACCCGCGCTCACCGATAGAAGGCCGCGTCCCCGAGGGGGTTCCAGTCCGCGGTGTAACAGTCCATGGCCGAGCCCGGATGACCCCCGCGCCCGGGCCCTCCGCGCAGCGCCGAACGGCCGGCCCTTCCGCGGGTCCCTGCCGCTCCACTTCCGCTTCCGCCCGTAGCCCTCACGTGACGACGCCGAGGACGCCATCTCTGCTCCGGGCACGGCCGCGGCCCCGCCTCCTGCCCCTCCCCCTGCGGGGCCCCGCCCCCGCCCCCTCCCCTCTCCCGGCGGGGCCCGCCCCCCGCTGCCCTGCCAGCCCCAGACCCGCCCTCCCTGCCATTCCATTCAATTGAGCACCTGCTGTGTGCTGGTCCCTCAGGTAACGCGGAGGGGGACCCCGCACCCTGCCTGCGGACAGCGGGGACCCAGCCCCGAGTGAGTGGGATTGAGCGTAGGCAGGGTGCGTGAGTGGAGGGCCCGGGCCGGGGGGCTGCGGGGCTCTGGAGGGGCGGACCAGGAAGGCTTCGTGGAAGAGGCGCCCCCCGAGCCGGCCCCGGAGGACGGGGGCAGATGATGGCCCTGGCCCGCCCGGGGGGCGTCCGGGGCGCCGGATGCCCGGGCCTCCCGCAGCCTCCCCTCCCCCACCCCCCGCGGCGGGGGCCCCGGGGGCCGAGGGGTGCGCCGAGCCGGAGGGGGAGGACGCCCCTAGGGTGTGCTCATGTGAAAAAAAAAAAGCCTGCAGGTTGATAGTTTTTTATTTTTTTGCAAAAAAAAAAGATGAAGTTTCGTTTTCGTTTGTTGAGTGCGATGCATCAAACCCAGGTCCTCCGTGGTGGAGCCCCACAAGTGCCCCCGCCTGCCTGCGCCCCCGAGGGAGGGCTGTGGGGGCGCAGGGGAGGCCGGGGCGCCCCGCAAATGGGGCTCCCCCCGGGAGGGGGAGGGGCAAGGCCCCGGAGCCTAGTGGGGACGGGGCCCGCGGGATCCCCCCGATCCGGGGCAGGCAGAGGAGAAAGGCTGCCTTGTACCCACCACCGGGGACTCGGGGGGGATTCGAATCCAAAACCCCGGCCCCGGCCCCGGCCCCGCGGTCCGAAGTAGCCCCTGGCGCCCCGAAGCTAATAAGCGGCCCGGGAGAACGGCCGGCGACCCCCCGGCGGGGCCCGCCGCCTTCACCGCCTCCTCCTCCTCCTCCTCCTCCTCCTCCTCCTCCTCCAGGCGGGCCTCCCGGATCTGCCCTCCCCCGGCCGGGGCTGCGGAGCCGGCTCCGAGTCGGTGAGTGCCGGGCCGGGGGGCTCCAGGTGCGGGGCCGCCGCCCCCCGGCCCGGGCCCCCCACACAGTCCCGCCCCCACCCCTGGCACCCCGGCCCTTCCTCCCCTAGATCTGAGGAGCCCGGCCACTCCTCCAGACCACCTGGGCCCAGAAGGCGCCCCCAGCCCCGCTAGCCTGGTTATCTGTCACCCCCAGGCACCATGGTTCATTTCTTGTCG
Organism: Macrotis lagotis; assembly: GCF_037893015.1. Taxonomy (NCBI): domain Eukaryota; kingdom Metazoa; phylum Chordata; class Mammalia; order Peramelemorphia; family Peramelidae; genus Macrotis; species Macrotis lagotis. The sequence goes on along the minus strand of NC_133660.1, from coordinate 227,941,174 downwards.
TCCGAGGTCCGGCAGCTGCTGCACAACAAATTTGTGGTTGTCCTGGGAGACTCCAGTGAGTTTGAGGACCTTCCTCTGCCTCTCCGCCCCCCTCTGCCCCCAATGTTCCTCCTCAGTCTCTCTGCCCGCCTGTTCCCCATACTTCTGGGCCTCCAGTGTTTTCTCTGTAGCTGCCCTTATCTGTGGCCCTCACTCCCCCGAGATGGAGGAAGAGGAGGAGGAGGAGGGCTGTAGGGTGCAGGGCTCTGCCTCACCTCCCCCTCCCCCACTTGTCTTCTCTCTCCCCAGTCCAGAGGGCCGTGTACAAGGACCTGGTACTTCTGTTGCAGAAAGACTCCCTTTTAACCGAAGCCCAGCTCAAGGACAAGGTGAAGTGTTACCCTGGGGCAAGGAGGGATTAACTCAAGGCCCTTGGATTTGGTGGGAACAGGCTGGGCTCCGGGAAGAGGAAAATCCTGGGCAAGGTGGATGGGGCTGACACCCTGGCGAGGGAATCATTGGCTCTGTCGGTAAGGATGCCACTGTTTGTCCAGCCACCAAGGACTGGCTGATAGGACCGACTGGTGGATCTCCTGTTTGGGGAGGCGGGGGAACAAGGGGTGTTTATTGGATCTGCTGACACTATAAGGCCCATGTCTGGATTAGGGGGAGCTGAGCTTCGAGCAGGACCGTCTGGTGGCTGGGGGAAAGCTGGGTGAGCTACACAATGGGACTCATTATCGTGAGGTCCGCCAGTTCCTGTCCAGTTCAGGCCATCACCTTCTACGATTCTATTTTCTCACCCGAGTCTATTCAGCTTACGTAGAGGATATCCTGCATGAGTTAGAGCATGGACCACCCCCCGACCTAGTCATCATAAATTCCTGCCTCTGGGACCTCTCCAGGTAAGAAGAGAGAGACAGCTATCCTGCTATCTCCTTTTCCTTTCCCATCCCCTCCTCTCTGGGATTCAAATACTAGACCCTTGATGGAATACAAGGCCATGACCGGTCATTCTTTTATTTCTGTAACATTTCCAGGTTTGGCAGGATTTGGATACAGTCTTCCTTATAGAGAGCCCCCTCCCATAAACACACTGATCCTTCTTAAGACTGAATCTTTCCATATATGTGTATCTTGGCTTCTAGGTATGGTGGTGATGCCATTAGAACTTACCAGGAAAACTTGGAATGTTTATTTGAAAGAATGGAACAAGTCCTGCCAGCCTCCTGCCTTCTGGTGTGGACTCTGGCTATGCCACTGGGTGAGCGTATTACAGGAGGCTTTGTTCTGCCAGAGGTGAGAAAGCTGAGATTCTGCCCATCCCGCCCCTTCGTTGGGGCCTAGCCACACCAGTCCTGAATTTAGGGGTGGGGGGGGGATGGGGTGCCTGAGTCTGTTGTGCATTCCACAGCTGCAGTCAATGACAGGCTCTCTACGTGTGGATGTGTTGGAAGCCAACTTCTACTGTTCCATGCTGGCAGATGGGCACCACTTTGATGTACTCGACCTGCATTTCCACTTTCGCCATGCAGTTCGCCATCGGCGTTTGGATGGCATACATTGGGACCAACATGCCCACCGCCACCTCTCCCAGTTATTGCTGGCCCATGTGGCTGAGGCCTGGGGAGTGGAAGCTCCCCGCCGGAGCACCCCTCTGGGTGAGCTACCTTCTCAGAAAGTGGGAGAGAGGGAGAGAGAGAGAGAGAGACTCAATCTAAAGGATGAGGAATGGGTGCATTTCTTCATTAGAAAAAAAAACAAACAGATTGTAAGACAATGTATTGACAAAGATTTAGACTTAGAAGGGTAAAAGTCACAAAGGTAGAGAGCCAGCACACATCACATGCCATATCCCTAATGGTCCAGTTATCCTGTGTTGCAAGGGACACAGCACCCCATAAAGTTTTGGTTTTTGGTTTTTTTTTTTTTTAGATTTTTGCAAGGCAAATGGGGTTAAGTGGCTTACCCAAGGCCACACAGCTAGGTAATTATTATTAAGTGTCTGAGACCAGATTTGAACCCAGGTACTCCTGGCTCCAGGGCCGGTGCTTTATCTGCTATGCCACCTAGCTGGCCCAAGCACCCCATAAATAGTTTTTTGGCTTTCCCTTTGTACCAAAGAAGAAAACTGAATTTCTTCCTTTTCCTTTACCTTACTGTAGAATTTGCATTAAGAATATGGTTCTCAGGGCAGCTAGGTGGCGCAGCGGATAGAGCACCGGCCCTGGAGTCAGGAGTACCTAAGTTCAAATGTGTCCTCAGACATTTAATAATTACCTAGCTGTGTGGCCTTGGGCAAGCCACTTACCCCATTGCCTAGCAAAAACTAAAATACACACACACACACACACACACACACACACACACACACACACACGGCTCTGTGTTGTTTTCTGCAAAACTCCCCCCCCAAATTCCTATTTAATTTCCTCCATGAGGAAAGTTATAATGTGGAAGGATAACTGTAATCTGGGCTAGACATTGAGAAGTAGCACCTGGCCATGGAAAGTCTAACTCTGTCCTGAGGAAGCTTTTCAGTTTTAGACAGATTGAATTTGAGGCATAGTGATGGACTATCAGGATAGAGATGCCCACCAAGAAATTAGTAATGTAGTATTAGAATCTGGAGAGAAATTAATTCAATAAAATATAGATTTAGGACTATCTGGTGGGAGTACTCAGAACGGTCACAATCACAAAGGTCAGAAAAGATTAAAAATAAAGACCATTAATTTTAACAATTAAAATTAGGAGGGAATCTAGGAGGGAACATGTGGGTTGGGGAGAGAAAGGTGAGTCAACCTAAAGAGCTAGAGGACTTGAGTCAAATGAAGGAAGTTTGGAATAGAGGTATGGGGGAGAGGAATCCAGCAATGTATCCCTGCCTGAACTGATCCCTCCATTTCAGGAGAATGGTGCGAGGAGCAGCCATCCCTAGAATATACAGGCCAAAGGTCCAAGGGGTCTTCATCCTGGAGGCATCCAGCCCAGCCATCTGAGGAGACTTTATCCCCCTGGAGACGACGAGCACAAACATCTGAGGAGACTTTATCCCCCTGGAGACGTCGAGCCCATCCATCTGAGGAGACTTTATCACCCTGGAGACATCCAGCCCAGCCATATGAGGGGACTTTGTCACCTTGGAGACATCCAACCCAGGCAGCTGGAGAACCTCATTCTTGGAATCAGTCATCATTTGCAGCCCCAGAGTGGTCCCTCTTGAAGCAACCCGTACAAGGGGCTGAGGGGACTGCATCCTGGAGATGTTCATCTCATAGGACTAAGAGGTCTTTTTCCTTCGAACCAGTAGCCCAAGAGACTGATCGTCCTCTGACCTGGCTGGAGCAGTCCCAGTTCCTACCTTCACCCCAACCCATGCCTTTGCCCGTACCCCTACCTCTCCCTTCATCTCAAACCCTCCCTCAGGACGACAGCTTCTTCTCAGATAATGCTGCCCTGCCTGGCTACCTCCCCCTCAACTATGTAACCTTCAATGATCCCTTACCTCCTCGTCGTCGTCGTCCTCGTCCTCCTCCTCCTGGTAAGTATTATTTCTTCCTCTCTGTCCCCATGCCCTGGGAATAGGGTGAGTAGGAGTAGCAAGGATTAGAGTCTCCATCCTACCCCTGGAAGATGGGAGAGTGACCTCCTTTTCTTCCATCCTGGAAAACTGAACTCTGAAAAAGTAACAACCATATTCTTCCTTTTCTGACTTAATGGGAGAGACAGTAGCTAGGTATGTCAGATCCATTTTTTAATAGATAAGGAAACTAAGGCGCTAAAGAGCAAAGAAATTTTATTTCCAAGATCCCAAACTGGGGGTAAGTGACCAAGCCAATCTCTTGTGACCCCTCATGCCTTTTTTTTTTTCAATATATATAGCATTGGATTCCATTCGTGATTCCCGGCCTGTTCCTCACTATAGACAGCGCCACAATCTGGTAATGCGTCGCTTCCATCGCCATGTGCCTAATGGCCCCTATCGCCGTTCAAGGGAGGGAGGTCTCAGTAGACAGTGGTCCAGACCTGGCCAAAGACATTGAATGACCTCCTTTCTGCCCAAGGATGTGGCTGGGCATATTGACTGCTTAATCATGGGCAGATGGACCTTTCTATGGACATAGCCAGATGGATTGATTTTCACAAGTCTATTTCCTGTTTTTGCCAATAAAGATATGCTCTGTTGGGGCAGAAAAACCCATTTCTGGCATGTGGCCTTCACTTCATACTACTCTATTGTTCAGTGTCTCTAGCACTTTGTGCCAAATACCTTTTATAGCTAGAAGCATCCTAGATGGGCACAGTGGATAGAGGCAGGGCCAGGAATCAAAAAGTTCAAATCCAGTCTCAAACTCTCCCTAGCTGTGTGACCCTGAACAAGTCACTTCACCTTTGTTTGCTTTATTTAAAATGGGATTTTAAACCTACCTTGAAATGTTGTGAGAAGCACTTCACACAATACCATAGAAATGTTTATTCCTTTCTGTCTTCCTCTTTCCTTTCTCCTTCCCCTTCCCTGGTCCAGGGAACTGGTGTACATCTAAGCCAAAAGCTGACCCTTATTATGCACATAGATGGGCAGAGTGACCTTTCATGAACATTGCTAGGAAAACTTACACCAATGGTCATGGGCATAGTTGGAAAAACAAATCATCTTAAGAACTGTTCAGGTCAAATTGTAGAGGAGGAACCATCTTTCAGTGGAAGGAGAATATGTACTTACAAAATCACAGTTCTTTGAAATATTCAGTTGCAACAAATTTTAATTAAGTTCTTATACTGTTAAAGAACCTAAGTTTATTCTGGTTTGGGCAGTACATTCATAAAATATTGAAGCTAAAAGGGAGCATAGGACAGTCTCTTCTCTTTGAACCTCTCTAATGTACTTATCCTATAATAATTTATACTAATTTCATTTTTGGGGTGGTGAGCCTTCCTTTTGCCTTCTGATTTCTGAAAGCCTAGCATAGAGGGTGTAGATATGCCTCATAACTTAAAACCTCAAAGGCAACTTTTGATTGTTGTTGTTTCTCCTTTATACTTGAAGAGGACAAATGATATCAAGAATGATGACTTAGAGGCAGCTAGGTGGTGCAGTGGAGAGAACATTAGTCCTGGAGTCTGGAGTACCTGAGTTCAAATGTGACCTCAGACACTTAATAATTACCTAGCTGTGTGGCCTTGGGCAAGCCACTTAACCCCATTTGCCTTGCAAAATCCTAAAAAAAAAAAAAGAATGATGACTTAAGAGATGAGTTGGGGCAGAACAGTCCAAAATCATCAACCTTACTCTCCTCCAATGTCATCAAAGTCCAGTGGCAAGACAAAGTTCAAGCCCAATGGTGATGGATCAGGGTGCAGTGGGGGACCTTGGTTTTTCTAAGTTAAGGTCTTTCCCAAATTTCAGTTTGACTGAAATTTCTGATTAGAACTCTGCTACTCCTGATCTCTGAATCTTCTAATTAGTTCTCATTGGAGGGGCACTAGATTAATTGTTTGGGCCCTGGACCACCTTTTTATTCGCTCTCAGATTTTGAGTTCAAATTCAACCCCATAAACTTAATAGCTATGTGACTCTGGGCACAGGGTTTGCCTCATTTCCTCATCTGTAAAATGAGCTGGAAAAGGAAATGGCAAATCATTTCAGTATCTTTGTCAAAAAAAAAAAAACCCAAATAGAGTCAAATCTAGCTGAACAAACAATAAAAAGATGAATTAGTTGGGTTGCAAGTCCCTTTTTCCTACTGTACCTGATAATGGGATAGGAGGCAAGATTTGGTGACTAGGGCTACCCCCCATGAATGATTTGTCATGAGCATGAGAAGACAGCCATAAGCTTAGCTTAATTTAGTTTAGCCTAAGCTTAGTTTAGAAGACAGCCAAGGCAGTGCTTAGAACCCAAACCAATTTAGCCCTTGTCCCTCAGTTCTTCCTTCTCTCTCCCCTGTAGCCCCAGACACTGGGCAGTCACTTTGGGATCCTTTGAAGTTTGACTATCTGCAATTGTCTTTGTCATTTTGAGAAGTTCTGGTCCTCTCTCACAATATTAGACAAATTCTGATTCTTGACCAAAGCTATGCAGATAATGTAGAAAGAGTTAAGGGGACCTGGTCTCCTATGCAGTTTCCAAATGGGTCACAGACTTGCTAAAACTGTGAGACTTCTTTCATGGCTTCAGTTTAGCAGTAAAATAGGCTAGCAGAGCAGCTAGATATCTCTGGATAGAGTACAGTACAAAAGACCCTGAGGTCAAATATGGCCTCAAACATATTAAATATGTGAGGCAAGTCACTTAATCTTCATTTGCCTTAATCCACTGAAATGGCAGACCACTTTGCCAAGAAAATTGCATGGTTAGTATGACAACAGATCATGAATGGGGTGTGGGGTGGGTAGGAAGGCATGACAACATGCATATAACTATATACCTGATACATAGGGGGTTATCTGACAGGACTAAACTATATAAACAAAATGACTGGCAAAGTTCAGCCCAAGGAACATCAAACAACAATTTTGATGGTGTGTGAGCTAAGAATAGTTTTTACAATTTAAATATGATAAACTTTTAAAATATAAAATCTTAGTTGGCAGGGATGAGCCAAAATGTGACAGGAAAAGAGCCTCTCTTAGGTGCTTCTCTCTCAAAACTTTTAAAATAAGGACTCTAAATAAATTTTCAAGAGACAGAACCCACAGAGGGATCCAGTGAGGCAGTTCTCCAGCCCTAAGTAACCTGGAATATAGCGGAAAGGCTCTGCTCCATGGGGCTAGAGGGGCGGCCTGCCAGAGTGAAGGAACTTTAGCCTCTGGGAGGCAGCCCCAGGGTGCCTGGGAGGCTCAAGGCAGTGGGGGCAATTTCTTGACCAACACCCCGGGAGCAATGGGCACAACTTGGAAGATTGGGGGGGAGGGCCTCTGCCAGAGTGAGCTGTGAAGCCCAGCCCTCAGGGCACTCAGGGAGCAGCAGTAGCGGTACAGCCCAGATCCAGGAACAAGAAGCAGGATCCCCCAGGCAACAGAGCCTTCAGTGCTCTGCCTAGGTGAGGGAGTGGAGAGAGACTTCCATAGTCCTGGAACAGGACTATGGGGCTCTGATCACATTCAGATCCTGATCACAGTCTAGGACCCCCCCCCCCCCACCTCAGTCCAATGGCAGAGGGGTGCATTTATGGTCATTCACAGACCAGGAGGGGAGACAGAGTTTCACACATGGAGATCCTTGTTGGGGGGGGGTGTCCCAATAATACTCAAAAGCTCAGGAAGCACCCCAAGACCAGGCATAGGCTGGGGAAATGAGTAAACAGAGGAAAAAAAGAACACTATTGAGAAATACTTTGTCTATGATCCCAAGAAGAATCAAAATACTCAATCTGAAGATGAGGAAGTACAAGCTCCTGCATCTAAAGACTGCAAGACAAATGGAAATTGGGCTCAGGCTATGATAGAGCTCAAAAAAGATTTTGAAAATCAAGTAAGGGAGATAGAAGAAAAATTGGGAAAAGAAATGAGAGAGAGGCAGGAAAAACATGAAAAAGAAGTCAGCAGCTTAGTCAAGGAGATCCAAAAAAATGCTGACGAAAATAGCATGTTAAAAACCAGCAGAGGTTAAATGGATAGAACAGTTCAAAGAGTTATTGAGGAGAAGAATGCTTTAAAAAAGCAGAATTGGCCAGATGGAAAAAGAGATAAGAAAGCTCTCTGAGGAGAACAAATCCTTCAGATGTAGAATGGAGCTGAAGGAAGCTGCTGACAGAATACTTCAAAACCAAAAGAATGAAAAATTAGAAGAAAATGTGAAACATCTAATTGAAAAAACAACTGATCTGGAAAACAGATTCAGGAAAGATAATTCAAAAATTGTTGCAATATCTGAAAGTCATGACCAGGAAAAGAGCCTTGACATCATTTTCAAAGAATTCCTACAGGAAAATTACCCGGATATCCTAGAAGCAGAGGGCAAAATAGAAATGAAGAGAATCTACTGATCTCCCCTGGAAAGAGATCCCCCAAAAAAACCAACCCCAGGAATATTATAGCCAAGTTCCAGAACTCCCAAGTCAAAGAGAAAATATTACAAGCAGCTAGAAGGACACAATTCAGATATCGTGGAGCTGCAGTCAGGATCACAGAGGACTTAGCAGCAACTACATTAAGGGCTCATGGGGCTTGGAATATAATATTCCGGAAGACAAAAGAGCTCTGAATGCAACTGAGAATCAATTACCCAGCAAAACTGAACATCCTCTTCCAGGGAAAAAAGATGGAGTTTCAATGAACCAGGAGAATTTCAAATGTTTCTGTTAAAATGGCCAGAGCTGAACAGAAAGTTTGATCTTCAGGAACAGGACTCAGGTGAAGCATAGAGAAGGCAGGAAAAGGGTGAAATATGAGGGACTTAATGATGATGAACTCCATGTATTCCAGCATAGAAAAATTATACTGATAATACTCATTAGAAACTTCTCATTTATTAGAGCAGGTAAGGAGTTTTATAGATGAAGCACAGGAGAGAGCTGAATTTGGAGATATAATATATTGTAAAAATGGAGTCAGTGGCTAAAAGGGAAATGTAATGAGAGTAAGAGAAAGGAGAGGTAGAATAGGCTAAGATATTTCATATAATAAGATTTTCTTCATTACAATGAGCTATTGCAATGATATGGAAGGGAGGAAGGCAAGGGGGAATGAGGGAACCTTCGCTCTCATCAGAGGTGGCTTGCAGAGGAAACAGCATACTCAATGGGGTATAGACATCTAGAGTAAGAAGGAGAGAAGGGGGTGGTTAGGTGGTGCAGTGGATAGAGCACTAGCCCTGGAGTCAGGAGGACCTGAGTTCAAATCCGACCTCAGACACTTAATAATTACCTAGCTGTGTGGCTTTGGGCAAGCCACTTAACCCCATTGCCTTGCAAAATCTTAAAAAAAAAAAGGAGAGAAGGGGGACAGGGGGAAGGCAGGAGGTGTGAGTGATGGAGGAGAGGGTGGACTATGAGGGAGAGTGGTCAGATAATAACACATTTCCTTCTTTACTTCTTGCAAAGGGCTGAGATTGGATGGCTTGTTTGGGACCACAGGGCCAGGTGGTTGCTGGGCCTTAGGGTGGTGTGGGCTTGGGGCCTCTTGGCCTCAGGACCAGTGATCAGTCTGCTGCACCACTCAGCTACCCTAAAGCACATTTAAGAAGAGGGACAGAGTGAAAGGAGAGAGAAAATAGAATATAAGGTAGTGGGGAAGTACGAATGGAGGGAGTTGTGATCAGCAGTGGCAACAATGGAAAATTATAGAAGTAGCTTTTGTGATGGACTTATCCTAAAGAATGTGACCCAGGCAACAGAGCCAGTGGTGTTGGAACCAGACTGAAGCACATTTATTTATTATTATTATTAATTATTATTATTATTATTATTATTTTGGGGGGTCCCCAGGGCAGATGGGGTTGGGTGGCTTGCCTGGCATCGCATAGCCTGGTGATTATTGGGTGTCTGAGGCTGGATTTGGACCCGGGTGCTTCTGGCTCCGGGGCTGGTGCTCTGTCCACTGTGCTACCTGGCTGCCCTTATCATTATTATTATTATTATTATTATTATTATTATTATTATTATTATCATTTTATTTTATTTTATTTTATTTTTTTGTTTTTTGCAGGGCAGTGGGGTTAGGGTGGCTTGCTCAGGGTCACACAGTTGGGTGATTGTTGGGTGTCTGGAGCTGGAGTTGGGCTCAGGTGCTCCTGATTCCAGGGCCAGTGCTCTGTCTACTGTGCCACTTAGCTGCCCCATTATTATTTTTTTATCTTAATTTAAATTTTTTCTTCTTTCCTTTACTTTATTGCTCATGAGGGTCTATATTTTTGGGGGAGAGGGGATATTATGTTTACTCTTAAACAAAACTTAGTTGGCTAGCCATAGAAAAATAGGCCTTGGAGGTCCAAGTTTGCTGACCCCTGAATGAAATAATCAATAAGAACCTTTGTAGCTCTGATAATCTGAGATTCTGCCTCCCCTGACCCATTGGGTAGGTCTTCCTTCTCCCCCAATTCCACAATCCTTTTTCATCTTCCTCCTAAGCAATTTTGAGAGGAGTAAACCTTTAAATTTCTGGGAGGGATAGCCAAAAGATTTACCTAATATAGGGACTTTATCAAGTGATTAATTTAATCCCTATTTTATTTCAGTTAGCATTATTACATTTAATGAGATTTCATGGGGGTTAGTTATCCCATAGGGGTTAGTGCAATTGATTGTTACTGTTATACTTGTCTATTAATACACATTTATTCAGTTTAGTCAACTAATAATACATATTTTATATATCTTATATTTAAGGATAATTATATAAGTTAAATAGATTCTTTCTCATATTAAACTTCTGGGGGGGGGGGTGGCTAGGTGTCGCAGAGGATAGAGCACTGGCCCTGGAATCAGGAGTACCTGGGTTCAAATCCGGCCTCAGACACTTAATAATTACCTAGCTGTGAGGCCTTGGGCAAGCCACTTAACCCCATTGCCTTGAGTTAAAAAACCCTAAAAAAAAACTTCTAGGGTCTCAGAACTTTAAATTGTTGTAAGTTCATTTGCTTAACCACAGGAAGCTAGCTGGAAGACATTCACCCTTTAACTTGATGAGTAAATGACCAAGCCCACAGTAAAGGAGGTGACTTAATGATATGAAAAGTCCCCCAATTATTTTTGTTGTTCCTCTGTCCTTCATTATTCCTTTCTATTGCCCTTCATGGAAAATGACTATGAGTGCTTGGCCAACAAGTGACCCTTGCCCTGCTCCTTTTTTTAGCTCTTATAAATGATTTGTCATTTTGACCATCAACCTTGCCTTTCCCATGACCAAGGCTATCATCAGTCCCAAATAGGACTGTACTGCATTTTCTCTTGAAGAGTCAAGGTATAGGTCAAATTATAGGGGTCATTTGGAATTACAATCATGAGGAAGATCTATTCATTAAAGATCATAAATGGTTATTACCTAAGAGCTCCACTTCAGTATTTTTTCTTGCAGATTGAACATTTAGGATATTAACTATAATTTTCTTAGGCTAAAAATGAAATAACAAAAAGTTAGTTTTATTCATGAAGTTTATTCTTTACGATGTTACTGAAACCATGGGTGGATAGTATCATTAAAGATACCAATCAAGAGCTTAATGAGGAAACAATATTTATAGAATTCTCACAAAGTATCACAAAATTTTGGCAACCAATCAATCAGGTTACACATTAGCGCATAGTTTGACTCATAATTTTTTTTATCCTGTTTACTAGATCTGTTTTATTGTAAGAAAACTGAAAAGAACTCAGAAGGAAGACTATTGTCTCCTATTCTGTAATAACCAGACTAGTTTTATCCTGCTTTCTCAGGATAGTCTTTAATAGTTGAATGTCTAAACTCCTGTGAAAACTAAACTTGTAAGCTTGAGTGTGTCCATTTTTTGAAGAAGACCACATCAGGGATGCCATGACAAATATGTAAATTTATTTTTTTGAGGGAGGGGGAAGCTGTGCTGAGTCAACAGCTTCGCTTTCTCCTCCAGAGTCATCTGGGTCCCTGTGGCCAGATATGAATCAGGATAACTGGAGATGGCCCTGGATGTGAGACAGAGTTAAGTGACTTGCTCATAGCCACACAGCTAGTAAGTGTCAAGTGTCTGAGATCAAATTTGAACTCGGATCCTCCTGACTGCAAGACCAGTGCTCTATCCATTGTTGCTACTTATACAATCAGGGAAAACTGGTTGTGTAAAACAGCAGAGCCTGTGAATATATTGATACAGACACAGACCTTAAAAGGACAGAGGTTAACATTCAGACTTACAAACTCTAAATAAGAGAAACCAATTTTTGGTCAGAAATATAGGATTAAAAACATTTAATTTTGACAAGGGATATACCAGATCTCTCGAAAACCCTAGTATTTCTACCTAGAGTTACAGCATGGCAAGGGGAAAAGAGGTCCTTCTCTGGTTTCCTTATCTTTGGGTCAGGAATGTCTCTCCTCACTCCTTTTCCTTCTATTAGTCAGTGTTTCGAACTGGTAGCTAGGTTCAATGGATGTGAAGTCAGAGGACTTGGATTTCTTTTTCTTTTCTGTAATGATTTAATATTTTCCCCAATTACATGTAAAAGACAATTTTTAATATTAATTTTAATTTTGAGTTCCAAATTCTCTCTGTCCCTTCTCCCTCCCCCACATCCCCCAATGAGAAAGCAAGAAATTTGATATAGGTTTATATAGATATGCAGTCACACAAAATATTTCCACATTAGTCATTGTTGTGAAAGGAAACACAGACCCTCCCTCTCCCCCATAAAAAAATGAAAACCCCCAACCAAGAAAAATAAGTAAAGAAAAAGAATACTTGGATCTGCCTTCAGACTCCATTCATTTTTTCCTCTGGAGATGGATAGCATTTTTCATCTTAAATCCTTCAGAATGATCTTGGATCATTGTATTGCTGAAACAGCTAAATCATTCGCAATTGAAGGCCTTGGGTTCTAATTTCAGTTTTACTTCCTTGTCCCAGAATAACCTGGGACAGATCTCTTCTCTGTGGATCTCCTCCACCCAGGGAGAAATGGAAAAACATTTCCTCTAAATTACTTAGATGCTTAGCACTGAGGTCACCACAAAATACAAAAACAAAGAGGGAATTACAGCCTGAAGGTCTAGATTTTGACCCTGGAAGTCTCTAGGATTGATAATGGAACCTCTGGATAGTCCCCTGACATGCCCTTTAAAGGATCAAAATGAAGGAAGTTGATTGAATGATCCCTAAAAACCACCCTACTAAAGTAGCAGAGTCACCAGCAAATAACTGCAGCCACATATAGTCAAAAGTGAATAAGTTTTAACTTAAATATCTATAATAGGTGACTGGAAACTCCCCTATTTCATAAATTCTCCCTTTGATCAGATTAAGAAACAAAAGAGTGTAAACTATTAATCTATATATAGGTGTGTCCAAACCTAGGCCACAAGCCTCACTTGGTCCTTACTAGTCAGTAAGTATCTGCTATGGGCCAAATGCTAAAATTGGTGGGGGGGGGGAATAGAATAGAAAAATAGCAAAAATGACCCCTGCCCTCAAGGAACTAGCAAGCTAATGGAAAGGAGGAGCATGACAACATGCAAATATCTATTATGAAGTCTAGGTTGCCATAATCTTAAATGGGTTTTTGATTGATTCATCACGCAACAAAACCTGACTCTTCTACTCAAAGAAGCTTCTTTAAGGTTTTCATACAGACAATCCATTAGATGGACAGGTTGACTCAAGTTACTTCATGATGATATCTTTCCAGCAAATTAGTGAGTCCTAAAGAGTTTGACCTGTTTGAATGATATGCAAAGGAGTGAAGCCTAAGCCCCAGCTACAATCTTGAGTAGGTATAAAATCCTAAAGCTTTGAGACCTCACCTAGTTCTTGCTTGAGAACTAATTCCTGAGCTCTATAGTTACTATGCCATATCTGGGCATCTCCATCTCTCTGGTACACTCTTTTTTTTTGGTCTTTTTGCAAGACAATGGGGTTAACCAATTTGGATCAAGGTACAACATGGAAACAAAGTAAAGACTGACGGAGTGCATTCTGTGGGGGGGAGGGGGGAGGGAAGCAAGATTGGGGGGAAAATGTAAAACTCAAATAATATCTTTAATAAAAATAAATTTAAATTAAAAAAAAAGACAATGCGGTTAAGTGGCTAGCCCAAGGTCACACAGTTAGGTAATTATTAAGAGTCTGAGGTTGAATAGGAACTCACATCTTCCTGACTCCAGGGCCATTGCTTTATTCACTATGCCAGCTAGCTGCCCCGCTCTCTGGTATCCTCTTGACTATCCATGGTAAATATTTTCCTGATTTTCTGTGAGCGAGAGTTGAGACCCGTCTCTTCCACACTGACATCATCTACCTGATCTATTCAGGGTAAATTGAAGGTAATCTCAAAGGGAAGATTTTTATCATACAGACCTAAATGAGTAATAGTCTGCTGAAGGCACATTACTGGCTCCCCTTGGTACCACAGGTAGACAGTTCTCAAGGCAGAATGTCCAAAAATCCAAAGTACCAAGAGAGCTAAAGAGGGCACCTCAAATTTAGCATGTCCCAAGTTGAGGGACATTATTTTCCCACCCCAAGATCTGTCCCTCCTCCAGATGACTGTTGTAGTCACATCTGAAAGTTGTAGTGAAAAGAACTTAGATTTTGATCACAGAAGTTAGCCAGAATTCTGGCTCTCCCATTGTTATTGGGCACTTATATTGAATCAGTTCACAATGACCCCAAGGCTTGTCAAATACACTTTAGAAGCTTGTTTTTTTACATTTTATTGCTGCCTTGACCAAACCTATAAATGGGAAGTCCACCCTGCCCTCTAACATTCCTCTTTCTCTTCTGCAGTCTTTCCCTACTCCCCCCACTTAGATAGATCACCTAGTGTTTACTCAATAAGGTTCCTCTTACCCAAACAATGGGTGAGCAGCAATTAAGTGTAGTCATAGACACCAGGAGAACTATGGAATTCAGGACCACAGTGACCTGGGTAGTTGTTAAGTTGATGTTCAACAGCCTATGATAACTGATCGGAAGTCCTTATGGATGGGGAACTTAGTGTACCTCCAGAGGGAAGGCCAGTGATGGACAGTTTGGAGGGATATGCAGAGATTCTTAGCTAATAAAAGGAAAATGAGAGATGACAGAGACAGAGAGAACAAGGAAAGACCATTAGCAGAAAGTTTAGAGACACTGACCCTTTACAAAACTTTACAAGCTCTCTCCTCCACTACCACATTGTATATTTTTCCAGTGTACTCTGTCTCTTTATATTTCTAAATGTGTATGTCATTTTCTGGATATAATGTATGCTTGAAAGCAGAAAATGTCATTTTTGTCTTTTTATTCCCCAGGACCAAAATACAGTATTTGGCGCATAATAGGCACTTATTAATATTAGTATTAATTTAATGTCTACTAATATTAATTAATTAATATTAATAATCATTACTGATTAATTATTGACTTTTTTGAAATAAAAACTATATCAAAAGGGCTATACACCTATTGACTTACTCCTTTGTTTGGCATTTAAAGTTGTTATAGGAGAAATAACTCCTTTCTGAGTTCATTGTGGCAAATAACTGCAGCCACATATAGTCAAAAGTGAGTAAGTTTTAACTTAAATATCTATAATAGGTGACTGGAAACTCCCCTATTTCATAAATTCTCCTATTGATCAGATTAAGAAACAAAGGAGTGTAAACTAAATCAGTTATTAAATTATATATAGGTGTGTCCAAACCTGAGGCCACAAGCCTCACAAGGTCCTCAAAGCCCGTTCATGGGCATTATTTCATTTTATTATTATACTCATTGGTAATATGGATTACATGGTAGTCATGAAAAATATTAAATTCTAAATGTGACTTTTGGCAAATATTCTAGGTAATGTGGCTCAGAAGAGCTAATAGTTTGGCCATATGAATCAAAATGACTGTGATGGTCCTGGACATGAGGCAATCAGCATTAAGTGATTTGTCCAAGGTCACACAGCTAGTAAGAGTCAAGTGTCTGAGGCTGGATTGGAACTCCCGTATTCTTGATTCCAAGGGTCACAAATAGACTAACTGAGGAGGATTTGCATGTCTCCAAGGAATCAGAGATAATTTAGATTCTTTTTTTTTAGCTTTATATCTAAGGAATATTTTAAGGTTCTAAGGAAAATTTCACATCCCTTTTGACAGATTTTGGTCAAGTGAGGTTAATATTAAAAAAAGACTTTTAGCTAACCAAAATTTGCAAGAGGTATGACCCTTAGTACAGAATAAAAGGAAATTTAAAAATTTTCCTAACAGTCTCCAGTTTTGATCATAGTGAGATTTGCAATATTTCTCTGAACCCACATAAATTCCATCAATCTCTAACGTGGGCACATTTTCAATTGGACTTATAAGGCAGACATGAATGTCAGAAAACATTGGAGGGGCGGCTAGGTGGCATAGTGGATAAAGCACCGGCCCTGGAGTCAGGAATACTTGGGTTCAAATTCGGTCTCAGACACTTAATAATTACCTAGCTGTGTGGCCTTGGGCAAGCCACTTAACCCCATTTGCCTTGCAAAAACCTAAAAAAAACCAGACAAACAAAAAAAATAGAAACAACAATAAGCCAAGAGTATTTTAATTTGCACTTGAAGGATATAAATGTGCTAGTATGTATGTAGATATGTATTTACTTGTGCTCTTGTGGTTACTTTTAATATAATAACTATTTAGATACAAATCATATATATATATATATAAACATATATATAATGAATATATTCTCTAGTTCTCAAAGAAAACATTCTAATCTTGTTTCTTTTCTCAAAATGAAGTTTATTACTCCATTGGTTTTAAAAGTTTTACATAAAATTTTAAACAAAATTTTTCTGACTTTTCAACTTCATCTTTAAAACTATCCTTCTTTTGAGAATATATATTATATGTATATATTCATATATATCCATCTATCTATCTATCTATCTATCATATCATTTAGAATCCTTAAACAATCTATAAAATAAAAATCTTTGCTTTTAATCAAATTTGTAAGCTCCTTTATTTTAGCTGTGAGAGGTCCTAGTTCCTTGATAAATCACTTCATTACTTTAGGATTTTGCAACATGCTATTAGCAAGGCTGATAAGATTTCCCAAATAGAAGGTTCCAAGTAATCTAATAAGTCCCCCCAAAGGACTTCACAGATAGGAGTTGGTGGGGGTGGGGCAACTAGGTGGCCCAGTGGATAGAGCATCAGCCTTGGAGTATGCAGGACCTGAGTTCAAATTCAACCTCAGACATTTAATAATTACCTAGCTGTATGACCTCGGGCAAGTCACTTAACCATATTGCCCAGTCCAAAACAAACAAACAAACAAAACAAAAACAGATAGGAAATAGGGAAAGTCCATGGTCCTTTTTCCAATCAAAAAGATATTATTTATTTTAAAGCAAAATATACTCAATTAAGTATTACATTTTTAAACATTCTCTTAACAGTTCAATTCATAATCCAAGAGCATCTAGATTAAAAGAGAAGCTAATTTTCTAAGGATACAATTTAATCACACTCTCTAGGTAATAATTTTCAAATCCACAGCATTTCTTTTAGTATTATTTCCTCAAAAAGGGTAGCTAGATGGTGCAGTGAATAGAGCACTGACTTGGAATCAAGAAGACAGGAGTTCCAATCCAGCCTCAGACACTTGACTCTTATTAGCTGTGTAACCTTGGGCAAATCACTTAACTCTGATTGCCTCACATCCAGGACCATCTCAGTCATCCTAATTCATATCTGGCCCAGATAGCTCTGGAGGAGAAAGTGAAGCATAAGACCCCCTTACTAATATCCAATTCACATATTTATCATGGCATCACCTACCTAATGTTGTGATCTTCTTCAAAAATGAAGGACAAAAAAAAAACCAAAAATGAAGGACAAAAACATTATTTTCCCCTAAAACACTTCAGAGAAATAACAAAAATACAAGGAAAAT
This sequence comes from Macrotis lagotis, assembly GCF_037893015.1. Lineage (NCBI taxonomy): Eukaryota > Metazoa > Chordata > Mammalia > Peramelemorphia > Peramelidae > Macrotis > Macrotis lagotis. The sequence continues at coordinate 227,923,647 of NC_133660.1, read as the reverse complement.
AACAAACATTATAATAGAATTCAAAACATAAAATCAGTCAGATTGGCAGTCAGATAACATTAATTCATTTGGCTACATTTCCAAATCATCTTACAAAGATCATCACCTCATCTTTTTTGGCATTCTAAAGTCAGTTTGATTATACTTGTAATTATATTTGTAATTCTTATTCACATAGTTTCTGAGAATATTGCCTTCATGCCAAATATCAAGTGCATTTATTGCTAAGATGGTCAGGTATCAAAATTATTCAATTAGGAGACTACATGTCACTTTAAATGAGACTATATTATAACTTAATTTTAGGAAAAATTCAAATAAAATCAGTATTTATAATCATGGATGATTAATTTAAAATCTCAATTTTCCCTATCAACACTCCAAATTATAGGACCTACTATTTCCCTTTCTTTGATTATCTGACTTTAATCTCTGTAATGCCAACATGGCTAGGGCCAAAATGACAAAGTATCTTGCATTTTTTTAAATCCTATCTCCCACTGAAAGCCTAAAGTGGGAGTTAGTCTTCTGTCCTTGCTGGGACAGAGTTTAGCATCAGATTACAGAAAGCTAGGAGAACTGCTTCAGGTATGAGACTTCTTCAGTTTCCCCCAAGATATTAAACTCTTTGACTGTAGCTTTCTAGTAGCTTTTCCCACTGGCTGTACTTTTTAAAGATATCTTCCAAAGTAGCAGAATCTAAAGACAATACTAAATGTAAAATAAGACAAAGATTTTTCCAAGCATTTTACAAAGAAATGAGCAGACAGAATGATAAGAAAAATATACTTGCTGGCCTCCCTATCTCTTTGAATATCTAATCTCAAAGCCTTTAATTTGCCACCAAATTTGGGACCCATTTAGTTTATATGGATTTCCCATATGGGGGCTTTAAAGAATTTCTCCAAGAGTGTGTCAGTTTAACAGAACAATCTTCCCCTGGTCTCATGCCAAAAGAAATTTTATCCAAGGTTGTATCCTTCAGTATTTTACTACTACAGGATCTTGTCATTCCTTTAAAGAGAGTAGATTTTAGAGTCTTTTACTATTATAGGAGCCCTTCTTTTTTTTTTTTTGGTAAGGCAGTGGGGTTAAGGGACTTGCCCAAGGTCACACAGCTAGATAATTATTAAGTGTCTGAGGTACTCCTGACTCCAGGCCCTGTGCTCTATCCTCTGCACCACCTAGCTGCCCCCCTATCAGAGCCCTTCTTGAGAATATTTCTTAACTCATTCTTGTTGAGGGGAGTATTTTTTCCCAACTACATGGGGAAAGACATTTTTATGCGTTAAAAAAAATAACAGGATATAAACCAGTAAAAAAGATTAGGTCATCTGATTTCTAATTGAAGGAAAGATTAGGGGCTTTACAAGTTGGAAGGGGGAAAGCAAACAGGTATGATTCCTGAAATCAGAAAAAAGAGGTGTCCCATTCTCTCTGGGGCAATAGGCCACAATAGTGAATAAAGTGCTGGATCTGAAGTCAGGAGAACTCATCTTCCTGAGTTCAAATTTGACTTTAGACACCTAGCTGTGTGATCCTGGAAGTCAGTTAATCGTGTTTGCCTCTGTTTCCTCATTGGTAAAATTAGCTGAAGAAGGAAATGGCAAACCACTCCAGGATCTTTTTGGGGGGGACTTTGTAAGGAAATGGGGCTAAGTGACTTGCCTAAGGTCACACAGCTAGGTAATTATTAAGTGTCTGAGGTCAGATTTGGAATTAGGTCCTCTTGACTCCAGGGCCGGTGCTCTATCCACTGCACCACCTAGCTGCTCCTGCTCCAGTATCTTTGCCAAGAAAACCCCAACTGAGGTCATGAAGAATCTGACATGACTGAAATGATTCAACAACAACACTCTCCCTCCCCCAGTGTTTGTATTCAACCTATGAGACAAGGAAAGAGTAACTGGCTGACCTATTTAGGACCAGTTTTCAGATAAACATACTAATTGCTTGAAATGTATAATTGTGAGAAAATGCCTTGCATCAATCTACAGATATGATCGGGTTTCTGGTCACATATAACCTAGGTTTTAGTTAACAGTCTCTTAAGTACAGGGTAGACTTGTCCAGTTTTGCAGTCATATGGGGCTAGGATCAAGCAATGAAAGACTGTTTTCTTACAATTCTTATATTGAATAAAGTTTTCTCACAAGACAGAAATTGAACTAGATCCATAACTGAAGAGAAAAAAGAGCTAAGCTAGGTTCCAGAATCAAGTCACAAAATAGAGTCAGTATGGTTTACTGATATAGCATAGTAAATTAACAAATGTTTATTTACTTACTGACACCATCTTTAGGCATCAGTTTCTTCACTTTGTAAAACTAAAGGATTGACCTAAATCTCTCATATTTTCATTCTGTATTTCCATAAGGAAAAGCACAGGTGAATGAGCTATGATTTTAGGTGTATTATGTGTTGGGGGAGCTGACATAACTCTTGGGTTGGATCATAGCTCTTATAAATGTTACATACAGAACAGAGATTCTGATCTCCAGGAGATGAGTCAGCCAGGTCATTCTTCAATTAGGAAGTCAGTCCCTCTAATAGTCAGTTTTTAAAGGGTAGATGTCAAAAAAAAGATAAGGTAAATGTCATAACCTTAATCTATGTTAACATATGTGGATTTCAACAAATCATTTGACAACATCCCTTATGCTATCTTTTTTTAAAATTTTTTTCTTCATGCTATCTTTATGGAGAAAGTGAAGATATGGATTTTTATAAAAGTAAGCTCTATATTTTCAAAAATGGACTAATGTCCAGTTTCAAAGCAAATCCAAGAATGAGTTCATGTCAGTGTAGAAAAAAGATTCTTAGTGTGGTTTCCTGAGGATCTATCCTTGATCCCATCCTATGAAGTAATTTATCAGTGATTTAGATAAATGTTTTGATACCTCACTTATCCAATTTGCAAATGATGCAAAACTAGGAAAGATAGTCAACTTATTGAATAACATTGTCAGAATGTAAAAGAAGCTTAAGAAACAGATGGAAGTTTTGTCTGAATTTGAGAAGATAAATTTCATTGATATTAATATAAGTGCTATTCTGTGCTATGAAACACTGAATCTCATGCAGTTAGTGTTGCTTGAACCAGAATGGTGGCTTAGAACAGTAGCTTCAGAATATTATAACTGTTCGAATGACTAAGTTGGTGTCCAAAACTTGATCTGTGCCATCTGGCTTCAAAGTGAACCTGTCCAAAAGCACTTATTTCTATCAGTTAATGAGTATCTGAGTATAGAAGATGTTCAAGTTTATTCTAGTGTCCTAGGTTTTACTTTTAAATCTAAGGGAGAAACAAAGAGAAGCAGGACAGCTTTGAAAGTTACATGTTGAATTTATCATATATCAGATAATACATTCTATATAATATATTTTTATTTAAAGCAGGGATTACATAAAAAAGATCCACAATCCTCTTTTTCTCTTCTACTATATATGTGAACATAATCATTTTGTGTGGAGTTTGGTAAGTTCAAAAATAAATTAAAGTCTAAGGAAATAGATGAACTATCCCAAATAATTCAAACTTCTTTTAATTTATGTGTCCAACTCACTTAAAATCACCATTTGTTTCCCAATCCAGAGGAGCCTCAAAGAATCACTCAGCTTAAAGATAAATTTGCTTAGTGTAGTAAAAATGAAAGTAAAATCTTAGAAATGTTACTCTAACCACAACTGCTTTCTGTAACATTTGAATTTCTAACATCCCTGACTTAGTTCTATGTCCCATTGCCACAAATGTTTGTAGAGAATTCTTATCTAGCATTCTTGGTCTTAAAGGACAAAAGAGGGTAGAACTCTTCTTTGTCTTCACAAAAGTCTCACATCATCTCATTGCTTCCAAACCCACACAGGTGATACCCTGCTTTCTAAGAGTTCAATAGATAACCTCCAGTACATTTCCCCAATGGCTCCCCATGTAGTTAGGTCCTATCTACATTTCTTCTCTTGTTGTATTATCACACGCAGCCAGAACCCCCAAAACTGTCAGCCAAAACATGTTTGAAGCTTAAAAAGTACTGCTATAAAATATGTTCAGAGTGTTGCCATGGATAGCTGTCATTTACATTAGTATCTACCTGAACGTTTTTCATTTAGATACTTCTGTTTTTCTTTAGCATCTAAAATTCAGAGAATGGGGGATAGGGAAGGAATAAATATAGATTATAAAACAGAAAGCTAATTCAACAAGAATTGCATCATATTATTTGGGCTAATGAAAAATAACTTCAAAAACAAAAGAGGAAATAGAGATAATAATTTGAGAAAGATCTGAGGTTTTTAGTAGACTGCAAATTCAGCATGAGTCAATAGTGTGACATTCTTGCCAAAAAAAAAAAGAAACAAACAAACCCCCCAAACCCTCCTAATCTTGGGTTACTTTAAGAAAAACAATCACCAGAAAATAGGAGTCCTATATGGACAAAAATATCTATTGCTGCTCTTACTGTGGTAGCAAAGAACTGGGAAATTGAGAAGTTCATCAATTGGGAAATGGCTGAATAAATTGTGATATATGAATGTAATAGAATACTATTGTTCTATAAGAAATGATGAGCAGGCAGATTTCAGAAAAACCTGGAAAGACTTACATGAACTGATTGATGCTGAGTGAAGTGAACAGAACAAGGAGAACACGGTTTATCTTAACATTGTGAGATGTCAACTATAATAGACTTAATTCTTCTCAGCAGTACAGTTTTCAAAGATAATTCTAAAAGACGTGCAATGATGTGATCCACAACTAGAGGGAAAACTATGGAGTTCTATGTGGATCGAAGCATTCTATTTTCACTTTTTAATTTGTTTTTTTCCTTTCCCATGGTTTTCCCTCTTTGTTCTGATTCTTCTTTCACATCATGACTTATATGGAAATATGTTTGACATGACTGAATATGTGTAACCCATAACAGATTACTTGCTGTCTTGGAGAAGGGGAGAAAAGGGAAAGAGGAGGAAAAATTTGGAACTCAAAATTTTACAAAAATGAATGCTGAAGGGGGAAGAGCCAAGATGGCAGCATGAGAACAGCCTTTCCTAAGGAGCTCTCTCAAAAATATTTCAAAAATGAATGCTGAAACTATCATTACATGCAATTGGAAAAAATACTATTAAGTCAAAAAAAAAGAAAATACCAAGAAAAGCTTTCAAAAATCTTTTGAGAGTTGTATGTATACAACATAGATAAAGATTTTACCAAGAATATATGTATGAAATAGTGATTGATATATTCATGTTCTTTTCATTTATTCAACTTCATTTTTTTATTTTTTATTTTTTATTTTCTTACTTCTTGCAAGGCAATGGGGTTAAGTAGTTTGCCCAAGGCCACACAGCTAGGTAATTATTAAGTGTCTGAAGCTGGATTTGAACTCAGGTACTCCTGACTCCAGGGCTGGTGCTCTATCCACTGCGCCACCTAGCTGCTCCCCATTTATTCAACTTTAAAGAAAAACAAAAGCAATTTCCAGAAAATGGGAATTCTACTATTCTCTGCTATGGGCAGGTTCCATCAACAGTATGATGTAATATTCTGGGTATCACATTTCCATTTTTAAAATTTTTTGGCCTCAACCTTTTCTTTAAATTAAATCAATTTTTTCCAGTACATAGCATTTTATTTTTTCCAATTGCATATAAAAATAATGTTTATATTAATTTTTATATAAAATTTTGAGTTCCAAAATTTTCTCCCTTCCCTTCCCTTTCATTAAGATGGCAAACAATTTGATATAGGTTATATATGTAGGCCACAAGACATTAACAAGTTGTAGCATTTCTCCAGTAGGACAACCACAATGGTAAAAGAATGAGATTACATGACTTTTAAAGTTTGGTTGAAGGAAATAGGGTTGCTTAATCTGGGGAAGGAAAGACTTGGGATCACACAATAGATGCCCTTTAAAAAATTATTATATCATTATCCATTAATAAACAATTCTTTAAGTGGTAACAAAAGGAAATAAGTAATGATTATACTTGAAACCATAAGCTTCCATTATTTATAGCTCACTTTTTATGTAGTATTTTTAGGTTTTCAAAGCACTTTACAAATATTGTTTCATTTTATTCTTACAAAAATTCTGGGAGATAGGTACTATTATTAATGCCATTTTATAGATGAGAAAACTCATAAATGAAATGGCTAGAAACTAAGTTACTTCCCCAGAGTTACATAGCTACTTAGTGCCTAAGACTATATTTGAACTTCTCTTTGGGGGGGGGGTTATTTATTTTATATTATTACAATAGTCTTATTGTGGGAGTAAACATAACCCCCCCCCAAAAAAGATTAGAAACCTCAAGAATAGTGAGAGAGGAAAAAGAAATGTACTTTAATCTGTTCAGATTCCAATGGCTGTCTCTGGGATTCTTCTTCACCATAAGTCCACCAAAGAAGTTGCTTCAATATTTTTCTGACAGTTGCTATTACTAGCTGTATTTCCCTCTACTCTATTCCTTCCCACTCTCATTTATTCTATTCTCTTTCTCCTTTCACCCTGTCTCTGTTCAAAAGTGTGTTGTATCTGAGTACCCTCTCCCTAGATCTTCCCTCTCTTCTATCACCTATTCCCCACTTCCCTCCCTCCATTTCCCCTTATCCCATCCCTCTCTTCTCATTTTTCTCTAGGGTAAGATAGATTTCTATACCCTATTAAGTGTGTATGCTATTTCCTCTCTGAGTCATTTCTGATGAGAATGAAAGCTCACTCTTTCCCCCTAACCTTCCCCCATTCTACTCCACTGAAAAAGCATTTCTTTGCTCTTATGTGAAATATCTTAGCCCCTTCTTCCTCTCCTTTCTCTTCCTCCCAGTACTATCCTTTATCACCCATTGACTCCATCTTTTTACTCTATTATATCATTATATCCAACTCCTTCCTGGGCTTTGTCTATATATGCTCCTTCTAACAGCTCTTATAAATGAGAAAATTCATATGAGTTATCAATATCTTCTTCCCATGCAGGAATACAAACAGATCAACATCATTAAGTTCTTCATAATTAGTCCTTCTCCTCTGCCCTCTCTAATGGTTCACCTGAGTCCTGTACTTGGAGATTAAACTTTCTGTCAGCTCTGGTTGGTTCAATAGGAAAGTTTGAAAATACCCTGTTTCATTGTAAGTTCATCTTTTCCCCTGAAAGAGGATGTTCAGTTTTACTTGGTAGTTGATTCTTGGTTGTAAATCAAGATCTTTTGCCTTCCATAATATTATATTCCAAGTCCTACAAGCCCTTAAGGTAGATGCTGCCATATCCTGTGTAATCCTGATTATAGAGACATAACAGTTGAATTGTTTGTTTCTGGCAGCTTTTAGTATTTTCTCTTTGACTTGAGAGTTTTGGAATTTGGCCAAAATATTCCTGGAAGTTCTTCTTTTGGGATCTCTTTCAGGAGGTGATCTATGAATTCCCTCAATTTCTATTTTACCCTCTGATTCTAGGATCTCAGGGAAATTTTGCTATATTATTTCTTGAAAAATGAAGTCGAGGCTCTTTTCCTGGTTGTGACTTTCAAGTAGCCCAATAATTTTTAAATTATCTCTCTAGCATCTGTTTTTGAGGTCAGTTTTTTCCCAATGAGATATTTCACATTTTCTTCTAATTTTTGTTTTTTTTGGAATAGTTTTATTTCTTCCTGATTTCTCACAAAGTCATCAGCTTCCTTCAGTTCCATTTTGTATTTGAAGGAGTTATTTTCTTCAGAAAGCTTTTTTATCTCCTTTTCCAGCTGTCCAAATCTGCTTTTTTTTTTTTTTTTTGAGGTATTCTTCTCATTTGCCTTTTGTTTTGCTTTTTCCATTTGGCCTAAACTGGTTTTTAACATATTATTTTCTTCAAGTTTTAAAAGATTTCTTTCACCAAGCTGCTGATTTGGTTTTCATGATTTATCTGCATCATTCTCATTTCTTTCTTTCTTTCTTTCTTTCTTTCTTTCTTTCTTTCTTTCTTTCTTTCTTTTTTTTTAGGGTTTTTGCAAAGCAAATGGGGTTAAGTGGCTTGCCCAAGGCCACACAGCTGGGTAATTATTAAGTGTCTGAGACCAGATTTGAACCCAGGTACTCCTGACTCCAGGGCCGGTGCTTTATCTACTGTGCCACCTAGCCGCCCCCCATCACTCTCATTTCTCCTCCCATTTTTTTCCTTTACCTCCCTTAATTGCTTTTCTTTTTTTTCCTTTTTTCTTTTTAGTTTTTTTTTGCAAGGCAAACCAGGTTAAGTGGCTTGCCCAAGGCACAGCTAGGTAATTATTAAGTGTCTGAGACCGGATTTGAACCCAGGTACTACTGACTCCAAGGCCGGTGCTTTATCCACTATGCCACCTAGCCGGCCCTCTTAATTGCTTTTCAAAATCTTTTTTGAGTTCATCCATAGCCTGAGCCCATTTTCTATTTTTCTTGGAGGTTTTGGGTACAGAAGCTTTGCTTTTGTCATCTTCTGAATCTTCCATGGGATCAAAGTAATTTTCTATGGTCAGATTCTTCTTTTTCTTTTGTTTGCTCATTTCCTCATCCTATGGCTGATTTACTGCACTTCCAAGGCTTTAGGGGGTTTGGGGGACAACTCACAGAGTCTTATGAGAGGCTCTGAGCCCAAACTGCAACTTGGATCTGAGTATGGGCAAACAGCTGAATTCTGACCCAGGGAGAGCAGAGGGACCTCTGTAGTCTCCCCCAACCCCCTTACCATCTGTGGGCTGCACTTTTTTGGAGGTATAGGCTGGCTTCCCTGATTCCTGCTGCAGGTTCTCACCACAGGGCTGCTCTGAGGCTGGTGCTCACTCTGTACTCACTCTGGTGTGGCAGAGTTCTCTCACCACCCCTTCAAGCTGCTCCCGCTGATCCTGGGTCCAGGAGGTCTGGAAACGGTTTCCTCGGCCATGAACCCAGGTGCCCCAGCGTTCTAGGCACTTAGCTCAGCTGCACTGCACTATGGCTGTGCTTCCAGCAGCTTTTTCCAACCCTGGGTCCCAGTGAAGCAGATCTTTCCTGTGGAACTTCTAAGTTTGCTTGGACTAGGAAATTGTATCACTCAGTTTTTCTGTGGGTTCTGCCCCCTCTAAATTTTTTTTTTTTTAGATTTTGCAAGGCAATGGGGTTAAGTGGCTTGCCCAAGACCACATGACTAGGTAATTATTAAGTGTCTGAGGCTGGATTTGAACTCAGGTACTCCTGACTCCAAGGCCAGTGCTCTATCTACTGCGCCACCTAGCCGCCCCTGCCCCCTCTAAATTTTGACTAGAGTTTGATGGCTTTTGGAGTTTTGGGGGGAATGAGTTTCCTGGAATTCCTGCCTTCACACCACTATCTTAGCCCTGCCCCCTAAAGCTCACTTTTTAAAAATGTGCATATTAACAATCTGGTAACAAAATCAACCTATTTGTATCTGTGTCCCCTTCTAAACTTTTTTCTGTGTATTTATCCAGGTTTTGTTATTGTGATTATTATTCTTTGTTCTAGTTGATGTGAATGTTTGCTGTTCTATTTGGTTTGATTTTGCCACTCTAAATCCACTTCTAAGTTTTCCTACAGTTACTTATTTTCTTAATATTCTATATTTCTCATAGTACAATAATATCATATTATGCTACTTATTTTATTATATTATATATTACAATTTGCTCATTTGCTCTTCATTCTTTGGACATGTAGTTTGCTTTCAGTTTTTTCTGATGATGATGATGATTTTTTTTTTGTCCTTCATTTTGAAAGAAGACCATGGCCTCAGGGAGGTAATGCCATGTTAAGCACATGAATTGGATTTAAGTGAGGGGATGCTGTGCTAAGTCACAAGTCTTAGTTTCTCCTCTGAAGCCACCTGGATCCAATGGCCAGATATGAATCAGAATGACTGGAGATGGCCCTGGATGAGAGGCAATCAGGGTTAAGTGACTTGCCCAAGGTCACACAGCTAGTAAATGTCAAGTGTCTGATGCTAAATTTGAACTAGTATCCTTCTGACTCCAAGACCAGTGTTCTATTCACTATACCTTTTAACTGTCCTATATTATTATTATTATTGCTAGATAGTTATTTCTATTATAAATAAAAAGGGATTAGCATAAGCATTAATTATATAGTACCAGGAACCTTACTAATTATTTTACAAATATCATCTCATTTGATCCTCACAACAATCCTGTTATTTTTTCCATATTACAGTTGAGGTTAACAAAAGTTAAGTGGGGGCGGCTAGGTGGCATAGTGGATAAAGCACCGGCCCTGGAGTCAGGAGTACCTGGGTTCAAATCCGATCTCAGACACTTAATAATTACCTAGCTGTGTGGCCTTGGCAAGCCACTTAACCCCATTTGCCTTGCAAAAAAAACTAAAAAAAAAAGTTAAGTGACTTGACCAATATTTCAGAGCTGCTAAATATCTGAGTCTAATTTGAACTCTTGTCTTCTTGATTTCTAGCACCTCTAGTCTTTGGGTCACCTAGCTGACTCTAAGATTATTTTTGTATAGCTTGTCTTTGCTCTCCTATCAATAACAGGGATGTACCTCACCCCACAAACTCCATAAATGTCCCAACTATCTCCCTCTTTTTCTAGAAGCCAAATTGTATACCATCACCCTCTATTCCATTCTTTGTAACTCTGATATACCATATAGCAATGCTGAAAGGTCTTTATTAATACTTTGGAAAGAAAGCATATAAAGCACCTGCTGTGAGATTAAAAAGCAACTTGCACAATGGGATAGAGTTTTCCTTAGGTTTCCATACCTGGGGTTTTTTCCTTTCTTTTCTCATAAAATTGCAATGAAGTGTCATTTGAGAGCTCATTGGCCAGTTGCAACTAAGGTTGCTTTTTTCTCATTCCTTGATACTATATCTTGATATCCTTGAAATTTGAGAAAATTGTCATCAATCTCTGGAAATTATTACACAGTACTAAATATCCCCTAAAAGCCCTTGAGATTAAAATATCTTCACCCACTACTCTGACATTCTTCTGCATCTCCTTCAGCTCTCAGGACCTAGTTTGTATCTTGACCAACATCTGTTGCTGAACCTGTATCAGCCAGTCTAGAATCAGAAAAACCAACCCATACACATTGGGAACTTTCTATCTTCCCTACATCTATTATCTATGAAGCTCAAACATGGCACTGAACTGAAACAAGTCAGAGTGGTATACATAGAGAGAAAATTATACAACTCTTGAACTTTTTCTTAAGGTCTTGGATAACCCTGGTTTTAGAGGGGAATACACTTCTATCAAAGATTTTATTTATTTTGAGTTTTACAATTTTTCCCCCAATCTTACTTCCCTCCCTCACTCACCCCCTCAGAAAGCAATTTGTCAGTCTTTACTTTGTTTCCATGTTGTACATTGATCCAAATTGAGTGTGATGAGAGAGAAGGGAATATACTTCTACTACTCACTACATATGTTTTGAGGCCCCAATAGTTTGGTTTCTATTCATACAAAACAAACAATCCCAGTCACAATTACATTCGACTTTTTTTTAAAAAGAGTATTTTATTTTCCTCTCAATTATATGAAAAAACAATTTTTTAAAATTTTGAGTTCCAAATTTTCTCCCTTCCTACCTTTCCCCTCTTCCTGCAATGGTGAGCTATCTGATATAGGTTATGCTTGTGTAGTCATATAAAATATATTTCCATGTAAATTATTTTGAAGAAGAAAACTTGAAAAAATGAAGAAGAAAGAGAGAAAGGAAGAAAGGGAGGGAGTCCAGCCTCAGACACTTAATAATTATCTTGTTGTGTGGCCTTGGGCAAGCCACTTAACCCCATTTGCCTTGCAAAAAAAGCCTAAAAAAACACATTAAAAACAAAACTACTTCTCTACTATCTGCTCCCCCTTCTAGTTTTCCCAGTTCACATAATGAGTAAACTCACTGAAGCAGTAACAAAATCTTTTAGCACACAGCTAACTTGGGCAAGTTCTGAGAAAGTGTTACTCTTGGTAACATACATTTTCCTTGAGCTTAGAAACTGCTAAACTCTCACAGATGTGCTTTAAGGAATTTTTCTTTTGAAGCTCTAAATAATGATGAGTCCATACATCCTTTTTCTATATAGCTCTTTAAATAACATGAGATTCTGTTTTGTACAATAAGCTGTCAGAAAAGTGATGTCTTTTCTCTAAACAAAGCAAGTATAAAGCTGGGAGGGATGGCTAACACTTTGGATCCAAAAGAATCTTGACAGTCCAGAGTCCACTGCACTGAAATCTAACATGATGAATTGTTGGGAGCCAGGGTCTCTAAGCTGCTTGACATAGTCGTGGCAAGAAGACTCAAGGCGGTCACACCACCTGATGGAACAACATTTCCTTCTTCAATATATGTAGGGATTCCATGTATACCTATATTTGTAGGACTAATATTGATTGCAAAACTTACCTATCCTAATAGTGGAATGACTATAAAGGAAGGATTCCAGGGAAATTTCTTGAATAACACAGATTGTAAACTCTGTCCAAATTTAACAGGATTGCCTCTCCCCGAGGCATATAAAAGGTTCCACCATTATGAAATCTTTGGAAAATACAACACTGGGAATTCCAAGGAGATGTCAGAATATATAGAGGGAAGACAGATACAAGATGGGTTAGGTAAAATTACTGGTAAATCAACAGCTTTGACCCCCTTATCATACACAGGAATATATGATAAAGATGGTGAAAGAATAGTTAGTATAGGTGACCAATATGTGAACTTCAACAGCCTTAGTTTATTGGGAAAGAATAAAAAGTCATAGAAACTGTGGTGTCTATCAACAAGGGCTAAAAGGAAAATAGTTATTGAAGAAATTAACGGATGGGTGGACAAACATAACTGCCCTTACTGTAGGTTGTCAAGGGAGCGTATCAAAAAACATTACATACATGGCACAATAACATAGAAACATTCCGTTAAATGAATTATATCAAAGATTATTATTAGGAAAGTTCTGCTTAATTAATAACTTTACTATGCAGCAACAAATTAGGTGACAGACAGGTTGAGGTCATCACGGTCTGAACAGGGACAAGAAATTAACTATATGATTAAATTTGTAACCACATGAACTACATGATTAAACTTGTAAGCACATGAACTATATGATTGATAATGAAACTTGTAAACTTTTGTAACCAAGGAAATGATCTTGGCTTGCTTGCTTGATGCTTATATGATTCTGAGACTATAAAAATAAATCTGAGCAGCTGACAGTCAGTCAACCTGATTCTACCTTCAAACCCTTGCATTGACTCAATTCTTTTCCCTGACTCTATCCCTCCTGTCAGGTTCCAGAGACCCCACGGGCCCACAATGAACTTCATTAAGGATAACTGTAAAGTCTTTAACCTGGGTTTAAAAAACAAAGTCAGTTCCATAAATATGAATTCAGGAAGGTATGATAGATGGTAGTTATTTTGAAAATCAGTATATTGTGAAAGCCAAAAAAGCCAATGCAGTCTTGGGCTACATTAAGAAAGGCATAGTTTTCAGAAATAAAGGAATGATAATTCTGGCATCATCAGGCCTTATCTGAAGTATTGTGTTCAGTTCTGGACACCATGGTTTAAGAAAGTCATTAATAGGCTGGCAATTATCCAGAGTAGGGCAATAAGGATGATGACAGACGTTGAGTATATGACTAATAAAGACTGATTTAAGCAACAGGCCGTGTTTAGTCTGGAGAAAAGACTCATGGGGGAAATGATAGCTGTTTTCAAATATTTGGAATTATCAAAAGGATGAAGGACTAGATTTGTTTCATTTGATCATAGAGATCAGGACTAGGAGCAATGGGTGAAAGTTCCAAAGATAGAAATTTAGGCTTAATGTTAGAGAAAATCTCTTACAATTATGGTTATTCAAAAGTGGAATGGCTTGCCTTCAGAAATGATGGGTAGGCTATGTTAGGAATTCCTTTCTGTATGTATGATTTGGACTAGATGGTGATGGAGATGCCATCTAACTCTTGAATTTCAAAGTTCTGCCTGACTTTCCTGCTCTATTTCCCCCTCACTAACCAGAGGAGAGCAAGTTACAAAGGTAAATCTCTGAAAGTTTTACTATCTCTCAGGCTATAGATGGTGCTAGAGGGCAATCCTTTCTCCAGTCAATCAGCTCTCAGCAAAGTAGTATTTTTCTTCCAAACAATACAGATCCCAACAAAAGACCTGAAGATCTTTCTTCTCTGATCAGTGCCTGTCAGCTTCTCATATTCTGTCTTTTTAAAGTGATTCCTGTGATTTCTGTCCCCTATCTTTTTGTGCTCAATGAACTTTCTCTGATATTTTCTTATATTTTCTATCTTTAGTTTCTCTTATGATGTATATATCAAAAAATCCACTTTCCTCTTGGGGTTAACTGAACTAGTCTTATATAATCTTCCCATAGTCTACAAATACTTACTTGATTCTTAGCTTATCATCTGCATATTTCAAAAAGCTGAAACAGCAACATGCAAATAAACTTGTGGATCTCAATAAACTGCAAATACCATTAACTCAATCAGTGCTCTGCCTTTGAACAGGTTCTTTCAGGATTTACCTCAGAAGCAATTATCTCTCAGTTCTCAGAAAGCTTGGATCTATCAACATTTTTTCCAAAAAAACATCAATGTTCCTTATGCACGTGTTCTTTTTTTCTACACCTTTCAACAACCAAAATGTCTACATTCTAAAGGGCTAGTACCTTACAGACCTGTTATGAGAAATTTCCCCTGGATTGGCAAACTCATTCAAGAGTTAATCCTGACAACAATGGCTATTTTAGGCTTTCTTGTTCTACAGGCTTGAGCAAAAATCATTTTTTTAAAAGTAAGAACTCACTGCTATGCTAGGGATAGCATCACCAAACAGCTGTTTTCCCTAATTCCTGTTTTGAGGATTTTTTTTTAGGGTTTTGCAAGGCAAACAGGGTTAAGTGGCTTGCCCAAGGCCACACGGCTAGGTAATTATTAAGTGTCTGAGACTGGATTTGAACCCAGGTACTCCTGACTCCAGGGCCGGTGCTTTATCCACTACACCACCTAGCCGCCCTGTTTTGAGGATTTCTAGCACTGTTTGCAAAGCTACTGGAGATGAATGGACATCCCTGAGTGGAGCTTCAAAGAGGAAAATATGAAGGTAAATGGAAAGAGACCAGATATAGCCACATTCCCATCTCATGTAATTAAATCTTTTTCCCAATCAAAAAAAAAAAAAAGATTGAGAGGTCACAAATCTTTCTTCTCCCTTGTGCTTAAACTCATCCTATGACTGTCCTTGCTGTTACCATGATAAACAGATAATCCTGATGTAGGCTAAACAAATATGAAGTTCTTTAGTCAACTAATGAAAATAAACTTGCCTGCAAGGTTAACACAGAGAGAAATAAGTGGGTTTTAGCAACATGGGAGTGATGATTAACCTTGAAGGACTCTCTCATTCCATCTGTGCAACAAGTGGGAACAATTTTGGATTGTCTGCAAAGGAGAGTGCCATCTGTATCCAGATAAGGAGATGTGGAGTTTGAACAAAGTTCAAGGACTATTCCCTTTAATTTAGGAAAAAACAGATATCTTATTGTCTGATCTTGTTACTTCTTAGACTTCTTGTCTCTTCTTTTTTTTCCTCCTTTTCTTTCTGTTTTTTTTTTTTTTTTGCAAGGCAAATGGGGTTAAAGTGGCTTGCTCAAGGCCACACAACTAGGTAATTATTAAGTGTCTGAGATTGGATTTGAACCCAGGTACTCCTGACTCCAGGGCTGGTGCTTTATCCACTATGCCACCTAGCCACCCTTTCTTGTCTCTTCTCTAAGGATATGATTTCTCTCTCATCACACTGAATTTGGATCAAGGTACAACATGGAAACAAAGTAAAAACTGACAGATTGCTTTCCATGGTGGGGGGGAAGTAAGATTGGGGGGAAAATTGTAAAACTCAAATAATATCTTTAATAAAAATAAATTTAAAAAAGAAATAAGTGAATTTTTTTAAATATAAGAGGTTCCTTTCAATTACTGTTCAGCAAGATATCTTTCGTAAATAATTCTCCCACAGCTGTGTTTCTGTGTCCTTGTATTAAAACTTTTCTTGACCTAACTCCAAAACTGTAACTCATGGTTATTACCACCACCATCTATATTCCCAAAGGCAAAATCACAGATCAAAAGAGATGTGGTTCTTAATGAATAATGTCATATTGCTTTCCAGAATAATTGTACCAATTCATATCTCTCTCAGTGGTGTAATAGTTTACAGACCAAACCACTGATCCTATTGGTGAGAAGCATGTTGCCCTAGAGATGACTAAATGACTAAATGGAGAATATCCTTCTCCAATGCTTTTATCAGGGAGGTCATTCCCAACCACTGTTACTCTACCTTCATTTATACCCTAATAGCAAAATAGACTTTTGAGGAAGGACAGGATTAAAAGAAAGAGAAGAATAAAGACATACAGAGGGGCTGGAGCAGAATCTATTTTATTTCAGTTGAAATAAAAAAAAAGACAATGGTAGGAATACAGCAAAAGTAGACCTAATTAAAGCAGATAATCAGGGAAACTACACTTTGCTAAAAGGTAACCTAGACAAGTGGCAGTTAGGTGGTACAGTAGATTAAGTACAGGGCCTGGAGTTAGGAAGATCTAAGTTCAAATCTAGCCTTAGATATTTATTAGCTATATGATCCTAGGAAAGTTCCTTAATTTCTTTAGGATAGAGGTTCTTATCCAGCCTCAGACACTTGACTCTCACTAGTTGTTTGACCCTGGAAAAGTCACTTAACCCTGATTGTCTCTCATCCAGGACCATCTCCAGTCATCTTGATTCATATCTGGTCGTTGGACCCAAATGATTCTGTTTCCTTTCCTTTTTTATAAAAAAAAATTATTCATTTAAGGCAATGGGGTAAACTGATTTGCCCAAGGTCACACAGCTAGGCAATTGTTAAGCATCTGAGGTGGGATTTGAGCTCAGTTCCTCCTGACTCCAGGGCCAGTGCTTTATCCACTGCACCACCACCTAGCTGCCCTATCCCCTAATGACTGGAGGAGAAAGTGTGGTTGGTGACTTAGTACAGCACCCTCTCACTTTAATACATCAAGTGGCCTCACCGACCTGGTGTTGTGGTCTTCTTCAAAAATGAAAGACAAACATTATATGCCTCAGTTCCATATCTGTAAAATAGGGGTATACAGAGAAGGAAATAGAAAATCATTCCAGTATCTTTGTCAAGAAAACTGCATGGACTCACATAAATTCAGACATAACTCAACATGATGATGTTTGTCCTTCATTCTCGAAGAAGAGCATAACGTCAGGGAGGTGTTGCCAAGACAAGCACATGAATTGGATTTGACTGAGGGGGTGCTGTGTGCTAAGTCAGCAGTCTCACTTCCTCTCCAGAGCCATCTGGATCCAGTAGCCAGATATGAATCAGGATGATTGGAGTTGGCCCTGGATGTGAAATATTCAGAGTTAAGTGACTTGCCCAATATGAATAACATGGATATATGTTCTGCATGATTTCTTTTTAAAAAACAGTTTTATTCATTTGAATTCAAATATAAAATGATAAAAAAATTTTATACACAGCACAACACAAAAAGAATATTCAATATGAAACCATGAATCTCCATTTCACTTTTTACTTTTTAAAAAAAACTATGTAATAAATACTACTTTTCTGTGCTTCCCTCTGAATTTTCTTTGGTTCTCTGCAGTCCACTTTTTTTTTTCTACCTCCCTCTCGTCCTTCTCAGCAGAAGGTCACCATTAGACACAGATTTGCATATATTTATCAGTTTTTTAATTTATATTTTTTTGAATATATTCAAGATTTTATTTATTTTGAGTTTTACAATTTTTCTCCTAATCTTACTTCCCTCCCCCCACCCCCCACCCCCACAGAAGGCAGTTTGTCAGTCTTTACATTGTTTCCATGCTAAACATTGATCCAAATTGAGTGTGATGAGAGAGAAATGATATCCTTAAGGAAGAAACAAAAAGTATAAGAGATAGCAAGATCAGACAATAAGATATCAGGTTTTTTTTCCCCTAAATTTAAAGTAATAGTCCTTGGTCTTTGTTCAAACTCTGAAGTTCTTTCTCTGGATACAGATGGTGTTTGTTCTCCATTGCAGATGGCCCCAAATTGTCCCTGATTGTTGCAATGATGGAATGAGTAAGTCCATCAAGGTTGATCATCACCCCCATGTTGCTGTTTGGGTGTATAGTGTTTTTCTGATTCTGCTCATCTCACTCAGCATCAGTTCATGCAAATCCCTTCAGGCTTCCCTGAATTCCCATCCCTCCTGGTTTCTATTAGAACAATAGTGTTCCATACATATAACACAGTTTACTAAGCCATTCCCCAATTGAAAGACATTTACTTGATTTCCAATTCTTTGCCATCACAAACAGAGCTGCTATGAATATTTTTGTACAAGTGATGTTTTTACCCTTTTTCATCATCTCTTCAGGATATAGACCCAGTAGTGGTATTGCTGGGTCAAAGGGTATGCACATTTTTTTTTACAAATAATGTTTTTTATACATTAATAAAATATTCTTGTTTAAGAGTAAACAAAATACCCCCCCCAAAATAGACTCACTTGAGTGATAAAGTAAAGGGGAGAGAAAAAAATTAAAATTAAAATTAAAAAATATAATAGTAATAATTGTAGGTATTGCCAGGTGGCACAATGGACAGAGCACCAGCTCTGGAGCCAGAAGCACTGGAGCCCATATCCGGCCCCATACACCCAACAATCACCCAACTGTATGACATTCAAGCCACCCCAACCCCACTGCCCTGCAAAAACCAAAAAAAAAAAAGAAAAAAAAGACCAAAAATAAAATAAAATATTAATAATAGTAGGGGTGGCTGGGTGGCAGACAGAGCATTGGCCCATGAGCCAGGAGCACCCGGGGCCAAATCCGGCCTCAGACACCCAATGATCACCCTGCTATGTGGCCCCAGGCAGGCCACCCAGCCCCATTTGCCCTGCATTCCCCTCAGAATAATAATAATAATAATAATAATAATAATAATAATAATAATAATAATAATAAATGTACTTCAGTCTTTGTTCCAACACCAACAACTCTGTGGCAGGTGGATCACATTCTTTATGATAAGTCCATTGCAAAAGTTACTTCCATATTTTCCCATTGCTGATCACAACTCATCCTTTTGCATTTCTCCACTACCATGTACTATATTTTCTCTCTCCTTTCACTCTGACTCTGCTGTAGGGTAGCTGAGTGGCACAGCAGACAGATCCCTGGTCCTGGGGCCAAGAGGCCCTGAGCCCCCATACCACCCCTTAGGCCCAGCATCCACCTGGCCCTATGGTCCCGGACAGGCCATCCAATCCCAGCCCCTTGCAAGAAGTAAAAAAGAAAATGTGTTATATCTGACCACTCTCCCCCCATGGTCCATCCTCTCTTCCATCACTTACATCCCCCCCTTCCCCCTGTCACCCCCTTCTTACTCCAGATGCCTATATCCCATTGAGTATATATGCTGTTTCCTCTCCTAACCACCTCGGATGAGAGCAAAGATTCCCTCATTCCCCCTTGTCTTCCCCCCTTCCATATCATTGCAATAGCTCATTGTAATAAAGAAAAATCTTATTATATGAAATATCTTGGCATATTCCACCCTCTCCTTTTTCTTTCTCCCATTACATTTCCCTTTTTTCTATTGACTCCATTTTTACACCATATTTTATCTTCAAATCCAGCTTTTTCCTGTGCTTCAACTATAAAAGCTCCTTCTACCTGCTCTATTAACTGAGAATGTTCATATGAGTATTATCAGTATTATTTTTCTATGCAGGAATACATGCAGTTCATCATCATTAAGTCCCTCATATTTTCCCCTTCTCCAATCTCTATGCTTCACCTGAGTCCTGTATTTGAAGATCAAACCTTTTGTTCAGCTCTGGCCATTCCGAGAGGAACATTTGAAATTCCCCTGGTTCATTGAAAGTCCATCTTTTTCCCTGGAAGAGGACATTCAGCCTTGCTGGGTAGTTGATTCTCGGATGCATTCCAAGCTCTTTTGCCTTCCGGTACATTATATTCCAAGCCCTACAAGCTTCCAATGTAGTTGCTGCCAAGTCCTGTGTGATCCTGACTGCAGCTCCACGATATTTGAACTGTGTCCTTCTGGCGGCTTGTAATATTTTCTCTTTGACTTGGGAGTTCTGAAACTTGGCTATAATATTCCTGGGGCTTGGTTTTTGGGATCTCTTTCTCTGGGGGATCGGTGGATTCTCTCCATTTCTATTTTGCCCTCTGCTTCTAGGATATCAGGGCAATTTTCCTGTAGTAATTCTTTGAAAATGATGTCAAGGCTCTTTTCCTGATCATGACTTTCAGGTATTCCAATAATTTTTAAGTTATCTTTCCTAAATCTGTTTTCCATTATCAGTTGTTTTTTCAATGACATATTTCACATTTTCTTCTAATTTTTCATTTTTTTTGGTTTTGAAGTAATGAGTCCTGATTTCTTGTAAATTCATCAGTCTCCCTGAGTTCTATTCTTTGTCTGAAGGATTTGTTTTCCTCAGAGAGTTTTCTTATCTCTTTTTCCATCTGGCCAATTTTGCTTTTTAAAGCATTCTTCTCTTCAATAACTTTTTTTTTAGGTTTTTGCACGGCAAATGGGGTTAAGTGGCTTGCCCAAGGCCACACAGCTAGGTAATTATTAAGTGTCTGAGACCGAATTTGAACCCAGGTACTCCTGACTCCAGGGTGGTGCTTTATCCACTGCGCCACCTAGCTGCCCTTCCTCAATAACTTTTTGAATTGTTTTATCCATTTGACCTAAGCTGGTTTTTAGCATTCTATTTTCTTCAGCATTTTTTTTTTGGATTTCTTTGACTAGGCTGCTGACTTCATTTTCATGTTTTTCCTGCATCTCTCTCATTTCTTTTCCCAGTTTTTCTTCTAACTCCTTCATTTGATTTTCAAAGTCTTTTTTGAGCTCTGTCAAAGCCTGATCCCAATTTCTGTTTTTCTTGGAGTCTTTAGATGCAGGAGCTTGTGATTCCTCATCTTCAGACTGAGTATTTTGATCCTTCTTGGGATCATAGATAATGTATTTCTCAATGGTGTTCCTCTTTTTTCTCTGCTTGCTCATTTTCTCAGTCTAAGCCTGTTTTGGGGGTGCTTCCTGATCTTTTGGGACACTCCCACAAGGGTCTCAGTGTGTGAGTCTCTGTCCTCCCTCCTGGTCTGTGAATGACCATATGCGCCCCCCTCTGCCATGGGGCTGAGGTGGGGGGGGGACTGCTCTTCTATGGAGGGGCCTAGACTGCAATCAGGATCTGAATATGGTCAGAGCCCCAGAGTCCTGTTCCAGGGACAGAGGACAGAGCTCTGCATTCTCTCTCTCTTCACTCTTCTCCCTCAGCTCAATGGGCTCATGCCCTGGGGGCTCCTGTTTATGGGCTCAGCCTGCTTATGTTTCCTGGAGGTTCCACTCCCCCTTCCCCCAATTTGTGTGTAGGTAAGGAAACTCACAGCTCCCAGCTCCCTAGGGCTGCCTCCCGGAGGCTGAAGTTCTTTCACTTTGGTGGGCCACCCTTCTGGCAGGCCGCCCCTCCAACCCCAGGGAGCAGAGCCTTTCTGCTCTTTTCCAGGTTACCTGGAGTAGGAGAACTGCCTCACTGGGTCCCTCTGTGGGTTCTGTCTCTCAAAAATTTAGTTAAAGTCCTTAGTTTCGAAGATTTATGAGAGCGCGCCTAAGACAGGATCTGCTATTGTTGCCATCTTCT
Source organism: Macrotis lagotis (assembly GCF_037893015.1). Lineage (NCBI taxonomy): Eukaryota > Metazoa > Chordata > Mammalia > Peramelemorphia > Peramelidae > Macrotis > Macrotis lagotis. The sequence continues at coordinate 227,901,892 of NC_133660.1, read as the reverse complement.
AATTTATCTTTTTAAAAACTATTTATCAGTTTTTTCCCTGAAGGTGGATAGCATGTTCCTTCGTGGGTCTTTTGTAGTTGATTTGAATATTTATACTCAAAAATAACTTAGTTGCTGTTACTGTATGCCACATTCTCTTGGTTTTACTCATTTCATGCTTCATTATTTTCTGCAAGTCTTGTTTTTCTAAAATCAACCTGCTTGTCTTTTCTTAAAGCATAGTAGTAGTAATTCATCACAATCATGGATCACAATTTGTTCAGCCATTCCCCAAAGATGGGCATCCCCTTAACTTCTAGTTCTTTATCACCACAAAGAGAGATGCTATAAATCCTTTAGAACTTATGAATTCTTTTCCTTTTTCCCTGATCAATTTGGGAAATAGACTTAATGGTGGTATTGTTAGGTCAAAGGGTATGCACAGTTTTATAACTCTTTAGGCATAATTCCAGATTACTCTTCAAAATGTTTGGATCACTTCACAATTCCACCAACAGTGTATTTGTATCTCTATATTTCAATAAGCCTTCCAACAATTGCCATTTCCCTCTTCTGTGATTTTAGACTTTCAAGTCTTTAATCAATAATGATTTAAAGTTATGCTTTGTTCATCTAAAAAATGGCCTGTTCCTATCCTCTGACCACATATCATTTGGGGAATGACTCATATTCTTATATATTTGACAAAGTTCTCTTTATATTTGTGATATGAGACTTTTATCTGAGAAACTTTATAAAAATTTCCCCTAATTTTCTCTTTTCCTTCTAATTTTAGCTATATTGGTTTTATTTGTACAAATCCTGTTTAATTTAATATGATCAAAATTATCTATTCCATACCTCACAATTCTCTCTGTCTCCTGTTTATTCATAAATTCTTCTATCCATAAATCTTCTAATTTTCTTATGATATGTCCCTTTATATCTAGGTCATGTAACCATTTTGACTTTATCTTGGTAAGTGATGTAAGATGCTGATCTGTACCATTTCTTCCTGATTACTTGCCAGGTTTCTCAACAATTTTTTCTTTTACCAAATAATGAATTCGTATTCCAAAAGCTTAAATCTTTACACTTGTCAAAGACAAAATTACTGTAACTCTGTTCCACTGATCTACCTTTTTATTTCTTTTTTTTTTACTTTTTTTATTTCTTAACCAGTATGAGACAGTTTTAAGAATTACAGACTTAAAAAATAGTTTAAAATCTAGTACAGTGAAATCTCTTTCCTATACATTTCTTTTTATTAATCCCTTTGACATTCTTGACTTTTTGTACTTCCAAATACATTTTGTTATAATTTTTTTCAGCTCATTAAATTTTTTTTGTAATTTAATGGGGATGTCATCAAATAAAATTTGTTGAGATAGAATTGTAATTTTTATTATGTTTGTTTTGCCTATCCATTAATAATTAATATTTTTCCATATGCTTACTTTTAGCTTTGTAAAAGACCATTGTTTTTATTATTTAATCAAATTTATCTACTTTGTCATAATTCTTTCCACTTGTCAAAACCTAAGAATTTCCCCCATTTTCATAATTACTACAGAGGAAACATTCTGCTACTCTCTATAGACACTTTTCCAGCATTCTCATCCCAATTCACATTTATACTGGTGAGTCAGGTCTGTCAGAGCAACACTAGCTATATTTCCCTCTCAGGTTTCTGAGGGATTGGGAGCATCTTTCATTAAGATTATTGGCTAGTCTTCATTCTGGTATACTATTCCCAATGTTAATTGCCAGTGATTAGCACATAAGTTTCATTTAGCCAATTAATACAAATTAGCTTTTACGAAAGGACATTTGCTGCAAAAATTTAACAAGAACACAAACTACAAAATAATTATTTCTCCCCCCCCAACATCTGAGGACATACTCTTCCCTTATGTTTCTCCAGTCCTTGGGGGGAAAAGGGCTTAAACTTTGTAACCAACATCTCCTCCACCAAGTTCACTTGCATAAGGCACAACTGATAAATTGCTGTTGATGTCCTTCATTCTATTGTGATAAATAAAAAGCTTGAGAGGCATAGTTTCTGGATAATTTAATCATTAATTAATAACAAATTAATTTAAGTGATAAACTAATTTAATAATTATAAGTCTAGTTATCATATTATCAATAAAAGAAGTTAATGGCACTCTCAAATGTCAAAGACCACTCATGAAAGGCGGCTTACAGTTTATATGCCCTTTCAAGAATGGGTATTCCTGAGGGTAACTATTGTGAAGAATATAGGATGCTGTTGGTCTTCACAGGGTGTGTGTGTGTGTGTGTGGGGGGAATCCATTACAAAGGGGGAATGGCCCCAGCCAATCACAAAACTGGAAGAGTTCTCCTAATCCCATTCCATAAATGACAAACTCAAGATTAGAAGAAGCTAGTCCTTAACTGGTCAAGAGTGGCATAGAGATCTTGCCCCAATGCAACTGAGTTTGTGCAATTAGGCAATTGCGTATTATCCCACACACCCCCTGTGATGGGGTTCATCAGCATATCATGCATCGTCAAATGGTGGGGGGGTAGGAATCATATTAGGGACATGTCATGGAATGGGTGGACCTCTTAGATTGTAACTCAAACTGAGAGCCTATGAAAATCCAAGAGGGAGGGGAAAGAGTTTCTGAAGACTATAAATTACCTGATGTTCTTCCTCACTCTAGGTGAGGTACCCATATCCTGCAGTATTCATGAATAAAATCTACAATTTTCTCTCACTCTAGAAGGTTTTTTTTTTCATTTATAACCACCATCTCTGATTTGTTAACAATTAATGTGAGAAAGAGAATGGTTATAGTCCAGTGAGGATCTTGAAGTGTATGAAGACTGAGAGCCCAAAACTTGATCAAACAGACTTAATTTCTTTTTTGCTTTTTTTTTTAGGTTTTTGCTAGGCAAATGGGGTTAAGTGGCTTGCCCAAGGCCACACAGCTAGGTAATTATTAACCGTCTGAGACCAGATTTGAACCCAGGTACTCGTGACTCCAAGGCTGGTGCTTTATCCACTGCGCCACCTAGCCACCTTGAGACTTACCAATTTCTATATCACTTGTCTGAGAAAAGTAAGAATCGACATTTTTCCAGACCGGTCTGAGTAAACACAATAAGCAGGAATCTACCTCATTAGAATTTCTTTTGTTGTCTTTGATAAGATCTTAGCCATCCTGTCTGGATAAATCTTTGAGAAAGATTTCTCAAACTGGTTGTTCCTGATGAGGAAGTAAGAAAGGGGAAAACCTTTGAACCTGATTGGATAAATTGGTTATTAATACAAGAGAATAATAATAATTTCTCTCATTATACTAGGTCAAATAGATTGCTTCCCAGTCTTAAAACATTAAGCATTACCTAGCTGTGTGGCCTTGGGCAAGCCACTTAACCCCATTTGCCTTGCAAAAACCTAAAAAAAAAAAACATTAACCACTTCCTATATGCTGAGGATTGTCGACCTTCCAACATGAACACTAGTTCTTAGACTTTAAGTAACTCACTCTCCTGATTTTATAAGGTTCAAAATGTTATACCCATCCTCAGCACTCCATTTAAACCAGGAAAAACAAAGCTCTATAGAACAGATGAAACATTGAAGTTATATATATATATATATATATATATATATATATATATGTATACACAAGGGTCACATCTCATGTAGAGATAAAAAACCCCCCACTTAATGACTTCTAATATTCCTTGTCTACTCTTTCAGACTCCATGAATCTAATTAGAAGGGATAGAAATTGGCTTTTGAATGGTCCCCCAGTTCTGATTCAGAAGCTGTTTCTTCATACTGTACCTTGTAGACCAGAACCAGTTTCAGAATTTCTCCACAGCCTCCAAATCTTGGAGCAGGTGCCTTTCACTGTACATCATTTTTTTCTTTCCAGAAGCAACCTTCCCAACCTTTTCCATGTGAACTTGTAGTGAGCAGTATATGCACATTCTCTGAAGGGCAGCTAGATGACCCAGTGGATAGAGCATTGTCCTTGGAATCACGAGGATGGAAGTTCAAAACCTATCTCAGATACTTGACTCTTACTAGCTCTGTAACCTTGGGCAAGTCACTTAATCCTGATTGCCTTGCATCCAGGGACGACTCCGGTTATCCTGATTCATATCTGGCCACTGGACCAGATGGCTCTGGAGGAGAAAGTGAGGCTGGTGACTTAATACAGCCCCCCCCCCCCCACTCAAATCCAATTCACATGCTTATCATGGCAACACTACGCTGGTGTCATGATCTTCTTTGAAAATGAAGGATGGGGTGGCTAGGTGGTACAGCGGATAGAGCACCGGCCCTGGAGTCAGGAGTACCTGGGTTCAAATCTGGTCTCAGACACTTAATAATTACCTAGCTGTGTGGCCTTGGGCAAGCCACTTAACCCCATTGCCTTGCAAAAACCTAAAATAAAAAGGACAAACATTATTGTTATTATTATTATTTTCTGAGGATGGAACCCCATTGATAAGGCCCATGTTAAGCTTCTAATTTAGTTTTATAAACTTATGTATATATATATATATATATATATGTTCACACACACAAACACATACACACACATATATTTGGATATATTAGCTATTATTAGAAGAGCTGACATGTGGAACACTGATTTGTGTTTGGCCTTGGAGGGAATAAATTTCAAATGGGGGGGGGTGCCCAAAGAGGGAAGATTCATTGTGACTAATTTATACTAGGGCAGAATGGAGAAATCTGCAGTGTAGCCTGCTGAGAAATGAAGAAAATCACTGTGTTAAACATAGAAGATCTGAAAAAAAAGATAAAAGAAAGTACTGGTTTTCCAGGAGTTTACATTTTTTTTTTTAGATTTTTGCAAGGCAAATGGGGTTAAGAGGCTTGCCCAAGGCCACACAGCTAGGTAATTATAAAGTGTCTGAGACCGGATTTGAACCCAGGTACTCCTGACTCCAGGGCCGGTGCTTTATCCACCGCACCACCTAGCTGCCTGAGTTTACATTTTAAATGGGGAAAACAATACATTTTCCTACTGTGTTCTCCTCCTTAAACTCTCTTAAACACTCATATGGTATTTTGATTTGGAAAGTTACATGAATGATGAGTAGAGTCTCAAGAATGTAGATTGTAGCCTTTTCTAGGAAGTACTGATTTGAGGATGACTTAAGAACTGAAAGGGAAAAGGTGAAGGATGGGATTGAAGGCTGAATATGTAGCAAGTAAAAAAGGTGGAAGCATTAAGTGAAACATGATTGAAGATGACCTGGTATAGTGGATCCCATAAAATGTATGTACCAATGGGGCGACTAGGTGGCGCAGTGGATAAAGTACCGGTCTTGGAGTCAGGAGTACCTGGGTTCAAATCCGGTCTCAGACACTTAATAATTACCTAGCTGTGTGGCCTTGGGCAAGCCTCTTAACCCCATTTGCCTTAAAAAAAATGTATGTACCAGACCCCCTGGGGTGGAGTTCTAGAACCTAAAAGATTAAATTGTTCAGGGAATGATTTCTGGTGCAGGCATCAAAGTGGCAAGTGAGAAGATGGTGAAGGAATGTGAGTAGAATATTCCCAATAAAACCGTCTTAGGGTTAATATTCCTAGTGAAGTCCTTTCAGGGTTAAGAAATATTAAGAAAACCAAACCATTATTCCTATTCTTAGAAGACCTTGCATTCCAAATGAGACTTGTAATGCCACCTGTTTTCTTGATAAGGCTATTTCTACTAACTGGGAGAATAGTAGACTATTCTTAGACCTTGTGTTTCAAGACAAGTTACAATACTTCAATAAGATAGTTATAATCCTGAAGGTTATTCTTACCATCTGGATGGTGAGGTAATATTTTATGAAAACCTTTCATTCTTTTCTTTGTTGCTGGAGTAGATTTTCACAGGTAGAATGTAACTCTGAGGACTATCCAATGAGTCGGCAGAGAGGAATGATAGGGACTTGACTGTCAATTTGGGGCAGCTCCTTGATCTTCACCACCTTTGTGAAACTTGGAGTGTGTCCTTCCCTGGAGAAAAGCAAATCAAACCTTGTTTTTGCTCAGACCAGTTCCTGAAGATTTTGTTCAGTGTAATTTTATCACACACACACAAATGAAAGGATTTGTACTGTTAACCAGATTGAACCGGCCTCTGATCTGTGGATGACCAGAGACAGGAGAGTCAGGAATCAAATTGAAGTTTGATTTCAAAGTGAAGAAAATAGCTTGCAAGCAAAGTCCACCTTCCTAAGAAGTGGGGGGGGGGGGCTCATGACAGGGGTAGGATCTTTAAATATGAAAAACACGAATGACTGAATCATGACATAGAAATTCTTTGGGTCTGGAGTAACAATCTTAAAGACTGAAGATTGACTTCAATGGCTGAACCACAACATAGGCATTCTTGGCTCTTGTGTGAATGGTATTCAAGTCTTTAGGTTTGTGGAGCCTTGTTCAGTGGGGGCACAGAACCAAGGTTAGTATGTTGGGAGCAAAAGTGAGGCATTTGATTTGGTTTACTTAGGGGTTACAAGTGTGTGGATTATTAGCATATCAGGGGATCTGACTGATCACTTTGGCTGCAGTTTGTCAGCTGCAATCTCAACTTCCAAATCACAGTCCCCTGAAAAGTGGAGAAACTGCAACAAATCTAACTAGCATGATCATGGCACATATCATATAGATTAAAATGAAAATTATTTTTTCTTTTATTAAAGATTTTATTTGAGTTTTACAATTTTCCCCCCAATCTTACTTCCCCCCCCCCCCCCACGGAAAGCAATTTGTCAGCCTTTATATTGTTTCCATGTTGTACATTGATCCAAAATGAGTGTGATGAGAGAGAAATCATGTCCTTAAGGAAGAAACATAAAGTATAAGAGATAACAAGATCAGACAATAAGATATGTTTTTTCCCCCCTAAATTAAAGGGAATAGTCCTTGAGCTTTGTTCAAACTCCACAGCTCTTTATCTGGATACAGATGGTATTCTCTATTGCAGACAGCCCCAAATGGTCCCTGATTGTTGCACTGATGGACCAAGCAAGTCCATCAAGGTTGAACATCACCCCCCATGTCAGGGTGTACAGTGCTTTTCTGGTTCTGCTCCTCTCACTCAGCATCAGTTCATGCAAATCCCTCCAGGCTTCCCTGAATTCCCACCCCTCCTGGTTTCTAATAGAACAATAGCATTCCATGACATACATATACCTCAGTTTGCTAATCCATTCCCCAATTGAAGGACATTTACTTGATTTCAAATTCTCTGCCACTACAAACAGGGCTGCTATGAATATTTTTGTACAAGTGATGTTTTTACCCTTTTTCATCATCTCTGCAGGGTATAGACCCAGTAGTGGTACTGCTGGATCAAAGGGTATGTTCATAAAATGAAAATTATTTATCTCAATAATCTCATTAAAATAGGACAGTGAATCAAACACAGTAGTTACCTGCGATATGGAACTATAAGGTGACATCCATTCCATTAGTGAGTGTTATCTGTTGACATGTGTAACTAATTCTGTCTATACCCTGGGAGTTTAAAATGATAACCTAATTGCTAGGTTACCTAGTGTTCTGTGTTGGTCCTCTCTCAATTCTGTATCCACAGACTGCACAATCCGGAATCTGGGCTGATTATGGCCATCTCCAAACTCTAATGAGTCAGACTTTGCAGGTGGCCTCTATTCTCTTGGTTATCATAGTTGCATTATTAGTTAGGAAAGAGGTGCCCCTCCCCATATCTGGACAGAGAGTTGTCTTTTCCAACCCAGAGTGAGTACCAATTTATAGTTTTCTCTTTGTGTGACTCTTCATCTAGATGCTCCCATATGGGCCATCATCTGGCACCAACTGCACATCTGCATCTGATAGACTGGTCTTTCTTGGAACCTGCTTCTTTGATTTACAACCTCTTGGTTGACTTTACCATGGGAAGCAGATGATTGTAATGCATCACATTGACTGGGCCTTAACTTTTTCTGTTTTTTTTTGTTACCTGGATGGTTGCCAGGTTCTTCAAACAGTTTGTATTTGAAGGTTCTCCACTATACTGCGCACTAAGATTTCTCAGTAGGACTCTATCCCTGAGTAGAAGTTCCTGAGAGAAAATTCTAGCATCATAACACTGCTTTTCCCTTTATGAGAACTTCTGAGATGAAATCACAGCTAGGCTGTAGCCTTCATTCAGCTGATATCTCAATTGAGAGATGTTCTGTAGGTTGTGAGGCCCTTTAGCATCATTGTCAGACAAGATGCCAAAATGGTAACCAAACAAATGTGACTTTCTCCCAAACATCAGCAAGTACATGGGTAAAGCCATATTTGAACTCCACTGAGTCTTCTGTTCAGACCTAAGAATTCCCAACGTTCTCAATACTATATGATCAAAACGATGGTGGCTGCCCATCCCTTGGCAGAAATAAGGATACCTTGGGTAGGGGACATTGTATATTGTGTCAGATTTTTTTTTTGCACTTAGTTTTGTCAGATTTTTAAATCTTTTTGTAAAAAAAAATTCTTTCTTAGGATGGTTCTTCTGGAGGGAGAGGAAGAAGGATACAGAGTCAACATGGAAACAAAAGATAGCAATAACATTTTATTTTTCAAAAAAACCTATGGTAGTGGATCTCCTTGAGGATGACAAGGTGCAGTTTGAGGCTTCCTGATTCTTAGCAAGTCCAACATCTTTTTGAGTTGCTTACTCTCCAAATTATCCCACTACTTCCAAATCTCCAAATCCCCTTGGTCAGAATGGATTCTGACAAGGAAGTCATACATAGTAAGATACTTCTCCTAGGATGGTAGCTGTTGTGGAAATCTTTGGCTCCTGCTTGGATGTGCCTGTGCATGCCAGGGGTTGTGATCTTCCTCTGATTAACAGATTTCCTCCTGGAGTTATTATAAAGGACATACTCAATCAATGATAGAGGTTTTGAACATTGGAGAGATTGGGATTATGCAGGGAATTGGACATTAACTTGGAGTAAGGCAGACCTGGGTTCAAATTTCCCTTTAGATACTTTACTGCGGGGGTCCAGCCTCTGTGGGATTCTTGGAACCTGACAGAAGGGATAGAGTTGGCAAAATGAGTTGAGTCAACAAGTGGGTAAAGGCAGGAGCAGGTTGACTGACTGTCAGCTGCTTGGATTTATTTTTATAGTTTCAGAATCATGTATGTTTCAAGCAAGCAAGTAAGCTGAGATCATTTCCTTGGCTACAAGAGTGTACAATTTTCATCATCAATCATATAGTTCATATGGTTACAAGTTTTAATCATGTGATTACAAGTTTAAGTAATAATCATATAGTTAATTGATTTCTTATCCCTACTCAGACCATGATGACCTTAACCTGTCTGTTACCATATTTATTACTACATTGTATAATTGTTAATTCATTTAAAGTTATTAATTAAGCAATTCTTTTAATGGAAAGTTTTTATATTTTTTGTATAAGTAATGTTTTTAGATACACTTCCTTAACAATCTATAGTGAGGGTCTTTATGCTTGTCTACCCATCCATTAACTCTTACAATAACCAATTTTTCTTTCAGGCCTTGTTGGTAGAAGCCACAGTTTCTGTGACTTTTTTATTCTTTCCCATGAAACTAAGGCTGCTGGAGTTCACATATTGGTCACCTGTACTATTTTCTCACCATCTTTTTCATATATTCCTGTGTATGGTAAGGGAGGAAAAACTATTAATTCCCCTGGAATTCAATCTGACCCATCTTATATCTGTTTTCCCTGTATATATTCTGGCATCTCCTTGGAATTCCCAGTGCTGGGTTTTCCAGAGATTTCATAATGTTGAAGCCTTTTGTATGCCTCAGGGAGAGGCAGTCTTGTTAAATTTGGACAGAGTTTACAATCTGTTTTATTCAAGGAATTTTTCTGAAATCCTTCCTTTATAGTCATTCCAATATTAGGGTGAGTAAATATTGTAATCAATAATAAATCTATAAATATTGGTATGCATGAAATCCCTATATATTAGCTGTGTGGCCTTGGGCAAGCCACTTAACCCCATTTGCCTTACAAAAAATTAAAAAAAAAAAAAGAAATCCCTATATATATTGAAGAAGGAAATGTTGTTCCATCAGGCAGCGTGACTGCCTTGAGTCTTCTTGCTGTGACTGTCAGACAGCTTAGGGACCCTGGCTCCCAACGCTTTACCACCATATGACCCTGGACAAGTTACTTAACTGCTCTTTGCCTCAGTTTCCTCATCTGAAAAATAGGGGAATTAGGTGATGGGATTGATTTTTGGTGACCTCTCAGATCCTTTGCAGCTCTAAATATATGAGCTTATGATTCTATAAATCTGTCTCAGTTGCATATATGATACTGGGAGGGAAGTGAAGCAGCTAGAAGACTTCATTTTTTCCTTCCTTTGAAAGGACCAGCAGATAACTATAGACTCACTAAGGTATTACCTTGTTTAGTATGGAGCTATTATATGAATGAACAATTTTGGAACCCATCAAAACTTTACATAACCTAAGCCCAGGAAAAACTATGCAAGGTCCCAGATCAAAACTTGGCAGAATGTAATCTACAGTCTTGCAGGTGTTTTTCTGTCAACTTTTCCCTTCCCCAAAAAATGAATGGAATTTTTTTTAAAAAAAGCAATGGGGTTAAGAAACCTGACCAAGGTCACACAGCCAGGTAATTGTTGTCTGAAGCTGAATTTGAATTCAATCCTCCTGACTCCAGGGCTGGTGCTCTATCCACTGCGCCACTAGCTCCCCCTAGTAATGAGTGAAATTTGAACCCAGGCTTCCTTACTCCAAGTCTAGTGTTCAATTCATCAAAAGATCCAGTCTCTCCCATGTTTTCTCCCTTGAAGGAAATACCCAAGAGCTCTCTAAAGATATGTTATACATTTATCTAACTTGTATGAATAGAAAAGTAGCAACTAGGGACAACCAGGTGACACAGTAGATAGAACACCAGCCCTGGAGTCAGGAGGATCTGAGTTCAAATCCAACCTCAGACACTTAATACTTATCTGGCTGTGTGACCTTGGGCAAGTCAGTTAACTCTTAACCCCATTGCCTTGCAAAAACCAAAAAAAAAAAAAAGGAGCAAATGGTTGCACTGAAATGGAGAGATATAAGCTAGAATAAAGACTAATATTAAATATATCCCTTCCATGGGAAAATAATGGATGTCTATGATAGTTATGTGTTCTGCAGTTTGAGAAAAATACATCTACCCTGGAGAAGAGAGGCAGAGTGTTGTTGTTTTTAATGTCCTTTCTCCTGTTGCTTTCTTGTTTTGAGAAAGATGATTTTATATTGGAATTGTAGGAATTTTTCTCCTTGCCTATCTTGCTTTCTCACAATTGATTTAGGAGGCCTTTAAAAATGCTTGTTAATTGATTGCTACTGCTGCTTTTGAGAAGAGTAATTTTGTGGAATCTTTTTTCGTTTTAGCAGGTTTTTCTTATATTCACCTCTGGTCTGGCAGTGTAGGGGCCAGTGTCTCTGACCTCAGGAGCTTTGTCCTGGGCCTAATCTCTGCACTACTTTACCCCCTTCAAGTAACAGCAGGGATCTCTCAAAACACCCCACTGGAAATGATTTTACTCCCTGAGAACCCTCCAGTGGCAGATCAAAGATTCCGTTCTCCTGGAAGTGTCAACAGATAACAGTGTCTCTATGCCACTGATTCTACATTATTTGGAAGTGTGTGGGTTCCTTCTTGTCTAGGACTGGGTCTGACCTCCACACCTGGGCCTGGCATCCCTTATCAGCTGAGGTTCCCTTTTTTCCCTTGATCAAATTTCTGACTTCCCACACTGGGAGGTGAGCATTCCTGTGGCTGAAATGAAGGCAACTTCCCAACCTGGCTGCCTTTAAGGTTGTCTTTTGCTGTTTCAGGTAACTAGACTGGAGGGTAGCATCTTGGTCCAAGATCTTTCATTGGATCTTCTCCAGTTGTCTCAAAAGGAACACTGTTCTATTGCAACTTTATTGTTTTTGCAGATCTACTTTTACCCTGAGGTGTTTTTTTGACTTGTTAGTGGAGGAAATTTGGAGAGCTTGGAATTTTCTGACCTACTCTGACATCTTCCCAGAATCCTCTCCTAGGAGTTCCCCCCCCCTTTATTTCCCCCCATCTTTCTGGCTTAGAAAGGCTCTGAAGACAATTGTCCATTTATTTTTTTCTGAGAATTGAAAGGCTCAAAAACTCTCTTAATTTTTCTCCCAAAGTAGACTTTCCAATACTGTTCCCCTCCCTTCTCCCCTGAAAGAAAAGTCCAATAGGACTCTGGGAAAAGAATTTCTAATTTCTAATTTCCTATTTTCCCAGAGGCACTTTCACTGTAAACTACTGTCTCCCCATCTATCTCCAATATTGTCTTTTGAATATGTCTTCCCTTTCACATAAACCTTAACCCTGTTCATCTCCTTTCCTGTGTATGTTTCTTCTCAGCCTGTCTGGAATATAGGTGATTTACTATTTAGAAGTTGTTAAAGCTAAGTACCTAATACAAATTAGTTATTTGATTGGTTTCATTTCCATTTAATGTACAGTAAGAAGAGGACTTCTCTGTGGGTATATCTATGCAATGTAATTAATATATATTAAAATTCTTTATATTGAAAAATAATCTGTACTCTTGGGTTTTTTGTTTGTTTTTTTTTAGGTTTTTGCAATGCAATGGGGTTAAGTGGCTTGCCCAAGGACACACAGCTAGGTAATTATTAAGTGACTGAGGGCAAATTTGAACTCAGGTACTCCTAACTCCAGGGCTGGTGCTCTATCCACTGCGCCACCTAGCTGCCCCTGTACTCTTGTTTTCAAAGAGAAAGTAGTGGAAATGTCATTCATAGCATATAATTTGCCAAAAATCAGTATTACCAAAGTTAAAAGAACCCAAATTCAGTAGACTTTGGCAATACATATAAAGAAGTATGTGTCCTGAAGTATTTCTAAGACTTGCCAACCTCAAAAACTTTAATATTTATGTTTCTGGGAATCACTATTATATTCTCCTTTGAACACACTGAAAATAGGTCTCAGACTTTTTATATATGCCCATTACAATCTTGGGCCAATAAAATTAGATTTTCAACAGTTTCAGAATTCTCTTTTAGCCCAATTGTTCAAAATCTTCATGAATTGTTGTCATGTTTTTATGATGTTCATGTTGGATAGTAAAACTAGATACTATGTCTATACTTTGGGGTGGATTAGTTATGGGTCAGTTTTATTTTGGTGCCAAATGACTATAACCCTTTGCTATCCCAGGTCCAAAGTGGGGTGTTTTGAGTAATCATGGTTATATAAAGGGTACCCTTGGGGACTACATGGGTTACTTGGGGGTAACCATGTAACACTTGGGGCACTATCTTCCCCCTAGGCTTCCAAATTAGGTATCATTCCTATTCCTCCTCTTTCTTCTCTGGATCTAATCTGTTGCCAAGGTCTATTGATTTTACTTTGGAAACATCTCTCAAATATATCCCCTTTCCTCCTCTGACATGACCACCACCCGAAGGCAGGCCCTCATCCCCTCATGACTGGACTATTACATAGCTTGCTGGATGGTCGGCCTGCCTCAAACCTCTCCCCACTCCAATCTACCCTCCCTTCAGCTTTCAAAGTGATGTTTTTAAAGTGTAAGTGTACTGACCTCACTCAATAAACTCCAGTAACACCCTTCTAGGGTCAAATGTAAAATCCTGTTTGGCATTCAAATATTTTCATAACCTATCTATACTTACCACCCCTAACTTTCTAGTTTTTTTTTCTTCTTACTCATTCCCACCTTGTGTTTTTCTTTTCTTTTTTTTGAATTATAAAGATTTTATTTATTTTGAGTTTTACAATTTTTCCCCCAATCTTACTTCCCTCCCCCACCCCCCACAGAAAGCAATTTTCCAGTCTTTACATTATTTCCATGTTATACATTGATCCAAACTGAATGTAATGAGAGAGAAATCATATCCTTAAGGAAGAAACATAAAGTATAAGGGATAGCACAATAAGATAGCAGTTTTTTTCAAACAAAATGTGCCACCTCTGAAACTCCAGACCCTTTTTGTTGTTTTTGTCTTTTGCAAGGCAGTGGGGTTAAGCAACTAGCCCAAGGCCACACAGCTAGGTAATTATTAAGTGTCTGAGGTTGGATTTGAACTCAGGTCCTTCTGACTCTAGGACTGGTGCTCAATCCACTGTGCCACCTGGTTACCTCTTCAGATCTTTTTAATGGAGAAAGAATTGGGTTCAAAATTAAAAAAAATCTGAGTTCAAATCCAATCTCAGATACTTACTAGCTATGTGACCCTGGGCTAGATACTCAACCTTTGTATGCTTCAGTCTCTTCAAATATAAAATGGGCATACAAATTAGAGTGTTCAAAGCATACCTAAATCACTTGGATACCCCAACTATGAATAATGGAATAGTACCCTGTTCTGTTTTGTTGATTTTCTGAACTGGGGCCGCTGTTAAGAGGGATAGCAGGGGTTATGTGTATTGTGCCACTAGAGGTGAAATTCTTAGACTGGCACAAATGAACCAAAGCAAAAGTATTTGCTTAGAATGTTTTTAGAAGGGGCAACTACATGGTGCAGTGGTTGGAGTCAGGAGGACATGAGTTCAAATCCAGCCTCAGACATGTAATATTTACCTACCTGTGTGGCCTTAGACAAGTCGCTTAACCCCACTGTCTAGCAAAAACCAAAAAGAAAAGAAAAAGAATATTTTCATTAATCAAGAACAAAAGTTGGAGTTTCAAAGATGATCAGATAACATCTAGTTTTGTCCATAGATGATGTCGACTATTCATTTGGCTGTTATTCTCTCTCTCTCTCTCTTTTTTTTTTTGCAAGGCAAATGGGGTTAAGTGGCTTGCCCAAGGCCATACAGCTAGGTAATTATTAAGTGTCTGAGACTGGATTTGAACCCAGGTACTCCTGACTCCAAGGCCAGTGCTTTATCCACTATGCCACCTAGTTGCCCCTTGGCTGTTATTCTAATGACCTCCCCAGCAGCTTCTGGGAAACCAAAGTCTTTCAGTTCCTAGAATCTCAGGATGGCTGCAGAACTGAAAACAGTTCAATCACCTTACTGATGATTAGACCATGGAGACAGTGTTGCAAAGGTGTCACCAAAACCCCCATATTGGCATTTGTACCCTGGCGCAGTGTGATACCTGTATCCCCATCACACGGAACTCCTGAAGGGCAGGGACTGATTCTGTTTTGCCTTTCTCTGTCCAGCAGATAGGGCTTTACCTTGACTATTGACTAACTGACTGCAGGTAGAATCCACATTAGCTGGTTGCTGTCTTCCCTATGCCTATAGAAAGGTATTGGGCCATATGATGGAAAGCTAGTTAGACATGATTGAGGAAACAAAGGTCCAAGCTTCTGAACCCATCAGTGTACTAAGCAATGCATACCAATTGCATATGACAAATCAGGAACCAGTCTTCTTCAGCTTACACTGAACCCCGAATACAGGGGGGAAGAGATTTTTATGCATTAAAAGAAGAATAATAAATAGCATATAAACCAGGATATAAGATTAGGTCATCGATTTCTAATTGGAAGATTAGGGAATTTCCAAGTTGGGAAGGGAAGAGCAAATAGATACAATTCCTTAAAAGCAGAAAAAAATTCTCCTACTGTCTCCCAAGAGTCTGTATTCAATCAAAGGAACAAGGAAACAACTGATTTACCAGAATGGAGTCAGTTTTCAGCTAAGACATATGAGCTGCTTGAGATGTGAGAATTGTGAGAAAACTCCTTGCCTCAGTCTTCAGACCTGACTCGGTTTCTGGTCCATATAACTTAGGTGCTTAGTTAAGGGTCTCTAAACAACATAAATGATCCAGCTTCCCCGTCACATAGGGCTATTTTCATACAATGCAATTTCCCATATTTTAGGTTTCCCAAATTCATATTTGGAATTCCTAAATTTCAAATTTCCTATAACTAAAGTTTTTTTTTTTAACAAGACAGAAATTAGACTAGACCTATAATTGAAGAGTAGGGGAACTGAGTCACCAGATGGAGTCAGTATGGTTCAGTCAATTCCCACAATTCCCTCAATTCCTCATTTTGATTCATGGGGGAATCCCTACAGGGATCACTTACCAATAAGTCAAATTTAAAAGGATTTTAAAGTGCTCATGCTCATTATTAACTTACTACCAAGAAAAGACCACTGGAAAGCATAGTCTGGCAGTGTTTATTACAACAGCCAACAGAGTTTAAGAACAATAGCCATGATAAGCAAACCTTGTTAAATACACTGCCCATTGGTGAGTAAATAGTTTGAATGGTAGCTTTACTTAGTTACCCTATTGAGACTATTTAACAAAGTTTTTTTTTTTATCATCACTATTGCTCTTAGACTTCTTATATCCCAGTAATGCACTGCTTCTGGTGTCTTTTTGTTTTGTTTTGTTTTTGCAAGGCAATGGGGCTAAGTGACTTGCCCAAGGCCACATAGCTAGGTTATTATTAAGTGTCTGAGACTGGATTTGAACACAAGTCCTCCTGACTCCAGGGCTGGTGTTCTATCCTCTGCACCACCTAGTTGCCCCTTAAGGTCCTTTTAATCAATGCATTTTGTCTAGAGTCCTAGATGTCCCATGAAATATCTTTTCTTGGACAATCTAAAATAAATTTTATTTTTAGAATAGTTCTGAAGAGGACCCTGTTCCTCTGGTTCCAAATACTTTTAGAGATTCCTCAATAATTCTACTAAATCTGCCAGTAACAAGACTAAATACAATTTAGTGCAATATCCTAAATTTAAGTTCATTTGGTAAAAACCAGCTCAAGCTTTTATGAGCTAAGCCTATAACTAATTCACTATACATACAAATTTATATATATATATATATATATAGATATAGATATAGCTATATAACTATAAGCTAAGCCCCCCCCACATACACACACACACACACACACACACACACACACACACACACACACACATATATATATATGTATATATATGAAACAGACCCATAAGAATATCAAATTAGGAGGTGTCCCCACTAAGTTTTGACCTGTGAGAATAAGGTCAAAACTCAGTGAGGACTCCCCTCATTTGGGGAGATTCATATAGACAAGACAAATCCCAACCAAATCAAATCTGGATTTACCACAAAATCAAAAATCTCAATTTAGAGCCCCAAGTTAACAATGAACTCATTTTCAAATGTTCCTGGTGGTACTCTCACATTTTATAAACTTTTTTTTTGGTGAGACAATCAGGGTTAAGTGACTTGTCCAGGGTCACACAGCTAGTAAGTATCAAATGTCTGAAGTTATATTTGAACTCAAGTCTTCCTGGCTGGTACTCTATTAACTGAACCACTTATCTACCCCTCTATAAACTTTTTATTAATTTTTTTCAAATATCACCCAAAGAGTCAAATCAATTATTTTATGTTCATAATCTAGCCTCACCCTCTCTTTCCTTGAGGGTTTTCAATTTTAAACTCTGTCCAAAGATAGGGAGGAGGCTCCAAGCAGTAGCCTTCCATTTCCATCCTCTTGCTTTGGAGCCCCTCAGATTCTAAACACTGGGGAATATGCCCCCAGAATGGTCATTCAGAAAAAGAGAGTTTTATTTCCTAATCATATTCCAAATTGTCTAAATAATTAGTCTTTATTCCATAGAATTCTTCTTTTGTAATTTAGAACAAAATCTTATACAACCCTGATTAATTATAGTACTGTTACTTTTTGGGTTCTTAAGAATTTACAAATGCAAGCTATCCTTCTAAATATCTTGGGTGACTTTTAGTTTATGTAACAATTAAGATTGTTATATAAAGCTTTGGAAGTTCTATTTCAACCTTCCTAATCAACATTTCTAGTTCCTTTTCACCTCAATCCACACATACACACTTTCTGGTCATTGGGAATATCTACCCAGACAATAAATGGAGAAAAGGTAGTGGGTTATTCCTCATGGGCCCCTTTTAAGTTTAAATCACCATTTCCATTTCTTAATTATACTTTACTCATTTTAAAATTATGCCCCAATTTAAACACCTTTTTCTCTTTTCATGCTCAAAAAAGGATTGCCAAGGAACAGCTCTAAGTTTCAGATACATTTAAAATACAAACCACTTTTTTTTCTTCACTCTGGTATTACTGTAAATGAACTGCCTTCCTTCAATACACCAAAACAATAGCTCTATTAATCTTGAGAGAGGGGAAGTACTTTAAGGAGTATTTAGTCTAAAACTTTTAAAGAAATGAATTCTTATTTTTCCTTAAAACAAGTTCTATAGACTGGTATTCCAAAACTCACTAAAATACGTTAAGTTTCTGCTATGTTTTTTATCCTATAGGACAAAGAGATGGGGCTAAGTTCCTGGAATTATCCAAAGTTCTAGGAATTCTCCCTTACAATATTAAAATAATTAATCCTCAAATTCTTTAATGACTAATCTCTAATCTCCTTAATTTCTAAACCTCTAAAATCTATTGAGATTTTTTTAGCAGTTCAGGGTTTTGTGTTGTTGTGTTTTTTTTTTTAATCTAATCTCCTGCTGAAAACCCTGAAGGGAGAAGGAGTTGGTGTTTGCTTACTGGAACAGAGAGTTTGGCATGTTTCAAGTATGAAACTATGAAACTTCATTAATCTTTCCCAGAATTCTAAGATCTTTGGCAGCTCCTTTTTAGTAGTCTTTCTGGCTGGCTGCATTAGAAATCTTTCAAGGTGGCAGAATCTACAAACAACACTAGACCAAGATTTTTCTGAGTATTTTACAGAGAAACAGAAACAAAAAATGAGAAGACATACATGCTAATCTCCTTATATCTGACTAAAAGTCTAACCTAATATTTTTAATTTGTCCTAATTAAAAATCTATTCTTCAGGACAATTTTGGTACCCATTTCAGATTTTATATATTTTATCATAATTTGAGAGTTCTGTCTTTAAGTCACACCCTCCACTCCTGCTTTCCCTTCTGAAACATTACCCTGTCATGGCAGAAGGCCTTGAGTAGCAAAATGAAACTAGAAACTATGCCATGCAGGGTTACTAAGATGGCAGGTCATTGTGGAGAGTCCTGACAAAAAGTGACTCACTGGAGGAGGAAATGACAAACCACTCCAGTATCTTTCCAAGAAACCTTACAGACAGTTTTAAAATAATAAAAGAACTGCCCCTGAAAAATGAGACCCTCAGGTCAGAAGATGACTCACACACTCTTGGGAAAGAGCAAAGGATAACTGCAAGTAATTCCATTATTAATGAAACAGCTGGACCAAAGACAAAAGAAAGTTGCAGTTGGGTCTAGGGACAAAAGGAAAGTACTATGTGGTAGTGATCAATATTGCCTAGGAACTTTGAAGATAACATTTATGAACCATGATAAGTTGGATAATGTAAAACAGGACATGGATGTCAGTGAATTTAATTCAAGTGATCATTACATAAACCAATATGGGCAAGAATCCCTTGGAAGAAATGGTGTAGCTTGCACAGGCAATAAACAGGTAAGAAAAGCAGTACTTGGAATATAATCTCAAAAACGACAAGAATATCTTTTTGAATCCAAGACAAACCATTTAACATCATAATAATAAGAGGCTCTGCTCCAACCACTGAAGCTAAAGAGGTCAAGTTGATCAGTTCTATGAAGACCTACAAAGTCTTCCAGAAATAATATAAAAAAAAAGACATCATGTTCTACACTGGGGATTGGAATGCTAAAGTAGAAAGTCAAAAGATAATTGGAATGACCAAGTTTGACCTTGTAGTACAAAATGAAACAGAACATAAACGAACAGAGTTTTGTCAAGATAACCCACTGATCATAGCACACGTCCTTCTTCAACAAACCAAAAGGCAACTCCACACATGAAATCAGCAGATGTTCAAATCAGCTTTTCATACTTTGTAACCAAAGATGGGGAAGTTGTATACAATCACTTAAAACAAGTTCAGGAGCTGAGTATGGCTCAGATTATGAGCTTCTTATTGCCAAATTCAGAATTAAATTGAAGTAGGAAAAACCATCAGAACTACCTAAATGGCATCCTTTAACAAATATGAAGTGGAAGTAATGATTAGCTTTAAGGGATTAAATTTGATAGATAAAGTGCCTGAAGAACTGTGAACAGAGATTCACAACATAGTTAGGAGGCATGATAAGACATATGTGCTAACCTCCTTTATGTCTGACGAAAAGTCTAACCTAACATTTTTAATGTGCCATGATTAAAAGTTCATTCTTCAGGACAATTTTTGTACCCCTTTCAGATTTTAGATATTTTATCATAATCTGAGAGTTCTGTCTTTAAGCCACACCTTCCCCTCCTGTTTCCCCTTCTGGATCATTACCCTGTCATGGCAGAAGGCCTTGAGTACCAAAATGAAACCAGAAACTATGCCATGCAGGGTTACTTAAGATGGCAGGTCATTGTGGAGAGTCCTGACAAAAAGTGACTCACTGGAGGAGGAAATGACAAACCACTCCAGTATCTTTCCAAGAAACCTTACAGTTTTAAAATAATAAAAGATCTGTCCCTGAAAGATGAGACCCTCAGGTCAGAAGATGACTAACACACTCTTGGGAAAGAGCAAAGGATAATTACAAGCAGTTCCAGTATTAATGAAACAGCTGGACCAAAGACAAAAGAAAGTTGCAGTTGGGTCTAGGGACAAAAGGAAAGTTCTATGTTATAGTGATCAATATTGCATAGAAACTTTGAAAATAAGATTTATGAACCATGATGAGTTGGATAATGTTAAACCAGAGATGGATGTCAGTGAATTTAATTCAAGTGATCATTACATAAACCAATATGGGCAAGAATCCCTTAGAAGAAATGGTGTAGCTTGCACAGTCAATAAACAGGTAAGAAAAGCAGTACTTGGAGTATAATCTCAAAAACGACAAGAATATCTTTTTGAATCCAAGACAAACCATTTAACATCACAATAATAAGAGGCTCTGCTCCAACCACTGAAGCTAAAGAGGTCAAGTTGATCAGTTCTATGAAGACCTACAAAATCTTCCAGAAATAATATAAAAAAAAGACATCATGTTCTACACTGGGGATTGGAATGCTAAAGTAGAAAGTCAAAAGATAATTGGAATAACCAAGTTTGACCTTGGAGTACAAAATGAAACAGAACATAAACGAACAGAGTTTTGTCAAGATAACCCACTGATCATAGCACACGTCCTTCTTCAACAAACCAAAAGGCAACTCCACACATGAAATCAGCAGATGTTCAAATCAGCTTTTCATACTTTGTAACCAAAGGTGGGGAAGTTGTATACAATCACTTAAAACAAGTTCGGGAGCTGACTATGGCTCAGATTATGAGCTTCTTATTGCCATATTCAGAATTAGATTGAAGTAGGAAAAACCATCAGAACTACCTAAATGGTATCCTTTACAAATATGAAGTAGAAGTAATGATTAGATTTAAGGGATTAAATTTGATAGATAAGGTGCCTGAAGAACTGTGAACAGAGATTCATAACATAGTTAGGAGGCAGCAACAAAAAACATCCCAAAGAAAAAGAGCAAGAAATCAAAATGACCCCCTGGTTGAGACTTGACACATAGCTAAAGATATAAGGAAAGTGAAAAGAAGAGTAGAATTGCAAAGAATAGCAAGGAAAAGAGGTTTTCTTAAATCAACTGTGCAAGGAAAGAAAAGAAAATAATATAATGGGAAAGGCAAAAGATCTCTTCAAGAAAATTAGAGATATCAAGGAAACATGTCATACAAAAATGGGCATGATAAAAGGCAAAAATGGCAGGAACTTCACAGAAACAGAAGAGACTAAGAGGTAGCAAAAATATCCTGAAGAGGTATACAACAAAGATCTTGACATCACTATCTACATCTGATTCATTGATTACACTAAGTCTTTGAAGTATGAATCACTACAAAATGGGACAAGTTCTCAAAGAGAGGGGAATACTGACTCATTTTACTTTGTCTTCTGAGACACAAGTATTCAGCTCAAGAAGCAACAATTAGAACTGAAAACAGAATAACTGATTGCTTTAAGATTGGGAAAGGAGTATGGCAAGGCTTGTATATTGTTACCTTATTTATTTAATGTATTTGCAGAATACATAATGCAAAATGCAAACTGGACAAATCAAAAATCAGAATTAAGGTTGCTAGGAGAAATATCAGCAATTTCTAATATGCCAGCAATACCATTCTTTTTTTTTTTTTTTTTAGTTTTTGCAAGGCAAACGGGGTTAAGTGGCTTGCCCAAGGCCACACAGCTAGGTAATTATTAAGTGTCTGAGGCCGGATTTGAACTCAGGTACTCCTGACTCCGAGGCCAGTGCTCTATCCACTACGCCACTTAGCCGCCCCCCAGCAATACCATTCTGATGAGAGAAAATACGGAAGAATTAGGAGATTTTTTGATGAAAATGAAAGACGAAAGTGTTGTTAGCTTGCAGTTTAACATAAAACAAGCAAACAAAAAACCAAAAACAACTAAGATTGTGACAACTGGTCCCCATCACTTTCTGACAAATACAGAGAAAAGAAATAGAAGCAGTGTCGGATCTTGAACAGATGGCAACTGCAGTCATGAAATTTAAAAAAAAACCCACAAAAAAAAAAAACCCTTACTCTTTGGGAAGGAAAGCCATGGCAAATCTGGACAACGTAATAAAAAGCAGAGACATCACCTTGTTAACAAAGGTATGTATAATCAATCCAGTAGCAATATAAGGTGGTGAGAGTTGGACTAAAAGGAAAGTTGAGTGTTGCAGAATCTATGTTTTTGGATTGTGGTGTTGGAGAAGACTTTTGGGAGTCTCTCGGACAGCAAGTAGATCAAATTAGTCAATACTCAGAGAAATTATTTAAGACCATTCATTGGAAAATCAAATACTGAAGCTGCAGTTTTAAATACTTTGGCCACATTAGAGAAAGCAGGACACATTGGAAAAGACTTGCTGAGAAAGATTAAAGGCAGAAGGAGAAAGGGACAATAGAGGATGAGATAGAAGATAGTATCATGTGAAAAACAAACATGAACTTGGGGGCAGCTCAGTGGGGCAATGAATAAAGTACTGACCTCAGAGTCAGAAGGACTTGAGTTCAAATTTGATCTCAGACACTTAATAATTACCTAGCTCTGTGACCTTGGCAAGTCACTTAGCCCCATTATCTTCCAACAAAGCAAAATAAAACAAAACATGAACTTGGAGAGATTTTTAGCAGACAGTGGAGGATACGACCTGTTGTGCAATATAGTCCACGGGGTCACAAAGAGTAAATTATGATTGAACAACTGAACTACAACAAAAGTTGCCCAATTATACAAATTATAGTCTTAGACAAGAAAATGAAGACCATAGGAGCATCCATCAAGTTTTCTTCTTTGTTATGCATTTAAGGCTAAGGAAACAGAAGAGAAAGTGTAATCTGGAATGCAAACAGCTGGGTAAGAAAGTGGAGTCTAAGAACAAGACTGAAATTTCTGGACCATAGTTCAAAAACTGAGATGGCGGGGCGGCTAGGTGGCATAATGGTTAGAGCACTGGCCCTAGAGTCAGGAGTACTTGAGTTCAAATCCGGCCTCAGACACTTAATAATTACCTAGCTGTGTGGCCTTGGGCAAGCCACTTAACCCCATTTGCCTTGCAAAAACCTAAAAAAAAAACCGAGATGGCACACAATTAACCAAGAGTAACCGGTAAAACTGGTAACAAAGCTGGCAAAAATATAATTGCTATAATTGAACAGAGTTCAATAAACATGAGAATAGAAATTACCTAGGACAGGCATTCCTCTTTGTTAAGAAAACTGAAAAAGGGGGGCAGCTAGATGGTGGAGTGAATAGAGGATGGGCCCTGGAGTCAGGAGTACCTGAGTTCAAATCTGACTTCAGACACTTAATAATTGCCTAGCTGTGTGACCTTGGGCAAACCACTCAACCCCATTGCCTTGCAAAAACCTAAAAAGAAAAGTAATTAGATTAAAATTAGGTTGAGGACAGAATCTTATACCACATGCTATAATAAGCTCAATATGAATCTATAATTTTAACATTAAAAGTCATACAATAAAAATATATGCAAATCAGACCAAGTACTTTTAGTATTTTTATGTTTATCTTATATGTATTTTTGATGTCTCTTGAAACACAGCTGAAAGATTAATGCCTGTATCAAAAAATATGCATAATCCAGAGAAACGTATTTCTACATTGACCAGGTCCCAAAATGTATGTCTATCATCTCTTCTTTAGTAGAAGGAAATGGCATGTTTCATTGTCAGTGTTCTGACTTTGTGATTTGTCATTGAATTTATCAGAGTTCTAAAGATATGTTAGGAACCTCACTCTAAGATCACTCCTTTTTTGTTCTTTTCTTTTCCTATTTTTTAGGAGACACCTTGTTTTTCATAGCGAAGGCCCAGCAAGCAAGTTCTGCCCTAAGCTTAGCAAAACAAACTCTTTGCACTCAGTGTCTGGATGAATTCTGTCATGGCTAAATCACAGAACTAGTGGTCCCTGAGCTCAAGAAAGGACCAGCAGGAACCCTGTCCAGGTCATGAAGCCCTGCTATGAATAGACTTTTGGTCACTAGGCAACCTTGTCTCCCTCCCTGCTTTTGTTATACCTCACTGCTTGGTTCTTTGTCTGGCCACAACAGCAAGGCTTAGCTCACTGCCTGGATGGGGGTTCTCTTCAGTACTAGATGACACGCCATCAAGTAGATTGAGTATCCCTTCTTCCAAAAAATAAAGTAATCTTTTTTCCTATAATCTCTATGAAATACTTGGCATTTTATTTTTCAGAGTTTACAGCAAGTATAAAGTTTTTGGCTTATAACCTTGGATATTTTCAGGGTTAACACATACCAGGTACTTTTCCACAGATCTAGCTAGGGAGAGTTCTTTTTTTTTTTAAGATTTTATTTATTTTGAGTTTTACAATTTCCCTCCTAATCTTATTTCCCTCCCCCACCCCCCACAGAAGGCAGTTTTCCAGGCTTTAGGTTGTTTCCATGGTATACATTGATCCAGATTGAATGTGATAAGAGAGAAATCATATCCTTAAAGAAGAAACATAAAGTATAAGAGCAAGATCAGACAATAAAATATCAATTTTTTTTCCCTAAATTAAAGGTAATAGTCCTTGGTCTTTGTCCAAACTCCACATTTCTTTCTCTGGATACAGATGGTATTCTCCATTGCAGACAGCCCCAAATTGTCCCTGATTGTTGCACTGATGGAATGAGCCAGTCCATCAAGGTTGGTCATCACCCCCATGTTGCTGTTAGGGTGTACAAAGTTTTTCTGGTTCTGCTCATCTTGCTCAGCTAGGGAGAGTTCTTAACCAAATAAAGGATAATAAATCTCAAATAATTAAAAAGATAATTTTGCTTGCATAAAATTGAAAAATCTCTCTAGAAACCATATCAAATCAAATAAAAAGAAGGGATGTAGTTAATATAAGGGAAAAAAATCTTCACATCAACTATCTCAGATACTCAAAATATCTAGAAAATTAACACAGAGCTATAGATAAATAGTTAAAGTTTTGTACAAATTGTTCTTAAAAGAAGCAGCAGCTAGGTGGTATCCTATATAGCATGCTGGTCTTGAATTCAGAGAGACCTGAGTCCAGGTATCACCTATGAGTACTTACTAGTTTTCTTAGACAAATCATTGTGCTAACTTAGTTCCATCATTTGTAAAATAAAGCAGTTGGACCCAAATGATCTCTAACTTCCACATCTAAATATATGATGTTATGACCTTAAGAATTATAAAATATTAATAACCACATGA
Source organism: Macrotis lagotis (assembly GCF_037893015.1). Lineage (NCBI taxonomy): Eukaryota > Metazoa > Chordata > Mammalia > Peramelemorphia > Peramelidae > Macrotis > Macrotis lagotis. The sequence goes on along the minus strand of NC_133660.1, from coordinate 227,876,129 downwards.
AAGATTTCTCCTAAACAATTATAATAAAAGCATTATGAATAAATCAACTCTAAAGCTTCATCTCATACTCAACAAACTGACAAAATAACAAAAGATAGGAATAGGTCATGTTGGAGGGGTTGTGGAAAGAGAAGCAAATTCTCTATTAGAACAATTTTGAATTGGTTCAACCATTCTGTAAAGTAATTTGGAATTATTCTTTAAAAATGATTAAATTTTCCATATTCTTTTGCCAGAAGGTCTCATTTATATTAAGAACAATGTTCTAAACCCTGTTCACATCCCTAATTGAAGATAAGTTAAGCCAGTTTTTCCCTTAAAAGTTATAGAAGCCATCCTCCTGTTTTACTTGAAACAGGATGTCACTTCATTGTCACTTGATTATAGCCAGGAGATGCTCCAGTCTCTTTCTGTTATCAGGCCATTAAACCACCATGGATAGCTAAGGAGCAGGGGAGCTGTATTCAGCTGTATCAATTTTAGGTGCACTTATATTCTAGAGACAGTATACTTTCCCCTGTGTCACACTACCTTCCTAATTAAATAGTAACAAATGTAAATTCTTACATTTTGGTTCAAAAAAATTTAATTTCACAAGCACAGGATCAGAGAGGCATGATTAAACAATTGTTATAAAAATATCTGAGACCTTTAGTGAAGCGCTATATAAACCACCAATAGGATATGGCAGTCAAAAAAAATCTGATTTGATCAGGAGAAGCAAAGTTACCAAAAAATAATGAAGATAACAGCCTCTGTGAACTCTGCCCTGACCGGATCACATCTGGTCTGTTATTTTGTTATTGTTGTTATTGTGCTGATTCTGAGCATCAATATTTATGAAGGACCTGTCGAGTCCGGAGGAGGGACCCAGGTTGACATCAATATGATGCATAAGCTGGTTCGTTTATTGATCACAGGATACATACTTTTATCCTCTACATTTACGTAACCAATTACATAAGGGTTTTAGCAAGCATTTTTTCACATGCATACCTTGTGTATGTCTTAGGTGATTGTTTTGAGAACCAAACAGTGTTCTGCTAAACAGAGAGAAGATTGTTTTGAGAACCAAACAGTGATTTGATAAACAAAGTGCAGAAGGTAATTATCTCAGAATGCGCTATCTATCTGGGCCTGGGAATGTACCTCCTAGCTCACACATGCAGCTACTCCCTTGTCTAAGCTCTGAAGCACATCTTGCTTGTTAAAGCACATAACTATTTCTGTGTTAACCCTTCATAGCTCTTAGCCTGGAATACATATAACACAACAAGGACCTTAACTGGATAGAGTTCAATGTAGAACAATTGAGGTGATGAAGGTCTTGAATCATTACCATATGAACATAGGTTGAAGAAATTTGAGAAATTTTGCCTGAACAAAAGATGACCCAGGGAGGAGGATATGATGGCTATCTTCAAGTATTTGAAAGACTGTCATATGAAAGAAGGTTTAGATTTTTTCTGTTTGGCCACAGAAGTCAAAACCTGGTCCATTTTGTTGAAGTTGCAGAGAAATAGACTGAAGCTTGATGTCCAGAAAAACTTCCTAATAATTAAGAATATCCAAAGTCTCCTTTATTGGAAGTCTTCAAGCAGATGTGGGGTGTATGTTATAGTGGAAGATCTTTCTAGTTGAACTGAATAGCTACCAAGGTCCCTTCTGACTCTAAAATTCTGTGATTTTGTGATTGGATAGATAGAGTAATGAGAGAGCAGAATAATTCAAAGGTGTGCATGTAATAGAAGCTCGTGACTATATTTCCCAACTTGGAATGATCCACATAGGTGCAAGGCACTTGTTAAATATCTAATCCTCAGGGTAGATGAACTCATTAGACAATTAGGAAATTAGATGCACATTCTCAAATACAAATAATTGAAAGTGAAAGACTTTGAAAAACATAATGGTGGTTGGAGTCATGTCTACCCCCACCCCTCCTCAGCCACTATTAGCCTTAGATATATAAATTAAATGATGCATTTAGTTTGTACTTCATTTCAGTTTGGTGAAACCAGGGATGGATTGAAGCCCAGCAAAGTTAAAGATATTGAGAAATCAAGTTCTTCAGACCTCAAAGCTGCCATTCTGTTGTCCTGCTTCGTTGTGAAATTCTGAGAATCACTGTAATTTCAACAGCACTTTCTCAACTAGTTGTAAATTAATTCCATATTTCCACCTCCTTTTCATGGGAAGATGGGAAGAGAGAGATAGAAAAGGGGAATCGGGGGAGGGGAGGAAGCGGGAAAGAGAGAAAGGGGTGGGAGAGGGATAGTCCAACCTAAAGGACTATCCCCTTTTGGGAAGGATTGGGTTAAGAAAACAATGGAGTATATATGTATATACATATAGATATATGTATGTATATATATATATATATATATATATATATATATATATATATATCACATGTGATTGTAACCCTCATGATTATGCAAGTACATCTTTCTTCTAATTGCTCTGATTTCCACTCAGGTCAGAAAAGAGCAGTAAGAGATTTCGAGAAAATAAGCAACACTCTAAAGTCATTAATTATAGCAATGAAGGAGACATTTAAAAAACAAGATTGGTCTGCTTGGCAACTATACATTATTCAACACCACTTGAAAGACCACCAGGAGGAATTCACTTGACTGTTGAATGGAATACTCCCTATCTCACTATCAGACATATGGAGAGTTGGAGGTTGAGGTTGCTGGGTCACTAGAGAACCTGTTAGCAAGATGCTAACTGGAGATGAAAGGAACTGTGTCCTTGGGAGGAACAGAAAATCTTGATTTTTCTGATGAACTGACAACTTAACTTGCACTCTGGATGCAGTGAGCATATAAATCTACTATTCTATCTCTGTGATAGTGGAGATGGGGGATGGGTAGAAAGACTCCTCTCTTGTCTTCCTCCTCTTACTCTATACATCTCCTCAATTGCTTTTTTGGAGTCATTTCCTTGGGAAAAGCAAATATGTGAACTCAGACATTAAAAACCATACCAGCTGCTACTGGTCTTGGAGATTTCTTGCTAGCCAGAATTACCCATCTGGGGAACCTCCCCTTATAGTTTTATTTTGTTATTGATGTAGTTTCTTGCACTAAAGTATTCTAAATTATAATGGGAGCATGTTTCCTTTTGAGTTATGAAAAGTAGGGAAGGAGATAAGAGTCTTAATGGGAAATAATATGAGTATGTTTTTGGAGATTTTCCCAGAGTGGGTGGGGACAAAGGAATGAGCCAATTTTGTGAGAAATTTATGAAATATTGTATGCAAATGAGACTTTTACATTTTAAATCCTAAGCTGATTCCTGAGGAACCAAGGTCAAAATGGGGGTTGGAAAGGTGCTTGCTCTGGTTTACACAATTTCCTAAGCTACCTGTAGTTAAAGCATTATTCCATTATTGAGGGAAAACATCCAATTCATCCCCCTTTTCAACTTATAGAGACTTGGCTAGCCCTTGGGTCACCTCTCTACTTGACAGGTGGATAACTCCTATTATCTATACTTGTGGAGTTCTATCTTTGTTTCACAAATCAAAGTAGGGAATTTGGAAGAGGCATAGATATACTGGGGAATGTAGTTATTTTTGGATGTCAAGGATTAATTTTAAAAGCATTTTTATTATACCTATATTTGCTTCAAATTTTACAAAGTGTCTTACTGATACTGTCTCATTTTCTCACAAAAAACATGACTTGGGGACTCACAGGTCATATATATTCATCATTCCATTTAATTGAAAGTTAGAACTTTGTAAGAGAAAGGTCTGATGGATGCTATCCTTGATTGTATAACTCAATGACTTTAGGTGGGTCCCTGGAATAAAGTTTTCTTCTGAAAAAGCTAAGAAACTTTCCCTTTCTGTTTTCTGAATTGACCCAACCCCGTGTATTTGTAGATCTGTATTGCATGCTTCATTTCTTTCCTTATTCTCCTGCCACTATAACCATCTTTGTATACCTAGCTCTAACATTCAATCCTGACATGGCCCCAATTCTAGGTTGAATACTTCACTATCCTACATTCAGCTATTAGGTGTACTATATCCTCCCTCAGAGATGGTCCAGGAGACCTTTGGTCTTGGTCAAAGACCTTTTGATGAAGGGAAAATATCAGGGTGTGGTCTAGTTTTGGGTTTGAGAATTAGCAAATTCATGAAAAACTGGCTCTTGACCCAGAAGTATTTAGGGACAAAAAAAAAGTTTATTACATATTACTGTGGTTAGTAGAAGCTAAAGTAGAGGAAAAAATAAAGGCAATAAAGGCAGATGGAAGTGACTGATTCTCCTGAGGGATTAGCAATATAGTAATAGTAGTAGCAGTAGCAGTAGAAGTAGTAGCTCTTAGTAGTAGTAGCAGCAGCAGCTGCTGAAGCAGAGAGAGAGAGAGAGAGAGAGAGAGAGAGAGAGAGAGAGAGAGAACAGCATAAAGAGGAGGAATTTGGGAGATGCAAGATGCAACTGGGCTGATAATAGCAATCTTCAAGGGTAAAGGCAAGGTTTATATAGGGAAAGGTATAAGGGAGGAGTTAGGGGAAAGATTTGACATAATTACTATTATCTCAATGGATTTATATCTCCTTACTCCTCTTTGGTGGGATAGCCCTTGTAGTGAATTTGGGAAAGGAACTGAGATATTTATATCCCAGTACTCCTTCTGGTGGGATAGTCCTCACTGTATAATTTCCAGGTAGTTTTACAATAGAGCTATTTATCTAACAGTGGGAAGGAAATCAGATGTTCACAGGATATGTAAGGGCAGCAGAGATGGAAATAATATTTGGCATAACACTTTTCTCTAATATTTGACCTTTCAGTATTTAAGTTTCTATGATCATTTGGCACATCAATAATGAAAAGAATGAAAAGTATTGTGCTAAAAGTCAGAGACACAAAAACAAGAGCAAGTTCATCCTTGTCCTCAAAGAGCTTACATACTAATGGAGGAGATAAAACAGCAGTGTAATAAATGCTGAATTAAGTTCTGATTTTTGGCAATGACCCTCCCACATTCTCATTAATCACTAAGTAACTGCTGCCATTTTTTCCCTCCTAAAGGAAGAGGAGAAGAAAGGGTTCCCAGAAGAAAGCATCTCATAGTTTTTCCATGGTCCAGAAAAAAAAATTCAACTTGTTGAAGTCCCCTCCCTCATTTCCACCCACAAAATTCACAAAGCAATCACAGTAGACAGATAGTGCTTAGTTGGTTGGATCAGGGCTGATGTTGCTAGTGCGATGAACTCCTGACAAGAGGCCCTTTGCCTTTGAAGAGATCCAGGAATAAGTCTTGGCAGGAAATTTGTTGGTTTGGGCCCGTGATCAAATCAGAAGAGGAGGGGGAAACTACTAAGATACTGGAGCAAAAGAAAAAGAAAAAAAATACTAAATGAACTGTAAGGCAGCACCTTGGAAAAGTCCAAGAGGATGTCACTCCTCATGAGATGCTTTATTTAATCAAGAATGGAGTTTTGGTCTTGGATTTGAGACAACAGCAGGATATGAAGGGGACCAATTATCACGTAAGAGATTCCTCCACAATACAGGTAATGCCAGGCTCTAGCCCCTCACCCCAGTTAGGTGTAGATCTACTTGGGTTGTACCCCTTGTTTTGTGATGTGCTAGGGCAAATATCTATAGCTAGGGACAGGATCTCACTTAGTTATCTGATTAGTCATCAGCTTCTGATGTCATAAGCATAAAGGTGCTAGGAAGCAAGGAAGATTCCAAATAATGGAGAATTCCAAAGAAGGATAGAGATGCCAGGCAGGAGGGAGAGGCATGTCCAGAGCAGAGGCATCTGGTTGCAAGAATGACTGCACCCCAAATAGAGAAATTTTTCTGACTGCCACAGGAGTTTGTATTTTTTTCTTGCAAGCAAAAACCAATAAGTTTTTTGGAGCAGGGGCCTCAATGGAGCCTAGTTATACTAGAGTTAGAACTTGGAGGGTTCAGAAGAAGTTTAATGAAACAACCTCAAGTCCAACTCACTCATTTTACAGATAAGGAAACTGACTATAGTTAGTTTGCAAAACACTTTACAAATATCTCGTTTAATTCTCACAACAACCCTGAAGGTAGATGCTATTTTTACTCTCATTTTGCATATGAGAAAATTAAGGCTAAGAGTGTAAAGTGACTGGTTTACACAGCAATTAAGCATTTGAACCAGATTTTTTTATTCAGATCTTCCTGATTCCAATTGAGCTACTCTATCCATGGTGACTCCTTGCTAAGGAAGTTAAGCAACTTGTCCAAAATCACACAGGCAGAATTTGAACTGAGGTCCTCCTTCAAAATTAAATTCTTTTGCTTCTTTAATTCTTTTTCTATTAGCATCTGCATGAAGGAGGGATTGGAGAGGAAAAAAATGGAACCAGGAAGACCAAGTAGGAGTCTAACGCAATAGTCCAATTGAGAGATCATGCCCTAAACAAGATTTGGGGTGGGAAGTGGAATAAGGAGTTGTATCTCTGTCCTGGTCAGGTCACTTTTGGAATAGGGAGTTCATCACTGAACACATTTTATAATGAACATTTTCAAGCTGTAGAATATAGAGGGGGAGAATAATGTGTCCTTTGGACTTTAAGCCAATAAGGTGAAACAGAAATCTTGGTGGAGCTGGGAGCTAGCACTGCCCATATTTTTGTTCACAGCTGTCACCATCACCAAGGTGTTGCATGAGGAAAGCAGAGTGGAACAGATCCTGGAGAGCTGGGATGACTGAGGCAGAGCTGGAACTAAAATGTAAGACAGATGGGTGGCAAGATAGATCGCTGACCTTAGTGGTAGAGACAAAATAGGTTTGGACCAGCAGCTGCTATGAAACCTTAACCATTGAGGTAAGAAGACTCACCTCTCACATTCCCTTTTCCTTGCCATGTTTTTCCCCCCTCTGTTTGCAGAACTATTCCTAGTTGGTTCCAAACAGGCAATTCCTTTTCTTTATTCTTTTCCATTATAAACCAGTCTGAAGGATTGGAGGAAGATGATCAGATTTGTCTCTTGACCAATTTAAGAAAATTTACTAGCTTTTAATAAGCCATATGACCACGTTAGAGGTCTATGAATGAGGCTGGTTGACAGAAAGGGAACTTTTCCAGACACTCACAGATTAGAACAGAATCACATAGAGATTTCCATAATTCTCATCATTCACTAAGATTTCATTTTCATATACCTAGATCAATATAGATTGGAGACCAGGAGCCATAAAGCACTGGGCAAGGAAAGGAAGTCGATGAATTTGTAAGCAAACGCCCTCTTGTGAGTAATGACGAAATTACAGTCAGAACATGTTTTTTGGGTGCCCTTTGATGCACCTGCTTGCCTGTAGTTTGATTGTAGTGCAATCCAGTGGCCAAATTATAGGCTTGTACAAGTCAATTACAAGTCAGGTGTAGGTTATTGGTACTGCAGTCCCTCAAATGTCACCTGGATCACTCAGCAAGTACACACTAGCATCTTTGTTATATGTAAAAAGCTCACCACCAATCAAGAGTGATGCCAGAAAATGCTTTTTTTTTTTTTAGATTTCAAGATTTGGGATGGGAGGTGGAATACTGAATTTGTACCCCACTCTAAACTGATCAGGTCACTTTTGAAATAGTGTTCATCCAGAAAAACACTGTACACCCTAACAGCAACATGGGGGTGATGATCAACTTTGTTGGACTCGCTTGTTCCATCAGTGCAGCAAACAGGGATGATTTGGGGCTGTCTGCAATGGAGAATACCATCTGTATCCAGAGAAAAAACTGTGGAGTTTGAACAAAAACCAAGGACTATTACCTTTAATTTAGAAAAAAACCTGATCTTATTGTCTGATCTTGCTATCTCATACATGTTTCTTCCTTAAGGATATGATTTCTCTCTTATCACATTCAATTTGGATCAATGTATACCATGCAATATAAAGACTGGCAAATTGCCTTCTGTGGGGGTGGGGGGGAGTGAGTAAGATTAGGGGGAAAATTGTAAAACTCAAAATAAATAAAATCTTTATAAAAAAGAAATAGAGTGTTCATCAGTGAACATATTTTATGGAGAATATCTTCAAGCTGTAGAGTATCTAGAGGAGAATAATGTGACATTGTGAGGTACATAAAGTGGAAGGAACTGGAGATGATGAGCCATTTGGGGAGATAGAATTATTGTGATCAAGTATCTGAAGGGTTGACATGGGGAAACCAAATTACTCATGCTTGATGATCTCAGAAGACACAACTGGGCCAACCAAAGGCAGGTATCTTCCAGTTCTTAAATTCTATGATTTGATATTTCCATGGCTTCCTCTCTTGCCTCCTGCCAAACACTGTTATTCTTTCCCTTCTGCCCCCAATTCCCAAGTACATGGTTTCTACCACCTACTGAAATATCTTCCTGTTTTCATGTTACTAGACTGACCCTCCTGACTCCTACTGGTAACTTTTAAATAGTATTTTTCAGCATCCTCATGCTCTTATCATCTAATATTTTATATATATTCTTATTTATAATTAAATTTGGGGTCATCCTTTTATTGCATTATGGGCTCCATGTTTTATTTAAACCTTGTAACACATTCAGAATCTAACATAGTTCTCTTCATAAAACAGATGGTTAGTAAGTATAAAGGAACCTGAAGCCACTTGCTTGGACTTTTTTTTTTCCTTTGACCAGGACCTAAAGTGATTTCCTTCTGTGCCCATCCTTCAGATCAAGCCAGGTCTGCCCCATTCTGTTCCCTACAATAAAATCCAGAAGATAGAATTCTCTGTATAGGACAAAATTCTTCTGCAGCTCCCTGAAGAAATGAAATATTTCAATGAATTATGAGAATTATGAAAATATGTCTCTCCTCCAGTCACTGAGTGTCTGGAAAATGTTAAGAGTTCCAATGATTTAGACGATGTCCATAGGTCCTATTCTGTCCCTGTGATCACAGACCCATCCCGAAGCTCTTGAGACCATGGAGAAATGAGTTCTTGTTTCAGATGCCTTCAATAGTGATCTAGAGAAGTTGTCTACAAAACCATGGCAAGACCCAAGGGAGGTGTGATTAACCAATGAATATATGGATTACATCTCATCTTTCCCTCCAAATGTCATGGGCTTTTCTTCAATATAACTAACAACCCCTTCACCAATTCCTTTTCTTTATTTGTGTTCCTCCAAGCCCTAGGGGCATGGGTGTCCAAACCTTTTCATAACTCTTCTGGGCCATATTTCCCAACAAAAATTGTCAAGGGCTGCATATAGAATTTAATATTTATGGCTACAACGTAACTCATATTACCAATGAGCATAACAAGATGATGCAATAATGTCCAAATGAATGGGCTTTGAGGGACACAGTGGCCTGCACACTGTGCATTGTGCGCATCTGCTCTGGGGTTTCCTTGGCTGTCTAGTTGGACTCCTCTCAGGACAGTAATAGTCTTAACAGGGAAAACTTCAGTTGTACAAGCTCTCTCTATACCTTCCCCCCCCCCCCCCGCCCATATAGTTTTTCCATTCTGTAATCCCAAAATCAATTTGCTGTGGCAAGTTAGAGGGGTTTTTTTTGTTTTTTGTTCTTTTTTTTTTTTTAGGTTTTTGTAAGGCAAAAGGGGTTAAGTGGTTTGCCCAAGGCCACACAGCTAGGTAATTATTAAGTGTCTGAGACCGGATTTGAACCCAGGTACTCCTGACTCCAGGGCCAGTGTTTTATCCACTATACCACCTAGCTACCCCCAAGTTAGAGTTTTAAAAACAGAATAGTAACTAGTAAGCCTGGCATATTTCCTATAGATACACACATATGCACACACACACACACACACACACACACACACACACACACACACACACACATATATATATATACCTTTCCTCTTTATTTTTGATGATGAAGATTGATCTGTGATCAAATGAGCTTGCAGATCACTGATTTAGAGGATTTGGCTGACAAACCATAAAAATCTTTTGAAAATTGCTTTGGGACAAATTATTTGTCTCCATCAGGGAATAGACCTGTCCAATTCTAGAAATATTCTTTTGCCTTAGGGTACCCTACCTGCACTTTAAATTTCTGGAATTCCTTTGTGTTCGCATCCCTTTTCTGGTCCATATATGACCCAATGATGGTGACAGGTCCTTGGTAGAGCTAAGAATTATAACATCTCTGAGAGTTATGTAAGAGTATGCTTTGCAGTGTAGTTGAAGGCTGTTAGCTCCTATCTAAAGCAGAGGTTGTACCCTATAATTTGCTCTAGTATTTGAGAGGTCTGGAAACCAGGGGTAATTATAGGCTGAAGCATTTGTAGTATTCTCTCCAAAAGCAACCTTGATCAGTAACTGGTGAGTGTGAATGTCTTTCTTGGCTCAAACTCAAATTCAAATACCTTGAAAGTTCTCTAGACTCAGGAAGCATTATGCTCTAAAGGACTATTTATTTCTATATTCACCAATCCCACACTTTGATTCTAAGAGTTTATCACACATAAAAGTGGGTCTTACCTGGCCAAGACCAACACCACATATTCTGGCAAGGCCGTGAAGTAATCATGACCCTGAAATCCCCAAGAGAATGTAAGGAGAGATGCTAGGGGTCTTTCTTCCTTCTCCTGCATGGGGGGGGGAGTACCTCATAAAGCTGCCTTTTTTATCAGTATTCTGGGTGAACTCGATGAAATCTGGCATATCCAGCCATTCTACTATGTAGCTTCACCTCATAGCTCCACTCCTCCTTCCTATGCTCCCAGCTCAGTTTCATCCTTTTTCATCTTGTCTCTTTGTTTCCTCCACCTCCCCAGTAACCAACAGGAGAGCTGAACTAAGGAATAAGCTTACATTGAATTTGGTGTAGATGGGGTTGGGAACATGAGGGCAAAAGCTGGTGTAGCTATGGCATTGAAGACCATTGGCAGGAATCCTGAAAAGTCATGGAAGGAAAGCCATTGGGAGGAAATACCAAAGTATAGGGGTCAGGATATGGTCAAAGGAAACAGAAGGAAACATGCTTTCCCCCCTTGGTCCTCCTAGTTCCATGGCCCTTCATACCCATTACAATTGTACTCAAACCCTCACACCTAGCTTCTCATAAATAACACCTCTTCTCAAATATAACCCCATGCCAGTATATCTTACCAAGGTCATCCCACCTGGAATCATGTCCCAATTTTCAGAAAAGGCTATTATGCACAACCCTTCACACTTAAAAGTCTGAAGTGTTGGATTCTAGACTGGACTCTGGATTGGGACCTGAAAGAATTGCTTCCACCTTTCTGCTTATTCTCACTCTAAATGGGAAGATCCAGTGCACAAGGATATGTTGGGCCACAGTTCAGTCCAGATCTCTTAGAGCCCCAGAATCCTGTCTTTGCCTTAGTTGCTCATACTTGGAGCCTCTACTTCCCTCTTCTTTGCTTCTGAGAAGAGGGTGCCTTAACAGCAATAACTTTTCTCTCATCCAACCCAGAGCCTGGTTGGTCCTTCCAAGCTGAGGTTTCTGAGTATAGAGTGGGGAGCCACAGACCAAAGACCAGGGGTAGGAATTTCTGAGAAGAATTGAGATGGACTGAAACCATAGAAAAGGGAAAAGGTCATCATATCATACAATTTAGAGTTGGAAGGGATGTTAAAAGATCACCTAGGCCATCCTTCTTATTTTACTGATGAGGAAACCAAAGCCCAGGAGGGTATACTGACCCACCCAAGGTCACACAGGTAAGGAACAGAGATAGGGTTTGAGCCAAGGTTCTGATTCCAAATTCAGGGCTCTGGACTACTGCGTGAAAATGGTTTTAGAGTTATTGGATATGGATCCAGGTAGTCAGGACTTCTGGGACTAAAAAGACCAGCAGTACAGGTCTGTGGGTCAGGTGGGAATTCCTGGGTTTGACTGGGCCAGAATAGATAGGAGACTGAAGGAAAGGGAGCGCCGGGGACTCCTGAATCCAATCCAGACAGAGCAGACAGGTCAGGCAAGGGGCGGTGGCTGGGGGCAAAGCCCGTCCCTTGTATTGGATGGGGTTGAGGACGGGTTCAAGACCAAGGCTGGATTGGGGGTAGTGTTAGGGGGCAGATGATGGTCCCTCGTCTTAGATGGGCCTGGTGCCAGGGTCGAAGCCAGCATTGAGGCTGATGACAGGTCCAGGCCGGGACATGCCGGTCAGTAGCCCCAGCAGGCTGAGTAGGGTGGAGAGGAGCAGTAGGAAGGAAGCAGCAAACAGCAAGGCTGGCAGCGCACTCAAGGCCATCAACAGCAGAGCTGGCAGGAGATGCTTCCATATAGCAGCTGCTACAGGCCAGAGGGAACGCAGCAGGTGGCAGCCCGTGGTGAAGAGAGCATGGCACAGTCCCAGAGACAGCAGCAGGTAGAGGCCAGATTCAAGCAGCCACAGACCCCGCTGCACGGGCACCCACCAACAGGAGGAGGAGCACCAGGATGACCAGCGCCGTCGGATTCCTCCGGAACCCTCCCACCAATTTTCCCAAATTCGACAAAGTGCCCAGCTCCGCCAGTTAGGCCTCAAACCTTCTCCCGCCCCTGCTTCGTCCGTTGCTCCCTCCGTTCTGGTCCGCTGCTGCATCGACCTGGTGCACCTGCAGGGGAGGGTGAAGGGAGGGTCTGTGATCTCCAAGCACCTGGGGGAAAATCAAATCTTCCCAGATTACCTAAGGAGAGCAGATCTCAAAGAGTCAGGAGCTGAAGGAAACTATGGGAGCAGGTTAGGAGGCCAAAATACAAAAGGAAGAGGGATCCCAAAGCAGGAGGGAAAGACTTAGTGGGAAGTGGTCTGAAAATACTTGAAGGAGAACTGAGTGGATAACCAAGTGACTAAATTCACAGAGGGTTGATTCAAAAGTCTATAAGGAATAAGGGGCTGGGAAGGGGCTGATTCTAAGTCATAGGGAATGTTCCTACAGCATCATCTGGGGAGAGATTTATAGTCCCAAAGAATCTGAAAAGCCACAGGAAGTGATCCCAAAGTAGTGAGGTTCTGGAAGAAGAGAGGAAAGAGAGAGAAAAGAAACAGAAGAGAACTTCTGGTAATGAAATGTCCTGGAATAATCTTGCTTACTTGATGGCGTAGGAGGGAAGCAGTTTCATTAGTTTCTTGGACACACACACACACACACACACACACACACACACACACACACACACCAGGGTGTCCAAGAAGCTTAATGAGACTGTTCCCTCTCCTTCCAGGATGGAGAAGGCTGAGAAAGCCAGAGCACCTTGGGGCAGAAGTGCCAGTTGCCCAACCCAGTTGTGAAGAAGAGGTCATGATTTGGCCCCTGGTTGGGGCCTGCATATGCCTTGTTCTCAGTATCCCACCTGGGAACAATTGTCATTAGAGGACAGGGAATGAGAACCCAAAGTTTTTGCCTGCCTCCAACTACCCAGCCCTAATTTCAAGGTCCAATGGAGAGTTTGGGGACCCAGGGCAAAGATTCCCTAGTTCTCCCTTTGAGCTAGGAACTGATAAAAATCTGAGAAGGCAAAGCTGAAGCCTGGAAATTCTTCAACTTTTGTAGGCTTCTAACCTAGAGCAACCACCTCAGATCCCTTTTTGCTGCTGGTGATAGTGGAGAGTTTAGAAGTTTGCTTCCAGTGCCCCATCAGGGGAGTGAACCATGGATATAGACACTATAGTATAACAGAAACAAGGAAACCCTCCTTAGCAAACTGTGGAGATGCTCATCTCCTGAAAAGGTTGGCTAATGTTTGAATGTTTAGGGTCATAACAGACTACAGGGACCATCTTCTAAGGTGTGGAAGGTTTACAGTCTCTATCAATTATATCTGCAGAAAAAGTAGCTATAGATCCTTAAAGTATTGGCAGAAGCTTGGAACCAACTCCCAGAAAGACTGGAAGAGTAATGAAGAGAAAGGGAGTGAGAGACAGAGGCTTGAGTGGACTGGATATACTGTCTAGACCATTCCCTGTGCCTCTCAATACAGGTGTGTTCCGGTACTCTTTCTTTGATGACTTGTCAGACTGAAATTATTTTTTTCCTTGAAAGGCCAGAATGTAGGAAAACCCCCAAAGACCCAGGAGAAACCTCAACTAATGTTCCTTCAGGGATCATAGGTGTTGGGCCCCTGGAAACTGATTAAGATGCTTTAGAAAAGCAGGTGGGTTCTGGGATCCCAGAATTTCATTATAGAAGTTAAGATAAAAGAGATTAAGGGAGGAAAAAAGGGAAGAGATAGGAGGTAGGAGAGGACTAAACCAAAGACATGGAAAGGAAAAGAGGGAGTTAGGAGAGATGAGAGTTATGGAGGTGGGCCCAGGAGAGGATAGCAGAGATAAGGACTTGAGGTGTGAACAAGAGATGGGAAGGAAAAAGAAAGCAGGTGAACCAAGAGAATAGAAGCATGGAGACAGAAGATGAAGTTGGGAAGGGGGCAGAAGATAAGAACTAGAAAGGCTACATGTAGTGGGCCTAATTCAACTTATCCCTGAACAAAAATTTTCTCTATATCCCTGACAAGTGGCCATCCAATCAACTTTTGCTTGAAGACTTCTAATTAGAACTTGCTACTTCCTAAGGCCATAATTTCACTTTTAGATAACCCTATGTATTTTTAGGAAGTTTTTCTGTATATTGAGCTTCAGTAAACTTTATGTAATTTCCACCAATTGTTTCCCATTCTGGGCTTTAGCAAACACATAGAACTGAAATGACTACTTTTATGAAAGATAAAGACAGCTATCACATTCTCCGTAGGTCCTGTCTTCTTCTGTCTTCCCCATTTCTTTCAACCCAGTTCTCCTACGGTTTGAATGTCTTTTATCATATCGGTCATCCTCAGCTATGAGCTCTCTTAACATGTACATACTGGATATCTGGTCCCTTTGATGCAATCCTCTCTCCAATTGTTCAGATTACAGTCTATATGTACTGAGCTTATGTTCTTCTCAGGAAGTACTGGACTATAATGCCTTCCTCTTGATCGTTGTGAGTAAGGGGCATCAACTTTGCAGTCACCCATCTAAAGTCACAATTGGTCACTTCACTGATCAATGCTCTGGAGTCTCTAATGTTGCTTTCCATGATATTATTCTGATGGTCACGTATATTGTTATCCTAGTTCTACTTTGCTCTGAATCATATAAATCTTCATATCAAGTTTGATAGCACAATCATACTTACTACACTGATATACTTCTATCTAATATTCATCCACTCTTCTATCATTTTTTTAGGGTTTTTTTGCAAGGCAAATGGGGTTAAGTGGCTTGCCCAAGGCCACACAGCTAGGTAATGATTAAGTGTCTGAGACAGGATTTGAACTCAGGTCCTCCTGACTCCAGGGCCAGTGCTCCATCCACTGTGCCATCTAGCCGTCCCCCACTCTTCTATCATTGAGCACCCAACTTCCAGTTCTTTGCTACTCCTAAAGTTTTTTTTTTTACTTTATTTCTGTATACATCAAATCTCCTCTGTCTTTGGTATCTTTGTGGTATAGGCCTCATAGTAACATCACTATTTCAAAGGATATATATACACAGTTTAGTGACTTTTTTAGTCTAATTCCAAATTGTTTTCCAGAACAGTTGGACCAGTTTATAACTCCATTCATCTAAGCTCACAGCCCCTGAACACTTAGCATTTTCATATTTTGCTATCGCTCACAGCCCCTGAACACTTAGCATTTTCATATTTTGCTATCTTTGCCAATCTGATGGATATGAGTTAAAAAGTCAAGGGTTCTTTTCTGACTTTTCTAAGCAATTTCCCATTGGTAACAGTAAACTGTAGATAATTCTTCAAAACCACATTGCCTGTCATTATCTTTCATGAAATATGGTACCAGAACTCTGACTGAGATGAATGAAAGCAAGAACTCAGCCTAACTATCCTCTGAGCTTCATCTCCTTCCTCTGGGCCCTTTCATCTCTAGAATATACTCCTTCCTCATCTCCATCTCTTAGAATTCTTAGTTTCTCCTTCAAGGGTCATTTCAGATGCCACATGCTACATATATCCTTTGCTACTTTTTCAGCTTATAAGGGTTCTCTCTTCAGATTTATACCCTTACCCCACAGTAGTAACAACTATTTTATTTTTACCTAGGTTCCCTATCACATTGCATAATGCTTTGCACATAGTTGGTGGTTTTGTTTGGTTTTTTTTCATGTTTTTTTGAAAGGCAAATGGAGTTAAATGGCTTGCCCAAGGCCACAAAGCTAGGTAATTATTAAAGTGTCTGAGACCAGATTTGAACCCAAGCACTCCTGACTCCGGGTCTGGTGCTTTATCCACTTATAGTTGGGGTTTAATAAGAATTTGTTTATTGCCTTGCTAGGTGGTACAGTGGTTAGAGCACCAGCCTTGGAGCTGGAGGATCTGAGTTTAAATATTGCCTCAGATGCTTAAAACATATTTAGCCAAATCACTTAATCCCACTGCCTTGCAAAAATCCCCCCCAAAAAGAATTTGTTTGTTGAATGAACATTAAGGTATTTATACATTTTGTTTTTCTGCCATATCATACTTTCATTTATGAAGTTGTTAACATGTCCAGGTCTTATCCATGTAAGTGGTTATCTAGCCTTTGGAGCATCATAGTGTGCAAGAACAAGTTGAAATACCATTACAAAAGGAAACTACAAGAGAAACTGCATAAAAATATCATAAGAGATGACATAAGAGAAATGAGATCTTGGAACCTGGGGAGGTCTGCTGGAGACAGGACTCCTAGAATAACAAAATGACTGGAAGGCTGTGGTCTAAGGCCATTTTTGCAGACTAAAAGTCAGAGAGAATACACAGCTTTAAGTGAAGATTAGGCTTGGGATGAACCTGGAGGCCATTTGGGTGAGAGATATACTCATACACAAAACAGAGAACAACATAGTCACTCTTTGGGTATGTTCTGTTTCTCCTCTGACATAGCCACCATCCTGATGACATCCTTCGTCACCTCATACTTGGATTATTGCCAATAACTTGCCCATTGGTCTCCCTCCCACAAATTTCTCTCCTTTCTGATCTATCCTCAATTCAGTTGCTAAAGTGATTTTCCTAGAATATAGGTTTAACCTGTTACTTCATATACTCAATAAACTCCATTGGCTTCCCATTGCCTCTAGAATCCAATACAAAATCCTTGTTTTGATAAACTTTTTACAATTTCCACTCTGCCCATACTCTTTGATCCAGAAACATTGGCTTCCTGACTGTTCCACAAAAGGAATACTTCATCCTCTTAGCTCCAGGCATTTTTCCTCTTACTGTACCCCATCTTTGGAATGTTCTCCCTCCTCATTTCTTGGCTTCACTAGCTTCCATTAGGTCCCAACTAAAATTTCAGCTTCTTCAGGAAACCTTTCTAAATTTCTCTTAATTTTTTTTTAGATTTTTGCAAGGCAAATGGGGTTAAGTGGCTTGCCCAAGGCCACACATAGGTAATTATTGAGTATCTGAGACCGAATTTGAACCCAGGTACTTCTGATTCCAGGGCCAGTGCTTTAACCACTGTGCCACCTAGCTGCCCCCAAATTTATCTTAATTTTAATGCCCTCCTGCCTTAGTTATTTCCTATTTCTCCTGTCCATAGTTTTTGGTACATATTTGTTTGCCTGTGATCTCTATTAAGGACTATGTTTGAGTTTTCTCAGTATTTGTAGATAGCACAGAAACTGGCCCATAATACATGCTTAATAAATGTTTACTGATTGACTAGCTAGTGACAAACTCTACAGAATCATACTAATCTGGGCTGAAAATGGAAATAGTGGCATGGTTCAAGACCAAGTTCCATAGTGATCTTCCTATAAATATTGTTAGGCAAAAAAAAAATCTATCTAATCCTTTATCCCTCCAGAGTCCAGTATATTACTGAAAACTAACTAGACAAAATTTAGATAAAAGAGAAATGTATTACTGGAAAAAAGTTTGTTGCATAGTAAAGGCCAGGAATGACATAAGGTCAATTGACGAGCTCTATTAGTATTCAGGTAATTACAGAGAATGAGGGGTCAGAGGGCTTCTGTAACATTGGGTGGATTTGCTGTAATGAATTTTTGTGAGAACAGCAGATAAGAGTTGCATAGGCATGGGCAAGGAAAGGTTTACATGATGACTTGTGATCCACACATTGATAAGAATGAATCCCAATGGAGTCTGAACATGACTATACACATTGATGAGAATGGATGCAATGGAGCATTAGCAATCTGACCTATACTCACCTATCCTATATACTAAAGAAACTGTTTTAAACCTAAAGTTTAGAACTTTATTATTGAAGTTCTTTGGGTCTTAACTATCATCTAATATTTCTGAGCTTCATATCATCAGACTAGGTAAAAATGTTAAATAGCACAGAACCCTGGGATACCTAGTTAAGAGATCTCAAGTCAACAATGCCTACCAAAGGAGTCAAGTTTCCCTTTTCCCCAATCCATCTGTTTGATCCTCTAGCTCACATCTTTCTATGGTGGCCTCTGGGAGAGCATAAGAGACTTTTTTCAAAAGTTTTGTTGGAATTGAGATATGTCTACATATCCACAGCATCCTTCTAATTTAGAGGGAAAGGGACAAAAATCAAAACAAGGCAAAGCATAGGAAGACACCAAGAGAGAACTAGGGAGAAAACAGAAAAGATAAGGAGACAAAGGTGAAGAGAGAGGAGAGGGAACATAAAACCATATAGGGGATAAAAAGGGAGAAATATGCCAGGGCCATGGTGGGGCTAGACTCACCTCTTAGCAGAGCAGCCTTGGTCATGTCGCCACCGCCAGCTCTCTAAGCCGAGCTGGGAAGGAACCCTTGAAATCTGGCTCTTGGTCTCCCCTGCCTCCACCCAACCCCAGGGGCCCCATTGTGACCCGGCTTTGGGGGAGGGGTAAGGACAGGGCCACAGAGAACAGAGCCCATTGGACCCCTCAAGTCCAGATTCTAGTCCCTGTCTTTTTTTCTTTTCTTATCTGGGGCCCGGGGACCAGCACTCTTTGGCAAAAAAAAAAAAACCAAAAAATGACTTTTTTAAAAAAAAAAGTCAAAGTCTTTTCCTTCCGAAGAGATAAACTGTCAAGACCCTCCAGACAAAAGGAGTTCACTAGGCCAAGATCTAACTTAGTACTATAATGACTCCTCTATGCCTCAGTTTCTCCCTTTAGTAAAATGAAAAGTTTGGGCCAGAAGCACACTAAACTCCTTCCTTGTTCTGTGATTTTGTGTTCTTCAAGGAAGAACACAATCCTAAGATTCCTCAGCTTCCCTCTTTGCTATTCCCTGGTTTCTAAACACTTCCTGGTCAAAAAAAAAAACCTACCTGAGATGTGACCTACATTCTTTCTTGATTTAGTCAGAAAGCTGAAGATGAAGCTGCCATAGAATTATTTCTCCAGATCTTCCTGATGAAGGAAAAATGTTAGGGTGGTCTAGTTTAGGATTTGAGAATATTTGAATGAATTCATGCAAAGACTCTTGACCAGAAGTATTAGGGACCAAAAAAAGTTTATTCATGCATTACAGTAGCAGGGATGGGGAACCTCCGACCCTTGAGCTGTATTGGTCTAGCATTACTGGCAAAAGCAGGTGGGAGGAAGGGCAGCTAGGTGGTGCAGTGGCTAGAGCACCAGCCTTGGAGTCAGGAGTACCTGGGCTCAAATTGACCTCAGACACTTAATAATTACCGAGCCCTGTGGCCTTGGGCAAGCCACTTAACCCCATTTGCCTTGAAAAATCTAAAAAAAAAATAATAAAAGCAGGTGGGAGTCAAAAGTCAATAAAACTAGGAACTTTTAAGACTAAATTTAACCTCAAATGATGGTATAAATATCCAAATGACCCATGGTAGAAAAAAAAAATTGCCTACTCCTGCTATGGATATTAAAGAAACAAGGAAATTGAGAGTAATAGATTAAGGAAATCTAAAAAACGTTGAGAGAATAAGTAAAGGCAATTGTAAGATTATTGCATCTGCTAGGGAATTTAGCAAAGTAAAGTAAGGCAGTTACGAGAGTATTGTAACCAGGCAGATCAGCAGCAGCCAGTAGGAGAGAAGTAGCATAAAGGAGAGAAATTAAGGAAAATGACAAGAGTGTTGTAACTGGGTTGTTTCTTAAGGAAACTTCTGGAATTCCCTAAGAAAGTAGGAAAGTTAAGAGAGAAAGTTAGGACAGTTGCAAAGGCAGAGCAAGTAATGCCAGGGTTTATATAGGGTATTGCTAAGAAAGGGATAAGGGAGGAGTTAGGATAGTGCTAGGGATGGACCAAGGAGTGGGCACAGCATTTCACTGAGGTTCAATGACCTCATCATTGCCTCCAGGGCCAGTGCTACCTCAGGTTTCTGCATCTCCCCAACCTCCCAGTTTTAAATCTCCCATTCTTCAGACTCTTGCCAGGGCCTCATAATCCATGACCCCAAAGTCTTGGACCCTTCAACTTCATGGAATTCTGTTACATATTTAATGTATACTGTGTCAAAGGTGAATGAGTTTTAAACATATTTAAACTTATATTTCACTAACAAGTGATTGGAAATTCCCCTATTTCATGAGCCTCTTTTTGATCAAATTGGGAAACAGAGAAGTGGTCAGGTTCAAGCTAGATACCAGTCAATTAGTATTTGAAAAGGGTGCTGAGAGACAACTTCTTTGAATAAAATAAAAAAGTTCAGCTTGTTATGCCATCAGTAGGTTTTCTAGGTATACTTTGGGATTGGGTCTTAAGACTCTTCCTTTCACTGGAATGCCTCCCCCCCCAATCTCTTCCTCACCTTGCCCCCCCTTACCTCTTCCTACTTTGAGGGTCATGTCCTTTGGTTGGATGAACTGGAGATGATGGGATATTTAAGCCAAGAGTAAATGCCCATCAGACTGAAAGTTTGACCTCCCCCACCTTACAGATTTGTTGAAGGTCACAATTTATTGAACTATAATAAAGTGATTTTATCATAATTTGGTTTTTGCTCTTCTTTAAAGCCAAAACATCTTTACTTTGGGGAATTTTCTTCAATAACTTAATCAACTGGTAAATGAAAAAATCCCTTTGTCTCTCTGATTTTCAATTTGTTCTCCTATGAAAATGAGAGATTTAGGCCCAAAGGATCCCCAAAGGCCCTTTTGAACTATAAATCCCAAGATTCAAATTGTGTGGTAGAAGGGATCACATAGCCTCCTTACACTATCACAAGATCTTGGCTCAAGAGGCTTTTATATTGGTTTTCAAACCCTGGGATCTAGAAAAAGTTTGAGCCTTCTTTCCAGGCCACCCACCCCAAGGTGGCCTTGAGACATTTGGAAAGGAAATTCAGAGGCAGAGGCTGGGGCAATCCTCATGTATTTTCTGTGATGAGACTCTTTTAGCCTGCTGATTGCCGGAGTACAGATACTTTGCATCAGGCTCTCAGAGCCTGTAGGCTGATTACAAGACTGAAGATACCCAAGGGTATCAGGGCCCCAAACATGAGCCCTAAGCCTGTGAAGAGCAGGAATCCATCCAAGGCTTGGTGTAACTTAGAGGAGAACAGTGATTCTTGTAAGTGGGGGCCTTCACCCCCAGCTCCCAGGCCAAGGGGTCTAAATATTGGTCTTCCAGACAGAGGTACATCCTGGCCCCTGCAAAGAAAAGAGAACCCAAGGTGAGATTGAGGCCAGAAATCAGAGTGAGCTGGGGCAGAAACACCCAGGAATCCAGCCCTCTTACCCATGCAAAATGTCAAAGCTCAGGAAGCACAACATTAGAGACACCAGCAGGAACATCATGATGGGACCACCCAGGAGCAAGACAAGGGGAGCAATCAGTGCTAGCACACCAAGACTCAGGGCCCCATCCATGAATGTGAGTGAAATCCTCGAAGGCACTCCATGGTCCTTCAAAACCTCAGGACCCTCACCAGCTTCTGGGCTCCGGCCCCCAACTGGACCCATTCGATCTGTAATGCCAGGAATTCTGAAGAAACAGAGATAGGAGATAGAAATGAATAAGGAGGATGGACATGAGAATTCTATTGTTTTTAAGATGTAAGAAAGTTTAAAAAAATAAGAAAACAAATTAAATTAAATTTTTAAAAAAAGATGTGAGGAAGTTGAAAATCCAAAAAAGCAAAGAACTAGGTGAACAAATTAGGTATTCCTCTTTATGTTGAGAAAAAGAAGAAGTCTGGAGGAGGAATCAGACAGTAACAGACAATGGAGAAGAGGAAGTACTCAGTTCCTATTTTGCTTCTTTTTTCTCCTACCAAAAAAGTATGATCACTGGAATGAAAGGTCAAAATAAGGGAGTATGGATGGGGCTACAGAGATGGGAAAGAGAAATGGAGGGGTAAGAGATGGGAGAATTGTTTGGGAAACAATTCAATCCAACAGAAAAACACTGAGAGAGCATTTACTATAGAGCTGCTCTAAGCACTGATGATAAAATAAATGCCTTCTCCTCGAGAAGCTTCTAATCTTTTTTCTTTTTTTTAAGTTGCAAGGCAAATGAGGTTAAGTGACTTGCCCAAGGCCACACAGCTAGATAATTATTAAATGTCTGAGGTTGGATTTGAACTTAGATACTCCTGACTCCAGGGCTGGTGCTCTATCCACTGCTCCACCTAGCTGCCCCCTAATCTTTTTTAAAATCTATTTTTAACATTTTAAAATTTTTGTTTTCAAATTCTCCCTCCTGCTCCTCCCACACCCAATGAGAAGGCAAGCAATATGGCATCAATTATACATGTGAAATCATGCAGAAACCTAGTTCTATATTAGCCATGATGAAAAAAATTAAAAGAAATATAAAATGAAAAAATTATGCTTTAATCTGCACTCAGAGTTTGTCAGATCTCTCTCTCTGAAGATGAAGAGCATTTTTCAGCATGAGTCCAAGCATGGATCTAATGGGGAGACAGGAGATACACACACACACACACACACAGACACACACACACACAAACACACAAACACATACCTGGTCAAAGGGAAGAGGAGATAAGACCTAAGATGTGCAGGCAGAAGACATGAGAAATTTGATGGAAAAAAAATCATTTTCCTAAAGATGAGGGGGAAGAGATTGTGAAGGAGGTTTGCTGAAAGAAGAGGTTCATGAGCTGAGTCTGAAGGAAAGAAATACCTGGGAGAGGGTGGGGGTGTGTGGAAATGTTAGTTTGGAGGGAATGACTATTTCTGACAAAATTCATGGCTGAAACTAAAGTACAGAGAAGTGGGAGAGGGTAAATATAACCAGGGAACAGAGTATGGGCTGGGGGAATAGTATGAAGTAAGCCAGACTGTGAAATCTTGAAAGATGGGAGTCAGAAATGTCTACTTTACTTGTAGGGAATGAGAAGTTACTAAAGATTTTGGGACAAGGGAGTGACCTGATCAAACCCCATGTATATAATTATGACAATTCTGTGAAGGATAGATTGTTGAAGGAGAGAGTGGAGGTAAGATATAGTAGGAGTGAGAATTTGAACTAGGGAATGTGAGTAAAGAGAAGAGAATATTTTTCAAATATGTGGTGTGAAAAGAAATATCAAGTAATAATTTCTCAAAACTATTTTAATTAAAGATTAATTTCTGTTAGAGTGTATATATATGTATACATATATATATATACATATATATATATATGCAGGTTTTGTATTAGTCACCTTGCCAAACATAATAAGAAATTAAGACTCCCAGGTATCTCCTGTTTCATCTAAGAAGACAATGATCAGGATACATGGAGACCTTCCTCCCAAGAAGAAATAACCAGAATTTAGGTTAATCTTTGAAAAGCCATCTGGACCAGAGTTATTATGCAACTCTCATGGTTAGGCCACTAAGGATGGCTAAATATTTTTTTCCTATTCTTTGGTTTTGTATAAATTTACTGTGTTTCCCTAAGTTCTATCTTGGTGACCATCTTAGATGTTCTCCATTACCTATAGATTTTGACCATAAATCCCAGAGAATAAAACTTCATGTCTTATCTATATTTTTCTATTATGTTATTTTAACTCTATATTCTTAAGGTTCTTACAGATTTACAGTTCATGGTAGAGAACTGAGCCAACAAAAAGTACAACAACAAAGTACAACAACAAAAGTATAAGTCAT
Organism: Macrotis lagotis; assembly: GCF_037893015.1. Classification (NCBI taxonomy): domain Eukaryota; kingdom Metazoa; phylum Chordata; class Mammalia; order Peramelemorphia; family Peramelidae; genus Macrotis; species Macrotis lagotis. The sequence goes on along the minus strand of NC_133660.1, from coordinate 227,852,116 downwards.
TCCCTAATTGATAAGTGGTCAAAGGATATGAATAGACAATTTTCAGACAAAGAAATCAAAACTGTCTATAATCATATGAAAAAGTCATCTAAATCACTATTGATCAGAGAAATACACATTAAAGCAACTCTCAGATATAGGATTGTAATAAAATATTATTGTGCTATAAGAAATGACAAACATGATGATTTCAGAACAACCTGGAAAGATACATGAATACTGTATTTGAATAATGAAATGAACAGAGCCAGGAGAACACTTATAAAACTAGCTATTCTCAGTAATACAATGATCCAAGACAATCCCAAAGGACTTACAATGAAGCATATTTTCTACCTCCAGAGAAAGAACTGATATTGATTGAATGCAGACTGAAGTATGCTATTTTCAATATTTCTTTTGAGATTCTTATACAAAATGACTAATTTGGAAATGTTTTAGATAAAAGTCCATGAATAATCCATATCTGATTGCTTACCATCTCAGGGAGGGGGGGAAGAGGAGGGATTGAGGAATAGGATTTGGACCTCAGAACTTTAAATAAAAATGAAAAAAAAGAAAATAATGGCTTTGAAAGATATCAATCACTAACATTCCTACACTCCAGGAACTCTATGATCATATCAATATATGTATTCTCAACAAAAGTGCAGATCACATTCCCTCGATCTTACCCATGACCATCTTGTACAATGCCCTTTCAAATCCTCTCATAAATTCTTTGCCAAGAGACTCATCCAAAGGACTTGCATTCTTCTTTTATTCTTTCAAATTATATTATTTTTTCAATCAGCAAAAAATTTGACCTCTCACCCTCCCACCTCATCCCATCCCCAACTTTAGAACTAATGAAAAAACCAACCTTATTATAAATATGTATAGTCAATCAAATTTCTACACTGACTAAGTCCAAAAAATTGTGCCTCATTCTGTACTCTTGAGTTGTTCATCTCTCTATCAGGAGGTGGAGAGTATCTGTCATCATGTGTCCTCTAGAAGTCACACTAAGTAATTGTTAAGTGTCTGAGGTTGGATTTGAACTCAGGTCCTCCTGACTCCAGGGTCGGTGCTCTATTCACCATGCCACCTATCTACCTCTCCATCACATTTATAGACTATAATTTTTTTTAGTCATTCCCAGTTTATAGGCAATTCTTTAGATTTCTATTCTTTGCTCTTTCAAAAGAGTTATAAATATTTTTGTATATCCTTAAAGCTTTTTTTGCTTAAAACTAATTCCTACCTTAATCTCCCTTCTAAATTTCTCTCTCCCCATCCCCCTTTCCCTCCTGTTTTCTTGTTGAATGAAATATGTTTCTCTTCTCAACTCTGTATTCTTCTTTCCTCTGACCAATTTTGATGGTGAGGTTGAATTATAGCTATTTTCTTGTGTGCCCTAATTATGTGAAATATTTCCCCCCAACCTTCTTTTCCTCTATCCCTATCCTTTCTTTTTCTTGCCCTCTCCTTTCATTCTTTTTTTCCAAGATCCTCAAGAACCACTCCAAGACTTGTTTAATTAGATTTCATACTTTTTTTTTTTTTGAGTTTTTGCTGAAACTCTATTTTACGGCATTGATGTAGTTGTTTTGGAGTCATTTCTTTGCATTAGTGTTTTTGCCACCAGAATAGCACATTATGGTAAGGTTCTTTTTGTTTGTATTTTTGTCCATTATTCCAGTCTACTACCTGATCTGTGGCTTGACAGTAGGGCTAGGATCCACCATATTTTGGCAGGGAAGGTCTGGACTGGAACTGTGACTTTCTTGAAGCCTGGAGTCATCCCAGGGTTTCCGAGACAGGCTTTTAGGGGACTACCAGAGTGGTTTGATCCAGGACAAAGTTTGATTGTCAGTCCCCCTGATCTTATCTCTGCGTGTTATTGACCTGGGTTTCAGTCTGTTCAAGAGTTAACTGTGGCTGATTTCAACCCTTACCAATCAATCGGAAAGCATCATTGGTTCAATGACAGAATTGTCAGCCTTCCCTTTGGCCTGGGTTTCTTGCCCTAGTTATTCCTTCTGGATCAGTGATCCAGAACTAGATAATGGTAACAAAGGTACCAATTTATTTCTGTCCTTATCATTGTGTCCCAGTAGGGTCTGGGACCTTCTTTTGCCTAGCCTCTCCCTGGACATTGGAATGGATTGTATTCCTACCCTGTTCTTAGCATCAGCAGACTTCCCTGTTTGTCTCTCTATACTAATCTGGGATGAACAAAGAACTCACTATAACTTTTGCTGGATTTCTCTATCAGGATTCAGTCAGGTACATTTTCTAGATCTGTTTGGAGGATTTGTAGACAAGAGTTCAACTGCAATCCTTTCTGATAGTTCTCCATCATGCCTTTCCATGCCTTTTCTGACACTGTGTGGATAACAATGGAACACTTAGAGAGGAGGGTTTGAGGAGTAAATTAGAGTTAAGATTGAGATTGATTTGCTGAGAGAATATCCTTGTGAAAGATGTCCAGTTGAAAGAGACATGTAACTAAGACAAGGTGACTGAGGTTCTGTCCCAGGGTGCCAGTATTAAAAGGGCATTGAGGGGCAGCTAGGTGATGGAGTGGATAGACCACCTGCCGTGGAGTCAGGAGGACCTGAGTTCAAATCCGTCCTCAGACACAATAATTGCCTAGCTGTGTGACCTTGGGCAAGTCACTTAACCCCATTGACTTAAATTTTTTAAAAATGGCATTGAGCATTTGTAATCATTAAGGAACATAGAAACAATGGTGCTTCATATCTTGTTAGTAAGAATCATAATGGAAAATAATAAGTTGCCACGCCCCTTTCTCTAGCTTCCCAGCTCTCACTGCATCTCAGATAGGCGGCCCCTGCCAGCAGTGGCTTACTCAGCAGCAGCTTCCTAGCATCCTAGGGTTATCCCCTACCAACCAAATTGGTCTTAGAAAGTTCATTTGATGTTATAGTGTTTCCTAATACTTTCTCAAGGCAAAAATTGTTCCTAATATTTCTGCCAGTAAGACTGGAGCTCAGAGGAGCTATAGGGATAGCTATATAGCTATAGTTATCAACAGTACAAACGTGCTATCTACAGTGACTGTATCTTCTACACAAGTATATATTATCTATAATGACTGTATAGATATATATTGTATATAGATATAGTATCATCTGTAAAGATATAGATATAGATATCATACACACAAATATAGAGACACTGAGACAGTAATAATGGAACCCTGGCAATGGATGAAATTGTTGAGGAAGAGACAGCGAAAGAAGAAGGCTAAAGATATGATCTTGAGGAAAAGTTGGGTGTAAGGGGTAAGAGGAAGATGTGGAGCCAGTGAATGACTCATTTCCCAAAATGTATTGTTTATAATTGAATGTAATACTCCAGATATGATAATGAACCATGGCATTGTCCATAAGAGCTTTTGTCTCCCATGTTCTGGATACTAAGTCTCTATTTATGAAGCCTGGGCTCAAGGAATGGTTACAGAGGAAAAAAATCAGGAGAAAGCAGTAACATGGAAAGCAAGGGAGAAGAGTATCTGGAAGAAGAGGATAGCTAATGTAAAATATAACTGAGAAACTCAAGAGGATGATGAAGATATTGGAGAGAAAGAAAAAATGACTTGAGGAGGGAGGGAAAATGGATGGGGGGAAAGTAAGACAGAGATAGGTTCATAGCTTTAGAAATGGAAGGGACCTTGGAGATCAGTAAGTCTAATCCCTTATTTTATAATGACGTAATGAGGCATAATGATTTGCCCAGGGTCATAGAATTAGTATGTGTCTGAGGCAAATCAGATTTGAATCTAAAGTCTAATGTCATTATGGTATTATAGTATACTACTTCAGAAATGAGAAGATAGTAATAAAAGAAATTATTTGGGGGAGGAGGCAGATGTAGGAGGAAAGAGGGAAACAGATGAGGAGTTAGGGCTGTGGAAGAGATAGATGGAAAATGGGGCTGGTGAGGCAGTGGTACAAAGGCAGAGATGGGGGAGACAGGGTTAGGAGAGAGGGATAGAGATATAGAGATGGGAAGGCAGAGTTGAGAAAGAGATAGAGAGAGAGGAAATTGGAGCCTCAAAAAAGGGAGGAGAGACCTTGTGGGGTGCATCTCTGGGGAAAGTCAGAGTTCGAGAGGGTTTAGAAAATAAGAGGAATTAGGCTGTCCTGAAGGAGGTAACCAGAGATTGGGAGACAAAAATCCCAAGAGGAAGTGGGGGGATGAAGAGATCAGTGACAAAACATAAGTAGGCTAGGATCTAAAGTTATGAGAAAGAGGACGATGAACTCAAGACAGCTGGGACCTGGGGTACAGACAATCCTATAGACCCCAGATTAGCTCCTTGCCAAGCACAGGGAGCAAACAGCATTCTGGGCCATCTCTGCTGGAATATAGTCATTACTGTGGAGTCCCGTGTTCCTTTTCTCCCTCCCCAATTACCCCACTCCTCACCTCCTCCCCATCGGGCCTGCCATTCTGGGAATATGCACTTCCAGGGGAGAGAAAAGGCATTGTGACTTATAGAGTAGCTGCTTCACAGGTCATCCCTTACCCCACCCCTCCCTCACCCCACCCCATATACATAATAGCTGTGACCAAATCCTTTTTGGATCAACTAAATTCACAGTCATGCCCAGTTCTGGGCAGTGAGAGAGATGGGAAAGTTATCAAGAAAGATTTCTCTGGTCTCTATTCCATTTATAATTGTTGGTTCAAAGGACCCATTGCATGTAACTGTCCTCATTAGTGCTACTACCTGCATAAGGGGTGGAGTTGGTGAGAGTTGGAGAGAACAGAGAACCTAGTCCTCTGGCTTCTAGCTTCAAAGGAGAAAAACTCATTTTTTTGAAAGATTTTATTTATTCTGAATTTTACAATTTTTCCCCTAATCTTGCTTCCTTCCCCCCCCCACCCCCACAGAAGGCAGTCTGTTAGTCTTTACATTGTTTCTATGGTATACATTGATCTAAGTTGAATGTGATGAGAGAGAAATCGGATCCTTAAGGAAGAAAAAATAAAGTATTAAGAGATAGCAAAATTACATAATAAGAATGATTTTTTTTAAAATGAAAGGTAATAGTCTGGTCTCTGTTCAAACTCCACAATTCTTTCTCTGGATACAGATGGTATTCTCCATCGCAGATAGCCCAAAATTGCTCCTCATTGTTGTACTGATGAAATGAGTGAGTCCATCAAGGTTCATCATCACCCCCATGTTGCTGTCAGGGTGTACAGTGTTCTTCTGGTTCTGCTCATCTTGCTTAGCATCAGTTCATGCAAATCCTTCCAGGCTTCCCTGAATTCCCATCCCTCCAAAGGAGTAAACTCTTAAGTCAGACCCTCTTCAGGTCTTTGAAAGAGGAAAGACTCTAGGAAGTTGTTAACATGTTAAGGAGCTGGAACTTAGATCTCATCTCTATTCCCAGCATTCTATCCTAGAAATTTCCCCCTTGGGTGAGATCTGTCCCTCTTCTGTCTTAGTTGAAGTGAGTGATCTCTCTTCCAAAAGGAGAACTCATTCACTCTGGATTGTCTGGTCTATATTGTCCTTAGTATACATTCTCTATTTCTATGTTGCTGTCCACTTAAATCAATGGGTCTATTTGCTATTATGTGAATTCATCATGGAACAGTTATTTTATTAGCAAGATAGTTAAGTCTTGCATATGTAACTTGGGGCACTCTTTTCCCCAATAAGATACAGTGATCAGTAGTGAAGCATGAGTTTAAATATTTTCCCTAAACTAACAATAATTAAGGAAGAAAATAGATATAATTCTAGCACAGTAATTCTCTCTGTGAAGAAAGCAGAAGTGTTATTGCTGTTCATCCTTCATTTTCAAAGAATATCACAACACCTCAAAGGATGTCTTGACTGCCACCTGAATTGGATGAGACAGAATTGTGTGGTCAGACTCTGGCCTCAGTCTTCTGTTTGTCCTCCTCACAAGAATAGTCTCCCTTGGAGAAAGGTAGAAGTGACTCTAGAGATACCATTCTTGCCTCCTTATAAGTCACATCTAGACAGACCCATGTGTTCACACATAACCTACACAGGCACAAAAAGAGTCCTAGAAATAGAGAGTAACTGGGCAGGACCTATTCAGATCACTAGAGCCTCCTCCCCTCACCCTTCTTAGCTCACTCACATCAGCATTATCTGGGCCTTTACCCACATCCTCCCAAGCCTGTGCTGCCTACTGGATCCTCAACCCTGGCTAAATTGAAAATCCATGGTAGTATCAATGAATATAGTTCCTTCAGCTTGGACAGCTCCAGCAAGGCAACCATGTTGGGACCAGGGAGAAAAGGTTTGGGGGACAGAATTGGTGCTTTTATATGAACAGGACAGTTCAAATTAATAAAAAAAAAAATCCCAGGGAAGGAAAACAATATAGGCAGTGACTACAACAATGTAAATGGAAAGAAAAGACATCTTTCCCCTTCTTGGAAGAGAGTAAGAGAGTATGAACTATGTATGGATTTGGAACATTATAATGTTAGATTTGGATGCTATATGGTTTTTGTTTGTTTGGGTTTTTTTTTTTTTTGCTGAACCATCTTTTCCTCCCTCTTTTAAAATTCTTCCTTATCTAGGAGGGTTCAGGGATGGAATATAATTGGAAGAAATAACTGATGTAAAAATAAAAGATAATATTTTTTAAAAATCCCAGGGTCTGGGGTGGTGGGGTGGCAAGGTGGCTCAGTGGATACAGCACTGGCCATGGAGTTAGGAGAACCTCAGATGCTTAATAATTATCTAGCTGTGTAACCTGGGGCAATAACTTAACCCCATTGCCATGCAAAAACAAAACAAAGCAAAATCCCAGGGCCTTTATTAAATAGTAGGATCCATATGAGGTCTCAAAATCTCAGAATTAGAAGGGGTTCCAAGGTTCATTTTAGCTCCATCTGTGCCTAGACAATTCCCTCTACTATTTGTCAAACTATTGATCATCTGGACTTTACATGAAGGCTTTTTCTAAGGAACTCATTATCTCTTAATGAAATGCATCCCATTCTGGTAGAATTCCAATTATTCAGAAATGTTTCTTTATATCAAACCTAATTCTTCTTCTTTGCATGAATATCTATATAGATGATTCCCAAATCTACTGACAGTTTTATCTCCCTCCTGAATTCTTTCTTGTTCCACATCATTATAATTGCCATTATAAGGATGTCCTATCAGTATCTCAAACTCAAGTTAAATACAACTAAAAATTCCTTTAATCCTAGCTCTTCTCTGATTCTATATTGGGCATTTCCATAATCCTATGATTAAGTTAACCTGAGTCAGTGAGTCTTCTTTTATTCCCACATTTAATCAGATCCCAAGTCTTGTCAGTTCTAATCCCCAATATCTCTATATCTGTTCCTTTCTCTCTACTTAAATGACTTTATGATAGGACTGCTATCTATTAGTGTCCCCTCCCTCCCCTTAACCAGACCTAAAATCAAATATGGCTGTATCTTTGTTGAATATCCCAAGTAAAAACCTCCTTTTTGTTAACTTTTTGGTGACCTATGAGCATCTCAGTTTATTCCAGTACCAAACCTAAAGTAATAGGGACCAGCTGGAGTCAGACTCATCCATTTACAAAATCCTAACCTATTTGGGGTCCTCATCATCTCTTCCTTAGATTATTTCAATATTATTCTAATCGGCCTCTCTTCTTTCAGACTCATCATTCTTCAAACTGTTTTCCGGAGAGAGGCCAAATTAATACTCTCACAGTACATGTAAGGTAGGCATGGATCACATGTTTTTCTCTGGCTTATGTCACCCAAAAAATTTGGGAAAAAATTCTATTCATCGCAAAGATCCTTTGAACTGCCTTTTCCACTAGTGTCTCATGAACACTAGAGCATGTTAAATGAGAGCTATTTTCTGAGTTTATAAGATTTTCTTCTCCTTTTCAGTGACCTACAGAATGGGGAGGTCCTTACTCAGATAGTACTCCTTAAGTCAGGAGGACTTGAGTTCAGATTTTACCTCAGACACTTAATACTTCCTTAGCTGAATGATTTCGGGCAAGTCATTTAACCCCATTGCCCCAAAATAAATAAATACAAAAAACCCCACAAAGTGTGCATTAACTGAAAATATGAAGCAAGAAAGATTTGTTAAATTTGTTAAATTTGACTCAGTTGCCTGTATATTTTAGAAAGGAAATGTCCTTTTTTCACAGGTTTTTTGATTTCTGAATATAGATCTATTTGTAGGGAAGAAACACAGTGATAGAGGAAACCAATCAGGAACTTGAGCTCATCTAGGTAAGCACATGTTCCTCACTGTGTGACTATAGCTATAATTGCCACTGGGTAGAAGAAAGAAATTTTCTACTTCCCATTTACTGAGAATCCTAAAGAGAGAAATGCCGAAAGTCCCACAGTAAACAACTTAAAAAGAAGAGGATTGGAACCCTTTCACAACTCTTAAAGCTTGCTAGGAATTGGGAGTGAAATCAAGGATTCCACCAACTCTGAGAACAGTTATCTTTGATATAACCACAGTCATACAATCAAAGCACCAATCAGGAATTGTTGGGTCACATTTATCCTTGAGGACAAATCCCCATAGAAAAGGTTCAGAGCACATGCCCAGATCAATGTCAAGTACTCAAATTTATCCTTGTTACAATAAAGAATACTTACATGTAAATATTGAAATCTCATTCATTTTCTTTTTTTAAATTTATTTAAAAATTTTTTTCAATTACATGTAAATATAATTTTCAACATTCACTTTCTGTAAGATTTTGAGTTTCACATTTTTATATTTCCCTCCCTTTCCTCCCCTCCCTAAGACAAATAAATAATCTGATACAGGATGTACATGTACAATCATGTAAAACATATTTTCATTTAATAATATTGTGAAAGAAGATTCAGAACAAAAGGGAAAAAAATCAATCTCATTTTTCAATTATATTTTTCCCAACTCCTGCAGCCTTTGGAGTTAACCCTAGTAACAAAGAATAAAAAATAAAGAGAAGAAAAAGAAATTTAGCAAAACTAAGCAGCAGACCAATAAAAGCTAACAGTATATGCAATTTTTTCACACTCATGGTCCTCTGGAAAGAAGAGAAGGAGAATATCCATTTTCTCATGTCTTCTCCTGGATCAAGCTTCAGCAATATAAATAGCAATGCATTTAGTTTAGCTTTTTTCCTGTTCCTTCTATTTACATTTTTATAGTCATTGTGTACATTTTTTTATTTGTACTTCACTTTGAGTCAGTTCAAATAAATCTTCCTATGATTCTCCAAATTTGTTATAGTCTTTGTTTGATGCAAAGATTTGTTTTGCTTAAATTTTTTTAAGTTCTACTACCTCTTTTAATTTCTATATAAAAACCTTTTCAAATAAGTTATTTCTATGGTACTTCATTATCCATATTTTTTTTTTAGGTATTTTTTTTTTGCAAGGCAAATGGGGTTAAGTGGCTTGCCCAAGGCCACACAGCTAGGTAATTATTAAGTGTCTGAAACCGGATTTGAACCCAGGTACTCCTGACTCCAGGGCCAGTGCTTTATCCACTGCACCACCTAGCCACCCCCATTATCCATATTTTAAAAAGAAAAAGCAAGACCCTCAAGCATTAAAATTGTATATCTAAAAGAGATGCTTTGAAGATTATTCTTTACTGTAAACATAAACCTCAGGAAAGCTTCAGATAAAAGATAATGGACATTCTCTAGCCTGTTTCTCAAAGTAGACTTCCAATTGCTATCTGGTTGACCTTTGGGTATATGTTCAGCTGTAGGGCACTAGAGAAAAGGGATGTACAACAGAAGTTTTGAAAAATGACTTTTCATTCTTTTTTTATATACAGGAAAGGTTCCATATCTGATGTGTTAAATTTTCTTTTTTTTTTTTTAAGGTTTTTGCAAGGCAAATGGGGTTAAGTGGCTTGCCCAAGGCCATACAACTAGGTAAGAGGCTGGATTTGAACTCAGGTACTCCTGACTCCAGGGCTGGTGCTCTATCCTCTGCACCACCTATCCACCCCAATCTTAAAGTTTCTAGGGAAATGATAGGTAGAAATACAAAGTGTTAAGAAATTATTTTTCACCTTCTCTCCCAGATATGAAACTTGGGTTTTTAGACATGTCTTAAAAAACTTGGGTTTTGGGGGTAAAACTTTGGGTTTTTGAGCTTTGTAATCGTTTGAAGAGGTGAAGGAGAAAGAAAAGGAGAGGGAGGCTGACTGTCTCAGGTTTTTGCTTGTTTAATTAATTGGTTCATTATCATGGAAATAGAAACTTTCTTGTAGTCTCAGAGCTCCTACCACTCAGGTAACCATTCACTCACTACAGATCTGATAGAAAAAAAAAACAACAACCCTGATTGCCTCACCATCTCCAGTCATTTTGATTCCTATCTGGCCACTGGACCCAGATGGCTCTGGAGGAGAAAGTGAGGCAGGTGACTTAGCACAGTCCCCCTCAAATCCAATTCATGTGCTTGTCATGGCATCTTCCCTCATGTTGTGATCTTCAAAAATGAAGGACAAACAATTTATTGTAATCATACTAAAGTCCAGTGAAAACTTTTTTCTTTTGTATATATTTTTATAGGTTACAACATATTACATCCCATTGAAATTTATTCTTACCAGACCATTTGTTTTAGTGTAAGGTTAAACATCTAAAGTGCCAGTGTGATTTTGTTGTATCCAAATGAATAGTTCTTGGTTTGAATCAAATCCCAACAAAGTCTACTAATTTTCCAACATCTGAATAGCCACAGTAGCTATTCACAATCACAATGCCCCCCCCAATAATTTAATAGATGGTTTTTAAAGCTGGTTTCTCTGGATTTAGTATGTGAATTTCAACTACTTTCCTTCCTATTACAACTATACTCTGCTGTCCAGTTTGGTAGATTTATGGAGGTACTTTTCTCCTTCCCTCTTCCTTTGCAATTTAAAGCCTCTTTGATTAACTTCACAAGCCTCCAGGAAATTCCATTCTTATGAAACTTCTTTGGATATATTGTATCCCCCTCTAGGAGACCCTTCTTCCTATCTTTTAAACAATCAATAAAAAGGCAACAAACAAAAGCAAACTCTAATGCAATCTAAAACTGTATTTAAGAGAAAGTTCCAAAAAGATGGAAGTGATAATCTCATCAGCAGGATTAGACCTAAAAATCTGGATTTCAGATTTTAGGAAGGATATGGACAACCTGGAGCTTGTCAAAGGGATGGTAATCACTTTCAGGAAAAGACTTTATGATTTTAGGGCTTCAAAAGTTTTAGGGCTTGAAAAGTTTACAGATCATCTAGAAACTTTGCTGTTCAGTATTGTCTGATTCTTGGTGAACCCATTTGGGGTTTTCCTGGTAAAAATAATAGAGTGCTTTGCCATTTCCTCTTCCAGATCATTTTACAGATGAGGAAACTGACAGTTAAGAGACTTGGCCAGGGTCTCTCAGCTAGTCTCAGGCCTGGTGCTTTATCCAGCACCACTTAGCTGCCCAACTCTCTTGGCTTGCAGATGAGGAACCTCAACCCCATGAGAGATGAAGGGATTTGTCCAGTCTCATACTAGCGGAGTCATGATTTCAGCCAAAGACACGTGGCTGCCAATCTATGCTTTCTCAATGTGTCAGCTACCTCTTTATGTCTCATGAGGGTAGGTTAAATGAACTGGAGATCTTTAGCCTGAAGAACTGGACATTTAAGACATGATGTCTTAAAGTATGTGAAGGCTTGCCAAATGGAAAAGAGATTCAATGTTCCCCTCTGTCCTTGAAGTAAAAAGCAGGGAGTAGTGGCTTGAGGGTATAGAGGCAAATAAATATAGGCTCCAAGTAAGGAGTTTCCTAAGAACTGAAATGGCATGAGTTTTCCATCGTGTTAGATCTAAAGTCATGAAGGAGATAGTATTTTTCAGGTAAAGGTTGTTCTGGGTGACCTCTGAAATCCTTTCCTATTTGTGTTGAGGAACTAAAAACAGGAGAGGGAGGAATTATTATAAGGGGACCAACTTTGAGACTCCAGATTCAGGTCTGAGCTCAGTCCATTGAGACTAAAGGGCTAGCTCATTTGCCACCTTGTGACATCAGTGGGTACTGCATACATTTACTTAAATCTCTATCAGACCATGGTTCCCTTTGCTGGCTCCCATTTCTGTCATTCCTTTCTCCATTCCACACCAGAATCCTGTTCTTTCCACACTGTGCTTTTCCCTTCTAAAGGCAAACTTTTTTAAGTTTTCCCCTTCCTCCCAATGGCCATGAACACAATTCCACCTGCCCAACACTATCAGTTTATTTCCATCTTGGGGTCTTCTGTGTATATGTACTGTCTCCCAGGATGTGATTTACTTCAAATCTGAGCTGTTTCTCCAAATCTCCCCTCTCTCAGATCCTTGGAGTCAATTCTATCCAGTGTGTCTGTCCCCTCAGATCTTGTTCCTTGTTGCCCCTTCAGTTGAATGAGGGGTGAGTGGAAAGCATACTCTAGTTTGTAGAGATTGGAAATTAAATCCTGGCTCAGATATAAGATTTGTGACCTGAGCAAGCCACTTAATAAATGTGAACCTTAGTTCCTCCAGCTGTGAATTGGGTATAATTCTTACCACAGACTTGATTTGAGAACCTTACTTTGCAAACCTTAAGACCATCGCTATCATCCATATGGTTAGACCTAGCAACCACACATCCCCAGACCTGAACAACTTGACTTCCCTGTCTCCTCACTCCAGCAAGATGCAATACTGACAGGCACTGGGTCAAGGTCCTTTCATAACATTTTTTCAGGTGTTATTACAGTCTGAGTCCTCTTTGGGCCTAATACTTGGGCTGGTTTCCTTTGTAGTCCAAGATTTCCGTAGGAGGTGGGGCAGGAATTCAGAAGATGGGGTCTGTTGTCTGGTTGGGGCCCAGTATTCCAGATATGGACTTCAATATTGGGGGCAATGGTGAGTATTGGGAGGAGAGAGTGCCCCGAGCCAGAGCTCTGGCTTAAATCTGACTGGCTGGCTGCCTTTCAGGCCCCCACCAGCCACCTATCACCGTGGCCAGGGGCAGGGTGAGCAGGAGGTAAAGCATAAAGATGAACAAGGGCAGTAGCAGCGTCTCCGAGTCCTCTTCTCCCAGCAGTAAGAGCAAGGTCAGTCCGGCGGCCACGTCCAGGACCAGTGCCAAACGATAAGGCCACTGCTGACTGAAAGCCTCAATTTGCGAAGTTCTAGGGGGATGGGAGGAAAGGGAGATGCTCGGGGAACAGTAGAAGCCTTCTCGGCTGGAGAGCTGAAGCCACCACGTGGAGCTGTCACCTTCGCCATCATCCCCTGCCTCCTCATTCCCGTCCTCCGCCTCCTCGTCCCCATCCCCTTCTCGGTCCGCCTCTTGGGTCGGGTCCCGAGCACTGCTGGCTTGCGTGAAGGAGTGCGAGTTCACACACTCTTCAATCCATTTCCGACACCGAGCATCCCTCCTCTTGTTCCGAGAGCCGGGGCAGTGTACTCCCGACTGACGCCCCAACTGGGAAACCTGGGACCTGGGGGGACACAGCACGGGAGGGGCGGTGGGTAATGGACCGGACGCTGCTTCTTTTCTCAAATCCCAATCCCACCCCCGCCAGACCCCCCACCCCCACCCCCAAAGCTAGTCTTCTTGGCTCAGATTTCGGAAGCAGACCTCGCGGGAGGGAGGAGGGCTGTCCGGAGCTGAGCCCATAGGAGCCGAAGGGACTTGAGAGGGGAGAGGGCGCTAGCGGGAAGCCGGGGGGCTCTAGGCAGAGGGCGGGGCACTGGGCCGGACACCGAGGGACGCCCCTTCTCAAATTCCACCTCCCAGCCCCCACCGGGTCCCTCCTAAGACTACAGTTCTGTGCTCAGATTCTGGGGGAGGGCGGGCTCCTGGGCTGAAACCATAGGAAACTAAGGGATGGGGAAGTGGGGCGGGGGCGCTCCCGGCAGAGTGGGGTGGGGACACCAGGGGACGCCCCTTCCCTTCCCAGATCCCGCCCTCCAGTCTCCCCCCCATCCCCAGGACCCTTCTGAAACTACTCCTCTGGGCTCAGATCCCGGGCGCAGACCTCGAGGGGGGCGGGGGGGCTCCAGAGCTGAGACCATAGGAGCCGAAGGGATGGGGGGGTGCCCACTGAGGGGCGGGGGAGGGAACAAGCGGGGAGTCTGGGCGCTGTAGACAGAGTGGGGCGGGGCAGTGGGCTAGGGGCCGGACACCGGGGGACGCCCCTTCCCTTCTCAGATCCCGCCCTCCAATCTCCCCCCACCATCCCCAGGACCTTTCTGAAACTACTCCTCTGGGCTCAGATCCCGGGCGCAGACCTCGAGGGGGGCGGGGGGGGCTCCAGAGCTGAGACCATAGGAGCCGAAGGGATGGGGGGTGCCCACTGAGGGGCGGGGGGAGGGAACAAGCGGGGAGTCTGGGCGCTGTAGACAGAGTGGGGCGGGGCAGTGGGCTAGGGGCCGGACACCGGGGGACGCCCCTTCCCTTCTCAGATCCCGCCCTCCAGTCTCCCCCCACCATCCCCAGAACCCTTCTAAAACTACTCCTCTGGGCTCAGATCCCGAACTCACACCTGGCGGGGGATGGGGGGGAGCTCCAGAGCTGAGACCCCAGGAGCCTGAGGGGCGGGGGAGGTGGAGGAGGCTTCTGGGGGAGCGTCAGCCCCCCAGCTTCCCTCACTCACCCACTGTGGAGCACAGTAGCCTGGGTGGTGCCGGTCTCGTCGGACCCCGACGAGAGGTAGTAATCGGAGCTTGACCCGTGGTTCATTCCCGCCCTGGGTGACCCCGCGGGGCCCGGGACTCAGCCAGCCCCAGATGGAACTGAGGAGCTGGGGGCTGGGGGGCTGGAGGGCGGAGAGGAGATCCATCAGGGCCCGTCCCTTCAAGTTCCGCTCCGCCCAGCCTCTCTTCTCTCCCGGGGCCCTAAAGCTCCTCCTCGCCGCTAGTCTCAATCCTTTTGCTCCCTTTTTAAAGTCCCCGTCTGGGATTGAGCTCAGTTCAGCCTCTCCATCTTCAGCCTTGTCCCCCACGTTCCAGAAGCTTCCACATCGGCCACCCCCCCCCCCCGCGCCAGGAACTCGAGCTCGGACTCAAGTACCCCCACTCCACCGGCCCGTGTCTCACCCCCGCTGTTGGAGCTGCCCGGGCCCCCTCTTCTCCAGTCCAGTCCCGGCTCCTGGGAGGCGATCCTGGTCCTATTGTGACCCATTGGGTGGGGTGGGGGGATGCCAAGGGTCCGAATTGGGTGGGGAGGAGACAGTCCCGAGGCAGAGAGAGGAGCCCGAGTATTCGGATCCCGGTGGGTAGCGCCCCCCCCCCCCGCCCCGACACCCACAGTTGAACAGAAAAGCCCCCTGAGGTTCTATCTAGCCCCTTAATCACAGTTTACGGAATTGGATGGGAGCGAACTGACAGAGTACGAGGACGGAGCCGGCTCCCTGGGGTTCAGGCAGACTTTTCAGCCGGAGGGACTGCCCCCTCCCAGAGCCAGGCCGCCGACCCCAGCCCCCCCCGGCTCCGCCCCCTCCCACATCTCTCCAGTGCCCATCCCCTCCCAGCTGCATCGGCAGCCTCCGAGTTATATAACGCAGAACGTGGCAGATGGAAGGGGCGGAGAGAGGGAAAGTGGGGGAGCGCCGGGGCCAGGCTTCGCCTCCAGTCCTGCCCCCCTCCTCGCTCGGCCTCAGTTTCCTTGCTCCTCAGCATGCCCTCAGAAGTGGGGGGAGGGTACGGAGGAGCTGGGTCCGCAGCTCGGCCTCTCCCACACTTCTCCTTAGCTCCTAGGGTCTTCCCCCAAATGAAGTCCGCTCCCCCATCTCCCAGATCCCCCTCTTCTTGGCCCCACTCCTCCCACAGCCCCGCCCCTTGCTCAAGCCTCCCTGGAAAGGAGGGGGCGGGGGGAGATGGAAACCGAGATTGCCCGCTTGGGTCTCTCTTTCCAGATGCTTCTCAGCCCCTTCCCCCACCACTCACCCCAAACCTTCCACTCTCCCTCCCTCAACTCTTCGGAAGCTCCTCCCGATAGAAGGGGGCCAGCCGGAGCAATGGGGTGTGGGGAGTTGTAGCTAGCGGCCCGGCACGTGGGGGAACTGCTCCGATCTCTCCTCCTCCCTCCCATCTCCCCCGAGACTTCTGCCAGCCCCCAGCCCCCCCGGATTTCACTGCTCAGAGGTCACTGGCAGTCCTGGGGTGGGAGAGGAATCGCCCCCAGGTCTGAGCCTCAGTTTCCCGGCTTTTGAGTTTGCAAAGGGCGCCGGTCGGGGGAGGGAGCTGAGCTGGAAGCCGATCAGCAACAGCCTCCCCTCACTTTCTGGGTTGGGACAACCCGAGGGAAGGGGAGAACAGGAGGAAGGGGCGGAGGCGAGGGGTAAGGGGGAGGGGGCAGGGCGTGGAAGGAGCCCAGACCAGGAGGGAGACTCCGACCCACGGACTGACGGACGGACAGACACCGCACAGCTTCCCCCCAACCTCTCCCCATCGTCTCCCCGCTCCCCGCCCCAGACATGCGGGGGCTCCTGCTTACCCTGACCGTCCTGGCGCAGACCTCTCCCCTCAGCCCCAGCCTGGGGGCAAGTCCCGCCTCTGCCAGCCCCACACCCCGCCGCCGGACCTCGGGGTCCCAGGTTCCCCTAACCCCCGGGTCTGCCATTTCCCCGGGCCCTACTCCTGCCACCCCGGGGTCCAAGCTATCCAACTTCCAGCTCCCCGGAACCTCTCGACCCACAGCTTCCTCTACCCCCAAGGTCCTCACCCCTCGTCCCCGGCCCCCCTCGTCCCTGACCACTAGAATTCCCGGGTCCTCCACTTCCCCGGCTCCTGCTACCCCCACCTCACGGCCCGGAACCCAGACGGCTCCGGTTCCTCGAACTCCAAGCCCCGGGCCCCCAGCGTTCCGAGATCCCCACACTTCCACCCCGAGACCGGGGAGATCCAAAGAAGAGGCGAAGAAGGAGAAAGGTGAGACTCCCTTCCTCCCGCCCCTCTTCTCAGCGCGGTCCTTCCCAAGGTCGGGTCAGTTCTTTGTGGAGCTGACCTGAATCTTCTCAAGGTCTGAGTCTGGTTGGGGCTTGCCGAAGCTTTCCTAAGAATCAAGGCTTCTGTGGCTCTCGGCCCATTCTCTCTCCACGGCTTCCCAATCACATACTTCTCAGCCCCTTCCCCCTCCACTCACCCCAAACCTTCCACTCTCCCTCCCTCAACTCTTAAACACACACACACACACACACACACACACACACACACACACACACACACACACACCCCTCACTCACTGGCTCCAACATACACAAACTTGCTTATTCATACTCTCCACATTCTGGGCATTGGAGACTCCATCTGGACCTGGCTCCCCTGTACCTCCAGGGATGCCAGACTTAGAAAAGTTCTGAAAAATGAGGAGACCTGAGACTAGTGAAAGATGAAGTCTCCTGGGCAGGAGAAGAGATTTATGGCTCAGAATGGAACTCCCCCTTCCCCAAAACAGAGGGGGGGGGAGAAGATAGAGGGAGAGAAATATGAAATTCAAGAGATAATCAAAACATGGAGAAGTGAGAGAAACAAAGAAAGGGGGAAGAAAAGGAGATAGACAGGAAGAGATAAGGAGAGAAACAGAAACCCAGAGAAAAACAGACAGCAGCCAGGGAGGGAGAGGGAGAGAGAGAAGGAGGAGGAGGAGGAGAAAGAGAAGGATTGAGAGACAAATAATTGTAAAACCAACAGAGATGAGGGAGGCAGAGAAAAAAAGGGGAAAAGAAGGGTAACTTAAAGAAAGAGACAGTGAGTGAGAGAGAGGGAGGAATAACAACTAGAGAAATGGAATGAAGGCAGAAACAACAAATGTTTGGTAAACTGAATGGAAACTGTGTATATGAGGGAAGGGAGGACACAATGTCCCCTGCCTCCTCACCCCCCCCCCCCCAGATCCTGAATGAGGAATGTCTGTCTCTAAGGATCTAGCTCAACTTTTGCCCTGCTTGGATCTCTTCCAACCTTCCCGATCTTCCTTCCTCAGCAAAACCAGTGCTTCGAGTCAAGGTTCGGCTTGTGAAGAAAAAAAAAGTTGTTGTGAAGAAGAGGAAGAAGCTGGGTCCAACCCATCCTAGCCCAGGAAACCAAGAGCTCACTCAGGATCCAGAACCAGGTAGCTCCCAATTGAGGGACAGTAAGTCAAGGGACATGTCGGAAACATCTGCACACAGATATACTGACATATACATGTAGATCCAGATGTGTTTGCATATATAGGTTGATACATGCACTCTATAGCACCCCAAGCGCAAGGTAGGACTCATGCCAAGAAAGAAAGAAACACATACATTATGGATCCTATCTTCCTGGGTTTCCCCCCCTCATTTATTCCCCCTACACAGGCTGCCCACCCCTGGGGCTGGAATCTCTTCGAGTCTCTGATGAACAGTTGCAGGCTTCTAGTAGCCAATCATATGGCCTGGGAGCCCATCGAGGAAGGCTCAACATCCAGGTCAGAAAATTCTCCTCCTCAACCTATGTTGTCAGAGACACCTCCTCCAACAGATAACAATCCACCCCAGAGATGCCTCTCTATATACCCTTCTGCAAAGACAGAGAGAATTCCTTAGAGAGAAAAAAACTTCTTAGCAAGAAAAAAGAAAAGAAAAATCCTAGAGAATGCCCTCTCAGAAACCTTCCCCATGAAAGAAAATTCCCACAATCTCTTGCCCCCTCTCCTCATACCTTGTCTTTCTCTTGATGTCTGTCCTCCAGTCAGGTTTAGAAGATGGTGATCTATTTGATGGGGCCTGGTGCCCAGAGCCAGAGGATGATCGGCCTTGGCTCCAAGTGGATGCTGGTCGGATAGCTCGGTTCGTTGGAGTCATCACCCAGGGCAGGAACTCCATCTGGAGGTGCTTTGGCCAAGCCAGGCCACTTTGGGCTGGGTTGAACTGGAGAGAGTGGGGATGAGCAGGTGGGACCTAGGGCAGAGCATTCAGGTTGGCACTTTTGCCTTAGACAGTGACTACAGAAGATCCTGGGTCTCAGATCAACAATTCTGGTCCGTGGAACCAGGACACTTTGATCCTTCTCCAGACTGTCCCAGATGTGTGACTTTGCCTCATTTTCCCTAGTTGGAAAATGAGGAAATTATTCAATGCTCCCTAGACATTTACATTCTAGAAATGGCATCATAATATACTGAGAATAGGAACTGAGTGTGAAAGGTGGAGAGAGACATCCCTTGAGCCTCAGGATTTCTTCTCCCCTATTGAAGGTATGACTGGGTCACATCCTATAAGGTCCAGTTCAGCAATGACACTCTCACTTGGTGGGGATCTAAGAACCGAAGCAATGGACTGGATGAGGTGAGCATGGAAAAGACAATGGTAGGGTAGGCTGTGGGCAGGTCAGCCTGGTACCAGCATCCATCCCAGAACTCAGACCTCCATGGATTCCAACTCTCTCATTCCTTTAGGACAGAGTTGTCCTTCATGTTTACCGGACAGACCCTGCTCTAAGCCTGCTGAGACACAGGGAAGAGAGACATGGGAAGAGAGATAGAAAGATAGTCATAGAGAGATGAGGAGGTACAGAGAGATAATCAGAAGGAGATGGTAAGACAGAGAATCACAGGAAGATGAGAAGATAGAAACAACTCTGAAGACCAAAGAGGAGACTGGGAGATGGAACAACAGAACAGATAGATTCAAAGACCACTGCTGAGGTCATAGGCCCTTTTGGATGTGGGTAGGGTTGGGCAGGGTTTTGTTCTGGTCCCATGGGTCTCTAAAGTGGGAGTTTCCTAGGAGTGGAATATGATTCCTCTCCTCCTCAGGTGTTCCCTGGGAATTCGGACCCTGACACACCAGTGCTGGCACTGCTCTCTCAGCCTCAGGTGGCCCGATACATAAGGCTACTACCCCGGACCTGGCTAGATGGGGGTGCAGCCTGCCTCCGCCTTGAGGTGTTAGCCTGCCTACTCCCAGGTGAAGACCCAGGGAGAGGACATGGAGCACAATGGAAGGTCTAGAAGGCAGTGGTTGGGGGAATGGTGGAATGGAAAAGTTGGGACTGGGGGCTACAGGGCCTGGATCATGAGTCCTGGAGATCATTGGACATAGGTGGAGGAAAGGTAGGTAGGATATTGGTGACAAGGTCTTCTCTGCTTACCCAGATCCCAATGGGCTCTTCCCTCGGGAGCCTCAGCTTGGATCCTCAGACCCCCTGGACTTCCATCACCACAACTACAAGGAAATGAGAAAGGTCAGAGATTGCCTAGTCCTGATCATCCTCCCTCTCCCCTTCCCACATTCCTCCTTTAACTACCTTCCTTTCCTCTACTCCACCAACCACACAGCTAATGAAGAAGGTCAATGAGCAGTGTCCCAATATCACTCGTGTCTACAGCATTGGAAAAAGTTACCAGGGCCTGAAGCTCTATGTGATGGAAATGTCTGACCAGCCAGGTGAACATGAACTAGGTATGGACATAAGACCCAGGGAAATAATCCCATAATGACCTTCTAGAGTAGGGATGGGGAATCTTTTTTTCTGCCAAGGACCTTATGGATATTTATAACATCATTTGTGGGTCATACAAAATTATCAACTTGAAAAATTAGCCTAGGGCAGCTAGATGGTGCAGTGGATAGAGCACTGGCTCTGGAGTCAGGAGGACCTGAGTTCAAATCCGACCTCAGACACTTAATAATTACCTAGTTGTGTGACCTTGGGCAAGCCCCATTGCCTTGCAAAAAAAAAAACAAAATCTAAAAAAAAATTAACCTACTATTTTTGGTTGAACATTTAATTCATTCCTAAAAAGTTCCTAGATTTAGTGGATTTTGAGTCCTGCCTGAGATTGCCTTGGCAGCCCCAGACCAAATGATTTCATGGATAGGCCTGTGTATTGAACTCTTCCCCAGCCCTCTTCTAAAAGAGGCTTTACTTAATAGTTGAACTGAAAGAGACCTCAGAGAGCATCTAGATCAACCCACATCTGAATATCTAAAATATGTCAACCAGTTTTAGGATGAAAATCTCCAGTGATAAGGGTTTTCCTACCTTTTTACAGCAAACTATTTTGATATTGGAGTGTTGATCTTTCCTTCCATCAAATCTAAACCTCTCTGTGACATTACATTGTTTCTAGTTCCATCTCTCTAGTCCTGTCATATCTTTGCCCCCCCCCCCAATCCCATTCCCTGTGTAGACTCTTTTGCTTTTCACCTAATTCTGCTGGCTCATTTGGGGCTTGTAATCTTACTACAATACCATGATCTTTTTCATACGAAAATCTCTCCTATCCTTTTGATGTTGCCTATTTGAACCCAAGCATAGAATTCTACCTAGGTCCCTATTAAATTTAATCTTGTCTGATCTATCACATCATCCTAGACTGTTAAGTTCTATTGAAATCTTGATTACCAGCTCTGTATTATTTACAAATCTGAAAAGCATGCCATTTATGCCCTCATGAAAGTCATTGATAAAAAGCTTAAACAGGACACACTCTAATACAGATTCCTCCAAATGAGCATCAGTCTATGAATGATTATACTTTGGTTCGGTCATTTACAGTTCTCCCAATTCTACCAGCTTACATCATGCCATTTTATCCACAAAGATAGCAGCTTAACAACATGTTAACTACTTTGTCAAAGTCTAGTTATAATACATAACAGCTTAATTTCCCTTTCCAAAAAAAAAGGAAATAAAAATAATTGGCATTTACATTGGGCTCTGCAGAGCACCTTTCATTTATTAACTCATCTGCACTTCACAACAATGTGACATAGGTATTTTAGTGCTTATTGCTTCTTCTTTCTTAAAACACCTTTTTAGGGTTCTCCCTGATAACCTGGAAAGTAGATAAAATTTGTTCCAGTCCTTGAACCTGCTCTTCTAGGAAAATGATTAGTTTGCATTTTGTCTTTGGTATAATCCTTACAACAGTCTTGGAAGATAGGCAGAACATGGATTATTGTTTCCATTTTCTTTTTTTTTTTTTTTTTTAGTTTTTGCAAGACAGTGGAATTAAGTGGCTTGCCCAAGGCCACACAGCTAGACAATTATTAAGTGTCCGAGGCCAGATTTGAACTCAGGTACTCCTGACTCCAGGGCTGATGCTCTATCCACCTAGCCACCCCTAATGTTTCCATTTTAAGAAGAGGAAACTGAGACCCTGAATGGGGAAAGTGACTGAGGCAGGATTTGAAGCCAGCAAATCCAAGTGTGAACTCTATTTCCACTATTACTTATGTTATTGAACAATTCAGTTCTCTCTCTCTCTCTCTCTCTCTCTCTCTCTGTCTCCACTTCATCCAAAAAATGAGAGAGCTGGGCTATATCAGGGGTTCTAGATTTTTTTTGTGTATGTCACAGTACCCTTTGGCAGTCTGGTGACGTCTATGTACCACCCAGCTGCCTTTTATAGTTTTTTTTTCCAAAAAGTTCCAGAAACCAGGAGACTAGATGAACTCTTAAGTCCCTTTCAGTTCATATTCTTTGTTCATATGACTTCCAGGACCAGAGCCCTTTTTACAATCCCACCCTTAGGTTTGGATTGCATAAGAATTTATGGGACAGATAAGAGAAATGTTGATGAGTCAGCATCTAATTAATCCTGGGAATGACAAGGGAGGGAATAAGAGACAAAAGGAGCCTGCTAAAAAAAGACAGGATCCCTAAAGCTCCAATGATTATGAAATCAAGGTTAAAGGAGAGCGATGGGAAATGGGAGGGACTGAGGGAACTGAGGAGGGTCATGGGACTTAGATATAAAAAGCAATCTGATGGATAAATTTGATAGTCCCAGAGTTGAAAGGGGGCAAGGGAATTTATGTTCTCCTAGGGGAAGTCAAAGGTGAATGGGAGGCTGGAAGCTCATGTCAGGTTGTCTGGGGTGTCTGAGGTGAATGGGAAGGTGCTGTCTCTCCCTGAAGGTCACCTGAGATGCAGGAGCTGTGGCTTCACATCCCTCCTCAGAAAGTCAGGGCCAGGGGGTGGGGGAATGGGAGTTCTCCTCATAGACTGTCCCTTCTCTAGGAGAACCAGAGGTACGGTATGTGGCTGGCATGCATGGTAATGAGGCCCTTGGTAGGGAACTGCTTTTGCTGCTCATGGAATATTTGTGTCTGGAATACCTCCGTGGGAATCCTCGGGTGACCCGACTTCTCATGGAGACTCGCATCCACCTTCTTCCCTCTATGAACCCTGATGGCTATGAAATAGCTTACCAACGGGTATGCCCCCAACCTTTGCCCTCCAAATCTCAGGTTTCCCCTGCCCTGATAACTCCATTTGATCCCTAAGCATGACTCTGAAATCATACTCATCTCCAAGAGTACTAGCATCTTCAAGTTATCCTAAGACCATATGTAAATAAATCCTGAGTCCTAACTTCTAGATTCCATAGTCCCTCATGACTATGAAATCCTGGGGGGCGGGCATTGTCTCTTCTGGTTCTCTAGACTCTTGACCACATTATTCTCTGTGAGCCATTTAAGCCACCAGTCTTACCCCAGAACTCCTCACACCCAGCACTAATCTCCAGTTCTGGGTGATGAGTCTCTGAGGTCCAAGATTCCATATTCTGTTTTATCCCACAGGGCTCAGAGCTGGTTGGTTGGGCTGAGGGACGATGGACCCACCAGTTCATTGACTTGAACCACAACTTTGCGGATCTCAACACACCTTTATGGGAAGCTGAGGATGAAGGATTGGTACCCCATAAATTCCCCAACCATCACCTGCCAATGCCAGCTTATTATATAATGCCTAATGCTACTGTGAGTGATAGTCATGCCACTGGGTTACTCAGACACTACGTAGGAATAAGTGCAATGACCACCTAAAGAAGCTCCAGCAACCACTCCAGGCTCACCTTATTCCACCCTCCCTCCTTAGGTGGCCCCAGAGACTAGGGCAGTGATTGACTGGATGCAGAGGATTCCATTTGTGTTGAGTGCCAACCTACACGGCGGAGAGCTGGTGGTATCCTATCCCTTTGATATGACTCGGACCCCCTGGGAAGCCCGTGAGCTCACTCCCACACCTGATGAGCCTGTTTTTCGATGGCTTAGCACTGTCTATGCAGGGACCAGTCGAGCCATGCATGAACCAGGCCGCCGACCCTGTCACAGCGAGGATTTCTCACAACATGGCCATATCATCAATGGTGCCGAATGGCACTCTGTCGCTGGGAGTGCGTGAACCATCCCCCTGCCCCAACCCAGTCATCCTGTATTCCCAGGAGTGGGCTAAGTCTCTGGCCTGACTTCTTTGCAGGGTTCTGTAACCTTGTGCCTGTACCCCAGAACCCTAGAAGCCTTCATCTCCACTTATATTCCCTAAAGTCTAGCAGTACTTGCCCTGTGAAGCCCACCCTCTGGGTAATTGGTTGGGTTTACTGTGTCCTCTCCCTAACCCTGTGCCTCTCCATGAGGCCTCTATCCTGGGTGTCATTGTTTCTCTGGAGTGTGAAGCCCCCAGTATAACATCACCTTTGACCCTCAGGTATGAATGACTTCAGTTATCTCCATACAAATTGTTTCGAGATTACAGTGGAACTCTCCTGTGACAAGTTCCCACATGAGAGTGAGCTGCCTCAGGAGTGGGAGAACAACAAAGATGCCCTCATCACCTACCTGGAGCAGGTTTCACTCTAATCTCTGCCCCCTGCTTGTGAGCAGGGATTGGTCCCAACCATTCACCATCTCTGATCTCTACTCACCACAGAGGGGCTTGGGTTCTGGGGCAGCTATGACCCCTCTTTTCCCTCCCTATTAAAAATTGGAAAAATTTAAGGGGTAGAGGGGTAGGGGTAGTAGGACCCAAGCCTCCTCTTGTGTCTGTACTTACTCCAGGTGCGACTGGGCATTTCAGGGCTTGTATTAGACAAAGACACAGAGCAAGGCATCCCTGATGCTGTCATCGCAGTGGATGGCATCAACCATGATGTTACCACAGGTAGGACAACAGGTGTAGGTAGCCTAGGAACTTCCTTGCCTCTACCCAATGTAACCAAAAAAGATCTCCCATCCTTGTAGAACAAAGGGAAGCCTTGAAGATTGAGGAAAGTAACTGGAGATTTCCAGAAAGGGTCCCAGGAAGGGTTGGGAGAACTTTCATTTGAAGTAGAATGCTGTGGAATGGGGGAGGGCAGATGGAATTGGAAAAATGAGAGAAACAGATTGGGGGTAGGAGGGGGAGACTGAAGAGTGACTAAGGAATTCTAGAATGTGGAACAAGCTTTGGGATTGAAGGAGTCACAAGGCTTTGGCTGGAGTTGTGGGGGTCCTGAGAGTGGTTAGGGCTGGAGTGCCCCAGAATTGAAGGGCTGATCCCAAAGTTTAGAAGGAAGGACCCTGACTAGTTATTGGAAAGGCCCCAGATAGGGTGCGTTACCCTTCACTGGAGGAAGTCCCAAGTCTGAGAGTAGTCTTTTGGAATGCAGCATGGAGGGTGGGGCTATTTCTGTTCATCTAGAGGAGAGCCTTGGAGGAGTAAGAGTGTGATTTGGGTCCTAGATTTAGGGGAATTTTGCAAGAGGATAGATGGGATTCTGGGTATATAGTAGGAGGGTTATCATAGGTGTCTACAGGAGAAAGATAGTTCTGGCGATCATGATTCCACTGTAGAATCTTATATGCCTATGCTCCCTTTTCCAGCCCCAGGTGGAGACTACTGGCGGATCCTGACTCCTGGTGATTATATGGTGACAGCCAGTGCAGAGGGATATCACTCAGCCACCAAGCCTTGCCGAGTCTCTTTCGAGGAGGGTCCCACTCCCTGCCACTTCCGTCTCAGTAAGACGCCCAAGCAGCGACTTCGAGAGCTCTTGGCAGCAGGTGCCAAGGTGCCCCCTGATCTAAGACGGCGGCTGGACCGCCTGCGGGGACGTGGGGTGCGCACAGGTGGCGCAGGAAGCTGACCTGGGGGCTCTCACAGGCAGGACCTGGATTAAAGTCTTCATGTCACCACCACATACATGTCTTAGTGTCTGTGTCTCAAACTTCCCAACTAGTTTAGACAATCTCATTCATTCACTTATTCATTTTTCATTTATTGAAGATTTGTTAAGCTGTTCTGGACAGGGTAGGGGAACTATTATAGATGAGACACACATCCTTGCCCTCATGGAGCTCAGAGCTTAGTAGGAAGCTAAGCGATAGACACAGAAAACTAAGATACTCCTGCTGCCATTCTCTCATTCATTTACTCATTCTTTCATTTTTCATTTATTTAAGATTTGTTAAGAACCTCATGGAGCTCAGAGTTTAATAGGAAGCTAAGATAAAGAACACAGAAAACTATGATACTCCTAGGGAGGATGAGATTCATGGGTTAGTAATTTGGATCAGACAAAGCTCTAGGACTGTTTACATCCTGGTTATCTTACTACACAGATCTGGTTACTTCACTCTCCAGTTCTAAAATCTTCAATGGCTCCCTTTACTTCCTAAATAATAGTCAGCATTTATGGAACCTTTAAGATTTGTACATATATTAAAGATAAATCTTTTGATCCTCTCCATAACTTGGTGGATAACTGCTATTATTATTTCCCATTTTACTGTTAAGGAAATGGATGCTGAGAGGTTAAATAATTTCCTGCTTAAGGTCCCGCAGCTCTAAGTGTAGAAGAAGGATTTAAACTCAACCTTTCTAGTAAAGAAATACAGGAAATGCAATGTTGTCTCCTTAGTCTGGTTCCAACCAAATTTTCCGTTTCACCCACGTTATTATTCACATATTGTTCAATACTCCTTAGACCTACCAAAATGAATTACTCTTGTTTAAACTGATCCATCAGAGTATTTCCAGAAAAATCAGCCCCCAAAAATGTTACTTTTGTTTTTACTTCTATGTTCTAATTAACAAGCATTTTTTTTCTCTTTCTATTCTTTTCCTCCCCATGTAGAAGAAAACCAAAACTCTTGTAATAATTATGCAAAGTCAAGCAGAACAAATTTCTGTTTGTTTGACTACTTCCAGAAAGATATATTTCATTGTAAATCTTGAATCCATTAACATTCCATCAGGAGGTGGAGAGAACTAGTCTTCTAGAATCACAGTTGGTCATTGCATTGATACACTCTTTTCAAGTTACTAAAATATTTTGCTTTTGTCAATAATCAGAGATCTGAGAAAGACATAAACTGATCTGGAGATTAAGCTAAGTATTTGGGGGAGGGGGAGGAATGAGGGTGATGGGGGTTAGAGACTTGCCTAAGGTCACATATCCATTAAGTATCAAGTATCTGAAGTTAGATTTGAACTTGAGTCTTTCTGACTCCAGGTCCCATGCTCTATCCACTACACTACCTAGCTGCTCCAATTTAGCTAGGTATTAAGAAAGAAACATTTCTTAAACTGGGTTGTAATTAAGCAGTACGATTATCTATTTGGAGTTATCTCACTGAAATAAATTAGACTTTATACTCTAAACAAAACAAAGCAAAAAACTAGGCTTCCTTTTACTCACTGAACATACCTAATGTTTTCCAGCCTTTCTACCTTTGCTCAAACTATATGTCAACCCACAATGCCCTACCGGATTTTGTCTGAGAAGCCTTACTTATCCTTTAACGTCCACCTCAGATGCCATCCCCTCTACCACGTTTTTCTGATCTCCTTCAATCATGAAATGATTTGACCCTTTTCAGAAACTTTCCCATCCCCTTACACTTTATCAGCATTTCTTATATGTATGGGTCAGGTTCTTCTGATCCTTTCTGTGTTCTTGATTCCTATTAGACTAGGTAGAAGCAAGTTGTGAAGGCCCCAATTCTGGGAGCAAAGACTCAGGCTAGTCCAGGATATCCTTGTCCTCCAGCCCTAGGATTTTCATCTTTCACTACTCTAAATCTTTTTAATCTCTAGATCCCAACCTAAGGACCAATCCATTCTCATTCCTTAGACTCAGACCTTTTACCTCTAATCCATAATTATTTTACCTCTTCTGTCATTGCTTCTATGATGCTCTGTGATGGTTTCCCAACCCTTTTCTTGTCTCTTGGAAAGCATACCAGAGGACAGCTAGGTGGCACAGTGTATAGAGCAACAGCCCTAGAGTCAGGAGGACCTGAGTTCAAATCCAACCTCAGACACTTAATGGCTTAATTGTGTGACCTTGGGCAAGTCACTTAACCCCATTGCCTTAAATAAATAAAATTTAAAATAAAAAAAGAAAATATCCCAGGGTATATGAATGGGTTTCCTAGGGTTTATTGATGAAAGAATAAACAGGTTCAGAAATAACACATCAGGAGAAAGTCATTAGAATTGTCAAAGAAATTCCTTACTCTTACACTAGGTGTCCCTAAAGTCCCCAAATCTATGATCTAAATCTGTTACAGATGAAAACATCTCCTTTTAACATAAAAAATGTTATAGCCCTACCTGATAGCAGTTGTATTATTATTAGTAGTATTTGCTGATTAAGGAAATGCAGAACGATAAAAAGATGCCATGAATTCAATAACAAAAATTTGTTTTTTTCTTATTATATATGTGAATATTATATGCAACCATTTGAAAAAGAACAGTACAATATGATAACTTGTGACTAATACTAGAATTGGACTTACATAAGTCTAACATCAACTATGAGGCTTTATCAGTAACTAGCTTCAGGACTCATGCTCTTACCTAGAGTTTCTTCATTTGGTTCTCGTTTAGGTATCTACAGGGGAAAAGGCGTGAAGGGGAAGCACCTCAGTTCTTATCACTTGGACTAATAAGACATTAAAACTTTATTTAACCTGACAGCAAATGAAAAGGATTTCTCCCAGAGCCCACAAATAACTGAGAAAAACTCCCTTCTTGGTTTCACTATCATCAGGGACCCCTCTAGTCCACTTGACTTATAGTACTAGGGAAAGGAAAAGGAATTATGATAAGCATTTTACAAATATCTCAGGGAAAGTATAATTTTATATTGTCCCTGCACCAAGTCTCACTTCCTTAGGTTTTATACTAGTAAAAAAGCTAGACTTTATGGTTTGTCCCCCCGCCCCCGCTAGTGTATATACTATAGAGAAATGATAAATGGAGGAAATAAATGGGTAGCTCAGGTAACAGATTACAAGCCAAGCACAGAGGCGTGATAATACTGATAGGAGATTTCAACTGTCTCCTCTCCTCTTTCATCCTCTTTTGTCTCATTTGTTTGTTTCTTTCTCCTTTCTTTCTGCCTTCTATTCTGCATATCTCTTCTCTATTGCCCTCCCTTCTCTTTCTTTTCCTTTTGTTGGCAAGGCAATGGGGTTCATTAAGTGACTTGCCCACAGTCACACAGTAAGTTTCAAGCATCTGAGATCAAATTTGAACTCAGGTCCTCCTAACTCCAGGGCCAGTGCTCTATCCACTGTGTCACCTAGCTGCCCCTTCCCTTCTCTATCTATTTTCTCTTTCTCTGTCTTTCTCTCCCTACTTTCAAAAGATGGGTACCTGATAAATTCCTGATTTGCTTTGATGGAATGAGAATACTATATTCTCATTCTCTATGTCTATGTCTCTCCTCAATTCATCTACCTTCCTCTTTGTCTCTGCCTTTCTCTGCCAAAAACAGAAAAGCTAATAATTTCTTGATTTCACGTGTAGATTATTTCATCTTTTAAAATATGGTAGCATAAAGAAGGGCAACTTCTATTTTGGATGTGATTCTCACTCATATTGGTTGCAGAGGTCAAGATGAGGGGACCCATGGGGCCGCTAGGTGGCGCAGTGGATAAAGCACTGGCCCTGGAGTCAGGAGGACCTGGGTTCAAATCCGGTCTCAGACACTTTATAATTACCTAGCTGTGTGGCCTTGAGCAAGCCACTTAACCCCATTGCCTAGCAAAAAAGACCTAAAAAAAAAGATGAGGGGACCCATGTGGGGAAGTAATAACTCCTTCTTAGAATTTGTGATAAAGGAGTAGAAATCCAAGCATAGTCTGACATGAACCTTTGATTCTGGGAGAACAGATTTCAAAGGATTCAGTGGATAAGGAGAAACCTATGGATAAAAAAAGCAAAAAGAGAAATCAACTCAAGAATTCTCAGGACAAGAATAACACTCTCAGGAATGAAATTTAGAAAACACAAAAAGAAGCAGCTCCAAAAACAATAACTGATACATGATACTTTAAGGTTTGCAAAGTGATTTGTATACTTTACCTCATTTGAACTTTGCAAGAATTCTACCAGATAAGTAATATGAAATTATTATTTATATATTATATTTTTTGAGATAAAATATTATAAAATATATCATGATATTTTTTATTTATAAAAGAGATATGGACTTTATATATGACTATATGACTTTGGATCTGGATGGATGGATGGACCCAAAGAATTGTCACAATTGGTTCAATCTGATCTTGGAAGGGGGTATTCAGCAGAGTGTCCCAGATTGTCTCTTCATTTCATTTTTAGCAAACCAGATGTCCCCTTGGGTGGGGTAGATTATAAAGGGAATTCTCATTTGGGTTTAAGTTGGACTAAATGACCAATGAGTTTCCTTCTAATTCCAAAATTCTATAATTCTATGAAATGCTCTTGATAAGTCATACAGGTTTTTGTCATCACTGCTTCCTTTTCTAAAAAGTCATCCCTTTCTTAATCTAAGCTGGAATTTTCACAGCAAAATCAAACTCTTTGTCCCATAGTTTGCAAACTCTATTCTTTTCCTTTTAAAAAAATTATATCTTTCATCATTTATATAGAACATCACTAACTTTCCATGATTACTTCAAAAACCGATTTTTGTGATCACATCTGCTAATTCTTCCTGTACTCCAGGCTGTAGTGGGAGGCAATGTAAAGAATATTGGCTTTGTAGTCAGAAGAACTATTCAGATCTCCCTCTGATACTATCTTTGTCATCTTGGCCAAGTCACTTGAATTTGCTTAGACTATATTTCCTTTGTAAAATGGAGGGTTTGGGCCAGATACCCTCTGAGGTCCTTTCCAGCTCTAAATCTGTGATTGGCAAAGATAGACCACCTGGACCAGTGACTTGAGCTCATCAAGAGTTCTCTCATTATATCCCTATTTATTCTGGGCATCAATACCCATTTAAATCAATACCCATGTAAAAATTAACCATTTTTATAACCCAAACATCAATCTTCTTGGCAGAAAAAATTAGTAAAATAAGAATAAATCTGTTCTGCTATCTTACTCTAATCTGTTTGCACCATTGTTTTTATCCCAAGTAGTAGTCCTAACTCTTCTTTGTTCTCATCTTTTCCCCAACATATCTCAAAATCACTTTTCCTTCAACCTTATCTTGTCCTTATCTCATACTGAACTTTAGCACTCTACCCTAATATTCCATAACTTTCTATTCCTCCATTAACTTCTCTTGATTCTACTTTTCTGTCTTTTTAAATCTAAATTCTGTCTTTTTTTTAAACCTAAGTTTTTAACCTTAAATTTAACCTTTTAAAACCTAAATTGTTGGTATATTTTTAGCACATCTGCAATGATTTATTTTTTTAATTTTTTTAATTTTTTTTTTTTTAGGATTTTGCAAGGCAAATGGGGCTAAGTGGCTTGCCCAAGGTCACACAGCTAGATTAAGTGTCTGAGGCTGGATTTGAACTCAGGTACTCCTGACTCCAGGGTGGATACTCTAACCACTGCACCACCTAGCTGCCCCCAATGATTTCTTCTGATAGCTCTTATTTTTCTTCCTCATCAGAGAAGGTATTGGAAAAACAGTTTGTGAAATGGAAGAAAGGTTGGTTTGGGAGTCTGAAGAGACCTGTGTTCAAATCTCACCTTTGATCATTTGTGATATGTTGCCATGGATTTCAGTATAAAAAAGGAAAGTAAAACACAGAACAAGATGGTTTCCTTGCTTTTTACTCACCTAACCAACAAGGTTTGAAATAGCTGCCACCCTTAAATCCTTAGGGCCTTCTATCTTTCTTGTACCTTGATCACTACATGTGCTCTAGTGTCTCAGCTTGGCCCCATAGTGCTGGTTAAGTCCTCCTGCAGCCCAAGTCCCTGGAAGAGAGTCTTGGGTTGCTTCAGCTAAGCAATCTTGATCCTTCAAGTTAACTTATGGGGCTGTTAGGTGATACAATGGATAGAGCATCTGGGTTGGAGTTAGGAAGACTCCTCTTCCTGTGTTCAAATCTAATCTTAGATACTTACTATGCTGAGCAAGTCACTTCACCCTCTTTGCCTCAGTTTCCTCATCTGTAAAATGATCTGGAAAAGAAAAAGGCAAACCATACCAGTGTCTAAGAAACCCCAGATAAAAAAAAATAAAAAAATAAAAAAGGAAACCCACAGATGGGGTTACAAAGAGTTGGTCATAACTGAACAATAACAACATTCATAAACAGAGGGGAGATCCTGCCCCATTCCCAGCAAGGCAACCAGAAATCTATTAAGAATGAAAGAAAAAGGGGCGGCTAGGTGGTGCAGTAGATAGAGCACTGGCCCTGGAGTCAGGAGTACCTGGGTTCAAATCTGACCTCAGACACTTAATAATTACCTAGCCGTGTGGCCTTGGGCAAGCCACTTAACCCCATTGCCTTGCAAAAATCTTAAAAAAAAAAAAATGAAAGAAAAAGAGAACCTTAGATGGATGAGTTGTGCATAAATTCTATCCCTTCCAATTCAAAGCAGAATGCTTTGTCCCAGAGAGTTTCTCCCTCTAGAGGAATTTCCATGATCATTCAGGTTTCTTCAGTTTCCATCCCTGACTCCCTACCCCTAAATGAAACAATAGAACACCAGCTAAAATTGCAATCAGTCTTTTTTTTAGAAAAAGGTCCCTGACTGAATTCGTCAGTGATCTATCTGTATTTGGTCTTTGTGCCCTCTGACATTTTTTTTTCCTGGATCTTGATACAGAGATAGAGGGTATGTTTACCAAATTTTGAGATAATAAAGCTAGGAGAGTTGGCTAACTTGCTGTCACATTGGGTTGGGATGAAGATGAAATTTAATAAGGATCAATATGAAGTCTTATATATATAGGATTTTTAAAAAAGACGACCTTTATGAGTACAAGATGGGGGAAGACATGGTTAGATAATCACTCATCTGAAAAATATTTTGGGGTTTTAGTGGGTTACAAGCTCCATGTGAGTCAACAGGATAGAATGACACGATAGCACCCTCAGTCTTAGGCTGCATCAAGAGAGCTAGAGGGTTCCAGGTGAAGGAGGAGATGGTTCTCCCGCGTTCCCCCCTTGTCCGTAATTTAGAGTCCGGTTCTGAGGCATTTTTTAGGACTGGAGATTCGCCGGAGGAGAGCTGTCGAGTTGATATTCTTATAATGCACGGAGTCTTGCATTTGGTATCGGGGGGGGTCTGGGATCACATTCTGTCTGTGGACCTCGGCTTCCTCCCCTCTCAGATGGGGGCGGGCGGGCGTGGGGGGCTGGTCTTCGGTTTCCAGGATTCCCGTCAGGTAAGCCGGCACCTGAAGGAGCGGGCCAACTGGACCTCCCCGGCTCGGCGCCCGATGGGAGAGAGGGCAGCCTCCTCGAGCCGGGGCGCAGAGGGCAGGCCCGCGGGTGGGCAGGGAGCCGGCCGGCCGGGAGAGCCCGGGCCGGCGCCGCGCCTCGCCCACGTGGGCGCCCGGCCCGCCCCGCTCTGCCGCTCTCCCCATTGGCCGGGGCGGGGGCGGGTCTCCCTCGGGGTTCTCCAATCGGCGGCGCCCGGCGCCGGCGGGTCACGCGGACGCCGCGCGGCGGGGCCGGAAGCGCAGCCCGCGCCCGGGCCCGGAGGCAGGTGAGCTCGGGGGGTCGCGGCGGAGAAGGGGGGCGGGCCCGGCAGGGGAGCGCCCCGGCCGAGCGGAGAGGAGCGAGCCGCCTCCCGAGGGGCCGCCGGTCAGCCGGCGTGCTCTGAGGACCGGCGTGGGCGCCGCAGGAAACCTGGGGGCGCGCCCGAGGCCTCCCCCAAGCGCCGGGACCGTCCGGGGCACCTGGGTCGTTCTGTTAAGTCATCTATCACGGAAAGCTCGGGGAAAAGTTAGGCCCACCCAAGGATAATCCTCTCAGTGACCCAGAGGCCATCCACTTTTTTTAAAAATTTTATTCTTCTTTAAGGTAACGGGGTGAAGTGACTTTCCTAAGGTCATACAGGGCAGTTTTAAGTATTTGAGGCCCTCTTTGAACTCAGGGCCTCCAGACTCCAGGGCCGGTGCACCATCCCCTGTGCCACCCAGCTGCCCCCTCATCTACCTTTCTAAAGGTGGGTGGTGCCACTGGCACCTCCTTCCAAGTGAACCCTGAGCTATCAACTACAATTCTAGCCCAGGTGTATCTCACACTCTGTCATATCACAGAAAGCTTGGGAGAAGCAGAGGTGTTCAGCTTTAGATCAATTGAGTTTGTCTTGAATCCAAGGATGTCAACAGGACACCCCATATGCAGCTGTCTCCCACGAAGGTGGAGATGCGGGTTAGGGGGAAGATTAGAATTGGATACATGGTCTGATTTTTAGACTGAAATGAGGTGATCATTGAAGCTGTTGGATGGGAGAGTAGGGATCAAAGAAGGCAAAATTTCATAGATTAGATTACACTGAATCAAGTGGAAGAACTGGATTGAGGTTCAGACTTCAGTGGTTTACCTCGGGCAGGTCATTTGTTTGACTTCTCTGAACCTCTGAATCCCTTTGAGGACATATGCTGTTTTGTGATTGGATTTATCTGTTGTGTAAATTAGAATGGGAGCTCTTTGAGAGAAGTTTCCAGCTAATAGTGATTTGTCCTTTTTTTAGTTTTTTTTTTTTTGCAAGGCAAATGAGGTTAAGTGGCTTGCCCAAGGCCACACAGCTAGGTAATTATTAAGTGTCTGAGACCGGATTTGAACCCAGGCACTCCAGACTCCAGGGCCGACGCTTTATCCACTACTAGCCGCCCTGTCCTTCATTTTCAAAGAAAGCCATCAAGGGGGTGATTGTGACATGCACCTGAATTACAAACCTCTCCCTTTGTAAAATGAAAGGGCTAGATAAAATAATCTCTAAAGTGGTTATTTGATCCTATAAGAGAAGGATGAAACTAAACCTTAGGGAATAGGCAAGTTTAAGGATGATTCTGCCCAGGAGCCAAATCAAGCTCAATCAGAGAGGGAAAAAACTAGAAGAGAAACCAAAGGAAAAGAAAGTCTTAAGAGGAGTGGGTAGTCAGTTTTCAAAGTTAAGAGCTGTAGAAATGTCTAAAAGAATGGTCATTCAATTTGTAGATTAGGAGGTCACTAGTGATTTTAAAGCGGTTATCTTAGCTAGCCAGAGGTGGAGGAGTAAATGAACATTGTGACACAAATAAAGTCAAGTATAGAGGCTCTATAGGATTTTATCTGAAAGAGGAAATAGATAAGTACAGCTCTTGACCTTTGACCATGTTCTCCGATTGCCTTTTAGTTTCTTTTGCTCTTTCGTCCTGTTCTCACCCTCTCTGTGAGTGTCCTTTTAAGCTCTATAGCTCTTTTCTCTCTCAGCACCCTCTCATACAGATGATTCCCAGATCCACCTATCTGGTACAAATCTCTCTCCTGAGCTTCAGTCCAGCATCATAGTACTGCCCAATGGACTTTTTTTTTTTAGGTTTTTGCAAGGCAAATGGGGTTAAGTGGCTTGCCCAAGGCCACACAGCTAGGTAATTATTAAGTGTCTGAGAACCCAGGTACTCCTGACTCCAAGGCTGGTGCTTTATCCACTATGCCACCTAGTTGCCCCCCATGGACTTGTAAGCTGCATGGCTTGTAAACATTGAAAGCTTAACAGAACTTTTCTTTCCTTAAGTATTTCCTCCCCCCTTCAAAAAAAAATCCCCCTTTTGAACTTTCCCATTACTGTCAAGTGGATCGCCAGCTTTCTGGGCACCTATTGTTCATAAGCTTGGTATCTTGCTCAGTTCTTCTCTCTTTCACCTTACATATCTAGTCACTTGCCAGAACTTTTCATTTCTTTCTCTGCCAAACCTCTAACTTGGAGAATCTCTGGCTCCTTTTTAGGACTCTTAACACTCCCCCTCCAGGAAGCCTTTCCCTTTCTGCTTCTGAGGCTCTCCCCTTTGACCACATTTGCTGTTTTGTGATTGGATTTATCTGTTGTATAAATTAGAATGGGAGCTCTTTGAGAGAAGTCTCTGGCTAATAGTGATTTGTCCTTCATTTTCAAAGAAAGCCATCAAGGGGGTGATTGTGACCTGCACCTGAATGGAATTTGAGTTCGGGAGGTGCTGTGCTAAGTCACTACATTCTCCTCCAGAGTCATCTGGGTCCAGTGGCCAGATATGGATCAGGATGGCTGGATGTGAGGCAATCAGGGTCACACAACTAGGAAGTGAAGGGATTGAAGCTGATTTAAACTAGTCCTCCACGCCTTCAAGACCTGATGCTCTTTGGATAAGCACTTATTGATTAAAGATAACTTGAGGATCTGAGGAAGGGTTTGTTTTGTTTTTATGGATAAAGGAGACTGGAATGTGTTTCTAGGCACCTAGGGAGAGATTAAAGTCGGGGGACTAATGGTAGAGAAACTCTCCTTCTGGAGATAACCTCTGAGCTCAGTCTCCTTTTCCCAGGACTTAGTCCTACAGGGTTGTGAAGTCCGAAGGAATGTCTGGGGTCCTCTGGGTCAACTCTCTCCTATGGATCCAGCTTGTGACTTAATGTAGAGTCACACAGATAGTAAACAGCATAGTTCAGATTTGAACCCAGATTTTTTTTTACCTCTTTCCCCTGCATCAAAATGTATGTAAAATACCAAGCCTCTGCTTTTCTCTCATTATTATTTATGAGAGGGAAAGGGAATGTTGATTCAGAAATAAATCTCCAGTTCATTCCACAAATATATTATATTATTGAGGGACTACTATGGCAAAGAATTGTAGGAATCCATGGAATTAAAACCCAAAAGAAATCATCCTTGACCTCATGTTTATAAATTAATAGGTTATTTGAAGGGAGAGAAAACACTAACAATGTGTGTGTGTATGTTGTGGGGTGGTGCCACAGAGGGGGTGGTACCAAACTGAGCTTAGGAGGACTACCTGGATCCTGATACAAAGAACTGGAGTGCTGTATAGTTGGACCAGACAGTGGAGTACTGAAATAAAACGGGAATAAGAGGATTGAACTAACCTGGGCAGGGGGCATTAAATGCCAGACTGAAGAGAAGCAGGAGGGAGCTCCTGGGGTGCTTTTGTGGGCATGCTCACATGTGGGCCTGGGAAAGCTAATTGGCAAGGAGACTGGTATGGGTAGGGGGAGGTAGTAGCTGCTACTCGGGTTGATTGGACCCTCCTGATTTCCTTTCTCACCTTCTCTCCATCTAGTCTCTGCATGGAGGGAAGACCCTGACTGCTGTCCTGGAAGTCATCTTTCTGTCATCAGTACTGCTCCAGCCTCATCCAGCCCCTCCTTCCACACTCCCACCGAGGAGAAAAAAAGGGAATCTTTATTCAAGGAAACACGGACAGGTAAAAGCTTGCCCATCTCATCAGAAGCCTAATAACTCCTGAGCCCCAGGATGCCTTTGCCCTGCAGCCGTGCACCCCCCCTTCCTTTTGCTAGTCTGAAATGGGAGGAGCCTTTGACTGAATCTCCTCCCCTTCTGTGAATTAGGGAACTGGGACTCGAAACCAGTGCTCCGATTTTGGGGTATGGGTGAACCTGGGGCCTCTGGCTAGTGTGACCTAGCCCTTATCTGGTCACTCTCGTCCTTGCAGGCCTGGACGGAGGGATGGAGACCAGGGCCACGGGCTTCCCCGATGGTGATGGGGGTCTGCGGGTTAGAGTACGGCCAATGGTCCCAGGGGATGAAGCTGGTGTCAGGGAGCTCTTGGCAGCAGTGGCAGCAGAGTTGGGCTCAGCCCTTGGAACCCGGATGGTGCGGCGGCCCTGGTTCCTGTTGTTGCTCGGATGTGGCTTTGCCCTCCTGACAGTCTCATCCCGCTCCCTGCTGCTGCCCTTGCTGGTGCTGGCATTGCTCCTTGCTGTTGGCCGCCCTGCATTGGCCCAGGTTTGGGCTCTGTATGTCCAGCAAGACATGAGCCTGGGTCTGGGGGCCACAGGGGCTACGGGCTTTCGATTCTGGGTGGCTGAGAACACGGATGGCAGTGTGGTGGGAATGGTGGGGGTGTCTGGGATTGGAAAAGACAGAAATGGGGAGCTGGAGCTCAGGGCCCTGGCTGTTGGCCCAGAGCATCGGGGTCATGGGGTGGGCAGGGCCCTGTGCCAGGTTGTGCTGGCTTTTGCCCGTGGCTCCCCCGGCTGCCGGGTCATGGTCCTGGATACACACATGCTCCACAGTCCCGCCCAGAGCCTCTTCTCCAGCCTTGGCTTCCACCCAGGTCCTCCTTGCTTGCAGCCTACATTTAGTGGATTCCTGGCCGACCTCCCTGTCACTCGCTACCACTGTGCCCTGACTGGCAACAATATTGAAGATAACAGCCCAGCGGGTGGCAACTAAGCCTTCTGCTCGTCATCCAGGGAACCGAGTCTCCCATTGACCGAGAGACTGAACCTCCCACCCACCCATCTGCCAGCCCAGACATGCCTTTGTGCTGAGGCTCCTAGAATGGAGGTTCTTTCACCAGCTCTGTGGCCTTGAGAGATGGTGGATGAGCATGTGAGGGTCTGGCACTGGAGTTGTAAGATAGGGAGAATTACTGTGGGGGGCTAGATTTGGTGATGGGGAAGATCAGGAGCCTGAACTGAGAAACCATAGGGAGCTACTCAATCTGGCATCTGAAAGAGTTCCAGTCATCTGCAGGCCAACTGGGATGGTCACCATGCCATTTAAGGTTTGTCTGAAAGGACCTAACAGTCAGAGCTGCCCCCCATATGGAATGGGCTACTTTTGGAAAGAGTGGCTTCTTCATTTTGGAGTTCCCTTGTCAGAGGATTTAAGGGGGCAGGGAGGAGAAGGTGGAATTGCTGCTCACAGAGGGGTTAGGACTGTTTTCTCAGTTTTTTCCTAATTCTCAGAATCTGGGACTAGGGAGACTAGCACATAAGTCATTTAATAAATACTTATTGGATCGGGCTTGGAAGGGGCCTAAGAAAATAAAACTGTTCCCCACCCAGCTCAAATCTTTTTCTCCAATAGAGTTGGAGAGTTTTCAGAGGATCATTAGAGATGAAAGTCTGATGCCTCCCTTCTCATAGAGATCTTGGATCCAGTTGTGCCCACATCATCCTCCTGTCCTATCTGGCTGGTCAGCCTGGGCCTGGGAAGCACCAGTCTTGGGCCTTCAGTCTTAACCGAATGGAACCTGGCCCAGGGATCCTGCCTGAAGGCCATCTGGAGGAATATTGCTCAGGGCTTTTACCTTTCCCTGTTAAGCTATTCTGATCTATGGGCCCTCAACCCCTTCAACCCCAAAGGCTGCCAGCCTCCTGGGCTTCCTGAGGGGGCATGCTGTGATGGAGTGGGGACTGGAGTCAAGAACACTTGGGAAGGGGCTCTGGGCCCTCTGATTCTTGTCAGATTGAAGATTATGACATTTCACCAGATGCCTCAGCCCTTTGAGCCTCTGTTAAAAATGAGAATAATAAGACCCACCCTTTCTAGAACCAAGGGCTTTGAAGTCAATTAGCAGGCTTTATTGCCTGCCAGGATCTGTACTCTGGGCTGGAATGGAAGCCGTGGAGGGCCAGAGAAATGAACCCTCTGGTATCACTATCCTTTATGATTACATGCTGCTGCCCCATTCTAACATCTCCAATTCTTTTTTCCCTTCTCTTTCTGTCACTGGGTACTGGCAAACATAGGCATCTCCTATGATTTATTTCTTAGAAAATAGACTGAGGAATGTTAGAATAACTTATCAGGGATAAGTGATTAGATGTGAGTCATAGATAAACAAATTCCTCTCCTGAACCCTAGCAGCCCTAAGTCTGACCCCAGGGTTCTCTCCAGCCTTGGAGGGCTCCAGGGGTCACTTACTCCCTTCCCTACCTCAGGCAAGAGAGAATGGGTAACTACTCATTTCCCCAAAGACTGCAAGCATCTGCTAGATTTGAACTGATGGGCTGAGCTCTTTGATCCATTCCAAAATATTGAGCATCTAGTCAATCAGGGAGTCTTGCCTTCTCTCTCTCTCCATACAGCTGTCTCCCTTCATGGAAAGCACTCTCCATCTCTACTGAGCTAGTCATTGGATCCTTTCACAGGCCTAGGATGGGGCTAGAATTTCTGTAGGTTAGGTTTGTGAAGTCCAAGACTTGTCTGTAATTCATATCAGTTGTTGGCTAAGGGTCCAGTGTCTCTGGGAGGGGTGCACATTGAATCCAACTGGTTCTGGACCCTGGGGGTGATCCCAGGAAAAAGAGAGCCAGGTCAGGAGAAAGGAACATGGGAGAACTACCAGAGGCAGGGATATTTGTGAAGGAAGCCTGTCTCTGTGTCCTTGTTTGTGGGTTGATGAGGGTGTTGATGGCCATGGGTGGCAGTGTAGGAAATGGAGACCTATAAGCCCAGCAGGCAAGCCCTCCGGAAGAGCTAGAGCAGTAGACCCAAATTTAACTTATGTTTTGATAGGGAGACTAATCTTCCTTGGACCACTCAAGAGAGACCCTTCTGGGACCTCGAGAAAAGGCTATTCGGTGTGGAGCCCTTTTCCAGTGCAGAATTCCTGAATCTGTAATTTTCTTTTTCCTTGTAAATAAATCCAAGAATATGCTTGTAAAAATTCTTGTAAATAAATCTAGAATATGGACTGGAGAGTGTGACAGTGAGAGAGAGAGGGGGGAAAGATGGCTGGGACTTTGCTTGGTCTCCAAAAGGACAAAATACAGACCAAATCATGGAATAAGGTTCTCCAAGCCCTGGAGCTGAGGGCAAAGATCCAGTTGACTCTAAAAAGACTTAGGTGTCCTGGGAAATAGGCTAAGACCTGGGACCCTTTTTCCTCTTCTTTCTGCCCCATCTCTTCCATCAGTAGTTGCCCTCCTCTGATCTGGTCTCCCTCCATCTCTAGTGTATAACTAGCCACTC
This sequence comes from Macrotis lagotis, assembly GCF_037893015.1. Classification (NCBI taxonomy): domain Eukaryota; kingdom Metazoa; phylum Chordata; class Mammalia; order Peramelemorphia; family Peramelidae; genus Macrotis; species Macrotis lagotis. The sequence continues at coordinate 227,811,197 of NC_133660.1, read as the reverse complement.
TCTATCCAGCTGGCCCTGCTCTGAGGGTAGTTAAGCAGTGCTGGGGACCAGGCCAGGTAGGGTTCAGATGGTCTCTGCCCATCTGCCTGATCTCTCAGCAGTCTGAACCCTTTCTTCTCCCTATATCTCTGAGTCTCTGACTCTCCCTGGGTCTCTCCCAGCACAGATGGCAGACCTACTCTGGCTCTCACCTTCCCTAGCAGCTCCCAAACTGTAGGATTTGTTTCCCCAAACTGTTGGCTTTGCATAATGGGCCGTATGCTCCAGACTGCAGAGCGCCCCTCCCAGAGTCACAGAGACAGGCTCACTGAGGATGACAGCAGGACCAAGGAGCGCCACAGAGGAATGCCTATGGCCACCTTCAGGGCCATGGATACATGGTCCCTTCACCCTTCCCCGCTCTGATCACTCTGGATGGTGCCAAGGACCCACCTCCGAATTTCTCTTATTTTCTCCACTCAGCTAAGGTAGAGAACTAACAGACTTTTGTGATACCCTGTACTTTTGCCTCTCAGGGATATGCTGGATGGGGGCAGACTTGGAGTCAGGAAGATTTGAATTCAAATGCTACCTAAGACATATATTAGATGTGGAACTTGGGTGAGTCATTTAACTGTTCTGCCTCATTCATTTTTCTTGCTTCTAAAATGAGTATGTGCCAGGGTTGTTCATGAGCAAATCTGGGGAAGTGCTTTGTAAACCCAAAAGTACTCTATAAAATACACTAAGTTCATTCCAAAAATGAAATTCCCTGTAGCAGTGGTGTGCTATAAAATATTTAACTACCAGCCATTTCTTTGCCTTTAACCTTGCTGTCATCCACCTGCACAGGTCACACTGGTTGTGGAATAAAGTAAAAAGAGAAGAGGACAATAGCAGATAAGAGCAAGGGCCTTTAGGCCTTGCCCTAACCTCCTGGTCTTGAAGGGGCTGAGGGCTCCACTTGGACCCTCCAGTCTTCTCTCGGGATTACAAATGGCCTTCATCTTTCCAAGGCCCTGGCTGCAGCCCTGATCTGTCTGAGCACTGGGTAGAAGCAAAGATCCCACAGGAGAGGGGAATGAACCCCATCTGAGCCAGGAGAAAAAAAATGGCAGCAAAGAAAAATCTGGGGACTCAAATGGATCTCAAGCTACCCATAAGACAGCAGTGATGCATAAATGGAAAAATAAAAACCAAACAAAACACCAAGAGCCCTAAGGGAAATGAGACCTTCCATCAACCCAAAGCCTCCTGGCTTTATTAGAACTGGGGGTGGGGAGGTAGGGTCAGGTTCAGGTCAGGCCAACAAAAGAAACCCAGACTGAGTCCAGGTATTACTATCTTTGTAGGACTATGACCTATGGAAAACATGAACTGGAGGCAGAAGGGGCATCGGTATCTCCATTTATTGTTCCATTTCTCCCAAACCCCCCTCCCAGATCAAATGACCAAAGCCAGACTCTGGGCTGCCAGCCAGGGAAAGGGGGAGGGCAGGGCAGGCCCTTTGGAGATGAGGAGAGCTGGTGGGCTGGGGAGAAAGAAGGGCCACCAGGAGAAGAGACAATAGGAGACAGAGACAATGAGAGCAAGCCCAAGGGAGGCAGTAAAGGGGAGGAAGGCAGGCCACCAGGCTGGAGCCTTAAGCCTGCTACAAGGGGATGTATTTTGGGAGCCTCAAGGATGGAGGAGAGGGGAGGTAGGAAAAGGCCATAGGTAGAAGTTCAGAATTGGGTGGGTCATTCCCAGCTCCTAGGAGCTTGTTCCATGACTCAAAGGGACAGATCTCCTAGAGCTGCTGGTGGCCTTTCCCAGAACTTGGGAGGAAAATCTGGAATCCTGGCTTTTTCCCTTACGGGGGATGCGAGGAAGCCAGTATTGTGCGTGAAGTGGGGTTGGCCTTGAGGCACAAGACAAAAGGAGGATGCTTGCTGGGCCACAGGCATGAGAAATGGAGTCAGATAAATTGGTCCTACAATAATGCTCCTATTCCTGCCTCAAAGCCCCTCTCTATATAGAGCGGGGACCTTCACCCCAACCCCCTCTCCAACCCCCCCCCCCCCTGCCCCGACCTGTAATTTCTACCCTGGTACCTACCCCTATCTCTTGTGGCTCTTGGCCTAGGCCCTTCCCCTAGTCTTCACCTCCCAACAAGAACTGGGCAGGCAAAGCCACCTGGGTTTATTTTTTGTTTTTTCTGTATAACCCCCTCCCCAGGAGAAGCTGTTGAAGCTGGACGTGTTAGAGGCATCAGGCAAGGGCAGGGTTATCTTCCTAGGGAGTGGGAGGCAGTGCTCCATAGACACTAGATCATCTTCCCTGAGCATTCTAGAGGGCAGGACCTTTCACCCAACCCCTGCCCCCCCAACCCATCCCCAGGACCCCCCCACCGCAAGCTTATAATGGGAAAAGGATGGGGGGAGTCAGTCACCCCCAGAAGCACACACACATATGTACATATGTACACACACACACACATACACACACACACATACACACACACCCAAGTTAAAATGGTGCTGTGAAGAGAAGCCTCCTGTGGCCAGTCCTGAGAGTGGAAGGGAGAGAAGAGAAAAGGGCTGGGGAAGGAGAGGGCCCAGGGTCCCATAGCAGACAAAGTGGTGACTCTCCCACTGCCAGCAGGAATCCTCTTCCAGGTCATCCCAGTCCACCGGCCTGCCTGTCTGCGTCCAATGGCTAGGTTGTTCTTTGTTCAGGCCTCACATGGGGGGAATGAGGAGTCCAGACATAGCTAGGGAGAGGGAAAGAAAAGGCCAAGAAAGCAAGGGATCCTGCTGTAGCTCCGCTCCTCCCCCTCCTCCCCTCCCCACACATCTCATGGGCTTTGTCCCAGTCGGCAGAGAGGGGAGGGGACCGGCAGGACACTAGGTTGGCCTACTGGCCAGGAAATGGAGGAACAGCACCAGAGAATCTGAGCCCCTGCCCCCACCCGGCCAGTCCTCAACCTTCTCAGGGGGCCTCACAACCAACAATCCCTTGAAGACAGTGCCAGGCTCCAAGGGCAGAGGAGAGAACAGAGACAAGACAGCAACAGAGACGGAGACAGAGTGTGGCCCTCGAGGCTGGGCTGCAGGACACATACTGTGCTTAGGAGTAGGTCAGTCCCTGCAGGGCCCCAGGGGGGGAATGAAACTTGTCCGAGTCCTCAAAAGCTGGGTCTGTGTCCAGAAGGAGGAGGAGGATGGAGGGGGGGCAAGTAGAGGACAGAGGAGTGAAGCACCGAGGGGGGAGAAGGGGGAGAAAGGCAGGGAGTCAAAGCAGGGATCCAGGAGGGAGGGAAAGGGAGAGGCAGGAAGGAGAGATTGAGAAGGGCGAGATGAGTGGCCAGAGGGAGCAGCAGCTCCGAGCTGCCCCTCTCACCCCCCACAATTCCTGGGCCTCCCTTCCCCAAGGTCACTGCCCTGTCTTCACTGTCAGGACATTGCCCCGGGGTACAGGCTCTGCTCAGTCAGGGAGACCATCCACGGGACCTCGAGGTCACCTGGTCTTACCACCAGGGTCCCAGGGTCCTCCCCACCCCTGGCAAGAAGAGGTCTAGCCCCTCAGGCTGTGCATCAAGGAACCTTCAGTTTTTCAGGCAAATTGGGCTTGAAAGGGTCTGCTGAAGCTGATCTTACATCAGGTGGGGGAAGCAGAAGAGCAGACCAAGGGCCCACCCCAAGACAAACAAGGGCTAGGAGTGGTAGCATCCAGAACTCTCGAGCTCACCCATGCCACATCCCCTCCTGATCGTCCTTTCACAAAGGAAGATACTCCTTGTGTCTAATAAAATCTCTATTCTCATTTATCCAGTGATAGAGTTAACAGTCAGAAATACTGAGGCCAAGCCTGTTCTCCAGGGCCCAGGCAGGTCCAGTTCTTTTTGCTAAGCTCTATAACCTCTGCACCCTCTATGTGAAGATAAGTCAGTCACGGGGTCTTAAAAAGACTGTGGTTGAGGCCAAGAAAGCTTCCCAATCTTTTTTTTCCCTTTCTCTGTTCTATGGCCCTTCCAGAGTCATCCCTGCTCCACTGCCACTGATCAGTCCCACCCCAGCTTGACCCCAGGTCTTCCTGCCCATTTCCATGCTGTTAACCCAATTCTGATCCAGCTTCTCTGACATTCTAAGGGCACTGGGGGAAAGCTTCATGATTTATTGTAGGGCCTCATGCAAACATTCTTAGATGTTTGCTGAGTTGAATTATTTCTGCCCCTACCTGCTCAGCTCAGTGGCCTCTGTGAATCCAATGAACAGATTCACTGACCCTTTGCCTAGGTCCCATCATTGTGAATGCACCAGTGCCTCTGGCTCTGGGACCAAGCCCTGGGGAGACCTTGTATACCCAAGCCTGGGCTGACGCCCAACATCAAGGATTCCACATTCTAATCATCCATGAACCTTGCTCCCCCTCTGTGTACACATGCCAGATGTTTCAAGATTGGGGATGGAGTCCAGATGCAGAATCACATCTGGTTTCTCCCTTGTCTTCACAGCCCATCACTTTCTATTAGGAAGCACCCACATTTCTATAAGTCTTTAAGGTTTACAAAGCGCTTTCCTCACAACAACCCTGTGAGGTAGGTCTGCTCCCCAATGGTGAGATGGACTGAGAATGAATGGAATGAGGAAACTTCGAACCCAGCCAGTGTTGATATAAACCCAAGGCTTTTGTCTCCAAGTCCCTTTGCATCACCCCATCCCTGCTGCTTCTTGAAAGGAGACTGGAATTGACCCATCGCCCAGGGCTTCTGTGAGGCTGGAACTGAACTAACATCTGGGAAAGCGCTTTGAAAAGCATAAAGGGCTGTCCACACAAGAAGGATCATGGGAAGTGGCATTACTCTCTCACACCTAGATTATTGACCCCCAGGGAGGAGCCACATCTTTTATCAGGTGTTTGCTTAATTCAGATCTTAAAGTGTGTTTTGTTTTAATGCCCCAGTTCACCCACAATGACATACAAAGGTCATTACAGCTAGGGTTGCCCTTTCTAAGTCTTTATTCAACAGAGTCCAGGCCTGCCGACTCAACAGGAGTGTGATTCAAAGTCTTCTCTAACTAGAACTTAGGATTCTTTTCTGGGTTGTGCTCAACACTGACCATTGAGAACCCAAGTGACTCTCCTCCTTAAGACCTGGGAGCTGGCTTTCAGGATGGCCGCCCAGAATCAAAATTCCTGTCAACTCTGAGAAGATTCAAGAATCACTAAGGACCTGCTATTTAAAAGGCCAACCAATGGGTCAACATTCATTCATTCTTTCATTCAACCACCATTTGTAGGCACCTTCACTTCTTCCCTTCTTCCCCTATCTACTGGTGGTGTAAGACAACATGTTCTCTAGAGAGAAGGAGTGGCAAGCTAGGAACCCAATCTGAGTCAACTTTTCCAAAAGAAGCCAACTGGTGCCCACATTTTTCATATCATTGATCAGAGGGTTAGGAAATAGTGAACCCACCCTTGTGAGCTGGTCACTGCTTAGGCCCAAGGCCTTCAATTGAGAACTGCCAGTCAACACCCTCAGCTAGCTCAGCTCTTTTTCCACCATGGCTCCCTTTTTTGGTGGAATGGTAGCTGACTCACCTTGGAGGGCACTGCCATTAGTGCTGGTGCAGGCAGGGGGCGGGGAACCAGGCGGGCGCACCACGGGGGCGAAGGCGCTCTTCTGCTTGACGGCAGAGATCATGTTGACCGGCGAGAAGGAGAAGACGCTGGTGGTGGGGGCAGCGGCCGGGAGGGAGATGGAGGAAGCTGCAGCCAGCGGAGGGCTGGAGGGCATGACTCCGGGGTGGGGGTGGGGAGCAGGAGTGGCGCAGGAGACACAACAGGGAAACAGCACTATAGAGAGCATCCAGGGTGGGAGCCTGGCTGGGCACCTGCTGCTGCCCTCCCCCTCTGAGGTCCCCCTGGGATGGGGAGCAGACACAAAGGGTTCATACATTCTGGCTTCTGGCTTAGGCTGAGACAGGTGGATAACTGAACACACTTAATCAGAGTCAAAGAAGGGAAATGAACTTTCTAGGGCTTGGCAGAAGCTATTAGAGCCCTGATTTCCTAGGCCTGATCTGATGACTCTCCTTAGGTCCAGCTGATAATCTCAACAGCCAAAGACTCTTCTAACAACCGAGGGCACAGGGTGGGATTAGTGACTGAGCCCTCATTTCCTGACAATAGCAACTTGGGGTGCAGGAGGCTGCAGGAACCACCCCCAATTGTGAGCCTGGGATCCTGAGATCCTGGGACATAAGATTGGTCAAGGCTGGCGAGGTGGAGAGTAGCCTAAGCCTTACAGGCTAAGCATAAGTAGGATCATCTTAGAGGCTGATCTGAAATAATGGTGGGCTCAGAGTGAGGTCTGGGCTGGAACTGGGATCAGGGATCTGACCCGTGGGAACCACAGGCTTTAAAAAGGAGAGAAATTTGAGGTGAAGGAACAATCGGAAGATGGTACTAGCCAGGGTCATTGTTGGGTTTAGGCTCTAATAGAATTCTGAGCAGCTCATCCATCAGAGCTTAGGAATGGCAGTCAAAAGTCAAAGAATCATGAAAGCTTAACCTTCCAAGAGCTCTCCAAAGTCACCTCCTCTGCCCCCTAAACAAGCATATACTTCTGACAAATAGTCACTGTAGTCCAAGGTAGGCCACTCTCCAAACAACTCTAAGTTTTAGGCCATTCCCCTTTATATTCCATAGAATATATGGATATCTAGATGATTCTCCCCCTCATTCCTAGTTCTATCCCCCCTCAGCTCAACAGAACATGTCTAAGCCCTTTCCCTGAAGATAGCCCTTCAGACATTGGAAGGCAGTACCCCAATTTCCCTCCAAAGCCTTTTCTTGCAAGCTAAATGCTGCTGATTCCTTCCCTTGATCTTCAGCCATGCTCTGAGTTTCTCACCATCTTGACTCCCCCTCTGCACTTTTTCAGTGTCCTTCTCCAAAGGTGACACACCCAGAAATGGGTACTATATCCCAAAAGCCTTTGGCTGGGCCTCCTGCAGTTTTCAGTGGCTGAACCATTACCTCTCTCATCCTGGGCTCTTTTCCTCTCTAAGTAATCATATCTGCTTCTTTGGCTGCAGCATCCCATTGCTGACGCACTCAAGTCCCTGGGGCTTTTTCACTTGAACTGTTGTTTAGCCATGTTTTTCCCTCTTCAGCCAACTGCGTGCTAGACATCTCCACCTGGCAGGTCTGCTTGCAACTCAACTCAACCTATGCATACAGAACTCATCATACACACACACACACACACACACACACGTGCATGCCCACACACATGCACACACACATACCTCTCCCATTCTTCAAACTCTTCTATTTTTTCTGCCTTTTTCTCAGTCACTTAGGTTTATAACCTCAGACTCATACTTGACTCATTCCTCACTCTCCATTCACATGGCTGCCATCGTTCAGATCCTCATCCAGTCTCATCTGGCCTATTGGAATAATCCACCAGGTCTCCTTGCTTCCATTCTTCTCTCCAATCCACCCTCTACACAACAGCCAAAATAATCTTCCTGAGGCATAGATCTGATCATATTCTGATTGGTGAGGGCCTCTATTCAAGCAGCTCCAGCCCATGCTTCATCTTTCCCCCTGACTTCTTATAGACAGTTTCCCTATCACCCCCATTATCCCTTTCCAGTTCTGGAATCATAATTAAAACCAGTGACACCACTGCTACTAGAAAGGACATGTGTGTTTACACCATTGTGGTTCACTCACCAATCTATAACTCTCCAAACCAAAATATGGCTCCTTGGCCACCATTCCTTTATAAAGAACAGTTGTTTCCCTCCTTTCCCTTAGAATGTAAGCTCTGAGATCAGGACTGTCTCCACTTTGAGAGTTTGTATCCTCAGTGCTTACATAATAAATGCCATTTCCTTCATTTATGTCCATCCTCTGCTTTAAAAAAAAAACACAAAACTTCAATCACTCCCTACTGCCTCTGTGATAAAATACAATTCCCTCAGACATTAAGTTATTGTACAATTAAGCCCCAAACTATTCTTCCAACCTTATTTCACTGTCCTCCTCTTTGTGCACTCAGTGTTCCAGCCAAACTGGAATACTAGCTGTTCCCAAAGTGTTTGATATTCCATCTTCTGCCTCTGGGCATTCACACAGAAGAGCTCCCATAATTGAAAAGTTCCTTCTTTCCCTCCATCTCTCCTTCAAGAAGAGATACTACCTTTTTTTTGGAAGCTTTACCTAATTGCCTTGAGTTGTTGGTCCTCTTCTAGATCTCACATTGCCATGTTCTCTGTTATCTGAGCACATGATATATTTCTTCCTTTACCCCCAGAAGAATACATATTCCTCTACAGCAAGGACTATTTCATAGCACTGCCCCTTGTATATAACAGACACTTAGTTAATGGTTGGTGAATTGAATACTGTATTTGGACAGATGATTTCCTGAGCCCCAAATGCAAGATTTTATATTTCTCCCAATTCAATTTCATTTTCTAGCATTCTGTCCATTACCCAACCTTTCCTGGATCCCAATCAAGTAACCCAATGTAGCTAGTAACCCTTCCAGATGCTTTATCTAAAAGATAAAAGAATAGCTTACCCATATCTTCATATAAGTCACTGACAAAAATTTCAAATGTAAGAGTCCTGAGGTATACCACTTCTCTTCAGGTTGACATCCATTCATTTATCCAGACTCTAGGTTCAGACAGTTATGAATCTGCTTAACTGTACAATTTCTCTAATCTAAAAAGTCTGTTAAATACTGAAACCCAGGTAAACTGTTATCCACAGCATCCTCCAAATACACCAGTTTAGTCAAAGGAGAGAATAACTTTAGCTGGCCACGATTTCTTCTTAATAAATCCATGCTGACATCATATCAGAGCTGCCCTTTCATAAATAATTCATGACTTATTCAACTAAGAAAATATGACATTCTATTACAAATTTGACTAAGAATCAACTTCCGAATTACCAGCTCATGGTTTTTAGGACTCAACTTTTCCCCTTTTAAAAAAACCATATTATTTTCACCCTTCTCCAGTTCTCTGGCACTTCAATTTGTGATCTTTCAAATATTGGTGAACAGACAGTATCTTAGACAGCTGCTAGCACAGTAGATAAGAGTGTTAGGCCTGGAGTCAGGAAGAGCTAAACTCAAGTCTGACCTTACTCATTAACTGTGCAAGACACGTAATCCTGTTTGCCTCACTTTCCTCATTTATAAAATGGGTTAGAGAAGGAAATGGCAAATCATTCTAGTATCTCTACCAATATCTCTACCAAATAAGGTCACAAAGAGTTGAACACGAGTTCAACAAGAGTTTTCATCAAGAGTTGAAAAACAACAAAAGGAAAACAATGGCAGAAAATATTAATAATACAGATTCAACTCAAAAGTATGCAATGGCATATTTTCCCTTAAGAAAGCTGATTGTTAAATATTTACCAGCATGTCCCTGTACCGATAATGCCACATTTGTCTTGATCATCAAAGCAATCACATAAAGTGCTTTGCAAACCTGAAATCATTATTTCAGTTACTTTCATTCATTCTGGTGACCTGAACTAGAAAAAGATCTGACCTTATTTCCTTGATTATCTGGATTTAATTTCTCTTTTAACTATTTTTCCCCTATCCTTTATGTTCTTAAAAATCTTTCTTTTTGACAAAGAATGCAGAAATTAAATAGAAGTGGAGTAACTCAATCTTCTCTTTTCTATCCTCTGTCTTCCCATTATCTAGGGCTTATTAGGTCCACTTCAATACATGTTGCCCATAACATTTTTGCTCCCCAAATCTCCACTTGTTCCATTCTTTAGACCTCCTTGGAGTTATTCTCACAAGACCAAAAGAGTTTTTGCCTCCATCCTTGGTTCAATTACATTTTATCAGAAGATGAAGATGGTAGAGACCTGAAAATTCAGCTTTCTCTTTCTAGAGATGAGAAAAATGAGGCACAGAAAGGTTAAGAGATTTGACTGAGGTCAGACTGTGTTGGAGGTAGGCTTTGAATGTAGGTCTTCCATACCCCAAGTCCAGTGCTCATTCACTTCAGGACTCATACTTTTTCCCTCTCATTGGAATCATTTGAGTTTGTTTAGTCAGAATTTTGCTCATAAGACCCTCCTATTTCTCTTGAACCAACTTCCTTTTCAGAGTTTTGGAGCTTGAGATACTATTTATCCCTCCCTATGAACACTATGATATACCCTTCTAAAGCCTATAGTTATACTGGCTTAAGAGTCACATTCTTTTCTTTAACCATCACAAACACAATGTCTTCACTCTCTCCAAAGGTTTCTACTTTAAGTGGTTTCCACTTTAACAAATGCCTCTTTCTTAGTCATAATTGGCTCCAAAATAAATGCTTGTTCCCCTTCCCCCTTCTTACTTTAAAGTCAGATGAAGGTGAAATCACCATCAATATTAGGTGAAATTCAGTTAGGGCCAGGGTAAGTGATCAGATTTGTGAACAGTGGTGAGGTTAGATTCTCTTCTATCTAGTTGTCCCATAAGATTTCTCTGCTTTACCAGAAATTCAGCAAGCCCTTTGCAGTATAGATCCTTGGTTTACCTGTCTCATTTCTGGCAACAGTACTGTCATTCTTCATAAACCAGGAGCTTTCAGTGTGATTTTTGTCTCTCCCTGCTTCATTGTCTTCTATATCCAAATAGTCACCAAGTCCTACTGATTCTTCCTCCATTTTCATCCTTTCCTTTCCATTCCCTTTGTCACCAGCCTTGTCTTGGTTCCATTACTTCATACCTGGACCACTGTAATCAATAGCTTTTTTTTTTAGGTTTTTGCAAGGTAAACAGGGTTAAGTGGCTTGCCCACGGCCACACAGCTAGGTAATTATTAAGTGTCTGAGACTGGATTTGAACCCAGGTCCTCCTGACTCCAGGGCTGGTGCTTTATCCACTATGCCACCTACCCGCCCCAATCAATAGCTTTCTAATTGGTCTTGCTACCTCCTGCCTTATTCCATCTCTAGTCATCTCTCTACAGAGATGCCAAGATAATCCTTCTCAAATATCACTTTTTTTAGGTTGTTTTTTTTTGCAAGACAAATGGGGTTAAGTGACTTGCTCAAGGCCACACAGCTAGGTGATTATTAAGTGTCTGAGATCGGATTTGAACTCAGGTACTCCTGACTCTAGGGCCAGTGCTTTATCCACTGCACCACCTAGCTGCCCCCAAATATCACTTTTATTGGTTGGATGAAATCACTGAAAATGATCTCAAGGAAGGATGAGAGTATGTGCAAAGTTATTTGACTAAGATGGCTCAAATTAGGATATGTGTTCAAGCCCATTAATCACTGCCCAACTAGTCAGGCATCTGTACTCTAATTTGATTGTCTTGTTTTAACCATTCAGGGCTTTGCACATAATAGGGGGGTTCAATCCATTAGATTAGACTGAGTGATTAGCAATGGGGTTATGCCAGATTGATTACAGTGAAGCAGAGCTTTGAATCAACTTAGGTAGTGCTAAGTCACTATGACTGAGGAGGTTGGTCCAGGGTGAAGAAGAGCAAAGGGCATTTTTTACCCTTGGAGTTGGTGGGACTTGAGGGATTAAGGTCTTTATCCCAACTCTTCCCCTTCCTCAGAATCATCTATAATTTCTGGTCATGAGGGATAAGGGTAGTTCTTCTCCAGTATTCCTTTGGTTGTTTTTTTCCAATCAGATTCAACAGAAAATGCTGTAAGGTATATGTCCAAGGCTAAGCACCTGTCAAATTCTCTCTGTTGTCCACCTTGCATGCCTTCATGGTCCCCCTGGACTTTATCCACTGTCCTTCCATTCCATCCATCCCTATCCCTGCCCTCTCTTTCTGGGTCTTACTTGCCCCGTAGAAAACAATACTCACCCCAGTCCCTTGGCAACAAGCTATATGAAAAATAGGTAGAAAACTGAGGTCAAAGGTTTAGAATTAGGGCTCAGTGGTGGTTGAAGAGACTAGGAGTCCGGGCAATGGAGAACAGACCAGGTCAAGGTTACAGGATCCAGGTCAAGGCCAGTTTTGGTGCTGAGGAAGAAGGGTCTGGGATACCCATCTCACATCTGTGCAGAATTAGCTAGAGATGGTTTGGAAGATCCTGACATTGATAAAGCCTGATCTGATATCAAGGGTCTTGGATAGGGTGAATGGAGAAGGGAAACAGATGGGAAGGAGTTAGAGCTTAGGATATTCTTTACAGAATCAGAATACCACAGTGGAAAGGGACCCCAGAGGTCTCCTTGTTCAAACTATAGCTGAACAGGTTTCTCTTCTGGAATTTCCTAGACAAGAGGTTATCCAGCCTCCCCTTGAACACCTAAAATGGTAACTCACTACCAAAGCAGCTCATTCCACACAGAACAGCTCTGATTGTTAGGAAATTTCTCCATATTATGGAACTGAAATCTGCCTTCCCATAGACTCTATAGATACATGGGATTAACTGATAGAAATCTAAGTTCCTTGAAGGCAGGGATTGTTTGTCTTTTTGGTTTGTTTGTTTTGGTCTTTGTATTGTCAGTATCTATTTTAGTGTTTAGCATTCAGTAGGTGCTTAATGTTTTTATGAACCCAACTAATTTAGCAATTTTCACCTGTTAACAAATTTTCCCCAACACTGCCTACTCCCGGAAACAATACACACCCAAGCGTCCTCCAACTACTGAGATCCTGAAAGACCCAGCTGGAAGTCAGGCCCAATGTCCATTATTACATTTATTTTTGACTGACTCCTCTATATGTGTCATCTTCCAAAGCAATTTTAACAGCTGAGGTTAGAACCAAGAGGCAAGTTTGGAGTTGTATGTCTGGAGTAAGGACTGCTAGAGTCTATAGCTTGCCACACCCTCTGGGGTCTATCTGGGGCTTACAGGTACCTGCTGTTTTTAGTTATGAGGGTCAGATCTAGGTCTGGCAGCAAAATGTGGGCCATGGCTTCATCAAAAGAGAGAAAGGTGGTGACTACTCAGCAGCTCTAGCAAGGATGGTTCAGATTTCATTATCCAGCTGGAGCCAAGGGGCCAGAGACAAGTTGGGATCAGCATGGTCACTATGAGAAGAAGTGAGTCAAAAGAGGAGGCACCAAGCATGTAGGTGAGCTGGGGACCAAGATGGCAGCACTAGCCAGACAAAAGGGAGATGAATGGTTGATGAGCCTATTAGTGAGTGGGGGTGAAGGGAAAGGTAAGATCTAAATATCAAAGCCAGCTGGGAAGTCTGTGGCTGACATTCTCCAGCAAAAACTGAACAGAGCCATCTGGTAAAGCTCCCTATAATGCAAAAAGACCTATCTTTCTTGTGATATTAGGGACTTGTTGAGGATGATTTTGAGAAATCAGTCCCAGACAACTGGAGGGTTTAGGTCCAAGGGGATCTCTCCTGCACTGGGAGACCCAGGCCTGGAAATGCCCCTCTGAGAGGAAGGCCTAGGTCACATGGCAGCATGGAGGTGGGCTCCCCTAGGGATTAGACGGGGGGGGGGGGGGGGGGGGGGGGGGGGGGGGGGGGGGGGGGGTGGTCTCAGGATGTTAGCCAAGGCTGAAGTGTAAACAAAGGTATGATGAAAGGCAAGTGCTCTATGAATGGGAGTCCCCAGGATGTCTAAGAAGAAACCATCCAATCACTGGAAAGGAGCTCAAACTGGAGCAGAATGAATTCATGCCAGACATCAGAAAGAACTTTCTGACAGTGATAGGAGGAGTGACTTTTCTGGATCTCACTGTGATGACAAGAGGGCTAGACCTGTAGTCAGAAGGCCAGGGTTCAAATCCCAGCTCCTTCACTCACTAGTTACATGAACCTGAGCAATTAAGTTCACCTCATCTGGAAAATGGTAATAATAGAATCTCCCAGGAATGCATATTTTGAGGATAGTGCTTTGTAAACATTAAAATGCTGTACAAATACTAAGCCATCATCATTCTGGGTAGTAACAGCCCATGTGTACAAGCCTGGCCCTGTGTGAAGCAGAGCAAACAGGCCCAGGCCAGTTCCCAGATGTGTGGGTTAGAAGGATGAAGCCTGGGAATGCCCACAGTGAAATTAAGCTTCCCCTCTTGTGGTTCTGACCTCAGCCAGAAAGTGGAAATACATGGAGAGGGAGTTTTCCATCTTTCCTGCTACCATGACAAGCCTGGGAACAGGTCCATGTAGATGTGGGAAGGGGTTTAACCAAGAACCAGCAGGTGAGAGGTGAAGCCAGAGGCCCTCAGAGGCAGGCGGGGGGGGGGGGGGGGGGCACGACTGAGATTTTCCAGGAAGAAATGCAAATGTGAACCAGAGGCAGGAGGACACCAATGAAAGCAAATAGGGTGTACAAAGATTTCCTGCCATCCAAGCATCATTCACAAATAGGCCTAACACAGTATGCATTGCCTAGCCCGGGGTGGCCCAGCCCCATATGAAGAGCAGAGAACAGAGAAGGGGTGGGGAGAGGGAAGGGAAGAGGCAGGGAGAGGGGGAGAAGTGAGGGCACGAGGAAGACAAGGAGGGAGGGCAAGTCTGCTGAGGGACAGGGGGAAACTGTAGGTCTTGAAGAAGATCAAAAGGTAAGATAGGAGGAGAGTTGCAGCTAAGACATGAAGAAAGGTCCTGCAAGCCTAGGGGAAGGGAAGGATCAGAAAGGGAAAAAGGAAGAGGCAGCCAGAGGCAAACAGGAGATAGAAAGAGGAAAAGGACAAAGTTCGAGTGGCAGACACCAGAATGGGGCACAGGATTGGCATTCTGAGGAAGGGATCTTTGGTGCTGAGTCAGAAGGAACTAGAAATATGTAATATACGATCACCTGTAGTCCTCCAGAGGGGGCAGAAGACAGGATCTCGGGAGTATGGGAGGTGGGAGAGGAGATGGAGTTCTTACAGCGATGCCCTTCCTGGAGCAGTGACCCCTTGATTCCTGCCCAGGGTTCAGAGATGCCCAGAAGCACTCATATTCTCCCCCTACTCCTGCTCAGGGCCATAGTTTTCAGTGATTGGACAGCTGAAGATGGATATACTTCTGCATCCTAAATGACTCACCTCTGACATCTTGGAGTCCCTAGGATGATCACTGAAGGAATTACATATATACATATACATATATATATATGTATATGTATATATGTATTTTATGGACATAAGAAAGGGGAAATAGATATATTATACACACATACATATATGTGCATGTATATATGTGAGGGTACATATGTATGTATGTATATGTGTATTTACATACACATACACACATATATCCTTGATAGAGGAGGCAGCAATAGTGTCACTGGGAAGAGCTGGTGGGGGGGGGACTCTTGAAAGATAAGGAAGGACATTTCCAGGCCTCTCAAGGGACCCTGCTACCTGCCCAATCCTCTCTACCAAGAAGGGCTTTGGGCCTGGGAGATTAGCTGGGAGAGCAGGTTGTGGAAGAAGCTCTCTAAATTCCAGAGGCCTTGGGACCAGGGCTTTAACCTCCTCTCCCCACTACACATTACCCAGTCTGATATCTAAGGGAAGGTGGGCTGAACCACTCAAATGGGTTCTACTCTCCCCAGCAACTAGTCTTCTATTGTTTCCAGGACTCCATTGTCCCTCAAGGGCTGGTTTGATAGAGTATCCTACCCATTAGGGCATCATAGCAAGCTAAGAAAAAGTCTAGGGGTCACTGAATTCAACCCCCTTGTTTTGCAGATAACTGGGAGCAGTGCTTATTAAGACCTTGGTAGCACCCCCTTTCCCATTCCCGAGTCCTGCCCACCATAGAAACTCACTAGCATAGGGTGAATTTGCAGTGGAGCCATTGAGGAAGCTGGGGGAGCTAGGTACCCCAAGGCCAGCCATGCCAGTGGCCCCATAGCCGTTGATGCTGGACGTGATGCTGCTGTAGCTGCTCTGCTGGGGGGTGGAGCTAGGAACGTAGCCCCGAGGAGACACGCTGCTGGTATTCCGGGAGTAACCTAGTCAGGGAGAACAGGTAAGGGTGGGGTCCACTGGGGGTCTTTGGACAGACCCAGGATACTGAAGGCAGGAGTTACAGGCACAGTGGGAGAAGATGGGGGGGGGGGATAAGAGAGGGACAAGAAAGAGAAAACAGAGTAGGGGACAGTTCAGGGAAGGGAAGACCCACCTTGTTCAGCCCCCTGGGTAGAGTCTCCAATGTTGACTGCCAACTGGCTCCCAAAGGAATTGATGCCCATCATGGCTGTGTGGGGATGACCTGGGGCCAGGGAGCCAAGCTGGGAAGGGGTGCGTGGGACACTGTAGAGTGCTTCTGCAATATCTGCTGCCCGCTTTATGATGAGATCCTAGGGAGGCAAGGGCAGGGCTGGCCCCCAACCCCTAGACCCCCACCAGCCCTTGGGAGGGATGACAAGAAGGAAGGCGAGGAAAGGGACACACAAGTAACCAGCAAAGTTGGGAGAGGGATAAATAGGAGCACAAATGATAGCTTGGGAGTGAAAAAGGTCCTTCAAGGGCAACTAATCCCACCCCTTCACTTTATAGATGAGGAAAACGAGGCCCAGGAAAGAATAGTCACTTGTCCAAGGTCATACAAGTAGCAAGTAGAAGAGCAGGGATTCAAATCCAGCCCTCTTGCCATTGTATCAGAAAGCCTGGGGAAGGAAGGAGATAGAACGAGTCGGGGACTCAGGGAGTTGGAAGATTCTTCACCTTAGGTGGGGTAATACCTGGTTACTATGTGGCATCCCATACAGAGCCTCCACCAAGTCAGCTGCCCTTTTCAATAGCACTTCCTAGGGATGGCATGGTGGAAAGGAGGATTAGCCCAAGGGAGATCCAATCCAAGAGAGAAGGATCCCCACCTCTTCCATTCCCAAACCCTCAGTTTTTCTTCCTACTTTTAGGTCCAAATACAACCCCCATCCAGCCATTTACTGTCCTAAAGTCCCCTGCTCCCTTTACAGGTCCTCTTTTCCTGTACCTTAGGAAGCCGCTCAGGGTCTCCGGGATGTCGTGGTATCACCTTCTGCAGCCTCTGGAAGCCGTAGTCGATGGTTGGCTCATTGAGAGCTTGGGGGAGGTGGGGGGGAGAACAGTGTGGGGGAGGAGTATCCCTAAAGGGACAAGGAGAGATGTCCCCTCCCTCCCCCCAGTCTGCAAGGTTTTAGCCTCCCAAACCAAACACTCTTGGGGCAACTCAGTACAAGGAGAATATATTCACAGAGCATATGTATTCATACATGTGCAGTATATTAACACTCAGAAAATAATGTCATGCTCCTCTCCTTCCAAGTGTCCCAAGACATTTCCACCAGAAAGAACTGAAAAGACTAATCAAATTTTTTTTCCCCAAAAATGCCTCTTTTACCCAACCCCAAATCTGGTGGGCAGTAATAGAAGCTGAGTGGAATAGGGTCCTTCCCACCCTGGATCCATTCCCAGTACAGCAGGGGTTCATGGACTTGATTGCTACTCTGGGAAAAAGAAAGGGAGCTGGGAGAAAGCAGGGACACTTACTTTTTGGGGAGGTAAATTATTGAGGTAAATAACTAAATTGTCATTTATACCATAATTGGGGTGGGGTTTTGGTACCAACTAAAGGTTAAGGGTTTCTTTAAAGACATTTTTGTTTTGCAACTTTGGTTGCCTCTGTACTATATCCATCCAAGATTGCTAAACACTGTAACTATCTCTATTGGTATCTTATTCCTGTACTTGACTCTGGGCTCCTTGAGGGCAAACACTATGGCTCATATATACTTAGCAGATATATGTTGGCTTGAATTCTCGGTAGGTAGATATGGGAAAAAAATTAGCAGAGAGAGATGAGGGTTCACAAAAAGATCTATTTAGATTGAAAGAGACCTTCAGGGCTAATAGACCAACCCATCGTAAGCAGCAGAGATGGCTTTGAGCCCATAGCTCTGACTCCAAAGGCAGTATTTTTCCCCACTGAGAATTAGAGTCTGACAATGAAAGACTAAAGAGAAAAGAGCAGGAAAGAATTAAAACGAAGAAAAGATAAGGACAGGTCAAGCAAGACAGGGGCCATTGGATTTGACCAGGAGTCTGAGTTCTTCCTTTGAGGAGGTATGGTTACCTTCCTTCTACTTTGCATGTACCTTGCATGTACCTTCTTATTTCCATGGTACCTTTCTCATTAAGCTTCTCAAAGGCAGGGATTGATTTTTGTCTTTTTGTTTTTCTTTAAATCACTAGCTTTTTAAGCTCAGTTCCTGACTGATGGGAAGCATTAAATAAATGCCTAGCCATTGACTGAATGGTGAGGGTGAAAAATTAAATATTAGGGTGACAAAGAGAGGCCTCAGTTCAAGAAATTCAATTGTGGACAGTGTCAAGCATTGACCTAGGCACCGGACAAAGGTCAGGATATCATGGTTTAATGCTGACTTTCTCAAAACTAGGGAGATGGAACTCACTTTTGCTTCTAAACCTGAAAGGAAAGACCCAGAGAGGAGGAATTCTGCAGTAGAAAGATAAACTTTGAATGGGCCCAAAGCCTGACAGGAGGGGCAGCTAGGTGGTGCAATGGATAGAACACTGGTCTTGGAGTCAGGAGGACCTGAGTTCAAATCTGATCTCAGACACTTAATAATTAGCCTAGTTGTGTGATCTTGGGCAAGTCACTTAACCCCATTGCCTTGTAAAAAGAAAACCAAAAAAGAAAACAAAAACCAAAGCCTGACAGGATCACTTTTCAAAATGGGAGAGACAACTCTTTCTGGGGGTATTTGGGAAAGAAGAAGATAAAGGGTTATTTTGGAGTGGGGAGAGGAGGACAGGAGAACTGAAAAGCTATGAATAAATGAGAGCAATAGAAAAAGCTGAAGGGGTGAATTCTTTGGAGAAGATCACAGATTATTATATGAGGCTGACTCTATGATTGTTCAGAGTGGATGGAAAGGGTCACCCAAACTCAGATTGATCACTGCAGGTTCCCTATGACAAAGACCCATTTCCCTTCTGACCCATCCTGCTTTATCAGGGAAAGGGGCATGCCGCCTGCTTCATTTAGCAAGGGTAAGAGCACCCCAGTCCATTACCCGTGTAGACGAAGCGGCCAGGGGCCCCTTTGCAGAACTGCTTGGACTTGTATGATAGGGTCACTTCCACAACCCCAGGGATGTGCCTCGGTGGGGTCTGCACCCGGATGGCGTGGGGTGTGATCAGCTGTGAGAAGAGAAGGTGTCAGCTTTAGCTATGAGGAAGAAAAAGAGCTAGAGAGAGAGGAGAAGCAAGGAGGAGCCCAATCTGCTTTAGTTGTTCAGTGCCCCTCAGTCTTCATAGAAATAACAATCAGTCTTGTTGACCATCCCACTGGCACACAGGCTCCACCCTCAGTCCCAACCTATTCTGTCTTGCCCCCATCCCTCCTGTCCACAGCCCCACACCTCACTCCACACCAGCATGGTTCCAAAGACGACCTGGAGCCCATCGAAGAAGTTGTCCCCGATGACGATGACAGTGGCTCCCCCTGTGGTCCAGCCCTCGCTAGGGCTGATGGCCTTGATGCAGGGGGTGGCTGCTGTGGGTCAGCAGAACTGGGGTCAGGATGGGAACATGAAGAAAGGAGAGAGCAGGGCTGCTCCCAGTTGGGATGATATGGGGGGAATGGAGGAAGGGGAAGGGGAACCCCAGGCGGCTGTGGGATAGGACTGGGTCTGGAATTGGGTTGAAGGTACTAACTCTAGGTGGTGACCAGGGCCTAATGACAGAAGGATGAATGGATCCAGAAGAGTGGAGGAGAGGGCTTTCCCTGAGTGGGGAAAGGGACATGGTTGGTCAAGGGAAGGGTGCCAAGTGGCAGAATCCTGACCTTCTGAAGGGTCAAGACGGCGGGCACGGCGACCATGCTTGGAGTTGTTGTGAACAAACATGTTGTCAGACACAGCAAGCACATGCCCGTCCACACTCACAGTTGTGGAGACCACCACCTGTTCAGGGGACACAGGACCAGGCCAGGACTGGAGGAATGCAGCCACATTCATGGATATGGGGATGGGGACTGGGAAGGAAGTGTGGGCAGGAACACAGTCTCCTGATCAACTTGAGGTTGGAATGATGAGTCAAGAGGCAGACCCCAAATGAATGCCAAGGTCTGTCCTTTGGACCCTGGCTATGTTCAAGAATACAACTGTTGTCTGTGGGGGGACAGGGAATCCCTCTCTCCTTCTCTTTCTCCCCTGGGTTCTGAGTATTTTCTGGCTTCAGTCTTGTGGCCAAAATGACCAACAAGATTTGAAGAGAAACAGAAGATGCAAGGATGCTCATAACTCCCAGCCCAACAACCAACCCTGAACCCAGGGCTGGGAGTTTTGCTCCTTTCCCTCTCCATAGAAACAAGGACTTCACATTTGCTGTGGTTGTCTTGGACAGCTCAAATGGTCCAGGTCATTAGGAAAGAGGACTTCTATTTTTAAAATGGCAGTTCTGATCCTCTGTGCAGAGAACAGGGGCAATAGTTTCATGGAGTGACTCTTCACTCCTCTCAGGTCCCTCAGGTCCTTCAGGTAGTATTAGAAATGGACCTCTGAGGGAGGGGTCCACTAACCGGAAGCAGAGGAGGGGGAAAGGGAGAAGGAGCCTTGTTCCTACTTTAAGGAAAGGAAGAAATGAGCAGGGAGAAGCAAGACCTAGGCCCCTTGGTTTTCCTTCTTAGCCTACCCCCCACCACTGTCTCACCATCCAGTTCCTTTACCAGGCTGGCTTGGAGCCCTTCGGATCTGGGATTGTGGGCAGGCCCCACCTTTTGGGAAGGTAAAGGGGGGGCACTAACTGGGCTCCCCTCCCAAACTCTTCAGCGCCCTGGGGGGTGGGAGTTGGGGGGGGTACCGGGCAGCTGCTCTCTGCCTCACGCTATGTAAATTAGCTGGGTCGTTAATCATGTAAAAATGTCACAATTATCATCTCCTTAAGTGGGGCCCTAATGAGGCCTCAGCAGCCAGGGGAGAAGGAGCTGCTCCACCCCCACTCACACCCCCCCCTCCACCTCCACAGGCCACGAGTTCCCTCAAGGCTAGGGATCTGAGGGGACTTGGAGAAATAACTGAGATGACCCCACTGGAGGTCCCTTTTTCTAGGAGTTCCTGTCCATTCCAGTTTTAGTCCGAGGCAGACAGAGGCAGGTTCCCAGGGCTCTGAGATCCTCGGGAGGAGGAGGAGGAAGCCTCCATCACTAAATCCTGTTAGGAAATGTTGAGCTATGAACAGGAAAACTCAGAGGGAGAAGGGCAGGTTGCTCAGTCCCAGGGGACACAGAGACTGGGGGCCTACTGGGATCTCTTTAAAATTCTGGGGTCCCAAGATAATTTTGCAAGTCATCCCCCCTAACCTCAGAACCCCCTCCCTTACTCTGGTCTCTTCTCACTGTCCTTTTTCAGTCCTCCATCCCTCATTCTTCACTGCATCAGATGCTGAGGATGGTGATGGGGGTGATGGGGGGAGATGCTGGGTCAGGAGTGGGAAGGGATGGGTACCTGGAAGCGCCTCATGTCTCTAGGATTGCCCGCATTCTTTAGGCAGTTCTGGTTGCACTTGAGGAAAAACTTGAGGAAAAACCTGAAACAAGGATGAGGAGGTTGACTTGGGGCTGGGGTCAGGGTAGTGGGCTTTGAGGAATCAAATGGAAAAGAGAACAAGTTCACAGATCCAAGATCCTGCCCCATAAATGTGTGCTCCCCAGGAAGCAAGACCTCCCTCCAGATGCAGCTGTCACATTCTTACATCTAGTGTGTACACACACCCAGAATATACACTCACAGACCCTCACCCAGGATATATGCACACATCTCCAAGATATACATATTCTCACATGCACACACACCTAGGATGCATATATCTGCCCAGAACACACTCACATACACACAAACACACCCATCTAGGATACACACACTCACAACATACATCCCCAGGACACACACACACATATACAACATACACACTCATATGCATACACACACACACACACACCCAGGATATGCACATACTCACCAGGAACACACACACACATACATACACTATACACACATAACCAGTATACACACACTTTCACTTACACTCACACACACACATACACAGAGGATACACACTCTGACACACACTCAGACACCCAAGTTATACTCACACACACACACACATATCCTTCCAAGATAGACCCGTTCTCACATACACCTCCCCATATGCGTTTACATACCCTGAATAGACACACAACACATACACCCAGGATACACACACACAAACACTCAGAGAATATACACACAGAGTATTCAGCCCCACCCTACCCTCCCAATGACATGTCCCCAGCCACCCACAGCATAGCTGGCCTTCCACAGGCATCCCTCACTAACTACACCACCTCCCCCTCAGTGTTCATGTCCCCCACAGAGTAAGCCGATGTGTATCACCAAATATACGCTCCCCTTCCAAGTCCATACATTCCAGCAATGCACACCCTACCGTCCATATCCCCCACGATTCACATCCATACATAGTCTTTACTTCTCCCTACCTCATATTGGTTATTAAACATGAATTAAGTGTCTACTATAGCCAGGAGCTGGGCTAAGAGCTGAGCACAGAAAGAACCATAAAACCAGTCTCCCCCCCTCAAGGAGTTCAAAGTCTAATAAGAGAAACAACACGTAAACAACCAGCCTCCAAGTACAGACAGGATAAAATGAAAATAATCATCAGAGGCATTAGAATTAAGGGGGAGCAGGAAAAGCTTCTTTCAAAGGTAGGGCATGAAGAAGACTAGGGAAGCTAGGAGATAGACATGAGGAAAGAGAACATTTCAGGATGGGGAGTGGATTGGGGGATGGAGGAGCTGAAAGGAAGCCAATGTCCCTGGAAGGCAGAGGTGGGGGTGGGAAGAGAATCAGGGCTACAGCGTGTAAGGAAATTAATTATAAAGGTCTTTGTATTTTATAGCCATCTTCATAGTCTAAATCCACTTCCACAGTGTATACTCTACATCTACTGTTTATAACTTTGACCAGTCTAAACTGTCTATATCTCACCCAACAAAGACATATTCCCCTAGCATTCAGCATAGTTTTTACCAGGTGGCTCATCTCCCCTCCCAGGGCAGAATGTGTCTCTTAACATAATGTATAACCCTCACCACACAATGTATACTCTTCTCAGAACAGGAGGTATAGCCACGTCTCCCTCTACCCCCAAGATATTGTTCATTCCAAGCTCACCATCATTGCATGGCCAAATCCAATGGCCTCTGTCAGTCATCATTGTCCATGGCCTCTCTGCAATGTCCTACACACTACAGGCCCTACACCCTCCTTTTGGATAATCTGTTGGCTCTTGGTGCTGTTTCCCATGGCTCTCCTACTTCTCCATAAAATAAGGAGGCTGAACTTGAGCAGTGGTTAGTACCTGAGGTCCACTGATACACAAGGGATCCATCAGTAGATTTCAAGAGGTCCGTGAACTTGGATGGGAAAAATATATCTTTATTTCATGATATTTGACTCCTTTGTAATTCTGTATATTTTATTTTATGCATTTAAGAACATTATTCTTTTTTTTTTTAGATTTTTCAAGGCAATGGGGTTAAGTGGCTTGCCCAAGGCCACACAGCTAGGTAATTATTAAATGTCTGAGGTCGGATTTGAACCCAGGTACTCCTGACTCCAAGGCCGGTGCTCTATCTACTGCACCACCTAGCCAACCCTAAGAACATTATTCTGAGCAAGGGTCTAGAGATCTCACCTGATTACTAAAGGAAAATTTAAGAATCTCATATTAGGTGTTGTTTTAGGACCTGTTTATCTCTAAAGCCTGTGATCCATAAACATCCTAGCTTTTCAGTCTATCTATTTCCTTATCCCACCACTTAATTATAATTATATTAAGAAGCTTAACTCTAAGGTTCTACTGGGTTTTTTTTTAAGGACAATCTTCTTCAGGGATCTTATTGACTCCCAGGGCTTCCCATGTTAATTTTTTTTTCCAAAATCAATTCCTTGCTCCTTTTTGCCAGCCAATGGTACACCCATTCTCCCAGTCACTTACTTTGGTTGTTTATATTTTTATAATTATATTTCAGTGTAATTGGTTTCCTTTGTAATCCTATGTATTTTAATAAATTTATTTATATTTTCAACTACATGCAAAGATAGTTTTCTACATCCATTTTTGGGGTAAGATTTTGAGTTTCACATTTTCCTCCCTTTCTCTCTTCCCTCTTCTCTCCCTTTGACAGCAAGTAATCTGATATAGGTTATACATGTATAACTATATTAAATACATTTCTATATTAGTTGTGTTGTGAAAGAAGAATCAGAACAAAAGGGGGAAAACCATGAGAGGAAAAAAATATAAAGCATAAAGCAAATTTTAAAAATTGAAAATAGTATGCTTTGGTCTGCATTTAGACTCCATAGTTCTTTCTCTGGATGTGGATGGAATTTTCCATCACAAGTCCTTTAGAATTGTCTTTGATCACTGAACTGCTGAGAAGAGGTAAGTCTATCATAGTTGATTATCACACAATGTTGCTGTTAATGTGTATAATATTCTCCTAGTTCTGCTCACTTTGCTCAGCTTCACTTCATGTAAGTCTTTTCAGGTTTTTCTAAAGTCTGTCCACTCATGATTTCTTACAGAACAATAGTACTCCATCACATGCATATACCACAATTTGTTCAGCCATTCCCCAATTGATGGGTATCCCTTCAATTTCCAATTCTTTGCTACTATGAAAAGATCTACTATAAATATTTTTGTACATGTGGACCTGGGATACTATCCTATTTTGTTTTATGTATTTAAAAACATTATTCTGAAAAGGGGCTGATAAGTTTCAGTGGACTGCCAAGGGAGTCCATGACTCAAGAAGATTAAGGACTGCTGACCTAAGTTCAAAATCTTGGTTATTGCTCTTCTCACTCAGACTACTATAATCCCTTCCTAACTAGTTTTCACCTACTCTCATTCATATGCCATACTGCTTCCTGAATAGTCTTTCTAATACAGAACTCTGATCATGCAACTCCTTTATTCAGATGTTTTCTAAGATTTCCCCATTGCCTACTAAATAAAGGATACGTTTTTGTTGCATCAAAGGACTTTCATAGTCTGGTTCAAACCTACCTTTCTAGGCTTACCTTCTGCTACCCTTCTTTCCAGGTTTTACAATCCAGCTAAACTGGACTACTCTCCATTCTATTCTCCATCCCAGATCCATAATAAGATCGAAGCAATTGAGGTACATCCCTTGGGTGCATCAAGCTGAGGGATGCAGGAAATATGTAAAATATGCATCTACTCTCCCAAGCACACTGTGCCAATAAGATGGGGTGAGGGCCCTCAATTTCAGGTTTTTGGCTCAGGCACAGCATCAGTTGGTTATGTTTCTGTTCCATTTTTCTCTCTCCCACTTCAATGCTTTTGTTTATGTCTTCTCCCATGCTTATAACAGATGTCTCCCTCCTCCCCATCTCTGTCTACTGAAATCTCTTCCTTACTTATTTAAATGTCCCCTTATCCCCCAATCCTACCCAGATAGTGAGATTTCTTTGATCAGAGGATTTATCCACATTGATGGACACACTAAATGTTTGTTGAATGAATGAATAATGAATGAATGAATGAATGAATGAATGAATGGAGTATCTTTGATTCTTCCCTTTTCATCTCCCTTCACTCATATAGCCATTCACCAAGTTCTGGTGATTTATGCTTCATACTTCTTAAATCCATTCCCTTCTATTTCCCCACCTTAATCCTAGTTAATGATTTCATCAGGATGTGTCTAGTCTACTGAATAGTCTTCCAAATAGTGCCCCTTTCCTGTCTCAAGTCATTACTCATTCAAAGACCTTTAAGAGTTCACTGTTATCTACTGAAAAATCTAAGTTCCTTGCCTATTTCAGAAGGCCAATGACAATTTTCATCCTCTGCTCAACTTCCCAATTCTCTAATCTTATTTCCCATTATTCCTCTATTTCTGAATGTGGCCAAATTATTCTGTTTCTTAAGTGTGACATGTACATTCCTATTCCACACATTTACTCCCACTATCCCTTCTGTCTGCTTTAGTCCTACTCTTCCATGTAAGTCTTACCCTTCCAATCGGAGTAGAAGATGGAGAAGATTTATTCTACGCACTAAACTTTTGAAACATTTCTGATCTTTGTCACTCGTTGGACACTTTGGGAGCACGCCCAATCTGCCACCTTGTACTTATTATTCTTCCTCTATCATGGTCATGTCCTGTCTTCTCACTTAGACTACTACTATAATCCCCTCCTAACTGGTTTTTCTGCCTGTATTCACCCCCCACTCCTTTTGTCATACTGCCTCCTGAATAATCTTTCTAATACAAAAATCTGATCATGCTTTATTCAAATGATTCTCCATTGCTTAATAAATAATATGTTTTTTGTTGCATTAAAGGACTTCTATAGTCTGGTTCAAACTTAACTTTCCAATAAAACTGCAAATTCTTCAGAGACAGAAAACTCAGGATCTAGCAGTGTCCATATAGTATTCAATCACCAGAAATGATGATATAGTCACAAGTACACATTTCTCCACCTACTGCATATCATCCCTACAGTATCAAGGGGGTTGGAAGTGGATTTGTGATCTTATTAGGATAAGGAATTTCTGGTGAATAACTGCTCCCAATGAAGGTTGGAATTTTCTTGGCAATCCACTATCTTAGACTGAGATTCTTGAAACACTAAAAGGTTATGACTTGCCCTAGGTCACACATCCCTAAGTATCAGCAGGAGCATTTGAATTTAAGTCTTTCTGGTTTGGAGACCAGTTTTTTTGTCTTCTCTTCAAGAGACATACTCTAGAATGAACATAGCTCAATATATAATAATCTTCCTAAAAAGTGTATCACCCTCTCCCTCTCCAGTCACAGAGTGTAAACTTCTCCAAACTGTAGATAGTCTTAGCATGTAGGCTTTCCTGAAACTTATCCTCTGCCCTTTTCTCAGATCTCTTTTAGTGATCTCATCCATTTCCACAGCTTCAACTGGCACCCCAGATTCATGTCTCTAGTCCCAATATCTCTCCCAGACTCAAAACCCGTGTGTCTAGCCTTTGTTTCCAACTGTCTATTGGACAACTTAAATTATTGTGTAACTACTATATGGAGATCAATGTGTCAGGGGCTGGGAGAGGTACAATGATTGAGGAAGATATGGTCTGTAGTCTTCTGAGCATTGTTTAGTAGGGGACTATGATATAACCACAAAATTGTTCCACAATAAGAGTGTAAGTAGTATGCATCAAATGTTATGTCAAGGGCGGCGGCGGCGGCGGCCCAGGCCGGGCGGGGGAGCCGGGCAGGACCGAGATGCTGAGGGCGGCGCCGGACTCCGGCCCCGGCCCCGGCCCCGGCCCCGGCCAGGGAGGCCCCGGGGGCCCCGTGCGTGCCGAGCCCCTCGGGGAATGGCCTCCTCCTCCAGCCAGCCCTAGCCTATGCAGACAAGAAAGCAGCCCAGACCAGCCAGATGGATGATCTGCCTTCCTCCATGCTGCTGAAAGATTATCAAAATGTTCCTGGAATCGACAAGGTAGATGATGTTGTGAAAAGACTCTTGTCTCTGGAAATGGCCAACCAGAAGGAGAAAATGAAGATAAAGACAGAACAGTTGCTAAACAAGATCACAGTAAACCCAGAAGATATCACATCCCGGGAAGCTGGAGTTATAAAACTGACCGTCAAGATCTGGAACTATGAAGAACACATGTAGAAGCATCATAAGGACAAGGCTCACAAGCGATCCCTGCTTATAACCATTGACCAGAGAAAGAAGCTACTCAAAAAACTTCGACAGACCAACTTTGAGGTGTTTGAGAAGACCTGCAAAGATCTGGGCATCGAGTACACATTTCCTCCTCTGTATTACCCGCCAGCGCATCGACGATGGATGGCTAAGAAGGCTTTTTGTATTAGGGTTTTCCAGGAGGCACAGAAGTTGAAGAACTTGAAGAAGCAAGAAGAAGCACTAAAACGTGAAGCAACAAAGAGACCGGAGAGTCAGGAAACTCCCATTTAATAGCCCAGGCTCCACTAATCATGGGGCATTTTATTAAATACAAAAAAAAAAATTAAGTTAAAATTCAGTCATCCTTATGTCCTGGCAGAATATGAAGAAGGACAGAGTTGAAGACTTGAGAAAAGAGAAAGAGACTTCACCACGTATGTACCTGAAGACTCTTATGAGGTCCATACACATGGACACAGGCATGCTGACTCCCAGGAGGCAAGAACACAGCCCAACTAGTTTTGTTTTTGCAGTGTCCAGAATGGTTGAGTGTTTTAATAAATGATATAAGAAGTCAAAAAAATGTTATGTCAAGGATTAGGGGAGAAAGATAATACAACCTGGAGCAGGGAACAGGATGCTTTATGAAGGAGATAGTCTTTGGGCAGGAACCTAAAGGATCAGTAGGAATTTAACAAGGATTGACAGTAAGGAGGGCATTCAAGGCACAGGGATAATTATGAGCAAAGACAGGTTGGAAAATGAGAGATATTATTTCATCTCTCTAGGTCTCAGTTTCCTCATTTGTAAAACAGGGAGGAACAGAGTAAATTATCTCCAAAGTCATTTATAATTTTTAGATCATAGACATAGGACAAATGCTCCTGTGTATGGGGAAAGGCAAGTTGCAGGGAACAAAGGGTACAGGGGAAAAGGGTGTGATACAAAGCTAGAAAGATGATGGATCACCAGATTCTAAAGGGTTTAAATATTAGGAAAATGATTCATATACCATCAGTAAGCTATATGATGCCAAAGAAGAGTTTTGATCTGTATATAAGGAATATTATCCTGACAGAAAGTGAAGAATGACTTAGAGAAAGGAGAGCAGCAGTGAATAAGAGCTTTGAAGAGGCTATTGTAATAGCTCTAGATAGAAAGTAGTAAAGACATCTATCCTAACGTAGCTTCCCTTGAAGAGGGGAAATCAGGAAGATAAGTATGTTTTAAGCAAAATGAATTTGAGGTATTGGTGGGGCACCAGGTAGAGAGGTGTTGTGGGTATCTTGAGATGCAGGTTTGGAGCTCATGAGAAAAATTTCCTTCTAAATTTCCTATTAAAACCTCAAATTTAATCAGTGACAATTTGGATGCATAAATTTCCCCTAAACACACGCTCACTCTTCCTTCTGACTTCCTCTTTCCAGTTAATGACACTATTCTTCATTACTACCTACCCCTACCCAATCCATTGCCAAGTAGAGAGAGAATGACAGTGGAAATAGCACAAGATATAGAGAAACAGAGGGCCTGAGTTCCAAAAGCAATTCTGACCCTTATTGCCTGTGTGACCTAGATCTACTCAACCACTGATCTTCAGTTCTTTCATCTATAAAATTAAGGCATTGTAAGCCCTATCAATGCTGCTTCTTTATTTTTTCTTGCTCCTTTCTATTTCCTTTGGAACCACCACAGTCCAGATCCTGAAACAATAGTCTTTTAACTGATCTCTCTGAATCTTCTCCTGCCAGATTCATTGCCCTAATATACAAGATCAGGGCATTTCCCTGCTTAAAAACCTCCAGTGGCTCCCCATGTCCAGATGGAGGAGAAAAGTTAACTGGGACAAGGGATAATCAGTGGATTCCCCTAGCACAATGGATGAAATCCAGAAGGAGCAGGGAAGAGAAAATCAAATGTAAATGGGTTAAATGAAGTATCTACTCTTGCTTATGCTTTTATGAAGTGTGAAGTTTTGCCTGGTGGAATTAGGAAAGTTTTCAATTATCTGGTCAAATATTGACCACTGAAGTGGTCTTTAAAAAATTAGCTTGCCCACTCTGGAGACTGTCAATGGAATGAGCAGGGAAGAGAGTCAATTATGGATTCAAGAGCCAAATGGCCTGCAAAGTAAGGAGATAAGCTGCCAAAAGGAACAGTACTTGGGAGCCCAGGAAGTACAGCTGAGCATCATGACCAGTAGAGATGCTGCTTTTGCCCATGAAGGAGTGGCATGAGGATATAAAAAGAAGAGCAAAGCCATTAGAATTCTGAATGGTTAAAGGCACAAATTACCTTGACCATAAGTTTTCCTTATGGTATGTCTTCCTAAGAGGGGACTCTGTAATCTAAATAGGTGTTAAGGCTTCCTAATATGATACACACACACACACACACACACACACACACACACACACACACATATTCATGGAAGGGTAGGTCCCAAGTTTACATGAGAATGTAAGCCAACCTGGACACATCTGAACCAACTCATTTAATAATGTTACATATTATAAAACTACAATTCTGAGCTTACTCTCAGCCAGTCAGTAAGTATGATTCCAATATGACTTTTGAGTAGGGGTATTCTGGGGCAGAAAATACCATTTTCTTCTAAGGATAAGAGGGAGGCAGTCAAGTGAAATAGGACTTTCAGTCTAGAAAAGTAAAACAGAGGTGAATTAGACATTCTAAAGTTAGGAGGAAATTTTGACTTTATTAACTAGGTAGGCTGAGACTCATGATTGGACCAAAGATATGACAAGTTATACCATATTCCAAAAGGACAAAATGGATTTTAAAAAAAGATCACTGGAGGAGCATTTAACATTAAGAAGATATACTTGTGGAGAAATCAAGGAAATATAGGGAGGAATTGTGATGGAGAGCATTTGGGTGGAGATTAATGAAAGAAGAAAAAATAAGCAGTGGCCTTGCAAGAGTATGATAGCAACCTCTATGGAAGAAGGAGGAAATAAATAAGGAGTTCAGAAAAACTAAACTCTGTCAAGAAAGTATGAAACATCATTGATGGGAGTGAAAGGAGTATTGATCTAACTAAACATCTGCTAGAGCTCTCTCTATTTCCAAAAACCAAATAGTAGATAAATTCTGGATTTACTTTATTTATAACTTCTTTCAATTGGCAAAGGAAGCAAAAAAATGGGAACTGTTATTCTGATTCAATTCTGACTGATCAATATCAGGAACTAGAGCTGAAAAAGAAATTCTAGAAACCTTAGAAATGACTATTCCACCTTAGAATTAATGTTAGTGAAAGAGATGAAAGTGGGGCGGCTAGGTGGCGCAGTGGATAAGAGCACCAGCCCTGGAGCCAGGAGTACCTGAGTTCAAATCCGGCCTCAGACACTTAATAATTACCTATCTATGTGACCTTGGGCAAGCCACTTAACCCCATTGCCTTGCAAAAACTAAAAAAAAAAGAGAGAGAGATGAAAGTAAGAAATAATCTTTTGGAATGACAGGAAAAAACAGTATTTTAAGAAGTTCTTACTATGTGGCAGGCTCTGTGTGAAGTACTGGGAATAGAACTAGAAAATAGAAGTAAAGTCCATGTCAGTAAAGGAAGAGAACATATAAATGGAAGCTGAAAAGGTTTGGGGGGGAGATGAAGGCTTGGAGGAATGATTTGGGAATCTAGAATTCAAAAAATGGAGGCTCCAGGAGAAATTTACCAAAGGGAGAAGGAGGTGGACCTTGCAAATAGATATTTCATTTGTGGACAGTAAGATATTATAGAATGAGAAGTTCCCAGAGTAGATCTCACATTAGGAAGAGTAAATTTTTAAAGAAAGATAGACCTGTTTTTTAAAGACAGGAAGGGGGCTAAAACTCTACAGAGGAAGGAAAAGAACCAATAACTGTGAGATAAAATTCTAGTGACTCAACCAGAAAAGATTCTGATTAAAAAAAAGACAAGGGAAAGCTTTTTGAATCCAACATGAATGTACAAGGAACTCATCCACCAATTTAGATTTTTAAAAGTCATGTATACAAGAATAGAATGATCTTTTAAGAATAGCATCAGGAACTGTATAACTCAGCATGACCTAAGACTGGTGATGAATGCTAAGATAACAACAAGGGTTCCTGTAGCTGTGTGGAGCTCCTCCTCATTTTTCACCTGGCTGGACTACTTTGGTACTGCTCCCAGGAAACTAATTATTGGGAAAATCTGATCATCCTGCAAGATCCCATCAGCCTTGGGACTCTCTGCTTGGAAGGTGAGGCAATGAACTCTTAACCTCCATTTAAGGAGAGAAGTCAGTTCAGAATATCACATTTTTCACCTGCTACAAGTCTTTTGAGACTTCTTTGACTTTTCCACCATACTGGCTATCAATCTCCCAATTTTCAGCTTCCTTTTGTGTGTGTCTTCCCTTATTGTAAACAACTTCAGGGCAGAAGCTATCCCCAGTACTCAGCACAGGAATAGATACTAAGTCTTTAAACCATAGACCACTCACTGGCAAAATCAGAGAACACAGGAGAGGGGTAATTTGTGAATCCTACCTCCTAGGCCCTAGAGGAGAAGAACCAAGAACGTGTTATATTGAGCTACAGGAAGAGCTGGGAAACGGGTGAAAAGAACTGTTTCTGTTCTTTCATTCAACTAGATTCATTCAACATTTATTAAGTGTCTGCTTTGTTTAAACTGTGCTAAGTACTAGGGCAGCCCTAAAAAATGCTCTGACCTCAAGAGACTTACATTTTCTTTGGTTTGTCTATAGTTTAGTAAGAATGGAGGCAATGAGTAGAATCTGCAAAGAGATAGATGTCCACCAGACAAAAGGAAAACAAAACTAGCCCAAGTGAAGTAGGCTGTTTTGTCAGGCAAGGACTTTGCCATTTACTAGGGATCTCTGGGTAGAAGCTGGATGACCATTTGTCCTGGGTGTTCTAGAAGAGATTCCTATTAAGGTGTGAGTGATAATGTCCATGTAAATGATCTCTAAGTTTCTTTCCAGCTCTGAGGTTTTATAAAGAGCCTTTGACAAAATCAAGTCAAATCAAAGATTAATCCCATTCCCTTTTTAAACTGAGCAACAAGCCTGAAAAATCATATGGAATTATGTCTTGGGAATGCAATAGACATAATAAGCCAACATGTCAACAAAGTTGACTTAGCAACTCAAGTACCCTCAAGTAAACTTTGTGGGTCAGATAAAGAGATATAGGCTATTTACTCTGAAGCTAGGTGACTAATAGTATTTCCAGGTGGAGTCCTGAATGGTTGTAGAAATCATTTTGGAAGAAGGTTTCTAGTAAAGTATATCCAAGACTTATCTTTGATCCTATACCTTTTAAAAAAACCATCGGTATAGAGTAGAAACTTTGTCTTCAATGCATCTACTCTGCTTTACAGTCTTAGAGAATTAGTTAGGGATCTGGGAGATTAGAAATTTGCTTAGAATTGAAGAACCAGTTTATTCCAAAGTAATCTTTCTGATTCTAAAATCAACGTAACCCAGATCTGATCCCAAAGGTCCATTAACCTCTGATTCTGTGCTGATCAAAATTTTTCCTTCCTTTCCTCAGAAGAAAGCACAGATGACATGCTGATCAAATTTACAAATATCATGAAGCAAGATGCAATAAATTAATCCAATGGATGAATTATCAGGGTCCAAAAGGATCTTGACAGGCTAGAACATTGGACCAATAAGATGACAGATCAATGTAAAGTTCTACACTTGAGTTTAAAAAATCAACTGATTGGAGAGAAGATGGCTAAATGACAATTGTATGTAAAGGATCAGAAGATTTAGTAGACTGGTAGTCTAAAGTGGATGCAGAAGAATACACAGTACTAGCACTGATGTAATCTGCTGAGATGACCTCTGGGGTTCTCTGTTTAGTTTTAGGATGGATATTGCCAAGATGGTGTCCATCAAGAGCAGAGGGACTGTGATGATGAAGGAACAGGATATTATGTCATTAGAAGACTGACTGAAGAAATTTAAGTGGCGAGCCAGTTGAATTAAAATATCTGAAAAATTGTCATATGGAAAAGGAAGGAAGGAATCAAGCTCTTATTAAGCACCTACTGTGTATTAGAAAATGTGCTAAGCGTTTTACAAATATGATCTCATTTAATCCTAACAACAGCCCTGGGAGGTCATTGCTATTATTATTATCCCATTTTACAACTAAGGCAACCAAAGCTGAGAGAGATTAAGCTATTTTTCACAGATCACACAGTGAGCAAGTGTCTGAGGCTGAATTTGAACTCAGGTCATCCTGACCTCAGGCCTACCACTCTCTCCACATACTCCCCAGATTCCTAGATTCTGTCACATATAACTGGCACAAGAAGAGCCCAGCCACCAGATTAGTACTACCAGAAGGGCAGAGAGGTGAGGAACAAAGTACACACTTAAATATTTATTAAACAAATTCATGAAAGAGTAATGGCCTTGGAGCCAGGACCTGGGTTCAAATTCAACCTCTACTGCTTTCTCTCTGTGTGATTTTGGGCAAATCACTTAGCATCTCTTATTTTCTTTATTATTAAAATGAGTAAAAAATGACTTTTTTTAACATCCTTTCCAAACACAGGGTACGCTACCCCAATATAGAATATACTCACTAATCAGACAGTGCATATCTCTATACCAATAGCATCATCATCATCATCAAGCATTTATTAATCTGAGGTCCAGGAATACAAACAAAGGCAAAAACATGGCCCCTACCCTCAAGGAACTTGCATGCAAATTATTAAGTATACATGTGGGTGGGTATATACAACAATATATATGTATATTTAATAAACATATACAATCATGAGTGCATATTCCTAGCCTGCCACTGTGTGTTTACCCTCCCTATAATTTATTAGTCTTCATATATATGAATATGAAGTACATATACCCAATTTGTACAATTCTTTCCACACAAAATATCTACTTCTTGCACTGTGTATCTGAGTATTCACAACTCCACATGCCCTTCTACATACAGTATATACACACATTGCAACCTCTCTGCAGAAAGTGGATGAGTTATGACTCTAAAGGAATGAGGATGAGTAAAAACAACAGTACATATAAAATGAGATATATCCTTCAATGTAGTCCACTTAGAAGCTATATGCATATTATAATAATGTGTTGTTGTGGTTGTTGTTCACTTGTTTCAGTCTGACTCTTCATGTCCCATTTAGGATCTTCTTGGCAAAAATACTGGAGTAGTTCCTTTTCCAATTCATTTTATAGCTGAGGAAATTGAGGTGAACAGGGTTAAGTGACTTGCCCAAGGTCACTAGAAAGTGTCTGAGTTTAGGTTTGAGCTCAGATTTTCCTGACTCCAGGCCCAGGGCTCTATCCATTGCATCACTTATGTAATGCTACTATGTAATGCTACTAATGGCTAAAATCAAGTTGGAAATTCTTCTCTGGGAACTCCTTGGAGAGATGATCTACAAGTCACATGAGAATGCCAATCCTGCTTTGTTAGCATTATAGTTGGATGATTTTAGAGTCATTCTTGTGTGGCTTTATTTTACTCTTACCAGTGACAACCATTACCCAGATTGATTGCCCAACTTACTCAATAACCTTTGCTTCAAATGGGCTATTGAGGGCTATTGAGAAACCTCAAAGGATGAAGGATCTTGCTACAGAGATAATAAATCTGGATTTTTCACATGGAGCTTTACATCAATGTAAAGGTATCTGACAACGTCACTCATGATAACCATGAGGACAAGATGGCAAGATGGGAGCTGAATGGTGGTAAACTGTAGAATGTTGCCTAATGGATCAATGGCATACAGTTTTCAGTGCCAGAGAGAGGTCATTGATGGATCTCCCCAGGGCTACATCCTCCACCAAGTTCTCTTCCACAGTTTAATCTTTGCTCCTCCCATTAGTGGAAGACTTGAAATTTTGTGGGGTGGGAGAGTGGAGCTGGGTAGACAATGAATGGCAAAATCAGGATAAAAAGGTGAAATGGTGGAATGAAATGAAGATGATTACATTTAATAAGGATAAATACAAAGTCTGGTATTTGGATTTTTAAAAAACCAACTATACAAATGTAGACCGGGAGATAGGAGATATGATTAGTTTATGTGAAACTGGCCTGGTATTTTAGTAGACAGCCCACCTGAGATGATAGTATGGTCTTTGAAGTCAGGAAGACTTGAGTTCAAGTCCCACCCCTGACACATACTGACTTGTGTGACAACCTCTCAGTGCCCCAAACTATTCTCTTAAGAATCTAGACTTAGATTCTAAAGACGTAGATTCTAAACTGAATAGGAAGTGCCAATTTGGATTGATATAAAGAATTTCCATGTCAATGAAATTGATAGATTCGAGTCCCTTTCCATGCACCAAACCAGATGTGGTCTGACCAGGGCAGAGGACAGGGAATCTCTTTACCTTCTTTATTCTAGACTTGACTTAGATCAATGCAGACTTGAAGAAGAAGACTGCTAGATTTTGTAGCAGCAGTTTTGTCTTCAAAGTCCATACTATTTCCATTGCGTATGACATTTAAAAAAAGTCATGTGTGTCTCTTAGTTTTTTTGAAAATTAAATTTTATTAAAAGCCTAACACTGAATGTCAACCAACCAAATTTCCTTAGAAACAATTTACATTTGAGTTGACCAATTTTAGTGCAGAAAGCATAACATCTTTTTAGCCCCTTTTTACAAGTTTCCATCCTATGTCAAATCTAAGGAGGAATACTGAAAACCTCTAACACACATCCAGAAGAGAGTAACCAAAACATTGAAGGGACTGAAAACCTTTCATATTCACTAAAGAATTTGGGAAGTTTTGTCTAGGGGGGGAAAGGAAGATTTAGAAAGATTTTCAATAGAAAGAGCACAGATTATAAAGACAATTCAAAAAAAGATTTCCAGATGTGTTTTGAACAACAGCTGCATTGCTGGAATAAATATTCCTAAGACTATGAAATCTCAAACAAGAAACTGAACCCTAAGGGCACAGGTGGTGTTTTCATCACTGTGAGCAATAGCAAGGGCTTTGGAAAAGAAAGCTGACTCAGTAAGTGAACAGCTAGTTAAAACTGGTGTCTAAGAAAGGGAGTTGACTGAGGCTTAAACTACAAGAAGGAGAATTTCTGGTTAGGGATGGTGGACACTTGACTAGAGTTGATAAGAATGTATTTACCTGGAATCTTACAAATCTACTCAAAAAGTTTTACAAAGGAAGGAAGAAGAAGAAAATTGTCTCTTTGCGTTGACCAATGTAGATATCCTAGAGTAAGAAGTAGAAATGCTTGCAAATTCACAGGAGACAAGTCAAAGAAAATATCAACAGTAAAACTTATATTCTCATATGGTTATGCAACTTCACAAGGTATGTATATAACAAGCAAGGGGAACTAGAAATCCTAATTCAAGGGAGAGCAAATTTGACCTCATTGATATTGCAAAGACTTGGTGGACCTTGATTAGGATTGGAAAAATGGGTGGGGATGAAGAGTTAGAGTGGTACTATCTACTAAGACATACTCATGTGAGAAAATTCAGGAAGCAGAGGGGGAAAGCGTGATGAAAAGAAGGTAAATGGAGCTATCAATAGAAATATTACATCATCAAAGTATACTACAGAGGAAATAGGGTTTGGGGAAAGAGATCAGAAGTTACATGAGGCATAATATAGTAGTGATGGGGGACTTCAGTTATACAGATATGTATCAAAGCTCAAACTATCAGAAATACAGCAGTTAATACCTGTTAGACTTGCCTTTATTTTTTACTTAATTTAATGATAATTTCATTCTTCAAAAGGTAGAAAAAATTCTCTTCTGGATCTGATTCTCATCAATAAGAAAGAACTGGTTTCTAGTATACAAATCATAGAAACTCTGGGAAGTAGAGAGAATTTGTGAAAAAGAAGAAAACAAAAGCCAAGTAAGCAGATTTCAAGGTCTCAGAGAAAGGATAGTTAGGATCCCATGGACTAAATATCTACCAGAAAAATCAAACCAAGAGAAATGGGAAACTCTCAGGAACTAAATTCTGAAGACAGCAACCCCCCCCACACAAAAAAAAGCAATGGAGTGGAAAAATGGGGGAGTTATCTAAAGATATTGGCATGGAATCAAAAAAAAACAAACCTCATGGACCAACTTAGATTTTTAAAAAGAATCCCATAAAGATGGAAACATGGAATATAGAAATATGGCACCATTTGTAATGTTAACCCTAAAGTAAAAATGAGCTAAGGTTGGATAAGAAAGCTAAAGATTACAAGTTTTGTTGACTTGATTTGGGTTTTGAAGTGATATTGAGGAAGATTTTTAAAAAAAAGATAGAAAACCATTGCTCCAAGTAGATGGAATGGTCCTGCTCGATTCTTATTCTTTTATTTTCTGTCAAAGGAAATAATTCTTGGCTTGAAAGGAGAGAACAAATGTGGCTAACAGGGAACTGATGCACAAGATAAGTAGAGAGAAACAGTACCCCTTAGTCTTTAATGAATTCAAGTCATCCAGCCCAGATGAATTGTGCTGAAAGAACTGAAAACTGTGATTTCTGTCTGTGACCTTTGAAAGATCATGGAAAATGTGAGAGGTGCAATGGATCTGTAGAAAGGCAAGTATCCCGATTTTAAATAAAAAGTCAAAAGAATACAGTTTGCAAATTAGAGACCAGTGAAATTGACTTTAACATCTAGAAAATGACTGGGATGTATTATTAAAGAGATAGTGATAGGAATAAAGTAGTATCCACAAAAATCATGGCAGACTAACCTCATTTCCATTTTTTGGTGGGATAAATGATGCAATATTTGTCTGCCTCAGGTTCTTCATCTATAAAATGGGGATAATAATAGCACGTACTTCCCAGGGTTGTTGGGAAAATCAAATGAGATAACATTTGTAAAGGGCTCTGCACATCTTAAAGCTCTCTATAAATGCTCTTAGAAATTACAAGAACTCTAAGCAGAGCTATAATAAGAACATGGAAGTCCAAGGTGCTATACCAAATTGGAGAACTAACCGCCACCACAACAATAATAACAATAAATAGCTGTCATTTATATAATACTTACAATTATAATTATAATTATAAATAATGCTTTACAATTATTATATCATTTCCTCACAACAACCCTGGTGGTATGTTCTCTTATCATTCTCGTTTTACTGTTGAGAAAACCGAGGCAAACAGAAATTAAGTGCCTTTCCAAGGTGACTCAGATCAGTTCTGTCAGGGAAGAGGGGTGAGTTGAAAGTTCTAGGAGACAAAAAACTGATTGGAAAATAATTGGAATTTCAAATGCCTGAGACAAAAGGGAGCGGATGTTTCAAATGAGAGAGAATAATAAGAGTAAAGGCACAGAATTATGACAAAACTAGAGATGAAGAGGATTGGAGGAAACAAAATGGATAATTTTGATTATATGAAATTAGAAAGGTTTTGCACAAACAAAACCAATGTGACTAAAATTGGAAGGAAAATAGGAAACCGAGAAATATTTTTTATAGCAAATTGGTAAAGAGATATGAGCAGGCAGTTTTCAGAAGAAATCAAAGTTACCTACAGTCATATAAAAATGATCTAAATCATTATTGTTTAGAAAAATGAAAACTAAAACAACTCTGATATATCAACTCTGAGCTATCAGATTGGCTAACACGACAGAAAGGAAAATGACAAATGTGGAAAATGATGTGGAAAAATAGGGACACTTAATGCACTGTTGCTGAAGTTGTGAACTGGTTCAATCATTCTGGAGAACAATTTGGAATTATGCTCAAAGGGTTATAAAACTATGCAGACCTTCTGATCATCTCTAGTCTGAATCCCCAAAGAAATTAAAGAAAAAGGAAACGAACCTATATGTATAAAAATATTTTATAACAGTTCTCTTTGTGGTGCAAAGAATTAGAAACTGAGGAGATGCTCATCCGTTTGAGGAATGGATGAACAATCTAGGTATGTGTTAGTGTTGGGATATGATTATGCTTTAAGATATGACGAGCAAGATGCTTTCAGAAAAACCTGGGGAAGACCTATATAAATTGTTCTTTTATTTTGTTTAGTTTAGTTTTGGTTTTTTTGCAAGGCAATGGGGTTAAGTGGCTTGCCCAAGGCCACACAACTAGGTAATTATTAAGTGTCTAAGGCCAGACTCCTGACTTCAGGGCCGGTGCTCTATCCACTGAACCACCTAGCCACCCCAGACCTATATAAATTGATGCAGAGTAAGTAGTACCAGAATATCATTATACACTAACAATAATATTGTAATGATGATCAACTGTGAAAGACTTAGCTATCCTGACTAAGACAATGATACAAAACAATTCTGAAGGACTCACAATGAAAATAGACTTTCCACCTCCAGAGAAAGAACTGAGAAGCTAAAGTGCATACTAAAATATAATTTTTTACTTTCCTTATTTTTATTGCTTTTTTCCAACATGTCTAATATGGAAATGTTTCACATGACTATCATATTGCCTTATCAATTGGTTGGAGGAGGGACTGGAGGGAGAGAGAAAATTTGGAACTCATGTTAACAGACAGATAAACAATATCCCACAGAACTGAAAGAATGCTAAACTTGGGAGTCACAGGTCCTGAGTTCAAATACCATTTCTGTTTCTGATTACCTGTGTAACCTTGGGAAAGTCATTTAACTTCTGTGGGACTCAGTTACCTCACAAAAATGAGAGAGTTAAATCAGATGATTTCTAAGGTCCCTTCCAAGTCTCATTGGTAATCTGATCATACGGTGGATGTGAATTCTGACCCACTGTCAATGATCTTTGAAAGAGTGTAAAGAGAAGAGGAGAAAGAGAGTGGGGGAAGGGAGGGAAGAAGGAAGGGAGAGAAAGAGAAAAGAGGGAGAGAGGGAAGGAAGGAAGAAAGGAAGGAAAGAAAGAAGGAAGGAAGGAAAGAAAAAAGGAAAGAAAGAAAGCTTGCCTAGAATGGAGAAAGTATCATGAGATTGGAGAAGGGTAAATTTTCCTATTTCTCAAGGGAAAAGAGTGTGCAAACTATAAACCAGTGAAATTGTCTTCAATTCCTGCAAAAATTCAAGAACATATTGTTATAGGTATTTTTGAACATTTAGAGAGGGAAATAATGATCCATAAGAGGGGAGGAATAGATCTGTCAAGAACAATAAAAAGATAGACTAACTTCATTTCCCTTTTTTTAAACTAGGTTGGTGGACTGGATTGGTAGATCAAAGGATACAACACTCACAAATGTGTCTCTATATTTGTAACATATATCCTGTGTGCCTATAAGGGTGCATATTTATATATGTAGTTATACCAATACACATATATATAGTATACTGCTATAGTAGCAAGTAGTATATATATAGTAGTAATACTATATATATTTGCATATACATATTTGTATATGCATAATTGTATATATCTATTATGCTACTATGGTGGCATATTCAGCTAGGTGGTTCAGTAGATAGAGAGTCAGGCCTAAAGTCAGAACAATCTGAGCTCATATCTGATGTCAGACAATAGCTGTGTGACCCTGGGAAAGTCACTTAACTGTGTTTTGCCTCAGTTTGTTGTCTATAAAATGAGCTGAGGAAGAAAATGTCAAACTACTTCAGTATCTTTGCCGAGAAAACCCTAAATAGGGTCATGAAGAATCAAACATGACTGAAATGATTGAACAACAAATCATATGTGCATCTATGGGTGTATATGAGTGTAAATTTGTATTTTATATCTATCTATCTATCTATCTATCTATCTATCTATCTATCTATCTATCTATCTATATGTAGTTCTCTGAAATACTAACCCATTCTAGTAACCTAGTCAATAAACAACCCAGAAAATGAATGCTTGTTAATTGAAATTAGAAATATATATGTAAATGTGTAGATATGTATATAAAAATACACACAAAGTATATCTCAGTTGTAGGAAGTCTTTTGACAAAGCCTTTCACAAAATACTTGTGGCTAAGATGGAGATACAGGTTGAATGATCATAGAAAAGTAATGGAAGAACCAGCTGAATGAACCAAAGAACTAAAGAGTGATGATAAATGGGTTTGTGTCATCCTAAAAGGAAGAATCTCTAATGGTCAAACTCAGGGTATATCTTTGACCCCATGATACTCAACACTTGTATCATGGACTCAGATAGAGGCATAGATGGCAATGTTATCAAATTCATAGATAATAGGAAACTGAAATGGAGAGTTAATATGTCAAAAGACAAACTCTACAAAGATCCTGATAGGCTAAGTTGCTATGTTATGAACATAGTGATCAGACTGGAACCTGACCAGTTGGCAAGTTATAAAAATTCTCTCATTGTGATATCTCTTCCACCCGTTCTCTTTACTCATACTGCCACCATCTTAGTTTAGGGCATACCAGGACCAGGGACCCAGTTTGACTGGAAAAGAGGAGATATGCTGGGGCCCTGACAGTTCACTTTAAATGCAGCTTTAATGGCTTAAAATTGGACAAACACATTTTGGATCTGAAGGCCCATCACATGGAAAACAGATTTGAAATGAGTAAAACAATCTGTACAATCATAACATTATAAACAAATAACTTTGAAAGACTTACAAACTCTGATCAATGCAATGACCAAGAATGATTTGAAAAGACTAAAGATACCCACTTCCTGAGAGAGTGGTGAGGCTTAAACTTAAGGTTTCTAATAAGGCATCCCTTTGTTAGAGATGGTCAATGTGAGGATTTTTTTCTATACCTATTCTTTTTTATTAAAAGGGTTCTATCTTTTTTCCTAATAGGAGTAGGAAGAGGTGAGAAAGAGTAAAAATATTTCTTAACTGAAAAAAACCAAATTGGTTAATTTTTTAAAAAGAGAAATAATGAAAGTTAGCTCCTTGACTCTAAAGTCTAAGCACTAAGCTCTGGAGGGACATTGCAAATAATATAGATGGATTCAGGCTCAATGAACAGATAAACTTCCTCTAATTAGATTGGTCCCAAAGTAGAATGAGCAGCTCTGTTGGGTAGGAAGCTGATCATCTCTAGAAATCTGTAAGAAAAAACTGGATAATGGGATAATACTAAGGGGATTTGGAGAAGGAAATGGGAAATCACTCCAGTATCTTGGCCAAGAAAACCCTAAAAGATGTCATGAAAAATCAGATATGACTGAAAAAGCAGCTAAATAGTACTGAGAGGATTCTTGCTCAGAGAACATCAAAGTTCCCTTTTAATTCTGAATTTTACAAGATCAAAGTTCCCAAATATATTCTCAAAACATAGAGAAGCACATGGCCTGATCTTTAAAGATTTCCTGAATTAAAAAGAGGGCTATCCACTTTCTCCCCTACTCTCCAAACTGAAGTCACAGAACTTTTAGCTGTTCATAACACTGTAGGGAAGGGAAACTTGCTGTCACTACTTTCCCAGAAAGGTTCTCACCTTCTATAGCTAATTTCAGGAAAATCAATAGGCATTAATTAGCTTGTTTGTTAAGAGTCAGATGGCAGGCAAAGCACCGGAGATAAAAGACAAGAGTGAGACAACCTTGCCCTCAAGGAGTTTTTGTTCTACTTTGGGAACACTGTATGATCATACAATACAGAATTTTTTTTTATTTTAAGGCAATGGGGTTAAGTGACTTGCCCAAGGTCACA
Organism: Macrotis lagotis; assembly: GCF_037893015.1. NCBI lineage: Eukaryota > Metazoa > Chordata > Mammalia > Peramelemorphia > Peramelidae > Macrotis > Macrotis lagotis. The sequence continues at coordinate 227,767,902 of NC_133660.1, read as the reverse complement.
CAGCTAGACAATTATTAAGCATCTGAATCTGGATTTGAATTTAGGCCCTCCTGACTCCAGGGCAGTGCTCTATCCACTGTGCCATCTAGTTGCCCTCCAGAATACATTTTTAAATATTTAAAAATACATAGGAATTTTAATAGAAAAAAGTACTGACAAATGGAAAAAATCAGGAAAGGCTATTTGAAGGAGATGAGCCTTAATGGGGAATAAGAGGTCAGGAGAATGAACATTCTAGATATGGAAGGAAAAAATTAAGTAATAAATATAAAAATTTCACTTAAAAAACAACTTTAAAAATCCAAAGGAATAGAGGAAATGGATGGGATGTCATATATGGGGAATAGAAAATAGGTCAGTTTGGCTGGAATATAGAGTGCATGAGGAAGAGTAATATGTAAGCAACCTAGAAAAACTGGTCAGAACCAAATAGCTACTTGTACATAGAAATCTAGGTTATCATCTCCCAGAGTTCCACCTCTTGTGGCCAGTAGACACACTTTCCCATCTTCCTCACTATTCTGAAAGATCTGGGAATCTGTATCAACTTCATCTAGAAAGCTAGGGGGTACAACGGATAGAACAATGAGTGGGCCTAGAGTCAAGAATGAGTGGGCCTAGAGTCAAGAAGATCTAAGTTCAAATCCAGTCTCTAGTCTCTTACTAGCTGTATGACCCTGAGCAAGTCATTTGACCTGTGTCTGCCTCAGTTTCTCCAACCATAAAATGAAGCTATAATAATATCATGTTGTAAGAATCAAAAGTAATAATTAGCATAGTGTTCAACCCTTTAATAAATATATATGCATGAATAAATATATATATAGTAGCTACTTAATAAGTTTTCTTCCTTTCTCCCACCTTAGAAATCACCTCATGTCCCCCTCTCCAACATATATAAAAGAACTGTAAGCCTAACCTATTCCTCTCTGACCTTTCCCAATAAAAGGACAGTCTAAATAAAGGGACCTGGAAGGGATGGAGCTCCCTAGGAAGGGTGATGAGGAAAAAAAACTATGGTCAAGGAAGGGTATGGAGGGGAAGAGGCTGTCAGAAGAACAGAGAATGAATATGAGAAAATAAAGCCAAGAGAGAGAAAGTAGAACTCTGGTATACTGAAAAAATACTCCCTCCAGCACTTCTGGAGAGTGGATTCCTCAGAGTCTCTAGAATATAGATGCCTAGGGACAAGGAGAGGAAATAAAGCAATTATAGGGACCTTGAAAAAAGAGACACAGATGGGAGAAAGAGACCCAGAGACAATCAAGGAACGGATAGAGCCAGAAGCACAAGCTAAGAGTTCAGAGACAGATGATTCCAAATGACAAAAAAAACATAGATAAAGCACTTTGTAAACCTTGAATAAATGCTTATTATTATTATTTGATTATATTCCTGTTAAACTTCTAGAACACATTATCAAGGAATATCTAAGAAGTTATTTGTGGTCACTGAGTCAGCATAGCTTATACATGATAGATCCTTCCAGACTAATTTTATGTCCTTTTTGAACCATTGATTAGGGGAATCCTGTACATAGTTTATAAAAGCTCCTTGAAGTAGATATTATTCAATTTTTAAAATATCTGAATCCCCAGCACTATTCCTGGAATTAATAGAAACTTAATAAATAGTTGTCAATTGATTGACATATTTCAAAAAATCCCTTTCTCAAAAAAACAAAAAAAAATCCCTTTCTATTCTTGAGGAAAGAATGAGAAGTATGAGCTAGATGATAGCACAATCAATTCAGAACTGGTTGAAGGATCCTATCCAAGGGGTCATCATGGGGGAGCTGGGTGGCTCAGGGGATAGAGTACCAGCCCTGGAGTCAGGAGGACCTGAGTTCAATCTGACCTTAGACACTTAATAATTGCCTAGCTGTGTGACCTTGGTCAAGTCACTTAACCCCACTGCCTTGAAAAAAGAAAAAAAGAAAAAAAAAGAAAGCAGTCAAAGGGTCATCATTAATGAATGGTTCAATGTCCCAGAAGTCTCTGCTTAGTTCTGTAACATCTTTATTAATGATTAGATAAGGACAGGGAAAGCATGACTATCAACTTTTCAAATGGTCCAAAGTTCTAAAAGAATGCATTGAATAAACAAATCAAGGTTCAAAATGATATTGAAAGACTAGTACCATTGGACTAAATCCAATGAGATGAAATTTAATAGGGATAAATCTCACATTTGGATTCAGAAAAATCATCTTCACAAATACAAGATGGAGGAGGCGTAGCTAAGCATCAGTCCTGAAAAGGAGGTGTAAATTGATTACAAGATTTAATATGAGGCAACAGTGTAATAGAGTAGATTCTCTGTTACCCCTTCTGAGGTCTTGATGCAGGAGTCATTTTCTCCTCCAGTTCATTTTACAGATAAAGAACTGAGACCAACAGGGTTAAGTGATTTGTACAGGGTCACAGTATCTGAAGCTGGATTTGAACTCAAGAAGATGAATCTTCCTGACTTCAGGCACAGTACTCTACTTACTGTGCCACCAACTGATCCCTAGAACAGCAGGGAAGAGAGCAAAATGAGGGTCAGAGGTCTGGTCATGATGAGAAATATATTGCAAGACAAGAAAGAGGAAATCATAGACTCGGGAAGGTCATATCCTCATTTTCCCATCTTCTCCAATCGGAAAGACCCAGTCCATCTATATCTGCTCCATTTCTGTTCCTCTACTCAGAAACTGCCTCATTAGTTCACTTATTGGCAGGAAAGGTTTTCTCATCTGTAACAACCTCCCTCCCCCAGTCTTTCTCATCAGGATGTCCAAAATGAAGGGTCCCAGGAGGGGAAGGAACTCCCTTTGAAAGAGGGAGTGAGAAAGAAAAACTGTGGGGGAAATCGCAGAAGGGAAGATAGACAAGAATGCAAAGAGAGAAAGAGGGAGTAATTGAGTATATTTCATGTAGGGCAATAAACTAGAGGAATGATGACTTATGAGTAGGGGGCTTTGTTCCAGGAATGTGGATAAGTTGTAGGGGTCTGCTCCCTTATGGCTGCATGAAGGCAATAGGAAAACCCAATATTCATATTTTTACACAAATAGAATACAGATGGGTCTCATTTTAAGAAAATCTGATGAAAGAATCCAAAAGAATAAACCAGTAGTACCAGTGGTAGTAGAGGAAATAGTTATTTGCAAGGAAAAAGAATCTTTTATAAAAGGATTCACTGTAGGAGTATGTTTAAATGGTAAACTCCCCTAGTGTATTAGTACTCTGGTCTCCGGTCTCCAATCCTTTGCTCACGCTGGTCCTTATATACTGATTGACTTTTCTGTATCTACCTGTTGAAATCTTGCCTTTCCTCTTCTAACTCTTGTGCATGGGATGTATCTTTTTTTAGTATGTTGTATACAATATATTTTCTTACAAGGCAGTAGGTTTATTCTTTCTCCCTTCCCCTTCTCCAATCTCACTAGGATTTATTAAATCTAATTAAACCTTAGTTAATTAACAAGTATTTGCAAAAGTTGAAGTGCTGGACAAACACAGAGTAAGCAGTGGGAGGAGAAGGGGAATCTCTTGGCCTAAAGGATCCAGATCATTCCATTAAAGCAGGCTGCTGCAACTGTTCCCATGAGGAACATAACCTCTGAAAGCTTGGGGGATAAAGAACAGTGAAAGAAGTGTGGATGTTGGTTCACCAACTAATTAGGAATCATAAGGTTACCTAGTTCCCCTCAACTGAAGCTAAGAGTCCGGCTTCACAAAAACAATTTGCTATAATTTTCACTTTCTAATCATATACGATCTTTGCCTCCTCTCCATGCCCCCCTCAAGGCCCCCCCCCATTATCTCATTCTTCCTCTTCTCTTGATGAACAGGTCAGGGAGGAAGCTGAATGGGTTTAGTAGGTATTGTAACTGTGGTACCATGCCTGTGGGTGGCACAAAGCTGTTGAGCAGGGGAAATCTTGGTTTCTTCTCCCTGAACCATTAGGTTCCCATTCCCGGATACTAAGGGCAGAATAGCTGCACCTAGGCTAATGTCCTATCCTGCTCCCAAAGCTTCACCTTATTTGCTGGAAATCTAGGGGGTTTAAGGAAAAAGAATTAAGTTCCGCCCCATCCCCACCCAGCCTGAGGAGGCATTATCAGACTGAGGACCTCTGTCTTGTCTTGATTGGCAGCCATGTGCCAATCTGGAAATTAAGATTTGACCCCCACCCACCCAACTGAAGGAATCATCACCAGGCTGAGGACTTCTACCTTGTCCTGAGTGGCAGCCATGTGGCAACCTGGACATTAAGGTCTGACCCCCCCCCACCCCAACCTAAGGAGACAGAACCAGACTGAGGACCTCTGCCCTGATCTGAGTGGCAGCCATATGCCAACTTGGAAACTAAGGCCAGACCCCACCCCACCCCACCCAGCCTGAGGAGTCATCACCAGGCTGAGGACCTCTACTCTGTTCTGAGTGGCAGCCATGTGCCAACCTGGAAATTAAGGCCTGACTCTACTCTCCACCCAACCTGAGGAGTCACCATTCAGGCTGAGAACCCCTGCCCTGTCCTGAGTGGCAGCCATGTGCCAACCTGGAAATTAAGTCCCGACTCTACTCTCCACCCAACCTAAGGAGACAACACTAGGCTGAGGACCCCTGCCCTGTCCTGAGTGGCAGCCATGTGCCAAGTTGGGGCAGAGAAAGGTGGGAGGGGGGCCCTCGGCCTCCTTCCCCTCACAGCAGCAGTGGCGGCAGCGCAGATGGGTGCGGGGTTATAAATAGCGCGGATGCATACATTAGCATGCCAATGTGCCCGCGCCCCATCCACTATGCTAATGGCCCGCCACGCGCTGAACACCTTCTGTTCCAAGCGCATACATTTGCATGTGCAATTAGCATAATCTTGTATAATTAATGAACAGCGTCAATTTTAGCTCCTAAGTAATTTGATTAACATGTTGATAGGGCACTTACCAGGCCCTCCAAACTTCGGGGCCAGGCGCAGGGCCGCCAGGGGGGAGTGAGGGAGGGGAAGACTGCTGGCTGGGGGCTGGGGGCTGGGGGCTGGGGCCAAGGGACCCCAGGATCCAGGACTCCCAGCCCTGCTGCGCTGACTCTTCCCTTCTTTCAATCCCAGGTAATAGCAAGCCTTAGAGGACCAAGTTTCCACCATAGCTGGCCACTATTACCTGTCCTTCCTGAACCCCTGAGCTTCTCTGGATCCCTTGGCAAACCCAGAGATGAAGTGGGGGGGGGGGGGAGGTGGCAGGACTAAGGACAAGGAGGAGAGAGCTGACCCAGGGAGGAGACAGATGAAAGGAGGGTTGAAGGGTGAAGAGAACAGAAAGTGATTGGTGGAGAAATAGTGAAAGGGTAAAGAGACTGGTCAGAAGGGCAGTGAGTTAGCTAAAAGGCCTTTGGAGGATGGAGGAAGATGGGCTAGCCCAAGCACCTACCAGGCAACAAAGCTTTAACTAGCCATTTTCTCACTTGGAGTAAAAAGTGGGGTATTTATTTGGGGGGGGGGGCAATAGTGCATGAATTTGGAGGTAGCTGTACTAAGTGAAGGAGAGACCTATCCTTCTGACTGCAGTTATCAAAGGATTGAAGTGGAAAGAGCAGGAAAGAAGTCTTGGAAAGGAATGTCATAGTGACAGAACCCTGCAGTGATGGGCAAGAGAATAGGGGAAGACCATAAAGTATGGCTAGGCGGAGGGTTTGTGAGTCCTTCCCCATAAGGAGGAAACTCCTTCCTGCCTATCCTTTCCTCTGCCCTCAAATGTCAGCACCCTGAGGCAAAGTCCATGTCACAGCTTTGCTAGGCAATCAAGAAATACTTATTGGTTGATGGCAATATAGAGAAGCCTTTATTAAAATTATCTTCATTCCCCTCACAACCCAAGCCTCAAGAAGCTTTGGCTGGGATACTGTTAAGAGCTGCTGTGTCAAAAAGTGAAGGGTCAAAGGAAGAGAAAGGAGTTGGAACTCAACCCCAGCTTCTTCCCGAAGAGCCACAATCCTTGTTACCTTATTCAGTACTGGTTGCTCTCTCTTACCACCCTTTCCCAATCTTCCTCTCTAAGAAATTCCCCCAAACCCAAGACAAAATCCTAGGCCAGGAGGAATTTCTCTACCCATGTCATAGTCTTATTCCTCCTAATATTGCTCATTATTCTTTCTGAAACTTCTGGTCCCTTCTTCCTCTCTACTCTCCCCCATCTCCCCTCTTTTCCTTCCTTCATAGCCTTTTCCCTAGACCTGTTCTACAAGACACTGACTTGCTTTCTTTAATCACTTGTCCCCAGGTTCACTATTTGGGTCCTACTAATTCTCAGACCCAGGTTACTTTTGCCATTTACCTTCTAGCTTCAATTCTACTCAACACTGCTGAAGGAAGTCCTGCTACCTAAACTCACCTGGGCCCTCCCTCACTGCTGCCTATATAGCAAGCATTTCATTTTTATGGCATGGTGAAAAAAGCACTGTCTGGAGACTGAGGTTCAAATCCTGTCTCTAACACTTAGCACTCATGGGATCATCATAAAAATATTTCATATATGTATTGAATGGAGGCATGGCATATATTATATGTTTACATGTTTGTGCATGTAAATATAGACACACATGAACACAAATGGGGTTGTGCATATACATATTTTTTCTAGCACACTCCTCACAGTGATGGTTACAAACTTTTTCTCTCTCCTCAAGTCCCTAGGGCTACTTTCTCACCCCAATGCCTTTAAGCACATGACCTTGCCTCCTACTTTACCGAGAAAGTTGAAGCCATCTGTGGTGAGCATCCTTATAGTTATCAGAACTAACACTTGTCTAACATTATAAGAAAAGTCACACACACACATCTATCTATCATCTCTTTTCACCTCTGTATCTATTTATCTAAAATTTGATCTTCCCTATCCTGCAGGATAGGTGGTATTATTATCTTCATTTTACAAATGAGGAAAATGAGACTAAGAAAGGAGTAGGCAGAATTCAAACTCAGATAGTTCCGATTCCAAGTAAAGCCCTATATCAACTGTACTGCCTACCTGCCTCAACCTCCTCTTCCATTTCAAAACCCCTTTTTTATCTTCATCCAGTTTTTCTTCCTTTGCTCCAATTTCAGAGTAGGAAGGGGTCCTGTTCCCTGCAAAACTTAAACTCTCTCCATTTGTTCTCTTGATCCTAGACCTTCCCATCTCTGTTGGGAGTTTGATTCCCTTTTTCTTTATCAACTTTGGGCTTTCTTGTCTACTACTGAAAAATATGCTCAAGTCTTGTTCTTCTACCTTTTTAAAAAACAAAGCAAAAGGGGCGGCTAGGTGGCTCAGTGAATAGAGCACCAGCCCTGGAGTCAGGAGTACCTGAGTTCAAATTCAACCTCAGAAACTTAGTAATTACCTAGCTGTGTGGCCTTGGGCAAGCCACTTAACCCCATTGCCTTGCAAAAAAAACCCCTAAAAAATAATAAAAAAACAAAGCAAAAACTAGAGTAGGTAGGTGGTACAATGGGTAGAATAACTGTCTCTGGAGTCAGGAGGAACTGAGATCAACTATGATCCCATTTACTAAAGACCCAGACGAGTCAAAGTCACTTAATCCAAACTGCCTCAAAAAAAAAGTGTAAAACAAAACCTGTTCCTTGATCTGCTATCTGTCCAAGGTCATATAGCTAACAATTCACCTAGGATTGACTTTGAACCTAGAACCTCTAACTCAAACTGCTTGTTTAAAGGCAGCACTTGCTCTTGGGTCTTTCTGCTCCCAAGGCAGTCATCTACTACCCATTGCGCTATGGTTATCCTTTTCATGATCTCATCTGTCCCCATTTATGACCTTCAGGTAGATATTTCCTAGTTGCCATTAGGTCCTAATTTCTCCCTGGAATTCCAGGCTTTCCCCATTTTCCCCTCTATTTCAAACTCAATGCATCCAAAATGGACCTCAGTATCTTCTCCCTTCAATTTGCCTATTGTCCAAACTTCCCTATCTCTATTGAGGAAACAACATTGTCCCAATTACCTGACATGGAACCAGGGTCATCCTAGGCATTTCTAGCTCCCTTACCCTTCATATCCAAACAGATGCCAAATTCTACCATTTCTACCTCAACAATATATATCTCTCTGCAGATTGAGACATATTTTTTTTGGACAATGCCAATGTGGGACTTTATTTTGCTGGTTTATACATATTTATAATGAGTTTTGTTTTTCTTACTTTCTTAATGTTGGGGGATAGAGATGAGAAAGAGAAAATGCAGACTCAAAAATAAAAGAAGTTTCAATAAAAATCATATTCTTCCAAATTCATGACTTCCTAGCCAGTCATGAGAGGCAGCATAGTATAACACAGAAAAATCCAGCTTCAAAGTCAAGAAGACCCGGGTTCTAGTTCTGTCTCTGACACATACTGTGTCTTTGGGCAATATTTAACCTCTCAGCATTATAGACCATGAGCTTCAGAAGAAGGTACCAACCTGCATTGAAGGAAGGTATTTCCTCACCTGAGAGTTTACTATATCAAATAGATTATAGGTCCAGTACCTAATCCCAAATACTCACAAATGCATCACCTCTTGAATCAAACTGTTGTAAGACCTTATTATCTAATTTCCTTGCCTTCAAGCTCTCCCTTCTGCAAACAATCCTTCACACAGCTGCCAAAATAATCATTCCAATTGAACAGTTATGACATGTTCTCTCCTGCTCAGGAACCTCCACTGGCTCCCTATTGCCTTTTAGGATCCTTTACAATCTGGCTCCATTCTATCTTTCCAGCCTTATTTTTCATTAGTCCCCTTCATAAATTCTATATTACAGCCAAATTCAGTGATTCTTGAACTAGATCTGCTATCTTCTCATCTCTGTTCATTTGTGTAGGAATGAATGAATGAATGAATGAATGAAACATTTTTAAAGTGCTATTTGTGGACCAAGCTAAGTTCTAGTGCTAAGTTCTGGGGATTCAAAAAGAAAATTCAATCAAGGGGTTCACACTAATTGGGAGAGACAACACATCTCTGTTTTTTAGAATACTTTTTTCCTTCGAGGCCCAGCTCAGAGGATGCCTCCCCTCTAAAACCTTGTCCGAAGCTCTAAATGGGTCTTCTCTCTTTGGTCCTCATCATACCTAATCTTTGTCATGCTTATCTTGGCAAAAGTCATTTCCTCTTAGTCAAATGAAGTGGCTTAAAAATAGTAATCATCTACTTTTAGTAGCATTTACTACTATCTACATCTACTTAAAAGTGGTATCATGTTTTATTTTTATATCTCTGCCTAGGAGAGTAAGCACATAATGTTTAATTTCCTTGAAAGATATGATTTTACTTCTATTGAAAAGATGGGGAAACTGGGGTTAAAAATAGACCCAAGGTCATTTAAGAACTCCTTTAAAAACTCCCAAGCTCTGGTCAATTATTAAGTAAAATCCATAAAATCTGACCCATAAAATAAGCAAGGACCAGGCAGGCCTCAGAGATCTCCCATTCTCACATGTAATTTATGAGTATTGGAACAAAGATGTGTGCAAGCAACTCAACCTAATAATGGATTATTGCTAAGGCATGATACATATATATATATTACCTATACATATATATATATACATATATATATATATATATGAATTTATGTGTCCTCTCCTCATAGGATGGAATGAAGAAAACCACTAGAACACTGGAAGGTGGTTTTTGTTGGGTTCCTGGTGACTTCTCTGTTCATTCCTTGTTTACTGCCTCTTGCTTTCTCACAATTGGAGTAAGGAAAACACAGGAGGAGAGAGATTCTCCTATACCAAGGAGGATGTGAAGCCAAAAGATCTGGACAGCTCAGGGTTGGGAGGGAGACTTAGGGAGCCTTGTATCTGGGTTCAGTTAACAATCCCTGAGAGGCTAAACTGGGAAGTGGGTTGGATGGAGCTCAGAGGTGATGAAATTTGAAATCTCGAAGAACTGCAGCATCTGTGAAATAGGAAAGGTGGCCTGCTTTGGGGAAGTTTGGGGGGATACACAGAAAGAGCAATGGGGGAAGGAGAAAGTCAGGTTCCATCATTTGCTTTGTTTGCTATTAGGGAAAAAAAGATGGAAGATAGTACAGATAGGAAATGCTACTTTTTCCATCTGTTTCAGGGCTGGATCTTAGGCTCACCTGAATCTTTCCTGTTTACAGAGTTCCAGTCTCAGGAGTCAAGGGAAACAAATCAGATTAAAGTGCTTGTGGAGGAGCAGCTAGGTGGCATAGTGGATCTGGCCCTGGGTTCAAATCCAGACTCAGACACTTAACAATTACCTAGTTGTGTGGCCTTGAGCAAGCCACTTAATCCATTCCCTTGCAAAAACCTAAAAAGAAGTTTTTTAAAAAGTGCTTGTTGATCCTTAGATTTGTTTTCACCAAGATGATTGGTGGACGCATCTTTTAACTATTTTGGCTAGTGTGACTATTCTGGCAATACAGAAATACATGCCATATATATGTGTGTGTGTGTGTGTGTGTGTGTGTGTGTGTGTGTGTGTGTGTAATTTGAATTTATATTTAAGTCCAAGCTAAGATGCAACTTCTATGAGAAATCTTTCCCAAGTTCTCCTTAATTTCTCCTATCTTCCCTCTGTTGCTTATTTCCAATTATCCTGCCTGTATCTTGTCTGCATAAGTTGTTTGTATGGTGTCTTTCCTAAAAGACTATGAGCTCCTTGAAATCAGGGGGGTTTTTTGGTTTGGTTTGGTTTTGCTTTGCTTGATGGACACATAGAAACTTAATGTGTTTCTTAACCTGATTTAGGCACAGGTCTTTGTAATAGTTTCTAATTATAGGAATTTTTTAATGGTCAAAATGTTTTCATAGACCCTGGGCACAGTGCCTAATGAAAAATTGTCTTAACCTGGAGGGGAAGAAAGGTCTAACCCCAACAGCAAAACCCAGACCTTGACCCTTTCTTCTTCCCCAGCCTCTTTTTGTTGCATCAACCTGACCAACCCTTTCTATTTTCCCTTTTCCTTCACAGGACCAGGCAATACTAAGGAGAAGGACATGCTGTACAAAATTACAGAGTTCTTTCCAGGAATACACTCTAATCTCCATTCTACCATCACCACCCCACCCTCCCCTTTCCTCCCCAGCCAGGTTTATAAAATCAGAATGAATCTTAGAATTGAACTAAGAGATCATTTACTCCAGCTCTAACCTATCCAATAAAATATCATCTTGCCTCTGCCTGAAAATCACCATGGCAAGCAATCCATCCAACTTTTGGAGAGCTTGATTTGTTAAGGGTTTACAAGATCTCCTTACAAGAGATCATTTAGTATTAGTGGGTTCACCTCAAAATCTCTCTTTTGTTCAGATCTGTGGCACCTTAAAGTCTCTCTACTTTGGTTAGATCTGTGGTTCAGTGCTGGTATTCTGACACCATAGCCTTGAAAAACGCAGTCATCTTTATGCTACAAGGGAATATCAAAATAGGACTTTCTGATTTCTACTGCCAGTAAGCTTCTTCAAATAGTCCTATTCACAGATGATATCATATTAACATCACAGAGTCCTTGACTGTTACAAAGCATCCTTGGTAATCTAATGCAAGAAAGTTCTGTCCAATAAGCCATACTCGATACCTGAAATAGATGATAAACATATATAGACCATATATGACAGGTAAGCAGGTCTCTGAATAAGTTCTTCATCATTATGGGCCTGGGACAGGTGAGTTTAGAGGGCAGTGAACATAAATGAAGGAGAGTTTGTGGTATAGACTTGTCAGAGATAAGCTTGGATAGCTTAGCTTTTCTGTCAATATAGATTTGAGCTACATAACTTTTTAAAAATTTATTCAGCACTTATTATTTTACATGAGTGAATGGATAAATGAATAAGACATTTAAGTGCTTACTCTGTACTAATATGCAAGCATTAGGATAGTCACTGGGGATACAAATAGAAAATCAAGGCAGGCTTTATTCTAAACAAGCTCATCTTGAAATAGTGAGAGTTAGCACATAGATTTTTAGCAATAAGTCACATAAAAAGGATCATTAGTCTTTAATTGCAAATCCAAGGCAAATGGTAATATATCTTCTTTAGTGTCATTTCCATTGATAAAGCCATATCCATATTACCCTCAAAAGAGTGCAAAGGGAGGCGGCTAGGTGGCGCAGTGGATAAAGCACCAGCCCTGGAGTCAGGAGTACCTGGGTTCAAATCCAGTCTCAGACACTTAATAATGACCTAGCTGTGTGGCCTTGGGCAAGCCACTTAATCCCATTTGCCTTACAAAAAAAAAACCTTAAAAAGAAAAGAGTGCAAAGGAAAGTAGCCTAGATGTGTCAGACCTATTATGAAATGATTGTCATCAATATTGGTACTGGCTAAGAAATAGGTAGAATAGGTTAGGTACACAAGAAACACAGTTATAAATGATTACAGTAATCTACTATTTGGTAAATGCAAAGACTCCAGATTCTGGGATAAGAACTCACTATTTGACAAAAATGTTGGAAAAACTGGAAAAATGTATGACAGAAACTAGCCATAAACCAATATTGCACACCCTAGACCAAGATCAGGTCAAGATGGGTCCATTAAAGGTTGAGATCAAAAGTGAATTAGGAGAGCAAGGAATAGTTTTTCTGTCAAATCTATGGAGAAGGGAAGAATTTATGACCAAATGAGAGATAGAGAATATTATAAAATTCAAAATGGATAATTTTTAATTCAGCAAATTAAAAAATTTTGCACAAACAAAATCAATGCAACCAATATTAGAAGGAAAGTAGAAACCTGGGAAATAATTTTTATAGCCAGGGATTCTGATAAAAGTCTCATTTTTAAAAGTTGTAGAGAATTGAGTCAAATTTATAAGAATATAAGTCATTCCACAATTGATAAATGGCCAAAGGATATGAGCAGGCATCAGATGAAGAAATTAAAGCCATCAATAGTCATATGAAAAAATGCTCTAAATCACTATTGATTAGAGAAATGTAGATCAAACAACTGAGGTGCCACCTCACATTATCATATTGGCTAATATTAAGGAAAAGGAAAATTACAAATGTTGACAGGGATATGGGAAAATTGGAACACTAATGCATTTTTTGGTGAAACTGTGAACTGATTTAACCATTCTGGTGAGCAATTTGGAACTATACCAAAAGGCCTATAAAACTGTGCATATCCTTTGATCCAAGAATAGTACTACTAGATCTATATCTCAAGGAGATCATAAAAAAGAAGAAAAAGAGTCACATGTATAACAATATTTATAATAGCTCTTATTTTGGAGGCAAAGAATTGGAAATTGAAGGGATGCCCATCAATTGGAGAATGTCTGAATAAGTTATGGCCTATGATTATGATGGAATAGTACTGTGCTATAAGAAATGTTGAGGGGCAGCTATGTGGCACAGTGGATAGAGCACTGACCCTGGAGTCAGAGGACCTGAGTTCAAATCCAGACTCAGACACTTAATAATTATCTAGCTGTGTGACCTTGGGCAAGTCATTTAACACAATTGCCTTACAACAAAACAAAACAAACAAAAAACAAAACAAACAAAGAAATAATGAGCAGGCAGATTAAAAAAATTGGAAAAACTTACACAAACTTATGCTGAATGAAGTGAATGGAGGTAGGAGAAATTTGTACATAATAATAGCAACATTGTTCAATGGTCAACCATAATAGACTGAGCTCTTCTCAGCAATACAATAACCAATTCCAAGCAAGACAATTCCAGAATAGTCATAATGGAAAATTATATCCACATCCAGAAAAAGAAATATGAACTTTGTTTAGGCAGATCAAAGCATACTATTTTCACTTTTATTGCTTTGTGTTTTTTCTTTCTTGTGGTTTTCCCTTTTGTTCTAATTTTTCTTTCACAGCATAACTAGTGTGGAAATATGTTTAACATTATTATATACATATACATATACATATATGTATATCAGATTGCTTGCTGTCATGGGGATGGGATGGGATGGGATCTTACAAAAATTTTGAAAACTATCTTTATATGGGATGGGATGGGATCTTAACAAAAATTTTGAAAACTATCTTTATATGTAAATGTAAAAAATTAAATACTCTCAAGTGCAAAAAATTAGTAAAAAATAAAAATAAATAAAACCATATTCATTTTTTTTTAGATTTTTTTTTGCAAGGCAGTGGGGTTAAGTGGTTTGCCCAAGGCCACACAGCTAGGTAATTATTAAGTGTCTGAGACCGGATTTGAACCCAGGTACTCCTGACTCCAGGACCGGTGCTTTATCTACTATGCCACTTAGCTGCCCCCATATTCATTTCTGATGTCAAACTTTTTGATAGTTCCAAGGTTTCTAGGGACAAGTATTTCCTTTTCTTCCTTTCAGTAGCAGTAGTCTGTTTGTAGGCATTTACAAAGACAAAGACTGGGTCAGGAATTGCTCACTTGGAAGATGTTTGTGGGGCCCAGGATAAAAGCAAGGCTGATGATTTCTGGGGTTCTTAGGTACCTTCACAAAAAAGTGAAGGGAGATGGTGGTAGTGATGGCAGCATGGCCTACCTGACACATTCCATTTCTTCTCTGTTCCTCAGGGCAGGTAGGCTAGCTTGCCTGCTCATTGGTAACAGTTGCTCTATTGTTATTGGTGGTGACAAAGATGGGGGAGATATGTCTCTACAGTACTTGTTCCCCAAAAAAATTTGGTGGGGGTTAGGCTGGAAGCAGAACTGGTTGTCTGTGGAGGATACTGCTGTCCTGGAGCTCTTAAATGACCTTATATAAGGTGGGACAATATAGCTTCTTTTGTCATTTGAACTTTGTCCCAGTCACCTGAATAGAATTCATAACCTAAGTCAAGTATCAGGCAGTAAAAGGAGGTTCTCCAAGGGAAATTTGGGGAGAAGAGGAATTCACTTTTCCTTGTTTCTGCCTTAGGAGATTCTGTCAAACTGGAAAGGTTTTGAGAATGGATCCAAAGATGTTAGATTGTCTCTTGTCTTAGACCCAATCGAGTTAATTGTGTAAAAGTCCATGATTTTGTCAGCTATAAGGAGGATGGATTAAAGGAGGGGGAAACTAGAAGCTGAGATTCCAATTAAAAAACTATAGCAGCATTCTATGTGAGAACAAAGAAGAGCAATTTGAAATGGTGTAAAATGAGGTGGTGGCCATTTGAGTGCAGAAAGGGATTGATAAAAGATATGGTGTAGCTGTAGAATGGACAAGCTTTGGAAACTGTTTGGAATGGGGGAGTGATGACAAAGGACAAATTAAGGGTTTCAAATATGGGGGTTTTTTAAGTTTTTTTTTGCCAGGCAAATGGGGTTAAGTGGCTTGTCCAAGGCTACACAGCTAGGTAATTATTAAGCATCTGAGGAATTGAACTCAGTACTCCTGACTCCAGGGCTGGTGCTCTATCCACTGCGCAACCTAGCTGCCCCTTAAATTTGGGGGGTTTTGCAAGGCAATGAGGTTAAGTGACTTGCCCAAGGCCACACAGATAGGTAATTGTGTTAAGTGTCTGAGTCCGGATTTGAATTCAGGTCCTTCTGACTCCAGGACTGGTACTCTATTCATTGTGCCACCTAGCTGCCCCTAGGTTATTTTTTCATTGTGGGTGATAGGTTCTATTTTGGCAAGGTTAAGTTTGAACTACCTATGGGATATGCAGTCCAGGACTGCCAACAGGCATTAGCTGATTTGGAAACTAGCTTTAAAACACCCACAAATAACTGCTCTAACAATTATTCTAGTTTTCCCATCCTTTTCATTACCAATTTCTTCATTACCAATTTTTTTGAACAAAACAGTCAATACCTATTACCTCTACTTTTTACCACATGCTTCTCCTTAATCCTTTAAAATTTAGCTTCTGTTCCTGCAACTAAACAAAAACTGCTCTCTCCAGAGTCAGTGACCTCTTTAGAGCTAAATTTGAGGGTATTTAGCCATTTCCTAAATACAATTCACCCCTTTCTTCTACCATTCAATTCTTGGCTGAGCTTGATATCAATCTGCAGTATCTGTCAAAAGATGGACTAATGTACTAAATCAATGGATTGGACATCATTGTCTAAACCACAGGCATTTTTCATCCATTTGCCTTTTCCTGTTTGGATTATTAGATTGCTCTCTTGAATAATAATGAATTTCATTGAGGAGGCACTACAATGATGTAAGATACAATCAGAATAAAGTGATCCACAAACAGGTGCATCTGGCAAACCTTCTATATGCTCTTTCCAAATGAAACTTGCACAAGGCTCGCTTTGGCAGCACATATACTAAAATTGAAATGATACAGAGAAGATTAGCATGGCCCCTGCACAAAGATGACAGGCAAATTCGTGAAACTTGCACAGGGCATCCTCTATACCAGTGAGAAAAACCCTGGGTAAGCATACCACTCCCTATTTTATGATTGATTTTGAATGTTAATGAGTCACTGAAATTTCAAATGATTAAATTTATCAAGAAGTTTTATGTGACCTTATAATATATATATATATATGTGTGTGTGTGTGTGTGTGTGTGTGTGTGTGTGTGTGTGTGTGTGTGTGTGCTAGGCTTCTTGTTGGAGAGGAGACTTTAGGGCTGTATTTTGTTCAACAGAATCAAATGCTTTTTTGAAATTCAGAAAATAAACATCAGGATCTTGCATTTTCTGCATCTACCAATTAATTCTGTGACTATAAAAATTGTGATTTGTCATCAAAGTCATTTGCAAAACCATGCCTCTTTACCACTCATATTCTTCTCAAAACTACTTTTAATATTTGTATAGATCATTCTACAAAAATTTGTTAAAGATGAAAAAGTAGGCCTCTGAGCAAACTCATTGATGTCTTCTCAATTATGTTTTGGGGGTATTAATATTGTTCATTATTTTCCAATTCCTTTGGTATCTTTTCCTCTCTAATATTACCTTAATGTTTACAAGATTGTGTTAACTCGGCATATATACGTCCTCTTCGACTTGGCTTGATCTAACCACTCTTTCTAATTTTGTCTTCTTAGACATTATTTCTACAGCTACTGTGCACATCAGAGATCAAAGTTCAGAGTCAAAATATAGTGGTTCCACAATTCTTGATGATGAAAATTGATTGTTATAGATCCTGACCAATCAGTTCCATTTTCTGTTTACTTGCTTTTCTCCTGCCAGTTTAATATATGTATACTCTTGGGATGATATAACTTAGTTGGGCTATTTTTTACCTCTACTACTTTCCACTGTTTTATGAGGCAGTAATTTTGATAATTTTCCACTATCCTCTTCTTTAGTATTTCACAAATGCTCCCCTTGGCTGCCATATCTTCTGATTTAGCAAGGTGATAAAGTAATTTCTAGCTAAGGTGTTCTTTAGGGACCTTTGGTCTTTTTGTTGTAGGCACTATTCACGTCAATTAAAGTTCTATAGGAAATGGTGATAATCAGGATTAGGATTTTTGTCTTTTTCCGTTTCCCATGTTTTGACATCAACAAATCATTTGGATAGGTTAGATTGAAGCTTTTATAATTACATGCAAATATTCACCCAAGGAAGTCAAAAATAGAAAGAAAGGTCCAATGTATGCCAAAATATTTATAGCAGCACTTTTTGTAGTAGCAAAGAACTGGAAACAAAGTAGATGACTGTAGATTGGAAAATGTCCAAACAAATTTTAGACAGAGGAATATTACTATTTACTATTAAATATTACTATTTAAGTAATTTATAAATATGAAGAATACAGGGAAACATTAGAAGACTTATAGAAATTGATATATAAAATGAAGAAAGCAGAACCAAGAAACAATATACACAATGATTACAATATGGATAGAAAGAACATGGCTCATGGCAATGAACATCACTCATGGCAGTGAAGAAGAGAGATAAAGATGCACCTCCCTCTCTTCTTTGCAGAGGTAGGGGGACTAGGGAAGTGGAACAGAGACACATACTATTAGACTTGTTTTGTATGTTGATTATTATGCTGAACTACTCCCTCCCTCCTTTGTTTTATATTCTGTGTTATAAGAATGGCTCTGTAGGAAGAGAGGAGAGAGGAATATATTGGGAGATGAAGGTATTTTAATAACAAAAGATATCGATGAAAGTTTAAAACAAAAACCAAGCAGCTACTAGTCTCATCCCTATCCTTTTTGTGTGACCCCTAGGCATGTCAATTAACCTGTTTGCCTCAGTTTTCTCATCTGTAAAATGAGGATAATAATAGCACCTACCACCTAGGGTTATTGTGAGGATCAAATGGGATAATAGTACCTAGCACATAGTAAGATTCAATGTAAATATAAGCTATTATTTCTCCTAAATTGATATTGATTTTGACCTTTTTCTAATTAGTTGACAATGCTGCACACTATCAGCAGACACGATTACATCAATTCTTTTCTACTTTTTGAGATATAATCACTTTCACTTTTTTGTGATGTCATTCGATGCCTCCCACATCCAAGACTTTCCACCTCTCTTTTTGGAGAAAGTGAACTTCTGGGCAGACTGCAAACCTCTTTTGTTTCTTAAACTTCTTAAACATATTTTCCATTATTCTTTTTTGCCAATCTTTCCCAGTGCACATCAGTTCACTGAAGTCACAACAAATTTATATGCTTAGTTTGCAAAATTTTAACAGAATTAGCTTACCATTCTTTCCATGACACTAGGAGAAAGGTCTTTCTTCAGGTTCTTTCTGGTCCTATTGTAGTTATTCAGTCTTAACTCCCATTGGATCTAGGCTTTCAACATATAGCTTCCTATTGGCTCTTGGCCAGGCTTTTTACTGTCTCCTAACATGTATGCCTTTTCTTATTATTTGCTCTTCTATTCCTTCACCATCTTTATAGATATTCTTTGCACATTTTAAGGGAAAATTTTATGCCCCTATGAAGTGGTGAGCCCAACCCAGAGAGATGCTCTCCACTTTTCAGTCCCTCTTAAGTTTAGACAGCTCCTCTGGTCATCAATCATAGACTACCTTGTAAGAAGACATATATATTTCTATACTGAAGAATGATTTAATTCTTGTATTGTCCTTATCTTTTTTTTGTTGTTCTTGAGTCTATATCATGTCTTACAAATCTTTTTTAGGTTTCTTCAAGGCAAATGGGGTTCAATGGCTTGCCCAAGGACAAACAGCTAATTAAGTGTCTGAGGCCGGATTTGAACTCAGGTCCTCCTGACTCCAGGGCCGGTGCTCTATCCACTGTGCCACCTAGTCACCCCCATGTCTTACAATTCTTACAAATCTTACAGTTATTTATAAATAGGTAATACAGTGGATAGAACATTGGACCTAGAATTGGGTAGATGTGTTCAAAGTTACACACTTACAAACAGTATGAACCTGAACAAGTCACTTAACCCCTGACTACCTCATTTTCTTATTTATAAAATCAAGATAATAATACCCCCCCACAGGAGCTGTTGAAAAGATCATTTGAGATAACCCATGTAAAATGCTTATATGCATATATATATATATATGTATAATGCTAATTCTTCCTGCAATTGTATACTTCTTGAAATCAGTTTTATATGCCTTAAAATCTCCCAACATCACCTAAAACTGTGATTTTGTAGGTGTCAATAAATATTGACTGATAGATGATCGAACAAAAACTCAAAATCATATTGACTAATAAATACTGAGTGCAAATCAACAAGGTTCATTCTAGAGTTAACTATGAAGTCACTGCATTTAGGTCCATAAAATCAATTGCATAAATTTAGGACGGGAGATGGGAACTTTCAACGAGTTCACTTTGGCTAAAGCATAAATGATGAAGGAGAATAGAGTACAGTAAAGCTGAAACAAAGGGTGGAGGCAGATTGTGAAGGGTTTTAAATAACAGAGATCCAACAGGCAATAGGGAGTTACTGGGTTTATTGAGCAGATGAGTGACTTGGTCAAGGTTTATGTTTTAAGAAAATCACTTTGGCAGCTTGGTAAAGACTGGATGAGAGACAGGGAGAGACTTGAGGCAGAGAAACCACTAAGAAAGCTATTGCAATAGTCCAGGTGAGAGGTGATGAGAGGCTGTACCAGGATGGAGGAAGGGTGGTTCTCTGAACGGCCAGAAGGGGGCAGCTGTGAGAGATGTTAGAGAGGCGGAAACCAGATTTGGCTCCTGGTTGTAGTCACGTAATATATAAATAGAAGTTAGCATCACCAGCAAGCTGCATTAGTGAAAGTAGTATTTCCAAGTTAAAATTCCCTTGGTCATTTTGCTAGGCTCACAGAAGTTCAAAAATGTGTTGGGTTCTGGGCATCACATTTTAAGAGGAGTATTGAGAAGCTGGGGGGCATCCAGAGGTGATGAAGATGGAAAGTATGTTATATAAGGAACAGCTGAGGGAATTGAGTGTATTTAGCCCGGGGGAGAAAAGGGAAGACTGGATAGCTATCTTCTGATGTATGAAAGATTGTCAGAAAGGAAAGAGAGCAGGCATTCTTTGTTGCTCAAGGGCAAAACCAAGTTGGCTGACTAAATGGAAGAAGACTCTGGCTATTGAACCAGAAGAGAGATCTTCCTAGAGGTTAAAGCTATCTCAATGAAATGGACTGCCTTGGGCAGGGTTTAGCTCCTCATTATTGGAGATTTTCAAGAAGAAGCTGAATACCCATACTTGAGGGATAGCATAAGTAAAGGCTTAGATAATCACTAAGGACCCTTCAAACTCTAAATTCTATGATTCTAAAAGTAATTCTCTGATTCTATAACTTGCTATCCTATTTTACCCAATCTTGGAGGTAATCTCCCCATCATCCTTCAGCATTCTCCTGACCAATTTCATTACCTCTGGGCCAAACTGAAACAGCTGTTGGAACAATCTCCTTCAATAATATTTCCATAATTTTATCTCTTCTTAGTCCAGTGTCTATAGTGGTTCATTATTCTTTGGTCAATTCAAATCTTAACTTTCTGTGACACTCAATCCTTAACATCAGTATCAAATACAGGTGAGGCTTAAGCCAGATTAAAATGCAACTGGGAAATAGTTAACAAAATAAAGAAAAATACACTCAAAGGGTGAGAACATTAAAATCTTAAAATCCATTGACATGCAAGCTGCTGCAAGTATAGAGTAACAGTCTCCATTCCTTTTTGCATTTTGACATCACTGCTTTAGATAAAAATAAAAAAGAGCTGAGGATGAATGAGCAGAAGAGAATGAAAAGAAAGGAAAAGTCCCTAGGAAAAAAAAATGAAAAAACACACATAGATAAAACCTCTGAAAGGAGTTCTCAACACAATAATCAAGTAGTTTGCTACAACAGTTAGCCACAAGAGCTATTAAATGAAAGCATCAGGGAACTAAGGATTGCAGTTGTAAAGGCAAGAGGAACTGTCCAGGGACCTATAGAGCATGCGCCACTTGATGCCTGCCAATACCAAATAGACACCACCTGTACATAACAATGCAGGCTGCCAGTCCCACTAGAGGAGGCCAAAGGGTTGGGGAGAAACTTCAAGATTAACTGGCGGAATGTGCCCCTTTAAAGAAGGAAGAAAGAGCTTCAAAAAAATAAACAAAGAAGCAAATACTAAGATGTGTCAGTGGAGGCAGCAATCAGAGGAAGGGGCGGTGTGAAAATATGTGGCAAAAAGGGAAGGAGAAAGACCCCTGAACCTGAGCCTTTGGAACTATAACAGGTATGACTGAGGCTGTTCTCACTGAGGGTGCAGTTGGACCCACTAAGAAGAAAAATTTCTTGTACTCTCAGGAAAAACTAAAATCAGAGGTTTATTTAGAGATGAAAGGTGTCTTTTGAGGCAGCTAGGTGGCTCAGTGGATAGAGTGCAGGGTTTGGAGTCAGGAAGCCCTGAGCAATTCACTTAATGCTATTGAAAAGCCTCATCTGTAAAATGAGATGGAGAAGAAAATGGCAAACATTTCTATATCTCTACCACGGAAATGCCAAAGGGGTCATGAGGAGTTGGATATGAATATAAAAGGAGTGAACATCAATGAAAGGGCTCCTAGAGTCCAACACCCTCTCATTCTACAGATGAAGAAATGAAGCAGAAAGAGGTCAGGAGATTTGCTCAGAGTCACACAACTATTATCTATCTGAGGCAAAATTTGAATTCAGGTCTTCCTGACTCCATAACTAGAATTCTATCCACTATATCACACATTTTTTTTTGCTTTTTTTTGTTTCTTTTTGCAAGGCAATGGGGTTAAGTGACTAGCCTAAAGTCATGCAGCTAGGCGTGTCTGAGGTCAAATTTGAACTCAGATCCTCCTGGCTCCAGGGCTGGTGCTCTAACCACTGTGCCACCTAGCTGCCCTCACTATATTGCTTAAATGGCTCCACTGGTCAAAAAAAAAAGGATGAGTAGTGATCCATATTGAGGAATCATATGTCCATATATCATCATGACAAGAACAACAGGGAGGCACACCATCCTCCCAGGGTTTGTATCTGAGAAGTGATAGAGGACCTCCTGTCAAACCTGACAACTGTCATCTGCTTCTGGTGATTCATATGGAAACCATGATATAATCATGATGTCCTGGGGAAGAAACTCAGGACATCAGGGGCACAAGTGATGTTCTCATTGAGGCTGCCAAAAGAAAGTATGGGCTGCATAAAAGAAAAATGAGTTTGGAACAGGTACAGCTAATTAAAAAGATGAAGACATGGTATGGATTTCTGGATCAAGGCTTAAAATGTTGAAAGAATAGGTTCTTTGCCAAGGATCAATTGTATCTAAGAAGAACCAGTAAAAATATATGTGTGTATGTATGTATGGAATATATATATACATACATATATATATATATGTATTTGCCTTGGATATCTAATCTATGTAACTCTAAATGATAATTGATAGAAATGGAAAAACTGTCCTTGGGAATCCACTAATCCCAATAACAGAGAGTAAGGAACTAGCTCTACATAGGAAGAAGAGTTATCAGTGAAAATAAACAGTAATTTCTGTTGGGCAATATCCAGAAAGAGAACCAACAATGAAATCCAAAGAGTAAAGGGAAATGGATATGGATGATGGCTACAATTCTGAAAGTTCATTAATGAAGGGAATTTCCAGTATGGAAACTTCTTCCATCAATGCCAAAAAGCAATCCAACTGTAACTTCCAATCTTAAAGAGTTGCCTGGGGTCACTGAGTAGTTCAGTGATTTGCCCATGATCATACAGATAGTATATGTTAGGGTTAAGATTCAAACCCAGGACTTTTTGATGCCAAGGCTGGTCCTCAATCCATTATACCATATTGCTCCCAAAGAATTGAAAACAAAGGGATTATAGATCTCAGAAATTAACAACCTACTGAGGCTTTGGGAAGTTAAGTGACTAACCCAAGGTCGTAATAAAGGTAAGGGTCAGAGATAAGATCTGAGCACAGATTTTCTGTGAATTCAGCTTCACAAGTGTGAGACTTGAGGGAAGGACACTTATGACTGGAAGATGGCAAGCTTATATCCTAGTCAAAAGATGGAAGGAAAGCTGAAACAGTTCTGAAGATTAAGAATATATTCTCTATGAATAATTCAAAAATCCAGAAGGAAGAAGCAAGAGTGAGAGCATTTAGGTGGGGATGAATGGACAGAAATTAGAAGCAATATTATGGGGAAGTATCCCAGTCATGAAATGTATGAGATCAGAAACTGAACAAGACAGTTTGTGGGGAAAATTTCACTCTCTAGACACTTGCTGGAGTTCCCCCCCCACACACACACATTTTCTCTCTTTCCTCTCCCTCTTTCTTTCTTCCTTCCTTTCCCCCTCCCCTTTCTCTCTCATCCTTCCTTCCTTCCTTCCTTCCTTCCTTCCTTCCTTCCTTCCTTCCTTCCTTCCTCTCTGCTCAAAGCAGAGAAACTACTAAATTCTTAACTTGCCTTGAAGATATCTTCATTCTTCAAAAAAGTGTAGGAAGAAAAAAAGAGAAAGAGTGGACCCTGATCTAATTTTTATTAATAAGAAAGAAGTGGCTGCTAAAGCAAGAATTCTGAGAAATTCAGATTGAATTGAGCTCTCCATCTTAGAATTTGTGATTATTTTTAAAAGGGAGGGGAAGCTGAAAAGAATCAAACTCAATTCAGAAAATTGAACAAGCAGATGCTTGGGTATCTATGTTCTAGGCAGGAGGAGCATGGTGTAAAAGATAGAAAGCTGGTCTCAGAATCAAGACCTTAGTTCAAATGCTGCCTCTGACATCGATTGGCTCTATGACCCTGGGCAAGTCAATATAAACTTTTAGACTCCAGGCTGCTCTCTAGGCATCTAAATTGCACTTGAATGTATTTTCTGAATTGGTGGGAAAAGTTTCCATACTTGAAATTCCCCAAATCAATGAAATCACAGGTTTGATTTTTTTTAGAATGTATTATAAGGAATATGAAGACAAAATGGAAAGAGTTTCTGACTTCATTATTACCTCCAATATTCTATTCACTGAAATCCATTTCATGTGCTTGTCATGGCATCAACTCCTTGATGTCATGGTCTTCTTTGAGAATGAAGGACAAACATCATCACCTGTGCTTTTGGATACCAATTTGGTAGCTGGTGGAGAATGATTTGGAGAAGAGAGATATTGGGACCAAGGAAACCAATTAGGAACCTATTCTAGAAATCCATGTGAGAGATGATAAAGGACTGAACTAGAGTGGCTGGGTTGTGTCTATGTAGGAAGAAGACAGATATTATGGTGGTAGAACTGACACTATCTCAAACCCTGCCCCCTTCCTACCTTCCCTATTACCATTAAGGGCTCCACTATCCTTCTAGGTACTTGCAAACTTGAATTTTCAACCCGTGTCATACTCATCTTCTCACTCTCCACCATCCCCATAGCAAACCTTGTCAAATCTAACTTTGTAACATCTATTGTGTAAGTCCTCCTTCTCTCCTCTGACACTGCCACCATCTTGGTCTAGACCTAATGCCTGGATCTATTGCATCATCCTTCCTGTTGGTCTTTCTGCCTTAAGTCTCTTCCCACTTTTATGTATCCCTTAGTCAGCTGACAAACTGATCTTCCTAAAGTGTGAGTCTGGTCAGATTCAATAATTAATCATCTCTAGTGGTTCTCTATTATTTCCAGATCAACTATAAAAATTCAGTTTTAAAAACCTTCCAAAACCTGGCTCCTTCCCAACTTTCCAGCCTTCTTACATCTTCCTTCCTTCCATATTTTCCAGTGAAACCAGCACCATTGCTATTCTTATCTACATTTCCTGGCTTCTCTGATTTCCTTCAGGTCCCAATTAAAGTCTCAGCTTCTGCAAAAGCTGTTGTTGGTTATTGAGTCATTTCAGTCATGTGTGACTCTGCATGACTCCATTTGGGGTTTCCCTGGTAAAGATATTAGAATGGTTTATCATTTCCTTCTATAATTCATTTGACAGATGAAGAAACTGAAGCAAACAGGATTTCACAGTTAGTATCTGAGGTCAAATTTGAACTCAGGTCCTCTAGGTTGGTGTTCTAGGTTGGTGCCATATCCACTATGCCACAACTTTCTGCAAGAAACCTTTTCTAATTACCCTTAATGCCAGAGCCTGTCCTCTGAAATTAACTCCAGTTTTTTCTATATACATCTTGTTTGTCCATGGAAGTCTCTGCCATTAGACGGTGAACTCCTTGAGATCAGTAATTATTTTTGCCTTCTTTTGTACCTTCAAGTACTTATTACTGTGCCTATAGTAGGTGCTGAATAAATGCCTGTTAGCTTGTCTTGACCTGGAAATAAATATGAGAAGTAAAGGAGAGGGAGAAATCCAGGAAGACCCTGAATTTTCTATTTTATCTATTTCAAGGGGTGGTTGAGAGAAGGATGAGTTGAGTGGAACAGATAATGAGTTCCATTTTGGATATGTTGAGTTTGAAGTAGATTCCAAAAGGCTGTTGGTGATATGGAACCAGAGTTCAAGAGACAGATGAGGGCTGTATATGTATATCTGGTGATTACCTGCATAGTGGTGCTAGCCAACTTAACCCCTGAAAGATGATGAGGTCACCAAGAAAGAAAGCGGTCATTGAAAAGATACCCCATGACAAAAACCTAAGGTATACCCATATGTAGAGTTCAAGAATCATGGATAATCCACAAAGAAGTCTTAGAAGGAACAGTTAGGTAGAAAGAGAACCAGAAGAGAAGAGAATTATGAATATTCAAGGAAGAGAGATTATCCAGGAAGGGGGCAGGGGGAGATAACCTCTATCTTGGGTGAGAGCATTTCAAAGAATTCAGAGAAAGGACAGAATTTCATGGGCTAATATTCAAGAGAAGTCATTCCAGAGGAGATGGGCAGTCCCCAGAAATGGAAGTTTGACAATGGAAGCATGAAATTTCAGCAAGGAGGAAAAGGACGTTCTGCCTAAATAGACCAAGGGAGATTTATACAGAAGGAATTCACTGACCAAATTATATTTTTTGATGTAGAAAATGGAATCAAGTGCAGGTAACTAAGGATGAATACAAAACAGTGGCAGAGTCATGTAAGAAAATCAGGAACACTAAAACTCAAAATGAACTAAAGCTGGCAACGAATGCTAAGAAAGACAAAAAAAATCCTCTACATCTTAATGATTTCATAGGTAAGTGCAATCAATCGATTGATTTACTGAACACCTATTACATACTAAGCGTCTGGGTTATAAAGACAACAGTGAAACACAACCTGTGTTCTCAAGGAGTTTATGAAATTGGAGAGACAATGCATATCCATCTAAGATTATACGGGAAAGAAGGAATGAGCAATTATTAAATAAAAATGTTCTAGGTCCTGAGCAAAGCACTTGACAAATTTTAGCTCATTTGAACCTCACAACAACACTATGAGATAGGTGTTATAATTATCACCATTTTACAGGAGAGGAAACTGATGTAAAAAGAGGCTAAGTGACTTGCCTAAGGTTACATAGCTAGTAAATGTTTGAGGCTGCATTTGAACTCAGGTCTTCCTGGCTACAGGCCCATAGCTCTGTTCAATGCAATGCCTAGAGGTCTCTAATTCATAAATAATATATACAAAGTAATGGGACAGAGGGGGAGATGCCAGCAACTAGGGGATCCAAGAAAAACATCATGTGGAAAGTGTCACAAAAAGAAAACTAGGGACTCTATGAGGCAAAGGTGAGGAGAGAGGACAATCTAGGTAGAGGGATGAGCTTGGGAGGGGGTGGAGTAGTGAGGATGCAGACAGCCTAAGCCAAGGCAGTAGACGAGAGATGGACTAACTTGTAAAAAACTGCAAGATCGGTTTGGCTATATTGCGAAGTACATGAAGGGAAATAGTATATAATCAGGTTAGAAAGATGGGTTGGAGCCAGGTTGTGAAGGACTTTACAAGCCAGACAGAGAGATGTATATTTGATCCTAAAGGGAACAATGAAGGAAATGCCACAGTCAGGCATGTGTTTTGGAAAATCACTTTGGTGGCCATGTGGAAAATGAATTAGAGAGATCTGAGGGTGGAAGATCACAGAGGGGTCAGTCTGATATTCAAAGTAGACAATGTTAATGGTGGCAGATCATGGAGAGAAGGCAGAACTACTAAATTCTTTATGTTGCTATCTATCAAAGAGAATAACCTTTAGCCTGGGAAGGATAGAACAAAAATAGTTAACATTAACAGTTGACATTCTTCCCAATGAAAGAGAAAGGGGTTTGAGTTTCAAACTAAAAGCTGATGTACTGGGTTTGATTCCAACAAAATTCTAGAACTTACAAAGCAATTAGGTGTTACAGTGGATGGAGTAAGGACTTGAGTTCAAATCTGACCTCAAGCAATTACTAGCTGTATGACCCTGGGTAAGTCAATTAACCTCAATTTCCTTCAAATCAAATCTAGAACTGACCTAATTTGGAACCATCTAGAAAGGGAAAATGATTCACCAAGAGACAGGACAGCTTCAGCAAGATCATATCAGATAAATCTGATTCCTTTTTTAAAGTTACTTCCTTTTGGGAGTTTCTGGAGAGGACAAAGCCTAACCAGGTCTAGGACTAAGACTAGAGAAGAAAAGCTACGAGGTAAGATGGTTATTACAGCACCCTTAGAGATGTTGAGTAGAAGAGGAATGAGGCTTGCTTTGACCTCGGTAAATAGAACCAGATAATGCAAGAGGTGATGAGTTGCAGAGAGGAAGGTTTTAGCTTCAAATTTAGGAAAAACCTTAACAATTTAGGTGATGCAAAAGTGGAATGGCTGTCCCTGTTGTCAGAAAGTCTCTAAGCAGAGGGTGAATAGAAAGGCTGTAAAAGGATTCTTATTCACATATGAATTAAACTCAATGGCCTCTGAAGTCTCTTCCAAATTCATTTCTGTAATTTTCTCAGGTCCCTATTATTATGAATATTATCTATAATGATTTCTATATTCATAATCCTTATTAGTTTTCAAACACTTTCACAATCATTATCTCTTTTCCCCAACTCTTAGAGGCTGGTTGGGTGATGCCAGGGTAGATGGAGCTAGCTGTGGGGTCAGGAAGATCCGAGACAAAAGCCAGCCTCGGGCACTTATTAGTTGTGTATCTCAGAGAACGTCACATAACTCCTCAACTGTCAGAAGGGGATAATAACTGCACCTACTTCTGAGAGTTGTGGGGAGAATCCAATGAGAGATAATATTTGTAAAGCCCTGCACACAGTGTCTGGGATGCAGTAGATGCTTAATAAATGTCCATTCCTTCTTCCCTTTAGAGCTGGAAGGGACAGACCTAAGAGACCACTTAGTCTAATTCACAGTTGAACAAGAATGCTAGCTGCAATAGTCCTGTTGAGTGGTCATTCAGCCTCCATGAGGAGACCTCTAGGACAGGGGAATCTGCCCCCACCACTTCCTGTGGCAGGCTTTTTCCCTCTCTGACTGTTAGGAAGTTTCTTCCTATTTTGAGCTGAAATCTGCCTCTCTCCAGCTTCCACCCATTACTCCCTCATTGCCTTCTGGGGCAAGCAGAATAACTTTTACTTCATATGCCCCTTCCCGCCACATTATTTCTTCTCCAGACTAGGTACCCTCAATTCAGCTGAGGCTGGGCATGGCTTCAAGCCCCCTCACCATCCTGATCCCCTCTTTATGGAAATTCTTCAGCTTGTCAATGCCCTTCCTAGAATATAATGCCCCGAAGTGCTACCAGAGCAGAGGACAGCCCTGCCCCACTCTGGACACTATGCTTCTCAATGAAAATGAAAATAATAACAACAACAATAGCTAGCATTTATGTGATGCTTAAGGGTGGCGAGGTGTTTGACATATGTTATTTCAACTGATCCTTACAAGTACTATTATTATCTTCATTCTGCAGATGGAAAACTGAGGCTGAGAGAAATTAAGTGATAAAATGAACTGTGTTAATAATTCTTAGAACACCTATTTCTCCAATGGATTGTGTGTGCATAAAGGGATTTGCAAACCTTAAAGCTATATATGTATTAGGGTCTTTTATTTCCTAACCTAGTATCGTTGTGGGAGAGAAAACAGGAAATTAGGTTGATCTGGTATTTTAGGGTTTTTTTTTTTTGCAAGGCAATGGGGTTAAGTGGCTTGCCCAAGGACACAGCTAGGTAATGATTAAGTGTCTGAGGTCGGATTTGAACTCAGGTACTCCTGACTCCAAGGCCGGTGCTTTATCCACTACGCCACCTAGCCGCCCCCTGATCTGGTATTTTAAAAGGTTTTAATGTTGCCTTATGTTCTTCATACCAGTCATTTCCTGACAACGCTCCTTCTCCCACCCTGACTCCAAACCCTATTGTTAACAAAGATAAAACCATAGCTACTATATATCTTAGTATATATGTATCCACACTCTTCTCTCTACTCCTCCGAGTCATCTGTCCTCTGGGATCAAGATTGGTTGTTTTGTTGAAGCCATGAAGAAACACTGACCCTATGTGATCATTGCTTCTTTTCTAAATGTTAAGACATCATCCCTTTCATAATGTTCTAGCATTTTGCTAAGATTTGAATTCAAGCTCATCAGTAAATAGCTTGCAGACTTCATTCTCTCTCTTTTTTGAAAATTAGGATGTCATTTGCCTTTCTATATTACCTCTTTCTCATTCTCCAGTACCTTTTAAAAATCACTTACAGAAGTTCATCTAAACATATCTCTTCATTTATTTGCTCAATGAATTCCTACCCCTTCTTTAAAGGCTATTCAAATGCCATTTCTTCCATAAAGACCTCTGAGCTCTGATGAGTAAGACTTATTTTGCTCAGTCCAAAGCTTTCTATCCCATTTCCTAGGCATCTCCCAATCATGTTGTCTATATTCCAGACTCCTTATCTCCTTCCCATGGAAGGATACTTGTTCCTATGACCCTGGGTTCTGATTGTAAGTTCAACCTTCTCTTAGTTATCTTACTATTCCACTTCTCATTCATCTCTGAACTCTGGCTTCCTCTTCCTCCCAATGGATCTGCTACCCAGCCACTCCCTTTCCAAATCTAGATCCCCTATTTGTGCCATCTTCCCTTGTTATAATGTAAACTCCTTGTGGTCAGAAACAGAATTTGTTCCACTGTTTTTGTATCTCCAGCCCTTAGTACAGTGACTACTATATAGTAAGCACATAATAGCATTTTCATTCATTTTTTCTTCACTCCTCCATTCATTCATAAAACCTTCCATGATCCCAAGGGTGTATAACAACCTTCACTCTCAGAACTCACATAGCCCTGGGTTTGTTTGCTTTTTTTCCTTTGGCACATCTCTGATGCAATTATCATATATTATTCTGTACAGTTATCTATGTTTATGTCATCTTACACTGTAAGCCCCAGGAGGGCAGGGACTTTAATGTGTCCTCAATGAACTTTATTTCCAAGAGCACCATGCCCTCAATCATAAAAGAATAATAATCAAAATGTTAGAGTAACTAAATGAACCAAGTTATATCAGCTGCCTCTACATTTAATCCTTTTCTTAAATTGTGAACAGACAATCTTAAGCCATTGAACCATTTTATTACTTATCTAATTATGGCGTGAAATTATTGACTCTCATAACCACCTTATGAGATAGGTTAGGCAGGCAGATATTATCTCCACTTTACACGTGAGTAAACTAAGGCTCCCAGAGTTGACTTACCCAAGGTCACACAAATAGTAAGTGGGATTGTAAACCAGCACTCAGCTCCTCTCACTCTTAGTCTAGTTTTTTCCTCCATTCCTCCACAACTATCTAGCTAATGGTCTTGAACTCTCAATTTGGAAATCTTATTCTGTCTCAGTCTTAAATTCAAATTTTCTGTTCCATAAAAGCAAACCTCCTGTTCTTCCATTTTTGGGGCTCTAACTAAGCTGTTTCTGCCTGGGACAAGCTCCCCTCTTTACTAGGTAAGGTCTTTCCATTATCTATAAAGCTTCCTTCACTAACCACTAGGCTCTACTAATGGCACTCCCTATAGTTCACAGACTAAGCATATTATTCCGCATAAGTAAGCCCTTATAAAACAAACTCAATCTAGAAAAATTTGCTATTCTGAAATTCCTCAAAGTAGGGGGCACATATGTTAGACATTACTGAGTCTCTCGCAGAGACTAATTTTTGATGTTCCATTATCATTTTGTCTCTGGGTTATGTGTTGACTCATTTCCTATAAATTCTTTGAGAACAGCTCCTTCCCTTGGTCCCATAATATACTGATCTCCATCTTCCCTTAATTCCATCACCCAATTCGTGTCCTAATTATATGTCTTCCTATTTGCTTCTTTCCCCCATAACTGTGTCTTTCTTTGCCTCCTACTCACAATTTTCTCCCCGCAAAAAAACCCCACTCATAATAAAATAGGTCCCCTTCTTTCACAGGTGCCCATAACCAGGACACTTGTTTCCCTACACATGTATACATACAAAAATACACAAACACACATATGTACTTGCATATATATATACCCCTCTCTCTCTCTCTCTCTCTCTCTCTCTCTCTCTCTCTCTCTCTCTCTCTCTCTCTCTCTCTCTCTCTCTTCCCAGGACTCCCAGGACCCTCTCTCTACCTGTCTATAATGACGGGGTCAGATGGTGTCTCGTTTCGGTTGCCACAACTCTTCTTGTCACAGCAGCGACTGTAAGGAGAGAAGGTCAGAGTTGTAGAGACAGAAGTGACTTTTGCAAGGAATGATGATGTAAGAGGAAAGGCACTTGACTAGGAATCAGGAGGATATGGGTTCAGATCCCACCTCAGTCATGTACAGTCATGTGCCTTAACCTCCCTGTGCCTCTGTTTCCTCATTTATAAAAATGAAATGGTGGGAAGTCAAATGCCTCTAAGTCCCTTTAATCCCTAAATCTATGATCTTATGGCCTCTAGTTCAATCTTCATCCACAAATTCCACTTACTCATCTGTGTAACTTTGGACAATCACTTAAATTTCATTTTTACTATTTGTGAAGTGATGGAGTTTGTTCTAGATGACTTTTAAAGACTCATGCAACTCCAAATTCACAATCCTAAGGCAGGAACTCTTCTTATAACACCTCCCTCAAATGATCATTCAACTTCCATTTAAGGACCTATTAAGAGAACCCATTTCACAATTGTTGCTGTTCAGTCATTTTTGTTATGCCCAACCTCATTTGGGGTTTTCTTGGCAGAGATACTGGAGGTTTTGCCATTCTCCAGTTCATTTTACAAACAAGGAAATGGAGGCAAACAGGGTGAAGTGGCTTGCCAAGGGTTATCCTGTTAAAAAATGTCTGAGGCCAGATTTAAACTCAAGAAGATGAGTTTTCCTGATTCCAGGGCCTGGAGTGCTATCTACCTAGCTGCCCCTCCATTCTACTATTAGGTAAGTCTAATTAAGACTTAATGTTAGCAAATTAACAGTTAATATTTATATAGCACTTTAAGGTTTGCAAAGTGCTATACAAATATTAACTCATTTGATCCTCACAACAACTCTGGGAGAGGGTGTCATTATTATTCCCATTTTACCGATTAGGAAACTGAGGTAGATGGCTAGGTTAAGTGACTTGCCCAGGGTTACACAGCTAGTAAGTGTTTGCAGCAGGATTGAACTCATGACTTCCTAACTCCATGCCTAATGTTCTCTCCCCTGGGCCACCAGCTGTCTCTTGAAGTTATTCCCTTTCTGAAATGTAACAGAGTGAGAGAAGGAAAGAGAGGACACCGAAGTCAGGAGAGACAGTGGAATGGGGAGGAGAAGGAAATGAGGCAAGGGGAAAAGGTGAGAATGGATATTAGGAGGGTTGGGGAAGAAAACCCTAATTATGGGAATTGTTTTTATACAGGGAAAGTACCACAAACTATTTGAGGCAAGCTGTATGAAAGGGGTCTTCATGGAGAACAAGGAGTTGGGGAGAGGAGACCATCCCATGTGGAGATACACTGACCCCATGACACCAAAGGGAGGTTGCCACCAGCCAAGGTGAAGGAGGCATTCACCCCAGTCTACCATTTGGTAGCTTCTGGTTTTTAGCTAATTATCATTGCTAAATATGTGCTAAGATCTGTTGTTGTTCCCACAGTCCTAACGGACTACAAATGTCATTGGGGACTTCTAACTTTGTTGCCGTCTAAACGTGGTATCCTGGACAAAGTCCTGATCACCCCACTCTAGTCATATTTCTAAAAGTAAAAGGAGTAAAAGGAGGGGGAGGGGGAATGAATGTCCCTCAGATTAGGATCACTGTCTTTCATTCCTCCTCAAAACTGGAGGAATATATAGATAGGGATACAAAAACAGCGAATCCCCACAGATACTGAGAAAAAGTTAAAACTAAAATTGGAGGAAGAGAGAAGGAATAGGGAATGAAACTATGGTCAGGAGTCACTCCATATTTATGAAAGAATGGTTGTCCATCTAAATTGCTGCCCATTATGGGCTAGATATCCCTTCCAGCTTTTAGATTCTAGAATTATATGAAACTATAACCGGAGCTTTGTTTTTCTTGCTTTCTTAGTGGGCGGTGGGAAGAAGCAAATGTTGAAAATAAAACTGAATTTAAAAAGAATTCTAGGAAACTGTGGATAAAACAAATATGTGTGTAGTCTCCCACTGAATCCAGTTTAAAGATCAAAAAGTAAATTCTGGAGCTCTGTCAAAAGCTATATTGTCTAAGGGCTCCCTCCCAGTCAGCAGACGGGCTCATAGGAAAAGGTGGATCCTTGGTGCTCAAGACTTGATGTAAAGAAACCATCTAACCCTGTTTCCCAAAAGATCCAAAAGAGAGGAGAGTCCTCTCACCTCCCATTGTCTCCATGCCCAACTCTTCCTTTCTTGTAGGTAAGAAAATACTCACTTTCTTTCTCTCCCTAGATATACACTTCCTTTTCACTTGGTATGGAAAGAACTGGTCTTAGGGAAGAGTCACATGTCTGTCTTCCTCTAAGCCCTGAGAGAGGAGGGGAGAGAAAGCACTGCGAGGAAGGAGACCACTCTATATCTATCCATGCCTGGAAGGATCTTGTCCAAGGCCAATTTGCACAATAAACATATTTTTGAAATGTCTATTCATTCATTTAGTGTAAATCAAATATTTCTAAATGTAATCCTCTTTCCCATGTCCTGGGGGAGCATGCCTTTTTTTAAGGGATATTATTGTGATTTTTTATTTAACATGAAGAATATGCCATAATTGAACTTGTATGTAGAAACAGATTTCAATATGTTGGGTTTGCTTTAAGCAAAGACCTCTGGGAATAGACTTATTCTGTGTGGCTGAAACTAGAGCACAGAACTTGGAACAATGCGGGTGGGGGAGTTCCAGGAAAACAGATTTTTTGGCTCAGGATAACAAAGAACCCTTTAACAATTGGAGCTGTCCAACAATTGGGCCAGCTGCCTTATGAAGTAATGAGCTTTCTGCCAATGGAAGTGTTCACACTAAAGACTGGAAGACCACCTGTCAGAGATATTGCTGAGGTGATGCCTGCCCTGGAAGAGGGTTGAGCTACCTAACCTCTGAGGTCACTTCCAGTTCTGAAATCTTGGCTCCTCCCTATACAGCCAAGAGCAGAGTTGGGGTGGCTAGGTCTTTGAGAAGCAGAGATAAGAAGGAAAGGAGCCCCACTCCCAGATAGGTCTAGGCTAGAATGGATTAGTGGTCTGTCCATGCCAGCCAGTCCTTAGGTGCCACTCCCCATAGCCTTGTTCCTTGCCTCCCCTTTCCCCCCACCCCCCATCTCTGGAGTCCCCTTCCCTTGGGCCCCAGCTCATTAGTAAAAGTTCCTGCAGCTCAATTAGCGGTGACAGGATGACTCTCCTGTGCGCAAACACGGCTCGAGCGGCACAAACAGCCCTAGCTAATGGGGCCTCAGGGACCCGCCAGCTCAGCTAGTGCCCGGGAGGCCCTCCCCCTCCCTGTTCTTCCTCCTCCCCCCCCCCTTAGCCCTGCCATAGGGCCAGCTTAGGTAACTGGCCCAAAGGTAGAGGAAAAGGGTTTGAGACCTGAAGAGTTGAGCTGAACGTGACCCCCCATAGACCCCATCATCTTGTTCCAGACTTTTAAGCTCCTGGGTTACATTGCTCTGAGGGAGAGGAACATGGGCACCCAATTCGGGCAAGGTCTGACCCATCCCTTCCCTACCCATATGTCTTGACCCCTCAGTACACTCACCTGCACATGATCTCGTGGGTGAGGAGGACACGGCACATCTCCGGGTTCTTGTCCTGCCCCTCGTAGATGATGGCCTGAAGGGACAGGGGCAACAGACCAGTTGGACAGAAGGGGAGGGGAGAAGAGGGAAAAGGAAGAGCAAGCCACAAAGGACCCACACTTCCACCTCTAACCAGGTCATGGAAAGAGCTCTGGATTTGGAATCAGGAGACCTGAGTTCAAATCCTGACTCTGACTAGCTGGGTAACAGTTGGGCAAAGCACTTAAATATTCTAAATCTCAGTTTTCCATAGGTAAAATCAAGATGTCACTAGCCCTACTACCTTGAAGGATTATTTTGAGGAGATGGATTTGTAAACTTTAAAACACAATAGAAAAGTGAGTTATTGGCATGCAATCTTGCCTAAAGAGCCAATGTTGGAGTCGGGAAGAAATGAGTACAAGTCTCACCTCTGACACATATTGTGACCCTGGGTAGATCCCTAAAGCTCAGAATTGCTCCAGGAAGATTCTGAGACTATAAATCAAAAAACAGTAACAAGTCTGAATTGGTAAATGGTATGTCTTCACTGGAGGTTCCTTATACCAATAAAATTATCTATCTATCTATCTATCTATCTATCTGTCTGTCTGTCTGTCTTGCTATCTTCCTG
This sequence comes from Macrotis lagotis, assembly GCF_037893015.1. Taxonomy (NCBI): domain Eukaryota; kingdom Metazoa; phylum Chordata; class Mammalia; order Peramelemorphia; family Peramelidae; genus Macrotis; species Macrotis lagotis. The sequence continues at coordinate 227,731,737 of NC_133660.1, read as the reverse complement.
CTATATGAGTATATGTATCTATGCACATACAGTACACATATATGTATTTATATATAGCTATTATTATTTATTATTTGTATTAGAATTCACTTCCCCTAACCCTCTGACCTGCATTCACTGACCCAGGAGATAAGATGTCTAGGAAGGTGCCTTGATGGTAGCTGCTGTAAGCTATGGAACAAAGTCAGGGCTCAGGAGAGAGGCAAGGAATAACAAATCTCCAGAGCTACCTAAAAGCTAGTGAGGGGCCAGGGTGAAAGAGGGGAACTCTTTGGGACCATAGGTGGGGAAAAGAAACTACTTTGGATTATCACTTTCTCTGCTTCTTCAGGAGTCTTTCTTTTAGGATCCTGGGAAGAGATCTAGCAAGGACTGAAAAATGAAGGTCCATCCAAAGTTCCCCTGGCTTTCACCATAGGGATGGGGGTGCCTTGGGGTTTATGAACTTAAGTTGACTTTTTAATGTTCTAAAACTGTATTTCAATATAATTGCTTCCCTTTGTGATCCTATGTATCTTATTTTTTATATAAAAAATATGATGCTGAGGAGTTCATAGGCTTCACTGCATTGCCAAAGAGATTTAGGTTGGGTTTGATATGCAAAAAGATGAAAAACACCTAGTATATGATCTAGATTTGTGCTGTTTATTGTTGTTGGGTTTGGGGGGTTTTTTGGTATAAGGAATTCCTAGGTGAATGAATTCCTACCAATGCAAGTCGGTACTTTCTCTGGAACTTATAGCCTTATAGAGCTGCCCAAAGAAGAAAGAGGTTAAACAAATTGCCAGGGATCACACATAGTATGTATCAGAGGCTAGGGATGAAACCCAAGTCTTTCTGGTTTCAAGACCAGTCCTCCATCCACTATACCATGCAACCTGTCATGGGTTTCTCTATATAATCAAAAATTAAGAGAATAAAGAGCCTTCTCCCTGAGTCACTCCATGAATTGAAATGAGGGAAAAGAAGACTATAAACCCCCCAACCCAGATATGAATCCTAGTTCAAAGCTTTGACCAATCATTCCTACCTTAACCTTCCCCCTCTGCCAGCCCAGCCATTCTGCCCCCATTCTCCCTGCTACCTACCTTGTAAGAATAGCCCCCATTTACAGCATTATCATTGGCAGGCATATAATATGAACACTAACTTAAGATGGGCACATCTGTTGTGTGCTTATTTTTAACATATCTACCACCCAAGTCATCATCTTCACCTCAAGGTAATCCCTCTTTCAGAGGATGCTGCCATCATTCTCCCATACACTCTGACTCAGTGGCCCCAAGGCATTTCTGGTTCCCAGAGTCTTCAGCATCATTCAAAGCCAATCAAAGGCTGAATTTCATGTCTTTCATTTGCCTCTCCCTTTCCATTTCCACTGTTGCCATCCTAGGTTGACAATCCCATAACTCCTTCTTTGTTTCAGTTATAATCTAATCTCCCTGCCTCTAGGCTTTCTCTTTCCAGATTCAACTTTCTAATGCATAATTCTGATTACATATCTTCAGTGATACTCCATTGTTTGACCAGGGAAATCCCCATCTAATAGATTGGGAAGCTTTCCAGGGTAAATCTATAAATTATGGCTTCCCAGATTTCCCAGCAGAAGTGGGGATGTCCTTGACCTTTGCTACTTGTACCCATCACTCCATACTTGATGTCAGATGATTTCTGGGAAAGACCCTTTTCACAAAAATGTATTAGCCCATTGATTTATAGGATCAAAGCCAAATTCTCTATCCTGGCATTCGAGGACCTCCACGATAGAATAGTACTCACTTTCCATTCTTTTCTCCTACTATTCTCTTAGGAGATCTCTAAATTCTAATGAAAGTAGTTTGCTTCTTCCCCCTTCTCCCTAAACACCACTCTAATAGCCAAGTCCTGTCCTTCATGTAAGGTTCAACTTTAGTATGGAACCATCCACCCCCAACTCTAAACTTTCTCCAAGTGTTCCAAACTGCTAGAGATCCCTTAAATTCTTCAGGGATTGATTGTCATGGGGACATTTTGAAGATCCTGCCTCATTTTATTATCTTTTATGTGTCTGTCTCCTCAACTAGACTATAAGATCCTTAAACATCTGTGAATCCCCCCCGACCAGGACCTAGTCCAGTGCTCTACCCAAAGTAGAACACTGAGTATTATCAACTGATGAGAGAATCTCACATCCCCTCCTCACTTGTATCTCCTCTCATCCTTGCTAACTACCTGGAAATAACCTTGAAGGAACAGGGAAAGGCCTCAGAAATTCCCATCAGGTTTCTCATTTTCACATTCTTATCCCACCCTGAACCATCGTGGGTTTAACATACAGTCAAACATTAATCCTGTTAGTCTCTTGCTTGTATTGGAAGTAAAATAAGGCAATGGGCAGACCCCCAAGGAATGTTCTCCCAATAAGTCCAAGCCCAAGGTCACCCAGCTTGTCAGTGGCAGAGCTCATACCAAAACCCTAGTCTCCTGAGCACAATATAACACAGAAATCACTTAGACAACAATACACACACTGACTACTGGGCAAATAATCATATCAACATTAATGAAACCCAGAAAAACACATGGAAGGACAAAAAATCAGAAGAGAACATGGACACAAACAGGACTATTTAGTTACTAGCTTGTTAAGATTGATATTCACATTAAAAAACTATAAATACAATTTTTATAATCTCATTATGATGATTTTTGTTCTCATCTATGGATTTAGATTTTTGCATTTGTTTGTTTCTACCCAGAGATAGTGAATACAAACAAAGGATTTTTGGAAAAGTGCTAATCTTGGATTCAGAGGCCTGAGTTCAAATACCAGCTACCTTGAACAGATATTTTCCTAGGACTTATTTTTTCTCCCTCTGGAAAAATGAGGGAAATTGGACAAATTGATTTCAAAGACTGCTTCAGCTCTAAATCCTGTGCCTCTGATTCTGAGCCCAGTTTCTTCCTGCTTCTACTAACCTTTCCCCACCCCTTTTGGCCTCTCTAAACAATCATTAGCACTTATACGAAGTTCAGGCCTTAATGTGTGATGTTTTGTGTTGTTCTCTAATTCTTTCTGTGCACATCTGGTCTCCCAAGAAGATGATATCCTGCTAGAGGGCAGAGATTTCAGCCTCATCTGCCAATTGCAGCTTCTCAGCACCTTGGACAGTACCAGGAATGTAGTGAACACTCAGTAAAGTGGGGGCTCTGGGATCAGAGATGGGGAAGGGGGGCTGGGCAAATTGCAGAAAGGCAAAGTAGGGATAGATGGAACCAGCTTTCCGGAAGCTGAGCTGGGTCAGGATGACCATGGGAGGTGAAACCTCACAATCCTGCTTCAAAGAGGCCCCCAAACAAAAATAAGGAGACTTGTAGAACAGAATGGGCTTCTCCCACTAGCTCACCTGCTTAGACATGGAGTCGATGAGACGAACATACAGGTCTTGTTCAGTGCGGATTCCTGGGAACAAAAAGGAGGGGAAGAATCAGGTCTTAGGACGTGTGTGTGTGTGTGTGTGTGTGTGTGTGTGTGTGTGTGTGTATGTGAGAGAGAGAGAGAGAGAGAGAAAACACCTGCATGTATATATATGTATATATGTATGTATGAATATGCATATGTACATTATATATGTATACACACACACACACACACACACACACACACACACACACACACACGTACAGTCAACCTGAAACCATTCCCCCTTAGAAAGGACAAGCAACAAGAGGACAACACAAGGCAGATTAGGGCATAGCAGAATGGGCAAGAGCAGGTCAGTCTATGATGATGGGAAAACAGGGAAGGTTGCTCAGGAAGAGGGCAGATTGCAGTTGATTAAGGTAGTAGAGAAGGAGGGAGGGCAGACTGAATTGGACAAGGCAGTGAAGATTAGGCTAGAACAAGGAAGGAACTTACCATTGCTGTACAGCAGCTGTAGCCGGTAATGAATGCCATTGTTGGTTTTTTCTCCGCTGTGTTCCTGGAGAGACAGGAGAGAGAACAGAGGTCAAGGGGAGTTTCCCCAACATTCAGCCAGCTAAACTGTAAACTGAGGAGGGGGGAAGAGAGGGAAGAAATTTGTTTCCCCTACCCAAGAATAATTACCCTTTCCCTCCTGGCTGCCATCTTTGGCCATGCACGGTCCTTTCCCCACCCCAGGTTGGCTCTAAAAATTTTCCCAAGAATGAAGAGACCAAACACCAAGCCAAACTAACTTCCAGCTCCCCTTACCCGCTCCTTTTCCACAAAATCGATGAAGGCTGTGCGTTCAATCTCCACCGGCTGACCCTGCCGGTCATACATGGCCAACACGAAGTGGAAGAAGTTGGATTTGCGAAGATTGGAAGGCGGCTGCTTCTCGAAGTGAGCCCGAGCCAGGCCCACACCACTGCGGGGACAGGGGAAAGGGGAGATGTCAGCTTGGGTTCCTAGGACTTTCTTTGGGGATAGAAATGTTTTTTTCATTTTCTACCTGACCAGTGGTTTCACAGAATTCCTGGTAAGGAAATTCCCCCTAACGATACAGACTGGCACCTAATCTGCAATGTACAGTCTTGGTTGCTTAGGAAACTGAGAGGTTAAGACCAGCCCAGGGTCACACAGCCAGTATGTGTCAGAATCTTGACTTGAACCCAGTCTTCCTGACTCCCAGGGTTCAGGCTAGCCACCTTGCCACCTCTCTATAATGCCTTGGGGAAGGAAGAGGAAGAATAGTTTTTCTGGGCCAGCTCCTCTACCTCCCCTCCCTCCCTCCCTCCATTCATTCATTGATTTATTCATTCATCAGTCATTTTATTAGATGCTGGCTAAGTGCAAAGATCTCTGTTCTAAGAGGTGAGGGTCATTTAGGGGAGCCTGTGATCACAGGGCATAGATGGGCCCTTTGCCCCACAAAGCTCTCCTCAGTGAAATATGATGGCTCAGTCTGCCAAAGAGCCAGCCTCCAGCTCGGCTTTTCTAAATGTCTGTGTGATCATTCATTCATATTACTAAGCAGTTCCCACTCCCAGCAGGCTTCCCCCCAACAGCTCCCTGGGCAGCTGAATTTACCACAGACTGCTTTACAGATAACTTTTCAGGAACGAAGATCTTGCCCAAAGGAGGCATTAGGATTTCTGTGACTAGAGTATATGTGCGTTTTCTGGACCAGTTCAGACAGGGCCGATACAGGCAAGAAACTATTGGGGTCAAGATCAAGGGAGAGCAGGAGAGGAATGGATAAGCCTGGGGTTAAGCTGATGCTTCTACCACCTCACTGGAGATGGAGTGGCTTTTGGTGATCCTTGGACAAGGCAAACAAGTCTCATCAGTTCTCATTTAAAGAGCAGATTCCAAAGGATCACAGAGAGACATTAGGGTATTGGGCAGGAAGTTATTACAGTATGCATAGTGAAGGTAGCAGAATTGGGGCAGGAGAGAAACACAAGTCAGCTCCCTACTTCCCAGGATAGGCTACAGATTGGAGGAGAGAGAGGGGTGTAGCCCCTTCCACTTTCTAGAAGTCAAGGCTTATGAACAGATTACTAACCTGCCTACCCTACCAGACTTTCAGCTCAACTTTTCCAGCAGGAAGGAGAGGAGGCTGAAGTGGGGAAAACACCAGATTAGCTAAATAAAGGGAATGCATGTTTTCTAGCACTTGGCCCTCTAAAGAAGTTGGGGGGGGGGTTAAGGGAGATGAGATTCTCTGAAGCCATGAGACTATGACCACAGGGTTTAGAGAGGAAAGAGATAAATTAAAGGACCAGTTCTGGGCATTCTGTTCCAACTTCTGTGTAGCTGGGACCTGAGACAGCTAGGAGGCACAGTTTAAACTCTGCCTCAGATACTTCCGATGTGATCCTGAGTACTTACCTTTCTTAGCCTCAGTTTCCTCACCTGTAAAATGGGGGTAATAATATCACCTTAATAATGTTGGTAGATCAATGAAGAACTTGTGCTAGACACTTAGCAAACTTTAAAGCAATGTATAAAGTTATAATGAGAAAACTTCACCCCAATCCTAGATAGAATGGCTCTCCACCAGCTAGGATCCTCACCACTTCCCCCTTGCAGAGGAAGGAAGTCAGGGCAGCCGTTGCTTCATGAAGTGGGAGGAAGCAATCTTGAAGGCCCATGAAGTAGGTAGCTAGGGAGGATACCCATTCTTGAACTACAGGGAATATTCCAGCTCTGGCAAAGATGCCCTGAGGTTTCCTTCTGTTCTCATTAAAAACAGTCTCTGAATAGTAGGCAGAAGGCAGAAATCCCCTCTGTAGGTCTGGGGGGGGGGGAAGGATAAACTGGAAAGAAAAAACCCAGCACCATCACTCCATCCAGGTGCTCCTGCTATCCTTAGGGAAAAATAAAGATGGGACTCAGTGACTTAATGACTCAACCCAAAAAGTAACCATGGAAGAGTGGGTATCAACTTGAAGGGCCATCTCCAGTGAGATTTCTCCTGGGCTTTATGCTGTGGACTTTTTTAAATCAATAGCTCAGAAGACCTTGATAGCAACAGTAGGAGAAAATGTGAAGCCTTATACCCTAGGGTTCAAAAAGAGAAGGCATGGTAGGCTACAGCTGATATAAACTAGAGTTGTATAATAGTACAAGGTCAATATGAACCAGCATTATAATATTCTTTAATTTTTTATTATTTGACTGTATGCCATGTACGCTATGGATTATCCTCTTGTCTATGTTCTTTAATGTCCATTTTGTCTTTGTATAAATAATATATATATATATATATATATATATATATATATATATATATATATAACATGATGCCTTTTATTTTTTTTAGGGGTTTTTTTTTTGCAAGGCAATGGGGTTAAATGGCTTGCCCAAGGCCACACAGCTAGGTAATTATTAAGTGTCTCAGGCTGGATTTGAACTCAGGTACTCCTGACTCCAGGGCTGGTGCTCTATCCACTGTGCCACCTAGCCACCCCACATGATGCCTTTTAAAAGAATAAATGAACACCACATAGAGGATCTGTCCATCAAACTGTCCACCAAACTTTTTTAGGTCTATTTACATGGAAAAGTGGATTGCAAAAAATTATACAAAAGAGTTAATGTAGTATAGGTAGCCAAGTGGCCCAGTAGATAGAATATTGGACCTGGAGTCAGGAAGATCTGAGTGAAAATACTGCTTCACTTAGCAGATAGGTGAGTCTAGGCAAATGATTAAGCCTCTACAACAGACTCCTCATTTGTAAAATAGGGATAAAAATAGTGCTGGATTGTGAGGATCATATGAGAAAATATTTATAAGATGCTTTGGAAACTTTAAAGCACTCTATAAATGCTATCTAGTTTTTACTTTATTATATTACATTAATAATAATATTAAATTAGTAATAATAAATAAATAACTTATATGTCGACCATGATTGTGCTTTAAGGTTTAGAAAGCACTTCACATGCATTTTCATTAGGTAGGCATTACAGAAACTGTTATCTTCAATTCTAAAAATGAGGATAACAGACTTAGACAAGATAAATGACTCCTCAGAGTCACACAATTGGCAAGTATCAAGCAGAACTCAAACCTAGGTCTCTCTGGCCCCTATGACTCTAGATCTTTCCACAAGATCTGTAGTACACTTCGGTATCAAGGTCTATGCAACTCATTTTTCCTATCCCAAATCTCCAGTTCTTTTCTTTGCACCTGATTCTCTTTAAGAAGCCTGGTCAGAATTCAGGGTATGATAAATAAGCTGGAGTGTATCCAAAGATGGTTCCAAGCTCCATCCAACAAGATGGTCAAGGGCTTTCATGATCATGTCATCCAAAGCTATAAGAAAAAGGATAACAAAACTGGTGAGACTGCTGTTAGGGGGGGGAGGTTGACAGTCGGATGAGGATGGAAATAGATTTCCAGCTCTCCAACTGTTATACATAACTGAAGGATATTTAGCCCAGAAATGAGAAGACTTAGTAGACACACGATAGTTGTCTCCAAGTTGTCGAAGGTTATGCACACGGCAGTGGGATGAAATTTACTCTGCCCCAGAATGCAGAACTAAGAATAAAGGGTATTAGTGGAAGAGGCAGATTTGGGGAGATGCGTCATAAAAGACAACCTTCTTAAGCAATTAGAATTACCCCAAAGTGGAACAGAAAACCTTGGGAAATGGGAGCTTCATTTAATTTGAGATCTTTAAGTAAAAGGTGAATGATTACTTTTGAGAATTGTGCAAAGGTGAGGTTTGGATAAGATGATCTCTGAAGCTATCCTTCTCTCCTGTTCTCTCTGGTTATTGCCCTAGGCCTCAGACCACAGCCTTTCTGATGGCCATTTTGAATAGTTGAGTCTCCATTTCTTCTCACTTTCTGCCCTCAAAACTTGGGTTTATCTGCCTCCTGCCTTCTCTTCCACTCTCAACTTTTTTTCTGCCTCCCTCCAGAGCCAATCTGTTTTATTTTGGGGGCCTGGATTAAGGAGGGATAGGTGAGGAAGATGCTGCCTAAAATCATAGTGGGTTCTTTATTAACTCTGATTATTATTTATGAATATACTAGTGAGGGCTAGGGTCTATCATACAATAAATGTCTAAGGCAAAATTCAAAATCAGGTTTCCTTGATTCTAATAATAATAAGCCCAATACACTATTTATTCTCAGTGACCCAAATTCTATGCCTTTACTTTTCTCTCTCACAACACTTTCAACTTTTCTACTACCAATTTCAGCATTTATGGAGAAGTCAAGTCATTGGGGGGGGGGGTGGAGATTTATAGAGCAGAGGAGAAAATTCCTGTCTTACCCCTACACACACACACACACACACACACACACACACACACACACACACACTATTTGCCATGACAAGAGCAAAAAGAACCAAGTCAGAAAGGAGTTTCCCTGGGAGAGTCAAGGGAATAAGGAAAGGGTATGTCTTTTTGTACATATCAGGAAAGATCTTAAGATATGTTCTTCTTTTTACTTGGATAGCTCAAACATCTAGATTCTTATGAGCACTACCTTGTTTCCTCCAGTCATATCAGCAGAGTCCATCCAACCATTTCTCTTTCTGTGACTTCTGTCACTTTGCTCCTCCTATACATCCTCTCCAGAGGATTCACCTAATACACTGGAGCCTTCCTCCACTTTCCAGGGGATAACAAAGGAACCTCTAGGCTGACCATCAGTAGGACTCCTGCCCTCTCAAAAGAGACCTTGCTTAGGCCCTCAGAACTTTTATCTTGCTATTCTTTACTTGTACAGTAAATTCTTGTCTCCTAGACATCCCAACTAGAAACTTCAGCCACTCAGCCCGGAGCAAGTTCTATCTAATGTTGAATTAGTGGAGGACAAAATTAATGAGGTTTGACTAAATTATCGAATGCTCTGCTACTCTCCCCTGAGGCCAGTCAAACCCAACTTCTGTTCATCTTAGAGAACAACACTCAATCCCTTTGCTAGCTACAATTCCCCAGCCTTGGTCTCTGGAGAGACCCCTAGCTCCCCTAAAGCTATGAGATCACTCTTCTAACTCTCTACCACCACCTCCCAACAAGCAAGAGGTAAAATTTAGTATGCTAGAGTATGGAACAGAGAATCCATTAGGACAATATAGAGAAACTGAGACACAGGAGGGACAGTGCTCCTTTTGACCCATAGAGTCAGGAAGTCATTCCCAAGGAGTAGGGAGGGCATTGGAGCTTTGAAAGTCCTTTCTTGTCCTGACCCTTCTCTAGGGAGGAGTCTGGGCTTGACCCCCAAAGTAAATCCTGCCCCTACTTTATCTTAGGGAGCCTTCTTTTCACCATGGATGAGGAAGGAAAAGGGAGTTGGGATAACAGCAAAAGCTTCTACGGGTTCAAGAGCAACCAAGTCTTAAGGAAGAGAGGGAGGAGATATTTTCTCCCTCCTGCCTATTCACAGAGACCTAACAGCTCTGAGCATCCTGGGTGAAGGGTGGTGGGGAAGAGGATTACAGATGCCCTCATCCCAATACAGCAGGAGAATAAAAGGCTTTCACCCCCAACTCCTTCCATGTCTTTCCCCTCTAAGCAAAGAGCATGATGGGCAAGAAGAATCCAAAGGCAAATTAAGCAACCTAGCCTCCCACAACTTTGCACTCTGAGACACTGAGTGGATCATTGCCCTCTTCCCAATTCTCCAGGATTCCCAATGCTGATTTCATTTTCATTATCCTGGTCAAACTGGCTTTGGCTTCAAACCACACACACCAACCCCTACTGCTTTAAGCCAGTCCAGGGAAACTCAGCAGCATCTCCCAGGCAGACCACACAACTTGTTAAGACCCCCTAGAGAGCCAGCTCTGGCTCCCAGGGGGGAAGTGGGGTGGGAGGAAGATGAATGGGGACTCAAGTTAGAGGAAGAAAATTCAAGTGGAGTTTGACTGGAGAAGGAAAGAAAGGAGACATATGTGACCATATGTGTCTGAACATAGGACAGCAAAGATAGGGGAGGATGACTGCAGATTATAAAACATATCTGACCAGGGCAGCCTAGCTTAGCTTGTCCCTCTGATCTATACCTCCAGAGTAGTGGGTAGAATGTTCTGAGGTGAAGTGGGAGAGGATTGACAAAATGAACCCAGAGTAGACACACAGGCAAAGATCAGGTCTCTAGCCCCCCCCCCCAATCTGTGGTACTCAGCTTCTCCAACCACAAACTAGAATGAAAGGCAGAAGATGTAACTGAGAAAAACCACAACAGAGGGAATATTTTTCTTTATAGTAAGAAGGAAAAAAACACAGAAAGAGAGCAGAAGACAGACAGGGAGACAAGGAAACATCATAGACACACACAATTCTTTGAAATATGAGTAGGTGTTAGTGTATATGACAGGGATCTTATGTGTGCATTTGAGTGTGTGTTTGAGAGATGAGTGAATGTGTTGTCAGAGAAAATCTGATGTTTCTCTGGTCAAAGAAATCTAAAAGAGGATTGTTGATATTAGTATTGTTATCCCCAGAGACCAGATAGAGGACTGGGCTTAGTCATCACCTTTATAAAGGTCTGAAGGACAAAGGGACCAAGGAGTGGTCTCAGTAAGAGGGCAAAAAAGGGAGAGATGAGCTACAGCACTAAGTGAAAGAAGAAGGATGGGAATTGGATGGAATTTCACTGGGTTAGAAAACTCACTCTACCATTGCCTATTAGCCCTGCTCTGCAAATTTACATTCTTAAAGAATTTCCTGAAGCATGAAGAGGTTAGGTGACCTGATTAGGGTCACAAAGTGAACCTGGGGCTGGGGTCTTCCCAATTCCATGGCCAGCACTCTCTGCCTCTCTCTGCCTCTGTCTCTCTCTGTCTCTCTCTCTGTCTCTCTGTCTCTCTGTCTCTCTCTCTCTCTCTCTCTCTCTCTCTCTCTCTCTCTCTCTCTCTCTAGTTTGTCTGTCTCTCCATTATACCGCCTACTTCTTGACAATATACTTAGAATGAAATACTCCAGTGAGTCTTTAGACTAAAAACTCTGTCATGACTCCAGAAAAGGATGTGGAAAGTATTATAAACTATTCCCTAAAAATATTAATCCAAAGTGCTACTTTGATTAAACACCAGGCTAAATCCAAGGAAAAAGTTTGGACACAAAAACAGAAACCATTCTCTCTTTGAACCATAGAAAGTTCATATCTAGAATCTTGTATGTACTTCAAGTCCTTTAAGCTAGAAAATATAAAGAAATAATGAAGGAATTGGAAATAGAAAACAAATAAAATGAAAATATAAAGATAAAAAAATGAAACTGAACATTGTAAGATAACAACTACCAACTTTGCCCCTAGAGAAGAGTTGAGAAAATGTATTTCCCTCCCTTCTTTACAGAAGGGTGGTATCGTGAGTATGGAATATGGAACATGGAATATACTGTCAGACTCAGTTGAAGTATAGTTTAGTTTTATGAACTCCCTTTTTTCTCTTTTTTCTCTTTTTATTTTTGGTTAAAAGGATGACTCTTTGGATAGGGCTAAGGGGTAAAGATATATTCAGGAAATAAAAAAACAAAAATATCAAAAATAATAATATCAGTTAACATTTATATAACTGCTTAAAGTTGGCAAAAAGCTTTACATAGGTTATTTCCTTTGAGTTTCACAGCATCTCTGTGAGTTAGGAGTTATTTTTATTTTCTTTATTTTACAGATTTTTAATAAAAATGAAAATAACAGGTGTCATGAATCTAGCTAAATTTACACGCAAGATTTCATTTGATAAAACAACCTTGGGAGTTGGTTCTATTATCATACCCATTTAATAGATGAAGAAACTGATTAATTACCTTGCCCAGTTTCTCACAGCTAATAAAAGTCCAAGGTCAGATTTGAACCTATGTCTTCCTAACTCCAGATCCAACAACTCTAGCCATTACATCAAGCTACCTCTTTTGGAGTTTCTGATGTGGCTTTCATGCCCTACCACCCTACAGAACCTACTCTCTCAGAGGTCCCTAATGATCTCCCTATCACTAAATCTAATGGCCTTTTTTTAGTTCTCATCTCCATGACCTTTTCTGTGACAGTAGCCACTTAAGGTTTCTGCTTTTTGAGTTATTCTTCATTTCATGCAATGTTTCTTTTTCACAGCACCCTAAGTGGGTGGGTTTTCCATGGTTCTCTTCCTAGTTCATTCTTCTCTGCCTCACTCTCCATGTTCCCTCTACATCTATAGCATCAAGAGCCATTTGTACCCAGATGATTCCTGAAGGTTCATGTCTATCCTGTCTCTCAAGTTCCAGAGTTTCATGTCCAGCTACCTACAAAACATCTTTGCCAAGATTAAACAACTGCCCAAAGATATTCCCTATCTTCTCCTCTTTGCCCCTTCCACTCTCTAGTCTATTGGCACTATCACTAATGCAATTACTGAGCCCCTTGAGTTCCTTTTGATTCTTACACGTCTTACTTTTTCAGCCAAGCCCTTTGACAATGTCTACAATGTTTCCTAAACCCTTCCCTGGGACAGTCCTGCCATCCTCTGACTCAGGTCCTCATTTCTTACTAATAGACCTTAATTGGTCAGTCTTCCACATTCCTTCCGATTCACTGATCAAATGTCTTTATTTAAAACTCTTATTTCTACATCACCTTCATTTCCCAATATGTTCCTTCCTACCCCTTCCAAAGATCTAGCTCTAAAAAACCCCCACAGAGTTCAGCAGACCAACACATTAAAAAAATCCAACAAGTCACACAATATAATCCTTTATCTCAGAAATGAAAGGAGATCTCTTTGGAGGACATGCTTAGACACACACACACACACACACACACACACACACACCGCAATCCATTCTTGGTCTACCAGTTTGTAGTCCTTCTCTTCATGGTCTTCTCAGACAACATGACCTCTCTTAAAAAAAAAACCTGGAAGAGTTCTCTATTGCTTACCAGATTATGTAGGAATGCTAGGTGATCATAGTGGGCAAGGTACCACACAACATATAAGAGGCATTGCAGTAGATTTGTAAGACCACTGACTTGGAATTGGAAGACCTGGGGTTCAAATCCTGGCTCTGCTACTGACTCCCTAGGTGTCCTTAAATAGCCCAAGTATCATTTCTGGGCTAGACCCATTGAATCAACAAATGTTTGTGAGCTGACTACTATGTTCCAAGCACTGTGCAAGGAATACAAAGAAAAGAAAAACATGATCCCTACTCTCAGGGAACTCACATTCTAATGGGGAGGTAATATGCTAGTAACTATGTGCGCACAAAATAGATACAGATGTATAAAGTAAAAGTAGAGACAGAGAAAGGGAGAAAGGGAGAGAGAGACAGAGAGAGACAGAGACCGAGAAAGAGAGAGAGACAGAGAAAGAGATGGAGACAGAGACAGAAACAGAAAAAAGATTGAAACAGAAATAGACAGAGATAGAGGGATGGAAAAATGGAGATTGAGATAGAGACAGAGATATTCCAAGACAGAAACAGAGGTTGAGACAGAAAGACATAGATAGAGATAGACAAATGGAGATGGAGATAGAGATAAAGACTGAAATAGAGACAGAGATAGAGACAGACATAGAGAATGATAGAGACTGAGATATATAGATGGTAGAGATAGAGATAAAGATGGTGTATATGGAGAGGGAAGCTGAGTAAAGGAAAAATCCTCTGCAGAAAGTGAGAGTTGGGTTGGCTCTTAAAAAATTTGACTTATTGGGGCAGCTAGGTGGCGCAGTGGATAAAGCACCGGCCCTGGAGTCAGGAGTACCTGGGTTCAAATGCGGTCTCAGACACTTAATAATTAGCTAGCTGTGTGGCCTTGGGCAAGCCACTTAATTCCATTTACCTTGCAAAAACCTTAAAAAAATTGACTTATTTAAGGCAATGGGGTTAAGTGATTTGCCCAAGGTCACACAGCTAGGCAATTATTAAGTGTCTAAAGCTGAATTTGAATTCAGATCCTCCTGATTCCAGGGCAGATGCTCTATCTACTGCATTACCTAGCTGCCCCTTGAATTGACTCTTGAAGGAAGCCTGGAAAACTGAGCTATCCTAGCTGTGTGGCCTTGAGCAAACCACTTAACCCCATTGCCTTGCAAAAAAAGAAAAAGAAAAACTGAGCTATGGAGGTAAGAAGAGAGAGCATACCAGACACAAGGAATGACAGATAGTGAAAAGGCACAGAACTGAGAGTTAGAGGAGCCTGTTGAAGGAACCCTTGTGGCTGGATGCCAGAACAAGTGAATGGGATTAAACTAAAAGAAGACTAGACAAGGTAGGAAAAGGCTGTGTGAAGGATTTAAATAACAAGCAGGATTTTCTATATGACCATGTGGGAAGCCATTGGAGATTATTAAGTAGGAAGAGAGGCATAGATCTGTGTTTTAGGAAAATTCCTTTGGCAGCTGAGTGGAGGGTAGATTGGAATGGGAGAGATCCACCAGCAGGCTACTAGTCTAGCCATGAAGTAATAAGAGTTTGCATCAACATGATGCTAACGAGAACGAAAGAAAGAAAAAGATAATCATACAAGAGAAGTTGTGAAGACAGAATTAAGACCCAGCAAAAGACTGGCTATGAAGAGTGAGAGAAGGGAGAGATTTAAGATAGCACAGAGTTTTCCAGCCTGGATGACTGGAGGGATGGTGGTACCCTGGGCATTAATAGGGAAGTTTAGAAGAGGGAAGAATTTTGGGGGAAAGACACTAAGGTCTGTTTTTACCTCAGTTTATTCATCCTTCCTTCCCCCATCTCCCCCACCGAAGACCTTTTCCTACAAAATCCAACCCAGATCAACTCCTCCACAAAGTTTTTTCCGAAGCAACAGGAGAAAATAAAGCTTTCCACCTCAGATTTCTCAGAGCATTTGACTAGCCCTTGCTTCCATAATGATCACATCTTCCCTTGTGACCTAATCATTTATGTACATTGTTATTCCCACCACTACCTGGGCCTGTGTGGAAACACACACAACACACATACACACACATACAAACATATACACAGAGGCACAAACTCTGTCCACCTTGCCACAGTGTTTGTGAAAAAGTAAGGTGGGCTGAAGTAAATTAGATTGAAAAGCCCAGAGAACAACTAAGACAACCCAGGGAGAAGGAGCCAGTGCTTGTAGGAGGACTGAAAAGATGAGATCCTTCAATCTTTAAAGATGAATGCTGAGGAGGATGACTAAAGACCTGAATAAATGCCCCTCTCACAATCTTAGTACTAGAATAAAGGAGGCCCCCATCATGCCAAAGGCAAGGAGGTTGAAGATAAATCAAAAAAAAAAAAATCCTACTCATGCAACCCTTAGGAAACTTATAAAACTAATGACCTCAAGAGAAGGAAATGATAGAAGAAATTCTACCTCACATCTCTGGTTAGTTTCTTGAAGTCTTCTATATATTTCAGTTTTCTAGATAACTGAATCTGCTTCCTTTAAATAATGACTTTTTTAAAAAAAATTACTCCTTTAGTCACTACATAAAATACACAATATCCTCCCTGCCCCATCCTCTTAGACAACCTACTGAGAAGAATTTCAGCTTTTCTTGATAATCAAAATTATAATAAATATAGCCCTTTAAGGTTTGCTGAACACGTTATCTAATTTGATCTTCACAACAACCTTGGGAGGGTAAGTGCTATTGGCAACATTCCCATTTTACAGATGAGGAAATTGAGAGATGGAGGTCAGATGATTTGTCCAAGGTCACACAACTATTAAGTATCTAAGGCAGGCTTTGAACTTAGATCTTCCTGATTTTAGATTCAATGCCCAATCCACTGAATTGCCCGGATGTCTCTAGAAGTTGTTCCCTACAAATTTCATCTGAGTGGGATTTGAACTCCTCTTCCTGCCTACAAATCCAAAACTCTTTCTAATTGTCTTGATGACTTAGTTAGTATAGAGAGTATTTCCTTTCTCCACCTCACTTCTCTCTTTTCTCAGTAACCCCTAAATGAGCACTCCCATCCTCTTCCTCTTCAAATTCAAATCTACTTTCCTAGGAACAATCATCTTGGGTGCAAATTAAATTGACTGATTTAAAAGGAGGCTGGCTCCAGGTCCCTAATGTGCATGGGCCTTATACTCCAAGGGGCAAGGGGTTGCTAGAAGTTCAGATGTTCCTGCAGAATCAAATGAAATTTAGATAAAATTTTGGAATTCAGACTGAGAGAGACCAGAATCTGAGCATCAGGAGAAAGCAGTACCATGTTCCTCCAGGAGGCATTTGAAGTAGGAAGAACCCAAGTTCAAGTTCTTGCCTGGGGAAGGCAGTGTTTTGAAACAGAGGGGGGAAATAGAAACAAGCCATTAAACTGTATATGTCTCCCTGTGGGTACATATGGATTTGGAAAACCACCTATTAATGCTATCTCTTGTTGCATCTTTATTTATTTTGTTAAATGTTCTCCAATGATATTTTATTCTAGTTTTGGCTATTTATTTGACATTTTTGCCCTAGACAACTCTTTATGACTATATAAATTGCATAGAAAATTCTGACTAGCATTGATGGAGGGAATTTCCTCATTTGGGAGTTCTATATAACAATAAAGCCACAAATCTCAGAAAAACTTGGAAAGACTTACATGAACTGATGCTGTGTAAAGTAAGCAGAACCAGGAGAAAACTGTACACATTAGCAGCAACATGGTGTGATGATCAACTATAATAGACTTAGCTCTTCTCAGCAACACAATGATCAAAGACAATTCTAAAAACTTGTGATGGAAAATACCAACCACATCCAGAGGAAAAAACTATGGAGCCTGAATGCAGGCCAAAGCAAACAATTTTCACTTTTTAAAACTTGTTTTATGTTTTTTTTTCTTCTCATGGTGATTTTTCTTTTTGTTCTGATTCTTCTTTCACAAAATGATTAACATGGAAATGTTTAACATACATGTATAACCAATAACAGATTATATGCTGTCAAGGGGGGGGGGGGAGAAAGAAGGGAGAGAGAAAAATATAGAACTCAAAATCTTACCAAAAAATAAATGTTGGAAACAATTGTTACATATAATTTAAAAAGAATTAAAAAAGGAAAAAGGGGGAGAAAACAAACAATAAAGCCACAAGTTCAGGTCCTTTAGGTCCATGTGGACATATGGTAGGGAAAGGGACCCTTTCAGTCTTACCCCATTGTGTTTCCTATAAGCCAGAGACCTGATCTTGAGATTTCGCTTACACTGGCACACTCCATCCTGTATTCTCTGCCCAGGGTTCAGACTGACTCTTTGTTCTGGAGGCCTCACCTCCTCTGGAACCCTCCCTGTAGCAAGTGCATGGCTATAAACCCCTTTTCAACACCTGCTAGACCTCAGGGAGAAGAGGAGGAGAAAGAGAAAAGGCCAATGTTCTGTATATGTCTGTCCCCTCCACCCTCAGTACCCCACCTTCTCCAGGACAGTCACACACCAAGAAAACCAAGAAGCCAGTGTGCCTATTACCCTCTCCATTGGTGCTAATCCCCAGAGTTGAGACCACAAGCAACTAACTCCCAGCCCCTTTGGGGAAAGGGGGAGGGGGAGAGAGAGACAGTAGGCAGACAAATGAACCTTGCTTCTCATCTCTAAGACACCACAGCGTGTCCAAGTGTTGGAGTCACAAGCAGAGCCAGTGACAAAAAGACCATACGATTAACCCCTGTCTTCTAGACCCTTCACCCCTCCCCAACTGTGGACTAGTGGTCCCCCCACTTGAGGCCCAGGAGGTGGGCAAAAAAGGAGGGAGGGGAGGAGAGCTTCACAGCATCCGCCTGCTACAATTGTCTCGAAATAGAGCCAGTATTTCTCTTCGAGCGTTCCCTGGGAGGCGGCTCCACGGCTCTTTACATTCTTGACTAAACGGTTATTATAAATAACAGCAATTTAACGAAAAAAAAGTCCGCTTCTAACAGCCTCTCTAGAGCAATCATACCGGAGAGCACCTCTCCCAACAGGCGAGACTCTGGCTCCCTACTCCTAGTCCCACTCCCCACCCCCCCTTCCCCAGAGACAGCCACACCAAGACACTTGGCTTCAGGTTCCCTTCAAAGCTGCTGTTCCCTGTCTTCTTGTTTCTCTCTGTCTCTTTTCTCTCTAGCTGTTTCTGTTTCTCTCTCTCTCTCTCTCTCTCTCTCTCTCTCTCTCTCTCTCTCTCTGTCTCTCTTGTATATGTGTGTGTCTCCCTCTTCTTGCCATTTCTATCCAACTCCATCATTGGTTCTTACTTTGTTGGTCTCCATTCTTACCTAGTTCCCTCCCTATCCAGAGCCTTTTGGTTTCCCAATATCCCACAATGGGAAATAAAAGAGGCATTAATTCTTCCTTAAAGTAATTCCCCTGGCTTCAGTATAATCTGTGGATCCACTGAGGCACAGTCACTGGTATGTATGGAGGAACCCGAGTATGAACTGAGTATGAGGGATACAAGAATCCACTGTCACTTGCCCTAGGCTTGGGGATTATCAGAGTCGAATAAAAAAAAAGCCACAGATGACTTCTCTTCAATCCCGGTCATGTCTCCTGTTTCATTTCCCCTGTGTCCCTTTGACTTTTCTTCTAAAATCTTCCCCTGCATTTCCCCCTCCATATCTTCTGTCCTAAATCCTTCTGCTTAAACTCTTCCTTGTTTTATTTCCCCTCCTTTTCCCCAATTCTCCTTCCCCATCCCATGCCTCCCCATCAACAAGTATTCATTGCCCTCCATCTCCATCCAATGCCTTCCCCCTCCACCCCCTGGCTGAGAGCCCAGGTCCTTCAGCCTATGCTTCAGTTTTGCTGCTCACTCACTCCTAATGTAATGACCTACAGGTTTGGTCCAGCAAGCCCCAGTGCATCAGCTCTCCCCACCCCAACAGAGAAAAAATTACTACGCTCCCCACCTCCCCCCACACATATTCCCCGAACCAAAGCCAGTGATAGGAAGTCAGGAGGCTGAGGTGTTTCGCTATGGAAATCCATAGTTCATTAGAATAAGGGGCCATTAACACTCAGAGGGAAAGATGAGAGATGTAGGGAAGAACAAGACTCAGGGGAAAGATATTACAGAGAAGGGTGGGGGAGGAAGAGACAGGAAAGAGGCAGAAAGTGAGACCTGAAAAGAGGAGAACAAAACCAAGGAGTGTGGGGGGTGGCAGGAAGGGGAAAGCTTGGGAGCTCCTGTTCCACATTATGAAGCAGTGGAAATCATTGGGATTGGGGTATAAGCTTCCCCTAAACAGGATTCTTGGTTCCCACCCACTATTGCCCAGTACTTAGGACCAGGGCCAGTGACTCTAAGGAAATCCTGAGTTGTGGTTTGGTGGGAAGGGGCTGGGAGGAGAAAAAAGAGGATGGATGAGGGTGATGGGGAAATGTAGGTTATCTCTGGGAGGGAGGAAAAGCCAGGGGAAACACCCATTTGACTGGGGAGGGGGAAGGGAAGGGAAGGGAAGGGAAGGGAGGTTCACTGAGGCACTGCTATTAATTATTAAAGTAAATGGGAGCATTTCCTAGCAGAGGGGCTGGACCAAAGCTACTTACAGGAAAGTCAGCTCCCTGAGCTACTCTCAGCTCTAAGTAGCCTCCTTCTGCCCCTCCCAGGCCCTAGTACACACATCTTGCCCCATACATGATTTTGGAAGTCCACGATGGGTGTCTTTCCTCTGAGCAAAGAAGAGAGAGGCCCAGGACTTTACCAAAGGAGAGAGTTCCAGACTTAGCACTCTGAAATGGTCTTGCAAACTCCTTCCTAGGGTCTCAGGTCTTCCAGGAGTCAGTGTCTTTGTGTGTTAGAGGTGGAGGTGGATAAAAAGTGATGGAGAGCAGATAACTACGGGGGAGAGGTGGGGAGGAGGTGGGGAGTCAGGGGCTGCCAGTTACAATCATTCAAGATGCAATGACTCTATTGAGGGAGAGAGCCTCCCTGAATTAAGGAAGGGAGGAAAGAGCAGTTGGGTCTCTGAGGCAGGAGACAGAGAAAAGTGGAGATAGAGAAAGTAGAGAGGAGGAAGGGAAGAGAAGGAAAGGAACTTTCCCCCAAATAAGCTCCAGAAGAGAACTGATCTTCCCAGTCACCATCTAGGGGCTACTGACTATACCTCAGTCTTACTGCATATCAAGCCTGAGAACCTTGCTCTAGCCTCCATTCAGCTGAGATACACACACACACACACACACACACTCTCTGGGATTCTCACAGTTCCATTAGTATTCCCAGACTTACAAAGAAACTCCCTTATACTCCTGACAAGCATCTATCCCTTCTTCTTTGAGTCTCCCACTCTGGCTCAAATATGCCCCTCCTCTGCCACACCCCCCCCAAAACATGGAGAAATTGTGGGCCATGGGGTTGCGATGGAATGTAGGGCAACTCTATTGGTGTAACCAAGATCTAAGGACAGTCAACAGCCTGGCAGGGGGGAAGAGCATTACACCCTGATCCACACTTGATGATGGACGTCTAGAGTGACTTGCTTTCCTCTGACCAAGGAGAAGAAAGGCGGTAGGAAATTGTTTCAGACACGGGACACCAAAATCACCACTTCTCTGCCTCTCACATGGTGAGAGCCAGAGTAGGAAGAATGCCTTCAAGTTGAGTGGATGCTTCTTGGCAGGAATTTCCTTTCTTTTTTGGATTCTTCCAATAAAATTCAACAGGTATCCCATTCACTGTGAGCTGCTCTCAAAGTCTTGTGTTTGGTACTTAGGGGGGAAACAAAGACGAAGGCTTGAAACCACATGATATGCATTTCCACTGATAGGAGCAGGGAGGTTTAGGACACTTGGGGATGTGATCATTGTCTTTTTTGTTGTGTTTGCTCTGCTTGGTCCCAAAGGACAGTACAACCACCAATGAGTAGAAGTTCCAGAGAGGTAAATTTGGCTGGACATGAGGCAGAACATCTAACAAAAGGAGCTGCTCAAAAATGGAAGAGACAACTGGGGGCAGGTAGTGAAGTTCCAGTTATTGGCAGTTGTAGAGTTTTGTGTATAAAAATAAGACAGGAACAAAAAAACAACTGGATTCCAAGGCAGAATATGGGAGGTACCATGAGACAGGAACAAAGGGTTATGGAAGTTCAGAGGAATAAGAGAACAATTCCAATGGGGAATTTGGAATCTAGGAAGACTTCCTGGAAGAAATCTAATTTCGTCTTGGAAAAAAAGGAAGGGATTTTGAAACGGATGGAATATTAGTGTATTTGGGAAAATGGCAAGTTTAGGGGAAAGTCCAGTTTGATTGGAATGTAGGATAAGAACAAAAGATCTTAGATTTGGATTTATATAGATTAGACTAGAAGAGACTACATCCAGAAGAAACCATCTAGTTTAAGCTTCTTGTTTTAAAGATAAGGAAATTGAGGTCTACCAAGATAACAAAGGCAGTATTTTGAACCCAGGTCCTCTGACACCACAGTCAGCATCCTTTCCACTGTACCATAACATGAAGGGGAGTGCTAGAGAGAAAGGACCACATCATGAAGGTCTTTAAATACTTTGTGTTTGGACCTTATCTTTTAGGCAGAGAGGAGCTATTGAAGGTTATGAGCAAAGCGATTGGATCTCAAATAATTCTCTAGATCCATATGCTCCATATGCTGGAAGGTTTGGAGTAGGGAGAGACTGAAGCAAGAACAGTTAGGAGACTGCTCAAATCATCTCTGGAGAAAGATCACAAAGGTCTATTCAAAGCAGGTAGCAGGGGGGTAAAGAGAGAAAGGCCAGATGTGAGAGCCATTACAAAGGAAGAATCTATAGGACCTGCTAAGTGACTGGGTAGGGAGGAGTCAGAGATCACTTCAAGGTTTTGAGCCTGATGATGGGGAGAACATTGGTGCTTTGGACAAAAATGGGTCAGGAAGAAAAGTACATTTGGGACCTTCAGGAGTGATGTGTTCAGTTTGAAGAGTCGAGGGGTCATCCAGGTGGAAATTTATAGGAGGCAGTCAGAAAGATGAATCTGTAGCTTAAGTCAGGACTGGGGAAGTAGATTTGGGCACTTGAAAAGTATTTCTTTCTACCAGTCACTCTCCTACTCAAGCTGTTCATGAGGCAGCTAGGTGGGCACAGTGAATAAAGCAAAGGACTTGGAGTAAGGAAGACCGGAGTTTGAATCCTACATTAGATACTTCCTACCTGTGTGATCCCAGGAAAAATTCCTTAATCTTTCTCAGTCTCGGATCGCTCATCTGTAAAATGAGGTAGCACCAATCTCCCAGAGTTGTTTTGAGGGTCAAATGAAATAACCTATGTCACCACTTGGTACACTATAAAGCAATACATAAATGTTAACTATTTCCAAGTAGGTGGTGCTGCTACCAAGTTTGACCTCTGGGTCCTTCTGAACTCCCCAGCTGACATAACCAATTTAGAGATAGCTTTTTATTGAAGCTTTAATAAAGCGGAAGAACTGTTTTAAAATTATGGGATGTAGGGGGAACAAGACAGAACCAAAAAATTACAAAGTCCTCTGGGGGTTGACAGGGCCTTTTTCCTAAAGGATGATCTCTCTTCCCACGTCGGATGGGGGTAGTCAGAGGTTAAGGGGATTTTAGCCCACATTTCTAGTTTTCCTTTCAACTGTCTGGAGGAATGAAATAAAATCAGTGAGTGAGTAGTAAAAAAGTGGAGGCAGGAGAAGTGTGGAGTGAGCAAGGACAATCTTACTTGAGGGAGTAGCTAAGTTAAGTGAAGGGTTTTTTTTTTTTCATTTCAAAGACCTGAGCATATTGGTAGGCAAAGAACCAGTGGTGAGGGTAGGGTGACTGAGGGAGAAGAGATACTTGAAGGAGGCAAGGACCTGGAGAAGATGGCATTCTGATCCCCTTAGGAAGGATAGATACTTTGGGGCATCCCAGAGGTAATGAAAACTTAGGAGTAAGGACAAGACAAACCTATTCCATCTGTACCTCAGAGTCAGCCCAGACTCAGTTTGCAAAGTACCTTCTCACCACATATTTACTCACTTGATTCTCACAAAAACCATGTGAAGGGCAGAACAAACATTGTTATCTTCACTTTACAAAGAAGGAAACAGAGTCTCAGAGAACCTAAGTCCAAGTTCTGAGGGTTTTTTCCCACTATAGCACATGACTTCATTCTTCCAAGATATACTGAATTTCTCCAAACCCAATGTAGCTTCTGAAAGACAGGCCTGAGTAGATAGTAGGCAATGTCCTAAATCAGTCTACCCATCCTTTCATAGGTTTCTTTTGAAAGTGGAATGTCCCCACAAAAAGATCCTGCCCCTTCTCTTTCTTTTTTTTAACTTTTCAAAAAATTTTATTTATTTAAGGCAATGGGGTTAAGTGATTTCCCAAGGTCACACAGCTAGGCAATTGCTAAGTGTCTGAGATCAGATTTGAACTCAGGTCCTCCTGACTCCAGGACCAGTTGCTCTATCCACTGTGCCACCTAGCTACCCTCACCCCTCCTCTTTCTTCTCATGTCCACTTCTCTAGCCTCTATTGGCCTAAGTCACATATACAACGTGAGTGGAGATGCAAATGTCCATATGAGTGGACATGGTGGCAGATACCTATAATTGTGTGTCCAAAAAAAACCAGCAGTACATGAACTATCCTTAAGCACCACATAGCTAAGCTGAATTTCCCAACAATTCTTTCCCCCCATCCTCTGAAGGTGCCTGTGATCAATAGAAAAGTTGTATATGGGAAAGGAGGGGTGGGGTGGGATGGGGGGGATGGGGTGTTGAAGAACAAGAGTACTCCATAAGGGGGGGGCTTCTCTGGAGATCCTGGGGTGGGGGGGTGTAGAGACAGCTGGCTAGTTAAGATCAGGCAACTGGAGCAGTGAGGTCCAGAATAAGGGCTTGAAGTCGATATTGAGTCTTGGCTATCTTGGGGGTGGGAATAGGGAAGAGATGATGAATTCAAATATCAGCATCCCCCCCCCCCCATGAAGTGTTCCTTTCCCCACCCAGCTCATTCTGCCAGTCCTAGCCAACATCAAGGAAAAAGAAAAAGTCTCCTTTAATCCTTTTAAGACCAGCATGTAAAAGGAAGACTTGCTAAGAGGCTCATTCTCTCTCATACACACACACCAAAAACAAGGTTCTGTGGTCCTGAAGAGAGGGATCCCAGTGTTTCATAGGTTCTCCTTCCCATCACCTACACCGTGTATGTGGATAGATCCTCCCTCTCAGCTATCAGCTCTTCGGGATACCTAATCCTCGGATGAAAGAGAGAGAAAGGGGAGGGGGAGGGCAAAAGAGAGGGAGCGGAGGATGAGCTTGATGGTGAAGTGTGTAAGTAAGTAAGTAAGTGTGTACTTGTTTGTATATGTGCCACCTAGGTAATGTGACTTCTGTGAGGCTGAGTGGTTGTGAATATAGGAGTGGGTATACGATTGGGCCAGCATGGCAGAATAAGCAGAGCAGGCTTATTAGGAGAGAAGGATAGAGAACTGAGTGCGCACTACAGGAGAGTGGAGGCCCACATGTGGGGGACCATTCGGATACCTGTCTGCAAGTATGTCCATGGATCTGAGTGACAGCGGGAACATTCGGGCAGGCAAGGCGGCTGGGAAAGGCAGGCTGGCTCCAGCCAGTCTTCCAAGAGCTAGCCCCAAATCACATCCTTTCCATCATCCCCAAATCCAAAGCTGCCACCGGTCCCTAGCGGCATCCCTTTACCCTCTTCCTCCCTGTCACACTCTCCACTTCACTGAACAACCTCTAAGCCTCTTGCTCCCTGACAGCAGGAGAGTGATTGTTTCCCTTCTCTCGCAGACTCCCAGAGCTCAGGTAAAAAGCCCAGTAAGAGAGTCGAGCAGTTGACCCGAGCAGGGAGCTAGAATGGGGCTTGGCCGGGCCGTGGTAAAAGAGGAGGCACATCCCTGCTGAGCCAAGGAGTCCCAAGGCTAAGTCTTACAGGGCTGCTGAGGCACAACCTGCTACAACCGGACCACAAGAGGCCCTGGACACCTTTCCTGCTTGCTGCAAATCCCTCTGGCTGCAAAAAGAGACATCCCCGGGAAAGCGGCTCTCTGCCCCATCCCGTCCCTCGCCTCCGTTCCCTGGGTCTGCCTTCCTTCCTTCCTTCCGTTCTCTGCCACGCTCGGGTCTCCTAAGCAGACGGTCAGCGGTGTCAAGCTGGCTGGCGGGGTTCTCACCGGCTGTGAGCCCAGCAGCTCGGTCCTCGCCCCGGCACCCGCGCCTCCTCCCCCTCCCCAACAAGTCGGGAAGCGGCGGGGAGAAGAAGTCCCAAAGAGAGCGGGCAGCGTGTCCCGAGCGGCGCCCCCGCCCCGGCGAGGGCGAGGAGGCACGGGCTGGGGTGCGGGCGCCGGTCCGCTCTCGCTCTCCGGACCCCGGGGCGGCGGGGCTGGCCGCCCTCGGGGCTGGCCCCGCGCCCGCAGCGCACGGGCTGCCGCCCCGGCCCCGGCCCCGGCCCCGGCCCCGGCCCCGGCCCCGGCCCCGGTCCCGGCCCCGGCCCGGGCCCCGCACCACTTCCAGGGCAGAGCGCGTCGGGGCGGCGGGGGCGGCCCAGAAGGCAGGAGGGGAGAGGAGTCGGAGCCGGGGCGGGAGGGGGGCGCGAGCGGGCCCGGGGCGGCTCACCTCTGCGCGGCCGTGGCGGCGTCCAGGATCCCCGCGCCCTGCATCCAGGAGCGCACCGAGCCCAGGCCGGCGGCGAGCGGCTCCTCCTTCAGGCTGAGCCCCCCGCGGGGCAAGGCGTCCTGCGTGGAGAACATGGGAGCGCGCTGCAGTGCGCCCCGACGGCCCGCACCCCCGCGCTCCGGCCGACCTGGGGGAGGGCCGCTGCCCCCCGGGGCGCCGCGCGGAGCCCGGCGGGGCCGGAGGGCCGGAGGGCGGGCAGGGCCCGAGGGCGGCGGCCGCTGTGCCGCCCCGGCTCCGCGCGAGCTGGGCTGCCCGGCCGCTCCCTCGGAGAAAGCCGCCCGGCTCCGCGGCGCAGCCTCCTCCCTGCTCGGGGGCGGGGAGACCAGGGATTCCCCCGCGGCCGCTCCGCCGGGGGGCCGGCGGGGGAGGGGCGGGGCGGGGGCGCCGGGTGGCCAGGCCGCCCCGAGCGGGCGCGGGCCGACGCGGGGACGCGCCGACTGGCCCAAAGCGGGGGGCCCCGGGAGCGCCGGGACGGGGGGCACCCCGAAAACTCGCCGCGAAGTGGGAACCCCGCGGGGGGGCGCCGCGCAGGGCTCTCCGGCGCGACGCCGCGCGGGGCCGGGGGCCGGGGGCCGGGGGGCGCGGCGGGCGGGCGGGGGGCAGGGCGGAGCGGCCGGGCGGCCGGGCGCGGGGCGCTGATTACCATCCGGAAGGCGGCGGCGGCGGGCGCCGAGCTCGGCGGCGGCAGGAGCAGCAGCAGCCGCGCGTCCCGGGGGAGCGAGGGCGGGGAGTCGAGGCCGCCGCCGCCGCCGCCGCCCGGGCCCCGCCCGCCCCGCCGTCCGGGCCCCCCGGCCCCGCTCGGGAACACCTGGAGCAGCAGCAGCAGCAGCCCGGCCGGCTCGCCCCGGGCCCCGGCCCCGGCCCCGGCCCCGGCCCCGGCCCCGGCCCCGGCGCCTCCCGCGGGCCCCGGGCCGACCCCCCTCCGCGGCCGCCGCCCGCCGCTCCCGGGGGCCTGGCCGCGGGCCCGGGCCATCCCGCCGCCGCCGCCGCCGCCGCCGCCGCCGCCGCCGCCGCCGCTCCCTGGGGAGCGGGGAGGGAGGAGGGAGGAGGGAGGGAGAGGGAGCGCCGGGCCCAGGGGACTGGGGGGTGGGAGGGGGGCGGGGGCGGGGCGGCCGGGCCGAGGGGCGGCCGGGGACGTGACATCATTGGGGGAGGAGCGGGAGGGCCAGGGGCGGGAGATGGGGCTTGGGGCCTGGGGCTTGGGCCGGAGCCCGGGCCAGGCCGGGGGGCCCCCGGGGAAGGAGCCGGCCCTCCCGCCGCCGTTGGCCGGGGGATGGGAGAGCAGGCCCGGAGGGAGCAGGCTGGGAGGAGGGAGCACGAGCCGGCGAGGGGAAAGGGGAAGAGGCGAGAGGGGTTCGGAAGGCGGCCAGAGGGTCGGCGCTGCAGGGGGGAGAGGGGAGAAGGGAGCCAGACCTCCAGCAAGAGACAGCTAAGGGGCTGAGGGCCAGAGTGGGGGGCCGGGGGGCGGCAAAGAAGGCCTATAACAGGTAGCAAAGCAGAGGGACTGGAACCAGAAAGGATGACACCAGACAGAGGATGGAGGGGGGGGGGGCGGCGAAGAACAAAAGACAAAGTATTAGACAAGGGTCCCACTGCAAACAGAATGGCTAGTTGGGGGCCACAAGGGCAAGAATGAAAGGGATGGTGATCTGCAGAAAAACTCATTGCGGCCTGAAATTAGGAGAAAGTCCCCTGAACTGGGAATGGCAGAAACTTCACCTCCAACGAGGAGGTGAAGCAATCTCAGTCATTTCCCCCTGTCCCCATCCGATAGGTTGAATGAAGCTTAAACCATGACCCTCTTATAACCCACTGGAATGGAACTCATTCTCACATTCAGACATATACATCCATCCATCCATCCACATCTACATTCACATATACACACCCCACTCTTAGCCAATAGCATAGTGGTCAGTCACACACACCCCTCTTTCAACCAGTAAGAATGGAGTTCATTTACCACCCCCTTCCCACCCAGTAAGAATGTAGTTCAGTTGTACCATCATCCAATTCCTCCAATGGTATGGAGTTTAGTCAACTCACTTCTCGCCCAATGAAAAGGAGTTCAATCTCATTCACCTCTCCCCCACCTCCCAATAAGACAGCTCAATCACACACCACCCTCCCACCCAAGGGATGGATCAGTCATGCCCCTCTCATCAATGGAATGGAGGTCAGTTAGGAGGCATACAGCACTGGCACTCTTTGGGATGGAAGTCATTCCCACACACTCCTCCCAACCCAAAGGGATACATTTCAGTTGAAGCTGGTGGAATGGAGTTCAACCATACACCATGGGGACAAAGGATGGGTCTTAGTCATCCACACCTTCTCACCCAATGGGACAGAGCTCTCCGTTATAAACACAGTTCTCTCACCCAATGGAATAGAATTCAGCCACACCCACTTCTTCCTGAATGGGATAGAAGCTCAGTGACACACACCTCTCAATGAACCAGGGCTTAGTCACAGGCACCTCAGGAGGATGGCCCTCAATCATGCACACATCCCCTCTATCCATTGGAATGGAGTTACATCCCCTCTACCTATTGGAATGAATTACATCCACAACTTTCTCAACCTATTTGGGATGGAGGCTAGTAGTATACACAGCTCTTTAACCCACTGGAATAGAGTTCAACAACACACCTCTCAATTAATTGAACCTCTGTTCTAGGGAATTTAGGCAAAGCCCTATCTAATACATGCAAATTCAACCAAGGATCCAAGTATCTCTTTTTTATTTCATTTTATTACATTTAAGTTCTGAACTGGCACCCTCTCTCCTTTCCCATTTTGAACTACAGGAGGCCACCATTTGACACAAATGTAGATATATGCAAAACCATAGTATACAAACTTCTATTTATCATTTCTTTCTCTGGAGGTGGATAGCAGAAGCCCTTCATAGGTCTTTTCTAGTTGATTCGAGTATTTAGAATATTTAGAATAACTTATTCAGTTGTTCTTAGAACAAAGGAATGCATGTTATTATATGCAATGTTCTTTTGATTCTCCATATTTCACTCCATTATTTCATACCAGTCTTTTCATGGTTTTTTTTTCCTAAAATCAATCTGCTTATCATTTCTTACAACACAGTAAGGATTCCATCATAATCATATATCACAACTTGTTTAGTCATTCCCCAAATGATGGACATCCCCTCACTTTCTAGGCCTTTGCTACCACAAAGAGAGCTGCTATAATCATTTTAGATCATAAAGGTTCTTTACCTTTTTTCCTGATCATCTTGGGAAATAGACCTAAAAGTAGTATTTCTGGGTCAAAGGATGTACACAGTTTTATATATCTTTGGGCATCATTCCAGATTGCTCTCTAATAAAATAGTTGGATTGGTTCACAGTTCCAAAGCCAAGTATCTCTTTTTATAATAATGTCTGCTCACTTCTTCAAAGAATTGCATGACCCAAAGTGATTAAAAACATGAGAGTAACAGAAATACCATCCTGCCAAATCTTTTTAATTACTCTTTTGTATATAGTTCTTTAAATATGAGAAAGTCCTTTTTCATAATAGATATATATGTGTGATTAGTTCAAGTATTTTACAGGAGAGAACTGAGTCTAAATGACCTGTTCATGGGACACAGTTAATAAGTGTCAGAACCTAATTTCAAAACCAGGTCTTAAAACTCCAAGTTCAGTGTTCCTTCCACACTGCCTCCAAAATGGTTCACCCCACCTCAAACTTAGTCATCATTTTTTTTGTAATGGACCATGTGCCCCAAACAGTCTATTTTGCTGAAATGCTATCATCCATAAATTTATCTGTTTCCTTGCACTCAGGTATATTTTTCAATCTAAATATTACCTCTCAGAAGAGCAATTTCTATATTTTATATATTCTATCCAAAGAAAATATATTATCATTCAGTTGTGTCTGATTCCTTGGACCATATTTGGGGTTTTCTTGGCAAAGATACTGTAGTCACTTGTCTTTCCCTTTTCCAGTTCATTTTACAGATGAGGATACTGAGGCAAGTACGGTTAAATGACTTTTCAGGGTAAGTAAGCTAGTAAGCTAGTAAGTGTCTGAGGCTGGATTTGGATACAGGAAATCTTCCTGTGTTGTCCTAATTCCAGGCCCAGCACCCTATCCACTGCACCACCTAGCTGCAAAGATAACATACATGCTGTAAGAGGATAGTTCTTTCATAGAAAAGAAGTCAGAAGACTAACTGTAAACTATGGTTAGGTGATACTTTTATGAGGTGCAAATGAGTTGTATGAATTTTAAAAGAGAACAAATAAAAAAAATAGAATGATAGGCCAAACCTCAGTCAGTTCATTGTATCTAGGAGACAGACTCAAAGAGGAGCCCAGCTTCTGTTGAATGGAGAAGAAGCATAGAGCTGGAGAGAAAAGCTGCTGAAAGAAGCCAGAGCGGTAGAACTTTTAATACTGAAGTGTTTTGCCAAGACCACTATCTCTTGCTGGGCGTTCAAAACTAGCCCCCCCCAAAAAAACAAACCTAACTAAAGAAAATTACATATCTTTTTATACTATTTTACTTCTTCCAGAGTGGAGAGGGGATATTTCTAGCAGGAAAACCCACTGGACCAACAGTCTGTAGTAGAGTGAAGGACACCATTTCCATGAGGAGAATCTTGTCCAGAGATGTTTTCAAACTGTACACTTGCAAAAGAGCAAGACTCCCTAAATGCAGGGACTATTTCATTTTTGTCTTTGTATCCAGTGCCTAGCTCATTGTAGGCACAAAAGAAATGTTTTTGATTGATCAATGATTGATCCACTGTCCTCTAACCCCTGAATCTACTGTCCTCTTGTCCTTTTAAAACTCATGTCTTAGGGGCGGCTAGGTGGTGCAGTGGATAAAGCACCGGCCCTGGAGTCAGGAGTACCTGGGTTCAAATCTGATCTCAGACACTTAATAATTACCTAGCTGTGTGGCCTTGGGCAAGCCACTTAACCCCATTTGCCTTGTCAAAATCTAAAAAAACCAAAAAAACCCCACCAACTCATGTCTTGCAAAATCCTGGAATACCCTACTATTTACCTTCTCTTTACTTACTCTACATTGAATGTTTCTGGAGAAAGTCACACATCTATGTTGACTTAGTCCATTACAAATTTATGTTGTCAAATCTCAACTGTGACATATTGTCTGGTAATCCTTTTGTTGTTCCCTGATTGACTATTACAATCTCTGAAACAGTGGTTCCAAAGTTGCTCTTTTCCCCTCAGGCCTTCTGTACCACTTTCCATCCTCTCACTCCAAGTAAAGGAGTTCTACCTTCTAACTTACTAAGAAAATTGAGGTCAATGGCTAAGAGTTTCTTATCCTTCCCTATTTTGTATCTCAAAACTTCTCTAATAGCTTTTACATTTTATTTTCTTCTTTATCAATCTTGGA
Source organism: Macrotis lagotis (assembly GCF_037893015.1). Lineage (NCBI taxonomy): Eukaryota > Metazoa > Chordata > Mammalia > Peramelemorphia > Peramelidae > Macrotis > Macrotis lagotis. The sequence continues at coordinate 227,700,332 of NC_133660.1, read as the reverse complement.
AAAAGAGGTAGGCTTCCTTCCTATTGTCTGTCTCTATCAGTAGCCCCACCATTCTCACAGCCACCTGAGTGCAACATCTAACTTCTCCCTCTTTCTCATTCCCTATCTTCAATCAGTTACCAGTTCCCATTGGTTCTTTTTTTTTTATCCTGAGGTGATTGGAGCGAAGATTTGAACTCAGGTCTTCCTGACTCCAGAGTCAGCAATCTATCCATTTCTTCACCTAGATGCTCCTCTTTCTTCATTCATAATATCTCTCATATCCAGAGGAGTGCTAGAGCCAGTTAGTAACAGTCAATTATTCAATTTTCATGATGAGCATTTATACCTGGGAAATCAGCAATTGAGAAAAATCAGTTTTTTTATTGTCTAGACTTTAAAAAGTTATAGAGGAATGTTAATGGTACAAATCAAACTCAAAAATGTCATTCATTTTTTTTTGCTCAAAAAATTACATTTACCTGCACACCCTTGCAGCAGATTTTTTCTTGATATTCTATTACCCTAGATTGTCTTTTCATCAGCTCATAGCAGTATCCCCATAACAAACTCCTAGATATTCCTGCTTCTTTTTTTGCCTCTCCAATTCACCTTGCATATTGTTGCCTCATTAATCTCTAACCTTTCCTTGTGCCCTCTATTTGGAAACTTTCGGTAACTTCCTTTCTCCTACATCAACTGCTCTGCCTCTGTAATCTGGTGTTCCCTGTATACCTAACCAAGCTAATTTCCAGTTAGCAATATGTTTCTTCTTTAAGCAGGCTGGACTCCTTTGAGTCTTGAAAATTCCATCCTTGCCATTTCAAATGGAATACCCTCAAAAAAAAAATAAAAGGGCAGCTAGGTGATGCAGTGGATAGAGCACCAGCCCTGAAATCAGGAGGACCTGAGTTCAAATATGACCAGACACTTAATAATTGCCTAGTTGTGTGACCTTGGGCAAGCCACTTAACCCCATTGCCTTGCAAAAAACACAAATAAAAAAATCAAATGGAATGCCCTCTCTGTTCTCTTCTACCTGTCCTAATCGTATTCATCCCTCAGGGACCAACCCAACTCTCATCACTTCCACAAAACATTTCCTGCTTATTTATTGTCTCCACCACAATATATTTGCATGAGCTGAAACATACAAAATGATTTTGTCATGGTAGGGAACCTCACCAGTGACAAAATTCCCTCTTTCAATGAAATTCATGACTGTTCTACAACTTTCAGTCTTGAGCTTAATGTTATGTATTTTCAATCGAGTCCTCACTGTTGCATGGAAACCTTTTTTATTCTCTTCTAATTAACTCTATTACAACTCCCATGACATCTGTTCCAAAACTTCTCTCCTCAAGCTTCCCACATCACTAGCTCCCAGGATCCCTCTCAGCAGAGCATCTTTCTTCTTGCCTTTACTTATCTATTTGTCATCTATTTGTGGGCAGTTTCTTTTCCCTTTACCTCAAAACTCCTTGACTTATACTCTAATGTCTCCTGACTCTGGGCAATTGCTCTGGTTCTCTCCTCTGCCTGTAATGTTCTGTCTTCTTATTTCTACCTCCTGGCTTCCCTGCCTTCTTTTGAGTCTCAATTAAAATTCCATCTTCTAAAGTAAGCCTTTCCCAATCCCTCTTGATTCCAGTGCCTTTCTTCTGTTAATGATTTCCTATTTATTTTGTATATAGTTTGTCTGTACATATTTGTTCAATGTCTCCTCATTAGGGAGCTTCTTGAGGTCAGGGACTGGCTTCTGTCTCCTTTTATATTCCCCAGAGCTTAGCCTAGCAGAGAGTAAAAGCTTAATAATATATATTTATTGATTGACTGACTGAACTCATCTCTTCCTCCTAAACTCAACTCTTCATTGACATTTTCTCTTCTTATTGTGGACGTCATGATTCTCCCTATGCTTGAAACTTCAGTGTTATCATTGTCTCTTTCTTCTCCTTTCCCCAGTTGCCTTCTGCCCCACAGCTAACTAGTTGCGAAGTCTTTTCAATTCTATCTTCACATCATTTCTTGCATCTGTTCCCTTTCTTCTTGCACAGCCAACATCCTGGATCAGGTCACCATCACTTCTTACCAGGACAATTACAATAACCTCTTCCTTGATGTTCCTGAATCCTCCATGGAGCTATCAAACTATTCTGCTCTTCAACAATCTCTCTTTTGCCTGTAGGATCAAATAGACACTCCTCAGCATGGTATTTTGAGTTCTTCAGAGTCTAGTTCCAGCCTACTTTTCCAGAATTCTTATGCTCTATTTTCCAATCACACTGGCCTAGTTACTATTTCGTGAACTCAAATTGTCTGTCTTCGCATAGGTTGTCCTCCATACTTAGAATGCATTCCCTCCTTCACCTTCATTTCATTTCCTTCTTGAATCGGCTCAGGTGTGTCCTTCAGGAGACAAAACACTACATCGAGCCTTTTAGAAAGTCCCACTTCTCAAGGCGGTGTGACCTCTGATCATTGTCCTTTATGATAGCCTTTGCCTGGCCCTCAGACTGTGCAGCCCTCCTCAACCCTTTAGCCCCTAAAGAAATAGAAAGTCCAGGGGTGCAAAAACATTACTCCTGGCTCTTAGAAGCTGCTGCAGCACATGTTACAAGTGTAAAGATAACTGACAAGACAAGTTAACAAACAATAATGAAGGTGTTGGATTATTTTATCTCTAAACCCTCTTTCCTAACTACCAAATGAGGGATGAAAACAATGTGTTCAGGTGGATGTTGGGGAAGTAGGGATCAGAAGAGATCAGTTCCAACTAGGGTGATCATGGAAAGCCATACCAGGGAGTTAGTGCATCAGTTGAATGTTGATGGTGGGAAGGATTTAGATAAATGGATGAGAGGTGAGGGAATTTCATACAGTAGGAAATACATAAGCAAAATAGACAGGTGGAAAAATGCAACATATGTTCTATGGGCAATAAATAAACTAGTTAGTTGAAGGGAAGACTCTGTGTAGTAAATGAAGCTGGAAATGTAACATGGAAACAGACTACAGAGGGTCTTGAATGCCAAGCTAATGAGGTTGAAGTTTCTCTTGTAGGGGAGCCAGTGAAAACTTTTGAACAGCTGTGGCAATTCGAAAATTGTTTGAGAAAGGTTCTGACTCTGCATTTGTCTTTTTTCCCCCAACTATATTGTAAATTATTTGAGGGTATGATTGAACCTTTATCTGTGGCTTCTTGTAATTCTTAGTGTAAGGAAATATACACTTAGCAGATTTTGACAATTGTGACACTGGTATATTTAGAAAATACTAAGAAAGCAGCCTGCAAAGAAAAGGCATTTGGGTAATAGGGTAAAGAGAATATATTTTTCGGAAACTAATTTGATTGGAATTAATAGTTGGGAAACCCAAAACCTCAGAATTGTTTTATGATTATGAGAGAAATCTACATTGCCTAACTGTGGCTTAACTGGAACAAATGATGATTTGGTGAATCCACTTGAGATAAAAGTGAAGTCTTTCACTGAGGGGACTCTGCTTTGAACTAGGAAGGGTTGACTGAGAAAAGATCTGAGTCTGGTAGAAGAAAAGACTTTCTCTTCCCTTCTCCTTTCCCTCGCTCTCCCCCTCTCCATTGCCCCCTGCTGCCTAGTAGTAGTAGGCAGCACAAACCCAAATCCCTTCGGAATTCTACCAAGGAAGCAGAACTGGAAAAGTACTACAAATCTCAGGCTGAGTCTCTACTCTTCCCGAAAGAGTATAACACAACCTTGGAAATGAAGAGGAGTGATCTGTTTATCAGATCACTGTATATCAGATCACCAGCCATGAAGGAACTCAGCTGGGCAGTAAAACTATTCATTCAGCACCATGACCATCAATGAAAATTGTGTAGACTACCCCTGAGGAAAAGGAAGGACCTCAAGCCTGCGGTTCTGGAATCATCATTTGCCCTGAGTGCATGTGTTCTCTACATGACCATAGTCATTTAAGTTTGTACCCTCTCTGTCTGACAGACATTGTAATGCTTTGGGGCAGGAGGGAGAAGGGGAAACAGTGTACTTCAGGTTTGTGGAATGTCAGTTATTTTTCTTTGCCTTATGTTGAGTTGTTTTGATTAAGTGTTCATGGAGTCAGATGATTGATTTGTTGTATAAGCACACTAGTAGGGACCTGGGATCTACAACATAGCGTAACCAAGTTTATCTCCCTAGAGATAACCTAGGTCATCTCCTCCACAACTTTAGGGTGAGTGCAAATTGGGTGAGCTCTCCAGAGCTCCAAAGAAATAGAGAAAGGGGTCACACACTCAATATATCAATATAGGCCAAGTCACACAGAAGTTTCTATTGATTGATAGATTGATTAATGAGGACTCTGAGGATTTTCAAAGGACAATCTCACCTACTTTAGTTCACCAGGATCTAATCCTGCTACAAAACCTATGGGACATGTGTTTTCTTTAGTCTAGAGAATTGCTGACTCTTTTAAGCAAACTGGGAAACAGCTGTCTTTTAGGTTAAAACTAAATCAAGAAGTTTGGAGTGTGATCTCAGTCACCATATGGGATTCTACTTACACTATTTGTTCTGTCTAAGGTAAGCAGTACTTTCAACAAGTTGCAATAACACAACTAGCCACTAGTGAACACTTAAAAGCTGGGCTTTTCCTCTTAATGATGATGACCAGGGGCTTTTATCTTTCACTATCATTGTTGTAACCACCACCATCATTTATAGTATAGTATGTGCCAAAAGCTAGGTGGTGCAATGAATAGTTAGAGTCAGGAAGACCTGAGTTCAAATGTGGTTTCAGAAACCTACTAGCTATATGACCCTGAGCGAAGCACTTAATCCTATTTGCCTCTATAATTCTTAATGTAAGGAAATACACTTATCAGATTTTGACAATTTTTTCTGATTGAAAGGGATAATATGTGATACCTATATATTTGGAAAATACTAAGAAAGCAGCCTGCAAAGAAAAGACATTTTGGTAATAGGGTAAAGAGAATATATTTTTCAGAAACTGATTTACATATGGTTGATTGGAATTAATAGTTGGGAAACCCAAACCTGAGAATTGTTTTATGATGATTAGAGAAATGTACATTGACTGACTGTTGCTTAGCTGGAACAAATGGTGATTTGGTTCATCCACTTGAGATAGAAGTAAGGTCTCTCTTCCTTAAATGTAAAATAAGTGAGGGGCAGCTAGGTAGTGAAATGGAAAGAGCACTGGCCCTGGAGTCAGGAGTACCTGAGTTCAAATTTGACCTCAGACACTTAATAATTACCTAGCTGTGTGGCCTTGGGCAAGCTACTTAGCCCCATTGCCTTGCAAAAAAAAAGCCCTAAAAAAATGTAAAATAAGTGAATGGCAAACCACTCCAGCATCTTTGCCAAGAAAACTCCAAATGGTGTCACAAAGAGTCTGAAAGTTGAAAAACAACAATTATCTGCTAAGCATTTTACAAACATTGAGGAAACTGAGACAAACAGATTAATTGACTTGTCCAACATCACACAGCTAGTGATTATCTGAAGTCAAATTTGAACTCAGGTCTTCCTGACACTAGACCTAGTGCTCCACCTAACTGCGTCTCACCACTTCTGCAAGGAGACAAGTTTAACCCTTGTCTTTGCCACTGCACCATAAGTTCACATCCGGAGATGATCAATAAAATATCAAAAAGAACAATTGCTAGAGTTATCCTAGCTCTGCTTTCATTTCTTAGACTATTTCATTCTCAGCTTCTCTCCCATGTTAGCACATGGATTACTGCAATTTTAATATACATGAAATTAAAGTTTAGTAAATATAGAAAAGCACTGAGATGAACCTCTATTTAATATAAAAATCGAACCTATCTCATTGAGTTGCTGTGAAGATCAAATGAGATCATATTTGCAAAGCTCTTAATACTAAACTCATAGTAGATGTTTAATAAATGATACTTCCTTCCCCATGGATATTCTTCTTTCACTCCATCAGTTCATAGAATATTGGGGGTGAGTTGGAAGACTTTCATGAAGTACCTTAGGTATTAAGGAAAGTAGATTGTGGTTGATCTCCCCATGAAGCCAGGCTCAGCCCTGTGTGATCCTGCAGGTGTCTCTCCTTCCTGCCACATTAGTTTTATCTCACCTCCACCTGGAAGCCCTTAAAAGAGGATCATAAATTATTTATACTCTTTTTATAATATTCTCTGTTACAAATTATCTAGTGCCTAATTCCTTTGCCACAGAAAGGTCCTAGAATTTGATTTACCTTGTTCCCCTCTAAATTATCTAGGCAAAGATTTTAAAAGGCAGAGGAGAGAGAGAGAGAGAGAGAGAGAGAGAGAGAGAGAGAGAGAGAGAGAGAGAGAGAGAGAAGCAAAACTCCCTCAGGTTTTATCTGTATAGTGGTTTAATGTTAAATGTATTTTATAATGATAGCTTTCACCCATGCTCAGTTGCCATTTTTGGAGACTATACAGAAGTTCAGGATGGGGATAGGGGCACATTTTCCAGTCATGTATGATTCATCTATGAGAGCCCCCAAATGGTTCCTGAACCAGAGCTGAGTCGCCAAGTACTGTTAAAACATGAGACAATTTCCATCTGGCACTCTGTCATCAACGGCAATAAGATATGGTTCCATTGACGGATGGACAAAAAGAGTCCTGCCTTCATGATACCTTTAAAGGGTATCTAGGGTCATATTGGAATGGGGACGGGGAAGAGATACTTAACCAGAGCAGCTTCCACCAAAACTGGCTGCTTTTACCTCTTTTTTGCATTTCTTTTCCTTGAGCAGGTGATTTTGTGAGTGTCAAGAAGTTGGAAAGTATGTCACTGCAGCATTGGTATCATCTCCCAGCACAGCACTGGTAACAACATTCACCAACATGGCAGAAGCTTGGCAGTAGAGAGAGACCACCAGGAAAAGGACTGGTCAGCTTTGCCCTTTCAGTGGCAGGCCAATAATGGGAACTGATGAGAATTGCCAAGCATAGTGAGATGTGAAGTGGCTAATTAACAGCTTTTCAAATTACACTATGTCTTGATAAGACTTACAAATCACCCTCCCAACAGATTGTACCCATAGTTAAATCAATTAAAATAATAATTAATTGACTGAATCCTGTTTAAATCATTCTGAGTATGTACAGTTATTCTTCTGGATCTCACGTCACATTCCAGATCCATACTTCATTCATGTTGTATATTGGCCATCTCACTTTAAATTTTTGCTGACCTTTTAGGTAATTCCTTGCACTTTGGAGGCATAACTGTTACTGCAATTAGCAACTTATCTCAAGATAACAGGGTGGGCATTTATTAAGCCTATTCGTATGAGAATGAGAATCTGAATCTCCTAGTCATTATTTCTGGCTTCCTTAACAATGAACTCAGTGCAGGACTGCATCTCTAGGTAAAGACAGAAAAGAGGAAAACTCCAGTCCCTGTACTTCCAGCAGTGGTTGGTTCCTCTAGGCTAAATCATTCCCAGACTGAACTAGATAAAGTTGATTTACTATAAATAGATAAGAGCCACATTACCTTCAATAACCCCTCCCACAGAAATTATGAATATTGTTACAATTTCTTTAAGAGTGAATAAAGTCTTGGGGAAAGACAGTTTAACTGACAGTTAAGGAGTTCATTATCAATCTTAGACTTTATGTGACACAGAGAGAAAAGGACTAAGATTTGAATAACTGAATGATAAAAATCTACCTATAGTTGGGATATAGCAAAGTAACTTTGATATTTCTTTAAGGTCAACAGGAAAGGCACTGGGATATTCCCACAATTTCATGGAGTGTCAGCATCAATTCATTGTAATTCCACTTTATTTAAAGCAATGGCTGCATGTCATAAGCAAAAAAAAGCTGAGACTCAATTTCAGCATGCTTGGACCATCCATGTAGCTTGTACAGAAGCTCTTGTGATATAAAAATAGGGGAAGACCATGCCACCCTGAGAATGTTAGCCATTCAAACTCAGAAATGGGTCTTGGAAAGTTTAGCTTTGGTGACTCTCCGGTGCCAGAAAAATGGAAGCACCAGTAGAAATAGAAGTTCTGAAAGAGAAATGTGTTCTCATTACATGAGTGGGAAGTGGGAAGATACTTAAGGAGCCACTCATAGAACATAATTTACTGGTTCCCAACTGTTTTGAAAACAATAAAAGAAGATTCCTTTATCTGTGATAGAATAGACCTAAAACCATCTAAAAGAACCGTTGGTTAATGGCATCATTACAGCCCTATTAGTGGTCCAGTATTCCAATTATGTATCACCTGTAGTGGCTGTACAGATGAAAAGGGAAAGGGGAAAATAAGAATATGTTGGACTAGCAGATTCAGAGCACAAGAACTAAAAGGAATTAGTACAACAATGCCAAGAATCCAAGATCCCATTTCCTTTTAAAGATTTGGTGTGCATCATCTCTGTGGGATGGTGTTACAGAACTTTATTGAAATTCACTAATAATAGATTCATAATGGATTCCTAAAGAAAATTAGGGATGTTTTTGGTAATTACAGTTAGATATTATTACATTGTGGGAGGGAACTCTATGTAATATGACTCTTCCCCACAGTGGCCCTTGGTGGCTCAGTGATGGCATTTCTTGTGTTTTCCCAAGCTCCTATGGGGTCAGGACTTTCTATGTTCTGTCCTATTCTGGTTCAGAGATTAGCCAAGATACCTGGGAACTTAATAAGTATGGGATGATGTTGACTAAAGCAACCTATTTCAAGGTACTTGGGAGATGGCAGTAAATTGCTTGGTCCAAGATCTAGATCTTTTTGTGAATGTTTTTAGAACAAACAAGGGTGAGGTTTTTATAAGGAAGAGATCCTAGGCATGGGAGACAAGAGAGTGAATGGGGAAAGCAGGTGTAAGGAAGCTATGGTGAGGATTAATAAAGATGTGAGAATGGTGTGAATGTAAGAGGATGCCACATGAGAATGAACCATGTTCCCAGGCAACCCTATCTCTGGGACCCCTGGATTTCTACCCTATAGATCTCAACTTTGCCAGTTCTCCCTTTCCAGACATATTCCATGTCAATCGTCTTTCCACAACCTTCTAGTCTAGTCAAAATGGGCAATAAGGGGAGGCTAGGTGGTGCAGTGGATAGAGCACCTGGCCCTGGAGTCAGGAGTACCTGAGTTCAAATCTGGCTTCAGACACTTAATAATTACCTAGCTGTATGGCCTTGGACCACTTAACCCCATTGCCTTGCAAAAACCTTTAAAAAAGAGGGCAATAAGTCTTGTGGCATGGGTCAGACTTGGATCCAGAATCATCCAGTTTTGAATTTAATCTCAGACACCTTTTATGTATGTAATGTTGAACAAGTCACTTAAATTCTCTCAGCCTCAGTTTCTTCATTTGTAAAATGGGAATGATAATATCACCCACCTCACAGGGTAATCATTAGGATCAAATGAGATGATAATAAGAAGTAGCATTTAACGCTTTAAACTTTATAAAGTGCTTTTCCTGCCTGATTTCATTTGCTAGAGGCAGGGTGGCTAAGTGAATAGGTATCAAGGAGACTTGGTCTCAAATCCTGTCTCAGATACTTATTACCTGTGTGACTCTGGGTAAGTCACTAAACTAGTCTGTTATTCAGTTTACTCATCTATCAGATGAGGGAGTTGGGTTCAATGACCCAATAACCACTAAGATCCTTTCCAGCTTCAAAGCTATGATTGTCAGTATATCTATAATAATAATAATAATAATAATAATAATTGTCCTTCATTCTTGAAGAAGACCATGACATAAAGGAGGTGATATCATGACAAGCACATGAATTGGATTTGAGTGAGGGGAGGCTGTGCTAGGTCACCAGCCTCAGTTTCTCCTCCAGAGCCCTCTGGGTCCAATAGCCAGATATGGATCAGGATGACTGGAGATGACCTTGGATGCCAGGCAATCAGGGTTAAGTAACTTGCCCAAGGTTACACAGCTAGTAAGTGTCAGAGACTGGAGTCAAACTCCAGCCCTCCTGATTCCAAAGCCAGTGCTTTATCCACCGTGCCATCCAACTGCCCATAGAGTATCTATTAATAATGCACATATGGTGCTTTGTAAACTTTAAAGCACTATATAAGTATCAGCTATTGTCATTGTGTTTACTAGTCATCCTTCAAGTTCACCGCCCCATCTCTTATCCCCACACTCCAAATACACTCAGGTCTTGCTTCTGATTTCCCCATCCTCTTCTTCAGACCAAGTTCAGATGGCACCTCCTCCTGGAAGGCTTTCTGATAGTCTTCAGTAGTTAGTACTACCGTTCTCCTTTTTATATTTATTTGTCTGAAAACGTGTTTTCTCTTTATCCTTATCATGCTGAATGCATATATCTCAAGAGCAAGATCATAGGATCACATATTTACTACTTCAAATAGCATCCAGTCCAACCCTCCCATTTTTTTTTGCAAGGCAATGGGGTTAAGTGGCTTGCCCAAGGCCACACAGCTAGGTAATTATTAAGTGTCTGAGGCTGGATTTGAACCCAGGTACTCCTGACTCCAGGGCCAGGTGCTCTATCCACTGTGACACCTAGCTGCCCCTAACCCTCCCATTTTTCAGATGAAGAAACTGAAATGCAGAGAAATAAAATGACTTGTCCAAAGTCACCCAAGGAGGGAGGACCTGGACACCAAGTCATCCAAATCCAGAGACAATGCTCATTTCTTAATTTTTTTTGTCTTTGTATCTATCTCTATAACCTTATACATAGGAGCTAGTTTGCTTAATGAATGGCTATAGAACTGAATAGCATTGAACTTGCTCCTCAAAGATCTGATTGGTGGTGGTCAAAGAAGGGTAACACCCATGACCAGCACTGTGGTATTGGACAGGGTGGATTTCACACGATAGAATTAAGGCCACCAGGGCATCACTGGCTCTTCTCTTCTCCCTCAAACCCTGCTCTACTCACAGATTTTCAGTTACCCTGTCCTATTTTTCCTTCCTTTTTAGATCAGAGAGCCTCAGACTTAGAGGGGCCTCAGAGACCAGACCATCTAGACCAGCAGGCAACTCTTCTCCAACACAGCCTATAAGTGGGCAACCAAGCATTTATTGATGATCTTTACTGGAGAATTCACTACATCCTCAGACATTTCCTTCCCCCTTGGGCCTATTCTCATTCTTAGGAAGTTAATTTCTTAAATAAAATGTACATTAGCTTCAATATCCTCTCCCCATTGTTCTTAACTTGGTCCTCTAGAGTTTTCACTTTTCTTCAAGAAACAACCTTTTTCAAATGCTTGAAGATAGCTATAAGGTCCCCACTGTATTTTCTCAGCTAAAATTCCTAATTCACAGCATCATAGATTTAGAAATTGAAGGGAATTCAGATTTCATATAGTTCAGCCCCCTAATTTCACAAATAAGGAAACTGGGCCCAAGAAAAGTAAAGTGACTTGCTTAAGATCAAATAGATATTAAATGATAGACCTGAATCATCTCTGAATCCAGAACACTTTATATTTTATCATAGTACCTCTCAAAGTTATCATGATTTCAAGAATCTTGCTGTCCTGGCCCACTGTATCCTCCCCAACTTATCAATGTCCTCCGTAAAATATAGATTGAATAAAGTATCCAAGACATGCTGTGACCACAGCAGAGTGTAGTGTGAGACAATTATCTTGCTCAAATTCTTTGTTTTGGGGTTTTTTTTGAGGAAATTGGGGGTTAAGTGATTTACCCAGGGTCACACAGCTGAGATTGGATTTGAACTCGGGTCCTCCTGATTTGGGGACTGGTGCTCTATCCACTAGGCCACCTAGCTGTCTCTACTTTACCATTCCTTATGTAGCCTGAGATCAAATCTGCTTTGTGGACCACATCACACTTGACTCATGCAAAAACTTGCAGGTGATCTACTATCTCACCCTACTTTTTCCATCTTTTGGAGTTTAGTTTTAATTCCAAATAGAAGACTTAAATTGTTAGTTCTTTGAGGGCAGGAACTATTTTTACCTCATTCTATATATCCCTTTCATAGTAAGGGCTTAATAATTGTTTATTCATTGGTTGTTACCACACCCTAGGATCTGTGACTCCCTCCAATGATAAAAATAACTCTCCCTTCATACCTTTTCATCTTGCCAATGCCTTCCCATAACTTCTCCACCAGAAGTAGAAATAATGTGCTCAGGTTCCCTTTTTTTTTTCTCACAAGATTGATCAGAGAACTCCTTCATCAGTGTGATAAGCTTAGTAGATGATGAGACTTTATCTGGAACCTCTCTCCCCATGGAAGACAGACATGCCCATCGATGGGTCTTAGTTAAGATAAAAGATGACCACTTCTGATTACATTTTAGTATATTTTGAATTTGCTAGTTTAGAAACACACCACATAGTCACTTTAGAGAACATAAATTTCTTTTTTTTTTTTTTTAGATTTTTCAAGGCAATGGGGTTAAGTGGCTTGCCCAAGGCCACACAGCTAGGTAATTATTAAGTGTCTGAGGTCAGATTTGAACCCAGGTATTCCTGATTCCGAGGCTGGTGTTCTATTCACTGTGCCACCTAGCCGCCCCCGAGAACATAAATTTCAATAACTAAAACTGCCCCCAAGGTGATTTGGTTGGTTCAAGCCTTTGGGGAAATGTATTTTTATGGAAAGGAGATCCATCTCCTCTGCTAGTCTACTGTTGAACTACTACTCATCACTTCTTTCTATCTTTTACCTTTCTTCTAGAGAATAGTAGCAAGGACACTTTTCCATTCCAATACTTTTTCATTCCAGAGCTATTAATGTCTATCAGAGTCAAAGTCATGAAACTCAGGCAGCTAGGTGGTACACTGGATAGAACACCAACCCTGGAGTCAGGAGGACCCCAACCTCAGATACTTGATAATTACCTAGCTGTGTGACCTTGGACAAGTCATTGCCTTGCAAAAAACAAAAAAAAGGTCATGAAACTTGCACATACATGCAGCCAAAAAAGTAGTGTTCTTGATAATGGACTTTATCCATCAAAGGAATAACAGAAGCCTGGGTTCTTGGTAATGTCCTGGAACTACATATGTTCACCCACATGATCACTGGAAGTTGATAGAGCATTGTCTTTTTGGAATCCCTGCCTCTTAGTTGGAGGGGAGATTTTATTTTTTTGGTATCCATGGTGACAGAATCCAGACTTCTAGTCAGAGAAGAGGTACTGCTTGTATGATGGAGATTGCTTCATAACTAAAGCCATAACATAAAGAGACAAAAGACTAGTATTTTTCTTCCTACTGTTACCTCAAGTTATTCAGATAGCACTGGTCCAGTGGGAAGGAGACTGCCTGTCCAGCAGCCCTAAAGGGTGTTGTTGACCTTTCAGAGGAAGGCTAAATTACAGGGTAGCACTATAAATATTGGAAAGACTATGAAGGACCCTATCGGAAATCTATAGATTAACTGAAATATCAGGATGCTTTACTACTAACAACTCCTGCTTCCTTCCTTTCCAGAGAAATCAAACCTCGGAGAAGTTACTGAGTCAAAATGATTTGGGGAACTTAATGAAAAAATAATAGCCAATAGACAGGTAGGAGAATTGTGTTGATTGCTTATAAACTACTGTGAGTCCTTTGGGTTTTTTGGACCTGTTTATATGTTTCAATATGAATTCCTTTTGCATTTTCTATGAGATGAATTAAAGGTGGTACTATATTTGATAATGTATTTGTTAAATGAAGTGCTTATATAGAAGTTGGAAATGTAGACATGAGTTATAAATGTCACAGAGATTTCACAGAGTAAACTCTAAGGGAAATAAACCAAAGAGAGATTGATCTTTTAGAAATTACCCAAAGACTGAATCTGGTCCATGTGAACCCAGAGTTTAAGCAGCCCTCCCACATGTTTTGGACTCTAAATTTCTTGATATTGCTGAAGTACCAGTACAACATATTGTCTTTTGTTCTGGCATCACAGCCAGGCTTCTTTTTTTCTGTTAATATATTTCACAGATGTGGAATTGAAAGTTGCTCATTTAGTGCAACTCACCCTGATTTTCTGGGTGAGGAAACAAGCCCAGAGAGTTGAAATAATATGCCAAAGAACACAGTAAATAACAAAATCAGGATCTGAATCCAGATCCTCTGACTCGAAAGTTAATGTTGCATCTCCCAAATAGATTTGTCATTGTTAACCTGCTACAGCCTATCCCCACCTTCCATGCAACATCTCTTAGGTGTCATCTAGGAGAATTAAATTTTAAATTTATACCTACCAAACTTCATCTTATTAGAACTGGACTAATGTTATATCATGTAAATTACTGCAGGGATCCTGCTTCTATCAACCAACCTATTAGCTATCTCTTCCAGTTTTATGTCTTATACAAATTTATACTTAAATTTTCCATTATATCAACATTATTGATATGTTAAACAGTACGAAGGTAGGAAAGATCCCTATGATGCCACATTAGAGTCTGACCAAACTGCCTTTGAACCATTATAAAAAACTTATTTTTTTAGCCTACATATTTTTTTTAGGTTTTGCAAAACAAATGGGGTTAAGTGGCTTGCCCAAGGTCACACAGCTAGGTCATTATTATTAAGTGTCTGAGGTCGGATTTGAACCCAGTTCCTCCCTACTCCAAGGCCAGTGCTCTATCCACTGCACCACCTAGCTGCCCCTAGCCTACATCTTCCTATCTTGTCTGTGAAAAATGGTATATGAGACTTTGTTAAATGCTTTCCTGAATTATAGGTAGACCATATCTGTAACACTTCCCTGATCTACAAGTCCAATAGCTCTGTCCAAAAAATAGAAATGCAATTAGTTAGTCTGGTCTGACCTGATCATGTTTAAACCATGTTGGTTCTTTAGGATCATCATTTCCTTTTCCAAATGTCCACTTATCATCTCTTTAATGGATTATATGAATAATGGAATCCCTTTCAGAACCTTATAGGAGCTCCTATTTCCCTCTCCTCATTGTTGAATTTTGCTAAGAATCTGAATAAAACTCATTGGCCTATAGTTTGCAGACTCTTTTTTTCCCATCTTTTTTGAAAGTTGAGGCATTTACTCTTCTGAAGTTCTAGAAGACTTCTATTTTTCACAACGTTTGAAAGACCATTAACATTGATCAGACATCACATTAGCCAATTCTCAGTACTGTGGAATGTAATTCAATTGCTACCAACAGGGAGAGTAACCAAGCCAGCCCAGTTGAAGTAGCAAAGCAGGCTGTGGGAAAGATAGGAGGCAGTATATGCCAGATAAATCAAATCACCACTACTTAGAACACTACTCTGCTTCAGAACTTGATAGAGACATCCCAAGACCCTAAACTCAAGAACCTGGGGAATAATATTACCCTTCAGCCCTACTGGTTCTGATTCCAAGGATCCCACAGCTATCACTGGAGAGAGTAATCACTATGGAAAAGGGGCCATCTTCCTTGACACCACCAACACCAACTGGCAATTAAGACCAAGAACATTAGGAATGGCAACATGCTCCAGACCACCAGTACTACTTTCTGTCCAGTCATAAAAGCCATCATCCAGTGAAGCAACACTTTTCCCACAAGTGACTTGAATTGGTCCATAGAAATGGTATTAAATAATATTAATTAGCAGCTGCTTTGCCTTGGTACTCTAAAGACTATGGGACCTTTCTATCTGAATCTCAGTTGAAGACTTCTATTTATGTTATCTCCTCAATTAGAATAAGCTCCTTGAAAACTGGCTGCCTTAATTTTCTCTTTGTATCCCCAATATTTAGCAGAATTCTTTGAATATAGCAAATACTTAATGAGTAAATTCATTCATTCATCTTGGCCTAATGCTTCAAATTTGTCAGGGACAGCTAGCGTTCTCTTATTATCTCCTTACTTGTCTTAGGATTTTGTCTAGGCTTTTCTTTTCCTCTGCATTTTTTTCTTATCTATCGGTGCCAATGAAGAGCAAGAAGGTAAAGGGGAATTGTCTGTGACATTTCATATAAAAGCAATTGTCTAAGCTCAATCTAATGTCACACTTTGAGGGCAACAGCTGAAAAGAAAGACACTGGTGTACAGGAAAGAAAAGAGATGACAAACTCAGGGGAATTGTTGTTCTTTTGATCTGATGGGAACTCTCTCACCTTGGGAAAAGATTCCAGAGATGCCATCTTAACCACAAATTTTGGACCTCCTCTCTACCTCTATTTCTGTCTCCGTCTGTCTCTGTCTCTGTCTCTTTTTCTATCTCTTTCTCTGCATCTGTCTCTGTCTTTCTCTTCCTCTATTTCTGTCTCCCTTTATCTCTGCTGATACAACGGACACAATACAAATCCAAAATACAAATCTCTGAGTCATGAATGACCACATCTTAGGCTCCCTCAATTTTCACTTGATTGCTTGATCTGGAACTAAGCCAGGAATATCTGTACATGCTCCAACAGTGGCCTCTCATTGGTCAGTCCAACTTTGCTATATTAAACTAAGTAGTTAAACTAATTGAGCCAATTCTCATCTTTATAAACAACCATTTCCATACTTGCTGTTGTGAATTGAAATTTTCCCAATATCAATTAACAAGCATTAGGCAATGTATGTTTATATGATCCTTTATTTACCTCGCCTCAGAAAGAAGTCGTTAGACTTTCCCTCTCTCCACTCAGAAGTATAGGGCACGTACTATAAATATGTATATCTATACATACATCTCTCTCTCTCTCTCTCTCTCTCTATCTATCTATCTATCTATATATATATATATATATATATATAAAACAAAAGAGATTTAAAAAGAGAAAAAAAATATAAGGAAGTGACACTGGAAGCCAATGGGGAGAAAAATGTCAAGATGGTACCTAATCCATGAATTAAGCTGCACTGGTTTACTCTAGTTGGCAGATAAAAGGACTAGGAGAGATAAAATATATAAGTGGAAAGTAGGGGTCAGCTACTAGGCAGATAAAATGACAACGGAGCTGCAGAATGGTGGACACTAAATGATCAGCCAGAGCTGGATGTGGGGTGGGGAGGAAATCTCCAGTTTAAGGAAAACCAGGTATAGGGGACTAGGATAGAGAGGAAGGGAAATTGAGAATTCATATTCCACCCAGAAATGGCCCCGATACTCTAGAACCCTGACCCTGCACCTTATTAATCTAAGTTCTGCTGTAGCAAATTTACTCTAATCTTTATTGAAGGAGTCCTTTAAAGATCATGAAGAAAGTAGACTCTCTGTCTCTCTGTTTCTTTGTCTCTCTGTCCCTGTCTTTCTGTCTCTGTCTCTCTGTCTCTGTGTGTCTGTCTCTCTTCTTTAGCAAATAAACCCGTATATCGAAATCAATAGCAAAAAGTTATATTGAGAGAAAATCTCCCAGGATAGAGTCTTAATGTGATGGGGCTTGATGATGTAAGGTTTTGAGTGCTGGTTCAGTGATGGGGACAATAGGCCAGCTCATTCTTTTACTGCCACCTGGTGGCCAGAGAAGATATCAGCATCCCCCAAGAGTCTCGTTCATAACTTGGGCAGTGCAAGCCTAGAGAGATACTCAGTGGCTCACCCAGATAGTAGGGTGGCATGTTGAACCAAGCCTCCTGATATCACTCATACATGAATAACATCTCTCAAATATGATTCCCTATTTCTATCAAAAGCACCACCATCCTTTTAATCCTCAGTTTGTTCAGGAAATTTCTATTAAGCAGTTTGATATGTGTATGGGAAGTTCTACAAAGAACAGATACAAAGAAAGGCAAATCCCAGGCCCCTGCTTTCAGGAAGCTCCTAGTCTCATGCCAGGCTCACAACCTTGGTATCATCCTTGGCTCGTCACTAGGCTCCAGCCCTATATCAGTTGCCAAACTTTGAGCTATCGATCCACAACATTTCTCAAATCGGACCCCTACTTTCCACTCATGCAGCTGCCATTTTAGTTTAGGCTCTTACCGCCTCTTACCTGACCATTGCAACAGCTTCCTAACTGATCTTCCTAGTAGCAGGTCTCTCATTACTATAGCCCATTTTCTTTTTTTCCTTTTATTTATTTCTTTTTATTAAAGATTTTATTTCAGTTTTACAATTTCCCCCCCCAATCTTACTTCCCTCCCCCCACCCCCCACGGAAAGCAATCTGTCAGTCTTTACTTTGTTTCCATGTTGTACATTGATCCAAATTGAGTGTGATGAAAGAGAAATCACATCCTTAAGGAAGAAACAAAAACTATAAGAGATAACAAGATTAGACAATAAGATATGTTTTCCCCCCTAAATTAAAGGGAATAGTCCTTGAACTTTGTTCAAACTTCACAGCTTTTTATCTGGATACAGATGGTATTCTCCATTGCAGACAGCCCCAAATTGTCCCTGGTTGTTGCACTGATGGAATGAGCAAGTCCATCAAGGTTGATTATCATCCCCATGTTGTTGTTAGGGTGCACAATGTTTTTCTGGTTCTGCTCATCTCACTCAGCATCAGTTCATGCAAATCCTTCCAAGCTTTCCTGAATTCCCATCCCTCCTGGTTTCTAATAGAACAATAGTGTTCCATGACATAATACCACAGTTTGCTAAGCCATTCCCCAATTGAAGGACATTTACTTGATTTCCAATTCTTTGCCACCACAAACAGGGTGTAGCCCATTTTCCAATAACCTCCAGTGACTTCCTAATGCAGCCAGAAATAAATACAAAATGACTGGTTTGGTACTCAAAATTCTTCATAACTTAGCCTTACTTCTTCCCATATACTCTTCGATTCAGAGTCACAGACCTCCAGGCTGTTCCATGATAAAAACACTCCATCTCTCACAGCCCAGGCATTCTCCCCAACTGTCCCCATGCCTGGAATGCTCTCTCTCTTCTATTCTAATCACTGACCTCTGGGGCTTCTTTTAAGTCCCAACTAAAATTATACCTTTTATAGGACTCCTTCTTCATCCCCTCTTAATTCCAAGCCTTCTTTTAATTAGTTCCTATTTATTCTATATTTAGCTTGCTTTGTATAACTTTGTTTGCATGTTGTCATCCCCATTACTTCTTTTTTGTATCCCCAGTGTTAAGCACAGAACTTAGAACATAGTAGGTATTTAATAACTGTTTGATTAGTTTAGAGGTAAATGAAAAGGTAGCCAGCTCTGAACTTTGTGTCCTTGTGTTAATCTCATCTCTCCAATCTTTCCCTGTATATTGCCCCTCTCTATTGAAATTTAATAATTTGTTGTTTGTCCTTCATTTTTGAAAGCAACCAGATGTCCAGGAAGTGATGCCATGACATGCAAGTGAATTGGGTTTGAATGAAGGAGGGCTGTCATCAGTCTCATTTTCTCCTCCTGAGACATCTGGGTCCAATAACCAGATATGTAGATGGCATTCAATACTAGGTCCCAGCTCAAGCTTCACTTACTCATTGTTTGGGTTTTGATGGGTCAGAGTGAGTGAAAATAGCAATTGTTTCTATTCTGGTCAGAATCTCTGAGGGTCTTCTCCTCCCTGATTGACCCTTTTGGGAGGACAAACTAGGCCATCTTTTTCCTCACTTCTTATTTAGTCTTTACTTTCTATTGTTATATGCTAATTGCTATATTCATATATATGCTATATATGAAACCTGTATAGTCTACCAGTGTCATGTCAGGAAACTGAATCACTTCCATTTAAAATGTCTTAGGAAGACTCTGAAGATCACCTGGCAGGAGAAGATGCCATATACTGAGGTCTGTTCTTGAACTAAACTTCCAAGCATTCCAACATTACTACAGAGTGCAACTACAATGGGCTGGACATATTAAGATACCAGATGTGTGCTTACCAAAAAAAAAAAACCAAAATTATTTTATGGAGAACTCATATAGGGCAAGCACTCACAAGGGGGTCAGAAGAAGTGGTATTGAGACACCCTAAAGGTCTCTCTTAAGAACTTTAAAATTGATTATACAGCATGGGAGATGCTGGTACAGGCCTGCCCAATATGGCGTGCCCTCATCAGTGAAGGGGCTGTACTCGATGAGGAAGGCAGAATGAAAACAGCTCAAAGGCGTGACATCCCTAAGTTTAGAGTACCCATCCCAGATGTTCACATGGACTATTTGTGCCCAACCTGTGGTAGAGCATTCCAAACTCATATTGGTCTGATCAGTCACAGTTGAACACACTGTCATTTGTCTCAAACATAATTATGTCATTTTGGTCTTCTCCGATAACAAAGGACAAGAACCATTTACGTTTTGTCACTATTGAATGGACGTTGCCTCAGATAAACTGAGACCTAGGTCTCCCACCTCATCTGAGACTATTACCTAGGACTTATGTCTTGCCAATGGATTCTGATGACTCTGGAGGAGAGAATGAGGCTAATGTCTTTGCAAAACCCAATCTCAAGTAAATCCAATTCATTTACAAGTCAAGAGATCCCCCTCCTGATGTTATTGGTACTCTTGGAAAATAAAGGATGAACATCTACTGGCTTTACCTATTGCCTAAAAATACATCCAGGTCTCTCCTATACTTTTTTTTGAAGTTTTAAAACTATCCTCTTTTTTTAAAATTTATTTTTATTAAAAATATTATTTTAGTTTTACAATTTTCCTCCCAATCTTACTTCCCTCCCCCCACCCCCCACCCCATGGAAAGCAATCTGTCAGTCTTTACTTTGTTTCCATGTTGTACCTTGATCCAAATTGGGTGTGATGAGAGAGAAATCATATCCTTAAAGAGACAAGAAGTCTAAGAGGTAACAAGATCAGACAATAAAATATGTTTTTTTCTAAATTAAAGGGAATAGTCCTTGAACTTTGTTCAAACTCCACAGCTCCTTATCTGGATACAGATGGCACTCTCCTTTGCAGACAGCCCAAAATTGTTCCTGATTGTTGCACTGATGGAATGAGCAAGTCCTTCAAGGTTGATCATCACTCCCATGTTGCTGTTAGGGTGTACAGTGTTTTTCTTGTTCTGCTCACCTCGCTCAGCATCAGTTTATGCAAATCCCTCCAGGCTTCCCTGAAATCCCATCCTTCCTGGTTTCTAATAGAACAATAATGTTCCATGGCATACATATACCACAGTTTGCTAAGCCATTTCCCCAATTGAAGGACATTTATTTGATTTCCAATTCTTTGTCACCACAAACAGGGCTGCTATAAATATTTTTGTACAAGTAATATTTTTACCCTTTTTCATCATCTCTTCAGAATATAGACCCAGTAGTGGTATTGCTGGGTCAAAGGGTCTGCACATTTTTGTTGTCCTTTGGGCATAGTTCCAAGTAGCTCTCCAGAAGGGTTGGATGAGTTCACAGCTCCACCAAGAGTGTAATAGTGTCCCAGATTTCCCACAACCCTTCCAACAATGATCATTATCCTTTCTGGTCATATTGGCCAATCTGAGAGGTGTGAGGTGGTACCTCAGGGAAGCTTTAATTTGCATTTCTCTAATAATTAATGATTTGGTCTCTCCTATACTTAAAAAAATAACTTGGCATCACTATCCCCCCAAGCTATCAAGTTATATATCTTCCCTCTGAGCTTTCATAACCAAACTCCTAAAAAGATCTAGCCTCACTCTCCCTCATCTGATTCCTAACCCATGAAAGATGTTTCCCATCCTCATCATTCAATGAAAATGTATATTGCAATCTTATTATATTCTCTTAATTGACAAATCTGATAGCCTCTCCTTAGCTATCATTCTTTTCCCCTCTTTGAAGTATTTAACATGCCTTATCCCTCTCTCTCTTTCCTGGGTTTTAGTGACATTGCTCCTCAGGTTTCATTTGCCAGATTCTAATAGTGGGTGTTCCCCAAAGCTCTATCTGTATGTTCTTCAATTCTTTCCCTCTCTTTGTCTTCCTTTCTTCTTCTTCCTCCTCTTCCTCCTCCTTCTTCTTTCTTTCTTCTCCTTCTCCTCCTCCTCTTCTCCCCCCTTCTCCTCCATCTCTCTCTCTCATCTTTCCTTCTTTCTCTTCATATTAGTTCCCATAAGGCTTATTATCATCTCTATATAAAAGATTCTCAGATCTAGAATCATCATCATCATAATTAACACTGATGTAGAGTTTAATTCATGTTAAGCACTTGGCTCAACTCCTTACAAATGTAATCTTATTTGATCCCCCCAACAACCCTTTGAGGTTGGTACTATTATTATCCCTATTTTACAGTTGACACAAACAGAGATTAAGTCATTTATTCAGAATTATACAGCTAGCTAATAAGTGTCTGAAACCAGATTTGAATTTGGTTCTTCTTGACTCTGGGCCCAAAGCCCTATTCAGTGTACTACTTAGCTGCCTCTTGCAGCCAGCCCAAAGTTTTTCCTTGAGTTCTTGTCCCATCACCAAATGACTATTGGACATTTCAAATAGTATATCCTAGAGATACTTTAAATTCAGCTCCAAAATTGAACTCATCTCTCCGCTAAACCCTCCCCTTTTCCAAACGTCTCCATTTCTATTGAAGGCACCACCATCCATCCAGTCTCCTGGGTTTATAACCTTAAAATTATCCTCTACTCCTCTAGTCCCATATATCCAATCTGCTTCAATCTTTCCCAATATCAGAGTCTTTTCCAATGAGTCCTGTCTTCTCATCATGTGGTCAAAGTACTTAAGCTTCAATATTTGACCTTCCAATGAATAATCTGAGTTAATTTCTTTAATTATTGATTTATCTGATCTCCCTACTGTCCAAGGAACTCTATGCTCAGTTTTCCTTATAGTCCAACTCTCACAGTCACACATTGCTACAATAGCTTTGACTACAGATTTGTCATCAAGATGATGTCTCTGCTTTTTAATCTATCATCCAGATTAGTCATAGTTTTCCTTCCAAGAAGCAAGTCTTTTAATTTCATGGCCATAGTTGTCATCAGCAGTGATCTTTGAGTCCAAGAACACAAAATCTGATACTGTTTCCATTTCTTTTCCCAATATTTGCCAGGAAGATTTGGGACCAGTTGCCAAGACCTTATCTGTAAACAATACAGATCAGAGACATTAAGTGATCTGCCCAAGGTTGAAAAGCAATTGAGACAAGAGCAAAATTTGAACCTAGATCCTACATGTTGTTTATATAGAATGTAATTTCCTTAAGGACAGATCCAGAATCCATATCTCCAGATACAGAATCTGTGCAGAATCTTCTACATTAGTAGGGACTTGATAAAAGCTTGTTGGTTGACTTATTGATTCACTCAACATGCTGTGTCTGAAATAGTCAATGTGGGAGATTAGTAACTAAAAGTGGAAATCCCAGGCAGAACAGAAAGGAAGACTCATAGCTGGGGACACATTATAGATGTCATGTTTTACTGTTTTGGGTAATATTTCATTTCATCCCATAGATTAATTCTGAACCAGAATATGAACAAGTATTGGGCTTGGTAGATAGAAGCCAATGCTAAGCAACGAAGAGGATAGCTAGGATATCTGTGAGCTGGCTGTCATCTAGTGGTCATTGAGGAAACTGCAGATTCTTCCACCTATGCTTCGGGGATACCGAGATGAGTAAGCTGGTGGCTCTGGTAGGGCGCCATCTCGTGAGCAATACAATTACATTAAATACAAGTCATCCTTTTTATGGGCTTAAGGAAGTTGTCAGGAGTCAGTTTAGAATGTTTTCATTTAGGGCCTTCTAGGTGGCTTAGTGGATAAAGCACCAGCCCCTGGAGTCAGGAGTACCTGGGTTCAAATCCGGTCTCAGACACTTAATAATTACCTAGCTGTGTGGCCTTGGGCAAGCCACTTAACCCCATTTGCCTTGCAAAAACCTAAAAAAAATGTTTTCACTGAAGAATGTTGTCGGGATCACAAAGTGTCTTGCTATACACAGCCAAGGTCCGATACCAAGCTTGTATTCAATGTGCTATGTACATTGTTCTATGCACAAAATACCTTCTATGAGGACACATCCCTGACTTTTCTTGAGATTTTCTGCTAGTATCAAATCCTGGTTTGGAATTAGCAAAATGGAATTAGTTAGGATGAGTTAAGAAATCAGAAACTTCTTTTCAATTTCCTCCTGCTGCTCCTTAAGATGAGATCCCCTTGATGATCAACCTTGATGGACTCGCTCATTCCATCAGTGCAACAACCAGGGACAGTTTTGAGCTATCTGCAATGGAGAATACCATCTGTATCCAAAGAAAGAATTGTGGGGCATGAAAGCAGCATTTCCCAGGAACTCCTTCCTCCCAAAACTCCAAAGGCCAACAAATTATGACTCTGGCCAAAATTTAGAGGGGCAGAACCCACAGAAAGATTGAGTGATGCATTTTCCCAGTCCAAGATAACTTGGGGGTTCTGAAGGAAATGTCTGTTTTACCGAGACCGTGAGCTGGAAAAAGCCCTAGTTGCAGCACAGCCCAAGAACAGCTTGAAAGGGCAGGGAGAGAATTCTACTGCACCAGAATGAGTGTGGAGTGGAGAGCATCAGCTGCAGAACCTGCAGTGAGAATCTGGGGAAACCAGCCTGCACCCCAGAGCAAAGCCCACAGACAATAAGGAGGTCAAGGAAGACTGCAGAGATTTCTCTGCTCTCCTTCAGGATAGGACTCTGCTGCTAGCCCACACTCAGATACAGGTTGCAGTTTGGGCTTCCAAACTAAGTAGCCAAACAGGATCCCTCCTTATAGCTCCAGGAAAGAGGGAAGTGGGGGGGGGGGGTTTACAACTGAGGATCAACTACCCAGCAAAACTGAGCATCCTCTTTCAGGAGAAAAAATGGACTTTCAGTGAAACAGGGGACTTTCAAACTTTCTTATTGAAACAACCAGAGCTGAACAGAAAGTCTGATCTCCAAGTACAGGACTCTGGTGAGCCATAGAGGGGGTGGATGAGAAGGACTATGAAGAACTTAATGATATTGAACTGTTTGTATTCCTGCATGGGAAGAAGATATTGATAACTCATATGAACTTTCTAATTTATAAGAGCTTTTAGGAGCATATATAGACAGGACACAGGAAGGAGCAGAATATAATGGTATAATATAGTAAAAAGATGGAGTCAATGGGTGATAAAGGAAAGTACTGGGAGGAAGGGAAAGGAAATGAAGAAGAAGCTAAGAAATTTCATATAAGAGTCAAGAAAAAGCTTTTTCAATGGAGTGGAAAGAAGGAAGGCAAAGGGAAGGAGTGAGCCTTAATTCTCATCAGAAATGGTTCAGAGAGGAAATAACATACACACTTAATAGGGTGAGCTAATCAACCTTACCTTAGAGAAAAATGAGAGGAAAGGGATGGGATAAGGGGGAATGGGGGGAGGGAAGGGGGGAATAGGTGATAGAAGAGAGGGAAGATCAAGGGAGAAGGTACTCAGATACAACACACTTTTGGACAGGGCCAGAATGAAAGGAGAGAGAGCAAAGAATAAATAAGAGTGGGGAGGAATAGAGTGGAGGTACAGCTAGTAATAGCAACTGTGTGAAAAATATTGAAGCAACTTCTCTGGTGGACTTGTGATAAATAAAGTAACACACCCCAGAGCCATTGGAATCTGAACACAGACTGAAATACATTCTCTCTCTCTCTCTCTCTCTTTCTCTCTCTCACTATTCTTGAGATTTCTCATTTTCTTGGGGGGGGGGGTAGGTCTACTCTTTTTTTGTTGTTGTTGCTGTTGTTTTTTTATTAAAGATATTATTTGAGTGTTACAATTTTCTCCCAATCTTGCTTCCCTCCCCCCACCCCCACCCCACAGATAGCACTCCGTCAGTCTTTACTTTGTTTCCATGTTGTACCTCGATCCAAATTGGGTGTGATGAGAGAGAAATCATATCCTTAAAGAACAGAATTCTCAGAGGTAACCAGATCAGACAATAAGATATGTTTTTTTCCCCCAAACGAAAGGGAATAGTCCTTGTACTTTGTTCAAACTCCACAGCTCCTTTTCTGGATACAGATGGTACTCTCCTTTGCAGACAGCCCAAAATTGTTCCCAATTGTTGCACTGATGGAATGAGCAAGTCCTTCAAGGTTGATCATCACTCCCATGTTGCTGTTAGGGTGTACAGTGTTTTTCTGGTTCTGTTCATCTCACTCAGCATCAGTTCATGCAAATCCCTCCAGGTTTCCCTGAATTCCCGTCCCTCCTGGTTTCTAATAGAATAATAGTGTTCCATGACATACGTATACCACAGTTTGCTAAGCCATTCCCCAATTGAAGGACATTTACTGGATTTCCAATTCTTTGCCACCACAAACAGGGCTGCTATAAATATTTTTGTACAAGTAATGTTTTTACCCTTTTTCCTCATCTCTTCAGGGTATAGACCCAGTAGTGGTATTGCTGGGTCAAAGGGTATGCACATTTTTGTTGCCCTTTGGGCATAGTTCCAAATGGCTCTCCAGAAGGGTTGGATGAGTTCACAGCTCCACCAACAGTGTAATAGTGTCCCAGATTTCCCACATCCCTTCCAACAATGATCATTATCCTTCCTGGTCATACTGGCCAATCTAAGAGGTGTGAGGTGGTACCTCAGAGAAGCTTTAATTTGCATTTCTCTAATAATGATTTGGAGCATTTTTTCTTATGGCTATGGATTGCTTTGATCTCCTCATCTGTAAATTGCCTTTGCATATCCTTTGACCATTTGTCAATTGGGGAATGGCTTTTTGTTTTAAAAATATAACTTAGTTCTCTGTATATTTTAGAAATGAGTCCCTTGTCAGAATCATTAATTGTAAAGACGGTTTCCCAATTTACTACTTTTCTTTTGATCTTGTTTACATTGGTTTTATCTGTGCAAAAGCTTTTTAATTTAATGTAATCGAAATCATCTAATTGGTTATTAGTGATGTTCTCCAATTCTTCCTTAGTCACAAACTGTTCCCCTTTCCATAGATCTGACAGGTGGACTAGTCCGTGATCTTCTAATTTGCTTATAGTATTGTTTTTTATGTCTATGTCCTGTAACCATTTGGATCTAATTTTGGTGAAGGGTGTGAGGTGTTGGTCTAATCTAAGTTTCTTCCATACTAACTTCCAATTATCCCAGCAGTTTTTATCAAAGAGGGAGTTTTTATCCCAGTGGCCGGACTCTTTGGGTTTATCAAACAGCAGATTACTATACTCCTCTCTTGCTTTTACACCTAGTCTATTCCACTGGTCCACCACTCTATTTCTTAGCCAATACCAAACAGTTTTGATGACTGATGCTTTATAATTTTAGATCAAGTAGTGCTAAGCCACCTTCGTTTGCATTTTTTTTTCATTAAGCTCCTGGCAATTCTTGACTTTTTATTTCTCCATATGAATTTACTTACAATTTTTTCTAACTCATTAAAGTAATTTTTTGGAATTTTGATTGGTAGGGCACTAAACAGATAGTTTAGTTTTGGTAGAATTGTCATTTTTATTATATTAGCTCTCCTTATCCATGAGCAGTTGATATTTGCCCAGTTATTTAAATCTGATTTAATTTGTGTGAGAAGTGTTTTATAATTGTTTTCAAAAAGATTCTGAGTCTGTCTTGGCAAATAGACTCCCAAATATTTTACACTGTCTGAGGTTACTTTGAATGGGATTTCTCTTTCTATCTCTTCCTGCTGTTTCTTGCTAGACATATATAGAAAAGTTGAGGATTTATGGGGGTTTATTTTATAACCTGCAACTTTGCTAAAATTGCTAATTGTTTCCAGTAGATTTTTAGATGATTTCTTGGGATTCTATAGGCAGACCATCATGTCATCTGCAAAGAATGAGAGTTTTGTCTCTTCCTTCCCAATTCTAATTCCTTCAATTTCTTTTTCTTCTCTAATTGCTGATGCTAACATTTCTAATACAATATTGAATAGTAGTGGTGATAATGGGCACCCTTGTTTGACCCCTGATCTTATTGGGAATGCCTCTAGCCTCTCCCCATTGAATATAATGCTTGTTGATGATTTCATA
Source organism: Macrotis lagotis (assembly GCF_037893015.1). Lineage (NCBI taxonomy): Eukaryota > Metazoa > Chordata > Mammalia > Peramelemorphia > Peramelidae > Macrotis > Macrotis lagotis. The sequence goes on along the minus strand of NC_133660.1, from coordinate 227,672,533 downwards.
TAGATACTGCTAATTATTTTAAGGAACAGTCCATTTATTCCTACACTCTCTAGTGTTTTTAATAGGAATGGATGCTGTATTTTGTCAAAAGCTTTTTCAGCATTTATTGATATGATCATATGATTTCTGTTCGGTTTGTTATTGATATAATTGAGTATACTAACAGTTTTCCTAATATTGAACCAACCCTGCATTCCTGGAATAAATCCTACTTGATCATAATGTATTATCCTAGTGATGACTTGTTGTAATCATTTTGCTAAGATTTTATTTAGGATTTTTGCATCTATATTCATCAGGGAAATAGGTCTATAATTTTCTTTCTCTGTTTTAACTCTTCCTGGTTTAGGTAACAGTACTATATTGGTTTCATAGAAAGAGTTAGGAAGAGTTCCATCTTTCCCTATTTTTCCAAAGAGTTTATATAGGATTGGAACCAATTGTTCCTTAAATGTTTGGTAGAATTCACTTGTGAATCCATCAGGCCCTGGAGATTTTTTTTTAGGGAGTTCAATAATGGCTTGTTGAATTTCTTTTTCTGAGATAGGGTTGTTTAGGTATTTAATCTCTTCTTCATTTATCCTGGGCGACTTATATTTTTGTAAATATTCATCCATTTCACTTAGATTATCAAATTTATTGTCATAGAGTTGGGCAAAGTAATTTCAAATTATTACTTTAATTTCCTCCTCATTGGTGGTGAGTTCATCTTTTTCATTTATAATACTAGCAATTTGGTTTTCTTCTTTTTTTTAATCAAATTGACCAGAGGTTTATCAATTTTATTGGTTTTTTCATAATACCAACTTTTGGTTTTATTAATTCAATAATTTTTTTGCTTTTGATTTTATTAATTTCTCCTTTAATTTTTAAAATTTCTAATTTGGTATTTGATTGGGGATTTTTGATTTGTTCTTTCTCTAATTTTTTTAGTTGCATGTTTAGTTCATTGATTTCCTTTTTTCTCCAATTTATTCATGTAAGCATTTAGAGCTATATCCCGAGAGTTGCTTTGAATGAATCCCATAGGTTTTGGTATGTTGTTCCATTCTTATCATTATCTAGGATAAAATGGTTAATTCTTTCTATAATTTGTTTTTTGGCCCACTCATTTTTTAAAAATGAGGTTATTCAGTTTCCAATTTACTCTGGGTCTATATTTCCTTGGCCCAGTATTGCATATGACTTTTATTGCATTGTGATCTGAGAAAGATGTATTCACTATTTCTGCCTTTCTGCAGTTGATCATTAGGTTTTTATGTCCTAGTACATGGTCAATTTTTGTATAAGTTCCATGTACTGCAGAGAAAAAGGTATATTCCTTTCTATCCCCATTCAGTTTCCTCCATAAATCTACCATATCTAATTTTTCTAACAATCTATTTACCTCCTTAATTCCTTTGTTTGTTTTATGATTTGACTTATCTAGATCTGATAGTGGGAGGTTGAGGTCTCCTACTAGTAGAGTTTTGCTGTCTATGTCTTCCTGTAATTCTTTCAGCTTCTCCTCTAAGAATTTGGGTACTGTCCCACTGGGTGCATATACATTCAATATTGAAATGACTTTATTGTCTATGGTACCTTTTAGGAGGATAAAGTTTCCTTCCTTATCTCTTTTAACGCTATCTATTTTTGCTGCTGCTTTGTCTGAGATAAGGATTGCTACCCCTGCTTTTTTTACTTCAGCTGAAGCAAAATATATTTTGCTCCAACCTTTTACCTTTACTCTATATGTATCTCTCTGTTTCAAATGAGTTTCTTGTAAGCAGCATATTGTAGGATTCTGATTTTTAATCCACTCTGCTATTTGCTTACGTTTTAAGGGAGAGTTCATCCCATTCACATTCAAGGTTATGATTACTAATTCTTTATTGCCCTCTGTGCTATCTTCCCTCTGTATTTTCCCCCTTTCCCCCCCTTTTATCCATATTCCCCAGTATTTTGTTTTTGAATACCACCCCCTTCAGTATGTTTGCCCTCCTATATCACACCCTCCCCTTTCTTTCCCCTTTCCCTTCCCTTCCTTTTGTTATTTCCCCTTATTTCCTCCACTCCCCTTTCCTTTCTCTGTCCCCCCCTCCCCTTTTCCCCTTTTAATACTTGAAAGGTTAGATGTTTTATAAGTTAACTGAGTATGTGTAGGTTGACTTTAAGCCAAGTCTGATGAGAAGAAGATTCAGGTGTTTTCTCCTCTGCTCCCTTCTTCCCCTCTATTACCATAGGTTTTTTGTACCTCTTAGTGTAATGAGATTTGTCCCATTCAATCCCCTCCCTCCTCCCGTCTCTTTCCTGTCCCCCTTTTTAGGGAGGTAGTGTATTTTTTTTAGATCATTCTATCTAGGTCATAGAAAATTCTGAGTGTCTGTCCCTTCTAGTTCAGTATATTCTATTGGATAGAGTCAAAATTCCTGAGAGTTATTAGAGTCTTTCTCCCAAGTGGGGTTAAAGCCAGTTACATCCCATTAGATAGCAGTCTTGTGGATAGGTCATGGATGTCCATCATTTCTGGCTAGGTGTATTCTCTCTGTTAGAGTTACATTTCTCAGGATTTATGAGAATCTCCCCCCCCCCATGCTGGAATATAGCCAGTTTCAACTTACTGGATTGCATTTTTTTCCTTTTACCGCCCCCCCCCCCTTTATAACCTTTTCACGTGTCTCTTGAACCTCCTACTTGATATCCAAATTTTGTGTTTAGCTCTGGTCTTTTCATCAGAAATTTTTGGAATTCTTCCATTTCATTAAATGTCCATCTTTTTCCCTGGAAGAGAAGGCTCAGCTTTGCAGGAAAGTAGATTCTTGGCTGCATTCCAAGCTCCCGTGCTCTTCGAAATATCTAGTTCCAGGCCCTTCAATCCCTTAAAGTTGATGCAGCCAGGTCCTGCGTGATCCTTACTGTGGCTCCTTGACATTTAAATTGTTTCTTTCTGGCTGCTTGCAGGATTTTCTCTTTTATCTGATAGTTCTGCAGTTTGGCCACAACATTCCTTGGTGTTTTCATTTTAGGATCTTTTTCTGGTGGGGATCGATGTACTCTTTCAATAACTACTTTGCCCTCCGACTCCATGATATCAGGGCAGTTTTCCATCACTAGATCCTGTAATATTAAGTCCAGGCTTTTTTTCTCTTCAATGTTTTCAGGAAGTCCTATAATTTTCAGGTTGCCCCTCCTCAATCTATTCTCGAGGTCAGTGGTTTTGTTGATGAGGTATTTTACATTTGCTTCTATTTTTTCTATTTTTTGATTTTGTTTAACTGACTCTTGCTGTCTCATGGAGTCATTAGTTTCTGTAGACTCCATTCCTTTTTGGGGGGAGGAGTTTTCTTCATTAACCTTTTGCAACTCCTTTTCCAATTGGTCAATTCTACTTTTGAAAGAGCTTTCCATTTGACCAATTGAGGTTTTGAGATAATTAATTTCTTTTTGCATTTGCTCATTTGAGGATCTGAGAGATTCTCCTTTTGTGTTTGTCCAATTGTACTTTCTAAGGTTTTGTTTTCTTGTTGCAAGGTATTAATTGTCTCTCCCAAATTTTTAAGCTCCTTCCTTATTTCTTCAAGGAAGTCTTTCTGTGCTGGAGACCAGATTGTATTCTGCTCAGAGGTTCCAGGTCTGAGTTGGGGTCTTTCCCTTCCAGGAATTTTTCTATGGATCTACCTTTCCTCTGACCCTTCTTCATTATGCTAAGACCTTGAGTTGGGGGGCGGGCTGGTTCACCTGGGCTTGGAATAGCTGAAGGCTTTACTGAGTGCAGTTCCTCTGGCTGGCCAGTAGGAGGTGCTGGTTGCCCTCTCTGGGGTGTCTGTGACCTCAGTTGGGAGGCCTTCTCCCTTTGCCTCAAGGGAGGAGTTGGAACTATTGAATTCTTTTGCCTTCAGTCAATGGTGGGCTTTACCCTGGCCTGAGGTCATTCCTCAGCTGGGCTGGTTCTTCTGCTCACACACTTGGGCCTGAGGCAAAAGTAGTTTGCATTTGTTTGGGAGGAGGCCTCTGTGCAATGGAGGTGGACTCAGAGTTTCTCATAGGTGAGGAGCCCAGGGATGGTGTCTGCAGCTCTCCTGCACCAGACCTCTCCCCGCAGCCCTTTCCCCAAGCTCCAGGGGGACAGCACCAATGCCAGCGCCTCTGTTTCCCTGTGGACCCAAGCCCTCTTCGTACAGCCCTACCGCTGATCCAGCAGGTCCGGCTCTCAGGCCCTCAGACTCCTGGTTCCAATTCAGCTGTTAATCTGGCTGATCCCGGGCTGATCTTCCCTCCCTGCCGGTACTCACACAAGGCTGCTGCGGGAGACAAATCCTGAGGTAGATTTTCCTCTCCTGGCTTTTCTTTATGGGTTTCCTGGTTTGGAATTCTTTTAAGAGGTTTGTTTCATGTGATAGATGGGGCAGAGATCAGGAGACTTTAGAACTGTGCCTGTCTTCTCTCCACCATCTTGGCCAGAAGTCCTAGGTCTACTCTTATAACAAAATTATTTTAATAATAGTAATAATAAAGTTCACTTGCAAAAAAAAAAGAAAGAAACCAGGAGGGGTGGAAATTCAGGGGATTCATCCCTCAAAATTGCTTTGCCTAGGATAGGTCACTCTCAAAGCCATTTCTACTCAAACTTCCAATACAATACAATACAGTACAGTACAATACACACACACACACACACACACTCAAAAATCCCTATGCTTCACAGATTCTGAGATCAGTAGGCTGATGGCTGCAGAACCTGATCACATTCTCAATTCCAACAGTGTGGATACTTCATGCTCCTCAGTCAATTCTCTCTCTACTCTTTACATTCTGTCCCTGTACTTAAAGAGTATACCCACCATATTAGGATACCTATGTGTCCAAGTGGTTAGAATGCTGGGCTTGGGAATCAAGAAAACTCATTATCTTCCTGAGTTCAAATCTGACCTCAGACACTTACTAGCTGTATGATCCTGGGCAAGCCTTTTTTTTTTGTTTTGTTTGTTTTTTTAGTTTTTGCAAGGTAATGGGGGTTAAGTGGCTTGCCCAAGGCCACACAGCTAGGTAATTATTAAGTGTCTGAGACCAGATTTGAACTCAGGTACTCCTGACTCCAGGGCTGGTGCTCTATCCACTGTGCCACGTAGACACCCCTCTGAGCAAGTCTTTTAATCCTGTTTATCTCAGTTTCTTCATCTTTAAAATGAGCTGGAGAAGGAAATGGCAAACCACTCCATTACCTCTGCCAAGAAAAATCCCAAATTGGGTCAAGAAGGGTCAGACACAACTGAAAAACAACATAACAACAACCTACTTCATTATGAAGTAAATGCTAGATTTGGAAGATCTGGTTTCAAATCTTGGGTCTTGTGTGACAATGAGCAAATGATAACCCAATTCAGTAAATGTCCCAGACTCTAAGGAAAATATCAACTGAGTCTCCATGTTCTATGAATAATATGGGGAAAGTAATATTTTCAATTTCTACTTTACAGGATTGTTGTGAGAGAACAACTTTGTAAACACTACCGTTATGAAATTGTTGTTTGTCCTTCATTCCTGAAGAGGATTGTGATATTGGGGAGGTGAAGCCAGGGCTTGCTATTGACTTGAATCTAAGTGTGAGGGGAGGTGAATAGAGGAAGACTGTGCTGTCACCAGCATCATTTTCTCCTTTGGAATCCTCTGGTCAGGTGTCCATCAGAATGACTGGAGATAGCCCTGGATGCAATGAGAAGCCTTGGTCCCTTTAAGCTGAGGTCTTGAACAGGACTCAGGGTGACTGAGCTATCACTCAATTAAGACAGGTTAGAAGGAAATGAGACAAAGGCAAAGAATAGTCCCTATCACCTAGTAAAACAAAATAAAATAAAACAAATGATAATTTAAAAAAAATCTGACAGGGGAAGACTCTCAGGGTTTCTGGTCCAAATAGAAACAACTACTATTAACATTTACTCAGAGCCAAGTTTGACCTGGGACCTATTGTTGTTGTAATATCGTCCTATCTGCCCACTGATAAGAAAGTATTACTGTTTCCCTTTAGAGGGCAAAACAAAGATTAATTGGTAAACCAGCCAATCCAGGGCCCCGGATTTGCAGACCCTACAACATGGGATTTTAAGGTTTGCAAAGAGCTTCACCACACACACACACACACACACACACACACAAACAAACAAAAGGAGACAACACACACCACACACAGAGAATGACAGACAACACACACCACACACAGACTCACTCTTCTTTCCTCTTTCTCTCTTGCTCTCTCATCTTTCTTCTCTCTCCTTCTCTCTCTCCCTCCCTTCTTCCCTCTCTTCTCTTTCTTTTCTCTCTCTCCTCTGTGCCTCTCTCTGTCCCTCTCTTTCTCCTCTGTGTCTCTGTCTGTCTCTCTCTCTCCTCTGTCTCTCTCTCTCTCCCCTCTGTGGGGCGGGCCGGGCCGGGGGGGCCCCGGCTCTTCGTGGCCGGGCCCTGCTCACTCCGGGCCCGGCGGGGGACGGGGGCGGGGGGGGGGGCCGGGCCGAGGCCGGGGACGCCGGAGCCCGGACGCTCGGCGCTCACGCGGGCAGCGGCGCTCCCTCCGCCGGGCCCGCCACTCGATGCGTCGGCGCTCCTCCCGCCAGGGACGAGTGACCCCGCGTCCTCCGGGGTCATCCATCGATGCGTCGGCGCTCGACGCCGGCCTACGTAACGGCGCCCCCTCCGGGGAGTGACGCTGTCCGAGGCCGGCGCTCCAATTTAGGAAGCGAGGCGGGGAGGGGGAGGGGGAGGGGTGATCCCACGTGACCGCCCTCCCCGTCCCCGCCGGCTCCGGTCGCGACGTCACTGCAAGGGCGACGACTTTCCCCCCGAGTCTCCTTAACCCCGGGGCCTCGGCGAAGATGGCGACCCTGAGCGGAGTCCGCGCGCTGAGCCGGGTGAGGCCGCGGAGGGGGCGCGGGGAGGGGAGCGGGGCGGGGAGAGCCCCCCCGGTCACCGGGGTCACGGGCCGTCCGTCTGTCTGTCCTTCCAGGCGCTGGTGTCCCCCAGCCTGGGGGCCTGGAGGGCCCTGAGCACCACGGCGGCCGCCCGGGCCGCCCCGCGGAACGCGGTGAGAAGCGCCCCCGCCGCCCCCCTCCTCCCTCCCGGACCGTAATCGATGAATGAACCGGACCCCCCCAAAGCCGAACCCCAAGTGGGCGGTTAGGGGGAGCTCCCGCTCCTTCTGGGGGGCTCCTCCGTCCTGCCCAGCCCACCTTAGATCGGGCCCAAATGAGACACTTGTGAGACCCCTCATTAGGCCTCCTTTAGGGATAAGAAAGATAAGCACGTTGGCTGCTTTTTGTCGGGCCTGGCAGGTATTAGCCACTAATAAATACTTATCGACTGTCCTGCCCTGAGTGAGGCCGGGTCACCTGCTTATTCTGTTCCCCCCCACCACCCCGCAGCGCTCCTCCACAAATCAGCCGAAGCACAGCATCCCTTTCCTCGTTTGATTTTATTTTTTTTTTAGTCGTATCCAGTACCCCACTCATTTTTCAGCTTATAGTTCATTTAACTGGCTCCCCTCCTCCCCTCCTTCGTCCTGGCCTTGTGTAGTCCTCTTGGTTTGTTTTGGGGCTTTCCCTTGTGAATTTAATCTGGCCAGATTCAGTCCCTCATGCTGGCCTAACAGGTTATTTTTGGATGCTGCTGTGTCATCCTTCTGAGCTTTGTATCATTTGCAGATTTAATTAGCATTCTTTTCTTTATTAGCGTTCAAGTAATTGGCCAAAAGCAGAGCTCTTTCTTGATAACGTTCCTATGAAGGAGTAATGCAACTATATCCTCCTACCTCCCTTCTGTTTAATAAATAACTTGTCCATCTTTACTTTTAAGTTGGAATAAAGAGCCGTAACAGCTTTGTGTGTAAGAAAATAGCCTGGCATCATGTCATGGATAAAGTGCAAGTGGGGGTGTTGATAGATATGTTTTGAGGCAGTAAGTCCAGGGGTGGTAATGAAGACCTACCAGTGTAATGATAGAGGAGGGAATTGATATAAGAGATGTTTTGAAAGTGTCCAAGTGGATAGAGCCCCTACCCCGGAGTCAGGAGGACCTGAGTTCAAATCCAACCTCAGACACTTAATAATGACCTGTGTGACCTTGGGCAAGCCACTTAACCTTATTGCTTTGCCAAAAGAAAAAGAATTGACAAGTCTTCAGGGAAAGAGAAAGGGAGGAGAAACCCCAACTTGGGACCCTGAGTGAAAGGAGCTGCCACTGAAAGAAATGATTGAGCCAGTAGGTAGCTTTAGTTAACCAGCATTTATGGAGCACTAGCTTATGTAAATTTAGGTCTGTTACAAGGGGAGGACCAAGAGTGAGGTCCTTCTTCTGAAGCCTGCTCAGTGTTTGATGTTGGATGAGTTAGCTGAGCTTCCTAGGCCTCATAAATGAGGAGTTAAACTAGAGGGTCTTTAAGGCCCTTTCCAGCTTTGAATCAAGGGTTCTATAATCCTAACATTGGCTTGATTTGGGGTTCTGGTGGGTCTCCAGGTAAAGATGCCCTCAAGCATTTAGAAGTATAGAACTGGAGCTCAGAAGTAAAATCAGGCCCTAAGAGTGAGATTTGGCGTCATCTATGTAGCAGGAGTTAATGAAATCCTAGAATTAAGATCGGCACAGGGGAGTAGAGAGAGAAAAAAATGAATTTGTAGAGACAATATAGAAGAAGTTTGGGGAAAGAGAAGGAATGGTTCAAGCCCTGTACAGAAATGAGCATGAGGCAGCTCATCTGGGCAGGCAGAGCCAACCACAGATCAAGTGTGCCCAGGCATCCAGGATCCTGTGATAGCCTGGCCCTGGGGTTGTATGACCTGGTATTGGCCACTGGACATGGAGTCAGGAAGGGCTGAGTTTGGAGTCTGTCCCTCAAACGGGCTGCTGGCCACTCATTCTGAGCCTGTTTCCTTATCTGTAAAATAGGGACACTGAGAGGCAGCATATACCTGGTGGAGGGCTAGCCTTGGAGGCAGGACCACGGAGGCCTCATGCTCCTTGGGCTTTTCTTGACCGGTACTGGAGGGGTCTGTCATTTCATTCTGTGAGGTATTTTACAAATGAGGAAATTTCAGCCAGCAGGGTTAAGTGACTTAAGTGTCTGAGGCTAGATTTGCACTTAGGGAGAGGAGCCTTTCTTATTGCAGACCTGGCCCTGCATCCCCTAACCGCCCTCCATGGTGTATCCAGCCTGTCAGTCATCTTCACTCTGGAGCTGGTGTCTATAGGGCTCCATACCTGCTGCCCCATTCTCTGCATGGCCAGTGACCCCCTCAGCCCCTGAGCCCGCCTGGGTGGCTCCCACATCCCCAATGGCTCTGTTGCCTCCTCTCCCTCCAGGTGGATGATGTGAAGGTAGAGGGCGCCTTCCCTGTCACGATGCTTCCTGGTGATGGGGTAGGGCCAGAGCTCATGCACGCTGTCAAAGAGGTCTTCAAGGTGAGGAGGGGGGAGGAGGAGGAGGGTCCGGCACAGACTGGGAGGGACAGGAGGGGCATCCGCTGATGCTTCCCCCCACCCCCCACCCCTCCTGCAGGCGGCCAGTGTCCCTGTGGAATTTCAGGAGCATCACCTGAGTGAGGTACAGAACATGGCTTCTGAAGAGAAACTGGAGCAGGTGCTGAGCTCCATGAAGGAGAACAAGGTGGCCATCATCGGTAGGTGCCCATCTCCCTCTCCCACAAACAAGCAGCACTTTATGGCCCCCCTGTGCCCAGACCTGAGGACTTGAACCTCTGACCCTTCAAAGACTCTCCTGGCTGTCTGACCCACCTGCCTTGGGCAGGATAATGGGGCATTAGCTGACTTCCTCATGTAGAGGGGTGGGTGGACCCCGGACCCTCCTTGACCCTCCCTCTGGATGTGCCCTCACAGGAAAAATTCATACCCCAATGGACACAGAGTACAAGGGGGACTTGGCCTCCTATGACATGCGACTCAGGTATGGGGGGACAGGACCTGGGGATGGTGGGTGTGTGGCACCATGTGATCCTACCTCCCCCTATCTCCTGCCAGGCGTAAGCTGGACCTGTTTGCCAACGTCGTCCATGTCAAGAGCCTCCCAGGATACAAGACTCGCCACAACAACCTGGACTTGGTGATCATTCGTGAGCAGACAGAAGGAGAGTACAGCTCTCTAGAGCATGAGGTGGGCCAGGCTCCCACCTTTGAGGAAGGGCCAGAGCCCAGCTTCCCCCCCACCCCCACATGAGCCTAAATCCAATTCTCTCGCCCATGCAGAGCGCCAGGGGGGTGATCGAGTGCTTAAAGATTGTCACCCGGGCCAAGTCCCAGCGGATTGCCAAGTTCGCTTTTGACTATGCTACCAAGAAGGGCCGAGGGAAAGTCACAGCCGTGCACAAGGCCAACATTATGTGAGAGGCAGCACATAAAGGGGGTGAGGGGAAGGTGGAGGGGATGGGTGAACCTGCTGGGCTTGCTGACTGCTGCCCCTGCCACCCCTGCAGGAAGCTGGGTGACGGGCTCTTCCTACAATGTTGTGAGGAGGTGGCTGAGCTGTACCCCAAGATTCAATTTGAGACCATGATCATAGACAACTGCTGTATGCAGGTGCAGTGACTTCAAGCCCTCCCCCCTCATCTTCCTGAACTCCTTCTGGTCTCCCCTCCCCTGTGCCCCTTGTCTCTCTCTGCCACCTCAACCACTCAATTCTCTCTTCCCTTCCTCTCCACAGCTGGTGCAGAATCCATACCAGTTTGATGTGCTCGTGATGCCTAATCTCTATGGAAACATCATCGACAACCTGGCAGCAGGTCTAGTGGGGGGTGCAGGCGTGGTTCCTGGTGAGAGCTATAGTGCTGAGTATGCCGTGTTTGAAACAGTAAGTAAACTATCTGGGATCCCCTTTCCCTAACACTGACCACTCGGGTCCCCAGGCATCAGAGAATCCTTCTAACTTGGCCTTCGCCCAACAGGGCGCAAGGCACCCGTTTGCCCAGGCTGTGGGCAGGAACATTGCCAACCCAACTGCCATGCTGCTGTCTTCCAGCAATATGCTAAAGCACCTCAAGTAAGTTAGTGGATGCGGGGTCCTAGGGGATGGGGGTGGAGGGGTGTCCAGGTCTCGCCCTTAATGTTTGCTTTCATTCCTCCTGGGACAGCCTGGAATATCACTCCAACATGATTGCTGAGGCAGTGAAGAAGGTGATCAAAGTTGGCAAAGTAAGTATGGATGGGCTGATCCTGACCCTTTTCATTCATTACCTATCCCCACCTAAGGGGCTTCAGAGGGGCCACGACATTGTTCTCCTGGCTTCCTTCTGGCTCCCCAACTCTTGGCCTCTCACCCCACCCCCCACTCTTCAGCTTTTCCCTGGCTCCCCTGTCACTCTTTGCTCTTACACTATTCCTTGTTCCCGTGTCTCATCTCTTCTTGCTGTGCCCTCCCCAAGGTGGGCTCTGAGGATCAGATGATATGACCTGACTCTGTACAACTTAAAAAGGCTTATAAACTATTCTCTCTGGACCATCCCTCACCCCCATCTTGTCTCTTCTCAGTACTTCTTCCTCCTCTCTCATCTCTTCTCAGCACTTCATCTTTCCCCAACCTTCCATTTCCTCTTGGCACCTCATCTCTTCCCCTGGTTGCCTTCCCACCCCTCCATCATCATCCTCTTCTTGTCCACCCTACCCACTCACTAGTCATCTTTTCCCTTCTTGTTCCTGGTGGCTTTGTCACTGGCTGTAGGTTCGGACTCGGGACATGGGCGGCTACAGCACCACGTCTGACTTCATCAAGTCTGTCATCAGCCACCTGCACCCCCCTCATGGGGGCTAGAACCTACCCTCCCATTTCCTTATCTTGTCTTTGAATAGACTCCCTGGACCCTGACCCTTTGCTTCCATAAAATGGACCACATGGAGAAGCCAACCTCTGCCCCTATTCCATTCCATGGGACAAGATCTCTTTATTATCTACTGTTTGTAGATAAACTTTGTGCATTGTCTCAATAAAAACATGGACCAGAGAGAAATCAGGATCCCCTACTAATTGTTTTTAATCCTAATCCACAAGCATTGGGAGGGGGGAGCATTATTCCACAAGAGAAGTGGTAAGAAAACTAGAGCCTGGGGGAGGGGGAGGGAGAAATTCAGAAAGGGGTTCTTGGGTCCTGGGTTAAATTATTGCCCCCCTCTTCCCTCACAGGTTCGCACCCCGGACATGGGTGGTTATGCCACCTGCCGGGATCTCACCCAGGCCATCATTAATAACCTGCCTACTACTACCTCCTGACAAATCTGGGAGAAGAAATAAAATAAGCCAAGGTAGCATTCTGTGAGTCATGTCTTTATTGGGGTTAGAAGGAGGGGAGGGGGGGCAAGCATGCCATCCTAGGCTCTCCACCAATCCTAGTTCTCCTCTCCTGAGCTCTTCTGGGCCTTTTTCTTTTTTTTCTTGGCTGGAGTTGGTGTGTCTGCTACCCCATCCTCTTCTGAGGATAAGAGTTTTTTCTTTTTCTTGGGCTTGGAGGGTGGGGACAGCTCTTGAGGGTCTTCGATATCCTCTGCCACTTGTTCCACCTGGCGTTTTTTTTTCTTTTTTGGCTTCTCTTCCCCATTTGCTTTCTCTTCCCCGTTCTCAGTTTCCTAAGAGCAAAGGAAATTAAGTGTGGGGACAGGAACCTCATGGTTTGGTTAGGATATCCCCTCACCCCAGTATCGTGGGCCACACAGCACATTCACACACCTGTCCATTTTCAGGAATGTTGTTTTCTGCAGCTGCCAAAGCCTCTAGACGCTTCTTCTTCTTCAGGCGTTTCTTTTCTTTCTTAGCCAGCTTTCTCCTAATCTCTGCAACCACTTCCCCTGCCTGGTCAGAAAAGTATTGTCAGCCCCCAGGACTTTATAGCACTAAGCATAAATTTGTCCTGTCATTTTGGATCAGGCTCATTAAATCAGTTTTTGCCTCCACTCTGGAGTCAGGATAAAGATGCTCATCACCTCCAACAGTCAAAGTTCCCCCCACTCTCTTCTCCCTAGACCATTTCTTGGACTAACCTCATTCACTGCTTCCTTCATAACATCCAGATTCTTTCGGGGTGGGTCCCCTGTCTCATAGAATGACAGGCGCTCTTCGACCTGTTCCCGTAGCTTCTCTCCAAATACAGTTGTGGGAACCTCTGGGAACAGATTGTTAGGTGGGGTTAGAGTTATATGGCTCTTCACAGGGGACATGGGTGACCTCCCAACCCTCAGCTTTGCTCAGATTACTGATTTCAACACTCACAAGGTGAACTGCTGTTGACGAAAAATTTTCCCATCATTGCAGAAGCCACTTGGGATCATATTTCCTGATTACCCTATTCCCCCTCCCCCAGTCCTGAGTCTTGTACCAGAAAAGCAGTCGATCCGAGATGCAATGCTGCATTTGTTTGCCAGGTACCGGGAGATTCTGCCTTTATTCTTGGCGGCCGCACGGCCAATGAAGGTTGAATGGAATATGAGTCCATATTTGGGGGTATTTCCCCGAGTCTTCAGGGCTCTATGGAAGTGTATAGGTTAGCTTCTCAAATCCCTTATTCCCAGGACCCTTTTACCAAAAGTCTTTCCCACTTTCATTCCAAAACTGATTTCCCCACCTCCACCCCAACCCCCAACTCCCCAAGGGGTCAGGAGTCAGATGTCGCTGACCTGGAGGCTGCATCCCCTGGCTGGAGCCATGGGGGTCACTCAGAGGCTAGGGTTGACCCATCACAGTTGAGGCAAAGCCTTTGGATCAGGATGCCCCAGCGCTGCCATCATAGTGACACACCCCCTAGCAGCTGGCACCAGAGTGTCAGTACCTGAACATTGGTACCTGAACAGTGCCTTCTCAGCCCCCAAGATCTGCACTGTGGATGCTGGGTACTTGGCCAGATTGGTAAGACTCCCAGCATGGGAGATCAGCCGGGCACCAACCTGGGGGGAGGGGAAAAATTGTTGTGGGCCAGGGCATTTATTTCTGACCCAACCATACCCAGTCTCTGAGAAAACAGTACGCTGGAAGATCATGCAAAGTGACAATGGCTACAAGGCAATAGTTTTCTTCACCCCCCCCCAACACACCCCAATGACTCACCGCCTCCCCAATAAGGGCTGATAGGCTCGGGGCCACCTGGGCCATCTTGGAACGCAGATATGTGTTCAAACTCTGACGATATTCAGATAAAGACACCACTCGACTTGAAAAACTCTCAATATTGATCAGGTCGATAGGAGAGATGTCCATACCTAGGAGAGATGGGGAGGCAAGTCAGTGCAAAGAATAAAATCTCTTCCACAAATGACCCAGAAAGAACTCAAATAGAAACACTTACCCATGGAAGACCGAGATGCATCCAGGATAGCCTGGGCCTTAGCCCCATCCATTGTCAGTTCCTCCAGAGCTTCTAATTTCTCCTCATTCAGTTCTTTGCGATTGCCAATGAGCCGGGCCAAGCGACAATATGTAGCGTTGTCATTAACAATCTTTACCAGTTCGGGAAAGTGATAGCCATACCACTCCCTTAAAAAGAGAGAGAACTGGTCTTAACAGAAAAGAAATATGGTGTTCTGATGGAGAAAATTAAAAAGCCAATCCTTTGGATTTACTGTCTCCCCTTTCACAATACAGTCAGAGCATTGGCAGGCTGCTGACTGAGGTGTATAAGAGGAAGGACTCTCTGCCTCCTTTTTCTATACAGTCTGTGCAAAGGAAAAACAGCCTGTGGTAAGCAACAGGAGGTGGGAGGACTGGAGGGATATCCTAAATTCCAGTCCTTGCTTAAACATCAACCCCACCAACCCCAGAGCTAACCTGACTCGCATAGAAAAGGTGTTGATGTCTTTGTCAAGCTGGTCGAGAAGGCTGATGGACTGGATGATCATGTTGTCCACCCTGTTCACATTGAACTTGACCTTGGCCCTAGAATAGCTATGTCCCAGTCCCAGTTGGGCCTTGGAAGCTGAAACCTCAGTCAGGCCTTTCACAAGAGAGTGAAAGTGCAGTCGAACTCCTAAGGAGACACAGGAAGTAGAACCACTTCAGGCTCCTTGCACATGGCTTTTTATCATCTTAAGGCCCAGGGACATTTAAGTTTCCCTGCACTTCCCCAGCTTACCTCGGAGGACCTCAGCGACCACCCCTCCGGTCTGGCAGGGATAGCCTAATTCCTCCTGGATAGAGGCCCCAATCTTGGGGTCCCCAACGCCCAGCAAAGCTTTCTTCTTCTTGGCCGGCATGTTGGTTTCCAGAAAGAGCCGGAGGTCCTCATGGAGGATGCCTGTGTTTAAGAGCCAGGTTAGTGGTTCGAGTCAGAGAGCACACAGGGCGGGCAGGAAAAGGAGCGGACGGGGCGGCTCACCCTCGGACACAGCATTGGCATTCTCCAGGGCGCTCTGGGCAGACTTGAACGGGGAAAAGGCCACCAGGCGCACGATGCTGTGGAACTTGCCGATGTTGAGCACGCACTCCTCCACCTGCGGGGAGGGGGTGTGAGGAGCGGGGTCCCCAAGGCTCTTGGGGAGCCTCCCCCTCCGGGCCGGGGCCGGCGCCGTGCTCAGAGACTGGGTCACATCACTCTGCTCAGGGGATTGACAGATTCTAGGGCTCATCACGGCGCGGCGGCGGCCCCCCGGGGTGTGGGGGCGCCGAGGGGCTCACCTGGGGCAGCAGCAGGCTGATCTCCTCCACCTCCTTCAGCACCAGCAGCGCGTAGCCGGCCGCGTGCTCGAACAGCACGTGCAGCAGCACCTGGGGGGGAGGGGAGGAGCGGATGGCCCAGCTGCCCACGTGGCCCCGCGTCCCGCCCGGGTCGCCCCGCCGCGAGCACCGCCCTGACCGAAGCTCCCCCGCCGGGCGCGTAACCCCTGCCCATCCCCGGCTTCCCCCGAGCCCGAGCCCTGATCCCCGATCCCGGCCCCGCGGCCCGTGACCCGCGGCCCTCTCACCATGGCGGCAGCCCGGAGCCCCAATCGCAATGCGGGCCTCCCGCCGGACACGCAGGACCCTTAGCGGCGCGAGCCCCGCCTCTTCCGGGTCGAGGCCTCCAATCAGAGCGCGAGGAAGACACCATCATCTACAGAACTCGAGGGGGGACCAAAGAAAAATGGTCTCGCCCGGAAGTAGGGCGGAACCATGGCGGCCGGCCGTTTCCCGCCTTTCCAGCGGTCCCGCGGGATGATGGGAATGGGGCCGGATTTCCGGGGATCGACGGGCCTGGAGGAAAGCAGCCGCGGTCCGACGGTGTTCTAGAAACTGAGGTAATTGGTGGATCTATGAGTCATGGCCACCTACAATAGGCGTTGTCGGTCACGCACGCTGGCCCAATCGTAGCGATCCTCAGCCTCGAGAAAGAGGAACGGGGCGGAAGTGGGGACGGGTGGACTCCGCCCAGTACTCGGGGCGCCTCATTCCAGTTATCGCGATAGCCCGTTGGCGCTCTTCGTTCCTCTTAGACAACGGGTCTGCTTCCGTTTCCGGTCGCGCCTTGCCTTCTCCTCCCCTTCCCCCTTCCAGAGGCCGCTTCTCGGCCCTCTGCCGTCCTCCAGCCGCGCTTCCCATCCCGCCCTGCCCACTGCCCTCGTCCGAAGACCGACCCTTCAAAGGCCGAGTCCTGCCTCGGGGACCCCCCCCGCCCATTCCGGGGAGCGCGACCGCTAGGGGGACAATTGTACAAGCCCGTGTGCATGCACACATGTGTGTGTGTGTGTGTGTGTGTGTGGACACACAAACACAAAGCACGTGGCGGCTAACCTTAGAGGGGAGCCCAGCAACTACTGGGGGAACCCATTACACCTTCCCACAGAAGACAGCCTCGGAGATGGCTCTGGAGGGAAACAAGGATTCCAAGAGCCAGAGCCGGAGAGGGATCAGCTAGTAAAGAGGCCCATGTGGGAGGGGGCGCTTTAGGGACCGAGTAGACCTGGATTACTGGACTGCTGAGGGGCTGGGTCTTTGATTGTAGAAGTTCCTTGGTAGAGGAATCATCTGATCCAGGTTGGGCTTTGGGTGAGTAGGTTGTAAGAGGAAGAAGCCGTGATATCCCAATAATTGAGACAAGAGGAAGAGGATGGGGACTAGGGTCATCCATACAGAGGGGAGCTGTCCACTCTGTTGTTCATCGATGGAGATGACAGATGTTGAGGAGAAACAACAAATTTGGATATTGGATAATATATTGGATGTGTGAAGCAAAGCAAATTGAGAGTCAGAAGGCAAAGATATACTTCACTTTTGATTATGGATCTCATTTATTTAAGAGATTTTTTTTTTAGGTTTTTGCAAGGCAAATGGTGATAAGTGGCTTGCCCCAGGCCACACAGCTAGGTGATTATTAAGTGTCTGAACTCAGGTACTCCAGACTCCAGAGCCACCAGATTCTTTACTATTCTGGAGTTTTATCCAACCACAATGTCATTTGCAAATGGAAACATTAGCCACTAAGCAGGTCTCTGGAGTGATTTAATCAATCATTTGGACAGCACGCGCTTAATTAACATTACTTTTTCCTAGCTAGCAACTGAGTGGCATCCCAATACAAAGAATGCAACATTGCGTACACAAAAAAGATGTTTATATATTCTAATTGGGAAAACAAGCATAGAAAAAACACACAGAAGAAATATAAGGAGAATAAATACAAAATAGTTCAAGACTAGTTAGATTGGTAGAGAGCAACTGAAGTCAATTGAATAGAGGAATAACATGGTCATATCTGAGCTTGAGGAAAATCGCTTTGACAACAGTTTGTGGGATAGACTAGAATGGCTTGAAGCAGGAAGACCAAACTGGGAGGTTGTTGCAAAAATCTGCATAAGAGATGATGACAGTGAGTTAAGGTGGTGGGTGTATGAGAAGAGAATAGGGGTGGGATGCAAAAGATGTGGGTTCAAAATGGCAAGATTTGACAACTGATTCGGTGTGAGGTGAGTGAATCTGAGGAATGGAGCATAATGCTGAGATGATAAATCTGGGAGACTGGAAGAATGAGGTTGCCTTCAACAAAAATAGGAAAATTTTGGAAGAGAAGAAATATGGGAGAAAAGATGAGTTCAGTTTGGGATTTATTAAATTTAAGCCATCCAATTTGAAATGCTCATTAAGTAGATGTGGCAGTGATGCTTAGAGAGAGAACTGGGCTTGGATCCATAATAAGAATCACAACTTCCATTTCCATAGGTCCCTAAGGCTTACAAAGTACTTTCTTTCCAACAGCCCTATTAAGTGGATATATCCTCATTTTTTTAACAGATGAAGGAACAGAAAGGAAGTGGTAAAGTAACTTGCCCAGTACCACCCAAATAGTAAATAGGGTGGGATTTGGGGTCTTGGATATTAGATCTAGACCTGGAATGGACCATAAAGGCCATCTGTCCAATCCCCTCTCTCGGAAGTCACAGAATCTAGATGCTAAATCAGATTCCTTGATGTGGGCCAATGTTCTTTCTATTACACTACAACCAACACAGTCAAGCTGCCCCTCAGGAAGGGAGATGGGCAGACATCCCTCATTCTATGTGACTGACCTCTCAGAGGTTTAGACCAAATAGGATCTCAGGAAGAAAATGGTGGACATCAAGGATCGCTATATAGCCTAATGAATGGATTAATATACAAATAAGCATTTATTAAACTTTTTCTCTGTGCAAAACATTGAAACTTCAAATAGAAAACATAGTCTCTGTTCCCAAAGAGTTTACATTCTAATGGAGGAGACAACTCATATAGGAGGCTTCAGTTGCTGGTCATAAAAAAGTCCATTAGCAAAGATGCTGATAATGCATCTTCTTTAATGTGTTTACATTGATATAATCATCCCTATATTCTGATTTCAAACAATTTGACAGTATCAAGGACTTTGGTATTGAGAACTTTATTTTCTGAGTTTTTCATAGGTGAAGTAGGGATTTTAACACTGGCAGAAGCAGTGACACATTTTAACTCTAGGGATTATAAAGCCAGGATGTGGCTTCTAGGGTGGGAAGCAGGTCAGTATTCTTAGGGGAGAGGGAGTTCTTTAGAGCTCCTGGGTTTACCCACTCATCATGTTAGTTCACTAATGGTAATAAGGAAGGTAGCTCCCTTCTCTCCAAGGATTATAGCAGAAGCCCTAAAATCATTCCTTTTCCCCTGATATATGGTTCCTATGCCATTGGTACCCTGTGACCTCTGTATGTGTTGGAAGAGCCAGAATGATTGAGGGAGGGGTGCCATAGAACAGGTTATAGTTAAGTGGATTGTACAGGAGATAGATGAGTGGAGCAGTGACTCCTTTATCTGCAAATAATCATTTACTCAATATTTATACTATATAAACTGTATAAGGAGATGGAAAGGACAGCCACATATTGAAGAGGACCGAGAAGGAACTGGCTTTTCCTCAATCCCTGAACTGAGAAGTAAAGGCCCCTTTTCCCCTAACCTTACCAGGTAAAAGCTCACAACCTTTACAATCCTTTTGAAGGAGACCTTAATGATGGAGGAGATGGGCCAGATTAGCTATGTACTCCTTGGCAGGGAAAAAAATTGCTAGTTAAAAGGCAATTTGTTATGCCCAAAGGGCAACAAAAATGTGCATACCCTTTGATCCAGCAATACCACTACTGGGGCTATACCCTGAAGAGATCATGAAAAAAAGGGTAAAAACATCACTTATACAAAAATATTCATAGCAGCCCTGTTTGTGGTGGCAAAGAATTGGAAATCAAGTAAATGTCCTTCAATTGGGGAATGGCTTAGCAAACTGGTATATGTATGTCATGGAACACTGTTGTTCTATTAGAAACCAGGAAGGATGAGAATTCAGGGAAGCCTGGAGGGATTTGCATGAACTGATAGTGAGATGAGCAGAACCAGAAAAACATTGTACATCCTAACAACGACATGGGAGTGATGATTAACCTTGATGGACTTGCTCATTCCATCAGTGCAACAACCAGGGACAATTTGGGGCTATCTGCAATGGAGAATACCATCTGTATCCAGAGAAAGAATTGTGGAGTTTGACCAAAGACTATTACCTTTAATTTAAAAAAAAAAAGCCATTATCTTATGTAATTTTGTTATCTCTTATACTTTATTTTTCTTCCTTAAGGATATGATTTCTCTCTC
The DNA here is from genome assembly GCF_037893015.1 of Macrotis lagotis. NCBI lineage: Eukaryota > Metazoa > Chordata > Mammalia > Peramelemorphia > Peramelidae > Macrotis > Macrotis lagotis. Next base: position 227,652,459 of record NC_133660.1, on the reverse strand, counting down.
ATCACATTCAACTTAGATCAGTGTTACACCATGGAAACAATGTAAAGACTAACAGAATGCCTTCTGTGGGGGGTGGGGTGAGGGAAGTAAGATTAGGGGAAGAATTGTAAAACTCAAATAAAATCTTTCTAAAATGCAATTTGTGTGCAATTGCTACTTTTTTCTAAGATTTTACTTAAACCAAGCACATTAGTATTCTGGCCAAACTTCATCAGTGTAACCCATTGGTAAAAATCCTTTAACTCATGAGATTTATCCCCTAAAAAAAAAAAAATCAAAAAAAGGGAAAGGTCCTATATGTATGAAAATATTTCTAGCAGCTCTTTTTGTGATGCCAAAAAACTGGAAATACATTTCAATTAGGAACTGGCTGAACAAATTATGGTAAATAAGATTAATAGAACAGTACTGTGCTATAGGAAATGATGAAAGGGATTTAATTGAAACCTGGGAAGACTTAAATGAATTTGGTGAACTGAGCAGAACTAGGGCAATTCACACAAAAATGATATTTACAAAGAACATATTTTAAAAACTCAAGAATTCTGACCAATTTCAATAATCATGATTCGAAAAGATCAATGATGAAGAATGCTAACCACTTCCTGGCAAACAGACCCAAGGATTCAATATGCAGAGTGAGACACATTTTTGGACATGACCAATGTGCAAATTTCTTTTGTTTGACTCTACATATTTGTTATGAGTTTGTAATAAGAGGGAGTTTGGTGGAATGGAGATAAAAATTAAATGCCTAATTGAAAAAAGATTAAAGTTTTAATTTGGCCATTTACATGACAGATTCAGCACTAGAAAATTATAAATTGAAATTCATTTGTGTATATACATGTAGTTGAAGAAATAAAATATTTGAAAAAAGAAGAAAAAAAGGTCTAGGACTTTTACAGCAATTCCCACCCAAGTAAGCCATATGGCAAAAGCAGCTCAAGTAGACAGTCAGGACTGACCAAACTAAGGTCAACTACCTTAGCCACTGTAAGCCTTCTTTCATCTTCACTTATTCAGTATTCCGAGGATCTGAAGCAGCCTAAAGTATCCACTCGCAAGGGGTCTGTCAATAACCAATGACTCAGAGCCAATCATCTGACTCTGGGGAAGGGAAGGGAAACACATTTCCTCCTTTAGGCATTGCCTTCCATCCCTCTCTTTAGTTGATAGCCCCTGAAGCCAACAATGGCATGCAGCCTGGAGTCTGCCATTGGGAGGTAGGAAGGAGATGGAAAAGAGGACTTTGTGTTCAAGACCCCACCAGATTAGGCAGCCAAAGCCAGCCCCCACCAGCACGTTGACTTACAACCTGCCCAGTGCCAGCTCTCCTCTCTCTAGTTACTGATGTGTGTTTCTTACTTTTAAGAAACTCCAGGGGCAGCTAGGTGGCACAGTGGATAAAGCACCGGCCCTGGAGTCAGGAGTACCTGGGTTCAAATACGGTCTCAGACACTTAATAATTACCTAGCTGTGTGACCTTGGGCAAGCCACTTAACCCCATTTGCTTTGCAAAAACCTAAAAAACAAACAAACAAACAAAGAACTCCAGGCTTGTGTTAACCTAAACAAAAGGAGAAAGTGCAACAGCCACTAGTAGACTTGAAATCAATTTTATATCTCACCGGTGAATGGTTATGATCCTGAACTGAGTAAATCCTTCTCTCTTTGAATGTCATCTGTAAAATTGAGAATTTTTTTTTATTACCCTTATACACATCCTTTAGAGGAAATGTGTTCTGGAGACAAAATTTTAAAATTTGGCTGGATAAATAAGGAGAGTATAGTCTGGAAAAGCAGATTGGAACCAGTGTGTGAAGGGCTGGTTCTAAATTCCAAATAGATTTCTTCACATTTGATATTAGAGGTAATAGGGAACCCCTGAAATTTAACAAGTTGGAGACTGATGTGATCAGACCTATGGTTTACTTTGGCAGCGTCATGTTAAAAAGGATATAAAATTTCTTGGCAGATGCCACCCTAGAGATAACTTTGTTCAGAGAGCCTCTGATCACTGTAAGTAGCAGCATTTTGACAGGTAAAGTCCTTCAGTCTGGCTCCAACCTCTCTTTCCTGGCTTTATGCTTCAACCCCCAGTGGCCTAGTTGATTTTCTCCAAGCATGATGTTCTACTCACTCCTGTAACTTTACACAGGTTCTAAGTCTTGAAGGCTCTGCCTTCTTGTCTCCGTCCTTTAGGACCTCTCACATCTTTCAGGGCTCAATGCAAATAATAGCTCCTTCACGAACCTTTCCCAGTTCCTCCACCTATTAGTGGTGTTCCCATCAACCTCCCATTAGGGCAGGAACTGTTTCACATTTGTATTAGTATCTCCAGTGCTTGACACAGGTAGGAGCTTAATAAACACTTGACTGAAGTAAGTCCCCAAAGGTATTCACCAGGATCCTGGAAGGTGTCCCCTGCAAAGTTCTGAAGGTGAGGCTCTCTGGAAGTTCAGGTTTAATGATGGTACTGCGTCAGTGGCATTGTTCTATCATGGTGGTGGTTATCCAGCAAGGTGGATAGAATGGGAGTCTTGAAGACCAAGGGTTCAAAAACTGCTTCAGACAATTATTAGCTGTGGGAATTGAGGAAAGTCACAAACTTTCTGAGTTGGTTCCTCCATAAAATGGAGTTAACAATACTTCTAATGTTACTGAGAGAACCAGGAGATTATAATGTATATAACATACTTTACAAAATTTAGTGTTAAATGTCATTTGGTTAAATGAGGCAGTTAGTGGCACAATGGATAGATCCCTGGATCTGGAGTCAAGACCTGAATTCAGATCCTGCCTCTGAAACCTACCTGTTCTGTGACCCTAAACAGTCCCTTAATGTTTACCTCAGTTTTCTCATCTGTAAAATGAGAATAAAAGTACCTATTTCATAGGATGTTAGGATCAAATGAGAAAATAAATATGAACCACTAAAATGCTGTATAATTTATAGCTATTATTTCTTCTATTACTATAATAGCACAAGTATTTTACAATACCACAAGTATTTTACAATAAGAACCAATTCCTTAAGTCAATCATCAGAAAATCAAAGGAAGAAGTGTGACTCATTCCCAAAGTCAATGTGAATAAAAGGCCTGTCATTTACACCAGTTGCCACCAATGGACGGATAAACCCCGGAGTCCCCGGAGTGGTTCCCCCTCCTCCCTCATCCATCCTACGTCTAGCCCATCCCCCAAAGCTGTCATCTGAGCTATGCAGCAACCCCTGGGCAACTTGCCAGCTGCTCCTATGGGAGATGTGGCCACACCTCCTCACAAGCCACAGCTAACAAAGACTCAGAAAATAAGTTTTCACCACCATGGTCCTCAGCACCATCAGATGCTTCAGCATCACAAACAGATGATTTTATCAGCACCCCCATTGCTGCTACATCCCAAGGACCAGGGCCCCTTTACATCTTACTCCCAGCCAAGACCTGTGTACCATCTCTCCCACCAGGAGAGATCCAAAGAAGAGAGACTGTCTGACTCTCTTGCTTTTTCGAAGTGTGCCCTGAGGCTTTGTGCTAACAAATGTTTCATCATTTATTCACTATCCATGTCACAAGACAGCCCTTACAGTCCATCAGAACATGTTCAAGGGCTCCCAAAAAAAGGTCTTGGTGCAGTTTTAAGATGGCTTAAGATGCATTCCATATACTCCATACTTGTGTATATACATGGGTAGACACTGATACATGTGCACAGGCAGGTTCATGTGTAGCTTGTATATGTTCACCTAGATTGGTCACACATACACACACACACACGATGGACAAGCAATAAGCTAGGACACAAGTCACCTAGAGGATGTGAGCAGCAGATCAGAGAATGCTGAGTGATCCCAGGCTGATCTGCCCCATGACAGCCTGTCTGGATGTTAACACCAATGTTAACCATGACAGGCATGGTTGAAAATCAAATGTCACCGCAACTTCTCAAGAATCAAAACCATGAGAGGACAAAGGAGAATGACAGGTCCATGCATGAGTATGACTATTTTCAAGACATTACCAATGGATGCATGTTGTAAAAGAGGTCTTACTTAAATTGCTCCCCTGCCCCCAAACCTCATCAGAACCAGGTTAAAATTGGGGAATTGTTCAACAAAATAAAAATGAAATACTGCATAGAGAATGTTAATTTGTGGAATTCTCCCACACCTCACCCATTTTTGAGTCTGACACAAGTAGTCCAGTGTCTGCAAAGAAATGGGGGGGGGGCAGGGCAGATCCCCAGGTTTTATTCTTATTGCCCAGAGAGGAACTGCAGGGGAGGGGGAAGCAGAGCTGGTTTCAGTTGGACTGGTCAGTGTCCAGTTTCCCTACAGCATCCACTACCCCACCACATGTCCTAGGTCAGTCTCTGCCCGTTCAACTCAAGCACCCAATGACTGTGCCACCTTGGCATGAGGCATGGTACTGAGCCTTCCTGGCTGTAAGGGCTAGGTTCCACTGAGCACCCTGCCCATGGATGAGGTCCCCCCCTCCTCTCCTGTGCCAGATCTGAGGCTGCTGGAGGGGTGAGCCACAGCTGCTGTCCTCTTGAGACTCTGGTGGGGCTGGCTGGGTTCCAGAGCCCTTCAGAATCATCTCTTTGCCCCACCCCCACCCTGCCTTCTACCACCACCATGCATACAGTGCTGAGGAAGAAGCTGCTTTATTGAGGGGATGATGCCCCATGCTGGGGCTGAGCATCCCTCCCTAGGCCAGGCCAGCCCTTCTCCATCCCCCCCCCCCCCCCCAGGGAGAGAGCAGCTAAGGCCAGGGGCTGGGGAGCCAGAAGGAGGGAGTGGGAAAGGGTTAGCGTTATGGCTTTACACAAGTCGTAATATTCTCTGGGATGGGTCTGTGGGAAGCTGGGCTGAGGCAGCAGCAGGCAGAACCCTCAGGGGGACAGGGAAGCATGAAAAGAACTAGAGGGGGGCTGAGCTAGGAGATGAGGCGGCCGTGAAGTCGGTGCAGTTGTTCGTGGGTCAGCACCAGTCGATGACGCTGCCCGAGGCCAGCTGTGCAAGGGAAGGTCACTTTGCCCACATACACAGTGTCTTCGCGTTTCTCTTCCTTGGCCTGGAGGGGAGGAGAGAAGAGAATATGCCCAGTCAAGGACAGTCCTATAATACTGGGGGGCTCAAGGATCTTCATACTTCCTCCTTCCCACTTTTTCCTCACCCTAAGGAAGGCTGATGAGGGGAAAGTGGCAAAGTCAGTGGGCACAGTGGCTCCTGGGCGCTGAGAGACAGTCTCCTTCATCACCTCATCCTGTGGAGGGGAAAATGGGAAACACATTATAGGGGATGGAAGGAAAAGGCCACCAGCTTACAAACCTTCCCTCTCATGGACAAGAGAGGCTCCTATCTGGTCTAATCTGAAGCTTCTCTACTGTTTATGCCCCTTTCCCCAGGGCTGAAATTCTGGAAGTTTCTGGTCTGTTCTGAGACCCAGGGAGCAAGGAATTGGGGAGGGGGCGCTCCAACCTGCAGCTTATCGATGGTATCACTCAGGGATTGGAGCTGGGTGAGCTGCTCCAGAAGTTGGGCGCCAGGGCTCTTTGCAGCTAGAAGGGGAGAAAGAAGTAAGTCCCTCAGGGGAGAGGGGAGAGAAGGGAGGAAGGGGACAGAGAAGCAGGACCTCCTAGCAGAGGGGGCTGCTTGAGGACCCTGGACCGAGGCCTCACCAGGGCTAGACCTTGTGATGTCTATCACACGTGTGCGGGCGCTGAGCTGATGAAGGGTGTCTAAAAGCTGGCTAGTTTTCCGGTACAAAGCTCCGGCTCCTAGCTCATTATCTGGGCCTTCCCGCACCGTGGGTGCCAGCTTGGCCACACGCAGAGGAGGCAGGGCGGCCAGCGAGGCCTTCATCTGGGCACCCTAGGACAGGAAGAGGAGAGAGAGGAGATGAGACAAGGGTGGGAGGAAGGCGCGCCTCTCCCAGCTCAGACTCTCTCAGCGGGCCTCCCTGTCCTGGCCCTGTACCTTGAGGGTGCTGTTCTCATGTTGAAGCTGGGAGATGTGCAGCCTCATTGCTGAAATCTGCTGGAGCAGCAGCGGGGAGTCCTTCACCGGCCCCGGGCCTGGGACGGTAGCCAGTGGCTGGCCTGCAGCCCCTCCTGTGGGGACAGGCAACAGGGGAGTCCTCAACAAGTGCACAGGGTCTCAGGACTCAGAGCATGCCCATGCTCAGCCCCCAGCCTTACTGTCTCCCCATCTTCACTACCCTCACTCATACCCACCCTCTAACCCTGACCCCTGCCCTAGCAGCCCCAAATCCCCAAAGACAGGAAGTGTCAGCACTCCCCCCCAACCCCCATCTGCTCCAGGTAGGTCGATACCTCGCGGTTGTTCTTCTGTGGCCAGGCCAGCCAGGGGGAGGGGAGAGAGGAAAGAAGAGACACACAGGTGACGGGGGTCTGAGTTTCAAGTGCAAGGAAAGGAATAGGGGCAGGGGCCTAAATCCACAGTCCAAAGATAGAGATTGGTGCCCTAGCTCATGGACTACAGTCCTCAAGTGGCCTGAATGTTCCCTAACCAGGGAGACCTCCACACCCTCCCCAGGGTTTCTTGGGAAAGGGGCTCTGTTCCCCATACAAGTCCCTCATGCTTGGAAATCCATGTACTTTCCTCTACATTTTAAGAAGGTAATATCAGGGTGACTTGAAAGTCTTTCTGCCCCCTCCTCCACTTGCTCACCCCCACATGCAGCTGGTAGCTGCTTGGCAGGCCCAAGCTGGGGGGAGGGTCAGGAGGAAAGGGGAGGCTCAACTTTGGCGTAACTGGGTCTCTTCAGATGAATCCAAGGCATGAAGAGAACAATGCGTCGGGTCAAGGGTTTGGAGAGGAGGTGGGAACAACAGTGAACCAAGGGGAGTTTGCGTCAAATGCAGGAATAGGGATGCTCAGGAGAAGTGGGGGAGGGGCACAGATAATCATAGTTACCAGGAGCAGGCAGGGCATTTGTTCAGGGTAAGGAGAACAAAGACAGTACAGAGAACATGAAAGCCTAATATCTAAGACCCCAGCCTGGATGGCAGCACAGCAGGATGGCAGGGAGATGAATTCATAGGAGACCTGGATTAGAACCTGTCTCTACATCTTATTCTGTACAACTGTAAGCAGGCCTCAGTTACCTCATCTGAGTAATGGGATGGACTAGCTGGCCTGCAGGGTCCCTTTCAGGTTTACTTCAATATACATCAGAGAAAGCCTAGAATATACTAGAATCTAGGGGAGAAACAGAACCCTCCCCCTGCCCCTCTTGCTTCTTTGTTTGGACCCTCAGACATCCCCCCCAGCCTCCAACCCGCTGCTCACCACCAGTGATGCCAGAGACAAGAGTGGCGATGCCCGAGGGGGGCGCTCCTCGCAACCCTTCGATTGTCCTTTTGGACTGGCTACTCAGGCGCTGTTTCAGCTCCAGTTTCTCAGCTTCCAGCTGGTCAATGTCTGCCTGGAGAGCGTCCATCGTCTCCTCAAAATCTCTGTAAGAGATGCACAGAACGTTTGACCCCAAGGAGGAAGGCATGTGTGAACACAGGAGTCTCAGGGTTCTCACTGTGGGGCAGGGAAGTAGACTGGGATGATATTCAGGCACTGGGGGGGGGGGGCAGAGGCATCAGAGGAGAGGCCCTGAGAGGGGGAGAAGCTCAGGGGCTAGGGGCCACATACTTCTCCTTCTTTCGTAGCAGGGCCTGGGTTTCCTCAAGTCGACTCTGCACCTTTTCAGTCCTCTCATCTGCATCCTTGGCTGCGCTGTCCAGCTTCTTCTCCAGAAGACTCAGGCGCACATTGGCCTCACTCAGTTCTTCTCCCTGGAGGGCATGGGGTCAAGCTCAGGGGTCACTTCCCTTTCCCAGATCCCCAGAGCCAGCATGAATGGTGCTCTTGGAGACCTGAGCTCCCAAGACTCCTGACTGGGTAATGCCTCCCCCCTCCTATTCCCCAAGCCCACCTTGATCTTCAGTGACTTCTTCAGTTCCTTAATGACAGTCTCCCGATCCTCCAGCTTCAGCCCCAGGCCCTCGGCATCAGTGATCTCAGCCCGAAGTGCTGCAGCCCGAAGTTCAGAGGGAGGGGGCTGTGGGGAGGGGGTGGGGGATGAGGATCTCTGGAGCAGTCTCCACCTGCAGCCCTGCTCACAGTGCTCACTAGGACCTCCCACCCAACACCCTGACTCCTGCCCCTCCTTCCAGCCTCTAGGAAGACCAAAGCAGGGATCATACCCTAACCATCACCCAGGAGGACCTTGGGCTCTTCCTGCCCTGAGGCCGAGGTGCCCAGGGCCTTGGTGGGTGGGCCTCCCTGGGTTCTCCTGAGACCTCACCAAGTCCCTCTCAGCCTACCTTGCTTGGGGGCCTCTCTGCATCGTATTCTCCCTCCTGCATAGCCGTGGCCAGCTTGTTCATGGTGGCAATGAGGATGCTACATGACTGTCGAAGGCACTCATAGGGGCTGCCTGATGGAGACCCATAAATCTGTTGGGAGTCCCAAAGCCATGTCAGACCCAGATGGGCCTAGGAGCCTCTTTCTCCCCCCAACACTTCTCCCTCCTCCCCCTACCTCTTCAACCATAATTCCTGAGACCTAGCTTAGTCAGTGTATGCATCCTCCTCATTCTCTACCTGATCCCCTGCTTTGAAGGCCAACTCTTCCAGGGTGCCAGAGGGCAGACCCTCATTCTCAGCCAGAGGAGCAATGAGTTGCGCAGCGGCAGCAGCCACTTCCTGTAGCACGGCCACCACCCAGGTCAGGTGCTTTCGACAATCCAGAAGCGTATCTGAAACCTGAGGCGACACAGGGAGGAAGTGGGGGAAGTGGGTCAAGGGAGTCCGCCCCACTACATCCCTCTGTCATCTCTGCTGCCCTGCAGCCCACAGCCATCTCCACCTGCCCACACCTGAGGCCCAAAACCAAGAGCAGCTGGGATCCCGGGGGCATCTGTTCCTGGCATTCGTCTTCGGATCTTCTTACAGAACTGTCGGATATCACTACAGGATGTTTCCAGGTCCCGAAGCAGGAGAGACAAGTCTGAGCCCTCCTGCCCACTCTGGAAGCAGAGAGGGTAGAGGGTCAGAACTAACAGTAGGAAAGGAATCGGCTAAGCAATGAGAAGAGAGGAGGGCATGATGAGGGTGAGAAAAAGCAGAGAAGGAAAGAAAAGGCAGAAATGAGTCTGAACATGGGAAATACAGGAAAAAGGAAAGCCAAGGGCCTACAACTCACCTGCAGAAAGGCGTGCAGCCTCCCCACTTCCACAGCCATGCAGTCCAGGGCACTCTGGGTGAACTGTGAAGATACCAGAAGCCTGCATGAGGGCACAAGTGTCTTTGCCTTTTTGCCCTGGGCGGAGGGGCCTCTGCAGGCAGACTGCTGGCAGTCCTTTGCCCACCTTCTCTGACCAGCACCTCTTGGGGAGGGGGGGTAGGTCTCACCTTGATATGGTCAGCCAGTTGTACGGTACAGTCCTCAGGCTGCTCAGTGAGATGGATGCTGTACAGGTGCTACAAAAGAAAAGCAGACAGACTCAGCCTGGGATCAGGCTTCTGCCTCTTCTCCGTCCCTCCCCAGGGAGTCCTGAAGGGAGGAAATCATCTTTGAGGAAGCACCTGCTATGTACCAGGCTACACTACACCAAGAGCTTTACAAATGTTCTATCATCTGATCTCGCAATCACCGAGTGTTGGGTAGGACTGTCATCCCCATTTTATAGTTGGCAAAATGGAGGCAGAGATAAAGTGACTGCTCCAGTCACACACTCTAGGCCCGTTTGCATCTGGCAGGAGGAAGGCCACTTCCTTCCTTGCTGTCCAGCCTCATCTCTATGCTCCAGGCTGCTGTAATACAAGTCAGACTGTGGGGAGGATGCTCCAAGAAGAGAAAGAGTCATTTTGAGGTATAGCAGGCTTTCTGGCAGAAGAGAATATGTCCTAGCCATGAGGGGGCCATTTGAACTCACAGATTAGAGCAGACAGCCAAAAACAAGGCTCCCTCACACAAAGCACTGGCCACCCATCCTGCTAACAAGAGTCTCCTGGGGACTGCTATCAATGGTCTCCCCTAAGATCTGACTGATGCCTCCACAGAACCCTCTTTTCCCATCAAAGTCAGAGCATTAAGAGACCTTTAAATCTTCCAGAAAAGCAAAACAGTGACACGGCAGAAGAGGCTATTTGCTTTAGCAACCAGAGAAAGGGCTGTGAGTGACCTCAGGCAAGTCATTGAAGCTGTCTGGGTCCCTATTTTCCATAGGGACTATTATGAAGAATAGCCCCAGGACTATTATGAAGTCAGAAGAAAAGCAATGCAAAATTATCTGCCAATCATTAAAACAAACAGCTCAATCAAAACAACCCTAAAATATCATCTTATGCTCTCTATATTGATAAAGATGACAAAGATGGGAAGAATCAACATTGAAGGAGATATGGGAAGACAAGTACATGAATGTATTTTTGTAAACTGGTACAACTATTCTGGAAAGCAGTTTGGAAATACATAAAGTGACCACAATGCCCACAACCTCTGAGCCAGAGTATTTGTTGGTAGGCATATATTCCAAAGTGGTCACAAAAGAAAAGTGCTATATACACTCAAATATTTATAGCAGAATTTTTTGTGGCAGCAAGGGACTGGAAACAAAGCAGATATCCAGGGGTGGCTAGGTGGCACAGTGGATAAAGCACCGGCCCTGGAGTCAGGAGTACCTGGGTTCAAATCCGGTCTCAGACACTTGATAATTACCTAACCGTGTGGCCTTGGGCAAGCCACTTAACTCCATTTGCCTTGCAAAAACCTTAAAAAACAAACAAACAAACAAACAAAGCAGATATCCAAATTGGAGAAATGACTAAATAATTGTGGTGCATGAATGCAATGGAATATCACTGTGCAGTAAGAAAGATGAGCATGTGAACTCAGAAAAGCATGAAGAGACTTAAATGAACTGATGCAGAGCCATAAAAACAATATAGACAAGGACTACAACAATATACATGGAAAGAACAACCATAAGACAACAAAAATGACATTATAAAAAACAAACTTGACTGTAAAGGAGAGATATAAAAGACAGTTCCTTTCATTCCTTTGCAAAAATTATAGGTTCTCTAGTTGCAGGAGAATGCATGTAATGTTGAGTTTCTCAAAGTATGGTTTGGCTTTCCTTAACTTTTTTCTCTTCCTCTTTTTAAAAATTTGTTATAAGAGATAGCTCTCTAAGAGGGAGAAGAGTGAGAGATTCAGAAAGAAATCTAGGCAATTTAAAAACAAAAATACAGCAGTATGTTTTTTAGAAAACAAGTTATTTTTTGGTCAGATAGTCTCTGCTACTTCTGACTTTTTCAGAGTTCTGGGCACTGAGCTATTCTACACACTACTCCATATTTATTTTAACATCCATATGAACTGGCTAGTAAATAGTATGATCTTGGTCAAGTCACTTTCCTCCCTCATGTGTAAAATGACTGGAGATGGTCTCTAGGGTCCTTTCCAGCTCTTGACATTCTATGAACTATTCTGTCTAACAAGGCCAGTTTCCTTCCTCCTCTACCCAGCAACGTACCTGCTCACCACCACACCTATGATCTCCCTACCAATTCAAAAGGAGAGTTGGGGAGAGGGAGTCATGAGAAACTCCCAGTCTCAGCACAAGGATCATCAACTCCTGCCCCCCTAAGACCCCAGGTATGATCTGATTCTATGAAAAAAGCTATTACCAACACTGCCCCTTCATTTTCACAGCCCCAGGGGCTTCCCTCCCTGCCTGAAGCCCTTCTACACATCTCTCTGCCACCGCCCTAATATGGCTCCCCGTTGCTTCCTGCCTAGACATTTACAACAACCATCTTGACTCTCTTCTCTCCCCTTCAATACATCTTTAATTTGCTGACAGTTATTTCCTGATTCACAAACCTAAGTGATACCTATCCTCTGTTAAACAAATATGAGAGCTGATTGATAGCCACTAAGAACAAGGAGTTGCAGCCACCAACTGGGTCTTTTTTTTTTTTAGGTTTTTTTTTTTGCAAGGTAAATGGAGTTAAGTGGCTTGCCCAAGGCCACACGGCTAGGTACTTATTAAGTGTCTGAGACCAGATTTGAACCCAGGTACTCCTGACTCCAGGGCCGGTGCTTTATCCACTGCGCCACCTAGCCACCCCCACCAACTAGGTCTTGACACCATCCCAACCACCTATTCTGGTCCCTCTTTGGGTTATTTCCCATACCTGGTAGTATTTGATGGCCTTAGTGAGGGGTTCTACGTTGACTGTCTCATCCAGTTGGTCCTTGTGCAGCAACTCAATGAGGAAGTCCAGGGAACGCTCATGGGCACTCATCTCAGGATAAAGACTACCGACCTTCTTATAGACATCCACACTGCACTGAGCCAGCGCGCTAATGGGTCAGAGCAGGACGCCCAGTAAGATCATGGTCACAGGAGAAAGGCCCATGATGGTCCCTCTCCCAGTGAGGTCTTAGTCACAACAAGAAAGTAGTGTTGGAGCTGAAGGGCAGCAGTTCTCACAAATCACCAGCTGGGAGGAAGGAGGAGGACACCCCACTTAAGTTACCAGCAGCTTTTGCTGATGGCAGCAGAGAGCCAGGGAGCCAGAAGCAGGTGGTAGAAGGGTTACTCACTGCTCATATCGATGGAGTGTGGCCTGCAGGAGGCTCAGTGAATACACCAGGCCAGCAGCAAAGCTGAGCTGCTCCCCAGGAGCCCCTCGAAGCCCTGGTCGCCCAGCACAGTTCTCGGTCAGATCAAACTTCTCCTGGGCCTGCTTTCTGATTAGCTCTGCCTGTCAGAGAAAGGAAGGGGTCATAAGGCTCAGCTCTGAGGCAAAAACCCTGTGAGGATATGCTCAGCCTCAGGGAGGTGGACACACCAAGGCTCAGGGCTTGGGGAAAAGGTGGGGGAGCACAGGGGCAGGAGCAGAACTTGGGTGTGCGTGTGAGAGGACAAAGGATGTGTGCCCCGGCCTACCTTACAAACAAGGCGGGGCATGAGCAGAAGAACGAGGACACAGTCATGATCTCCCCCAGGCCTCAGGAAGCTATCTGGCATGAAAGCCGTAAGCAAGGACACGTGTCTGTTGGCCTGGGCCACTTCCATTTGCCTCAGCTCCATCTCAATGGCCTAGAGGGCAACAGCACAGCACAGCGAGGGTTTAGGAACCTATGAGCCTTCCCAGGCCAGGGACCATTCTAAGCACAAGTCCATCCAAACCAGCCATGGGTCACCTGGAGGTCCCAGGGACCACGGCTCCTCTGAGCACAAAGTAGAGTCAAATTCCTCTGGCAGCCACAACAGAAAGCAATCTTCACTCCCAGTTCCAACACTAACCTTGGCATGAGCCTTGGTCTCAGCAAACTTAATCTTGAAGTCAAAGGTCTCAGGGGGTGGCTGCTGCTGCCTCTCCACTGAAGCCTCCTGCTGATTGGTCAGCTCCCGGTTCACGTCCTGGGGAGCAGGCACAGACTCTGAGCAAGGGCAGGCGAACCATGCCCTGCATCATGGGGATTTGGAAGAAACAGAATCAAAGGAACCTTGCCAAGTACTCCTGGGTGTGTGGATATGCTTGGGGGCAGAGGGAGGTACCTGCAGATGGGCAGTCAGCTGTCGGTATTTCTTTATAGTCTGCTGGTAGTCAGCGACCGTCTCCTGAGCAGCCTCCACACGCTTCTGGGCCTCCCTCACTCGAGCGCCTGCCATGTCCAGCTGTTCCCGAAGCTCAAGTTCAGTCTCCCGGGCATTTTCCTGCAGTTCATCATTCATCTCGTTTATAGCTTCCTGTGGACAGACAGTACAGGACAATAAGGATCGAGGGCCAGAGAGGGTCCTAAGGGGATTCCCTCCCATATGTCTTCCTCTGAGTTTGGGGTCAGCTGGGAATCAAGAACAATTTCCCTGAAGTCCTCCTCAATGGTCAGAGCAGGAGGCTTCCTTTTCCTTTTTTTTGGGGGGGGGGATTTAAGAGGCTTCCTTTTCACTAGCTCCTTCTGCAGTGTTTGAAAGGAGACCTAAGAAAGGCCCCAAGATTCCCCTCAGAGGCTCAGGGTGGGGCAGAACCGAAGTCCAGACCATGCCTTCCTCTCACCAAGTCTCCCACAGTCTCCCGAAGCTCCCGAACTTTCTCTTCCAGGTTCAGGTTCCTGTCTGTCAGAGTCTCCACCATCTCTTCAGCTCCCAGGGCTGCATCTACCTATAGTATTGGAAGGAGAGTGACAGATGTGTCCAGGTTTTCTCTTCCCTACTGGGCTCCTGGCTGACCCTTCCCCAAGTACCTACCTCTGTACCACAGAAAATGCTCAATTCATCTGAATTTAGTACCAATTTGAAGTCCCTACTATGTGCAAAATCCTGTGCTTGGACTGGCCACCAAACACAGAAACAAGTGTCCGTCAGACTTGAAAGGAGAGCTGAGGCATTATGGTGTTAGGGAAAGATTCCTGGGTTGAGAGTCAAATCTGGGTTGCTATACACTATCTGTGGGACCCTGGCTATGTCTTGAACCTTTCAGTCTAAGTTTCCTTTTCTGTAAAATGAAGCACTGTCTAAGTAAGGAGCCTCTTCAAGCTTTCAATCTGAGCCCCTTGAGACCCCAGTGCCACCAAACCTGCTCCTTGAGCTCGTCAATAGTGCGCTCAGCCTGGCCCAGCTCCTCCTGAAGACGCTCCCGCTGCTGCCTCAGGGCTTCCAGTTCCACATTCTTCTTCTCCATGAGCTTCTGCAGTTTGATGTGCTCCTGCTTCTCTGAGGCTGAGAGATCTCGCATCCTAGAAGGGTGTAGAGAGATATGTTACACAAAGCATTAGGCAAGGAGCCCTGAAGATGGGAGGAGAAGGGGGGGGGTTGAGCAGAATAGCATGGTAGGCCTACCTCACCAAGGCATCCTTCAGTCGGGCATTCTGTTCCTCCAGCTGCTTGAGCTGGTAACTAGATGCAGCCCCATCTGATCCTGAGGGAGAACAAAGGTCATCCACTGCCTGCCCTAGCCAGCATCACTGCCTGCCCTAGCCAGCATCACTGCCCCCCCCAAGTCCAACCACCCCTCTATGCCCCAGTCCCTGGCCACAGGAGTCCCCTTTTCAGATTCCTACCACTTAGCAAGGCTCCCCCTACCCTTCTCCTCGATCTCAGCCTTGAGGATCTCTAGGTCAGTGGAGAGTTCTTCCACACGTTCTTTCAGAGCCTCCACCTCCTGCTGCAAGGATTCTGCCCGTTCCTCAGCCATCTCCTTGTCCAGAGTAGCCATTTCTATAGCATCTGCCGTGTCAGCCATCTCCTCCATGTAGCGTTCTTTTGCCTCCAAGGCATCTTTTGCTTCCTGGGGAAGTAGACAGGGTGCGGTGCCACTCAGAGGCCCTAGGCTGTTCCTCAAGGGATATGCCCAGTCGATTTCAGCCCAGGCCCTCCCTTCCCATGCTCCCAACCCCTTCTAAAATGGGCCATGCCCAACATCAACACCCCCAGGGTCTCATCCCCTTATCCCACCAGCCGGCCCCACCTTCCGGGCCTCCTTGAGCTTCCGCTGCAGCTCAGCCTGCTGTTCCTGCATCTTGCTCTTCCATTCCTGCACCTGCTCCAGCTGAATCTTGTGCTTCTCGAGTTCTTTCAGCTTGACCTTGTCCTCTGCACGCTTCAGCCTCAGAGTCTCCAGCTTCTCCTCCAGGTCACGCACCTGGGCCCTCAGTCCTTCTTCTTCCTGAGAAGAAGTCACAGGCACCCTTCACCGGTTGGCCCCCCTCCACCCCAGCTCTTACTCTGACCAAGAAGCACTGTGGGCCTAGAGGGGAAGGGGATGGGATCCCATTTAAACGACTTGGAGGAGAAGGAGCACCATCCTGGAGTCTCCTCCTGGACAGGAGCTGCCCAGAGGAATTGGAGACTGCTGGAGACACCATGGACCCCACCTCAGCAGGAGGAAAGAGGCTCCACCCAGCTTCAACCTCTGGAGAAAAGGAATGGACTCCTTTCCTCCTCTACGCACATCTGGGAAGGCAACTGCCACAGGGCTGAGGGGGGAGAAGGGGCTACAGCCCAACAGGAAATTGCTGTGCCCAAGATCACCTAAGACATGCTCAATGCTTCTATAGAAAATGAAGAAAGGCTTGGGTCCCTCAGGAGAACAGTTTCCTGCCATGCACCAGGCTTTACCTTGGAGGGGGAAGGCAATGGGGGTGCTGCCCCGGGGGAGGTGAGCGAGGGTGTAGGAATGATGGGGGCTGCCAAGGGTGTCTGTGCAGGGGTGCTGGGTTCACTGCTGCTCATCTCTCCAGTGGAGGCGGAGGCAGAGGCTGAACCTGAGGGGCCTGAGGGACCACCAGCCCCCGATGCCCCTGAGCTGGCGGGACGAGTAGGCTGCATTGGTGTGGAAGGAAAGAGAGAAAAAGACATTGGTTATCAGGTCAAAGAGAAACCCACTGTGGTAGGTGGTAACACTCAGCAATCCAAGAGACAGATTAAAAAGGAAAAAATGAAAGTCTTGGTATAGGATAAGGGAAAGAAATATTAACAGATAGAAAAAATTGACAAAATAATAATAACTACCCACAGGGGTGCCCCAATCTTCCTCAACCTACAGTCAGCTCTGATGGAGCCTCCAATTGTTAGCTGGAAAGCAATAATGGCTCACTCAGCTGATGCTCTCTCAAAATCAAGCCCAAGTCTCATCCCTTCTTCCACCCTATGGAGATTTAGGCAAGCCTTCCTGGCCATGTTCAAATTATTAGTTTGTCTCCTAAAAGGTGGAGGGGAGAGGACAGAAAGATAAGTCTTCATAGATGTTTTAGTAATTAGTGTGAGTATGGGTGGTTTGACTTTAGAACCTTCTAGCTCTTGAAACAAAATATAATCAATCTGGAGCAAGAGCACAGGGATGAGTGGTAAGCCTCTGAGGCACCCCTATCACTGATTAGGTACTCGACTAATATAATAATAGGTCACATATCTATAGACTTCAAGATTTCCTCACAACACCCCTATGAGATAGTTGCATATGGGTATTAAATATACCTTTTTTACAGATACAGGAACTGAGGCCTGGAAAGGTTAGGATTGGTCCTAATGGCTAGGATTTGAAAACAGGCCTTCTGGTTATTCTTGGCTATCTAATATAATACACTATAGCCATTTTTTTTCCTTATGAAGACCTATGAAGTGGGCCAGGAATTATCTTACCTAGTCAATGACTTTCTTCCCCCCAAATTTAAGAATGTGTCTTAGAACAAGTTCTCAACCTCTCTAGACAAGATCAGCATTCACCTCACCCCATCTTGGAATATTAGAGTCATGCCCTTCTTAGGCTGAATGTTCTTCCTACCACACAAGAAACACTCCAATGGGGAAAATAAGACTGTCCTGGCAGAGGCATAGATGACATATATAAACTTTCAGCACAAACTCTGGCTTCCCTAGAATTCGACTTTTGATTCTTTCCTCCCTTATCCCTTGGAGCCAAAACATAATCTTGGGACACTAAATTTCCCTGATCCGTCTCTTGAGCCAACTCACACCATAGTCAATCATGCAGACAGACACAATACATGCTGATCACAAGGATATGTGAGTCTCAAACATAAATGTACATAGACACACATATACACAATCATCCATATAGACAAAACAGAAGTATCTGAGAATGTGAAGGGCCCATACCTGAATCACACTACTTCCTACATTGGTCCCTGATAAGTGATCATTTAACCTCCATCCAAAATACTCTAGTGAGAGGAGAACTAATTCATTCCCTCCCAAGGCAGCTACTCCACTTTTAGGCAGCTCTAATTAAAGAGGGATTTCCTTCCAGTAAACTGAAGTCCACCTCTCTGAAACTATCACCTATTACTCCAAGTTCTGTCCTAAGGCAAAAGCCAAATCTAATCCCTCTTCTACAAAGGTCCATTGGACCATAAAGGTCTTGACAAAAAGCAGGCTAATGGAACCTAAAATCCAGCATCAAGGTCAAATGAACTACATCTTGGAATTCTTTAAAAACTGACTGACAAGTGCTATCAATCACCTCTGAAAGATGCTGAAAAAACCACAGAGGGGCTACAGTCCTAGAAAAAGAACAAATGTCTCAATTTTCAAAATAGCGAAAGAACAGAGCCTACTTAGGCTGTGAACTTGGTTCCAATTCTTAGCAAAATTCTACATCTTTTTTAAATAAATGGTTATTAACATGTAGAAAAAGAAGCAGGCATACCTGTGGGAGCCCTGAATTGACAGGGCTACTAGCCTGCTAGATCATGAACATGATGCAGTTATATAATTCACCTATGAATTGATTGTCAAATACCCGTGTGCCATGCCCTGGGATGAATGCTGCAGATACAAAGGCAAAAACAAAACAGTCCCTACCTCCAAGAGGCAGCCTTCTATCAGGGGAGGAATATATCAAACTTATACAAAATGAAGGGGAGAAAGGACAGTTAAGTAACATCTAGGGGAAGGGGTGGAACTCAGGAAGAGCTTTATGGAAGTGTTGAGTTGATTTTCAAAGGAAACCAGAAACTTTAAGAGGCAGACAGGGGAGTAAAATCATTCTAGTCATGGGGTTCAACCAATAAAAAGGCAGGAACAGGGACCTAGATTTCACCAAAACATTTGACAAACTCTTTTCCACAATTCTTGGCCAAATGGAGAGAGAGAAACTAGGTGACCCTTGAATTAGGTAGAATGAGATCTGACTGAATAACTGGATTCAAAGTACAGCTATTAATATTGGAAGGACTTCTTCAATAGTATGTTCCAGAGATCTGTTTTGCTTGGTCTTAATTAATTAGATAAAAAACAAAGATAGTATTCTTATCAAATTAGCAGATGATACAAAGCTGGAAGGGATAGCAAAAACATTGAATAGATTCAGGATCCAAAAAGATCTCAACAGTGGTCTGAATCTAGTAAGATAAAATTTAAAGAAATAAATGTAAAATCTAATATTTGAATTCAAAAAAGCAACTTTGCCAGTACAAGATTAGAAGGTATTATTAAAGAGTAATTTATCTGAAAAAGGTCTAGGGTTTCCAGTAGACTACAATAGTAGAATATGACAACCAAAAGGTAATGAAATCTTTGGTAGTATTAAGAAAGTTGTGGTCTAATAAATGTCCTTCAATTGGGGAATGGCTTAGCAAACTGTGATATATATATGTCATGGAACACTACTGTTCTATTAGAAACCAGGAGGGACGGGAATTCAGGGAAGCCTGGAGGGATTTGCATGAACTGATGCTGAGATGAGCAGAACCAGAAAAACACTGTACACCCTAACAGCAACATGGGGGCGATGATCAACCTCGATGGACTCACTCATTCCATCAGTGCAACAATCAGGGACAATTTGGGGCTGTCTGCAATGGAGAATACCATCTGTATCCAGAGAAAGAACTGTGGAGTTTGAACAAATACCAAGGATTATTACCTTTAATTTAAAAAACAAAAACAAACTGATATCTTATTGTCTGATCTTGCTATCTCTTATACTTTATGTTTCTGCCTTAAGGATATGATTTCTTTCTCATCACATTCAATTTGGATCAATGTATACCATGGAAACAATATAAAGACTGGCAAATTGCCTTCTGTGGGGGGTGGGGGTGGGGGGAGGGAAGTAAGATTAGGGGGGAAATTGTAAAACTCAAAATAAACAAAATCTTTAAGTTAAAAAAAAAGTTGTGGCCAGAACTGGGAAGATCTCAAATACATGGAAATTAATTTAATTGGAATTTAATTTAATTTAAAGTTAATCCTGTCCTCCACATTTTAGGAAGACGAATGATAAACGCTTGAGATTAATCAGTAGAAGGCAACCAGAAATGATGAAGGAACAGGGGATGCTTAAGTGGGCTGAAATGAAGAATTTTGCTTGTTCTTCATGGTTCCAGAAGGCAGAATTATGAGCAATAAATGCAAGTTGCAAAAAGGAAAATTTAGGATATAAGAAAAATTCTGTAACATTTTAGAGCTATCTCCAAATCATATGGGACAGCTCAAGAGTTAATGGGCCCTCTTTTACTGGTTGTCCTCAAGAAAAAAATGAATGCCCACTTTTAGGTACTTTAAAGAGGAGACTGTTTAATGGGACTGGGTCATTTTTAAGGACCCTTTTGGGTTGAAGATGGGATACATCCTTCCAAAGTCTTCAGAGAAGAGATGGGCAAATTCCTTATTTAGCCCAATCACTCTATTCATGCCCCTGATCTCATCCCTTCAAACATGTGCCTTCACTCTAGTTTTCATCTGCTGGATCTTTTTTCTGCTAACTACTAATATACCCAGCTTGCCCATATTCCCTACTCTTAAGAAACCTTCACTTGACCTTTTCCCCTACTTAAGCTATTACCTTGTAGCTAATCTTCACATAACAAGATATTCAGAAAAACATGTCTACATTTGTTCTTCCACTTTCCCACCTCCCATTCCCTTTGCAAATTCTTGTCATTTGGTTTTCAACCCCATCTCCTTTCCAAAGTCACCAATGATCTCTTTGTTGCTAAATTCAATGGCCTTTTTCACTGTGCTAATTCTTCTTGGTCACTCAGTGTAGTCTTATGCTCTTGACCACCCTTTGCTTTCTGGATAATCTCTCCTAGTTCTCCTTCCAGTCTAACCTCTCCTTGGCCCCTTTTACAAGATTGTGATCAATGAATATCCTGACCACCCCATGTGGGTTTAGTTCAGTGTTCTGTACTGATCATCTCTTCTCTTTCTATACTCTCTTGATGACTTTATCTGCTCCCACAGCTCAACTATCATTTCTGAATAGCTGATTCCTAAATCTAATAATCAAGCTCTTAAATTTCTTTGAACTTACTGAAATCCCCAAATACCTGTTGAACATCATCTTAAAATAAAAGCATCTCAAACTTTACATGTCTAAAACAGAACTTGGGATCCGTCTTCCTAAATTCCCCCCCATACTCCTAAACTTCCAATTTCTGCGAAAAGCCCTAGAGTAATCCTAAACTCCTCCTTCTCCCTAACCTCTTATATTCAATTAGTTATCATATGGCTTCTTCCTCCACAAAACCTCTCATACCTGTCCCCTTCTCTGTTCATAGGTTGACCATCCTCATTTAAGTCCCCATCATCTCTTGACTTGGACTAGCTTAGCCTCCTAATCAATCTCCCTGCATCTAGCCTCTCCCTTCTCCAGTCCATCCTCCACACAACTGTCAACCTGATTTTTCTAAACCTGACCAGGTTTTGTAAACCCAATCCCCAACTTGAACTAGACTAGAAGGCTCTACAATTAATGATATTATCAAGAGGCTCCATCAGCTTCCTGTTGCCTCTAGATGAAATGCAAATTCTTCTACTGGACATTGAAAGTCTTTCACAATCTGTCTTCATATACTATTTCAGTGAATTCCATTTAACCTCTTCTGTTCTAGTCAAACTGCCCTAACCTGCTGTTTACTCTCCCACCTTCAAGCCTTTACATGGGTTGATCTCCTCTGTGTTAAGATTCCCCTGGCCAAAAACTGCAGGACTGCTTTGAATTTCTTTTGTATTTGCTTGATAGCATGTTTTTCTTCAGCAGAATGTAACACAGGGCTTTTTTGGTTTTTGGTTTTGCATTCCCAACTGTGGCAGGCTCATAGTAGAAGATTAAACAATGGTTGAATTCTCTTCACCAGTATAAATATCCCCAGTTATATAAACCAATCTTTATATGTCTTGGTCTCCAGTTCCCTTACCATTCTAGTCTTCCTCTTCTGGACAACCGCCAGCTTATCAACATGCTTTTTTTTAAAAAAAAAAAAAAAAAGGTTTTTGCAAGGCAAATGGGGTCAAATGGCTTGCCCAAGGTCACACAGCTAGGGAATTAGTAAGTGTGGGAGGCCAGAGTTGAACTCTCCTGACTTCAGGGCCAGTGCTCTATCCACTGTGCCATCTAGCCGCCCCTCCAACATACTTTCTAAAATGTGGCATCTCAAAGTAAATAGGGATCCAAATGGATCTGGCCAAAAAAGAGGCCAGCAGAGCCTTCAATTGTTCCTCATTTTGTATATTAAGTGAACAGTCTAAGATCATGATAGGGTTTTTTAACTACCATACCAGTTCTGATTCATACTGAGTTTGTAATCCAGTAAAATTGTCCAATCTGTTTAAGGTCATCTCACCAGGCTTTTCTCATCCTATATTTGTGAAATCAACCTACTGACCTCTACACTACAGGGCTTACATCTACACCTATCAAATTTAGCCTTAATGGATTCAGGTCTTTCAGATCTGGGTTGGATGCTGGATTCACTGGTGTTATTTTCCTAGGCCCAAGAGCCCCAGTACTTACATAGTAACCAATTATTGTCACTAGCAGTCAAGAACTATTTAACTTTGTGCTGGGAAGGAAGAAGAAAAGGAAAGGAGAAGTCACAGGGCACCCCAATCACCTAGGAAGGGAGTCTCAAAACCCAATGTGCACACCAGAAAAGGAGAGGTAAACAGGTGATCCCTTCCTTCCTGTATATGAATCACTAAATATAAAGACATGCATGAGCACTGACACCAACACTAGGCCACAGATATCTGAGCTTTGTCACAGAGACACAAGTCACAAGATGATATCTATATAGACATACAACAGATGCTGTCACACATGAACCAATAGGCTGGGACACAATGTCACACACAAGCATACACTATAGGAATATAGGGTGAGTCACAGATATCTAAGGATAACATCAGAAAGGGTGGCCATCCATCCATCCCTTCTCTCCCCCACCCTCCCAATAGCTTCTCAAAAACATGATAGACACCCATAGTCCTAGTCACACAGAGATACACATAAGGACATGTGGTTGTACATGAGGACAGCTTTCTCTCCTCTCCTCATAGCCTGTTAAGACTCTTAAAACAGCTGTATCCTTCTCCCTTTCTTTTCTGGAACAGCAGTTCTCAAGCTGAGATCCATAAAGGTATTGTTTGTTTGAATATATTTTGATAACTATTTCAACATAATTAACTTCCTTTGTAATCAAATACATTTTATTTTATGGATTTAAAAACATTCTTCTAAGAAGAGGTCCAGAAGATGCTGCAACAGGCTGCCAAAAATGGCAATTACACATAAAAGGTAAGAAGTACAGCCCTCAGACATCTTGGCTTCCCATCTCACAGACTCTTCTTCCAGGAAGAATGCCCCAATTAACTCTTTTGTCCTGAGTGAGCAATTACTGTTTCCTCTACAACCCTGAGTGTTGATTATCTCAGAAATAGATTCAGATGTTGTCAGAAGTGAAAGAGATCTTCAAGATCATTTTTTCAATCTCATTTTACAAAGAAACCGAGGCTCAGTTTTGAAAGGCAACATACATATTAAATGCCCTTAGTTGCTGTTGCAAGTGCCTGGTCTCCTAATTTCATACTATTATAGGCATAAACACATATGTGTTGGTAGAGCATAAATGCATGCATACACAATGTACACACACACACACACACACACACACACACACACACACAGAGCAGGGACCTCAGAAGAGGCCTCTTGTTCTCTCTCACCTTGGGCCGGCGGGTGGTAGTCTGGTCAGGAAACAGGAGGCAGAGCCAGAGGAGAAGAAATATTCAGGAGAGGAAGAGACAGGAACAGAGACAGACAGCAGCAGGAACAGTGGAGACAGTGGGAGAGGAAACAGGGACAAGGCCGCTGTTAGATGACCAACTCCCCCTCTCTCCTCCTCCCCCAAGGAATACCACCTTCCCCCTTGGTCCCTAACTGTTTTCCAAGTCCTCCCCTCACCCAACACAGCAGACCAAGGAGCCCCAGCTTTGGCCTGCCGATTTTCTCTAAAGGACCCGGTTTCCTCGGTAACCTCAGCCAGTCACAGGAGAATAGAGGCAGCAGGTGGTGAAGGAGGCCCTAGAGACCAGGCCCCCTAAGACCTAGCTATTTATACTTGCCCTCAGTAATGGAAAGCAAGGCCTCTCTGACCCTAGCAAAGATCCTAGAGCCTACTAGTGTCCTCTTCCTTTTGCCAAGCTATAAGGGTCAGGGGCTGGAGAGGCCCCTAGAAATCAGCTCTGCTGGGATATTTGTCTCAGTGTCTACAGCAGAACAATCTGTCCCTTCAAGGTCCCATCCAAATACTCCCCCACCCCCAATACAGACGGCTCAGGTATCAAGGCCATGAATATTGAATTAGCCAGAAGCCCTGAGCTCAGCAAGGTAGCCCCAGCTGCAGAATTTAGGGGGGAAAGGAAAACAGATGGAGAAGGAAGAAGAGATATAGAGGGAAAAAAAGAGTTCATTAAGAGGGGCTCCTCCCCTAAACCAAACCCTGAAACCCTAGGATTCATCAGGGATGGAGGATTATATACTAAACCCAAATCTCAATAGGAAGGTGCCACAAGACAATTCTATTTTCAAATTCTTTTCTTAAGTCTTTCCCTCCACCCCTCCAATTCCCAGATTAGACCCCAGTTAAGAGTCCTCTTCCTAGGGGTCTCTAGAGCCAAAGCGTTATTTCTTTCTGGCTATTTCCACTCTCTACAACTCAGGGTCATAGAGGATGGACAAGAGCCTCATTGCCTCATTCCCCTTCCCAGCAAGGTAGCACCCCAACCAAAACTGGTGATTGGAAAAGAGAGGGAAATCCCTACAGCAAGCTCCTCTAGAAGGCCTAAATCTGTCCCCCTGGTTTCCCATCACAGGCAACTTTCTGAAAGCAAATAGCAATAGCGACAGCAACAGCAGCCTCTAGACTAATGCCCAGCCCCATGCACTCATGAGAGACAACAACCCCCAGGACACACAGATCCACAAAGCCCACTAAAAGCCAAAGCCAGCTGAAAATGGAGGTGACAGGTGATGCCCAATTCCCCCCACTTTCTCCCCCCTCCCCACGGCAGGCTGACGGAGCCAGTAACTTGCAGCAGCAGTGGTGGTGGTGGTGGTGGTGGTGTCGGGCGGCAGCAGCAGCAGCAGCAGCAGCAGCAATGCCGACCCCTAGGTAACCACAGTACCCAAGGCCAGGGCCAGTGGGAGAGGGAGTGAGTACCTTGCGGGTAGTCGGAGCCTGTCTCATCATTGCGGAAAACCAAAGACAGAGACACAGAAACAGATAGAGGGACCGAGGAATCAGGGAGGAAAAGGGACCGAGGAAAGATGGCCGGAGAAAGGACAGAGAGATGGTGGGAGGATGGAGAATGGGGGGGGGGGGAGAGAGTGAGAGAGGCAGGCCGGGCAGAAGGGGACCAGCGGAAAGAGGAGGTTAGCGCATCAAATTCCAACAATGCAGCCTCATCTTCCCAGCCCCGGTTGCTGTGCAGCCTCCAAATAGCTACGAACTCTAGGGCTCCATGGCCCCAAGGCCCACCCCCACCCTGACCCCAGCCCGTCCTTTTGCAGCTCTGTGTAGGGATCAGGAGTAGGGCTTGGCCCAGCTCGCCATCCTAGGTAAATCCAGATCCCACGATCTCAGCTTCTGACCAGCTGCACCCAGCCCTGGATTCTAGCTACTCGTGATGTCATTGGACCCGCCCTCCAAGACTCGGGTGGGGGCGGGGGAGGGAGAAGGCTCCTCCGTCACCTAGCAACACCCAGTACTCCGTCGGCTCCTCCCTCTGGACCGCCCATCACAGCATCCACTCCCCTACCAGATCATAACCCGCAGGATTCAGCCACAGATGGAGAACAAGAGATGGGAAAGAGTAGTCCTCAACTCCTTCCCTTAGACGGCAGCTGGAAGGTCAGGGCTCTTGGGATAGAAGGGCTACAGAAGGAGAGCCTCCACCATAAACATCTACCTCTGTCACTTACATATTCCCGGTTTCCCTCTTCTTTGTTGGTCATACAGTCTTATCTTCACTGTGTATCAAGTGTCTATTGGTCTCTGTTTGTTCTCCTTCCTCCCTCCCTCCATCACTCACTCACTCTCACACACACACACACGTACGGTTTCCCTTCCTGTGTCACATAGTCTTTGTCTACATCTGTCTCTGAATCACAAACACATACTGTCCTCTCCTGCATATGTCTCTCTCACCATCTCTCCTCCTGTGTCCCATAGAATCACCCTCTATTACACTCCCAGGTGCACTTACACATCCTCCCCTTCTTTGAGCATGGTGCACCCCATTCCTCTAGCCTCTGTATTCCTCACATATGCATAGTGTTTCCCTCCATTCTCCCCACCCACCCAAGAACAGTGTCTCCCACCTCCCTCCTCTTTGTGTCTCCCTTTCATACACAGCCATATACATTCAAAGCCTCCCTTCAGGGAGTGTCAAGGACACTAGCTCCTATGATACACAATTAATTAAGGAGGTTAAAATCCAACCCCCCCCTCCACAAAGAGATCACTTCCACCTAACCCTCACCTAACTAGGACAGGCACAAAGGACATCCTGCAGAAAGAACAGACTTATTAATCTCCATGATAATGTTCTCCATCAGTAACTCTCATCTTTTACCCAGAGCTTTGAAGGGCTTAGGAAGAAATCCTGACAGGACAGGTGCCCCACCATGCTTCCAATTTCTACAACAGAATCCCCCTGGCCTGAAGCATGACAAAGGAACCCTCATTTTCCTCATAAGCCCCAGGCTACTTCCAGAGAGAAGCCATCTCCTTTCCCCAGATTTGGGGAAGGCAAGCAAGAGATGTTGTTCCCCTGCTTTACTGCAGTGAGACAGGATAGAGCCTAGTTGGGATAAAGTTAGCGAGGTGACAATTTCAATGGCAGGTCTCTAAGCCAGGAATCCAGAACACCACAACCACCCTCAAAAGCAAGACCCTCCCATCAAGAAGCTCTCAGGGATCAAAGCAAGACCCTCATGCAGCAGTAGTGTGTCCCAAGGTGATCAGGCAAGGAAATCACAACACAACACATATGAGTCTTATGGCAAGCACATGCAGGTCAAAGGCAGATAGGGCAAAGGACCCAAGTGGGCCTTGGGAGGTGAAGGAAGGCTAGGCCAAGAGCAAGAAGACTCCATATCCCAGGGATCCTATCTCAGCACGGCCCCATCAACTACTGATGGTAGACATGATTAGGGCCACATCTTCTATGAGACAGAGAGTTCAGGGAAGTGGCACAGCTCTCCAAGGGTCTGGAAGGTACTGCAAAGACAGAACTGGGATAACTCTAGGAAGGGAAGGAGATAGAACTTCAAGGTGATATTGACTCAATCCTTTATGAACATATATATATTCCAGGGTCCTCGAGCACAGGGGCTGCTCCTCCTACCCTTTTTAAAGCTTTTATCCCTCTCCCTGACCATTCTCCTTATGCCACCAAGTCAGGGTTGTCTGAGGCAACTCTATACCTGAACCATGCACGGCTTAGGGAATAACCCTTCACCCCCAACCAAAGCTGGAACTTCTGCTAGGACCATATCTCCTCTGAGTTCTGTTACTGGATGGAAGAAAGGGGAGGTCTACAGAAAAAACCACCTGAAGCCTGGTAAAGCTGAGCCCTGGGAAAATCAAGTCTGCCCTTTCCTCTGGTCATCTCAGGCCCAAGAAGACATGCAAAAGCATGCAGCATCAAGAGGACATGCAGAAGAGCAGGATGGGTAGAGAGGGAGGCATAATGCCAGCCTACTCCCTCCCACTGACACACAACAAGGAGACACACCACCTTCTTAGGCTTCAATCCTCGCTGCATGAGAAGGGGTTCAGCAAAGGATAGAATTAGAGATCAAATAATCCACTGAGACTACATTCAAGCCCTAAGAGTCTGTAGCAGCCCAGGGATGCTGGGAGTGACAAGTGACTGCAGGAAGGATCTGAGGATGGCTAATGATTCTCCTGACCCTTGAATTTCCTTCCAAAAGGACAGGTGCCTCCAAGTGCTGCTACTCTCTGCTAAGAGGCAATGAAAACCTGTAACACCTCCCCAGCTGATAACTTCTAAGAGAAGATGAGCTAAAGGTCCTTTCTCAATGAAAATCCTCCACACAGGCTTTAACAAACTGAAAGCAAATTCCCTAATAAACAGAGGAGCCCCACCCCCATCCCTTGGTCATCAATGTCCAGTCCCAGCCTCCCACAAACCACTTCTAGCATGCTTGTGTTAACAACATAGGTAGTCACACTGCCTAGGCCAAATATTATTGATCCTTACTCCCAGTCTCCCACAAGTTTCATCAAGACCTTCCCAATCCAACTTTTTCTCTTGAATATACTAGAAATATTTCTAGTAGTAGAAACTTTTGATCAATTCAGCCCTAACCCCCTAGACAAGTTTCTTCAAGTCCCCAAGACTGATTCTGATTCCCTCTGGGTAACCCTTCAATGTACTTCTAGGAACTAAAAGGTAAGCAGTTCCATACTCCTTGGGCTCTGGCCTTCCCATCCAGCAGGTGCTAACCTTTCAGACAAACCCCATCAAGCAACTCACCAATTTGCTGGCCTTGGCAGCTGGGTCAGTTGCTTCTGCAAAAAGAATGGGAAAGAGAAAACAAAGTAGAAGGAATTAGACATAAGAATTGGGGGGAATAGGGTTCCATGATAACCCTAACACTCATGGGGAAGCCCTGGTGACCCTCGACTATTAAGGAGGCAGTTGTAAGAAGCTGGGATGTGGGAATGAAGCAGGCTAACAAGGAGGATTAAGCTAGGATAAAAAGGAGAGGGGGACAGTACCTCTCTTGAGAACCTTCGAAGCTGAGGAGTCTGGTGTCTCTGGGGATGTGGTATCTGCTCCATCTTCAAACACCTGGATCTGAGGCCATGGAACAGAGACAAATCTCTCAATTGGAAATAACTGAGATGGCTCCCCATACTCAACCCCTAGTTAACGCCAAAGTCTGGGATACAGATGGCTCTTGTTACCCTCAAAGCCACAGGACTCTTTCAAAGGTTAAGCATGACTAGGCATTTTCTCCCTTACCCCTTTCACCCACCCTCCACCCAAGTAAAGACTTGGGGGAAAGGCCTGTAGGTAACTGGCAAAAGTACCTGTGATTGGCGGACAAAGATGCCATGCCCTTCCTCACAGGTGAAGTACTTCTTTCCTTGGACAGTCCCATCATTCTTGCCCTTGGCTTCATCGAGGATCACACCTACCCACTTGCCTGTGGCAAATAGTGTGGCCCCCACATACGCCACTGTACCACGGTGGCCCTTCCCGATCACCTCCACACGGGACCCTACACGAAGGGGCCGGCTGCTTGTCTCAGCACTCATCCTGCTGCCACTCGGTGTCTGCAAGAGACACAGACCAAGTCAGCTGCTTCCAGGCAGTCATCACATCAGCACATAAGAAATGTGTTGGACCCAGATCCTAATTCTAACAGGAGACCTGAGGGCTGATTTAAGGAAGAATGTGCGTCACCTACTCTTGAGCTATATTTATAGGTCTGGGCCAGACCCTAAAGTCTAGAGATTTCTTTCTTTCCTAGAGACTTCTTTCATTACCCACTGAAGATCTTTTCTCCAAACAAGTGTTTGGAGAACAATATCTAATTAGAAATAAATTTGATATTTGCTATAAAAAAAATTGTTTAATTTTGTTACAATTGCTTTCTGCAGGGTACTGCCCCAAGTGGAGGAAGGAAACAACCCAAACTGGGCCAAGCAATTTCTTGGGTCCCCTATCAACCATTGCCCTAATCAGAAACACAGGGAATATGAAGTTAATCCCTAAGATACAATTCCCTAACTACCCCAACTCTAATGAAAGCACCTGCCTTCTCTTACTCAGTTATATACTTAATTCTTTCTTCAGACCTCAAACCCATCCCTACTACATTCTGAACTTCCAGAGAACCACTCATATGTTCTTTACCTGGCCAAAGCCCTGCCATCAATTTAGCTCACTCTCATTTTACCTGCTCCTCCAAGGAATAAGAGTGTGGGAGAGAGGAATCCCCAAAAGAGGCTTTATACTTCCTCTCAAAGCTAAAAAGCTATACTTCCCTGTATTCTTCAATTATTTTTTCCCTCTAGTTAATGGGCTGGTTTATCACCCCTTACAAGTCTTTAGTGGAAAGCCAGGAAATATGTACTGGGCTAGGCAATGTACAAAAAAGGGGGTTGCCCTTAGGATCTCATAATCTGAAACACACATATCTGTACTCACACAGGCTGATACTGAAAGAACAGAAACAAGAAACCAGGCTGGAAAGTGTCTCTAGCCCACGGGGTTCCAGGGGACATACCATACCATGTCAGGCTCATCAGCAGCAACAACACTGTAGAATAGGGCAACCCAATACAGCAGGGGAATTCTGGAACTATAGGGTGACAGTAAGGGTCTGCTTGGGTCTGACCCCACTCTCAGCCCCCAGGAAAGGATACCCAGAGCACTGAGAGACTCCCATAAAGCAACCTGCAGAGTCAACCTGGGAAAGAGTGGGCCATCTCCCAGCTGTCTTCAAGGATCTGTAGCAATTATCTAGGTGGACAGCCACCCTGAGTGGTAATGGAAGAGGTTACTGAAGTAGCCAGTCCCTAGCCAGAGAAAGTACAGTGGCTTCTCAAGTAGCCCATTGATGGTATAAACTAACAATAAAATCAGAACCATTCCTTTCCCCTCAATTCACATAATGTATCCCCCAAATACCAAAAAGACCAAGCAAGTTGATCATGTGTGTGTAGCCCAGGATGCAATCCAAGGTAAGGGGGATCAAGCCAGGTAGAAAAGGATCTAGAGTCTGTGTCAACCTTCTCCTACTCAGATCTAGCTAGGGAGAGATGAAGGAACAACAAAGCAGCTCTGAAGAAAGACTTCATTGTAAGTCTATTCTCCCCAGACTCAGGGCCCCCAGGATGTCCCAGCCCCCACCGAAGCCTGCAGCCTAAGGCCCAGTGACAGCCAGAGGCTAAGCAAAGCCAAGCTACAGGGTAGAACTCTAGGCAGAGACACAGCCTCCAACATATGGAAGATAGCCAGGAGTCTGATAAGGCCCCACACCAACTAGACTAGGGGGACTCCTCATCAATAGCCCAAAGCTGGAAGGTGAGTGATGGTCACAGCCCACAGCCCAGCCCCCACAGCAACAATGCCCACAAGAGCGCAGGCCCAGGTGGCCCAGCCCGCCCCTCTATTCCCCAGTTCCTAGGCTCAGCTGAGGGCAACCCTTGCCTCCTACCCCCCACCACCACCACTTACCCGGCTATACACATGCCTCTTGCTCTGGGCCATGCTTCTGCCTGGGTTCCTTCCCCGATTTCTCCCCAGACCATCAGATACTGGACTGAGGGTCTTAGGGACCCCAGGCCCTCCAGATTCATACAGAAACCTGCAGGCCCATGGATAACACTATTTCTCCCACTCCTCCCAAAGACAAGGGACGAGCAGACTCAGGCTGGGGAGAACAAGGGGGAAGCTCCTTGGCTACCAGAGGATTCCTTCACCCAGAGCCTGGATTCTGCCAGCCCAGCTGATGAGCAGCCTCACTCTGCGCTAGTCTAGCTCTCGACTTGTCAAGAGAGCTGCCCAGCCTCTGGGTCCTAGTGCCCTGCGTCTTCACCTGAATCAGGGAAGAACAGGCAGGAGAAGGAAAGGAAAGGCCCTCATAACTATTCCTTAGCATGAAAAATTAAGGACCCTTCCTCTTGAAGGGGATAGGCAAAGTTCACAATCAGGCCAGCAGAGAGAAATAAAAATTTTAAGGCTGTCTGCCTCAGGTCTCATCATTACCAAAGTATAGTTCTTTTAAATGGTCAAAAGATAGGAATAGTTTTCAAAAGAAGAAATGCAAACTTATCAACCATTTGAAAAACTTTTCAAGATCATCTCACATCCAAATTGTCAAAGATGGTATATGAAGGCAAAAGGCAACAGTAACATCTGTCATAACAAAAAGCTAGGAACAAAAGCTGGGTTCAACAAGAATAGAACAGCAAAGAAAAAATGTTCAAAATTAAGAATTAAAAAGAAAGACCTCAGAGAACAAAGACTTTTAGCGGGGGAGAAGAAAAGAAATAGGGATTAACAGAACAGTGGGGCACAATGGCTTCATTTACAATGTAAGCACAAGGGACAACTCTGTTAACCCAAGAACTACAAAAGTCTAATAAGTGTCTTTCTTTAAATTGTTAGCAATAGGCAAACAACAGATGAACACAGAAGTCAAAAGTGACAGGTACTCTACTGTTAGAATGGGGGGTTGTGGGGCTGCTAAGTGACACAGAGGATGAGCACTGGCCCTGAGATGACCTGAGTTCAAATCCAGCCTCAGACACTTAATAATTACCTATGTGACCTTGGGCACTTAACCCCAATGCCTTGCAAAAAACAAACTAAGAATGGGAGATTGAGAGGTTGAGCACTTGTTGAGAAGTGCCAGCAAAGCTTACTAAAATATAATATAAATATATATATAATATAATATAAATATATAATATAAATATAAAAATATGAACATCCCCTCCCCCCTCAAAAAAAAGATTTCTTTCTACTCCTTTGCCCTCTACATCTGTGCTCAATCAAAGGAGTCAGGCCAAAAGGGTTTGCTAGGTCTTCCCCATCTCAGGACCAGCTAAGTGGGTTCAGTGGATAGAGCACTGGCCTTGGAGTCAGGAAGATGGAGAATCCAAGTCTCAGACACCTGCCACTTGCTAACTGTGTGAACTTGGACAAGTCAATCAATTCACATCCAAGACTATCTCCAGTCATCTTGATTCATATCTGGCCACTGGACTCAGATGACTCCAGAGGAGAAATTGAAGCTGGTGTCTTAGCACAGCCTCCCCTCACTCAAACCCAACTCACTTGTCATGGTATCACCTCCCCTTCAAGAACAAAGGACAAACATCATCAGGAATCTGTATCCAGTTGGCCCAGGCACTAATACAGTGAAACCAAATATTCGGAAAGGCATTGCCATTTGACTCCAACTATCTGGGAAACACTAGCCAAGTGGAAAAAAACACTAGCAAATGGAGACTAAAGTAACATCCTAAGTCTCTTTCCTGCCAGGGGTCTATCCCTTCAGTCAGATCCTGGGAAATGAGATCCATTCATAAAAAGCTCAGCTGCCACAGCCTCTGTCCATTATTACCTATGTTAATGGGGCAAGTCACTTCCTATATCTCAGTTTCCTCATTTGTAAAAATGAGTGGACTCAGAAGTCCCTTTCAATTCTAGTTTTATGATTCTATGATCTTAGGCCTTCATCCTTACTTGAAGAGGACTCAAGCAATGAATGAAGTGTTTAAGAATTTCCAGGATTTTGCAGTGATACTTGCCACTGCCTGAGGCTGAACCTCCTCCTTACCCTCTTCTCTCCTCTCCTCTCACTGGCTGTCACCAAAGGCCAAGAAAACCTGCACTGAGACCTGGTGCTACTATAACTTAATCCTGGGTTTAGTGTGGATACCAGCATGAGATTCTTGGGAAGGCAAGACCTACAGAGACAGAACACTACATCTCCTGAACAATCACCTAAAGGTATAAAATCCCAACTCTTAGAAGCCACAGGTTCAATTCAACAGAAATATATTAATGACCCTATCACTTCAACTATTTTGCTGTTTTCTGGACAGACAGACACAAATAGAAGTAAACAATATTTACACAGATGAGTAAAAAAAATACAAATTAATTAAGTGGGAAGCTCAGAAAAGGTCTTATGTAGAAGGTAGCACTTAACCTGAGTCTTGAAGGAAGTTCAGGAATTTATAACAAGCAGAGGAAAGAAGAGGTTGAATATAAAATGCCCTGCATCAGTCTGGATGGTAGAGAACATGGGAATGGATGGATAGAGCACCAGCCCTGGAGTCAGGAGGACTTGACTTCATATCTAGCCTCAGATACTTAACTGCCTAGCTGAGTGACATTGGGCAAGTAACTTCCCCATTGCTTTAAATAAAAAAATTTTTAGAAGAGAGAGCATGGGAGCAAGTATTGGGAAGGTATTATGAAAAGGATGAGTTGCAGCCAGTCTGTCAAAGTTTTACAGATCAAACAGAGGAGTGACAGGGCCAGATCTGTGCTTTAGGAAGATCACTTTGGCAGCTATGCAGAGGATGGCACAGAGAGGAGAGAGACTGGATGAAGGGAGGCCAATCAGGAGGCTATGGTCTAAGGCAAGAGGTGATAAGGGCCTGAACAATGATGCCTATGATGTGGATGGAGAGAAGGGGATAGATAGATTTCAGAGGGTTGATGAAGGACCAGAAAAAAAAGACTTGCTAACTTACTGGATGAAGGAGAAAAGAGTCCAGGATGATCCCAAGATTTTCAACTTGGAGGATAGGAAAAAAGGGGATATTCTCAACCAAAATAGGAGTTAGGATTCTGAACAGGAGGAGACCTTAAAGATCACAGAAACATAGATTTAGAGCTTGAATTAAACTCTGAGGCCACCTAGCTGTATCCCTTGACTTTAAAGATCCTACAATGGGAGGCCCAAAGATATTGAAAGTCTCATCCAGACCCACTCCCCTTTCCATCATCTAACCCTAAAGGGGGAGGTAGACAGCTGCCCTTGAGCTTCTGTCTATGGTCCCCTCCAACAAAAGACCTTCCTACCACCCCCCCAACTACTAATTAATTCCTCTTGAAATCTGCTACTGTAACTGAGACATTCAAATTGTGTCCAATTTTCCATGGTCATATTGTTCCAGAGCTTTTCTTGACAAAGATACTGGAAGCGTTTGCCATTTCCTACTCCAGTGGATTAAGGCAGAGTTAAGTTAACTTGCCCAGTGTCAAAAAGCTAGGAAGTATCTGAGGACACTCTAACTACGGAGTAATCTGGCTGCCTCCTCTTGAAATTACTTCCAATCACCAGTAATCCTTTTTTCTTATACTAACAGGTCAATGGGAAGTGAGAAAGATATCTTTGCACACCATTCCTCTCACTTTAATCAACATGATGTCATGGTCTTCTTCAATTACAAAGGACTAGAAACAAAGTGAATGTCCATTGACTGGGCAATGTGGCTAAACAAACATAAATATAAAAATGTTATTGTGCTGCAAAAAAAAAGATGGACAAGAAGAATATAGAAAAATGTATAAAGATTTCCTTGAACTGATGTAAAATGAAGCAGAGCCAGAAAGACATACTGATAACTATGTAAATATCAAAAACCCAAAACAATTGAAAATCAATATTAGAAAATTACAATCAATAATCTGAGATACAAAAAGCTGGCAACCTGACTTCTAAGATCTCTATTACCAACACCAACCAACTATGGTCCCAATGAAGATATAAGATGATAAAAAAGAAAATAGCTAGGCACAGGTCCTGAAGTCAGGAGGACCTGAATTCAAATCCAGCCTCAGACACTTAATAATTACCTAGCTATGTGACCGTGGGCAAGTCACTTAACCCCATTACCTTAAATAAATAAAAAAAATTTTAAAAATAAAAAAAATATAAGATAGTCCCTCCTGATTCTTTGCAGAAGTTGGAGGATAGGGTAGAGTGGGCAATCGAGGAGTAAGATTACTAAAATTTTGTCTGGTTTTTTTTCAATGTTATTTAATTTGGATGATTTTTTCCACCTTTTCTTTTTTAATTCTTTTTAAGGGACAGGTCCCAGGGAGGGAAGAGAGAGAATAATAGGAGAAAATCTGGTTAATGTTAAAAAAAAATCAATAAAAAGCTATTTTTAAAAAAAAGAAAAAAATTACCAAAAAAGTCATTAGATTTGGGAATTAAGATAATAACTTTGGAAAGGGCAGATTCAATTTAATGATGAGCTTTATACAATCAGACTGTATAAAGTTAAGACACTGGGAGGAGAGGAAGTGGAGGTATTTACTATGGACAGTCTTCTCAACGAGTTTAGCCAAAAAAGAGCAAGGAAGATAACCAGTGGGAATGGACAACTCAAGTGAGAGTTTTTTGAGGATACAAGAAACAAGTTACTACATACCATTTCACAAATTTAGCTGTAGCTCAGGGAGCTTTAGGAGGAATGCCTGAGGAGGGATAAAAAGTTTTGGAAGAGTCTGGGTTATGAGTGGAATAGTGAGTTGATTAAGGAAATGTAAAAGGGTGGTCTTGCCTTAAAGAGGACTCAGTTGAAATTACAGAACTAACTTGTAGTAGGCCTAGGCAGATTAATTTCCTCCAGCTTCATTCAACATACTGTCTCTCAAATGTCTCTGAATAAGTTGAGAGGAAACTTGGACCTGCATCCATCACCTACTGACATCGAGGGTCCATACAGATATCTATTAGTTCTTAATGGACTTCCTTTAGGAGTGCCATTCTTTCCAGGACTGAAATTCATTTCCCAATCTGATTAGCCACATCTTTCTCACCACAGGACATGCCAGTTTGGCAAGCCTCCTCTTAGAAACTTCTCCCTATCTACCCTGAACTCAAAGTGTTTGCTCTGGTGACTGCATACATTTTTGGTGAACCCAAAACCCCTTAAAGGAATATACACAAAGAGCCATGACATTCCTCTCTTATCCTAACAAAGCATTTTGGAGAATAATGCAATGAGCAATCAGCTGAGTTCTCTGCTAACCCTAATGACAAGCTTGCATTTGCCTGGGCTCCTCCTCTGGCACCACCCTTTTATACCTGGAAGCAAAGTCCTGGCACTAGGACCCTGCAGACAGGGGTCCTGAGCCTGCGCTCCAAAGAGCTGCACCATTTCACAACTTCAGCTGCAGTCTCAGCAGCCAACAAAGCTGCTGTCACTGATACCAACACCTCGACTGACTCTGTTTTGATTTGGCTGCTGACTGGCTACACAAATGCAAAATGTCCTCCTTTTCTTCCCCCTTTCAAATCAAAAGGCAACATACAAGCACAATTAGGAAAAAAATCTCTACCATGAATCCCACTCAGAGGAGGTAACCATAGCAACCTGCAGATGGAGGCAATCAAGAAGATGCTACAGTAACTGCAGCAAGGAGAGGTAAGTCTATTTCTTTTCCATCATTTCTATTACCACCACTCTCCCAATGCACTCAAATCAGGCAGCATCATTCACTCTACTTAAAAATATGGAAAAAAGAGCTTGTTTTATTAATCACTATATAAAGCTATTGCCAAAGCTAGTCTGCCATGCTTGGCACTGATAAGAGAGGCCTGTCCCTCTTATTCCACCCCTCAGTAACAGCTCAGGCCACAGGGCTTGAGAATGGCTTAAGCTTCCCAGACAGGGCTGAATCTTACAAAAAATCAGAGATACAAAAGGCTAGCAACCTGACTTCTTCCAAGGTCTCCATTACCATGCTAATTGATTAGAATTGAGAGGAAAGGGGGTGGAGAATAGTGTCTTCACTACTATAGCTATCACCTCACATCCTTCCTCACTGCTTATGCAACAGCTCCTCTACGCTCTCCCTTTCTCCACTCCTCTCCCCCTCTTTTGTCTCTCCCCCCCCAACCTCCCATCCTACCTAGATTACAACCCTTCCTGACTTAAGCATTAGCTTGGTCCTTGGCAATTGAGTTCCTAGCTCCTTCAGATGGCTCCACTTCTGCATGGTTGACATTCTTCTCCAACACAGCCTCCAACTAAATAACTCTATGCCAGCATCAGGAACCTCAAGCTAAGTTAAACTTACAAAGTGCCCCAAATATCTCCCAAATAGGTGCCACCAGCACTTCCTAATAGCAAACATAACTAAAGGGATGGGGTGGGGAGGTGCTGATGAAGGAATGAAGGCTGTCACAGCTTTACCTCTTAAGGAGCCTCCTCAGAATCTCTTCATTATTTTCTTCTCTAAATGGAGACCTTGGGGAAGACTCAGAGTTCAATAAGCTTGTGACAGACCATGTGAGTCACAATTTTCTCAAACAATATCTGAAGAAAAGGTCAGAGAAGAACCTTTTCTATTTGAGAGACAGGCAAAAAAGGTCCCTTTGAAAAACTTCAGCTTCTAAACTACAATGATCAGAAGTAAGAGTAATATGTGGAAAACACTATGATACAAAGAGATACAACGTTTGGAAAGCTCCTGCCCCCTCCCCCCCCACCCCAGCCCCAGCCCCAGTCCCCTTGAAGGTTACAATCTTTCAGGAAAATAAGAAAGGACAAGGAAAACTAAATATACAATATTACATTATTCCTACAGTATAGTAGAAACAAGTAGTTTGGAGATTCAGCATTTCATATAGAATTTCCTTTTTTGTAGCCTATTCTGTGTTTGGGAAAATTCCTCTTTTGGTGTTTAGAATTAGAATTTAAGGACAAATACATTAGAGAAATATAAACAAATTCTAGGTAGGGCCAGAAAAGAAAAGTTGTTAGGGGCTTAGAGAATGGAGGAGAAGGGAGATCAAGAAAGGCTTTATGAAAAAGATGGTATCTGAGGATGTGACTTGAGCTTTAAAGCACAGGTAGGAATTCATTAGGGGGAAAGAAGGAAGGACACCATTTTCAGCATAAAGGACAGTGTGAAGAATTGCACAAAGCACAGGGGCTGTTTGGGGGACAATAATAATATAAGAATAAGAACTGCATTTACATGGGGCCTACTGTGTGCCAGCTACTGGGTTAAACACTTTACAGCTATTGTCTCATTTTATCCTCACAACAACCCTGACGCAGACAAGGTTAAGGGATTTATTCAAAGTCACACAGACCTGAAGATTCGAAGCCCATTGCAACCATCACTGTTACCACCAGTGTGGCTAGAACTTAATGTGGGTAGGGGGAGTGAGGGGAGAAGTTAAGGCAGAATCAGGTTGGGGAATGCCTTGAAAGCCAGAAAAAGAAGTCTAAACTTTACTCAAGAGAAGATAGGGAGCCAGGGAAGATTTTTCAATAGAGGATCAACATAATGAGATCTAATTATCATGCCAGACAAGGAGTAAATGTTAAATAAATCTGCCTGCTGGTCAAGCACAACTGGAGTCGGCCTGGGTTTCCAATCTACTCTAAGGTAAAAATAAACCCAAAAGGTACAGGCCTATAAGCAAAAACATTTTCCTTCAAACATGCTACTTACTCTCCAAAGAACTGACCCTTCTCCCTCCTTTCTATTGGAAAAAAAAACTTCTCAAAATAAAAGTTAACACTCCCTGCATCTACCACCTCCTTCCTCACTAACACCCTCCTCAATTCCTTGCAATCAGGTTCCCTTACCTGCACTGTACTGCTTACCAATGACTTCTTCATAACCAAGTTCAATAATTCATTACCTTTCTTCACTGGTTTTGGGTTCATCACCTCTCCATGTCATCATTCACTCCCTATTTGTTAAAACTCTCTCCTTACTTGGCTCCTGACACATAGTATCTTAGGTATCTTCTGATCTCTTTGGCTGTCCCTCTGCATTTTTCATTCATTCCATTTCTTGCCCCTTAAATATGGGCAAATCCAAATGACTTTGGACACCTGTTCTACTTGCTCTATACTCTTTCCCCATAGAAATTTCAACCACTCATGGAAAGATTTCCAAACCCACATCTTAAGCCATGATCACAACTCTAAGTGACTGTTAGATACTACTATTTGGATGTCTCACCATCATCTTAGACTCAATACTTCTACTCCCTCAAACTGGTTTCATTCCCCTGGACTCATGTTGGATATGTAAGGGTATATAAGGGAATAAATAAGCAAGTAGAGAAGAATAGCAAGCACTATATAAAGTTACACTCAAGTGATGAAATCAAGAAAATGGAAAGAGAAGACATGATACAGGATATCTGAGTAAAGAACAAGGGAGGAAGAAACAGAAGTGATATGATCTTAAGTATATAAATATGGACCCCATGAACAAAAGAAACAGATATTTTACAAACCATCACAAACGTGGAATGGAAGTCTTATACAATAGTGTTTGGGGACTCCAGTTTTCCGACATCTGGAGCTTTCTGCTAAAAGTAGAGCAGTTGACACATTCTTAGCTGGCCTTAATGGTAATTTTATTCTCAAAAAGTCGAAAAAAAGGGGGGGAATATTGGATCAGATTCTGACTAACAAGGAACAAATGAATGAATGCTGGAGTACAAATGATGGAAAGCTAGGGGGAAGAATAATCACTTTTCCCTCAGAACTCAAACACGAGCAAGAAAGGAAAGCCAGGCAGAGCTGACAATCCCTGGGTTCAGAGAAAAGATGGGCAGGATCCCAGGGCTTAAAAATCGGTAATTCCAATGAAAAGAAAATAGAGACCAATTTAAGGAACCAATTTGGATGTAGAAAACACTTGAACCTACTCAGACTACCAATAGAAAAGTATAGAAGGTTAGGAAGCAAGGGACAATTACAAAAAATTGCAAAACAGGAGTCTGCCTAAGATTAATGTCAAAAAGTACTTAAGTTTAGAATGAGCTGAAGGTGGAAATTAATGCTAAGGAACCCAAAGAGATTTTCAAGGTATGTCTGGGGAAGCAGGAGATTAAAGAATGGACAGGACCAGTGTCTGGAATAGATGGGATGACGATTCCTAGGAAGAAGGCAGATATGTGCAACTGCTTCTGCTTTATCTAACAAGGTAAAATGATCCTAGGCCTGAAAAAGAAAGTGGTTAAGGAGGAGTTGAAATATACAATAAATCATCAACTACTTATTAGGTTGATACCATAAGTTAGTAACACTTACCATAAAGTTAGTAAGACTCACAATAAACAAGACACTATACTAAGTAATAAGAGATACAAAGACAAAAACAGAACAATTCCTGCCCTCAAGAAGTTTACATTCTAGGGCAGCGAGATAGTGAAGTGAAATAGAGCACAGGCCCTGGAGTTCAAATTCAACCTCACTTAATAATTATCTAGCTGTAGGATCTTGGGCAAATCACTTAACCACATTGCCTTGCAAAAAAAAAAAGTTTACATTCTTATAAGGGAATACAGCATCTCCATAAATAAGCAGCATGAAAGGAAAATTAAATTCATTAAAGAGTCTGGGAAAAGTTTCACAGAAGTTATCCTTGAGTTAGTCTTGAAAGAAGGAAATAAGGATTCTAAGAGACTAACATAAGGAGGAAAAGAATATATTCTAGGGATGAGGACTGTCTTGTGCATTGAATGGAGGCAGGAGTAGAATATCAAATTCAAGGAATAACTAGAACATTCCAGCCAAACTGGAATGCAAAGTTAATGATAGGGAGATGTGAAATAAAGTTGGAAAGTTAGGGAGTCAAACTGTAGAGAACCTTAAATAACAAATTAAGGAGCTTATGTATTATCTCTAAGTAAGGTTTTGGCAAGGCAATGACAAGGTCAGAGGGGTGCTTTAGCAAGTTAAGTTTTTATAAGGTAGTTATGTGGAAAGAGATTGGAGAGATCAGGAAAACCACTCTAGCAGTCCACCAAGAGGTGAGGGGGCCCTGCTTTAAAGTAGTGGCAATTTAAGTACAGAGAGTTACTATGGAGGAAGAATTGATAAGGAGAGGGTGAAAGCATCTGGCTGCTCTGAAAGAATTAAGTTTTCAGTTGTGGATGAGCTACATCCCAGTGTACTGCAAGAATTATTAATATGATTGTTGAGCAATTTCAGAGATCTTTGTGAAAGATGCCATAGAAATGGAGGACAAATGTGCTGATTTTCAAAAGGAAGGAGGATGGACTCATTAAAGCCATCTTCTATAACTCTTACTTCAATTTCTGGTATCATTAAAGGGACAGATAGGAAACATCAAGAAGTGGAAGCAGGACCTCATCAAGAACAGATCAGGCTACTCTCAACTCTTTTAATATTAAGGGTTACTTGGGGCAGCTAGGTGGCGTAGTGGATAAAGCACCGGCCCTGGAGTCAGGAGTACCTGGGTTCAAATCCGGTCTCAGACACTTAATAATTACCTAACTGTGTGGCCTTGGGCAAGCCACTTAACCCCCTTTGCCTTGCAGAAACCTT
This sequence comes from Macrotis lagotis, assembly GCF_037893015.1. Classification (NCBI taxonomy): domain Eukaryota; kingdom Metazoa; phylum Chordata; class Mammalia; order Peramelemorphia; family Peramelidae; genus Macrotis; species Macrotis lagotis. The sequence goes on along the minus strand of NC_133660.1, from coordinate 227,610,767 downwards.
AAAAAAAATATTAAGGGTTACTAGAAAGGTGATCAGGACATAATAAATCTAGGTTTTAGCAAAGCTCTGGCAGTCTTTCATGCTCTTCTTGTGGACAAGATTTAAAAAATGTAAAAGAGATGATAAGAAATTTTAGGTGGAAGTTGAACTAGTTAAATCACTTGGAAGTATATAGATTACCCCAGGGAATTACTCTTAGCCAGTTACTTTTCAGAACATTTTTATCAATGACTTGGATAAAGGCAGAAAGAAAATGTTTATCATATCTACAGAAACCATGAAGCTGGAATTCACCAAGTTTGATGAGAGAATCAAGATTAGAAAAGATTTAGACAGATGACAATGATAAGCTTAATTTAATAAATTATAAATATAATGTTGGGTTGTACCAAAAAAAATCAACTTCACAAGGTATAGAAAAACCATGGTTAGAAAACAGTTTATGTGAAAAATATCAGGGAGGTTTAAAGGAATGTAAGTTCAGTATATGCCAATAATGTGACATGAAAGCCAGATTCTAATTCATAAGGTGAGAAGAATTAATTTCCTGTAAGAGGGAGGTGACAGTTTCCCTGATCTCTGCCCTGGTCAGACAACTCGTTCTGGGCTAAGGAACTTAAGGATCAGATGAAGAAACTGGGCATGTTTATTGTAGAGAAGAGAAGACATGACAGCTGGATTTAAATACTTGAAAGGCAATCAAAAGGAAGAAAGATTAAACTTTTTCTGTTTGGTCCTAGAAGGAAAAACTAATAGCAGTGAGTCCAAGTTCAGAGAGATCTATTTAGGTTTGAGTTATGAAGACGGTTCACCACAATTGGTCAAAGGCAGTATAATCCTCTTGTCAAAGATGTTGTAGAGGGGATTCCTGTTCAAATATAAATTAACTTAAATAGTCTCTGATATTGTAAGGTGATTTCTTCCCCACATCTAGTCAATCTCAAATTCAATCAAGTTTTCTTTATTAAAACTTCTCCCATTGCTTCCTTTCTTCCTTTTCACTGTTACCCCTTTAGTACAAGTTCTCATATCTAGATCACTGGAAAAGCCTTTTAACCTGTCTCCTTCTTCTTGTCTCATTCCTACTCCAATCTTGCTCATTGCAATCCTTCTAAAATAATGCCTTATCCTTATCCTGGTACTGAAAATACTTTATAGTTTGAATCCAATTTTATCTTCTACTCTATCTCTAAAGGAACTCTCTATTCCAGCCAAACTTATCAACTATTCACAGAATCTCAGCATTCCCACTATGACTTTAGAAATAATCCAGCCCAATCTAGTCTTACGTTTCCAACTAGAGTGCAAACACTTTTAGTCTATATGTTTCTCTGCATCCTAATGGCTAGCAGAGTGCTCATTGTTGGATAATAGTGCAGAAGGAGCTCTAAAAATAATAAACATCTTCCACACCACCAAACCTCAACCTAGCTTGTTCTTTTTCCTTTCCATTAAATTAGAAATGGACCCAAACTTTGAAGCTTAGTTAAAGTGGTGAATTCTCCTCTAACCACTCCAGTCTATTCTGAACTTTATGTAAACTTATGTGATGAGGGCAAGTCTCATTCCTGGACCTCAGTTTTCCCACTTGGAAGATAAGGGGATTGTGTTATTCGATTTCATACTTCACGCTATGCATATCATGGAATGCCTCAAGCTCCTACTGACCTTTTTACATAATTGTTCTATTTCCTTATCCTGTTTTATATACCACTTTATATTTCCAGTGGCTCAAAGATTAGGTGCTCATTAAGTGTCAGCTCATTATGGTCACAAACTATAAAGTTGTCACCTCCTCAAAACACTTGGTTTGCTTAGTTGTGGACCTGCCTAAAGTTAGGGAGATAGATGAAATAACTGTCACAGGTTTTCTGATTACCAAGGAATCAGAAGGAAATCAGACTTCTGACCACAAATGTATCCTAACATTTAAAAAACCACATTTTAGGGGTGGCTAGGTGGCACAGTGGATAGAGCACTGCCCTTGGAGTCAGGAGTACCTGGGTTCGAATCCGACCTCAGACACTTAATAATTACCTAGCTGTGTGGCCTTGGGCAAGCCACTTAACCCTATTGCCTTGCAAAAACTAAACAAAACAAAACAAAACACATTTTACTAAAACTATGCTTTTGTTCTTTTGACAGCTCTATCTGACATGGTCTGAAGGGGAGACTCTCCAACTCTCCTAGAGATCTCTCCCATCCCTGGGGAAACATGGAGAAATCTAGAGCCAAGAAGCCTCCAGCAGTGGTGAAGTTGGGCAGGATGGTGGGAAGGTTTCTGCTGCCCTCAGGTGAGCCCCGGGTGTTAGGCTTGGTGGCACATGAGCCTCTTCTCAGATATTCCTCAATGTCTTGGTCTCTAGTCCCCCCCCCCCCCACAACAGGCAGACTCTAGTACAAATACACCTCTGGACAACCTCAACTCCTCGGTGCAGAAACCACTCCTCTTCTCCCCCAACTGCTGCCCTTGCCAAACAACATCACTCGCCCAATTCTAGTTGACATGCTACAACTTTGCCTTATATTCTGCCTCCTGAGCCTTAGCCCCGTGCTCCTTACCCCCAACACACCTTGCCTCAATCCCCAATAGCCACAGGTTTGAAGCCCGTCCAGCCTCCAAACCCGGGCCACAATCCTGCCCATTCCCACCTCCCACAAAGCCTGGCCATGAACCCTGACCTCCCTCCAGCTCCCCCCAAACCAGGCCTGAATCCCGAGCCCCTCCAGGTCCAGACTCTCTACCTTCATCCTGTGCCCATCACCCCGACTCTGACCACCTCCCCAAGCACAGCCCTCCTGGTCGAAGCCCTCTCCCAAAGCCCTGACCACACATACAAGCACACGCCTCCCACACGCAATACACATACATACACGCGCACACACCTGCCACACACAATACACATACATGCACACGCACACACCTGCCACATACACACATACACACACACTTTGCCTCTCTCCCCCGTTGTTCTGCCTGACCCCTGACCCCTGACCCCCCACCCCCGACCAGACATACACTCCCGGGCCCGGGAGGCGAGGGTCCCGGGCTGTTGGCGGCTGAGAGGGAGAGGAGGGCGGATGAAGGGGGGCCGCCCCGCCGCGCCCCGATACCTGTCAGGGGCTGAGCCGCGGACTGCGAGGAGGCCCCCAACGGCGGCCGCCGCCCAAGCCCCCTCCCGAGGCGGCCCGGCTGCCCTCCGCGCTGCCCGCCTCTCCGCCTCGCCCCACGCCAGAGCCCCGAGACCCGCGGCCCGCGGCTCGGGCCCGCAGTGGCGTCTGCGCCCCGCGCTCCGCGAAGCCCAACTCAGGGGCGGCCGCCGACCCGAAACCTCGTGGGGCTTGGGCGGAGCGGCGATCAGGCGGTGCGCGGGCCAGCCCGGAGGAGGCGGGGACCTCGGAAGGAGGGAGCAGGCGCACTGGGGACTTGAAGCCACGGGAGGACCCTAAAGGAAGCGGAGAAGGAGGCGGGCGCGGGATGCAGCGCCCCTAGCGGGCGGAAGAGAGAAGAGGCGCAGGGAGAGAGGGCGTCTCCCGGGAGGCTGGCGCAGGCGTAGTGTGACCTCGGACTAGTCACTTAACTCTGAGCACCCCCAGCCTGGCGGCTGCGGGCCTGATTCCTGGGCCCAGACCGGTCAGGAGCAGCCCCCCACCCAAATCCAGGTCACGTGCTTGTCTTTGCGGACCAAGGACAAACGCATCCAACGCACTGGGGCTGCAGTCAAGGAGTCCTGAGTTCAAATCCTCGTAGACGTGTGCCGGCAGGGTCATTTGTCCTATCTTGCCTCAGCCACCCCAATATAAAAATGAGCCTGATGAGAGCCCCAACCTTCTAGGTTGCTTGCTAGAATCATGGCCTTGATCAGGTCATTTGTCCTCTGCCTCAGTTTCCCCATCTTTCAAACACCTACCTCAGAGTTGCTATGAGAGGATCTTTGTAGATTGTTCTACAAACCTTAAAAGTGAGTGGATACCAAAATACAACCGAAGCTTGCCCCTTCCCTCAAGGAGCTTATCAAACCTGGGCTCCTTGTGACAGCAAGGACTGGGTCTGTCTTTATTTATATCCTCAGCCTGGCACATCATAAATGCATGGTGGCTTGACATCCTACCCTATGTCAAAGAATATTCTCTTCTCTGCTATTCACTTACAAGCTACAGAAACACCTTTTCTTTTTCTTTTTTTTAAGGCTTTTTTTTTTGCAAGGCAATGGAGTTAAGTGGCTTGCCCAAGGCCACACAGCTAGGTAATTATTGTCTGAGACTGGATTTGAACCCAGGTACTCCTGACTCCAGGGCCGGTGCTCTATCCACTGCACCACCTAGCCGCCCCTTTTCTTTTTTGAGGTAATCAATGTAAATGGCTTACTCTGCATTTGTGGAGCTATGAGGTCTGCGGTGGGATCTGAACTCAATTCCTCCTAACTGCGTGGCCAGGGTGCTAAGAAGCGCATTACCTAGTCACTCTTCAGAACCATTTTTTGAAAGGGCAAGTGGGGTATAGCTAAAGGTATTGTTTTCCTAGATGTGTGATGGAGTAGTGACAAGGTTTCCCCCATTATGTAAATCTGGAAAGAACTTTAGATTGAAGAAATATTCATTTCTTAATTTCTTTTGTAAGACATACGGGACAGAGGAAAAAATATATATATATATGACATTGATCCAATGGCTACACTTGAGTGGGGGAAAGAGAGGACACATCGGAGGAGTGACATTTCCCTGGAAAAGTGGGGTTAGAAATGAATCTTAAAGCCGGACTAGGAATTCTAAGAAGTGTAGGTTAGAGGAGAGAGAATTCCAAGCTTAGTGTTCGGACAATGCAAAGAATAGACTGGAGATGGACTGGTTATAAGAACAATTTAAAAAAACAGTTTAGTTGAACCATGGAGTATGTAAATAAGAACAATGTGGCTATAATACTCACTCTGGGCTACTTTACCTTGAACTGGCAGTTTGGGGCTATAGAAGGTACTAGGGGTATATAATAACCTAGTGGGTTGGGACTTTTAATACTGTCCACCATCCTGTGCACTCTCCCCAATACCAATTAACCAGCTGATCTCAATTAGTTTTTATTTAGGGATATTTACGAAAGATAAAGAAAAACTTAAGTTACAAAATGTTTCTCAACAACAACAAAAGCCTGCACACATGTTCTCTCTCCAAACACTTGGAAATGGAACACAAAAGAAAGAAAAATAGCAAAGGCACCAAAGGTTTGTAAACAAGGGATAGAGCATTACCTCACTGTCCCTCAGGGAAAAGAGAAAGATTTCAGCGGTTGAGCCTTCTGTTCTAATACTGCAGTCCGTTGAAAAGCTAGATAGACTTGCAACAAAGTAAACCCTCAGGAAACAAAAGATCAGCTCTCAAGAAGGGCACAAAGAACAAATGGGACTCCCCACAATACTTGCAGGGGTCCAAGAAGGTCAAAACTATTTTCATAATGTGTGTGAGCTGAGTCTACCCACTTAAATAAAATTCGGAGGTTTTTCAAGGTATGAAGAGAAAAGTTTTATTCAGTTCTGGAGAGTCGGACCCCTCCCTCTGAGAGAGAGGTACTAGAGCAAGAAATCCAAAATCTATTTATCCTAACTCGATCCCCCACCCACCCCTCCTCTTTAGTGAGGAAGGTGATTTTGACAATCTAGGCTTATAAATTACTCTAAAGAAAACGCATCTAGGGGCGGCTAGGTGGCGCAGTGGATAAAGCACCGGCCCTGGAGTCAGGAGTACCTGGGTTCAAATCCAGTCTCAGACACTTAATGACCTAGCTGTGTGGCCTTGGGCAAGCCACTTAACCCCACTTGCCTTGCAAAAACCTTAAAAAAAAAGCATATAATCCAAACAGACCATTCTCCCTCTCCAGGACAAGGAATATAGAACCATCTGGACTTCAACCCCGATAAGGCAGGGTCAGCTTACTCTTTACATTAGGGTCAAGGTAACAAGTTGCTTGTCAGGGGAGGAGGGGCAGAAGAGACATAACATACATAGCTCAACTATTTCTAATCTATAATAGTCTACTGAAGAAATCTCAGACTTTGTTACATTCAATAACAATATTGAGATGTTATTTGCCTATTAAAGTATTGCTATCTTTTCCAACATATCTCCACAAGGCTAGATTTTCTTCTATACTCATTACCACACATACTTTCATTAAAAACTTCATTATTTCACATCCACACTTTCTTCATATACCCTTCATATACTTGATTTTCTTCATATTCATAAAATCAAACCAACATATCACAGCAGATTAGATGCAGAAGTTGATATGAGGATTTAGCACTCTTTTAACAAGCTAAACACTAAAGAGATTTACAAAAATATGTAAATAGTGCCATTTGTCTTTTAAATTTTTATTTTCAGTTCCAAATTCTCTCTGTTGTAACCCTCCTCAAACACTGAGAAGGCAAGAAATATAATATTTCTTAAATATATGAAGTCATGCAAACTATATTCTGAAAAGATATATATATATAAAGATACATAGATATATTGCTTTCCTTCTTAATGAGTAGGGGAAGGACTGAAGGAAGAGAAAATTTGGAATGTAAACTAGTAAAAATAAATAATTTTAAAAGAAATGCTTCAATTTGCATTCTTAATATGATGCAGAGAATTATGAGAGAATTATAGATGTAGCAGAAACAAAAATTATGTAATCTTAAATGCTGTTAAATCTTGCTAATTGGGTGGAAGTTCCTCACATTTGAGATGTAAATTGACTTCCAATGTTTCATTGGTTTTTTTCCTTTATTAAAGAGCCTTTATTGAAAAAGGTCCTGTGAGTAGGAACTGGCCAGAGTCCTCAGGAGGAACTTAGGGCAAGAAGCCAACACAAGGCACCCACTGAACCCCAAAGTAATGATCCAGCAGGGAGAGATGAAGGCTTTGCTTTGGGGAGAGGGGCAGACCAGGGTGAGGTTTCCTTCATCTTCACAGACCCCCCAGGGGCCTTCTCATGCACTTGGAGCATACTTCAGAGTCAACCAGTCAAAGTCATTTTCCTTGCTCTGATATTCTTTGATGAAGGGGTAGGATCCATAGGCATCTTTCAGTTGTAACAAGTATCAATTTGTGATCTCAGGGGGTTTCCCCAGATGCTGGGTCAAGACAGTGACCTTGATGAGGGTCTCTGGGTGACTGCTATCCTTGTCAAGTGCCTCTTGGAGAACTCCCTCGGCATCCTCCCATTTGCCCTGGGCCATGTAGTGGGCAGCTTGGTAGGGTGGAGGAGCAGTTATCAGTCATCTCTTAGAAGATGTAAAAGGCATATTACAGCTTCTCACCAATCATAGCCAGATTGACTCAGGCAATGGCCAGCTGTGTCAGAGTGGTGTCCTTATCTTGCTCCTGCATCTTTTTTAGCTCCTTGTGGGCCAAGTCCAATCTCTCCAGCTTCCAGAGGATTTACACAATCATGGCCATGCAAGCCAGGCTCTCCCCCTCACAAGGTCGTATTAGTTACATTGACATTTTTGGCTATCTTTCAATCCAGGTCTGCAACAATTGCATATCTTGGACTTTTCACTGGAAAAATACTCTGTAAACATTCAGATGGCCTGGAGCTCTGAGGAGGAGTTGGTTTTGATCTCATCCAGTACCATGCCATACTGTCTCTGTTTGAGATAAACTTGGTATGAAAAGACATCTCTTTCCACTTCTTTTTCTGGACTAGAAAGCTTGACATGCTGTGCCTCATTGATGCATTGTTGGTAGCTGCTGATGTAGAAGTCATTCTTCATGTTGAAGAGCTTGTCCACCTCCCTGGGACTGGGGGGAGGGGGGCACGGGTCCAGACCTGGAGCTGGAGGTGCCATCTTGTTGCCAACTTGTTGTATTGTTTAATGTAAAATTTTTATTCTGTCTCCTCATTCCCAACCCCCCAGCCACCAGGTTCAGGTCACAGAAGTGGGGGGAGGGATTTCCCTTTTTGCCCTCAATCCCCACATAAGGGTCAAGGTTATAAAACCTGAGCTGAACTTCTGCTTAGGGCTGGTCTGCCTACCTGGCCCAGTTAGCCCACCACCCAGTCAACTCTGTTCTACTGTTCCTTACTCTGTCCCTCCTTATCTATCTCCCACTGGAAGCCTACCAGGAAACTATATCTAGGCTTTCTTTTCTTAGAAAGATTTTATTTATTTTGAATTTTACAATTTTTCCCCTAATCTTGTTTCCCTCCCCCATCCCCCACAGAAGGCAGTCTGTTACTCTTTGCATTGTTTCCATGGTATAACATTGATCTAAGTTGAATGTGAAGGAAGAAACATAAAGTATGAGATATAGAAAAATTACATAATATAACTTTTTTTTAATTAAAGGTAATAATCTTCGGTCTTTGTTCAAACTCTGCAATTCTTTTTTCAGGATACAGATAGCATTCACCATTGCAGATACCCCAAAATTGTGCCTGATTGTTGCCCTGTTGGAATGAGCAAATCCATTAAGGTTGATGATCACTCCCATGTTGCTGTTAGGGTGTACAATGTTCTTCTGGTTCTGCTCATCTCACTCAGCATTAGTTCATGCAAAATCAATTCTCATCCCTCCTGGTTTCTAATAGAACAATAGTGTTCCATGACATATACATACATATATATATATATATATATATATATATATATATATATATATCACAGTTTGCTAAGCCTTTCCCCAATTGACGAACATTCACTCAATTTCCAATTCTTTGCCACCACTAACAGACCTGCTATGAATATTTTTGTACAAGTGATGTTTTACCCTTTTCATCATTTCTTCATGGTGTAAACCCAGTAGTGGTATTGCTGGATCAAAGGGTGTGCACATTTTTACTGCCTTTGGGGCATAATTCCAAATAGCTCTTCAGAAAGGTTGGATGAGTTCACAACTCTACCAACAATGTATTAGTCCCAGATTTCCCACATCCCTTCCAAAATTGATCATTGTCTTTTCTGGTCATATTGGCCAGTCTGAGAGGTGTGAGGTGGTACCTCAGAGATGCTTTAATTTGCATTTCTGTAATAATTAGTGATTTAGAGCAAATTTTCATATGACTAAGGATCACTTTGATTTCCTCATCTGTGAATTGCCTTTGCATATCCTTTGACCATTTGTCAATTGGGGAATGACTTGTCTTTTTTTTAAATTTGACTCAGTTCTCTGTACATTTTAGAAATGAGTCTTTTCACAAAAACACTAGCCATAAAAATTGTTTCCCAATTTATTATATTTCTTTTGATCTTGGTTACAGTGGTTTTATCTGTGCAAAAAACTTTAATTTAATGAAATCAAAATTGTCTAGTTTATTTTTAATGATGTTCTCCATCTCTTCCTTGGTCATAAACTGCTTCCCTTTCCATAGATCTCACAGGTAAACTATTCCTTGATCTCCTAGTTTGCTTATAATATTGTTTTTTTTTTGTCTAGATCCTGTATCCATTTAGATCCTGTCTTGGTATAGGCTGTGAGGTATTGGTCTAATCCACATTTCTGCCATACTAACTTCCAATTTTCCCAACAGCTTTTATCAGAGAGAGAGTTTTTAGCCCAATGGCTGGACTCTTTGGGTTTATCAAGCAGCAGATTTCTATAATCGTTTCCTTCTATAGAACCTAGTCTATTCCACTGGTCCACCACTTTATTTCTTAGCCAATACCAGACAGTTTTGATGACTGATGCTTTATAATATAATTTTAGATCTGGTAGGGCTAAGCTACCTTCTTTTGCACTTTTTCCCCCCATTAAATCCCTGGAGATTCTTGACTTTTTATTTCTCCATATGAATTTACATACATTTTTTCTAACCCATTAAAATATTTTTTTGGAATTTTGATTACTAGGACACTAAACAAGTAGTTTAATTTTGGTAGAATTGTCATTTTTATTATATTTGCTCAGCCTATCCATGAGTAGTTGATATTTGCCTAGTTATTTAAATCTGATTTTATTTTTGTGAGAAGTGTTTTGTAATTGTTTTCAGAAAGTTTCTGAGTCTGCCTTGGCAAGTAGATTCCCAGGCATTTTATATTGTCTAAAGTTACTTTGAATGGGATTTCTCTTTCTAACTCTTGCTGTTATATCTTGCTAGTAATATATATAGAAATGCTGAGGATTTTTGAGGGTATATTTTATATCCTGTGACTTTGCTAATTGTTTCTAGTAGTTTTTTAGATGATTTTTTTAGGATTCTCTAGGTATCCCTTCATGTCATCTGCAAAAAGTGAGTTTTGTTTCTTCCTTCCCATTTCTAAATCCTTCAATTTCTTTTTCTTCTCTTATTGCTGAAGCTAACATTTCTAATACAATATTGAAGAGTAGTGGTGATAATGGGCATCTTTGTTTCACCCCTGATCTTATTGGGAATGTCTCTAGCCTATCCCCATTGCATATAATGCTTGTTGATGGTTTCAGATAGATACTGCTTATTATTCTAAGGAAAATTCATTTATTTCTATGTTCTCTAGTATTTTAGTAGGAATGGGTGCTGTATTTTGGCAAAAGCTTTTTCAGCATCGATTGATATAATCATATGATTTCTGATAGGTTTGTTATTGATATAATTAATTATACTGACTTTTTCCTAACATTGTACCAACCCAACATTCCTGGGATAAATCCTACTTGGTCATAATATATTATCCTCGTGTTAACTTCTTGTATTGTTTTGCTAAGATTTTATTTAAGATTTTTGCACCTATATCATCAGGGAGATAGGTCTATAGTTTAGTTTCTGTTTTAACTCTTCCTGGTTTAGGTATCAGCATCATATTGGTGTCATAGAAAGAGTAAGGCAGAGGTCTGTCTTCACCTAGTTTATATAGGATTGGAACCAGTTGTTTCTTAAATGTTTGATAGAATTCACTTGTAAATCCATCTGGTCCTGGAGATTTTTTTCCTAGAGAGTTCCATAATGGCTTGTTGAATTTCTTTTGCTGAGATAGGGTTATTTAGGTATTTAATTTCCAATTCATTTAACCTGGGCAACTTATATTTTTGTAAATATTCATCCATTTCACCTAGATTATCAAATTTATTGGCATAGAGTTAGGCAAAATAATTCTGAATTATTACTTTAATTTCCTCCTCATTGATGGTGAGTTCATCTTTTTCATTTAAGATACGAGCAATTTGGTTTTCTTCTTTCTTTTTTTTAATCAAATTGACCAGAGGTTTATCAATTTTATTGATTTTTTCATAAAACCAGCTCTTGGTTTTATTTATTAGTTCAATAGTTTTCATTCTTTCAATTTTTATTAATTTCTCCTTTAAGTTTTAGAATTTCTAATTTGGTATTTAATTGGGGGGGTTTAATTTGTTCTTTCTCTAATTTTTTTTAGTTGCATATTTAGTTCACTGATTTCCTTTTTCTCTAATTTATTCATATAAGCATTTAAAGATATAATATATCCCCTGAGAGCTGCCTTGAATGTTTCCTATAGGTTTGGGTATGTTGTTTCATTGTTGTCATTATCTAGGATAAAATAATTCTTTCTATAATGTGTTGTTTGATCCACTTATTCTTTAAAATGAAGTATTTATTTTCCAATTAGTTTTGAGTCTATATCTCTCTGGCCCAATATTGCATGTGATTTTTATTGCATTATGATCTGAGATACATGTATTCACTATTTCTGCCTTTCTGCAATTGATAGTTGGGTTTTTATGCCCTAGTACATGGTCAATATTTGTGTAAGTGCCATGTATTACAGAAAAGAAAGTATATTCCTTTCTATCCCCATTCAATTTCCTCCATAGGTCTATCATGTCTAGGTTTACTAACAATCTATTTACCTCCTTAACTTTCTTCTTGTTTATTTTATGATTAGATTTATCTAAATCTGAGAGCAGGAGGCTGAGGTCTCCCACTAGTAGAGTTTTGCTGCCTATGTCTTTCCTATAACTTCTCTTCTAAGAATTTGGATGCTATATCATTAGGTGCATACATATTTAGTATTGAAATTACCTTATTGTCTATGATACCTTTTAGGAGAATGTAGTCTCCTTCCTTATCTCTTTTAGTGATATCTATTTTGGGGGGACAGCCGTATATCATTGGGTGCATACATATTTAGTATTGAAATTACTTTATTGTCTATGATACCTTTTAGGAGAATGTAGTCTCCTTCCTTATCTCTTTTAGTGATATCTATTTTTGGGGGGCAGCCAGGTGGCACAGTGGATAGAGCACCCACCCTGAGTAAGGAGTACTTGAGTTCAAATCCGGCCTCAGACGCTTAATAATTACCTAGCTGTGTGACCTTGGGCAAGCCACTTAACCCCATTGCCTAGCAAAAACCTAAAAAAAAGTGATATCTATTTTTGTAGCTGCTTTGTCTGAGATAAGGATTGCTACCTCTGTTTTTTTCACTTTAGCTGAAGCAAAATATATTTTGCTCCAACCTTCTGCCTTTGCTCTCTATGTATCTCTCTGTTTCAGATGAGTTTCTTATAAGCAGCATATTGTAGAATTCTGGTTGTTAAACCACTTGCCATTCACTTAAGTTTTAAAAGAGAGTTCATCCCATTCATATTCAAAGTTACAATTACTAACTCTTTATTGCCCTCCATGTTATCTTCCCTCTATTTGTATTTTCCCCCCTTTTCCCCCTTTATCCATATTCCCCTGTATTTTGTTTCTGAATACCACCACCTTCAGTGTGTTTGCCCTCCTATATCCAATCCCCCTGTCCTTTTCCCCCCTTTCCCTTTGCCCCTTCTTCCTTCTCTTCTGTCTGTTTGTTTTCCTTTTCCTCCCCCTCCCCTTTTCCCCTTTTCCCCTTTTAACACTTTAAAGGTAAGATAAATTTCTTAACTGAGTGTATGTATGTTAATTTTAAGCCAATCTGATGAGAGTAAGATTCAGGCAGTTCTCACCACCTCCCTTCTTCCCTTCTATTGCCATAAGTCCTTTGTACCTCTTAATGTAATGAGATTTTCCCCATTCAGCCTCTTCCATCCTCCTGTCTCTTTACTGTCCCTCTTTTTAAGGAGGTATTGTTTTTAAATCATTCTATCTGAGTCACAGAAAGGTCATAAGTGTCCATCACTTCTGGCTATGTATAGTCTCTCTAATAGAATTACAATTACTGAGAGCTATTAGAGTCTTTCTCCCATGTAGGGATATAGCCAGTTTCATCTTATTGGATAATGGGTTTTTTTCTTTTTTTTTACCCCCCCCCCCTTTTAACCTTTTCATGTGTCTTTTAGGTCTTCTGCTTGAAGTCCAAATTTTCTATTAAGCTCTGGTCTTCTCATCAGGAAAAGTTGGAAGTCTCCTATTTCATTAAATGTCCATCTTTTGCCCTGAAAGAGAAGGCTCAGTTTTACCAGATGATGAATTCTTCGCTGCATTCCAAGCTCCCTTCCTTTTTTGGAATATTGCATTCCAGGCCCTTTGATCCTTTAATGTTGATGCAGCCAGGTCCTGTGTAATCCTTAATTGTGGCTCCTTTGAATCTAAATTGTTTATTTCTGGTTGCTTGCAGGGTTTTCTCTTTTATCTGTTAGTTCTGGAATTTGACCACAATATTCCTTGGTGTTTTCATTTTAGCAGCCCTTTCCAGACAAGATTGATGTATTCCTCCAATAACTATTTTTCCCTCTGGTTCCATGATATCAGGGCAGTTTTCCATTACTAAATCCTGTAATATTAAGTCCAGGCTTTTTGTCTCTTCAATGTTTTCAGGAAGATCAATAATTCTTAGGTTATCTGTCCTTGATCTATTCTCAAGGTGAGTGGTTTTGCTGATGAGGTAGTTTTACATCTTGTTCTATTTTTTCAATTTTTTGGTTTTGTTTAACTGATTCTTCTTGTCTCAGGAAGTCATTGATTTCCACAAACCCCATTCTTTTTTTTTTTAGATAAGAATTGTCTTCATTTACCTTTTGCGATTCCTTTTCCAGTTGGTCAATTCTATTTTTGTAAGAGTTTTCGGGGCAGCTAGGTGGCACAATGAATAGAGCACCGGCCCTGGAGTCAGGAGTACCTGAATTCAAATCCAGCCTCAGACACTTAATAATTACCTAGCTGTGTGGTCTTGGGCAAGCCACTTAACCCCATTGCCCTGCAAAAACCTAAAAAAAAAGTTTTCCATTTGACCAATTGAGTTTTTGAGAGAATTATTTTCTTTTTGCATCTGTTCAATTGTATTTTCCAAGGATTTGTTTTCTTGTTGTAAGGTGTTAACCTTCTCTTGGGTTTCTTTTCCCAAATTTTCCAATTGATTTTTAAGTTCCTTCCTGATTTCTTCAAGGAAATCTTTCTGTGCTGGACCAAATCATATTCTCCTCAGAGGTCCTAGGTCTCTCTGAGTTAGGGTCTTTTCCTTCTAGGAATTTTTCTATGGACCCTCCTTTTTGCTGGCCTTTCTTCCTTTTCCTAAGAGCTTGTATTGGGGGAGGGGTTGGTTCACAGAGGTTTGGTGTTGGGATCCTTAGAAGCTTTACTCACTGGGTTTAGTAAGTCCAAGTGGGCAAGCCAGTAGGGGGTGCTAGAGGCTGGAACTCATCCTCCAGCCCTTCCAGTAAGCCCCAGACCATCAATCCCACAGCCAAGCCACCACTCTCCATTTTTTTCTCAGATCACACCTCCCAATGCCTCTGGCTCTCACCCTTCCCCTGCTGGCTCTCTGCTCTCTGTACCTGTCTCACACAATCCCCAAACACAGACCTTGAGGGAGGTGTTCTTCTCCTAGCTTTGCTTTCTGGGTTTTGTTGATTGGATTTCTATTAAGAGGTTTGTTTCATATTATAAGTGAGGGAAGATCAAGTGACCTTAGCAAAGGGCCTGTCTTCTCTCTGCCATCTAGGCCAGAAGTACTACATCTAGGCTTTTGTTATTCATTCTGTCTTAAGTGCTTATTGACTCTTCCAGAGGAAAAGTTTTTAATGTTTACTTTGCTATATTTCCTAATAAACTCCCGAGCAATTTTAACATTCCAAAGAAAGTGTGGGAATTCATTTGCCTTTTCAGTGGCCCCCAAATTCCTATGCTTGTCTAGTGACCCCAAATCCCATTGGGAACAAATCTGTAGTTCTCCATCTGGAGGTAAGTAACATATTTCTTTTGGAATTGTGGAAGATCATTGTATTGAACCATGTTCCTAAGGCTTTTACAGTTGATCATCTTTACAATATTGCTTTTACTATGTAGATTGTTCTCCTGGTTCTGCCCCCTTCATTTTGTATCAATTCATGCAAGTCTTTCCATGTTTTTCTGAAACCATTCCCTTTATCATTTCTTACAGCAAAATAATATTCCATCACATTTATAAATACCATAACTTATTCAGCCATCCCCCAGTTGGATATTTCTTCAGTTTCTAGTTCTTTAATGCCATTCTTCTTTTAATTTTTTTATTTTGGAAAATATAGGTAGTTTTCAATAAAATATTTTATGATGTTAACATGTAATGAATTTATTATTTTAATTGAATAAAAACATTTTTAAATTTTTTATGTTTTAATTGTTAATATGATAAATACTAATATATACAATCAACATAAATAAAACTTCAATAATTTCTAAGACTATAAAAGGGTCCTGAGACCAACATACTTGAAAATCATTGAGTTAAGCATTTTAACAGGTAGCCTCATAGTCTTTCTTGTCCACCCCCTCTATGCTTCACCTGAGTTCTGTACTTGAAGATCAAACTTTCTGCTCAGCAAGGGCAGCTAGGTGGTGTAGTGGGCCTTGGAGCCAGGAGTACCTGGGTTCAAATCCGGTCTCAGACACTTAATAATTACCTAGCTGTGTGGTCTTGGGCAAGCCACTTAACCCCATTTGCCTTGAAAAAAAAGCCTAAAAAAAACCCTTTCTGTTCAGCTCTGATTATTTCAATAGGAAAGTTTGAAAGTCCCCTGTTTCACTGAAAGTTCATTTTTTCTCCTGAAAGATGTTCAGTTTTGTTTGTTTGTTTATTTTTAGGATTTTGCAAGGCAAATGGGGTTAAGTGGCTTGCCCAAGGCCACAAAGCTAGATAATTATTAAGTGTCTGAGGCCAGATTTGAACTCAGGTACTCCTGACTCTAGGGCTGGTGCTCTATCCACTGTGCCCCAGGATGTTCAGTTTTGCTGGGTAGTTGATTTTCAGTTGTAATCCAAGCCCTTTTGTCTTCCAGAATATCATATTCCAAGCCCTATGAGCCCTTAATGTAGGAACTACTAAATCCTGTGTAATTCTGACTATAGAACTATAGTAGTTGAATTATTTTTTTCTGACAACTTGAAGTATTTTCCCTTTGTCTTGAGAGTTTTGGAATTTGACTATAATATTCCTGGGAGTTTTTCTTTTGGGATTCCTTTCAGGAGGTGTGATTGGTGAATTCCCTCAATTTCTTTTTTTACCCTCTGCTTCTAGGATCTCAGGGCAATTTTGCTCTATTATTTCTTGAAAAATGAAGTCTAGGCTTTTTTTCTGGTGGTGAATTTAAGGTAGCCCAATAATTTTAAAATTATCTCTTCTGATCTGTTTTCAAGGTCAGTTGTTTTTCCAGCTGATATTTCACAATTTCTTCTAATTTTTGGTTCTTTTAGTATTGTATTATCATTTCTTCATTTCTTGCAAAGTCATCAGCATCCTTTTGTTCCATTCTACATTTGAAGAAGTTATTTTCTTCAGGGAACTTTTTTATCTCCTTTTCCTGCTTGCCAATTCTGATTTTCAAGGCATTCTTCTCCTCATTTGCCTTTTGGGCTGCTTTTCTTCCATTTGGCTTAAACTAGTTTTTAACATGTTATTTTCTTCAATATTTTTTTGTATTTCTTTTACCAAGTTGCTGACTTGGTTTTCATGATTTGTCTGCATCACTCTCATTTCTGCTCCCAATTTTTCCTCTACCTCCCTTAATTGTTTTTAAAAGTCCTTTTTTGAGATCTTCTATTGCCTGAGCCCATTTTCTATTTCTCTTGAGCCTTTGGATACAGAAGCTTTGACTTTGTCATCTTCTGAGTGTGTATTTTGATCCTCCATGGAACCAAAGTAATTTTCTATGGTCAGAGTCTTCTTTTTCTTTTGTTTGCTCATTTCCTCAACTTATGACTAATTTACCACACTTCCAAGGCTTTGGGAGGTTTGGGGGACACCCCACAGGAATCTTAATTCCTCCAAGGTTTGATGAGAGGCTCTGACTATTCTCTTGCCTGTGCTCTGGGATGTGGATGACCACAGGTCCTCCCCTCTGCCCTGAAGCTGTGAGGATGGTCCTTTCTTGGTTATGGTGGTATGAGAGCCCAAACTACAACCTGGATCTGAGTGTGGGCAAACAGCTGAGTCCTGTCCCAGGGAGAGCAGAGACACCTCTGCAATCTCCCCCAGCCCCCTTACCATCTGTGATCTAGGAGCTCTGGACATGCTGGGTGGCTCCACTGATTCCCACTACAGGTTCTCATCACAGAGGCCAGCTCTGAGGCCAGCGCTCCATGCTCACTCGGCTGTAGCAGAGTTCTCTCACCACCCCTTCAAATAGCTAAGAAATTATTAAGTGTTCTCAGGTACTCAGGTCCTCCTGACTCCAGGGCCTGTGCTCTCTCCACTGTGCCACCTAGGTGCTATGTTGAAGCCCTACTTAATGCTTACCATACCCAACACTTTTCTGTGAGCTGCTTTCCTGGACTGAAAATTATGTGATTGTAGATATAACACATTTCATCCATCCTCCCTCTTGTCAAAATCCAAGATTGTCATTTTAATCTATCTGATAGGTGTGAAGTGGTACCTCAGAATTGTTTTACATTGCCTTTCTCTAATTAGTAGTGATTTGAGAATTTTTTTTTTCATTTAAACTATAGATGGCTTTAATTTCCTCATTTAAAAACTTCCTGTTCATATCCTTTGACGATCTTCAAGTCTTGTCCAACTATTTGAGCTGACCCATGATGGATTCCTACATTCTTTGAGCCATTGGAAATGTTAAGAAATTGTTTGTACTTAGGAAGTACTAGTGGGAAAAATTCAGGAAAACTGCATAAGAATTTCCCTGAAGTGTGAGTTTGATCCCAAGCATAATGCCAGTTGACCCCTATAACCAAACCCTAAGAAAGAACCCAAGTTATATCATCACTAGGGCTGTTTCCCAAGATGATCAGGGAAAATGAGGGGGAAATCTATATAGTCTCAAATATTTATAGTAGCTTTCCTTGCATTGGCAAAGAACAGGAAATTGAAAGGATGCCCATCAACTAGGGAATGACCAAACAAGTTGTGCTATATGATTGGGAACTCTACTATAAGACATGATGAGCAGATTGATTTTAGAAAAACCATGGAAAGACTTGCAGGAAATAATAAATGAAATGAACAGAATGATGAAAATATTGTATACAGTAACAGCAATATTATTCAAAGAACAACTGTGAATTAGTTATTTTGAGTATTATAAATACTCAAATTGAAAAAATCAAGGAAGATGGTAGAATAGGTGGAATAGCTTTAGGATCTCCAAATTTCCTCCATAAAAAAAGACATAAATTTAACTCAAAATTGAATGTAGCAATAATAAACAAAAGTCAAGGGTAAAGCATTTGTTCTCCTAAGACAACATGAGAAGACCACAGAAAAACCTAGGGGGAATGGTGGTAGGAGAGGATGGCAAGAATACTTGGCCATTATGAAGTACAAATACTTCCTAGGTGACATCACCTAATCAATAAACAAAAACCCCTGTGGACAGCCAAATTGCCTGGCAGTCTCAGTCTTAAAAATTTTCACCAAATAAATGGTATGGGTATCTGTTAACTGAACAGAAGTTTGAAGGACATTGCACTATCAAGGGATGTCTAGAACAGCTGTAATTTCAAAGCTCTCTCTCGTTAAGGAGAAAACAATAAAAAAAAATAACTGTCAAGGAACTATAATCAGGATTACATAAAACCTAGAAGCTTCTGTGTTGAAAGACCATACATAGGCCTTAGAACACTATATTTTATAGAGCAAAAGATTTGAAATTATGACAAACTTAAGCATAATCCAGAATTTTAAAATGGACATTTAATGAATTGAAAGACAATATATCAAGCCCTAATTTGTATCATTTGCCAGTGTCTAAGAGGTACTCTGAAAAACTGAGCAATCTGCTCTCAGTTAAACTGGCTCCTCATGACATTTTCCTCTTCAAAGTATACAAATAATTTGGGGAAATCTTAAACATGCTGTCAAAAGTTGCCATTATGTCAGAAATATTAACAGGAAGAGACAGGGTGGGGATGGAGATGAAGATAGCTTCTCTTATGTCCTCAGGTCTCTAACTCTTCCCTTAGCAATGGTCCTTGTTCCTTTGAAGTCTGTGTGTGTCTGTGTGTGTGTGTGTGTGTACTAGTCAATGAGACTCTAACCCTTACAGCCTATGCAATGTGTTTTACATGATCTTTGGAATCATATCCACATGGAAGCTTGCTGATCCTGCTTCTGGAAATATGTGATGGTGGATGTTATAAATGGCTCATAAATATTTAATCTAGAGTGATTAAAATTATTTTTATTAAGATATCTTAACAAAAGGACCAACTCTCTTAAGGAAAGGGGGCCCTGAATCACAACAAATCTGGGTCTTATATGTAGTTTGAAAGTCTTGTTCCTCCCCCTTTGTGCCAATCACTGGTGGGGTCATAATCTAATTGATACAATCACCTCCATACATTTTCCTCCATCCTAGTGAGCACAAACAACTACCTCCTTGAACAGGTGCAAAGTACAATAATAATCATCTTTCCTTTTGTCTCTCTCCTTCCAGTAAACAGGTGATACCTCTTGGGTTTCCACAAAGACCAAACATCCTGAATGTTTTATCCTCACAGACATCTTTGAGATTCTGGCCATACCTTTTCTCACCCTTGTGGAAGTCGAGCTCAATTCTTTCCCACAGTGGGGTGTGGGAACACAGGCTATTCTAACGGACCGCCACCTGGACAGTGGGGTTCTTTACTTTCCTGCATCTGAGCCTACCTACTGAAAATAAACCAAATTTATACATAGAAAGAAAAACAATTACAATTCAGTCCAGGGGGTTGCAAGCCAGAACACTTTGCTGCACTAGATTGCAAGGGTTTTATACACTCAGGAGGGGTGACTGGATAGATTAATGTTACAGTGGATCATGAGTTGTTTACTACTTTAAGTATGGAGTCATCTGAAATCCTGGGACTGAGAAGGGAGATAGTCTATGTTTGATAGAAAACCAGGGAAAGTGATGGTTCCTGGAAGCAGACAACCCAGTTTTGGTAAGTTTATAATTTGTCTTTAATATATATTTCTCCTGGATCTTATATGACAAATTTTCCATTCTAATTTTTTTTGTCACAAATACTTGATATGATCACAGTACTATAAAACAGAAGATGAAGCCTTCCCAGAGATCCCTAGGACTTTGATCAAAGCAAAATTTGAAATGAATTGGCCAAGCTCAATTGATCTGACCACAGAGAGAATGAAGATTGATTGATTGTTCCTGTCCTATTTCTTGACAGAAAGACTGTAAAACAGCATCATGGTATAGAAGCATAAGGCTAGTAAGGCGTTTCTCACCTCTGAGCCTCATCTTCCTGATATGTATGAAGCAAGTTCTGAGCAGGGTGCTAGACCAAGCCAGATGTGATGCCACTCAGAGCCAATATCACCATTCCCCACACAATTTACAGGCTCATGTCCTTGGTAACTTTACACTCAGAAATTACCAAAATTACTTTTTTTATTTCCCCATTCATGTCAAGATCCATGGAATGCCTTTCTTTCTTCAATCTTGAGGTCTCTAACTCAAAAGAGGAAGACAAAATCAATTATGAATCACTTTAACATGTGATTTAACAGCACAAAGACAAATATTAAAACAATATACTGTAAAGAAATGGTAACCAGGGTTGACTTGTTCTTTCCTATCTGTTCTTCCTCTCAGCTGATCTGATGTGTAATAAGAAATGCAAGTTAAGAATGACTCTACTGTACTGCTGTCTACATATACTTGCTCTTATTGCTTCACAATATTTGAATTGTTTCTTTTTGGCTACTTGCAGAATTCTCTCCTTTAGCTGATAATTTTAGGATTTAATATTCCTTGAGGTTTTTGGTGGATTCTTTCAAGGACTATTTTTATTCTAGGATAGTAAGGCTATTTTTACCCTCTCATTCTAGGATAGTAAGGCAGTTTTCCTTGATAACTTCCTGAAAAATATTGTCTGGGAGCTTTTTTTTTAATCAGCTAGTCCAATTATTCTTTTTTTAAAGACTTTATTTATTTTGAGTTTTATAATTTTTTCCCTAATCTTACTTCCCTCCCCCACCCCCACAGAAGGTAATTTGCCAGTCTTTACATTGTTAGTCCAATTATTCTTAAATTATTATTACTCCTGAACCTATTTTTCAGCTTGATTGTTTTTTCCTGTGATTCTTTTCATTTCTTCTATTTTTCCAGTCTTTTGATTTTGTTTGATGAATTCTTGATGTCTTATAGTCATTAGTTTCCATTTGCCCAATTCTATTTTTTTGGGGGGGAGAGTAAGGTAATTGGATTAAATGACTTGCCCAGGGTAACACTTCTAGGAAGTGTTAAGAGTCTGAGTATGATTTTGAACTCAGGTCCTCCTGAGCTATAAGGCCAGTGCTCTCTATCCACTGCACTACCTAGGTGCCCCCAATCTGATTTTTAAAGATTTATTTTCTTCAGTTAGTTTTTGTTTCTCCTTTTCCATTTGGTCAATTCTACTTTTAAAGGTATTGTTTTTGTCAGTCAATTTTTGTGCTTCCTTTTCCAATTTTTCATAATTTTCCTGTATAACTCTCATTTCTTTCCTGAATTTTTTTTCTACCTCTCTTTCTTGGTTTTTAGAACTTTGAAATCTCTTTCAGGAGGTGATTGGTAGATTCAAGATCTTCCAAGAGAAATTTTTGGACTTAAAACCAACCCATAATCCCCTTTGAGGCTTCACATGTGAAGGAGTTTGGTCATTTTAAAAGTTCAACACTATACCTGGGACACAAGGGACCCAGTGCCAAGCTTTTTGTTCTGGGGGCCAAGGGTCTGGTCATTGACTTTCTGCAAAGGGACCTCAGGTGCTGGTGGCTTGTTCCCTAGGATAGGATAGATCCAGCCAGTCCCGCCTGTTGTGCCGCCATTCCTGCATTCTGGGTCTTGCAGAATGCTTCTCCACTGGGGCTGGGACACTCACTGATGGCCTGCTGTACCATTGGCCTGCTAAGTCAGGACCCAAGGGGTCAAGGTTACTGGCCTTTGATGGCTTCGATGTTTCCTGCCAGGTCTGGACTGCGCTCCACTTTTTCTCAAGGGAAACTGACTTTTTCTGATGTCCCTCTAAGATGTCTTGAGTTAAAAATTGATTCCCTGGGGCAGCTAGGTTGCGCAGTAGATAGAGCACTGGACCTGGAGTCAGGAGTACCTGAGTTCGAATCTGACGTCAGACACTTAATAATTACCTAGCTATGTGGCCTTGGACAAGCCACTTAACCCCATGGTCTTGCAAAAAAAAAAAAAAATTGATTTCCTTTATCTTTTTGTGTGTTCTATTGTTCCAGAGTCTGTTTATAGGCTTCATTTAAAGTTGGGAAACTGGGAAAAAACTCAGAGAGTTTCTTAACTTCTCTCTAGCATCTTGGCTACAACCAGGGTTATTTAAAGTTATATTAAAGCTGAATTTTTAAACTCACTCAGAGGGGAAGATCCAAATTTTGAACTTAGTCTAAAGGGTATAGGAGAGAGGGGTCACCTCTCATTCCTTTCAATGGAGATCACAGTGGATCCTCATTTGTAACAAGGCTTCCCCAACTCTTCTCTTAGGAAGTATCTCTCACTACCAGTCTTCCAGTCACTCCATCTGCTAGTCACTTGCCAATTATAATTATTTGTGACACATTTGCTTCCCTAGAGGAACTTCATTGGCAATCTCCTTGGCCTGAGCCAAAAGTCTCCCTTGGAGGATAAAAGAAAATTTCCTCAAGGGGACTTATCTTTTAAAGGAGTTTCCCTCTTTAAAGGACTTTTATTAGCAATTATTACCTTGGCTTAAAAGAATTCAGATTAAGTTCTCTGGTGCAATCCTCTGGGAAGAAAATCCCCCCCTTCCTCAAGAAAATTCTGCTTCAGCATTCTGAGAAGTCTCCCTTTGAGTTTGCTCTGAGGACCAACCTCCTTCCCTCCAGGTTCTTTATGATTGCCACTGTTAAGATCAAACTGTTATCATAGAAATCATGGTAAACTGAGGTACAAAGTTCCAAGTGTGATCAATTTATTGATAAAGTGAGAATTTTCCAATAAATAGCATCGTGGCCTCCTCAGCTAGCTAAGACACTGAATGAGGGAGATAGCCCTCCTTTAGAGACAAAAGGAAGAGTATCCCAGAATTAGAAATCAGCATTATATATGGGGAAAACAATGTGATTGGCTACAGAGCCATAACATCATGAAGGACAATATTATTGGTTAGAAATTGGGAATGCAAGGCTGGCAACAGCCCCTCCTTCC
Organism: Macrotis lagotis; assembly: GCF_037893015.1. Classification (NCBI taxonomy): domain Eukaryota; kingdom Metazoa; phylum Chordata; class Mammalia; order Peramelemorphia; family Peramelidae; genus Macrotis; species Macrotis lagotis. The sequence continues at coordinate 227,587,304 of NC_133660.1, read as the reverse complement.
ATTTTTATTGATGAAGACTATCTACATTCTGCAAGAATTACTGTTGATATATAGATAACTGATCAGATTTCACAGAAGGACAACATCCTGCAGGTGTAGATGGAGGAACAAAGACAATAGGTTTCTTTTATTTAAGGTGCTTTACAGGAAAGTTGAATTTTTAAACTCACACAGAGGGGAAGATCAAACATTTAAACTTAATTTAAAGACAAAGAAAGTGATGGGTAGTTATACAAAATTTAGTATTGCCTATTTCAGAATAAAATCAATTATAACATAAAATCAACTAATAACAGGATAAAATTAATTTTAATTTCTCAATAAACAAAGGTCAATGAATGAACTGATGAAATATTGTGCAATAAGAAAGTATTAAATCAGCAATTTTAGCAGTAATTGGAAAGACCTTTATGAACTGAGACAGAATAAAGTAAGAAAAAATGTAATCAATAATCACGTAATTTGGGAAAATAACTTTGAAAGTCTTTCTGATGATTTAAGTGATAAGCCACAAGTCAAATCAGATTACTACAAGGAGAGTTGAAATAATAGGAAGCAAACGTCCCTGGATTTTGATATATCATTCTTTCTTGGTCATTTTCTCTAAGTTAGTCAGTCTGGCTGAGGTTTTCCAGAGGCTGTAAGCCACATCAGGGTCCCGGGCAGACTCAGCAGGCAAGACCAGGTTACAATTGGAATTAAAATATTTTCCTGAAATGTCATCCAGTTCTTCTGCTAAGCTCAGGTACAGGATCGGAATGGAACCCTGTGCAACAGACTTGGGTGACAGCAAAGGAAGAAGGATCAAATGTGAGACTCACCTCCACCTCAAGGGATCTAGGAACGCATGGGAATGGGGAAGTGGGGAAGTAGGAGTGAGAGTAGATAATTCCTCTGAATACATAGTAGAAAGAGCACACTGGTCTTGGAGTAGGGAGGTCTAGATATTAGTCTCAGCACTAACACTACATTACTCCTCTGAATATTAGTTTGCCTTCTATAAAATAAACAGGGATAATAACACATAGATCACAAAGTATTGTTATAAGAGATTTGTTTACATATTTTAAAAGGGGAAATTATTATCTAAATATTAGTAATGATTCTAGGAATCTAGGAACCTTTACAAAATCTGTAACATACTCTGGAATCTAAGAGAGAGGAACAATGCTAGGGAAGTTACAGAGATCTACCACCTTTTAGATCCCCAAGGAGAACATGGGAGATATTGAACAGAGGACCCCTTCCAGGATTTTCTCACCTTAAAAAAGACACTCAAGAGCTTGAAGATATAGCGGAGCCACCAGCTATGATTCTTCATAATTTCTGTGTTTACAATCCCTGGTTCCACTGAATTCACTGTCACACCTGAGATATAGAGGTGGAAAATGCGATCAGGTGAGAGGACATGGATAAATGATATTGTAATATCATTTTTGTAAAAATAGAGGTTGGGAAGGAGAGTTATGGAGTCTCCAATCAAAACAAGACTCAACTTCTTGCATTCAGAACCTTCTGCAATTTATTTTTTTAATTTATTTATTTAAAGCAATGGAATTAAGTGACTTGCCCAAGGTCACATAGCTAGACAATTATTAAGTGTCTGAGTTCAGATTCAAACTCAAGTCCTCCTGACTCCAGGGTCGATGCTTTATCCATTGTACCACCTAGCTGCCCCAACCTCCCATAATTTAGCTCAAATCTGCTTTTCAAAGTTTACCTCTCCCTCCAGCCCAAACTGACTTTACTCCAAAAATAAATCCCCATTTCTCCTCATTGCCTTGCCCTTTCTCATGCTATTTCTAGTATCTGGAATTCCCTTTCCCTTCATTTTCACCTTTTGACAGTTTAACCATCATCCTCCAGGGCGACAACCCCTTGGGAAAGTTTGCCTTAATCTCTTCCAGCTGAAGGTCTTTTCGTGGTGGCAAAGAATTGGAAATTAAGGGAATGCCCTTCACTTGGGAATGGTTGAACAGACTGGGGAATATATATGTGATGAAACACTACTGTTCTATAAGAAATCATAAGGGATGGAACTTCAGACTGGAAAGAGTTGCATGAACTGATGCTGGGGAGCAGCTAGGTGGTGCAGTGGATAGAGCACTGGCCCTGAAGTCAGAGGGATCTGAGTTCAAATCCTAGCTCAGACACAATAATTACACACAGCCTTGAGTAAGTCACTTAACCCTGTTGCTTTGCAAAAAACAAAAAAGCAAATGAATTGATGATGGCTGAAATGAGCAGAACTAGAACATTATACAAACCAACTACTATTGGATGATAGTCACACATGATGGACTTATTCGTTTCAGTCAGTGGTGGGATTCAGCCAGTTGGCACTGATTTGGCAGAACCGATACCTAATTTTATGTTGAGTTTAGTGAACCAGTTGTTAAAATGGCACTTGTGATCAGGGTTCTCTCTAAGGTGGGCACCTGGGCAGTTACCCAGTATAGAAACCTCAAATTTACATTCCTGACACTTTTTTTAATGTTCAGATGAACATTAAACTCAACATTAAGCTCAACAAAGTGTTCTCTAAGTGCCAGTAGTAATGTTCATTCTGTTCATAGGTGAAAAAATTGATGGAACTATATTTGTAATATTAATTTATTCATTTCTTAAAACTCATTATACCTTTGATGGAATACATTTTAATTCCCTTGTTTTTGTTATTTCAGTAAACAAACATATAATGTAAAGAGAAAAAGTGCCGATCAACCGGAAGGTGACAAACTGTCATTTGTTTCCACTCTTGTGTTACACCCAACATTCTCCTGAGATATTATGTGTGGCCTGGTGTTCCCTGAACAGTGAAACCAATAAGAAACTGGGACACGATCCAAAAGAAATATAGATTTCAAAGGTTATCTTATTACCCATTTAGGAAGCCATGTAAGTAGAAGAAAAAAAAGAGTTAGAATAGATAGGATGAGTTTTGGTCCTGCATAGGTCTCAACATTGTCTGCTGTGGTCATGGGGCTGCTTTCACTCCATAAGGATATGTTTGCTTACTGTGAGTAATATAACATAATTTAGTTTAGTGTATATCTTTTATTGTTATTTTTGAGTATTAAATGAAATATTAAATTACCTTTAGGTATATCTTTTTGTAAGTTTAAAATAGTCATTAGGACAGAGAACTGGTTGCTAATTTGTTTGAATCCCTTCACGGGTTTCAGCAGTGTAGGACAATTCTAAAAGACTTGGAAAATACCATCCATATCAGAGAAGGAACTGTGGAGTATAAATGCAGACCAAAACTTACTATCTTTAATTTTTAAAAGTTATCTGAGTTATTATGTGGTTTTTATCTCTCTAATAATATTTTTCCCATTTTGATTTGATTCTTTCACAGTATGATTAATATGGATTTATGTTTAGCATGGTTATACATGTATGACCTATATTAGATTGCTTTCTGTTGGGGCAGTGGGTAGGGAGGGAGAAAACTGAACTCAAAACCTTGCCAAAAAAATAATTGCTAGGGGTGGCTAGGTGGCACAGTGGATAAAGCACCGGCCCTGGAGTCAGGAGTACCTGGGTTCAAATCTGGTCTCAGACACTTAATAATTACCTAGCTGTGTGGCCTTGGGCAAGCCACTTAAACCCATTTGCCTTACAAAAACCTAAAAAAAAAAAAAGCCCTAATTGTTGAAAACTACTGTTAATAAATAAACCATTTAAAAAAAATTTCTTCTGATAGGAAGTCACCTTTCTCTAACCAGAACTCACAGCACTTTGAACTCCTCTTACGCATGTCAAACTTTGCTCTAGGACTCTTCTGTGTTCGTGTTTTCACAGAATTTCACAAGAAGGAGGAGAGATTTCTGCATTCCTCTCTCCTATCTATTGCATGTAGGTACAGGATGTAATGTGTTTTAATGTGTCAATAAAGCATTCACACACTATTAACCTTTAATAAGTAAGAAAGCTTCTCTGAAACAGAAAGGAATAATCCCATTGAACAAGCAGGAAAACTGGTCATGCCCTTGCTGTGGCTTAGTCCTGGAGATGGAGGTTCAAGGGAGCTGAAGTAAGTTATCCATTTAGGGAGGAAAGTAGCTCTTCTTTTGGGGGAAGGAGATAAGGAAGGGAATTTTCTCCCCTTCTTCCCCCATTTCATTGATCTTGGGGTCTAGGAGCAGAGCTCCCCATCGGTACCTAGAGTGTCAGCTCCAGAGCATTTGAAGCACAATTGAGGAAAACTATGGACTCTAGTCCTAAGAATCTACACTACAGTATCACCATATGGTCATCTAGTCATTGCATAAAGACCTCCATTGATAGGGAGTTCACAACCTCAGAAGCAGCTCATCCCACTTTTGGGATACTGTGATCATTAGGAAGTTCTCTTTACATTGAACTCAAATCTGTTTCTCAGAAGCTTTTACCCACTATTCCTAAGAACAGGTCTCATCCATCTCTTTTCCTTAAGATAATCCTTAAAACACACTAGGGTGTGAGTTTCATGAGAGCAATTCGATTAAATGGGGGAATATATAAGGAGGGTTAGGGTGTAGAAAGGTCCAGCCATGGTAGGAGTTTTAGAGAATGTAGGAGGAGATTTCCCCCTCTTTACCTCTGCACTCTCAATCATACCATTATTAAAACTTCATTCAGAAATGAGTGAAACAGGGCGGCTAGGTGGCGCAGTGGATAAAGCACTGGCCCTGGAGTCAGGAGTACCTGGGTTCAAATCCTGTCTCAGACACTTTATAATTATCTAGCCGTGTGGCCTTGGGCAAGCCACTTAACCCCATTGCCTTGCAAAAAAAAACTAAAAAAAAAAAAAAAAGAAATGAGTGAAACAACCAAACAACAAACACAAATATAGAGATGAGAACAGGATTTTCTTTGTGATTTCATTACTAAAGGGAATTTGAGGATGAGGAAACTCCCAATATCCAATTGCTGTTGTTGTTGTTCAATTGCTTTTGACTCTATGTGACCCCATTTTGGGTTTTCTTGGCAAAGATACTGGAGTGGTTTTCCATTTCCTTCTCCAGATCAGATGAGGAAACTGAAACAAACAGGCTTAACTGACTTTCCCAGGGTCACCCAGTTAGTAAGATTTGAACTCTGGAAGATGAATCTTCCTGGCACAAGACTTCTATATACCAGGTAACCTAGCTGCTCCAATCTGCAACCAAAAATATAGGAGTTTTCTGAGTCAGGAGAGGTTAAATGAACTACCCCTAAGGGAAGAACTATAAACTCTTAATCCTAGGAAAGTTTGCTCCAAGACTTTGCATCTCTCTTTTTCCAGGGCTTGGTTTCTCTGAGCTTGGACTCTGTTCTGAAGGATAGAGTTGTGATGTGGATTGTGGGTAGGGAGATAAGAGTTTTGATTGATGGAGGAATTTAAGAGAGAAAGGCAGAGAAAGAGAGACCTCCCTGGTGCTATGGGATTGTGCTCCAATATAATCAGATGAGAAAATTTATTAAAGTGTTATGTCCAATGTGACACAATGTTAAAACGTCAGAGACAGAATTCAAATACAAATCTTTCAAACTCTAAAAGGCAGTGGAAGGTGGGCTCCATTCAAAGCTGTCATTGTACCTTTCATCTACTCCTTGAAATTTGACTGTTCTACTTTCAATCTCTCTGAATTCTTGCTACCAATCAGGAGTCACATCTCCCTCACCTCCTCATCATCATGAACTCAAAGGTCTCTCCACCAATCAAGACTCATTTCTCTCTGCACATACTCAACATCATATCCCAGGGCTATCCTTCTGAAAACTATCCAAGTCAACTTAAATGTTTCATCACTAATATTAAGAAAATGCAAATCAAAACAACTGTGCCTTAACAGTAAATTGAAAAGATTAGTTAATGTTGTGGGAGTTGTGAAAAGAGACACATCAATGTACTGGTTTATAGAACTATGAACTAGTTTAACCATTCTTGAAAGCAATTTGAAGTTTTGCTATTAAAAAAAAGTTCATACATTTTGATGAGTCTAGTGACAAAAAGATGGGTAGAATATATACTAAAATATTTAGAATAACTCTTTTTTGTAATATCAAAGAACTGAAAACAAAGTAAAATACCCATTAATTGAGTAATGGTTAAACAAGTTGTAGTACATGAATGGAATGGAAAATTACTGTACTACAAGAAATAATAGGGGTGGCTAGGTGGTGCAGTGGATAGAACACTGGCCCAGGAGTCAGGAGGACCTGAGTTTAAATCCAACCTCAGACACTTAATAATTACCTAGCTGTATGTATGGCCTTGGGCAAGCCACTTAACCCCATTGCCTTAAAAAAAAGCCAAAAAAAAAGAGATAATGAGTATGAAGAATCAAGAGAAACACTGGAAGACATGAATGGTTACAAAGTGAAGTGAGCAAAATTTAAAAGACAAATAGTCATGACTACCTTAAAAGTAGAAAGAACAAGAAAAAATGGAAACTGAATGCTGTGAAATTATAACTGTGAATTTTGTCTCAGTTGCCTCAATTATAAAATGATAATCATAACAGTGACTATTTCCCAAGGTAGTTGTGAAAGTTGAATGAGGTAATAATTATAAAACACGTAGCACATGCCTATCACATAGTAGGTGCTATGTAAATGTTAGTCATTATTATTGTTGTTATTGTTATATATGAAGTATATAAGAATACAAAGCAGGGGACCATGGAGGTAAAACTATAGTGTGGGACTTGGATGATATATGCTTTTTATTCTTTGTTAAATGACCTTGGAAGAGGAGAAAAATGTTGGGAAACTAAGGTGAAATAATACAAAATATATGAATGTAATTTTTAAATTAAAACAATGATAATCCATCAGTCTCCAGATGATATTTCTAAGGGTTTATTACTTTCCTTCCTTCAAAGTAAAATTCAGGGACTATCTGTACCAAGCAACTTAGCTGTCAGGTGATAAGGAGGTTAACAAGGGAGGTTACGTGTCATATTACCCTTGTATTAGAAGACTGTAAAGTTTTAGATGGCAAGGAATATGTTAGTTTTTATTTATTTTCCCCATATTCAGGACAGAGACCTTCCATATGGATCAAATGAGGTGTTGTGCAAAGCACTTTGCAAATTTTACATTTATTATTTCTATTATTATTATGGAAGACTTATTATTTCTAAAAATGTTTGTTAAATTTATAAATAACTGTAACTAAGGTGGGGAGACTTGGGTTTTGCACTAAGTATAAAAATTTACTAGGTAACTCCCAAGTTACCACCTCTTCCCATGGACCCTAAGTGGGGATTTAAAGAGACTTTGGAGGGGATCAGTCTCTTTTGCTTTCAGACAGAACAGTTTTTTCAATCTGGCAGCTGGCCTGCCAAGATTAATTAGCAATTCATGTGGCTTTCTTTAATCTCTCCTTAACTTCTCTAGCATGTCCTTTTGTGTTCTAACTTCTTTTTAATGAATCTCTATTTTCTTTTTATACCTGCCCTCCTGAGTCAAGTAGTAACTCTTCACTGGAAACACAGAACCCACTGCAACATGGGGGAGTGCTAAAGTTTGGGGAATGTAGAAAATAAAACCAGTAGTTCTCTATCACCCCATTTTCCCTAACTCCAACCCAAGCCACACACTACACATGTGGATGATATGGCTTCATTTGGAGGTCAAAGCTAGGGGATATGTTGATGGCGTAGTAACATAGATATCTGTGGAAAGCTGTGGCAGAAGGGAAAACATTGGAAATGGAGCAAATTGTAGATAAGTACAGGAGTGCAGCAAAAGAAGATGGTGGAAGCTAAGACTGAGGAGATATCAGAGGACCCATTTAGGGGAGAAGTGGACAGAATTTAGGGGTAATGTAAGCGGGAGAAGTTAGGAGAGATATTGAGACTATAGTTGAAGAGATATAGAAGGGCTGTGGGATGAAGGGGTGCATGGTAGACAAAACTTTAGAGATAGTATAGGGGTCGGGGCATGGTTACCTTTCCCTTGAAGTCTCCGGGCTAGTTCCTGAGTGAAAATGATCAACAGCAGCTTGGAACAGTCATATTGTTTGTTTACAGGAACAGGGCGTCCAGCCCCTACTAGGTGCTGTTCATCCACAAATCCATACTTGTGTCGAAAAGAGGTCACATTCACCACTCGGGCTGAGCCTGCCTGGATAAGTCCCCCTGAGATCAAAAGAAGAGAAAGAACTGTGCTTAGTCTGATACTCTAGAGATGGAAAGGGACTTGCTCAGGATTCCATGGTCAATAAATTAATCAATGTAAGATTTGAAATTCAGTGCTCTTCTCACTTTTGAACACTACCTCTTCACTCAAATACCCTCATCCAAGGAAATCTTTGATTCCTTCCACCATCCACTATGATCCCTAGAGGAAATCTCTTTGCATGGAGGTTTGGAGGACTATCTCTGTGGAAAGAGAACAGAACTTAAGAGGATTTGGGTTTCTTTTTTAAAAAAAAAAATTCTATTTATTTTGAGTTTTACAATTTTTCCCCTAATCTTACTTCCCTCCCCCACCCCCACAGAAGGTAATTTGTCAGTCTTTACATTGTTTCCATGGTATACATTAATCCAAATTGAAGGTGATGAGAGAGAAATCATATCCTTAAGGAAGAAACATAACGTATAAGAGATAGCAAGATCAGACAATAAAATATCAGGTTTTTTTTCTAAATTAAAATTAATAGTCCTTGGCCTTTGTTCAAACTACACAGTTGTTTCACTGGATACAGATGTATTCTCCATTGTCAATAGCCCAAATTGTCCCTGATTGTTGCACTGATGGAATAAGCAAGTCCATCAAGGTTGATCATCTCTCCCATGTCCCTAATAGGGTGTACAATGTTCTTCTGTTTATGCTCATCTCACTCAGCATTAGTTCATGCAAATCCCTCCAGGCTTCCCTGAATTCCCATTCCCTCCTGGTGTCTAATAGAACAATAGTGTTCCATGACATACATATACCACAGTTTGCTAAGCCATTCCCCAATTTGAAGGACATTTACTTGTTTTTCAATTCTTTGCCACCACAAACAGGGCTGCTATGAATATTTTTATACAAGTGATGTTTTTACCCTTTTTCATCATCTCCTCAGGTTATAGACCCAGTAGTGGTATTTCTGGATCAAAGGGTATGCACATTTTTGTTGCCCTTTGGGTGTAGTTCCACATTTCTCTCCAGAAAGGTTGGATGAGTTCATAGCTCCACCAACAATGTAATAGTGTCCCAGATTTCCCACAACCCTTCCAACAATGAACATTGTACTTTCTGGTCATATTGGCCAGTCTGAGAGTTGTGAGGTGGTACCTCAACGAAGCTTTAATTTGCATTTCTCTAATAAGTAATGATTTAGAGCAATTTTTCATATGACTATGATCTCCTCATCTGTAAATTGCCCTTGCATATGGTTTGACCATTTGTCAATTGGGGAATGGCTTTTTTTTTAAATATGACTCAGTTCTCTGTATATTTTAGAAATGAGTTCTTTGTCAGAAACATTAATTGTAAAGATTGTTTCCCAGTTTACTACATTTCTTTTGATCTTGGTTACAGTGGTTTTGTCTGTGCAAAATCTTTTTGATTTTTAAAAAGATTTTGCACAGACAAAACCACCATTACCAAGATCAGAGGATCTGGGTTTCAAGGCCAATCCTGATGTTTACCACTAACAGGACAGAGAAAGGGTAGAGTGGTAGACTTCATATGTACAGTGAGACTCCATTTGTTGGAAAGGACACTGACTAAATGTGTAGCTCAAAGACAGGCAGAATAGACATCCCTAGACTCTTCTCCAAAGGAAATTTTCATTCCTACTAGGAACAGAAACAGGAAGTTGGAGCCAGAGGTCACTTTATTATCCTCAAAGGGGGGGGGGGGGGTACTGGGCTAGAATTATATCTATCTGTTCCCTTAAATATTGTTCATCTGGGGTCATATTTGGGTTCTATTTAACTTCTGATTATTTTTATCATTTGGGGAGAAAGAGAGACCCTAAATTCTATTTCTAAGATTTGACCCATTTCCCACCATTACCAGTTTCATAATGAATACAAGTGACAAATTACAATTTTTTTTATATGACTATAGATAGCTTTGATTTCTTCATTTGGAAACTGCCTGTTTAAATCTTTGACCATTTTTCAATTAGATTGTTGTTCATTGTATTATCATCCAGTCAGCTTTTTTATCCTGCTCCTTAAGTAAATCATGAATGAATTTTTCATATGTCTATATACAATGGCTTATGGAGATAAAAAAGTCCAGTGGAAGGGATATACTTGGTTTTCCAAAGCAATAACAAAACAGAGATCAGAGGAGGTCTACAATAGAAGTCTACATACTAGACAATACAGAGTAAAGGGGCTCTCCCATTAGGAGAAAGATAACTCAGCTAATTGATGACCCCAACATGTCATTCAATCATTTCAATAATTATCTTTCTTTGGGGTTTGTTTTGTCACCATCAAAGGACTTTCAACTTGCTTGCAAGCATTCAGAACACAAACTAGGGTGGAAGATGTAGACTTTGTTCCAGAGCAATGTTAGTACAAAGGGAGTGGGGTGGGGTGTTTGACATAATTTATATAATTTGATTTGCAGAAACAAAGTAATTTAGTACATAAGTTATCAAGCATAGTTAAAGTGGGAAGTTATTGTCTACTTCTCTTTCCTCCCTGATCTTGCCTAGGCCTGCTATATCCTCACCCACGAATCTGGAAATCTTGACAGCAGTAATCTCTGGGTATCTTCAGTCTTCTGCTCATGAGGGCCAGAATCACAGAATCTTTTTATCCTTAACAAAAATGTCTCAAAAAGAGGATTTGGGGGCGGCTAGGTGACGCAGTGGATAGAGCACTGGCCTTGGAGTCAGGAGTACCTGAGTTCAAATCTGACCTCAGACACTTAATAATTACCTAGTTGTGTGGCCTTGGGCAAGCCACTTAACCTCATTTGCCTTGCAAAAACCTAAAAAAAAAAAAAAGGATTTGAAGGGTTTTCTTTATGCTACTTGCTCCAGGGTACATTTCTTTTTTTTTTTTTTTTTGGTGAAGTTTGCTCCATAAACCAAAATGACTGAATGTGAATTTAGTTAGCACAAAGTCAAATCTAAGACAGGTTTTATATAATCAGACAAAAACATTCAATGACCTAACCTTTCACAATGAAAATTTAAGAAAGTGTTTGATTTCTAGAGATCCCACCTTGGTCAGGGGCTCAGACCACACCACTCACAGCACCTTTAAGAAAAAAGCTTTCCTGGTTCAGGGTTCAGGTACTCATATCCTGTTGTGTTCATGCACAAGTTGATCTCCAGAGAATCTAGTGGTCCTGTCTCTGTGGCTCCTTCCAAATTGTTTTATTTTCTGTGCTGGTCTCTGGGTCACTGAACTATCTGTGAATCCCCATTAATTTTTTCAGTCAATAAAAGAGTTCAGAGACTAGATTCCAAAGCTAGAAGTCAAATGGTAATTGGCCCTGTTCCCAGACAAATGTTGAGATCTTGAGAGTGTCCCTACTTTATGTATGCTTAGAGTTTAGATGATGACTAAGGAGGCAGAATTACTTAATATTTCTTTTATGACAGTCTTCCCTAGCTAAATGAATGATAGATAAAAAAGTGTAGTATCATGAAAAATTTTGGAGGATCTGGAAATTCTCAGTGAATTCAAAACACACCAGATCTTAAGTAATTACAACAGACTACAGAAAAAGAATTGATTAATGTACTTGGTGAGCTGTTGTTGGTGATCTCTGAAAAAACTGAACAAGAGGAAAAGAAAACAAGTCTCAATTTTCAAGAACAGGAAAGAGATTCTTCTAAGTATGTTGGTAATTTTGACTTTGATCCCTGATAGAATTCTAGAATATATCATTAGATTAACAATTTGTGAATATGTTGATGGGGAAAATCATTGATCACTAAGAGCTGGTATAATTTAACTAGGTCATGTTCGATTAACTTTGGTCCCTTTTTTGACAGTTACTTGGCTGATTAATCAACTGTTAAATCAAAGATCATAGGATCCTGATCTTTGTCCTTCATTCTTGAAGGAGACCATGATATCAGGGAGATGATGCCATGACAAGCACATGAATTGGATTTGAGTGATTGGCTGTGCTAAGTCACCAGTCTTACTTTCTCCTCCAGAGTCATCTGGGTCCAGAGGCCAGGTATGAATCAGAATGACTGGAAATGATCCTGGAGGAGAGGCAATCAGGGTTAAGTGACTCACCTGAGGTCACATAGTGTCAAGTGTCTGAGGAGGAATTTGAACTCCCTTCCTCCTGACTCCAAGACTAGTGTTCAATCCACTTTGTTACCTAGCTGCCCTCATAAGATCCTAAATTTGAGTTGGAAAAGGCTCTCCAAGACATGTAGCTCAATCCCTTCCTTTTTCAGATAGAATCCAGAGCTAGGAGTTCAACTTTGGTTCTTTAACTCCAAATCCAGTACATTCCTTCCATTGGATTTCTCTGCCTCCATAAGTCATTGTATACAGGCATTTGAAAAATTCATTCATGATATACTTAAGGGGTGGGATTAAAAAAACTGACTGGATGATAAAACAATTAAATGGACAATGATCTGATCAAAAAATGGTCAAAGGATATGAACAGGCAATTTTCAAATGAAGAAATCAAAACTATTTATAGTCATATAACAATGCTCCAATTCTATTGACATGAGTATGGTGCTGATACCTAAACTAGCAAGAGGCAAAACAGAGAATAATACATATATATATACACAAATTTACTGATGAATATTAATAATTAATAGTGTTAAAATTAATTGAATTAATTAATAATAATTCAATAATAATGAAATTAATTAATAAAATTAATTCCTAATTAATATTAAAATTAAATATTAACAGAGGTTACATGATTTATCACAAGGTTAATACACTATGACCAGGTGGGCTTTATACAAGCAAAATAGAGTTAACTCAAGAAAAATTACAAAATACTTTTCCTACAAATAAAGTCACATCTAAACAAACAGTTGGAAAAATATCAATTACTCATGGGTAGGCTAAGCTAATATAATAAAAATGGCAATTCTACCTAAATTAATTTACTTGTTCATTGCCATACCAAACTACCAAAAATTATTTTATAAAGCTAGAAAATATAATGATAAAGTTCAGCTAGAAGAACAAAAGATTTAGAATATCAAGTGAATTAATGAAGAAAAAATTCAAAGGAAGATGGCCTAGCTGTACCAGTTCTAAAATAATATTATAAAGAAACAATCATCAAAACCATTTGGTTGACTAAGAAATAGAGTAGTGGATTAATGGAACAGATTAGATACACAAAATATAATAGTAAATGAGTATAGTATTCTACTGCTTGATAAACACAAAGGTTTCAGTTTCTGGGATAAGAACTCGCTATTTGAGAAAACCTGCCGAGAAAAGAAGAAAACAGTATAGCAGAAATTAGGCATAAACCCTCATCCCACACCATACACCTACATAAGGTACATGATTTAAACATAAAGGGTAATACCATAAGACCAAACAAGAGACAGAGAACATTATGAAATGCAAAATGGATAATTTTGATTACATTAAATTAAAAAAGTTTTTACACAAACAAGATCAATGCAACCAAGATCACAAAGAAAGCAGAAAGCTAGAAAACAATTTTTACAGTCAGTGCTTCTGATAAAAACCTCATTCCTAAAATATACGGAGAAATGAGTCAAATTTATAAGAACACAAGGCATTTCCTAATTAATAAATGGTCAAAAGATATGAACAAACAGTTTTAAGATGAAGAAATTAAAGCTATCTATACTCATATGAAAAATGTTCTAAGTCACTAATGATTAGATAAATGCAAAATAAAACAACTTTGAAGAATTCCTTCATACCTATCAGATTGGCTTATATGACAAAAAAAGGAAAATGATTAATATTGGAGAGGATGTGGGAAAACTGGGGCTCTAATGCATTGTTGATAGAGTTGTGAGTCAATCAAACCATTCTGGAGAACAATTTGGAACAATAGTCAAAAGGCAATAAAATCGTGTTTATCCTTTTATCCAGCAATACTACTTCTAGGTCTGTCATAAAAAGAAATCATTAAAAAAAAAGGACTCACATGTACAAAAATATTTATAATAACTCTTTTTAGAGTAGCAAAGACTTGAAAATTGAGGGAATATCCATTAATTGAGGAATGGCTGAATTGTGGTATATGTGGTATATGAATATGTTGGAGTACTATTGTTCTGTAAGAAATCATGAGTGAGCAGACTTCAGAAAAGCCTAGAAAGACTTCATTAACTTTTGCTGAAAGATGTGAGCAGAACCAGGAGAATGTTGTACATATTACCAGCAACATTGCATGATAATCAACTATGATGATCTTAGCTTCTTTCAGCACTTTAGTTATCAAGGACAATTTTTTTTTGCAAGGCAGTGGGGTTAAGTGACTTGCCCAAAGCCACACAGCTAGGCAATTATTAAGTGTCTGAGTCATATTTGAACTCAGGTCCTCCTGACTCCAGGGCCAGTGCTCTGTCCACTGTACCACCTAGCCACCCCATGTCAAGGACAATTTTAAAAGACTTGTGATGGAACATGCCATCCACATCCAGGGGGAAAAAAACTGTAGAGTCTACATGCAGACCAAATCATACTATTTTTCACCTTTTAAAGCTTGTTTTATGTTTTTTTCTCCTTCTTTCTCATGGTTTCTTCCCCTTCAGCTCTGATTCTTTTTTTACAACATGACTAATATGGAAATATATTTAACATGATTATGTAACATGATGTAAAGCCTATAGCAGAATACTCTGTCATGGGGACAGGAAAGGGAGGGAGGTAGAAAAATGTGGAACTCAAAACCTTACAAAAAGATGAATGCTGAGTTCTATCTTTACACACAATTGGAAAAAAAAAATTTAAAAAGAAAGGAAAAAGGACCCACATGTACATAAATATTTAAAGCAGCTCTTTTTGTAGTAGCAAAGAATTGGAAATTGAGGGAATGCCCATCAATTTGGGAATGAGTGAATAAGTTGTGGTATAGGAATGTAATGCAATATTACTTGTGCTATAAAAAATGATGAATAAGAAAAATCTGGAAAATTTTATGTGATCTAACAGTATCCAAAAGCTTCATGATGGAAAAATGCTATACATATCCAGAAAAAAAATTATGGAGTCTTAATACACTATCTATTTTTACTTTTTTGTTTTTTGTAATTTTTCCCTTTTCTTGTTTCATCTTCCACAACATGACTAATATGATTACATGATTGCACATTTTTTACCTATATTTAATTGTTTGCCTTTTTTTTAGGTTTGTTTTTTTTTGCAAGGCAAATGGGGTTAAGTGGCTTGCCCAAGGCCACACAGCTAGGTAATTATTAAGTGTCTGAGACCAGATTTGAACCTGGGTACTCCTGACTCCAGGGCTGGTGCTTTATCCACTGCGCCACCTAGCCGCCCTGAATTGTTTTCCTTTTTGGGAAGGAGGTATGAGAAGGCGAGAGAGAGACAAAAAATTTGAAACTCACAATCTTATAAAGAATGAAGGTTCCAACCCTTCTGGAGAGCTATTTGGAACTATGCCCAAAGGGCAACAAAAATGTGCACACCCTTTGACCCAGCAATACCACTACTGGGTCTATACCCTGAAGAGATGAGGAAAAAAGGGTAAAAACATTACTTGTACAAAAATATTTATAGCAGCCCTGTTTGTGGTGGCAAAGAATTGGAAATCCAGTAAATGTCCTTCAATTGGGGAATGGCTTAGCAAACTGTGGTATATGTATGTCATGGAACACTATTGTTCTATTAGAAACCAGGAGGGATGGGATTTCAGGGAAACCTGGAGGGATTTGCATGAACTGATGCTGAGTGAGATGAGCAGAACCAGAAAAACACTGTACACCCTAACAGTAACATGGGAGTAATGTTCAACCTTGAAGGATTTGCTCATTCCATCAGTGCAACAATCGAGAACAATTTTGGGCTGTCTGCAAAGGAGAGAACCATCTGTATCCAGATAAGGAGCTGTGGAGTTTGAACAAAGTGCAAGGACTATTCCCTTTAATTTAGAAAAAAAAAACAGATAGCTTATTGTCTGATCTTGTTACCTCTTAGACTTCTCTTTAAGGATACGATTTCTCTCTCATCACACCCAATTTGGATCAAGGTACAACATGGAAACAAAGTAAAGACTGACAGAGTGCTTTCTGTGGGGGGGGGGGAAGCAAGATTGGGGGAAAAATGTAAAACTCAAATAATATCTTTAATAAAAATAAATTTAAATTAAAAAATATATATATAAATATAAAGAATGAAGGTTGAAAATTACCTTTAAAGTTAATGGGAAAAAATAAAATATTTACAAAAATACCACAGGGAAGGAAGGGAGAGAGAGAATTTGGAACTACAAAATTAAAAAAATTAATATTAAGAATTATTTTTGGGGCAGCTAGGTGGACGTAGTGGAAAGAGCACTGAACCTGGAGTCAGGAGGAGCTGAGTTCAAATGCGACCTAAGACACTTAATAATTACTTAGTTGTGTGATCTTGGGCAAATCACTTAACCCCATTGCCTTACAAAAAAAAAAGAATTATTTTTTCATGCAATTGGGAAAAAAAACAAACAAGAAGAGGCCCTTTGTACCAGCATCTGGATCCAGGGGTCAGATGTGGATCAGGCTAACTGAAGATGGTCTTGGATACAGTGGAGACTGGCCTTTTTAAGCTAAGGTCTTAACTGAGCAACATCCAATCACTGATTGATCCAGGGTATTAAGAAAAAAAATGAAATAAAAATTGGTCTGTTACCTAATCCAAGAAAAAAAAAATCAATCTGAGAGGGGAAGATCTTCAGGGTTTCACTAAGTGAGACTTGGTCTGGGAGCTCTTGTTGGCCAATCAATGAGAGCCACAGTGATCTGGGTCCTGTAAACTCCCCAAAAATCTTGCCAGGTTTCAACGCCTAAAAGTTACTTTCCTTTGGACAGAACACACTTTTTAGGTAATGGTTTACTAGATGACCTTTGAGGTCCCTTCCAACACAGAGATTATTTAGATTCCTGAAACAGGTCCTGAAGCATATTCAGAAAGAAAAAAAAGGGTCTAGAAGTAAAGAATGGGGGGAAGGGTACATTTTTGTTCTTACTCAGTAACAGGTTTGTGAGTAGAAAATGCCCAAGGTAGTTGGTCATGAAAGTCAATTCTAGGCCATCTGGGGTAAGAGTCTTGTAGGGCACTGGAAGAAAATAAAGATACAAAGGAGTTAAAGCATCACAGAAGCTTCAAGTTGAATATCATGGGAGGAAAATGAAAAGGATGTGGGTTGGAGAACTTGGATGAAATTTATGAGTACTATTGCTGCTTGGTGGAAAGGGATTAGGGTGGATAATTGCATTGGGGTTTGAAACATTTTCTATCGTGGGCATTCTCTACACCTAGGACATGGGGAAATGTACCAGAAATCCCAGCATTATTGACCAGCAGGTGGATACGGGGTTCCTCTTGAAGAAGTTTCTGAGAAAAGCTCTGAATGGAGGCCACAGAGCTGAGGTCCAACTCTCGAAGCAGCAGCTCCTTGCTCCCAGTGGCTTTCTGGATGTCCTCAAGAGCCTTTTGTCCCTGAGGAAGTCTCCGGCAAGCAAGGACTACACGAGCCCCACGTCGCGCCAGCTCACAGGACACAGCTTTCCCTAAACCTGGGCCATAGGAGACATGGGTGGCATTAGAAATTGGAGGAGAAGAATGGTATGGGGGGGGGAAGCATACAACAAACACTTATTGGACACCTATGGTATGCTGAGCAGTATGCTGGGCACTGAAAAAGAAGTAAAATTTAGGTAAGAACTAGTTCTTGCTTCCATGTAGTTCATAATCTAATGAGTGAGAATTGAGCTAAAGATGAGAGAGATCCTCACTGCCATTCCTACCAGTTCCTTTCTGGGCTAGTGCAATAGTTTGCTAAGGGGTCTTTTTGTCTCTTCTCTTTCCTACCTCTGATCTGTTCTTCAAAAGTGACCAGAACAACTTTTCTAATCCATGTTTCTCACTGCCAAAAATTTTCAGTGCCTCTCCACCCATTATCTTCTAAGTAAAAATCAGATTCCATGACCTGGTATTCAAGGCCCTCTAAAATTTAGCACTATTCTTTTTCTAGTTTTATTTCATATTTCTCTTCATGAACTCTATACTCCAGCAAAACTGGATGCCTCTTTGCCCCTGTAATAAATAGGTTAATTAAGTAATAATAATAATAATAAATAGCCTTTAATTTTGAAGGGTCTCATTTGATCCTTACAACAACCTTGGGAAGTACAACAACCTTGGGAAGTAAGTGCCATTATTATCCTCTTGTTTGAAGTTGAGGAAACTGAGGCAAACAGGCTCAGTGACTTGTCCAGTGTCACCCTAAAAGAAAGTGTCAGAAGTTGGATTTGAACTCAATTCTTCTGGACTCTAAATCCAGTAAGCTGTAAAATGTCTTGCTCTCAATTGTGTTTTAAGCCTTTACTTACATTGGACACCTATATTTATGCAACTCCTTTGTGGAATCACTTGTCTCCCTTCCCCTATTGAACTTATTTATATTCAAACCTTAAAATGCTACCTCCTTACTATTATTCTGTTATAAATCATGAGTGGTTGGATTTCAGAGAAGCTGGAAAGAATGACATGAACTGAGTGAAGAGAGCAGAGCCATGAGAACATTGTACACAATAACGATAATATTTTTTTTTAGTTTTTTTTTTTGCAAGGCAAATGGGGTTAAGTGGCTTGCCCAAGGCCACACAGCTAGGTGATTATTAAGTGTCTGAGGTCGGATTTGAACCCAGGTACTCCTGACTCCAGGGCTGGTGCTTTATCCACTGTGCCACCTAGCCACCCCAATAACAACAATATTGTGAGATGATCATCTATGATGGATGCAGCTCCTTTCAGCAGTTCAGAAATCACAGACAACCCTGAGAGACCTGCTGTGGACAATACCATCCTCATCCAGAGGGGAAAAAACCTATAGAGTCTGAATGAACAGCAAAGCATTCTATGTTCATTTTTTAAAAACTTTTATGTTTTTCCCTCCTTTCTCAAGGTTTTTTCTTTCCCCTTAGTTCTAATTCCTCTTTTACAACTTGACTAATATGTAAATATATTAAACATGTACAAGGACATGTACAACTTTCACCAGACTATTTGCTACTATGGGGAGGAGAGAGGGAAGGGACAGTGGTAGAAAAATGTGCAATTCATAAATTTGCAAATGGATGAATGTTGAAAAACTACTATTGCATGTAACTGGAAAAATAAAATTTCAATTAAAAAAATGCTACATCTTCCATGAAGTCTTCCCTGGTTTTCCCCATTTTGCCTCAAATTTCACTTTATTTTGTGCCTCTCTAAAGAATATAGGTATATATAGGCATGTATGCATATGTAAACATATATCTATGTATTTCTATACCTTCTTGTGTATATCTATCAACTGAGGGCAATATATAGAGCATGGAGCTGAGAGTCAGTAAGAATCCTTCTTCTTCCTGCGTTCCAGTCCGGTCTCAGACACTATTTATTATGTGACCCTGAGCAAGTCACTTAACTCTACCTCAGTTTCCTCATCTGGAAAATGAGCTGGAAAAGGAAATGGCAAATCGCTCCAGGATTTTTACTAAGAAAACCCCAAATGGGGTTGCCAAGAGTTATAAATAACTAAAATTACTGAACAACAGCACCATTCTCATATACCAGATGATGATGATGTTTGCCCTTCATTCGCAAAGAAGTCCATGACATCAGGGAAGTAATGCCATGATAAGCACATGAGTCAGATTTGAGTGATGGGGGGCTGTGCTAAGTCACCAGCCTTACTGTTTCCTCCAAAGCCATCTGGGTCCAGTGGCCAGATATGGATCAGGACAACTAGAGAAGGCACCTGGGTGTGAGTCAGTCAGGGTTAAGTGATTTGTCCAAGATCACACAGCTAAGTATTGTCTAATCCAACTTTCTTTAAAGTTTATTAACATTTCTTGATTCTATCTAAAAGTTTTTCTGTCAACCTCCAGTTGAAGTCTGTAAGTTTGGAATGTTTACCTCTCCCCTTCAGAAAGGACTATGCTCCTGATAAAACTTGAAAGGCAGCCTCTATCTGTGTAGTACAGCTGTATTCTAATTTGCATTTGCAAAGTTGACTTTTCAAGTTTGCAAAATAACCAGATGAAAGGCCATCCTAAGAAGATAGGAAAAGTGCTTTGGTTATCTAGATAGGAGGTGAACTCTTATCTATATGACACTTTAGTAGAAGAAAATATGATCGTGTCAGTTTTTTGTCATGTAACAGACTTTATGGATGGGTTACATAATCATAAAATACAAATGTGTAACCTGATTGGTTGACCACTGAAGGTTTTATGACTTTGCATTCTGTATAAATTGCCCACAAAATTTTGTATCACTATTGATGTTTGCAAGGATAGCATCCATCTATGGTTTTTGGTAAGATCCTGGAGAATTAAACTTCATTTATTCAACTAACTTTATTATTTCATTTTTAGTTTAAGGAAATTAACCTTAACAGAAATGGTACGTGTGACTCTAGGCTTGCCTTTGAAAAAAGGATAAACTTTTCCTCTGGTCAACTCATCAAAGGGATCTCTAAGAAGAACCAGGACACATTTTAAGCTTGGCTTTTCAAACTCAAATTGCCCTAGTTTGTGAACTGTGTTCTTTTCTGAAATGAAGTTCTCTGAGATTGTTACTGAGGATTTGGGCAACTTCACAGGTTGATGAAATGTTGCCTGGTTTTTGGTTTTCAGCTGAAGTAGGTGTCAGGGCTTATTTCTAGATCCAAGGGAGGTATCTTGTTTGGTAAGATTACTCAGTGGTTAGATCTTTGGTGTTTTTTGTTTAATAAAAATGTGAAGTAATATTTGCCAGGTTTTCTCTTGTCCTATGTCTAGTGTCTATTATATGTTATTTAGAGTCTTTTTGGTGGGTTTTTTTTGTTAATGTTGTGTATAGTTATTGTTGATTGACTTGAAAATATGGGACAATCCAATTCTAAAACCAGAGATTGAGTAGAGCTCCTATTTTTATATAATCCAACATTATAATTCTAGTGATTATATATTTTGTCAGTGATGGCAAAAATTAACTAGTGACAATCCTCAGCTGAGCTGACCTAGGTGGTGATCAATTGACAGGACTAAAGTTAATTATCTTAAGACAAAACTAATTTTTAAAAACTAGCAAAATGTCCAAGAGGGAACGGGAATGCTTTATCACTTGTTTGGTGACATGTTAGAAAGGGAAAGAAAATCTGAGAAGGCTTCATTTCAAACTCATAGGAAAATTTCTCCTTCAAAATCCCCTTCCCCTGATCAGACAGACAGAAGAGCCTCCTCTCTGAGTCAGTTTCTGATTCCCTTCCAGCTTCAGTCTCTGTCCCTCTCCCTCCTGAGCAACAGGAGCCAACAGTCATCATTGCTTCAGCAGTTCCATCTCTCAGCCCACTCCTGTTTTAGTTCTTTATCCGCCTCCTATCTCCTCTCATTTCTCTCCCTCTTCCTCACCTGTTCCAAATCCTCATTCTGTTTTCCCTTATTCAAAACCTTCCCTATCTCCTCCCATTGTAACTTCTTCCCTGGAATCTCTACCCTTAATCCTCCAACTTTTTCTCCCACTATGACTTCTTCTGTTTCTTCTTCTCCTTATCCCCTAACTCCTTTTTCTTACTCTCCTACCACATTTCCTCATTTTAGCTGCTCTCCCTGTTCTATGATGTATCCCATTGTCCCCTCCTCATGTTCTTCTGTTCCACCTCCTTCCTATGTTTCTGCTACTCCTCCTTCTTTGCCTGCCTCGAATGATCCTGTTCCCAATACAATTTCCCTGGCTCCAGATAAAAGTCTGATACCTGAATTAATAGGGATCCATCCTTTCAAGGTAGTCAGCATGCCATGTCCTCAGGCTATTCAACCTGTGTATGGAGGACAGGCTGGATCAGATGCCAAGCTTTCATATGAAGATCGGGAAAGGCACTATGTGGAAGCCCAAGCTATGGGGGGATGCCCTTTATGATGCAATTCCCCTCACATTTCCCCAACCATTGGACTTTTCAAAAATAAAATTCTTGTTCAAAAGCAAGATGAAATAGCGTTTCAACTTTTTTGACCACCTAGCAGAGTTTTTTTATGCAAATTTTGGCCTAAAACATGACGGAAGGAGGAGGACAGATTCAATTTCTCAATGTTAATATAACTGAGCTGAGCTAGCAAGATAAACATCCTCAAATTGTCGAATTGGCTTAGAAATTGAGTCTGAATTTGATTTACCAAAAAGATTCAGATCTCAAGGAAAAGAGAATTGTGAGCAGAGTAGGATAAGGTGCTGACTATGTAGCTCAAGCCATTGACAGGCCCCATCTAAGACCCTCCTGTGGCTAGGAAACAGTCTGAGGATCCAGCAACCAGGGTATGTTATTACTGTAAAAATCCCAGACATTGGAATAAATAGTGCAAATCCCTTCTCTCTTTCTTCTCCTCTTGGACAGAACCATGTTCAACTATTGTTCTGCCTCCCTTTCCTGTGTTGTCCAATCCTCCCTCTGCTACAGTATTCACTATGACTGACCTATGCAATGTCTATTTTTCCATACCTGTTCTTTCCAGCAATAAATACATTTTTGCTCTCAAAGGGAAAAGTCAGCAATTTGCGTGAATAGACTTATTTTTTTTTGTGACTTTGGAATGAAATGACTTTTTAAGTGACTTTGGAATGAAATGAGGCTAACACTTTTTTTTTATAACAATTCTTTGGAAATGAAATGTTCTCTGGATTTTACCACTGGTTTGTTGGAGATTCATCACCTTTGGTGATGTTCGTTTGCTGAAGACTTATTCTTGAATCTAAGTGTGACACTCTTTGGTAGAGTGTCTAGTGGTTAGATCTCTAATGCTTTTGTTTAATGAAATGTAAAGGAGTTGTCTGGCAGCCCCTTGTCTTTGTCTGTTGTGTTTAGGGGATCTTCTGATGTGAGAGATGTGTCTGTTTTTAATTGTGTGTGTTGATTTCAGAATAAAGAATGGAAGTTGAAAATATTATTCTGATACTCAGAAGCTGCAGAAAGAAAAGTTTTTGTTTTAAATAATAATAATAAGAGAGGAATATCTGTAACTCATATGTATATGTTAAGGAACCATAAATCCAGATTTTGATTTGATTTAATCCAAAATTTAGTTCTAAAGGGAAAAGGAATAGGACTATATAAATTACAAAATATATTAAAGCTATATGATATCTCTATCCCATACCAGCTGCACCTCCTCCGGTTGATTTAATAGCTTAACACAAGCACAGGTTTTGATCTCCCCTGAGATAATGTGCCAATGGGAAAAACATTGTATCTGAGATCAAGTGTCTGGGTTCTGGAAGCATGGGTTCAGAATTGTTCTCCCCCATCAACTGCATCATCCATTACTATAATATTTGCACTATTTAAGTCATTGGGAAACTGATAAGCTTTATGAGCTTGTTTCAAAACAATAGTGGGGGATATCAAGGAAAGTGATGAAGGATATAGTCTCTGGACGGATGTTCATTTTGTCTCCTGTATAATCCTTACAAACCTTTTAAGCCTCTTTTGGGCAGAGTCCCATCCCCCTCCTCTCCTTTTGAAATTTGGCAAATGAACTTCACTCAACTACCCCCACGCAATGGGAATAAGTATGCATTAGTCATGATTTACATGTTCTCTCATTGGCTAGAGGTTTTCCCTTGTCAGTCTGTAACAACTGGAGTTGTTGGGAGGATTTTATGTGAACATATTGCTTACTGGGGAGTTCCAAGGGAAATTCACAGTGATGGGGAACTCATTTTACAGGTAAAAATCTTAAGAGAATCCTGGAAGCCTGGGAAATCCATCAGCATTTACACTGTGTATATCATCCCCAGTCCTGGGAGCTAGTGGAAAGAACAAATGGTATGCTAAAAGGGCTATTAGGCAAATTGACTTCTGACTTCAAAGCATCTTGGGTTAGAGTACTGCCCATTGTTCTTCTTGCATTAAGGTTCTGACCTGTGGGAAAAACTAGCTCTCTCCATATGAGATTGTTACAGGGAGACCCATGCCTTTGACCCCAGTAGAGATCTCTCCTTTGGCATGACATTGTCTCTGAGAGTACTGTGTTAAACTCAGTCAACAGATTCACCAAGTTCAAGATCTTGTTTCTCAGTCTTGTTCCTTAGGTTTGCCTAGTGATACTATCTCTCTGATGACTGGGTATACTGGAAGAGACATCTGCAGAAACACTCTTTGGAACCTCACTGGGAGGGGCCTTTTCAAGTATTACTACCTCCACTGCTGCTAAACTCCAGGGTGTAGATGCATGGGTGCATCTGTCTCACCTGAAAAGAGCCCCGAACTTGAGTGACCTTCAGAGCTATTGGTGATCTTGTCCTGCAGTTTCGAAGGGGCCAAAAGACGATGACATCAGAGGTGGACAGCATTCCCAAGACCCAGACAGCATTCCCAAGACCCAGACAGCATTCCCAAGACTTGTAAGACTTCAACTGCCCTCCACACTTAACTTTTTAACCAAAATGTTAGCCCCATCTCACCTCCCCTATATGGGTGGCATTTGTGGTACTTCCTGCTTGTTTTACATTCTTTCCCCATGAGTGAGGGATCACCATTGTAGGAAGAAGACCATCTCTCCTTTCACCACCCAAAACACCCCATGTGAAAACTCAGTCAGAAGGCAGTAGATTTGTTTAATTACATTAATTAAATAATAGATAGATTAATTTAATTTAATTAATCTGATTCTTAGATATGTGTTAATCCTCTGGGAACCACTGCTGGTTATCCTATCTCTGCTATTGATTGGGGATCTATTGAACTAACAGCATGAGCCCATCTATCTGAAAACCCATGGTTTACTGAGGATGCATTACCTAACCTATCACTGTCAGTAAAAAGACTGTATGAGTATAGAGAAGGCAATAACTACAAAATACCCCTGCGAACCCCATATTTCCAAGAAAGATTTAGGAACAGTCATATCTCTCTAGGGGCAAATGCTACTATAGGTGGAGTTTTTTTGGGGGGGTAAATGGGTCTCAGTGCCCCACCCTGTGCTTTCTATTATCTTGCAAATCACACTTCTGGAGTTCCCATAGGGAACCTTGACCCAGCCCTCTGTAATTATACTATCTGGGTCTCTCCAGAGAGACCCTTTTGCAGTACAAAAAAAAAAAAGACACGTGCATTTTCCATAAATGTGGGCTATGTTTCGTTTTGGGGGCCAAATGTCACTTAAGGGAAATCTACCACCTCCTTTTATTGTATCGGTAGGCCTGCTGGAAATGGTCCTATTCCCTTCACTGATAATTTCTTCTTTATGGATATAAGCCATACTTTTGGGACTTGTCAGAGCTTATTTATTGGGATCTCCATAGAGGTTACCTTTGGGCAGTGAAAGGGGATCACACAGAGAATAACTCCTGTTTAAATCCTTCCATGGGAGTGGTTCTTTCTCAAAATTCATTTCTACATAATGATTCCTGGGATGGCCTACTTCACCCTATGTCTCCACAGCATAGATCAAGCCCCAATTACATTAGGACCCCAGCATTATTTCATTTTCCATTTCCCTGCATCCTCCCTAGGGATGTTCTTTATGTGTGGCTCCTCTCTCTATCATACTCTCCCTCCTTCCTATGTTGAAGCATATTAATGGGAAATGTTAAAGAAAATTTTTGTTTCTATGTGTTATATGTTTCAAACTTTTTGTTGTAAAATCACCTGTACAACATGGATAACATTTTGCAATTTTTTCTGTAGTATTTCATTGTTACCACTATACAATCATAATCAAAATATGATATTATTTCTGATCCTTTAGTTTATAAAGTTTAGAGATGAATTTCTATCTGATTATAGGAAATTGCTATAAAAATGCCATGAGACTGAAGTTGGTTTTCTATCTTAAGTCTGAAATCCAGGAAAAAGGAATACAAAGGAAATTCAAAGGAAAAAGACTAGTGGGTCATAGTCTGTAGAAGCCAGAAAAAGAAAAAAAAACTCAAGATGGGTGTGTTGAGATTTATAGGTGAAAAGTTTTATTGGGATAAGAGTTGAAAGAGCAGCTTTTCAGTATAATCTGGGCTTTTTTCTGACTCAATTTTCCAACAAATGTGACATTCAGAAAAAAGTCTCTCACCTGGAAGAATAAGAGTCTAACTTGAGGCTCTTGGCTACCTAAATGACTTCTACCTGGAACAGACATCTAAAATACGTAAGGGACCATTGTCCTTCCTTTTATGTCCCTGATTTTTATGGTAAATTGCTTTGATCATGTTGGACAATAAATATTAAAATAAGATACAGAAATTTAAGTAATTTGGGCTTATATTTATCTAAATTCAAATGATCAGCTAGATTAGTGAGTAGTTTGGCATAACTTTATGAAAGTTTATTTTGTTAAATGAAAGAGAATCCTCCAAATGGGGCAATAAAAAATAATGATAATAACCTCTGTTTGTAACTGAATTTTCTGTGAACACCAAATCAAATTGCAAAGCATCAAGATCTAAGGTATTTCAGAATTTCAATTTTAATAATGATAATAGTAATTAATTGACTGTTTAAAATATTAAGAAGTTTCAACAGAAAAAGGAAAAGTCTCTACAAATAACCTGCATTGAAGAAAATCTCTAAGCCATAGAACTGCATTGTGTTACAGAATAAACAGACCTGCTGTGTGCTTTTATGTATATGAAAATACATTTATATATATTATGTATATATATATATATATATGAAAAGGGATTGTCCCTTTTTGAATCTCTGTAATTTTTTTTTATTGTATTACTCATTTGTTTTACTGTGATGGATATTACATTACTTGCCCATGATTCTTAGAAAATCTAAGTCCCACTGATATATTATTTCCCCTCCCTTATATCTTCTTAAATATTCATGATTGAACTATAGATGCACAAGGTCTATCTAGATCAAAATGGGGGAAATGCCTAATCTGGTATTCTAATTAATAATAATATTTAAAATTTATTAATATTTATTGACCTCTACATTTCTGATTAAAAGTTGCTCTATCAACCTCCAAATGAAGTCTGTAAGCTTAGAATGTTCACCTTTTCCCTCTATAAGGACTGTGCTTCCAGATTGAAAGATAGCCTCTATCTGTGATATACAGCCCTACTCTAATTTGCATTTGCAAAGTTGGCTTTTCAAGTTTGTGAAATATTCTGATGAAAGGCCATTCTAAGAAGACAGGAAAACTGCTTTGGTTATCTAGATAAGAAGTGAGGAGACAGTAATCCTGGAGCAAAATTGAATCTTGTCAGTTTTCTTGACATGGAACAGATTTTATGGATGGGTTGGGTAATCATAAAATACAAATGTGTAACCTGATTGGTTGACCACCAAAGGTTTTATGACTCTGAACATTCTGTATAAATTGCCCTCAAAATTTTGTAACACTATTGGTGTTTGTAAGGATGCTATCCACCCTTGAGTTTTGGTAAGATCCTAGAGAATTAAATTTCATTTATTAAACTAACTTTGTTATTTCATTTTAACTTTAAGAAAATTAAGGTTAACATTATCAAGTGTCTGAGGTTGAATTCGAACTCCTATCCTCTTGACTCCCAGGGCAGTGCTGTAATTGACAAACAATTATTTTCATGGTAAACCTTTGAATGGGGGAGACAAAAGATGGAGACCCTAGAGTGGGTTTTGAAAAGTGGGTTGATGATAAGGTAAAGGGAAGATGAAGGTTTTAGGTGAGAAGAGTGGTGGGAAAGATAGGGACTTTGGGAGGGAAGGGAAATGGAAATTTTTACCCAGATGAAAGGATGGAAGGAAGAAAAAACCTGGGAAGGAAGAAGTTCTTTGTATATGATATTATGTGTGGGGCCAGGGAAGGCTACAGAGGAACATCATTGTCTAGAAGAGGGATCAGGAACCTGGGAAGGGAAGGAAAGAGAGGGATGGAGTTCCAGGACCATGTGAGGGAGTTCTCACTTGAGTTGTCTCCAGTCACCACAGTAATCTTCCCAGTTAAATCTACAGGGCAACTCTGGAGAGTCCAGATGTTTGGCTTCTCTCCATACAGTCTCCATAGCACAACCAGGAGGAGGAAAAGGGAAAGAAGGACATAGAAAATATAACTTCCTAGAATCCAAGCATTCATGATCAGCAATGCCAACAGCTAACTGAAACTAGTTGGAAGCTAACCCTTTTTAGAGCTGAGATGGAACACCCACAGTCACCCCAGTGTCCAATGCCATCCCTTCTTTGAAAAGCTCATACCACCCTAATCTGGAGGGGGAGGAGTTTGTCATCTGGTCCAAGAATGAAGTCATTAGGATTTTGAGCAAAACAAATTTTGAAATGAATTTCAAAAGCTCAATTGACCTAACCTGACCTGATCTGACAGAAAATGAAGATGGATGTATTATTCCTGTGTGGCCCCTTTATCATCCTCCGAGTTGGCAGAAAGAAAATGAAATAGAATCATGAGCCTGACAAGGCATTTCCCACCTCTGGATCTCATTTTCCTGGTATTTATGAAGTAGGATCTGGTCAGGGTTCTAGACAAAGCCAGGGATAATGCCACTCAGAGCCAATATCATACACACACACACATGCACACACACACACGTGCACACACACACAAACTTTTTACACACACACACAATCTACAGGTTCATCTCCTTGTTTGTATGTCTTTCATTTTTTAAGAAGACCACAACATCAGAAAGGTGATGCCATGACAAGCACATGAATTGAATTTGAGTGAGGGGATGCCATGCTGGGTCACCAACCTCACTTTCTCCTCCAGAGTCATTTGGGTTCAGGGGCCAGATATGAATTAGGACAACTAGAGAAGGCTCTAGAGGAGAGACCATCAAGGTTAAGTGACTTGCCCAAGGTTATACCACTAAATATCAAGTGTCTGAAACCCAATTTGAAATCCTATCCTCTTGACTCCCAGGGCAGTGTGGTAATTGACAAACTATTATTTTCATGGTAAAACCTATGAATGAGGGAGACAAAAAAATGGAGACCCTAGACTGGGTTTTGAAAAGTGGGTTGATGATAAGGTAAAGGGAAGATGAAGCTCTTAGGTGAGGATAGTGGTGGGAAAGATAGGGACTTTGGGAGGGAGGAGAAATGGAAATTTTTACCCAGATGAAAGGATGAAAGGAAGGGAAAACCTGGGAAGGAAGAGGTTCTTTATGTATATTATGTGTGAGGCCAGGGAAGGGTTCAGAGGGAAGAACATTGTCTAGAAGAGGAATGGAGATCCTGAAAAGGGAAGGAAGGAGAGGGATGGAGTTCCAGGACATGAGAGGGAGTTCTCACCTGAGTTGGCTCCAGTCACCACAGCAACCTTCCCAGTTAAATCTACAGGGCAACTCTGGAGAGTCCAGATGTTTGGCTTCTCTCCATACAGTCTCCATAGCACAACCAGGAGGAGGAAAAGGGAAAGAAGGACATAGAAAATATAACTGCCTAGACTCCAAGCATTCATGATCAGCAATGCCAGCAGCTAACTGAAACTAGTTGGAAGCTAACCCTTTTAAGAGCAGAGATGGAACACCCACAGTCACCCCAGTGTCCAATGCCATCCCTTCTTTGAAACATTCATACCTCCCTTATCTGGAGGGGGAGGAGTTTGTAATCTGGTCCAAGAATGAAGTCATTAATATTCTGAGCAAAACAATTTTGAAATGAATTTCAAAAGCTCAATTGACCTAACCTGACCTGACCTGACAGAGAAAATGAAGGTGGATTTATTATTCCTGTCTGGTCCCTTTATTATCCTCCTAGTTGGCAGAAAGAAAATGGAATAGAATCATGAGCCTGACAAGGCATTTCCCACCTCTGGATCTCATTTTCCTGGTATTTATGAAGCAGCATCTGGTCCGGGTTCTAGACAAAGCCAGAGATGATGCCACTCAAAGCCAATATCATCACCCCCCACACAATTTAGAGGCTCATCTCCTTGGTTGTATGTCCTTCATTCTTAAAGAAGACCATCACATCAGAAAGATGATACCATGATGATCGCATGAATTGGATTTGAGTGGGTGCTGTGCTGGGTCACCAGCCTCACTTTCTCCTCCAGAGCCATTTGGGTTCAGGGACCAGATGGAACAGGATGACTGGAGATGGCCCTGGATTTGAGGTAATCAGGGTTAGGGGCCTTGTCCAGGGTCACACAGCTGGGAAGAATGAAGTGTCTAAAATTGGATTTGAACTCAGGTTGTCCTGACTCCAGGACCACCTAACTGCCCCATCTCCTTGGCAACCTTACACTCAGAAATTACCAAAATATATTTTTTTAATTATCCCATTCAAGTTGAGGCCCATGGACTATCTTTTTTTTCCCTCTTCAATCTTGAGCCCTTTAACTCAAAAGAGGACAAAATCAGTTTGAATGACCATGTGCTACAATAACCAATGAAACAGCATAAAGGTAGACAAACATTAAAGCAACATGCAACAGATGAATGGTAACCTGGGTTGACTCATTCTTTCTTACCTGCTCCTCCTCTCAGTTGGGCTGATATGGAACAAAAGAGATGCAACAGTTAATGATTTTTTTACCATACTGCTGTCTACATACACTTTCTCTTACCCTAACATTAACCCAGTTCTTTCCATCTTGCTTTGGCTCTTATTCTATTGTGGGTGTATCCTGCACTAGACTGAAACTTTGCAAAAGGTTCAGTTTCCCAATAGACAGAGCCACTCCCCCAAATGAGAACAACTCCCTCTTCAAACTGGGTGCTCTCTGAGGGTTTGACTTTCTTTTTCCTTAGAATAAGGATTCCCTGTAACTAAAGGCCTTTCTTCCATCTACCTAGTACATACTGTGAGATGACCACATTGACTAATTTACATTTTTATCAAAGGTATATGTGGGGGCAGCTAGGTGGCTCAGTGGATAGAGCACCAGCCCTAGAGTCAGGAGTGCCTGAGTTCAAATCCAGCCTCAGACACTTAATAATTACCTAGCTGTGTGGTCTTGGACAAGCCACTTAACCCCATTGCCTTGCAAAAACCTTAAAAAAGAAAGAAAAAAAGAAAAAGGTATACATGTAACGTGAAGTTCTACTTGTCCTTGTCTCTTTAAATTGTTAGCACCTATTTCTGGAATAATTCTTGCCAGTAAGCTTGGGTGATTTGTGATAATCTTGGTAGATAGAGGAGAGAGATCATCTCTTATTCCTTCCAATGGAGACCACAGTGGACTCTCGTTTGTAACAGGGACAAGTTCTCTTATGGAAAGAAGGAAGATAAGATTTGTACATTGCAGCATCCAAGGTAGGCTCCTCTTTATTCAGGTTCCTTGGTTATGGAGTTTCTGGTGGCTATGTGGGTAAGGGAAGTAGTGAATGGTAACACTTTGGGAAGTACAGATACAATCCTCCAATCCCCTGCCAGCACCATGGGAAAAGTCCTGACCCTAAGAGAGACTAATAGTGTCCTCAAGGAGAGAAGATCCCAAAATGCTCATATGGTCAACTACTGTGAATCCAATTGGGCTAGAAAGTAAAAAAGATTGTTTTTCTCATCATCTCTTCCTCCTTTCCCTTTTCCCTTTCACCAGTTTATAGTCCATGATCCTAAGAAAGAATTTGGATAACTTTACCAGGAGTCTCAGGCATATGTTCTCTCTGCCAAGTCCAAAGACTTGAGCTAACCAGGAAGCAGTTGGGAAATGGCTAGAAGCAGATGTCTTTATATGAGAGGTTGCATTTGTTTCCTTTCTATTTATGTAGAATAAATTATGAGATCACAGCAGGGTATTTGAGACTTGGGTACACAGGAACTTGTCCAGAAAGTGGAAAGCCCAGATGAGGTAGTGGGGGGGGGGGGGGTGGAGAGGGAATTCTGAGCTAATTATAGACTGTAGTTTCCCTAATGTTTTATGCAGTTATTTCATTTTATTCCCCAGATTGCTTTTAGATCTAGCCAGCAGAAGTTGGTTCAAATGGCTTAGCTCTGACTGCTAGACATTGCTGGATCAGTGGGGAAACCAGTTTGGTCGTTTTCAGGCTGACCATCACCTGGTGGCAAGCAGTGATACTTCAACCTTTAAGGAGACATCATAAACAACAGACATGGACATGCTGGAGGGGTTGGTGGCTCAAGTAGAGCCCCACCTGGTTGCTGACTCAGTTATTAAACCTTTCTTGAGGAAAAATTATTATGGTGGCAAGCTATTCTATAATAATAGCTAGCTCACATCATCCTTTGAAGTTTGCAAAGTCCCTTAAAGATACTTTATTTGATTCTTCCAACAACCTTGTGAGTGTTATTATCTCTATTTTGCATATAAGAAACTAAGGCATAGAAAAACCTTACTCAGATTCACAAAGCTGGTCTCTGAGGAAGAATTCAAAATGAAGTTTCCTGAATCTATATCCATAATTCTATTTCACCACTAAACTGTGTCACCTATATCTAAGGTAGCACTTGGGCCAAAGGAGCCCAGATAGAAGGTCAAAAATGTCAAATAATTTTCCCATAGATGATGTTAGCATAGAGTATAGGGTGATGCTCTTAAGAGTTAGGAAGACTGAGTTCAAATCCTACCTCTAGTAGATAGCAGCTAGAGGATCATGAGTCACTTACCTTTCCCACAGGTAATTTTTTTAAGACTATAAGTTAGAGAGTAGACAAATTATTGATGTGGTTGGGTAAAAGAAGTTTTCACATTGAGAGTTCCCATGAGACTGATGCAGACTCATGCCTGGACTCCCACAGATCAACACCCCAAAGAAAATGGAAGCAAAGACAGATAAGGAAGATAAATACAAAATAGTGACATGGTTTTCAATTCTCCAATTCTTAAATATTTGAAGTGCTCAGTCTTTCTGTCAAAAGTAGAGCAACTTTATTTTATAAATAAAAAACTTTGATAATTGTATTTCAAAGAAAAAAAAGTAGAGCAACAAATAATTTTTTTGGTTTATCTTGATGGCAATTTCATTGTTCAAATGTGGAAGAAGTTGTAAAGGAACTTGTACTCTCCCCAAAAAGCAACTAGTGAACAAAATAGAAATGGAGGAGCCTAGCTATTTGGGAAGTATCGACTATGTTTTAGAATTTGTGATAATAAGGGGTGGCTAGGTGGAGTAGTGGATAAAGCACCGGCCCTGGAGTCAGGAGGACCAGACACTTAATAATTACCTAGCTGTGTGGCCTTGGGCAAGCCACTTAACCCCATTTGCCTTGTAAAAACCTAAAAAACCAGCCAAACAAACAAAAAACACAACAAAAACAACAACAAAAAGAATTTGTGACAATAAAGAAGAAAGCTATATATATTCTGAGATGCAGTCTAGGCTTTGGAAAAACAGCTATCAACTAGTTCAGGGAAAAAATGAAGTTAGACTTGACCAACCATTCTGAAAAACAATTTGGAATTATGCCCTTCAAAAGTTATTAAATTGTTCTTACCATTTGACTCAATGATACTACTCTATGATATTCTCTAGTAAATTAGAGAGGGAATGAGATCTACAATTGCACAGAAGAAATGTAGGCTACTTTGAGTAAATGTAAGCAGCAAAAGAAGCTCTAACTATTCATGGGAAAAATTGCACATGGCACTGAGCCATGATGATCCTATGCCTTCTTTGTTCTTTAGCTATATGACCATACCTAGGGTTAGTGTGGGAATTCACCATACTGTCCTGCTGCTGACCAGATGACCAGGATGTTATAAGTCCCTCTTTCTGTGATATCTCAGAGGTATTACAATTGGCATAATTCGGACAAAATGATTCTTCCCCCATATATCTGGCATAGTAGGTAAGATACCAAAGAAATGGGCTTGGAGAGTAAGACTTCCTCAGGGGGACCTGACCAGTCTCATCCCTGAGGGAGAGGTGGCATGCCTATTGGAGAGCAATCTCTGCTTGGTCACCCATATCCAGCTAGACAAGTATGGGGACACCTAGAAAAATGTACACAGGCTAGTGCCTTGATAGATTTCATTTGCTTAAGGGGTGGGGTTGGGGTGGAGTAAACCCTCTTACCAGTTGTTTGTGTTACTTAATGGAAAACTTATAGCCTAGGCAAAGATGAGAACTTTCGGTGCTGGGAGAGGAGACAGATAGAGGAAGAACTAGATGAAGGTTATTTTCGATGAAATTGATAAAGTGAAGAACAGGGTGAAGATTATTTGGGATATTAATTGATGAAGTGTCAGCTCAGAAGAAGTAAAAAATAAAAGGCCCAATTTTAAGTGTGTGTGTGTGTGTGTGTGTGTGTGTGTGTGTGTGTGTGTGTGTGTGTGTGTGTGTGTGTGTGTGTGTGTGTGAGAGAGAGAGAGAGAGAGAGAGAGAGAGAGAACATAGTCTCAGGGGACTTCTAGGAAAACAGGCAAGGAGAATAAATTTTATTATTGGAACCCCTGTCTCAGGCAATTATTGGTCTGCTTGCTTTTATGTGCCTGTTTGTCTATCGAATATTGGAATGGTGCTCACAGAGATTAGAAGGAAAAGCCTTGCCAATAATTTTATGTCTCTCTTGTTAACTAATTTGTTAACTAATGTGAACCTCTAAGTTTTCAGACTGATTTTTTTTCTCTCTACCTTTACATTCCCAAACTATGGCCAGGTTCTGGAGTATAGAGAAGGACAAAAGGGCAAAGGGATAATCTTTCCCTCTCAGACTTATATTACTGTTTGTATTTCTTTTATAAATATTGAAATTAGTGCTAGTAAGTTATTGGGTTATTTCTTGGAATTTGTTTCAAGAGAATAAAGAGCATTTCCCACCACCCCTAGAATGACAGATTGGTTTACAGCTAGAGAAAGTCATCTCACTGATTATAGAGATTGCCAATGAAGTGCCAGGAAAAAAAATTAGACCTGGAACTAAAAAAAAAACTGCCTATCTTTTAACCCTTCCTGGCTCATGAAAAAGGAAAAGATTTGTGAACCAAGAAACAAATCAAAAGGTAATTTAATTGGACTAGAACATCCAACTAGACACTAAGACAATCTCAGGGGCAGCCAGGTGGCACAGTGGATAGAGTACTGGTCTCCTTGTCAGGAGGACAGGAGTTCAATTCTTGCCTCAGACACTTGACACTTACTAGCTATGTGATCTTGAATAAGTTACTGAACCTTGACTGCCTTGCATCCAGGGCGATCTTGACCTGACCCATATCTGACCACTGGACCCAGATGGTTGAGCTGGTGACTTAGCCCAGCGCCCTAAATCCAATTCATGGGCTTGTCATGGCATCACCTCCCTGATGTCATGGTCTTCTTCGAGAATGAAGGACAAGCATCATCATCATCATCAAAGGAATCTTACAAACTGAAGTACTGTACTAATCAATTTTTTTTCTTTTACAAAATAAAAAAAATTATGTTGTATGCAGGGAGAACTCATAATATAAAACAATTAAGTTTCAATTTCAAGAAAGCCTATATAACAAACATTATAAATTGTGTTCAAAACTGTCCATCATTTTATGGCTTTTTTATAGGTTTTCTTCTATATTCCACTGTTCATTTTTTTTCTTCCTCTTATCTCCCCCAGGATAGTGATAATTAAACATGGATATATAAATACATACATATGTATATACAAATGTATTATAGGTACACTTATATACATACTCACATACACATATATGTAGACATATATATATATATACACATTATATAGTTTCATATACACATATTCATAGATATATATTTGGTTTGTGTGTATCTCTCATTTTTATAAAATTTTCTGAAGCAACCCCTCCTCACTCTTCTACTTCTACTCACTACATTGCCCTCCTATTTCTTAATCAATCACCCTTTAAAGAGTCCCTCCCTTACACACTCGTCTATACTCCTCCCCATTGATCTACACACCCTACTAAATCCCCCATTAAGCTATATACCATTCTATATATTCTATTGTCCTGTTCCTTTACTCTCTAACTCATTACCCTCCCTACCCCTCCTCTTATTTCTTTCTGAATTTAGAAGGCTTTTATAGCTATCTATGTATCTATGTATATATAGTTCCCTCTTTAACCCATTCCTTATACTAAGTTTCCAGAACTACCAGCTCTCCTTTCCTGTCTAATTACTCTGTATCAATTCTTCTCACATCTCATTTGTATAAGATGGTAATTTTAAAAATCTTTTCCTAGACCATTTTATTTTTAAGAATCTCATCCTACTCAGCTCTAACCCAATCTTTCCTTCAAACTACTCAATTACTAATAACTATCTTAGAGATATGGTTTACAATTTCCATGTATAGATAATAAACAATTTGTCCTTATTGAGTCCTTTGCAATTAGTCTTTTTTTTTTAGGTTTTTGCAAGGCAAATAGGGTTGAGTGACTTGCCCAAGGCCACACAGCTAGGTAATTATGAAGTGTCTGAGACTGGATTTGAACCCAGGTACTCCTGACTCCAGGGCCAGTGCTTTATCCACTGTGCCACCTAGCCGCCCCGCAATTAGTCTTTGATATTAACTTAAATTTTTCTTGGTTCTCATGTGTCAAATTTTCTATTGTTTAGGGTTTTTTTTAACAACAAATCTTTTAATTCATTGAAGGTCCTTTATATTTTTCATTGAGGATTATGCTTTACTTTGCTGTGATATTTTTGACCACAACCTCAATTTTTTGCTCTATGATAATATTGTTTAAAAGACCTGTGGCCTTTTAAAGTAGCTACTGCTAGTTTGTAATTCTAACTTTGGTTCTGCCATATTTGTTTTTTCTTGTTGCTTTTAATATGTTTTCTTAACCTGGTAGTTTTAGAATTTAGCTATGACAGTTTTCCACCTAGGATCTCTTTCAGGTGGTGATTGGTGAATATTTTTTCTATTTCTACTTTCCTATTGTTCTAACACTTCTGGATATATTTTTTTAATTTCTTGTATTAATTTATCAAGATTTTTTTTTTATGTTTTCTCAATCTGTTCTCCAAATCTGTTGTTTTTCTTATGAGGTGTTTCACCTTGTCTTTTTCATTCTTTTTTTTTGTTTGTTTTATTAGTTCTTGGTCTCCTATAACTTCACTGATTTTCTAATTTTCCTTTTCCTTTTTTTTTTTCATCCATACACACATGTATGCTTTTAAATTATAAAATTTCTTTCCACCCCCCCTTCCCTCAGTGGTGAACAGTCAGGTTAGCATTGTACATACATATTTTTGATAAATATATTTACAGATGAATCATTTTCAGTATGAGGATTTAGGATTAAGGGAAAGAGATACATAAAATAATTTTTATAAAGTATTCTTGTTTAAGAGTAAACAGAATACCCCTCCCCCCACAAAATATAGACTCGCTTGAGCGATAAAGTAAAGGGGAGAGAAAAAAATTTAAATTTAAAAAATAATAGTAATAATTGTAGGGATGGCCAGGTGGCGCAATGGACGGAGCCCCAGCCCTGGAGCCAGAGGCATCCGAGCCCATATCCAGCCCCATACACCCAACAATCACCCAGCCGTGTGACATGCAAGCCACCCCAACCCCACTGCCCTGCAAAAACCAAAGAAAAGAAAAAAAAAAGACCCAAAATAAAATAAAATAGTAATAATAGTAGGGGTGGCTGGGTGGCAGACAGAGCATTGGCCCTTGAGTCAGGAGCACCCGGGTCCAAATCCGGCATCAGACACCCAATGATCACCCTGCTATGCAGCTCCAAGCAGGCCATCCAGCCCCATTTGCCCTGCACCCCCCCAAATAATAATAATAATAATAAAAACTGTGCTTCAGTCTTTGTTCCAACACCAACCATTTATGATTTCTTATAGAACAATAATATTCCATAGTATTCATGTACCATAATTTGTATAGCCATTTCCCAATTGAGGGGCACCAATTCTAATTTGCAAAGAGTCATTTTCTTCCTTAAGATTCTGGATCTGGAACAGGTAGGTGGTACAGTGGATAGAGCACCTGACTTGGCATCAGGATTACCTGAGTTCAAATCCAGCCTCAGACACTTAATAATTACCTCGCTGTGTGACCTTGGGCAAGTCATTTAACCCAATTGCCTTAAATAAACAAATAATTTAAAAAAAGAATAGATGTTGAATTCTAATTTAAAAAAAATCTGGATCTCCTTTTTCAGTTGGTCTACTTTTTTTTGTAATTTTTTTCTTGGATTGTTTTCTTTTTTATCTTTTCTCATTCTCTCTTTTTGACTTTTAAAGTCTTTTTTGGGTTCCTTTATAAATTCTTTTAGAGTAGGAAGTCATTTGACATTACTCTGGAATAGGAGAGGCTTTTTTTTTTTGCTTCAGCATCTTCCTCGAATACAAATCCCTTCTCTACTATCATACCAACTATCTATGGTTGGGTTCTTCTTTGCCTGTTCATTTAAAAAAAAATAGCAGTTTTTTCTTATATTCAAATTTAGGTTTGTGATGTGGGAAATATTGTCTCTAATCTCAGGAGCTTTGTCTTGCACCCAACCTCTGAACCTCTTTCCTCCTCCAAACCATAGTTGAAATGATCTTACTCCCCAAGAATCCTCCAGTGGTTATTACCTTCAGTTCTCCCTTCTATCCTGGAATCAAGACCAAGGACTCAATTCTATTGTTAAGTATCCACAATCAGCAGCATTCCTGTGCCACTGCCTCTGAACTCACCAGGCATGAGCTGGTTACTTCTTGCTCAGGACCACATCTTACATGAATAGCTGAATTTGGCATCCATTCTCACAGGGGTTCCCTCTCTTCCCCTGCTCAGACACAAGATTCCCCATACTGCCCAGGAAGTGAAAATTTCTCTAGCTAAGGAGGAGGCTACCTCCTGAACCAACTGCCCCTAGAGCTCATCTCTTGCTGTTTCAGGAAGCCAAAAAGAGAAACTTAAGGTAACAGAATGGACAAGCATGAATCTTCCAATAGACTCCCAAATTAATAAACTGCAATAGGTTGAGGGGAAAAAAATCCTACCAGTTAGATCTATTAATAAGAGATAAGATTCAAAAAGGATTGGAAAATTTGGAGGTGGGGAAAGGAAAAAATGAATTACTGTGTAAGAAAATGTACCAAGAAGAAATTCACCTTATTTTGTAAACTTGTCAGGTTCCAGGAAATCATCTCTTTGGGCAAGGCTATCAGCCCTTTGAAAAGTTTGTGTGGGTTATGCAATTCCTAAACAATGAAATTGGGTTCCTGAAAATCTGTTTGTTTTCAACATAGATGGGATTTCTAATGACTAATCTTTACAGCAGGATAGCTTTAACTTAAAAAAAAATGAAGAATGCTGTGAAATCTCTGAGAGGGTGAATCCTGATAAAACTTGTACTGCTTATTGTAACTCCATGAGTAAAAATACTATCTAGTCAAAGAGTATGATTAGTGAAACTTGTCTTGTGAGGTTTAAGTTCTTGGAACTATTAACTGATGTTTCAGTTTTGAATTCATGTATAGTTGTCTGTGAATGGGATAAAGTTTGATATTTCTTTAGAATATTTAGATTAGAGTAAAATGAGCTATGGGTTATGGGTTATGTCTCTTCTGCCCCTCCTCCCCTGACAAGCAACTTCTGGGATGTTGGTGAATGTTATCATGACTGGAATGTAATGTAATGCTCCTTATCTACTGAGTCCAGACATCCTTACATTCCTCAGGGTTGGAGGAGGAACCCATCTCTGGATTATATGCTTTTAGTTTATGCACTTGGATTGTCACAACCACATTTTAACTAATGAGGATGGGTCATATATAGCTCCTGTTGTTCATATCTTATTGCCTCACTCTCCCATCTGTATGGTTGAGTTGATGCCCACTTTTCGAGAATCGAGAAATCTCTGAAATTTATTTAAGGGGGTTACATACCACACATCTGGTTGTCAATAATCCACCATTAGATTTGCCACAAGCTATTTCAGGGGAATGTGATCTTGAACTGTTACAGGCAGAGCTCTATATGTGGGGAAAGCCAAGAGAATGACCCTGACAAAGCCAAAAGTTAGATCCTTTTGGCTTATTTTTCCTACTGCATTCTTTTCAGACAGGAATATTTTCCACCTGGCTCTTCCTGAGTCTGGCTCTAAGGTTGAATTGTTACCATATGAGGGGTTGTCAATTGAGACTTTATCCTGCCTTGTCAAATCACTCTGTATCCCTGGGCTTATGCCTTAAGGACAGGCTTGATGTTAATATCACATCCTTGATTTTTCCTTTCATGGCAAAATTCTATAATCAGAGAAAACATTCAGAAGATGATTTGAATGCAATGTAATTATGTAGGATCTGTTTTCAATCTGAATATGTAGTCATTGCACATCCTAAACTCATTAATACATGGTCTTGTCATCTACTTGCTAATACTTATATATCTGGTGTGATTCATTTTCCTTACAAGTGAATCAGGGGAATGCTTCAGGTTTACAGAGTATGCTTTATTTCAGTAAAGCATTTGACAAAGTATTATCACACTATTTATAGTCCAGCATAGCTCCAGTGTGGGTCTGGCCATGAACTCCCAAGAGTCAGGTCAGGTAGAAAAACATACCCAAACATGCACAGTTGGGAAATGAAAATCTACCAACTTTATTTTTGGAAACTCAGACTTTTTAGCAAAAACTTCTCTGAGGAATGACCGATTAAAGGAGACCCAGTTTCACAATTTCCTGGGTAAATATACAATATTTGTGCTTAGAAATCTGCAAACTTATCTCTCAGAAAAACCTTTCACAACCACCTCCAGAGCCAGAGATTATCCCAGCTCAGGGTTCACTGGTGAGCCAACAGATCCATACAGTGAGCAATAATCCATGCATATCTTTGATGGAAAAAAATCACCAAGGGTATGTGAATATCACTCTCACAGGTGCTGACCCTCTACAACTATTCTTGTAACAAAATTGAGAAGTGTGGCAGGCTCCATACCATATTCATAACTGGCTAAATGACAGAACTCAAAATGCTGTTACTGACAAGCTGCCGGTTTGGTTGGGGGGGAGGAGGTCATGGATTTGACATATTATGCATCTATTATGTACAAAGGACTATGCTGATCAAATATGCAAATGTCACAAAGTTGGAAGGATGAGATAGAACCTGTTTGATGTCCAAATCTGCATCCAAATAAGATTCCAACATGAACCAAATCTATTAAGATTAGACTTGAGGGGCAGCTAGGTGGTGCAGTGGATAGAAAGCACCAGCCCTGGAGTCAGGAGTACCTGAGTTCAAATCCGGCCTCAGATATTTAATTACCTGTGTGGCCTTGGGTAAGCCACTTAACCCCATTCCCTTGTAAAAAAAAAAAGTTAAGACTTGATAATGAACATAAAGTCCTAAATATGAATTAAAAAACATTACCACAGTTTTGGTCTTAAGAGAATTCCTTTCTGTAGGTGGTGTGGGAGAAGAGCTACAGGAGAAAAATATCGTATCTATTGACACACACAGTTGATTTGTGGCCAAGCTTGGCTTATGTATTACTTTTTCTGCACGAGGATCCAACATGAGGGGTGAAAGGCAATTAACTGCTAAAAAAAAAAAAGAAGAAGAAAATAGAATAAACTTTTAAAAGAATTGAGTACAAGACAGGGGAGACATGACAATAGTCTAAGATGGAGGTATTTTAGCAGACCTAAGCTTGAGATAAGTCAATAGGACATGCCACCTGAAAATCTGATGCAACCCTAAGCTACCCAGAGAGGCCTGGTATCTAAAATATCTAACTTAGAGCTCCATTGGCCTGGTCAGATCTCATTTGCAGTCAGAGGTCATATATGAGAGAAAACATTAAACTAGAAAGTATCCAGAATGAGACACTCCAGAATAGCAAAGTTCATGCTAAGAATAGTTGAAGGAAATCACCTTATCATTTTTCCAGTGGAAGGTGGACTTCTAGGACAGAACAACAATTAGACTTATTGACTCCAAAGCTTATAACTATGAACAAGTGGACATTGTATTGGCAGATTTAGGCTTGATGTTAATTGCTCAGATTACAGTGGAATGAGTCTGGATTCCCCCCTCCATGGAGGTCATCAAGTAAAGGCTGTATGACCATACTCTTGCTTTGATAGAGCTGCCCCAATGACCTCTGAGGTATTTTCCAACTAAGTCTTTGATTCCATGTCTGAACCAGGTTTTCTCAATGTTAGGGATATCAGTCTTGGGGTTTCCTATGAGTGTGGGTGTTTCTCTTCTCTGTCTTCAGGTTCCTCATAGCTGTGTGTGGAACTTGTCATTTATACCAATGGGGTTGACATATTGTGTGGTGGAATGATTTCAAAAACTCCTTTATCCCTGGCACTAACATACTTGCTGATATTCACATTTGGACACAAGATTTCTAGAATGCTGTGTCTATATATCCCAGTTTGGGATATTCTGTCTCCCTGAGAGAAGAGGGCCTATGTACCAACATTCAAGAGGGTCCCTCTTGAATGGGAAGGAATGTCTTCCATCTAAATGGAGAGTAGCTAAAGTCAGGGAGTGGAGGATTAATTAATTAAGAGAGCCTTTGCACATCAAAGAGTGATCCTCTTTTGGAGGGATTATCAGAATCACAGTCAGGGATACATCAGCTTCACATCTAGGGCCCCACAAGTATTTATTGTAGGGAGGCAGACAAACTGGGATTTGGATTTCAGGATGGTACTGGGTAGAGGAGCTGGAATGTCATAACTGGTCTCACAGTCTTTCTTCATTCAGGGACTCCTCAGGGAGGGTGGTGCTGAGGGTGTCCTGGGGGAGAAGGGCCCGAACTTTGGGTGTAGAATCCTTCAGTAGCTGAGTCACAGTGACCTGCGGGTTAAGTGCATGGGTCTGGATGGGCTGTTGGTCAATAGGCTCCTTGGGCAGTGAACTATAGGGTTGCTCTCTCTCCAACTGGGCCGGAACACAACCATGTTGATAAGTGTTTGTGCTTGGGTTCCAGAGGCTCACATGAGGTTTCAGCTTCATCGTGTCAAGCAATAGGGAAGGTTTCCATATCAGCTGAGAGGTGGCTTCAAGGATTCTTGGAACATGTTGAGGAAGCATACTCAGATCAGACCCTGGCACCTGTCCTGACTCCATCCCTGGAGTTATCCCTGAACCCAGTGGCTGCGTCCCTAACAGATCTGTTATCCCCTCCACTGCCCTACACCACTGACATGATCGATTCAGAGGAAACTGGTGCTGGTGGGGTAACTTAGAGCCAGGGGCTGGGATGGGAAGCCCTGGGCTAGGGAAAGGAAAACCCTGATAGAAGTGGGGTATAGGGCGCTGGTGGCCACATGGTTGGGACTTGTTCCCAAACTTTACATTCTTTCTTTGTTCCCTATAGGACTCCAGTGGGTGGACCTCTGCCTCGGGGCCCACAACTTTGGCAAGGGGTTGAATTTGATGGTGGGGCAGACGGGTAGGATC
This sequence comes from Macrotis lagotis, assembly GCF_037893015.1. Lineage (NCBI taxonomy): Eukaryota > Metazoa > Chordata > Mammalia > Peramelemorphia > Peramelidae > Macrotis > Macrotis lagotis. The sequence goes on along the minus strand of NC_133660.1, from coordinate 227,543,952 downwards.
TAATGGATTCATGCCTATGATCTGTCCCATCTGGTCATAAACCAGACCCGTCGCTAGGTATGACCGTCCCCGCTGTAAGTGCATGAACTTGGCCCAGGCAGCGGGTAGCAAGGAGGGGGTTAGCGAAGGGATGGTGGCTGACACAGGCTGGGCTCTTGGAAGGCCCCTGGAAGGACTAGCCAGGAATGGTGGAAAAGGCACTGACAGAAGGTAAGGGGGAGGTAAACCTGTCTCTTCCATTTGCTCAGGGTTGTCCCCACCCCCAGGATGATGTAAAGAGGCCTGGGAGTTCTGAGAAAGAGATGAAACAGGACCAGCCTGAGAAGTTAAGGAGGCCTGAGGAGTGCCCCAAGAGAAGTTATCTATAGAAGGGTGTGGACTCCCTGGGCAGATCACATCCATAGAAAACTGGGTATTGTCCCACAGGGAAACATTGGATGAGGGATAATTGCTCAGGAGAGGGGCTGAATCTTGACAGGGGTTGGGCAAGACAAAATGTTGGGAGCTATGGGAAGAGAGCTCTGGTGTTGGGGGGGGACCTGCAGTAGACTTTAACTCAGGTTCCCAGAAAGACAAGTTCTGATCCTTGGGGACTGAGTTCCAATTCTTCTGCTGCTGCAAGGGGAGCTGGTCCCCACTCTCTGTGCCCTGGTGGGAGGGAGGGAGGAAACAGGAGAGTGAGGCTACTCATTGCTACATCATCCAAGAGGTAGTCTAGGGAGGAGGACTAGCCGTTGGGAGAGGATCTGGGAGGTGGGGAGGGGGGAGAAGGGGAAGATGGGAGGAAACTGGAGAAGTTCTGGAGTCAGTTCTAGACTAACCTCAGTGTGGGAGGACAGTTCAAGTCCTGAGGGAACAGCAGGGGAAGGGGCGTGAAGCACAGGAACAGAGCCTTGAGCCCAGGTGTCCGTGGTGCTGGCCTTGGGCTCCTCGTCCTCCCCCCACGTGGGGTCTTCGGCTACGTCTGTCTCGCCCTCGTCCCTGGCGAGGAATCGCCACTCGGTGATCTGCAGCATGGCCTCTCGGGCCTGGCTGATGGTAAATGGAATGCACTGGGGGGGGGGGGGGGAATAAAAGGAGGTGAAGGAGGTGGAAGCGGGAGGGGGGGGCGGGCTGCTGAGCTTGGGACAAGGAGGAGACCCTTGGGAGCCCCAGGGACCAATTCTAGCCCTTGCAGGGTCTGACGACCGCCCCACGCCACGAACCGAGGCCACCTCCTAAGCTCGACCGGCTCACTGAGCCTGGGGGCCCTTTCTGAGGGGCTCGGCTCCGCGGGGGCGGGGGCGCCCACCTGCTGGGTCAGGTAGACCTTGAAGGCCGCGTCCATCACTCGGGCCAGCAGCTCGGCCAGGACGTCCCCGACCACGTCCTCCCCCTCCTCGATGCCGATGAGTGAGAGCCACTCGGCCTCGCTGAGGCGGCCCGGCACGATCTCCACCTGGGGCACCGGCACCGTGGGGGGCCGGACCTTCTCCGCCTTGGCCCGGGCCTGGCCCCGGTCCCGGCCGGCTCTCTGCGGGGCGGGGCTGCGTCAGCACGGGGGCCCCCGGGGGCTCCCCCCGCCCCGCCCCGCCCCGCCCCGCCGCGCCCCGCACTCACCATGCCCTCATGAGACATAGCAGCGGGCCTCGGTGCCCTCCGGCGGCGGCCTGGCGGTCACCCGGGCAACCGCGGGCGGGCAGGGGCGTGACGTCAGCCCGCGGCGCGCCCTGCGTCGTCTCCATGGCGGCGGCGGATGCGAGCACCGACGGGCCGGGCCGGGGAGGCGGGAGCAGACGCGGGGCCGCGGCGGGGTCTGCGCCCTGATCCGCCGCTCCCTTCCCCTCCCCCTTCCTCAGGGCGGCGCCCGCGTGCCGGGGGTCGGGGGGCCGCGGCCCCCTTCCTGCCGGGGCGCCTTCTCTAGCGGGGCCCCGGCCCCCAGGATGTACCGCCGGGAGCAGCCCGTGGCCGCGCGCTCCTGCCCGGCCGCCCTGTGCAACAACCTCAGCCTGCTGCCCCGGGCCGCGCCCGGCCTCACGCAGTTCGCGCTGGTGCTGGGGCCCAGCCTGCAGCTGCTCAGCGCCGCCCCGGCCGGCCAGCCGGTGGCCCAGCGCCAGCTGCGCGCCAAGGAGGGGCCGGGGCTGGGCGCCCCCCTCATCACGCAGGTGAGCCCCCCCAGGGGCGGGCCGCGCCGCTGCCTCGGCCCCGACCCCGCCCCGACCCTGTCCCCGCCCCTGCCCCCGCCCCGACCCTGCCCCCGACCCTGTCCCTGCCCCTGCCCCCGACCCTGCCCCCGACCCCTGCCCCTGCCCCCGACCCTGCCCCCGGCCCTGCCCCCGACCCCGCCCCTGCCCCTGTCCCCGCCCCCGACCCTGCCCCCGACCCTGTCCCTGCCCCTGCCCCCGACCCTGCCCCCGACCCCGCCCCTGCCCCCGCCCCCGCCCCTGTCCCCGCCCCCGACCTGCCGCTGCTCCTGTCTCCGCCCCCTGCCCGCCCCCGCCCCCGCCCCTGCCCCCGAACCGCCCCTGCCCCCGAACCCGCCCCTGCTCCCACCCCGACCCTGCCCCTGCCCCCCCGCCCCCGCCCCTTCCCCTGCCCCCGCCCCTGAACCTGCCCCTGCCCCCGACCCCGCCCCCGTTCCCTGCCCCCGACCCCGCCCCTGCCCCTGTCCCCGCCCCCGAACCTGCCCTTGCTCCTGTCTCCACCCCCTGCCCGCCCCCGCCCCCGCCCCTGCCCCCGAACCCGCCCCCGCCCCTGCCCCCCCCCGAACCCGCCCCTGCTCCCGAACCTGCCCCTTCCCCTGCCCCCGCCCCCGACCCGCCCCTGCCCCTGTCTCCGCCCCCTGCCCCTGCCCCCGCCCCCCCGCCCCTGCCCCTGAACCCGCCCCTGCTCCCGACCCCGCCCCTGACCCCCCCCTCTGACTCCCGCCCCTGACCCTGACCCCGCCCCTGCCCCCCCCCCCCCCCCCCGACCCCGACCCTGACCCTGACCCTGCCCCGCAGGCCCGCTGGTGCGTCCTGCCCTTCCGCGCGCTGCTGGTGCTGACCTCACAGAGAGGCGTGCAGGTGAGCGGGTAGGGGGGGTGGGGGCGCGGGGTGCCGGGCCCCGCCGCCTCCCCGCGCCCACACTCGGCCTCTGCCCCCAGATGTACGAAGCGGACGGCTCTGCCATGGTGCACTGGCACGCCCTGGACACTCGCAGCGCCTCCCCAGGTACGGCCGCGGGTGGGGGGCGGGGGCAGCGGAGCGCGGGGGGCGGACCCGGACCCGGACCCCGACCCGCTGCTCCTCTCCCAGCACAGGCCCTGTTTGCCCGAGGGATCGCCGCCTGCGGCCACTACATCTGCGTGGGTGAGCAGGCGGGCAGGGCGGGGGGGGGGGCTCGGGAGGGGCTGGGGGAGGGAGAGACCCCCAGGGCCTGCCGGGCTGGGGGTGACAGTCCTGTGGCCCGGCCACAGGGACCTGGTCCGGCCGGGTCCTGGTGTTCGACGTCCCGGTCAAAGGACACAACATCGTGCTGAGTGAGGAGCTGGAGGAGCACCAGGCGCCCATCACGGACATCGCGGCCGAACCTGCCCAGGGCCAGGTGAGGGGCCCCTCAGCCGGCATGCAGAAACATTATTTTATTTCACTCCCCCCCATTACACACAAGTTTCAACAGGCATTCAGCCTTCCTGCCTCCCACCCCAACCCCCTCATCGAGAAAGCAAGCCGTTACTGTAGGACAGGGATCCTTACAGATATGGAAACGGGCCCAGAAACAGGTTGCAAGGTCAGCACATGAATGTATTAAATTAGAATCGGGGTCCTGGAAAAGAGCCTTGGCTAGGAGGCCTCAACACCAGGGCGGAGCTGTGTGGGACCTTGGGCAGGTCGCCTCTCAGGTTGGCCTTCGTCGCTGAAGTTGGGCTTCGTTTAAGTCTTCTTCCAACAGTCATTCAACCATCTTTTCTCTCAGTTTTCCAACCTTCCGGGGGAAGGTTTTGTCCCACTTCTCATGTCCTTCTCCATAAGAATGGACATTTACCAAGAATAGAGTACACAATCTCTCCTGGAAATGGCTATTTTTCGTTTAGTGTCAACGTTTTACAACTTAGCACTAAATTATGTTGTCACAGGACACCTGTCTCCCAGGAGTTCTTAACCTGGAGATTTGGAAATTATAAAAAAAAAAAATCTAGGGCAACTGGGTGGAGCAATGAATAGAGCACTGACCCTGAAGCCAGGAGACCCTGAGTTCAAATCCAGCCTCAGGCACTTAATTAATTACCTAGCTGTGTGACCTTGAACAAGTCACTTAACCCCATTGCCTTGCCCCCCCCAATAAAAAAATCTAACCATATTTCAGGATAATTGGTTTCTTTGGTAATCCTCAGTATTTGTGTGCGTGTTTGTGTTAAAAATCATTCTGAGAAGGCAGTTGGCCCTGTGTATAGAGCACTGGCCTTGGAGTCAGGAGAACCTGAGTTCAAATGCAGCCTCAAACACTAGCTGTGTGACCTTGGACAAGTTACTTAATCCCATTGACTAACAAAAAACAACAAAAAAAAATTTTTTTTTAAAACATCATGAGAAGGAAATCTGTCCAGGGGATCCATGACACAGCTGAAGAGCCTCTCATATTGCGGCAACAGGACCCATGGTTTAGACTGTCGGTCTCCCCCATAGTCCCTGGCACAGGATGAGAATAGGAGAAAACTCAGTAAAGACTTGTCTATGATTCAGGAGACCTGGCCTCTTAGAACATTTCCCTCTCTCTGGCCTTCATTGTTACCTTCCAAAGAGGACAATGATCCCCACCTTCCAGGGGTGTTCAGAACCAGAAGGTTCTGAAGGTAGGTATAGAGGTTGTGAGTCTGGCAGGGAGAGATCCAGCCAGAAGACTGGTTATCATGCTTGTGTATCCCTATTCCCAACTCCAGAGTCCATTCTACCAGCAGGCAGTGGCAGACAGACGCTCCCCTGCTCCTCAGATGGGAGGTGGCCTTGGGGAGTTGACGACCTGCTCTCCTCCCTCAGGACTGTGTAGCTGATGTGGTGACAGCTGATGACTCCGGCCTTCTGTGTGTCTGGAAGTCAGAGCCAGAGTTTAAGCTGCTGACCCGAATCTCAGGATTTGGGTATGGGAGACTGGTGGGGGGTGGGGAGGCACGTTGGGGTGGGTCAGGGGAGTGAGCCCTAGGGAGGCCAGCCTGATGTCCTCTGTTTCACCAGGACCCCCTGCAATTCAGTCCAGTTATGGCAAGGCACTGTGTCTGCCGGTTATGGGGATGGGCAGATCTGCATCTACGAAGCCAGCACGGGGGCCCTGCATGTCCAGATCAATGCCCATGCCCGTGCCATCAGCGCCCTGGACCTGGCACCTGAGGTGGGCAAGGTGAGTCATCGCTGACTGCATGTGGGAGCCTCCTTGTAGGCCTCGGCAGAGAGCCCTGATGGCAGCAATCCCCACAGGGTTATTTCCTTCACCCTGGCAGCCTCTCAGCCCCATTTCCCTTTTCCTCCAGCTGCTCTCTGGGGCTGAAGACTCCTTTGTGCATATCTGGAAGCTCAGCAGAAACCCAGACAGTGGCTGTATTGAGGTCTGTATCCAGTAGGGCAGTGTCACCAGGGGATCCCTGGCTTCCACACTGGGCAGACCCCTAAACCTGCCTTCCCTCCTCCCCAGGCAGAACACTGCCATGCAGAATGTGTGACGGACACACAGGTGTGTGGAGCCCGATTCTGTGATCCCCGGGGCTTTTCCTTTGCTGTGACTGGCTACGACCTGGCGGAGATCCTCAGATACAGTTGTGTGTGACAGGAGGAGGAGACGGCCCTGCCGTGTGCGACAAGAGGAGGACAAGAAAACTTAGCCCAGGTTGACTCCCACTCCTGCATATAAAAGGCATATCACCCCCTAACTCCTCTTTGTCTGGTTTTATTAAAGTATGATTATAGGGGGCAGCTCGGTGGCACAGTGGATAGAGTATTAGCCTTGGAGTCAAGAGGACCCTGAATTCAAATCTGGACCCAGACACTTAATTAGCTAGCTGTGTGACCTTGGGCAAGCCACTTAACCCCACTGCCTTGCAAAAAATAACCCCTAAAACCCAATAAAGTAGTGATTACTTGTAAAAGCCTGGGAGCTCCCTGTCATCTCCACAGCCAAAACACTGGAGCTCAACTACATGATATTAAATAGACTTTAATGACTGAGTGGGGAGAACAATGGGAGCAGGCCCTTCAGGGGTTACAATTCCCTCCTTCCAGAGCCTCCAGGGCTTCCCACCTCACTTTTGCCCGAGGTGCGGTAGTGCAGTTGGCCTGGGGGTGTTCCAGTTTTCTCTCAGGAAGTGGCTGGGGTCCACCAGCCAGCTGTGGTCAAGGCCCTCTCATGGTGACCCCACAGTTGGTGGGGGTGTGCACGCCCGCCAAAACCACAGCAGAGCTATGCATCAAGTTGGCCATCCAAGACCCTCCTCAGTGGTACCACTGACTGTCCTCTGACATCACTCCTTTGAGTGACTTCAGAAGGCATTTCCTCTTCCAGCATTATTTACCCTGTTTCCAGTAGCACCCCCTGCTACAACCCCTCACACAGGTGACTGGAGCCAGGGCCGGGCTTTTGCCCGGAAACCCCGGGCTGGAGGTGACCGTTGTCGGGGTGCTGGGCTTCCGGAGCCAGAGCTGGAACTAGAACTGGAGCGGGGAGGAAGAGGGGGGCGGCCCCGGGGGGCAGCGTCCAGAGAGAGGGTCCGGGGCCGGCCCCATGGAGTGGCTCGAGGGCCTGGGCAGGCACGTGGTGGAGAGGGGCTTCGGGATGCATGAATTGGGAGCTTTGAGGAGGGAAGCTTCTCTGTAAATAATGCCAGCCAAGATGGGGTAACATCTAGGGGGGGCCCCTCCCGTTTCGCCAGGATGTCCGTCACTGCTGCGATGTCATCGAGAGGTTCAATAGCTGCAGTACCAGGAGGGTATTTGGGGAAAGGGTATATGTCAGAACTTCATCCCCAGACTTGCTTTAAGCCACCCCTACCCTCCAGACCGCCTCCCAGCCACCAGGCCAGCTGTCACCTGTCACTGTAATAGGAGGAGAGCAGAGCCCGGATCTCGGCTGATACAGCATTATCCTGGAGCAGTAGCCCCTCGCCTGGGCCCCCTGGGACCAAGGCTGAAGGAAGGGAGGTAGGGGGAGAAGATGGTACGGCAGAGAGGAACCAAGAAAAGGAAGGGAAATGGTCCCGGAGCCGAGACCAGCATGAGGAAGGGGAGACAGAAAAGAAGAAATTAGGAAGGAAAAGGCCTGGAGAACTCGACAGAAAGAAATCATTTTAGGGATAATCTAAGAACAGGAGGAGAGGTCAGAAAACAGGCCAAGAAAGGAGGAGAAATTGTGATCTGGGAGAGGGAGTGTGGTGGTTCATGGGACAGTCCAAGGTTACAGTGAGAGGATGGGAGGAGGTCCCGAGAAGAGGCTCCTAAGTAACAGTGGGGAAGGAGTGCATCTGAGAAGTGGATCAGAGATGAATAGGAGGAGAGGTGGTGGGTCTAAGTAGTGAGTACGTCTGAGGGGAGGGACAGAAGCGACGGTGGAAATGAGTGGATCTGAGAAGAGGGTCAGAGGTGACAGTGTCTGAGAAGTGAGTGGGTCTGTGTAGGGGATCAGAGATAACTGCAGGAGAGGTAGTGGGTCCTTTGAGAGAAAATCAAAGGGGGAGATAAGTGGGTCTAAGAACAGGACAGAGCTGGAGGTGAATGAGTGAAAATAGGGTGGGCCAGACAGGAAGGAGAAGCAAGCTAGTTATAGTTCTGTTCAAAGATGAGGTGCCTGGGGACCCTTTTCCATCTCCCTGCCTCCATTCTCCTGGCTTCCTGGAGCACCCACTTCCCTCCTGTTCCCATCCATGGTGTTTCCCTTACCCATCTCATGGTAGAGTGAGCCTTGCTTGGCCAGTGCCGGGGGTGGTTTGCGAGGAGGAGGTACTTCTATCTTCATGAGCTCATCGCAGCATTGCTTCCACTGGCCTACAAGCAGGGAGAAGTAGAGTGCAGGCCATGGTGGGGCAGCTGGCCACCTAGACATCACTCTGGCTTCTTTCCCCAATAAAGCCCCCCAATTATGGATCAGAGAGCAGTTTCAGCTTACTGCTAACTCTCCCGGCAGTCAGAGCCTTCTTGGAGCTGTGTGGCTCTGGCCCCACTTGTCCCCAATCTCTAAGAGCTCCAAGAACTCTGTGGACCATGAACTCAAATTATTAAGATTTCTCCCAGGGGCACCATAGGCCCTACCCTCCACCGCACCCTAGGAGTGCCCTACACCCACTTACTCATGTCAAAGAAGAGCTGCCACAGAGCCTCCATCCAATGTTGTAGGGCACCCCGGCTTTCCATCTGCAATGTGTGGGTCACTTCATCCCCCCCATACCGGTTACTGATGCTGAGGGTGAGGGGTCCTTTCTGACTCTGGTCCCGCTCCCCAGCCCGGACCCGGGTCTCCTGGGTAAATTTGGAGAAGTTCAGGTCTTATCCAAGTACCAGAGTCACCTTCCTCCTCGCCATTCCCTCTTTTTTCAGGTAACTCCTATGGAGTATGCCATTGGGTGGTGACACAATCACTTACTAGCATATGTCCTCTCTGACAAAAGGTGTGGGAACCTAGGGCCAGACAGAATCAGAGGCTAATGGAAAACATTGGACACAGAAAGAGAGGGACAGCATGATTTAAGATTGAGCCCTAGGAGCAGTTAGGTGGCACAGAGGATAGGGCACTGACCCTGGAGTCAGAAGGATTGGGTTAAAATCCGGTCTCAGACACTTATTAATTACCTAGCTGTGTGGCCTTGGCAAGCCACTTAACCCCATTGCCTTGCAAAAACCAGAAAAAAAAAGACTGAGATCTACAGCTGAATTTTAGCAAATAGCAAGTTCAATCCCCTTCCATTCCTTCATTTTACAGACAAGGAAACTGAGGCCCAGATTTCACAAAAAGTCAGAATATGGAAAGTCAAGCTGGATAAAGTCAAACCTAGAGAACAGACAGGGTAGGTTGGGAAATAAAGAGTCGCTGAACTGTAGAGATTATTTTCTAAGGTCCTTCTAAAACCTAGAACCCTAACCTGCTTTTTTTAAAAAACTATACTAAAAATATATTTATTTTTTAGTATAGTTTTAAAAAAAATTAGAGAGACAGAGACGTACAGAAGTAACTATTTCAATTTAATTAGTTTCCTTTATTATCCAACATGTTTTTAACCTCAAAAATAAATCATGTTGGATAACAAAGTAAACCAGTTAAATTGAAATACAGTTACCAATATACACAGAAAAAGTATCAGTTGGGATCTTAGCCTGGCAAATGGCAAATAAGTATCTCTAGGTGGCTGCATTTCCTGGAGCCATTTTGCTGTTTTGAGTGGAGGCAGGTCAAGTCTCACTGAGATCTCGGGGTGGGGGTGTCAATGCAGGGCAGTTTGGGGGATTTTATTTTTGTTTCTGCCAGGCAATGGGGTTAAGTGGCTTGCCCACAGTCACACAGCTAGGTAATTACTAAGTGTCTGAGTCTGGATTTGAACTCAGGTCCTCTTGACTCCAGGGCCGATGCTCTATCTACCGCGCCACCTAGCTACCCTAATGCGGGGAAGTATTCTTGTAAAGTCTACAAGGGTGGGAGCCCTTTTTCTGTCCAAGGACCAGGTCTGACCAAGCGGACACCCTCACCTTGTTGATTGCAATGGTGAACAACGGGTCTTCCTGCGTGTTGGCTTCCCCAGGATGGCGATAACAGAAAAGGTTTGTTCCTTTCAGGATGCCGTGTACCTGGCCCCAGTTCTGCCGGCCAGAGTAAAGAAGCCACGGTTGGAAGTCCCTTTCTGTCACCACCCTCCTCCCTAGCCGGCCCATCCCTCCCTCCCCTCACTGTGCCCCTCACTTAGCCTGAATTTAGGGTGATGATTCACTTATCTACTTCTAACCCACAGGCCCTGTTCTGACCCTCAATCAGCTTTTCCTGACTTTTTTCCTTAGAACAGCTCTCCTGCTTATTTCCTCTCTCAGTACCTTTCCACAACCCTCTTTTCTCTCTCCTTCCCTCCCACGCCTTTGGTTCTTCCCTCCCCTCACCTGCACCCTGAGGGTGCCACTCATGGTAGGCTGAGTCATGCAGAGAGGTTGAGCTGCCAGGCGACAACACACACTGCCGTACAGAGGCAGCCAGGCTGGGCTCTCCTCTAGAGAGAACAGAGTGATGTTGGGAAAGGGGAGGGGAGCCCTTGAACTGGGCCCCCTCTTCTCTCCATCCAGAATTAGACTTTACTCCGTCCACCCTGCCCCTGGGCACTCACCATTACTAGTGAGGGTGAGGTCATGGGTACGGAAACCATCCTGTACCGCAGCCAGAGTCAGGGTAGTCTGGGCCAGGAGGTGGTATCGGGGACCCCTGTGGGAGATACAAAGAAACAGATGGGAGCAAGAATGGAGACTAGCCAGTGGGGAAGTGTCATAAGGCAGGAGGAATCAAATGACTATATGGTTGGTGAAGCAACTCTCCTATTCCTTTGGCATTAAGGGCTTTCTTCTTTCTTTTTCTTTTTTTCTGCAAGGCAATGGGGTTAAGTGACTTGCCCAAGGCCACACAGCTAGGTAATTATTACTTGTCTGAGGCCAGATTTGAACTCAGGTCCTCCTGACTCCAGGGCTAGTGCTCTATCCACTGTGCCACCTAGCTGCCCCAGGGCTTTCTTCTTTCACTAAAAATCCACTCCAGGGTCACCTCCCTCCACGGCCTTTTGAAACCCCTCTGAGACTAGCCCTCCTTGCTATTATTTACCCAGACATGTCCTGGGCAATATATGTCTTGCCTCCCATGTCAATGTTCTTTGGTGGTATACGTCTCCCTTTCTTCCAAGACAGCCCAGTGAGAGGGTCAGAGACCTTTGGAGAGAGCCACAGGGTCCAGAGATAATGTCTTACCCTACGGCTGGAGTGGGCAGCAGGATAGGGCTGGCTGTACTGCTACTCCCAGAGCTACCAGTACCATCCAGGGAAGCCCGAACGCGCCTTCCCGAGGATCGACCCAGAGAATTACTGAGCTTGCTGGCCAATCTCCGTGGGGCCCCGGCCAGAGCTCCCTCCTCTTCTACACAGGCCCCATACAACTCTAACCGCAGCTCAAAGTCTGGTCCTGCCTCAGCACTGCAAAAGATGGGGTGAAATAAGAAAGGGCTCTGGAATAAGTCCAAGGAGATCCCAGAGAGTTTCAGTGGAGGGAGAAGAGGCCTACAGGGTGAGGATCTTACCTCCCATAGCCTACCTTCCCTCAGAAACATACCCTGGATACCTCTCCCAAGGATCTGGTCTGGGTTGGAGAATAAGGAAGGATGAGGGGTTTAAGGACTCACAAAAGAACATTGCTCTGAAAGGAGATGTCTGTTAGTGTCCTGTCTACCAAGACCATCTCTGTGTCCTGGATGTTCCCCCCCAGCTGCAGCAACAGGAAGACAGCCCATCGATGTAAGTCTGAAGGTAGAGAAGCCAGAAGTCAAATAGGGAGAGGCGATAGACAGACTGACAGACATTGCAAGTTATCTCCATCAACAGGGAAGACTGAGTCCCTTGGGGACTTTGTCCAGTCTACTCCCCAGGGAAAAGATAGCAGTCTATGAGACTCACCTCCCTTGTTCTTGAAATATTCTGTGTCTTTCCACATGAGAGGGATTCGGATATCTAGAGGAGAAGGGATCCAGAGTGGGTTGAGGCAGCAGGGGAATAAGGGAGGTGCCCCAAGAGCAACTATAGACCCCTTGGACATTATTCTTTAGCCCCAAGAAAAGAGCCTGTAGGTAGAGAGAGTCATGGAAGGGGATGCCAGGATGGAGTGAAGTTAAGGGTCAGAGAAAATGAACCCGAGGTTCCTTACCAGAGATACAAATTGTGCCGCGACATGGGGAGCGTTCATTGGATGGCCCAGTTTCTGAAGGCCTTGGATGCAGGGAAAGAAATAAGCATGTTATCATAGTTAAACACTTACCCTTTCCCCCCCTCCAACCCCTAGCCAGAAACATAGGGAATACAGACCATCCCAATACCAGGAACTCCTATATCCAGAATTTTGTTCTGTGTCAGGATAATAGTTTACTGATATGGTTGACATGGAGTGACAAAAGGATAAAGCAATAAGGGGCTGAATGGCCCTAGGAATTTTTATATTTGCTCATTAACCCTGTTATTCATGCCGGTGATCCCTTCATTATGTCTTCACTCATGTGCACACATGGTTAGAGAGTTATATATAAACTCACATTCCCTGGCTCAAATATCTTGCAAGAATTATAATCTTGCTGTATTGGGTCCCTTCTTCCATGGTAGAAAAGAGTAATGAATTTCAGAGTGAGACCTCAGTTTGAATCCAGTGCTCTGACTGAGACTCAATTTCGCCAATTATTCAGTGAGGATAATACACATAAAACCAATATTACAGGAGTAGAATGAATCTGACTCAAATGGGTAGTTTCCAAACTCAAAATTGTTATTTTTTTTCTCATTAATTAATATTGCCCATCTCCTCTCTCTCTGACCCATGATTCCATTTACCCTTCCCTTTTATATTGTGGGGTAGTGAAGGAGGGATGGAAAGAGCATAAAGAAACACATCAGGTAATTAATAAGGAACTCCTGGTGAGCCGATCAATGGGAAGAGCATTGAAGTTTATCTTTGCTGACCTGCCATTGTGGTTCAAGGATTGTGGGGGTCTGGGTTGGTGATTAGAACTTCCAATGGACCTGGTTTGGAATCTTGGTCCTAAAACTTACTACCCCTGGGACTTGGGGGAAGTTACTTCATCTTTCACCTTTCTTCATTTTTTAAATTAGAAAGCTGAACTAGCCCTTTCAAGTCTAAGTCTCACACTGATATCACTGCCAACTTCTCCTTTACCCTCCATACCAAGTAACTGGCACCTTTTCTTGATTTACTTTGCTAATCTGTCTCCCATTACAGTGATCTAAACTCTAAGGTTTTCCATCCACCCTATCAATACTCATCTCCAATACTTTGGATTCCTATCATGCTCATCAAATTTTACCAACTAGGATTATAGATTTAAAATCCATTCCTTCCTTCCACCCTCAGCCCTGTCCCATTTTACAGATGGGGAAACTGGGCTAATCACCACACCAATAGGTGTCTCAGTAGGGTTTGAACTCTAGTCTCCCTCCTAATCCAGTCCTCTACCCATGATATCTCTCAAAAGAAAGTGTATGGTATGGACCTAGTGTCTTCCAGCTCATGTATCTGTTGACTTTATGTCTCTCTGACACTAGAGCCCAAATTTTTAACAGCACAGATAGCCTTCTTGATAAAGGCCCTAAACTCTTGGTTATTCCATTAGGTCCCACTGTTTCAGAGCACACTGAAAGCCTGCCATCTTCCCCCCCCCCTTTTTTTTGCAGTCACCCCCTTTAACATTCTTGTCAAAAGCTGATGGGTATACTACCAACCTCCTTGCTTGGGATATATCCAATGCCACAGAACTGGGTTCTATGTTCAGGGCCATTTTGGAAGAGCTTGTGAGGAAGCCTGCCTAATAATGTCACAGTCAATGAGTGAACTAGTTCTAGAAGCCTGATGGTTGTTCAGCACAGTAATTCCAGAGATGACCCTCTATCTATTCTGTAGCTCAAGATACCACATGCACCAAACTCTCTTTGCCACTCTAATACTACCCATGCTGGCCTAACCCATTTGGTCTAGATACTCAGTTGACACTCAGTATATATTAATTAAATGAATTATGGTTCCCCAGTGAGCATCTTTGGCTCTAGAAAGTATTTGCTTGGTGCAAGAACCCCTCCACTCCCCAGCCCAAACTTATCTCCTCTGCTTCCTCCCCCTGCTCACCGCCTTGCTGTCCTCCCCAGCACCTGTGCTTCCTTTCGACGCTGCAATTCCCCCATGTAGCTGAGGATGCGGCTGCTGCAGACCAACAAGCTCTTGGTGGCCTCCAGGGCTTGTTCCCGTTGGGAGCAGGCAGCCAGCAGCTTGCAGGCTCCTTCCCTCATCCGAATCTCATGGTCCAGCTTCCGCTGCAGCTCTGTATCCTGAGAAAAGAGAAACAACTGGTAGGGCTGAAGAGGCAGGATTCTCTCACACTCTCCCCTAAAACTGAGTCTAGGAATGCCTTGGGAAAAATTGAGTTAAATAAATAATGAGCTATCTTTATGGCCTCCTAAGTTAATCTCCTTGACTCCTCTTTTTCCCCTATTCCAAATTATCCTAAAAACACTACCCAGACTTGTTTCTAAATTCATTGCTTTAATCTTCCCAAAATAAAAAAAGAGGGCAGCTAGGTGGTGCAGTGGCTAGAGCACTGGCCCTGGAGTCAGGAGTACCTGAGTTCAAATCCAGCCTCAGACACTTAATAATTACCTAGCTATATGGCCTTGTGCAAGCCACTTAACCCCATTGCCTTGCAAAAAAACAAAACAAAACAAAACAAAAAAAAGAAGCCTCCCCTTTGCTTATACTTTAGGGAATAAACTATGTCTTAGTTACCTTTAATCTTCAGCCTTAAAATTACATTGCATAGTTCCCCAACCATACACAAATAGTGTTGAATGAATGAAACATTAGTTCAGGGTTAGCAGGATACTAGGGGAGTCACCAAAGTGTGACATATACCTTTCATGTACTTTAGAGCAGCTAAGTGGCCCAGTGGATAGAGAGCTGGGCCCAGAGTCAGGAAGATCTGAGTTCAAAACTACCCTCAAATACTTACTATGGCTGTGTGACCCTGAGCAAGTCACTTAATACTCTGTGTCTCAGTTTCCTTATCTGTAAAATGAGCAGGAGAAGGAAATGGCAAACCACTCCATTATCTTTCCTAAGAAAGCCCCAAATGGGACCATGAAGAGTCACACACAGGGGGGCAGCTAGGTGGCACAGTGGATAGAGCAGCAGCCCTTGGGCCAGGAGTATCTTGCAAAAAAAAAATCTAAAAAAAAAAGAGTCACACACTATCTGAAATGACTGGACTTTCATCTCCTACACTCTAGCTGGGGGCTGAACCCACATGGATTGCCATAAACCAACAAATGGTATCTTGTAACACAGAATGAAGATTTAAGAGTTGTGGGATGCAAGAACCCAGAGGTGAACTACATGGAAGGAGGGAATCTCCTACTTTAAAAACTTCTGGGGGTGAGGGTGGGGGACTGGGGGGGAGGGAAGCCTGAAATTTTAAGAGGATCCTTAAAATATAGGGGGAAGGAAAGGGAAAAAGTGAGAGATTACCAACTCCTCTGGCCCATTTGACCTACAGGTCAGTCTGTACCTAGAATTTTACAGCAAAAAGACCCATGCACCCTGAGTCCAGTTCTGTATTCAGAAGAAGCAGGAGAATCTTAGTTAAATTCTTGTTGGGAAGTGAGAGTAGGAAAATTACAAATTTATTGATTAAAATAGAGAGTGGGACAATATAGATGAAAGGCAGAGTGAAAAGCAAGAGCTTTGGTTAGAGCAGCAAGGAATAGCAGAATGTTAGGGTAGAAGGGGGACATAAAGAACACCCTATCCATTTTATACTCAGGGACACCAAGGCCCAGATAATAAGCGGGGTGATTTATCTATCCACAGAGCACTTACTAGTTACAACTCACTGTAATGAAGGGCCACGGGAGCTATATAAACATGAAAAGGGTGGTTTCTATTCTGAAACTCACCGAGGAGATCTGGACACACATATAACAACAATGGAAGGCAGTATGTCATAGATGTATTAGATAAAGATCAAAAGCTAGGTAAGAATTGAGAGGAAATCAAACGCCCACTACTAATTGGATTAATTGGATAAATTTCCATAGAGGAGAGAATATTTCAGCCGAGCTTTGATGAATGGCTAAAATTTTGATGGTAGAAGGGCAGAGATGGACCAGTTTACTGGTGAAGAAACTGTGTGGAAATGAACATGCTAGGAGTCTGGTTTGCTTTGACCAAGACTTTTCTTTGGGGGGAGTTGTGGCAAAATGCAGGAAGTGAGGATCATGAATGCCTGTATCCCACAGCCAGAGGGAAACCATTAACGTTTTGTTTTGAGTTAAGGCTCCTCAGCAAAGGATTTTGGGTGCAGGTCTGAGTCACAGCACTTCCAAATAACATCCCCAAACATGCTCATCTCCCAGCAGCCCTCACCTCTCATGCTGCTCTCATTACCCAGCTCCATTTCATGCTCCTCTCCACACCCAAAACTTAAGGGAAGCAGCTGCTAGAAGAGAAGGGTTCTCCCCGCTGTGAAATTCCTAGACCTCTACCTCAGTCTCTTCCCTCACCCCAACTCCCTCCCCTTGCTGCTTGGAGCTCAGACTTATGGATCCCATGCCCCCCTTCTCTAAAAGCCAATTTTGGTCTCTCCTGACTCCATTTACCTACTCCTCTCAGTTCCCTTCACCCACGTTGTGTCTATCTGGAATTCTCCCTTTTCATTCCCCTGCCACTCAAGTACCTTCCAGTCCTGCTTCTCTAGGAAAACCCCCCAGATCCACTGGGTGTAGACAGGTGTCACTCACTGTGAGCTGTCTGCCCGCTTCCGTGCGCCCCGCAGGGGCTGCCCACGCAGCGCTGTGTGGGTTTGTGGAAGGGGATAGGATTCCCTGGGCCCCCAAGCCACGACTCTGTTCCCAGGGCCCTTGCCCTGAGGCACAGCCCCTAGGTGGAAGTGTCGGGCTGCCGGGTTCAGGGCTCTTCTCTCCCTCGGGCATCACTTACTCGTCCTTCCCCGGCTCCATCCATTCCGCCGCCGGCTTTAGCTCCCGGATCCCGACTGGCCAGCCCAGCCCCGGGCCAGCGCCGCAAGGCTCGGCCCGAATCCTCCCGCGTCCTCCCTACGCCTCCAGCGCTCGGGTGACATCAGCTCCCAACCGACGCGAGAGCAGCCGGGGCGGGGGGAGGCCAGGGGAGCAGGGACGTGTGTCCAGCTCTCGCCTCTCTCGGCCTCAGAACCACCATCCCGGGGTCCCGGCAGTCCCCTCCTCAAATGCAGCAGCCCCCACCCACAGCGTGCCGCCTACAGTCCAAGCCCCGCCCCACCCCCACGGTGGCCACGCCCTGGAGCTCCACCCCCACCCCCCCAGTTCCTCACTGGCACTCGGTGCCCCGACCCACCCCGAGTAATGGAGGCAGGGGCGTAGGGGCGCCGGTAGCAGTAGACTACTAAGGAGAGAGCCCCAGTCCCCCTCTTATCCTCTCCTCTCCAAGGGAGTTAAGGATCCGTGGGCAAAGTTCTAGCTGTTGGGCACAAGAACTGATCCCGAGGGGGCGGGCCACAGACTAAACAAGATTCTGCCCCAGTCCGGGAAGACCCCTTCCTTCCACCTGGGAAGCTGTCCCTTACCTATAAGAACTTCCAAGTGGGGAAAGGGGGTAGAACAGAGAAGCTCACGGCCAAGCCAGACATGAAGGGGAAAACCAGCTGTGCAATTTGCTTTCCAGCTTCGGACCCTGACATTCCAAGATGACCATATAGACCCTGGTCTCAGTCTCTCATCACAAATGTGGCCAGGCTAGCATCCCATTACCTTGGATCCCCTCTCCCTCCTCACTCCCTGCCCCATTTGTAAGGAGAATTCAGGAATCTTGTTTTTGAATCTATGTCTAGTGCTCCCCCTTCAGACAATGGACTACCTCTTCTAGGCCAAATTCTCAAATGCAGTTCCCCTAGATTTTCCCCAGACTCCTTGATGTCAGTCTCTGCTGACCCCCAGCAGCATCCTGCACTTCAGATCTGATGGCTCCTTTTAGCTTCTAGCACTATTACTTTTGTTTTGTTTCTTGACTCAGGTACTCATTGGGATACCTATCCCTTGTCCTGGCTGCTTCATATGTGATACACCTACTACCTCACATTTCTATGGTACCTTAAGGTTTTTAAAACTTTTCTCACAGTATCCCTGTAAATGTGGGTAACATTATCTCCATTTTTTCAGGGTAGTAGATTGATGCTCAATAATGAGCTCATTTGCTCAAGATCATAAGTGGCTCAAACCCAAGTTTGGTGACATATATGTGTCACTGGGTATAATAACTATTCTTTCTATGCCCCTTTCAAAAGCACATTAAATTCACCTCCAGAATCCATCTTCTTTTACACATTAATTTCACTCACTCTAGATTTCCTGACCAAACTTTGGGCACTTTTCACAAGTCCTTCTCCACATTCCTCCCCTACCTTGGTGGAGATGGAGAGGCAGAAAAAGGGAATTCTAGTCATTCAATATAATTCAATCATCTTAGACCATGCTGGTAAGCATAACTCCCATAGCATAGGGCTGATGTTTGTTCATTTTTTTTTGTTTTGGTAAGGTAATGGGGTTAAGTGACTTGCTCAAGGTCACACAGTGTTTGAGGTCATATTTGAACTCAGGTCCTCCTGACTCCAGGGCCTGTGCTCTATCCACTGCACCACCTAGCTGCCCCCTGTTCTTCATTTTCAAAGAAGATCATGTCATCAGGGGAAATGATGCCATGACAAACACTGAACTGGAGTTAAGGAGGATGCTGTTCTAAGTCACCAGCCTCGGTTTTTCCTCCTGAGCCATCTGGGTCCCGTGGCCCAGTATGAAACAGGGAGAGATGGTCAGCAGTATATGATTTCAAACAATAAGGAAGGACTCGGATATACAGTGGGTAGAGAGAAATTGGCACTTATAGGGCTAGACTGACCCCAAGCCTATTTCTTACTTTGTTTCCCTTTATCTCCATGCCCCATACAACCACTGGCTGTCATGCTTCTGAACACCTCCTATCTCCTCTAACTTTCTCACTGAGTTGCTCTTTCTGGAGGGACTTTCAGAGACTATCTGGCCCTAACCTCCCCTCACCTCCCTGCCCTCATTTTACAGATGAGAAAACTGAGGTCCAAGGAAGTTATTTCCCATTGTCCACTCATGGTGCTGTTTCTTCTCTTAGTCCTCACCCCTCTCCTGGTTTCCAGAAAAGTCACATGTGCAACAAGCAACTTCCAGAATGTGTGGAGGTGTGTGTGTGGGGGGGGGGGGCAGGAGAAAGGACAGTGAACAACACAGAATGTGAGCCACAAAGCATTGGCTGCTCTCAAGATGGCAGTTTGGAGTGGCCACATGAAAGCCACTCTCAAACAGCCTGTAAAATAGACAGTCCTGCAAGGAGACTCCTTCCGCTCTCCAGGCCATCGTCGTCCCCAACCCCATCCCCACCAGACCACAATTCAGAAAGGCTCAGACACAGGCAGAGTAGGCAGTCACCCTGCGGTATGGGGTGTGGGGGGGTGGGGGGTGTTACCTCCAGGCTGAGCGCCATCTGCCGGATGTACAGCATGTTCAGGTCTTCTAGGATGTGCAATCTATTCTGCATCTCTGTGGCCCTCAGTTCTGTCTTGAAGTAACCCCCGATTCCTCTCTTCAACCCCCAAACTCCCTTAGGTTGCCACGACTAACTTTCTCCACAGCTGCAGACACCGCCCCAGGCGGGAGCAAGGATGGAGGGAGGGGAAGGGAAAGGAAGGTGGGAGGGGAGAAGGGAGGGTCTGGAGAACCAGCTGAGGGGGAGGGGGGCTACTGGCAGAGGGGGCCCCTAGGCAGAGTTGAGCATCCAGTTTGGGTCTGATGGCAGCTGTTCTCCCAGCTGTGGAAGAGAAAGGGCCTTTCATTCCCTCCCTGGCCTCCGCCCACATCACTGGCCCAGTGGACAGAGGGCCAATGTGTAAGGAGATGGGGGTGAGGGGTATTATGGGGGGAGGGGGAAGCAGAATGGAGATATTTTGCCCCAGGGGGTGGGGGGTGGGAATGGGAATCAAGGAGCATTTGGCTGCAGGTTTCACATGATTGTTAAGGGTTCCCAAGGAGCAGATGAAGGTTGGGGGTTTCCTATTGGGAAACTGGTTCTGGCCCAGCTTTTTTAGTAGGGAGGATGGAGGTGTGGAGAGAATGAGGCAGCTACAGAGCCCGGGAAGTGGAAACAGCCCATCCACTCCAAATTACCCCTCCCACGATTGCTTGTGCCCCGCCTCGGGCCAGCCCAGTCCAACCCACCCCAGCCTCTCCCCAGTTACCTCACCCTTTTCCAGCAAAGAGAGGGGGCTAGGTGGGCAGGGCCTGAATGCAGCTCTTTCCCCCTTGTACACATAATCCCTTCTCGGGGCCCCTTCCCTTCCAGACAGGAAACCAGCCCCAGTCCCCCGCCAGCTGCAGCTCTTGCCCCCCTCCCACCGGAGCACATAGTGACCCACAAGGTCACAGCAATCCAGGCCCCGCCCCATTATCCTGGGCCAAGCCCAGCCCTTCTCTCTCTGTCCAGTGTCCTCTAGCCTAGGACTGTGTTTCCAAACTGTAGCCTAGCCCAGGCTGGCAGTGGTCTGTATTTCCAGCTCCGCCCTCACATCCATGCCCCACCTCTTGGATCTAAGTTTAGGGTGGCTTCAACTGGGAGGAGGGGAAAGCCTTTGCCTTCCACAACTAAAAAATTCTACCCCAATAAACACCTCAGCAATTCCTAGGCCTAGGGATTCTGACTCCTGGGACTACAGGGTAATGGTGGCGACCCTTGGTGTACAGAAGCTGGGGGTGGCATTTTAGAGTAGTCAGCCCTTCCCTTCCTGGAGGCAGCTGTACCGAGGGAGCAGAGTAGGGGAGGAGAGAGCAATGAATAGGGCCTTTGTTCCCAGGGGAAGAGTTCTAACCGGAATCTCAGCTGGGGAAAGAGGAGGTGGGCAGGTGGAAACCTTTCCAGATCTGGGGGGAGAAGGAAACCAGATACTAGATGGGAAGATTACCTCTTTACTATACTCATCTCTGGTTTCCTTTGTAATTCTATAGTTTCTGTGTTCATTTATAAACATTCCCAGAAGGATATCTATAGGAGTCATCGAAATTCCAAAGGGATCCATAACAAAAAAGTTAAGAACCCCTAACTGGTTAGGAAAACTGAGACCCAAAAAGAGGAAATTAGACCCACTGAATCACACTGATGGCCAAATCTGGTTAAATATAGCTCCTCTAATAACCTGAGTACCATTTCATCCTTACAGAACTGAAGGAAAGGCACTAATACTAGGAGACTGGACACTTCTCTTCCAGAAATCTTTCCCATTCCCACTTTGTCTCTCTGTCTTCTCTCTCTCTCTCTCTCTCTCTCTCTCTCTCTCTCTCTCTCTCTCTCTCTCTCTCACACACACACACACACACACACACACACACACACACACACAGTTTACCAGAAAGACAAGCCACATTCCCCTCCACCCTTAGCAGATTACAAAGAAAGAACTCTTCCAGATTAGTATATCAGATCTGGCTTGGACATGAAAGTTCATCCCTGGTCCAATTCCACTCCATTCATAAGAATGAACCCTTGGAGGGAACCTAACAACTGAAGATGGATAGTTTGGGAGGGGAAGTGCAAAGTGACCGGTCTCCCTTTCTCTTCCATATTGGTCCCTCAACTCCTGGGAAGTAGAAACTGTTTACCTCTCCGTCCCAAGTACCTGCTTCTAGTCAATTCCAATTAAATAAGTCTCTAGACTGGAGGCGGAGAGGGCTCTCTGGGATCAAGGAGGATTCTAAGAACCAGACCTTGTAAGGGAGGTTGTGCTATGGAGAACTGGTTCTAGGTGTCCTAAACATAACTAAAGGGTTGCAGGTGTCTGTGGGCATAGAGCGGATAAGAGGAATCGGCTTCCAGGAAGTTTTAAAGACTTAACTGCGGCCACTAAAGTGGGGGGCTCAACCTGGAGATTTTCTCAGACTGGGCCAGCCCCATCGTACACTATAGAGGCTGAGAAAAGTCGGCGGGGGCAGCAGTTAAGTGTTTTTCTAAGCCAACACCCTAGATTGTGGCACTTGCAAGATCCACCCCTTGCCCCACCCCTTCCAGGAGAAGGGGGGGCGAATCCTAGGAGAGAATCCGAGAGGCAGGGAGGGGTGGGGAGGGTCTCCTACCTCTGGGGTGTCGCAGAAAAGGCTGAGGCGAAAGCGGCCGCGTTTGAATTCCATCTCTAGGGCAGAACCCCGGGCTACAGTGACCCGACTCCGGTGATGCCGGGAAAACATTCTTCGGTCTGTCTTAACACTGGATCGGACCAGACCCTTTCCCTGGTTCTTTCGTCCCGGGGCGCCCTGGCTTTAGGCTCTTTTTGTCCGGTGAGGCTGGTTATTTTTTTCCCTCTGTTTGCGATTACCAAGTCTTGGATGGCTCTAAACTCAGTCCCGGACTTCCTCTCATCTCTGGGCTCCTGTCCTGTCCTGCCTGGCTTTGTCCCGTCCCTTCACGCCCAGCCACGCCTGGCCCGGCCCCCTCACCCACTCTCAAAGCCCGGGAATCTCCCAAACTTCACCCGCCCCTGGCCACGGGAGGGGACACCTAGGACACCAATGAAGAGGAACCCTCACTCCCAAGTTACCTGAAGGAGAGCCCCGCCCCGGAGAGGTCACTTGAGCCCACCCCTCATTAAGAGCCAGTGAGTGAAAGCCGCACCTAATCTGGATTTCCCTCAAGTTTGGAGACTGTGGGTTTGGGGAGGAGAGGGCGGGCGCCTTACCTGAGGTGAGGGCGGAGCCAAAGAAGCTGGTTTGGGGGTGCTGGCTCCACCCTCAATGCTAATTGGCTGGAGGAATCCTGGCCAGAGATGGGCTCTGCCAAGATCCTCAGGGGTCCCCGTTCAGGTACACCCTGGAGAGGGCTCGAGGATTGGAAAACACGGTGAAAATCTGGGAAGCGATGGAAGTGGCTGAAAACTGCCTTGTAGGCGCCGCTGTGGATGTGCCTACGGGTGCGTACAGGTGTCCAGGCAGCACTGAAGAGAATCGCTGCGATGGGAGATACATGTGGGCAGGTGTATGGGCAGGGTGCCTATACATATGTCCTGTGTGCAGAATTTATTAAGCGCCTACTGTGTGCTAAGCACCAGGGATACAAAGAAACGCCAAAACAGCCCCGGCATTCAAGGAGTCGGCGCGGGCGTATACAGTGGGTCTGGCGGAGAATACTAAGCGCCATCGGCACTGATCAGGACTGGTCTCCTCCTTCTTCAGCTGAGAAAACAGGAAGTGCATGTCGGATAAGCGGATCTACGAGCTTTTATCAAGCACCTGATCGGGATCCTTGAACCAGACCGTCGCAAGCCTTGGGGAGATTGGCAGGAAATTTTGTTCAGAGTGCTAGGATGTGAACCAGATAGGTGGCCGGGCCGCTAGATGGCGCACTGGATAGAGCACCGGCCCTAGGGTCAGGAGTACCTGAGTTCAAATCCGACCTCAGACACTTACTAATTCCTTAGCTGTGTGGTCTTGGGCAAGCCACTTAACCCCATTGCCATGCAAAAACCTAAACGAAAAAATAGTACACTTTAAAGATTATATATTAGGGGGCAGCTAGGTGGAGCAGTGGATAGAGTGCCGGCCCTGAGTTCAAATCCAGCCTCAGACACTTACTAATGCCTTAGCTGTGTGGCCTTGGGCAAGTCACTTAACTCCATTGCCTTAAATAAATAAAAAAAATAAATTATATATGGGGCAGCTAGGTGGCGCAGGGCTCTGGTCCCGAAGTCAGCAGGACCCGAGTTCAAATCCGACCTCAGACATTTAATAATGTAGCTGCCACTGCCTTGCAAAATAATAATAATAATAAATAAATAAAAACGATATTTTTCCATATGTGTATCTACATCTACACATATCAATATAAAAGTTTGCCTTCGGAATGAGAGCTCTCCCCCCGAATTGAGCCCCAAAGCTTCCCCCCAAGGTGGGGAATGAAAGGGGGGCGTCCAGCGCGGGGCCGGCCCGCCGCGGAGGGGAACCCGAGTTAGAGCCCCGAGGACGGGCCTTGTTTCTCCGGGGGAAGCATTTGGGCGCCGGGTCGGCCCCGCACAAAGATGGCCGCCGGCCTGGGCACGAGCGGAAGGGGAGTGGATGCACTTCCGGGAGCAGGGCTTCCGCGGGGCGGAAGGGGGTCTTCCGCGCGTGTCTCGGTCCTTCCCGGTCCTTCTCGGCTCCGGCTGCCCATGAGCAAGCTGTGGAGACGCGGAGGCGCCCCCGGGGCCGCGGAGGGGTCGGAGCCCGGTAGGTGGTGCCGGGCGGGCTTCGGGCCCGGGGCAGGGAGCCCGGCTCCGGGGGAGGCCCGGCCGGGAGGGGGTGGGGGGCCCTACGGGCCGGGCCGGGGCCAACCGGCGCGCGATCTCCATGACAACACCCCCCCCCCCCGGACCGGTGCCTCCCCGGTCGTCATGGCACCTCCGCGCCCCGCCCCCCCCAGCTCCCGGGCAGGGCCCCGGCCCCGGGGGCCCCGGCTAAGCGCGCCGCCCCCCGCCCCCCGCAGGAGAAGAGCTGGAGCTGAGCGGCCACGGCCACGGCGGCCACAAGAAGAAGCACAAGAAGCACAAGAAGAAGCACAAGAAGAAGCAGCACCAGGAGGAAGGGCCCGGACCCCCGCTGCCCGGGCCCGGCCCCGGCCCGGCCCCGGCCCAGCTCAAGCTGCGGATCAAGCTGGGGGGCCAGGTCCTGGGCACCAAGAGGTGAGGCGGGGCGCCCGCGGCGGGCCCGGCTCGGGGTCCTTGGCGCCGACCCCCTCCGCAGCTCATGGCCCCCGTGAGGATGCCGGGGTCACCCGGGGGAGCGCCCGAGGCGGGATCTGGAGGGGAGCCGAGCCCCAGGTGGGGCAGCGGGACTGTGGGAGGGGAGGGCCGAGCCGACCGCTCTGACCGCCCCGGGCCGGGGGGGGCCTCCTCCTGCAGCGTGCCCACCTTCACCGTGATCCCCGAAGAGCCCCGGTCGCCCTCGCCCCTCATGGTGGTGGACAATGAAGAGGAGCCCATGGAAGGCGTCCCCATCGAGCAGTACCGAGCCTGGCTGGGTGAGAGCCGGGGTGGGTGGGGGGCGCCGCCGGGGCCGGGCCCCCCCGGGCCACCCCACCTGACGCCGCTTCTCGCCCGCAGACGAAGACAGCAACCTGTCCCCGTCCCCGCTCGGGGAGCTGGCGGGGGGCCTGGGGGGCCGCGAGGACGAGGAGGAGCAGCGCTGGCTGGACGCGCTGGAGAAGGGGGAGCTGGACGACAACGGGGACCTGAAGAAGGAGATCAACGAGCGGCTGCTGACGGCGCGCCAGGTGCGTGCGGGCGGGGGGCGGGCCGGGGCCGGGACTGGGGCCGGGGCCGGAGCAGGAGCAGGGCTGGGGCCGGAGCAGGAGCAGGAGCAGGAGCAGGAGCAGGAGCAGGGCCGGGGCTGGAGCAGGGCTGGGGCCGGGGCAGGGGCAGGAGCAGGAGCAGGGCCAGGGCTGGAGCAGGAGCAGGAGCAGGGGCAGGGGCAGGGGCCGGGGCAGGGGCAGGAGCAGGAGCAGGGCCGGGGCCGGGGCAGGGGCAGGACCGGGGCGGGGCCGGGGCCGTGGCCGGAGCGGGGCTGGGCCGGGGGTCCAGGGCAGGGTCCGGCCCGGCCCGGCCGCCGCCCGCTGACCCCCACCCCGCCCCGCAGAGGGCGCTGCTGCAGAAGGCGCGGAGCCAGCCCCCGCCCATGCTGGCCCTGCCCGCGGCCCCGGGCGCGCCGGCGCTCACGGAGGAGATGCTGCTGAAGCGCGAGGAGCGGGCCCGCAAGCGGCGGCTGCAGGCGGCCCGGCGCGCCGAGGAGCACAAGAACCAGACCATCGAGCGGCTGACCAAGACGGCGGCGCCGGGCCGCGGGGGCCGCGGGGCGGCGCGCGGGGAGCGCCGGGGGGGCCGGGCGGCGGCCGCCGCGCCCATGGTGCGCTACAGCAGCGGCGCCCGCGGCGCCACCCTGTCCTTCCCCGCGGGCGTGCCCGCGCCGGCCCCCGCCTCGCCGCCGCCGCCGCCGCCCGGCCCGCGGCCCCGCTGCTCCGTCCCGGGCTGCCCGCACCCGCGGCGCTACGCCTGCTCCCGCACGGGCCGGGCCCTCTGCAGCCTGCGCTGCTACCGCCTCAACCTGCAGCTGCGGCTGGGCCCGCCCGAGGGCGCCCGCGCCGCCCCGCCGGGGCCCCTGGCGGCCACCTGAGGACTCCGCCCCCTCCCCCCGCCTCCCGCTCGCGCTGCCGAGCGACGCTCCGCCAATCCTTCCGGGCCGCGGCCCCCGAGGCGGCCTCCTCTCGAGGCCCCGGACCCTAATTGGTGGACTCGGCGCCCCCGAGGCGGAGCTGGCGCCTCCCATTGGCCGCCGCCGGCGCCGATCAGAGGCGTCGGGCGATCGCTTCTCGACTCTTTGTCCCCGGGCTCCCGTGTCCGGGCGGATGGCGGCGACGCGTAGGTCTCCGGAAGTGCCTTAAGAGGCTGTTTCCCATTGGCCGAGCCGCCAGGAGCGGGTCCCGATCGGCGGCGGCTGACGCCACGCGCTCGCTGATTGGCCGAGAGGCCGCCAGGCTCGGGAGCCGTGCGTCCGGCGGGCGATGGCGGCGGCGGCGGCGGCGGCGATGGGCCGGGCCGAGACTGCGCCGGCCGCGGCCCGGGAAGCGGCGGAGTGCCGGCCGGCGGAGGTGGCGGCGGCGGAGGGGGCGACCCCCCGCCCGGCCCTGTAGGCGGCAGCATGGAACGGGCCGGTCCCGGGAACGGCAGCCACGGAACTTGGGGGGCCCTCCGGGTGCGGCAGGTATCGGGGAGCCGAGGTCTGAGCGGCGGGCGCCCCGCGCCGTCACCCGCCCCCCCACCCCGTCTGAGGATGGCCGGAAGTGCCCGTTCGTGTGCCCATCGGGGACTGTCGGGGGGTCGCGACGGGGGCGGCTTTGTCATGGGGGGGTGGGGGGGGCGGGAGGCGGAGGGGCGCGGCTGGGGCGGCCCCGGGGACGCGCTCCGATGATTAAAGTTGTCTGCTCCCCCGAGGCGGCGTGGCTCGTGCTGTTCTTGCTCTCGGGCCCGGCCCGGCCCCCCCTGACTCCGCTTCCCCCCCAGCTTAGGGAGCTGTGCCCGGGAGCCAACCACCAGCCCTACGTGTGCGAGAGCGGCCACTGCTGCGGAGAGACCGGCTGCTGCACCTACTACTACGAGCTGTGGTGTGAGTGGCCCCGGGGGTCCGCGGGCCGGTCCCCTCCCAGCACCCCTCCCCCCGGGCCGCCCCGGGCCCGCGCCTGAAACTTGTGGGGCCCCCGGGCCCGCCCCACAGGGTTCTGGCTGCTCTGGACCGTGCTGCTCCTCTTCAGCTGCTGCTGCGCCCTCCGCCACCGCCGGGCCAAGCTCCGCCTGCAGCAGCAGCAGCGCCAGCGGGAGATCAACCTGCTGGCCTACCACGGCGCCCGGCCCGGCCCTGGCCCCGGCCCCGGCCCCGGCCCGGCCCGCTCCGCGCTGGACTCGCGTAAGGCCCGGAGCCGAGGCTTCGGCTGCCCCCGCGCCCCGCCCCTCCTGGCCCGGCCCGGCCCGGCCCGACCCGCCTCTTCCCTTTCAGGCCTCCTCACCTCCTTCAAGCTTCCCGCCTACGAGGACGTCGCTTGCCGCCCCGGAACCCCGCCGCCGCCATACAGCGTGGCCCCCGGACCCCCGTCCCCCAGCTCCAGCGACTGTACCAGCTGCTCCTGTGCCTCCAGCTGCCCCCCCTCCCCACCTGGGCCCGCGGAAGACCCCTCCGGGCCCCACTCCCACGGGGGCCAACGGGAGAGTGGGGCAGGGGTGGCTGCCCAAGGTCAGCCCGGGGATATGGGGGAAGGGGAGAGTCCAGCACCCCCAAACCGGTCCTGCCGTCATCGCAGGCTGACTGGGGATTCGGGAATCGAGCTGTGTCCCGGTACCTGCCACGGTCTGGTCGACCAAGGTCCTGCCAAACTGGGGCCGGCGGGGCCCCTCCCACTGCGGGACAGCGGCGCCCCTGCCGAGCCTGCCCCCTGCGAATTCCCAGTCTCTTCTGAGGGGCCCAGGCCCAGGCAGAGCTGTGCTCTCTGAGGCCCTGGACCAGGGGCCTCTCCTCCCCCAAGTGTCTCAGCCAGAAAGGGGCCAGGTTGGCCCCTGGGGGAAGGGATTCTGGCTGTGGTGGTTACAGATACAGAGAGAGTGGTGGTTGCCCTTCCCATACACATACCCAACACCTCAGGTCTCCTTATTAAAGAGATTTAACTAGCTGGGTGTGAATATGGATTATTTTGAGCCTTGGGCTAAGGGGAGTTTTAGAGGAGAGTCAAAAGCCACAGGAAGACAACTTTTAATTTAGAAAAATAAAACTCTTGACTTCACCACCACCTTCCATCAAGACTACTACTAGACAAAGGTGGGGCAACACCTGAGATGAAGAGCTCCGGAGAGGAGGAGCCAGCGCCCCGCCTCCCTGCGTCGTACGTGGGGCTCTGGCCCCCCCAGCAGCAGCAGAGGGGGCTGAGGGAGTGGTGGGTCAGTCATTTCCTAGCACTGCAGGCCTAGGATGAAGGATTGTGATTTGGGAAAGGCTGGCCAGCGAGTTGGTCCTGAGTTGACTGACATGGGAAGGAATGTTTGTTTGGAGGATAGGAGGGGATCAGTAGTCCTCAGCCATGGCGAGGAGCACGAGGCTGGTCCAGCCCTGGAACGGCCGGCAGCCCATGCCGTGACCATCGCGATCGCTGTACTGTTCCCATAAAAAGCCTGTATCCCGGTACTGGCGCCACACATTGCCCACCAGGTTGGTTCGAAGTTTGGCGTGGAGTTGAGAAGCCTGAGCTCGATGGGGGCCCTCTAGGCGCCCATAGTGATCCAGGGCACCCAGAGCCAGGTAGTTGATATTGAACCACACAGCCCCTCGCCAGTATGGTGGGTCATGCTCTGAATTGCGCTGTCCATAGAGAGAGCTGGAGGCAGCTAAGGATCGCAAACCAAAAGGGCTCCATAAGTGTCTGCTGTCTGCCAGCAGGTCCAGCAGGGGCCCCAGGTGTGGGGACTCAGGGCTCAGTAGTTTGAGGAGCAGGGGAAAGAGGCTGACATACCCCAAGGCATCAACGTACCGTAACTGGGGAGGAGGACGACCTACCACTCTCACCAGCCCCTGTGGACCCCTCGCGAGGCGGACAGCTCCTGTATGATTCCCAAAATCAGCAAACACTCCCAACTCGGGGGCCCAGTGCAACAAATCCAGGCCTTCCTCATCCCTCAATCTGGACGAGAGTTCGGCCAGCTCAGCCTCCGCCTGGGTCTCGCCAAGCTTTTGTGCCAGCCTGGCCAGTACGCTGGCCCCAAAAGCCACCCAGCAGCGCAGGTCCAAATGCCGCTCGTGGGGCGATGGGTGTGAAGCTCGTGGGTAGTCATCCAGGCCTGAGGGCAATGTCTTTGGGTTCAGCAGGCTAGCAGCAGCCTGGTCCCGGCCCCGCCAGCGGTAGGACAGGGGGAGAGGGCCTGCTTGGCTTTGCTGAAGCCAAGTAAACCAGGCCTGGAGGCGAGGAAAAGCTATTCGCAGGAAGTCCAAGTCAGTAGCATCTCCACCGTCCAGCATTCGCATCACAGGCAGCAAGAGGGATGGGGGGTTGGCATGGGCTGCTCTCTGTACCAGGAAAGGTGGGGGCACACGCACCCTGGCCTCCTCTCCCAGGACCTGCTCTCGCCCAATCCAACCGTCGGCATTCAGCAGCCCGAGCCAGTGGCCCAGCACCTCCCGAGTCAAAAGGGGCTCCCAGCGGTGCACCACGAGTTGGTGGAAACCCTCATCCCACAGAAAGCCACGAGGGAAGAAAGATCTCGAGGGGACAGCTGTGAAGAGTGGAGCAGGAGGGAAAAGGGCTGGGGCTGGCTCCTCCTCTGGTCCTTCATCCCCAGGATCTGGTAGCACCAGGCCTTGCCCATAGAAATAGCCAAAGCCCCCCAAAAGCCCACTTAGGGCTGCCCGTCCCAGAGCCTGCTCTCCCGAACTCAGGCCTCGTGCTTCCAGCCCAAAGGTCTCCTCAAATCGGTTGGTGAAGGCCGCGATGTGGGTCTCCAGGGCCCGGGAGAACACCGGTCCAGCCAGACGCCCTCCGGGACGGGATTCCCCCCGCCCCACGCTTCCCGATTCAAAAATCAGCTCGACCTGGAAGGGGGGCTTCAGGGTTAGCTGCTGGACTACGACCTGCCCTTGGACCCCGGGGCCCGACTGGGGACTTTCCCCTTCCCACTGAGGGGATCCAGGCAGGCCCAGGTAGCGCTCTGGAGAACCCCCAGGGGGCCGGTGCTGGAACCACCGGTTTAGCCGGTTCTTCACTGCTTCCGTCAGCAGGTGCAGGCCCGGGCTGGGCATCCAGAGGACGTTGTAGCTGAGGGAAGACGAGAAGGAGTGAGCAGGTGGGGAAGTGGAGAAACAAGGAGGATGGGAAGGGAGGGGTCAGCCAGGGTCCCGGGCAGCTGCCCTTACCTGCCGTGCTTTGAGGCTGCCCCTTGGGCGTCAGTAGGAGGCAGGAGGGTAAGCCGGAAGTCCCCGAGCTCCTCGGTGTGGCCATCGATGCCCTTCAGCTGCCCCCCGGTGCCAGGGTCCGGCGTCACCGCGCCCTGCCCGTCAGTGGCCACGTAGAAGAACAGAGAGAGCAGCGGCGGCCCGGGGCCCCGGAGGCTCTGAGAGGGGAAACCCACGAGTCAAAGCCCGGCCGCGGCAGCGGGGAGGCCCCCCGGGCCCCGGCTCACCTGCGGCTCGGCCGTGACCCTCCAGCTCCAGTCCCCGCCGTGGCTGCCGCCCGGCCGCTTCACGAACTCGGTGGTGAGCAGCAGCGCCCCGTCCTGCAGGCGCTGGCGCCCGAAGCGCAGCCCGTCGTGCAGCTCCCAGCCGTAGGGGCCCACGCCGTCGCCCTGCTCGCACGTGTGGCGCAGCGGCCCGGGCCCGGCCGGGGGGCCCCCCTGCTGCAGCCACATCAGGCCTGGGGGGGGGGGGGTTGGGGTGAGCGCCGGGGCCGCCCCCCGCGTGCCCCCACGTCCCCCGCGTGCCCCCGGGCCCGGGTCCCCCCGCGTCCCCCGGGTCCCCCCGTTACCCGTGACGGGCGCGCGCGGGCTGCGCGTCTTCATGCCGAAGTACAGGTGCGGCCGGTAGGTGCCCCAGAAGAGCGCCGGGGCGGCGGGCGGCAGCGCGGGCGGCGCCGGGTGCGGGGTGACGGCGCGCCGCGCCCGCTGCCAGGCCACGATCCCGCGCCACGACAGCCCCAGCCCCAGCCCCAGCGCCAGCGCCACCCCCAGCGCGGCCAGCGCCGCCGCCCCCGGGCCCCCGCCGCCCCGGCCCCCGGGCCCGCGCCGAGGCCCCGCGCCCGGGCCGCCCCCCGCCCGGCCCTCCCGCCTCCGACCCGCCTTGTCCGCGGCCCGCGGCCCCTCCGCCGGGGGCCCCGCCCGGCGCCTGCGCTCGCCCCGCACCATCCTGGCCCCGGAGCGCCACGCCGGGAGCCGGCAGACCGGAAGTGCGCGGCCCGCGCGAGCGGAAGTGACGGAGCGTCGGCCCGCCCCCCGACGGACGCAGTCAAGAGGCAGAGAGCGCGGAGACTCGCGTTTATTGGCCTCAGCCCCGCCCCTGCGCCCGCCCCCGGCCCTCAGCCCCGGGCCCCGGGGCCGCTCAGCCCTGGTCCCCGGGGGCGCCGCTCCGGCTCTTGGCCTGCACCCGGGAGCCGAAGGCCAGCAGCATCTCCTGCGCCGTGAGGTGGGCGCCGCGCAGGATCAGCCGGTCGCCATCTCCTGGAGAAAGAAAAGCGGGGTCAGGCAGGCGGCTTGGAGGGCCGGGCCGGGCCGGGGCGCGGGGCCGGGACTCGCACCCACCGAACAGCACGTCCACGCAGGGCTCGGAGCCGTCGTGCCTCACGTCCACTTGCACCGCGCAGTTGAGGTTGGAGGCGCGGACCTTCTCGCTGCTCACAGCCTGGAGGAACCGCCTGCGAGCGGGAGAAGCCCGAGTCAGAGGGCCCGGGGGGCGGGGGGGCCGGGGCCCGGGGCGCCCCCTTACCTGGTCGCCTCCGCGTTAGTCTCGAAGGGACAGAAACGAACCAACACTCGCTTAACCGCCTGCAGTCCCAGCCGCGTCCCCGCGGCCCCGGCCATGGCGCCCTCCTTTAGCGCCCCCGACGCAGCAGCATGCTGGGAAGTGTAGTCCGGGGGCGGGGGCGGGGCCGGGGCGCCCACGTGTCCTCGGGACCCGGGGAGGGCGGGCCCGTCCCGCCGGGTCTCCCGTGGGGGGAGGAGCTGCCGCTAGGGGCGCTGCGCCGCGGCGAAGCGCTCTCGGGTTGCACGGCGCCGGCCAGGCCTGCTACCTTGGCACACCTCTGCCTCAATCCGGGCCCGGGCCCGGGCCCTTCCTAGTTGCCCTGGCACCATTGCCCTCCCCTTCATTCGGTCAGGCCTGGAATCGGTCCTACCTTCCTGCTTCCTTCCCACGGCCAGCTTCTCCAGTTCCCTCCACGTCTGGGCAGGGAGGCAGCCACTCTTCCGCCCGGGTCGCCTTTCTTTAAACCTCTGCTCATATTTTTGCAATCTGCCCAAGATCTGCAGGACAAAGTCCAAACTTCAGCCGGGCATCAAACCCTGTCCAGGGCCTGGCCAAACTACCTTTCCCCAGCAACTATCTCACCTCAGTGGCTTGGCTCTGGTCATCCCTGTTTCCAGAAGGTTCTATATACTTAAAAAGCCCAGGTTAAATCCCTTTATCAGTTCAAGTGGAAGCCTTCTCACATTCACTTCTTTTATATGTCATCCGAGGTGCGTTATATCCTTGAGCACTGGAGAATATCTGAACAATAGGGTCCAACTCCCCACTTTACAGATGAGGAAACTGAGGCCCAGAGGGTGAAATAAATTGATGGCTGACCACAGAAAACAAATAGCAATCTAGATTTTTGACCCATGATCTCCAGCTCCTGGGCTTTCAATCTCATCACTATGCTATTGTTGCCCGTGTCCGTTCTTTCTCTTTTGTTGTACGTTCTTTCTCTTTTGTTGTACGTTGTGGGCTATGGACGGGCAGGAAGCCCGTTGGTTTTCTCTTCATCTCCCTGGTACCCTAGTAAGAGATCTCACACAACTAGAACTTAATAAGCATCTCCTGACATGTGAACCCAATACTTTGTCTGTGGCAAGGAGAGAAGACCCAGTTTTGTCAAGTTAGCAAAGAGGGCCTCAGCCCTGAGATGTTCAGGGCAAGGAGCTGGAAGATGGGGACGACCCACATGGCCCAGACTTCCCGGACTCCAGTTTCTTTGATTTGCAGCTCAGACTCCCCATGCTTTGGGTAACAGGATCTCCAACCCCTGTGTCCCTTTGGGTTCCAGGCTCTAGAGAGACTGCTGCAGCCCCAGGGCTCACACTGATTCTGAAAAGTAAGCTCCTCTAGTTACTTTGGTTCCAGAATGGGCTTCAGCTCCTGAGCTCCTCTGGACTTGATTCAGCCTCTGGTGTCAAAGCTTGCTGGGCTCCTTTGGACTGATTCCATGGTCTATCATCAGGGTTCAGGACTAGTTCGAATGCAAAGAAAGCTAGGCAGATACCATCGTGGGGACTGGTGCTGCCGGAGGGCCAGCCAGGCCTGCTGGTTGCCGGCCAGGTAAGCCTCGGGGTTGGGGCCTCCACCTCGAATCGTGCTCAGAAGTTGAGCTGTTTGGACAGGACGTGGGGGAGGTGGTTCTAGGTTCTCTAGGCTGTTGAGGCTGCTACTGGGTAGTTCAGGGGTCTGGATCTTGTTACAGGAACCTAGTGAGATTAGGGATAGGGTGAAGAACAGGTTAGGAGATGTGTGGGAAAGGGAGCTAAGAGACAGCTCAAGAGGTCCCAAAGCCATAGGCTAAGACAGGGGCTGAGACTGGGTCACTATGTGTGATGACAAAGACTTACAGCAACACCAGGACCCTCGGGAGCTTCGGCTGCCTGGCCTCGGCTGCTGCAGCAGACACAACAGGGCCCCGTCCGCCCGCTGGAAGACGCCCAGCGTGAGCAAAGCCTGACGCAGCTCAGGGGTCAGACCCCACTGCTCCTCCTCCAATAGTCCTCGGACCACTGCAAAATCCTGCTTCAGTTGCAGGGCCCCCTGCAGGCTGAGGATAAGAGACAGTCAGACCCCCTCTCACTCCTCCAAGCCCACCTCCCCTCATCCCTGGCCTACCTGAACCGGATCTTCTGAGTGAGAATGTGGTTGAGCCAGGCGTCCAGAAGTGCCGTCAATGCCTGTGTGAGAGGAGGCCCTTGGGCCTGGGGGGACAATCCCTGCACCCCTTGCAGCACAGGCCCCAGAACAGCTCCCACTACCAACTCTGCATAGTCACTGGGAATGCTGGGGAGTTCTGGGGACAAGGGTAGAGTACAAAGTGAAACTCAGGACCCCTTTTATAGAGTGGGGAAGAGAACCACATGGTCTGAAGTGGAGCAGGGAGAAAAGAGCAAGGGGACAAAGGTCAGACAGAGGATAGAAAATGAGGGGGACTTGTCGGCTTATTTTAAGCTGAGGGTGAGAAGAGTGAAGTCTAGACCCCAAGGGAGCAGTTACCAGATCGAAGCTTGAGCCTCCAATGGCGACCCTGGGGCATGTGGAGCTGGAAGCCCTTGGCCGCTTGTCGATGACATTCTCGGGAGAAGAGACACAGAGCCTCCTCAGACAGGACCTGGGAGTGGAAAAGGGTTTGTCCTGGGCTCTGACCACTCTGCTTCCCTTTCTTTGCCCAGTGTCCCTGAGATGAGAAGCTGAGGTGATTCCAAGGTGGAAAGAAGTGCTGACACTCACAGGTCACAATGACCAAGCTGGAAGGGGCATAAAAGGCCTAGCAAAAGATGCCTTTTACAAACCTGTGGCCTCCAGAGTGCCACTTCTTGGAACAACCCCTCCCCAGCGTCCTTCTCCTGGACTATATAGAATAGGGGGTGGGATGGACAGGACAGTGATTTCACTGTGCAGCCAAATGCAGGCAGGGGTCAGACCCTAGGATCATGAAGCCAGAATGTGAATGAGGGCAAACTAGCCAGAACCTTATTTTTAATGTTTCAGTAACTAATAAACAGTGAAATGCTCTAGGTACTGCTTCCCACTATTGAAGTGAAGAAGAGAACAAGCACAGATCAGAGAGTTAGGACACATAAATGTACTGGTGGTAGTTCACACCACCAAGAAGAGGTGACTTCAGACACGGAAAGAAGGCTAGTGTGAACCAAAGTAAAGAACCAGGAGATTGGGGGGGGGGGAAGCTTAAGTGTGAGAGTGTGTGTATTTGGAGGGAAAGTGCACTAATATAAATGAGCAAAACAACTCCATGCAACTATAATTTTGTCAGCTGTCACTAAGTAGACTGTCTTTGGTCAAGATTTCATTTTCTTCCAAGTTGTGTGCCATAAAAGTAGAAGCTGTTCTCAGATGCTGTCACCTCTCAAACCTGTGCATTTCTCCTGGCGTCTCAACTTCCACATGCCTGCACGTTGATCAGATTGCTCCCTGGGGTCTCTCTAAGCTCCTGTCCTTCCCAAGGGTTTCCTACACATTTACCACCTGACCTCCTTCAGGGCTCTGCCTGTCCCCAGTCAACCTCCCCCCTTCTTCCTTGGTTTGTTTCTCCTCTATGTTTTCAATATACAGGTAAAATGGAAGGCTCTGATTTCAGCATTCCAATTCTTCTTTATCTACTCTGATTGCTTCATTCCTCTATGTGGAAAAAAATCCCAACCCTGACTTTTCTCATAAACTCCAATCTGGCCATCTGCAGTGAAATTGAACACACAAAAAAAATACTGGACAGATGAGCAAAAGTCCTGGCACTATCATTCAAAGGCTATAGGAACTTGACAAGGCCCTTCTCGTGTACCTCAGTTTTCCCATCTGTAAAATTATTTCTAGCTCCAAAATTCTTTGATTCTAGTATTATCTCAAATACAGTGTCTTAACTAAGCTTATATTTTCCAAAAACAAATAGCTACCCTCTTGCTTTCTTTAGAAAGAACATTATTTTATCATCCAGCCATCTGCTCTGTACTCAGCACTAATAGGGATATAAGAAACTATAGAGGAGAAACTCATCCACTTAAAAAAGATCTAAAAGAATCCTAACAATTCAGGCAGGCCCATTCCAGTTTCCAATGCTATTGATCCATGGCTGTGTTTTTACAGTTAAATCTCCCTTTTCCTCCCATTGCTTTTTAGTCCTTACCTGGATTCGAGATGTCAGTCTCTGAATTTCCTTTCCCAGTTCTGGGACTGATGCCCCTTCAGAAACCAGGGTTGCCAAGGTCTCTGCCTCACAGAGCAGAAGCTTTGGAAGAAGCACAAAAATTAGTTCAGTCTAGATCTTCAATTCACCTGCTTGTTCAGATTTTAAAATTCCTTTTGCAATCTACCCATTCTCACACCTCAAGTGACTTGCCTTAAGAGATGCTCAAGACTCAAAGACTCCCCACAAATACAAAAAAAACTCCTCTGTCATGCTCTTCCTTCTTTTTTTTCCTTTAATTTACTTAAGGCAATAGGGTTAAGAGTGACTTGTCCAAGGTCACACAGCTAGGCAATTATTAAGTGTCTGAGGTCACATTTGAATTCAGGTCCTCCTGACTCCAGGGCCAATGCTCCATCCACTCTATGCGCCAGACATACTCTTTCAAAAATCACTCCCAATTCCAAGATTTCCTCTTCCCCAGGAAGGTGATGACATAGATAATGACACTCTAACATGTTCAAATCCTCAAAATCAGTTGCACCAGCAATCCTCTCCAAGGCTTCACAAAGATGTTTCCCTTAGTCCTATACACACTACTCCATCCTCCTCAGGTCTTCTACAGAGACCACAGCAGTGCCCTCTCCCCCCTCCTTGCCTTGACAGAAGATACTCACAGGCAGTTCCCTCTGGATCAGCAGCAGAAGGAGTCCTGGGTCCCATGACACCAGATGCTGCTGACATTTGCTGAGAAGCCAAAGTGTGGTAGTCTGAAGAGTGCAAAGCCCAAGGGCTAGGGGTGCTGGCCCTGGCATTAAAAAAGAAAAAGACATAATATCAGACAAGCAGCGCTAAGAGCAGCCGGTCCTTAAGTGCCTGACATCTCAAAAAGCCCCCGAACCCTCGTCCTCACCTGGAGATCGGCAGGAAGCCGAGGCTGGCTCTCGAAGGACGGAGACGAGTGGAGGAAAGAGCCGGCGGAGGAGGTCGGTGGTGTACATGCAGGAGGTGCCATCCCAAGACCCAGGCACGACCCCACGGCCTCCACGAGTGGATCCCAAGGCCTGGCAGAAGCCTAGGAGAGAGGGAGCCGGGGCGGCGTTGGAAGGGGAAGACACCCGCCTGGGACTCCGGGGTGCCACCCGCAGACTCACCTCGGTCCCAGGTCTGGGTCGAGGCCTGTTGCAGCAGACAGTGGCACAGGGCAGTCAGCGCCTCCTCACACACCTGCGGCAGGGAAGCTGTGGGGAGGCAGCGGGGGGGCCGTGGGCACCTGAGCCGCCCCCCTGGGAGCCCCCCCCAGCCGCCGGGGCGCCCGTCCCTCCCGCCGGCCCCTCACCTTGGTCCAGCGCCTGCCTCAGCTCCCGCGCCACCTTCCCGAGGTCCTCCCAGGGGCCTAGCCTGCGGCCCAGGCTCAGCGCACAGGCCGCCCAGAACAGGCTCCAGTACTGGCCCCCCAGCTGCCAGGAGGCCCCCAGCGGCCCCAGCAGGCCCGGCAGCAGCTCCCCCTCTTCCCGGCAGAGCTCGTGGAGCCGGGCGCGCAGCCGGGCCTCCCGCAGGCCCAGCCGGAGCTGCCGGGCGCCCCGGCGGCCCCGCTCCCCGGCCAGCAGCCCCAGCACGCGGCCCGGCGGGAAGGGCCGAGCGGCCCCCGGGCCGCGGCCGGCCGCCAGCGCCAGCACCTGGTGGTAGGCCGGCAGCAGCCGCAGCAGCTCGGCCAGCCGGGGCGCCAGGGCCGGGCCGGCCGCCGCGCGGCCCAGGCCCTTCAGCCGCTCCTCCAGGGCCGCGTCCAGCCTGCGGGCGGCCAGGCCCAGCGGCAGGGCCAGGGGCGGCGCCGGGGCCCCGCGCGGGCCCGGCGGCGGCAGCTCCCGGCGCAGCTCGGCCAGGGCGGCCCAGGGCCGCGGCGCCCGCAGGAAGGCCAGCGCGCTCTGCAGGCCGCGGACGCAGGCCCGGGCCCGCAGCAGCTCCTCGCGCTCCCGCTGCAGCCGCAGCAGCGCCAGGCGCAGCCGCCCCAGCGCCGCGGGCAGGCGGGGCGCGGCCCAGGGCTCGGGGGCCCCCTCGGCGTCCTCCGGCGGCCCCTCCTGCGCCTTGGGGGCCCGGGGCCAGCGCGGCCGGCCTCGCGGGGCCCACGGGCCGCCCGGCTCCAGCTCGCCGTCGCGCCAGCCTGGGACAGCAGAGGCCCGGCCCCGGGCCTCCCCGAGCGCGCCCGCCGGCTCCCCCGGCTCCCCGGGCGCCGGCGTCCTCAGCGGGGGCAGGAAGCCCCCGGGCCGGGCGGGCCGGGCCATGGCGCCGGGGAGCCCGGGGCGGCGGCGGCGGCGGAGGAGGGGGCGGCGGCGGCCTAGTGCCCGGCCCGGGCCCGGCGCCTGTCCCAGGCCCCGCCGCGCCCGCAGCACGGCCCCGCGGCCCGGCCCGGCCGGCCCTCCGGAGGGAGCGGCCCCTGACACCCCATGGGGCAGCACCGGGGCCCGGACAGCACTCGCAGCGGTCTACGCCCCCGGAAGTTGATGAGAGAGGCCCACGTGACGGAGGGAAACTAACCGTCGGCTATCACGTGTTTGGGGTCAGCGCCGACCGCCGGCGCAGGCTCCGCCTCTCCCCGGGAACTCCCTCTGCCAAGAACAAAGATGTCACCCGGGCATTCCGCGGGCCCCCTTCTGCCCCAAACCAAGATGGCCGTCCAGGAGGACCACGACCTCTGCCCTCTGCCTCCTTTTGTCGGGGGCCGCTCTCGTCACGTGCCTCTAATCGGGGGGTGGGGCAGCCCCCAAGTAAGATGGCCGCCCAGGTGCGCCACAGCCGGGGCCCTGGGACGTCCGTGACGCTAGCCGAGGCTGCGCCGGCGCCTGCGTGCCGCGGAGCGAGCGCGGGGTCTGGGCTCGCCCCGCCCAGTCTTGGCCTGGGCTTCGGAGGCGAGCGTTTCCCCGGTTCTGCTTCCGGGGCATCGGAGGCGGGAGATGGCGCCGGTTCGAAAGAGCGATGGGCGCTTGCATCTGGGTGAGGAGGCGGAAAGCGGGGGGAAGGCCCGATCTCGGGGCGCTGCCCCCCCTCCCGGGGACCTCCCTCCCCCGCGCCGGCCTCGCCGTCCCCCCTCCTTTACCCCCGCTTCCGCTTCCGCGCGGTGGGGGCGGGGCCGGGTGGGGGTGGGGCGGGGCCGGGGCGCCGGGGGGCGGCCCCTGAGCGCGCCCCTGTCTCCCCGCAGCCTGCCCCATCCAGGACAAGCCCCCGCCTTGGGATGCCGACCCCAGGTTCTGCCGGGAATTCGGGCCCGAGGACTATGGAGACGAGGTAGCGCCCGCCGGCCCCCGCCGCCTCCGGGACCCCGGGACCCGGGACCCCGGCACCCCGGGATGGGGCCGCCGCCTCTCAGAGCAGCCGCGCGCGGACACCCCGAGGCGAGCCGAAGCTAATTGAGGGGGGCGCTAGGAAGGGCCGGCTCCGCCCGGACAGCCCGGTAGCCAGGGAGGCCGCCCTGCCTGGGGCCCTCAGTTGTTGTGACCCCGGGAGGTGCGGCCGCGGGGACCCCTCCTCGGGAGCCGGGGGTCAGGACAAGCGCAGGTGGCCCCTGCCCGAGCAGGCAGTGCCCGCAGCTAGACAGGCCGAGTGAGCCGGCCGGTGCATAAAAGCGCCCGCGCCCTGAGAAGAAGTCGGGTCCCTGTGGCTGGAGAGGAGACGGAACGGTGGGGTCCGCTGAGCGCCCAGGAATGGGGATCGCCCAGAAAGCTAGGCTTGGTAGCCGGGCGCATGATAGAGATCCAGAAGCGAAGCGGCGAGGGACGAGCCTAATGCCGAAATACAGGGCTCGCCTTGGTCTAGTGAGACTGATGATGGATAAGAGTTGCTAACATCAGGCAGAAAACAAATGTAAAAGTTGAGGTCTTCAGGAATGATGTCCTGGGTACAGGGGTTGTCCCTGATCCTTGGAATCCTTGAGTTCTTTTTTTTTTAAAAAAAAGGGAGCTGATGGAGTGCAAAAAAGTGCTTTTCAGGGTAGAATGGAACAGTGTCCACAAGCGTGGACCTAGGGCTGGGGATTGGAGGCCCCTCTTTCCATTTTTGTTCTGCTTTTGATTCCAAAGGAATCCTGGGGGTCAAGTTGAGGACAGGAGCTTTAGTGGTTTATGTTACTTTACCACCAGGAAGACAAGACCTACTAAAGGACCCTGGGAACAGATGGAATCATTCTTGCCCACTACTCCCTGAACCTGGACCCCAGGATTTGGCACTAAAAACAAAAGTTGTACATCTCTTTTGATTATTCTGTTCACCGTTAACAGACCCTTCGATGCCTCCAAACCCCAAAACCTCCTCTATTTGTCCCTTTAAAGAATTGGAACTGATATTTTGAGATGAGGTGAGAGGAGAATAGTGTCTAGATCCTCAGTAGAGATAATAAAAACCAGCTGCATGTTCATGACTACCATGCTGTATTTTAGCCTACTTGGCCCCCATAGAAGTCTCTATTTCAGGTTGGGTCCCAGATCCTTTGTCCTAGAATCATTCTTATTGAAGTCCTTGGAAAGCAGAACCCGGGTTACTTTAAAATTTGCTTTAATTGTAATGTTGTCATTCAGTGTTTCAGTTGTGTCTGATTCTTGGCAAAGATACTGCGATGGTTTGCCATTTTCCTTCTCCAGTTCATTTTATAGATGAGGAAACTGAAGCAAACAAGGTGAAGTGACTTGCCTGGGGTCAAACATCTAGGAAATGTCTAGGGCTGGGTTATAACTCACTCCACACCAGGGGCTCTCCCTTTGAGTCGCCTAGCAGGTCTTTGTGATAGCTACTATTTCTATAGCTCATCTAAGGTTTTCAAAGAACTTTACAAATATCTCGTTTGATTCTCACAATCTTTCCAAGTGACATGGCCAGATTCACATAGATTGTAAATGTCTTAGATAGGATTTGATTTCTGGTCTTTCCATCCCCTTCCTTGTATTCTCTCCACTGTGTCATCCCTTTGCCTTTTGCCCCATGTCTTATCTCTTGGTCACTTCTGTCTGGATATTTAAAAATATGATTTTGTCTTGGAGCTAGCTTTGACAAAAACGAAGTAGGGAAAGGAGGAAGCTTGTTTAAGCCTTGCTTCTCCCCACTACCCAGAAGCCTCAGGCATTTGTCATATTTGAGGAAACAAACACATACTTAATTGACTTGATCAAGAGTCTCAATCCCTAGGCTCCCAGGAACTACAAATCGTTCTGGAAGCAGAATCCAAGGGCAAGGGAGATTTCCAAACTAGGTTTCAGCACTCTTCTAGTTCCTTCCCAAAAATACATCCTCACCAGAGATTTAGGCCAGGTACGATATACTAATTCTACCTGTAACCCTTGGTGTCATAGTGCCAGCTATTCTGAGAGAAGAATATTTCTTTCTCCCTGCACCCAGTGAGTAAATATTTTGGAAAGTTGAAAAAAATTTTAGAGCATCTTCAGAGTTTCCTTCTCTTCTACTCCTAGTACTTTCCCCAACCCCAGCCTCTGCTTCTCCTTCTAGGACATAGTAGCTTTCCTTCGAAGGCTCATGGCACGTGACCCCCATGGCCGACACCGAATCCGAATGAATGGAAACAGTGGTCGACTACAGCTGTGGCATTACGGTGAGTGGGTCCCAGGGAGCATGTGGCAGGAACTGGGACACGAGCAGGGATATTAATGGGACACAGTCTTAGGGAGATAGGAAAGACTGGAAACCTCTGTAATTATCTCACTCTTGTCCTTATTTCCTTCTTTACAGACCCCAGCCTGGATGATTTCTATGATGATGAGGATGAGGAAGAAGGGGAAGGGGAAGGGGAAGGGGCCAGGGGTAGGAGTAAGAGTCAGAATACCCTCTGTGGTTTCCGAAAGTCCCTTTTATGCCAATCTTCCAGAACTTGGTCCAGCCCCAGCCCCAGCCCCCCACCCAGGCCTTGGTCCAGCCCCAGTCCCCCACGATCAGCCTTCTCTCGTGGCCGTCCTCCTAGCCCTCTTGGCCCATCCCTTCTCCAACTGGAAATGCCCCAGAAATTGCTGGTGACTGAGGAGGTGAGAACCCTAGACTGAAAGCCTTTTCCCATATTACCACTTTTTGCCTGCCTACCCTAATAGTCTAGATCCTGTATCCTTCCCATGCTATTCTTCCTTGTACTCCTTTCTTTCCTACTAGGAAGCTGACCGATTGGCAGAGGAGCTTGTAGCAGAGGAGGAACGAGCAAAGCGACGAGCAGAAAAGAAACGGCTAAAAAAGAAGGTGGCTGGGAGGGGGACCCTTTGAAGAGATGGGGTGGCGGTAAGGGTGGGGGAGTCAAGGAAGGGCCCAATGCCCTCCAGTAAGACTTCATGATTTGGGGGGAGAATAACCATGGGGGACTACTTGAAGAGGAGACCCTCATCTGGTGGGTGAATTGCAGCGGCAGAAGGAGCGGAAACGTCAGGAACGAATGGAACAGGAGAGTGGGGGGGGCAAGGTGAGTGTGGGGCCTGGTGGAAGGACAGGATGAATACTTGGGAAAATGGGTCTAAAAAGATAGGCTGGATGAGGAGGAACACAGGTTGCATGTGAGGTGGAAAGGGGGGATATGAGGTCAGTGTGGGGGCCAGAAGGAACAAGGTGAGTTTTGAGGGGCAGGGATTTCAAAGTAATTGACCTGGGGGATGGCTTATAGGGACACTCTTTCTGTTGGACATCTCTAACCAGATTGTGGAAGGGGCTACAGCGGCGGCAGCGACAGGTCCAACAGCAGGGGCGAGCATCCTTACCTCCAGCCCCCAGAGCCCCAGTCAGGGAAGCAGCAATGAGGAAGTGAGAACTCTTTCCTTCCTTCTCTCTGATCCTGTCAAGATCTCCCTTCCATTTCCCTAGAACTTCCCCATACAGGTTAGCCCTACTCTGACAAGGACCAATTTCTTCCTTACTTATAGGAAGAATTGGATTTGTCAAGCACCTTTGTGTCTCAAGCCCGGCGCAAGGTTGGTGACAGACCTCCCAATCCTCGGAGAGAGAAAGGGTTGAGCCCTGAACCCCCCAACTGGAACCGCCAGAGCCCAAGCCCAAGCCAGAGTCCGAGCCCGAGCCCAAGCCAGAGCCAGAGCCAGAGCCAGAGCCCGAGCCCGAGCCCACAGGAAGGGAGCCGGAGTCAGAGTCCTCAGCCAGAGGTGAGGTCCTAGTGAGACCTAGAATAGGTTAGCAAGGGGCCTGGGGAGGTAGGGTAAATATACAGATTAGACTCTGTAGAATAGGGAGAAGGCTGTTTACTGAGAGCTCCCTTTTCTCCCCTCCTCCTCATTTCACCCCATCCCAGTACCTTCTGCCACTATTCCCTTCACCAATCTCCCCTGCAGCAGGCCGTTCTTGCCTTGGCAAAACCACTCTACATGCCCAAGGGATCCCACTCCATTCCACCTTCTCCAGCAGATTTTCCCCTCTTTCATTTATCTTCAATTTTTCCTTGTTTACTGGCTGCTTCCCTGTTGCCTACAAACATGCCCATGTCTCCCTCATCTTCAAAAACCTTTACTTGCTCCATCCATCCCTGCTAGCTACCATCTCATAATCTCTCCTCCCTTTGGTGGCTAACCTCTTTGAGAAGGTCATATCTACAATAGCTTCCTTCACTTCCCTTACTCTCACACATTCTTCTTAACTCTCAGCAGTCTGACTTCCAACCTCACCATTCAACTAAATTTGCTCTCTCCAAAGTTATTAATGATCTCTTAATTGCCAAATCTAATGGCCTTTTCTCAATTCTCATCCATCTTGACCTTGGCCTTTGACATCTTCTCCTTGATACTCTCTTCTCTCTAGGTTTTCGAGACACTACTCTCTCCTGGTCCTCCTCCTAACTATTTGACCGCTCCTTCTCAGTCTCCTTTGCTGGATCTTCATCCAGGTCATGCCAGCTAACAGTGGGGATCCCCCAAGGCTCTATCCTGGGCTCTCTTCTCTTCTTCCTCCTCTATACTGTTTCACTTGGTGATCTCATCAACTCCCATGGATTCAGTTGTCATCTCTGTGCTAACGATTCTACTTATCCAGCCCTAACCTCTCTGCCGGCCTCCAATCTTGTATCTCCAACTACCTGTGGGACATCTTGAAGTGGATGTCCTGTAGACATCTTGAACTCAACAAGTCCAAAACTGAGTTCAGTTATTTCCCCAAATGTTTCCTTCTTCCACATTTCCCTATTACTGCTGAGGGCACCCCCATCCTCCCAGTGACCCAGATTCACACCCTGGGTGTTCTCCTTAACTCCTCATTCTCTGTCTCAACCCCTTACCCCTCCCAAATCTAATCTGTTGCCAGGGTTGATCAGTTTTACATCTCTCCAACTGTACCCCCTTCTCTCCTCTGATATGGCCCTGCCCTGGCCCAGCCTCTCATTACCTCACCCCTGGACCAGTGCACCTGCCTGCTAGTTGTTCTCTCCCTACTTCATTCTGTCCCCTCCCTAGCTGTCCAAGTGATCTTCCTAAAGGAAAGGTATGATCGTGGCATCTCATTATTCAGTGGATGCCAGTGGCTCCCAGTCACCTCCAGGATCAAATAGGAAATCCTTGTTTTGCATTCAAAGCTATTCATAACCTCTCCCCATCCCCCTTTCCAGTGTTCTTAGA
This sequence comes from Macrotis lagotis, assembly GCF_037893015.1. Classification (NCBI taxonomy): domain Eukaryota; kingdom Metazoa; phylum Chordata; class Mammalia; order Peramelemorphia; family Peramelidae; genus Macrotis; species Macrotis lagotis. The sequence goes on along the minus strand of NC_133660.1, from coordinate 227,499,382 downwards.
CCTTGTCCTACCCCCACCCTCACCACACCCACTGTGCCATCCAGGGATGGCTGGTCCTCGATCAAAGCACTCTATGTCTTCCAGGAACTTTCACTATGATCTTCTGTGCCTGGAGTGTTCTCCCTCTGCATTTCTGCCTCCTGACTTCCTTCATATCCAAACAAGAACCTCCCCCTTCCCCTCCCTTCCCCTCAGGAAGCCTGGCCCACCCCCATCCCTTGACTCTAGTGCCTTCCCTCTGTTGATTATGTTGATTATGTCCAGTATTCCTGTCTCAAGCTTGTTTGTACAGCATGGTCTGCGTGTTGTCTTCCCCCTTTAGACTGTAAGCTCCTTGAGGGCAGGGCCTGGCTTTTACCTCTTTGTATCCCTAGCGCTTAGCACATAGTAGGCGCTTAATAAATGTTTATTGACTGACTGACTGGGACTGAAGATCCGGTGCAGCCAGCTGCTCCAGTTACTATCTCCATCTCTAGGCACTCCCTGGATTACAGGCAGCTGCCTTAAGGCAGAGCCAAGAGTTCGCAGGTAAGCCTCTCCCCCTTCCCCCCCCAACATGACACCGTAGCCACCTAGTCCCTGCTGGCAGGGAGGTTCTGCCCTGTAGGGGACCCAGTGTCTGTAGTTCTCCCACTTGGTTGAGGGAGCTGTAAGATCATGACCATGGTACCAGAGCAGCCGAGGCCCAGAAGATGGACAAAGGGAGTAAGTGGCCAAGCTAAAATTTGAAACCCTAAATCCAAATCCATCACATTTCCTATTATTTCATGAAGCCTCTGTGCCATCCCTGTTCTTAGGGATTCCTTCCTCTGAAAAAGGAACTCCTAATCAGCTGGGAAAAATATGAATGCTATCCCGGGGGTACTCCTGCTCAGCTCAGGAAGCCCTTCTCCCGGCTGAGCCCTGCTCTCCTTCCATAGAGCTGGGTGTAGCTGCAGCCTGGAGGGGCTTGTATCAGGAAGCTGTGCTCCTCTTCACAAAGGCTATAAAGCTCAACCCTCGAGATTACAGGTGGGCAGGAACCACGGCAGAGTGTGGGGTGGTCTGGGCTGGAGAAGCTGGAGTTGGGGGAGAATGACTTAGGGGGCAGCCTGACCTCCGGTTTCCTGTGTGTCACTTACAGACTCTTTGGGAATCGGTCGTTCTGCCATGAGCGCCTGGGCCAGCCTGGCTGGGCCCTAGGTGATGCAAGAGTTGCTCTCAACCTTCGACCACAATGGCCCCGGGGCCTGTTCCAGTTGGGCAAGGCTTTGGTGGGGTTGCAGGTATGGGGGACAAGGAAGAGCAGAAGGGCAGGAGGGAAGGGAGTTTGGGTTTATGATTAGATAAGTGATTAACTTGACTGACATAGACTCCCTTTCTCACTCCTCACAGAGGTTCAGGGAAGCAGCTGATGTATTCCGAGAGACTTTGGCTATGGATAAATCCCAACCAGATGCTGTCCATGAACTCCAACAGTGCCTCCTCCAGCTCACTCTGGTGAGGACCCTAGCTGAGGGACCATATCAAGCAGAGCCTTCCTCTAAGCCCAGCCTTTCTTTCCAACCCACCCACTCCCTATCTGACCCTAGGGCAACCTGAAAGGGATGGTGTAGGGGGGAAGTCCAGACTGGCTGCACAGAGCCAGAACCCACTTTGTACATTATTTCCTTCCTCCCTACAAACTGAGTCTGAGGGAAGGAAAATAGAAAGGTTAAAAACTGACAGGTTCTAAGGAAGTAGACCTGGTTGGGGTTGTTACTAGCTGTGTGACCCTGGACAACACTTCACCCTGTTTGCCTCAGTTTCCTGTTGGGGTTGTGGTAAATGGTCTAGATCAGGGTTTTCCAAAAACATCTAATCCTCATCTGACGGTGGAATATTTTATTGGATTGGGGAGTGGTATGGAGAGGGCGTTGGAAGACTTGTGGGGAGTCAGGAAATGGAGTAGTGATGGGGAAATTCTCCTCTCAGCAGGAGCGTCAAGGGAGAATCCATGGTGCAGCTTTGAAACCCAGGACCCCACAGCAGCTTCCCTACTCTCAGGCTGGGGCCCAAGGGTTGCTCCCCCTCAGTCATTCTGTTGCATTATCCCCTCGGATCCAAGGCCTCCTACCTTCCCCACGGCTCCCCTCTGCTCCCTGGCCTATCACCCAGGCTCCGAGTGGTAGCTTCTTGTACTCCCAGCTTCAGGATTTCACCAAGGCGAGGGGCATCCTAGGACAGCCACCTCCATCCAGGTGAGAACCTACCTGTCTTATCTGTGTGTCTGCCTGTCCACAGAGGGGGTCTCTTTCCATCCCTGTTGACCAGCCTGTAGTGTCTGCTCCCCACGTCCCATGGTAGGAGGGATATGGCAGTTCACTGTACATCTAAGAAGATAGATGACTCATTGCTTTTCTTCTCCAAGATGGAGATCTAATGCCCATAGTCAGCCCTGCTCATAAATTCTAGCACATGCAACTGGCTATCTCAGAACTCACTTTGATAGGGACAATTGCTAGGTTCTGAGTAGCACAAATGGAAACACCATAATCAGGTCATCTGTTCAGAGGTGCTATTAAGCCACTAGAGGCTGGCTTAGACTGGATTCTCAGTTTATTTCAGAGTCCACTTTCTCCCCCTATCCTTTTGCTTGGAGATGGCCATTAACTTCTCTTAGGCCCAGGCCAGATGCTTTGTTCTGTAGCCATTGGCTTTTGCCCTCCAGATGCTTCTCCTGAAAGCCCTGATTCTGGAGGGAAAGGACCCTCTCCTCTTTCATGTCTAGAAAGCCTTTCCTAGACTTGGGCTAAGGATCACTCCTTCCTTTTCTGGACAGATGATCCAACAGTGATCTTCTGCAACCTAAGAAGCCATCCCTATTCCTCCCCAGGTTGTCATGAGCTTTTAACTTTGAACTGGAATCTGCAAGATGTAGCTTAGAAGCTCTATTTGTTGGGGCGGCTAGGTGGCGCAGTGGATAAAGCACTGGCCCTGGAGTCAGGAGTACCTGGGTTCAAATCCCATCTCAGACACTTAATAATTACCTAGCTGTGTGGCCTTGGGCAAGCCACTTAACCCCATTTGCCTTGCAAAAAAAAAACTTAAAAAAAGTCCTATTTGTGGCTCTTCCCCTGTTTTGTGTGTTGAGTCGTTTCAATTGGGTCCAACTCTTTGGTGACCCTATTTGGGGTGTTTTTGGCAAAGATACTGCAGTAGTTTGCCCTTCCCTATTCTAATTTATTTTAGAAATGAAGAAACTGAGGCAAACAGGGTGAAGTGTTGCCCAGGGTCACAGAGCTAGTAAGTATTGAGGCCAGACTTTAATTAGGTTTTTCTGACTCCAGACCTGGCTCTCTATTCACCTAACTGCTCCTGTTTACTTGGGGGCTCATATTTGTAATTAAGGTTCTTGGATCCAAACTTCTTATTTTACTGAATGAACAGAGTGAAAGGTAGTAGAGGGGAAATCCCTTTAAGGTTAACATCTAGACTACCTTTCCTTAGGGTCTGGTGCCCATCATGAGCACTCTCTTCCCTCCCCCCTTCCCTGCCCTGAGACACTGCTCAGAAGATTACCTCCTCCTGTAGCTTGTAGCTTCTTTTCCCTCCACTATCCAGGAAAACATTAGTTCAGGTTGTCCTGAGTTGTTCCTAACAGGTTTTGCTGAGAGAGAGAGAGAGAGAGAGAGGAAGAGAGAGAGAAAAGAAAGAAGAGATAACAGTTTCTTTCTAACTGAGGGCCATTGATCCTAGCTCTCTCCTTTGGAGCTCTCCCCACAAAATAGGTCTACCTTTTTCATACAACATATTCTTCTGTAGGCTGACTCTTCTCAGTTCCTTCATGTACATAGCTTCTGTTCAATCCCTTCACTCCCTTCTTCTGGACCTACTTCAGTTTTTCAACGTCTTTAAAATGTGGCACATAGATTTGAACTCAGTGCTTTAGATATGGTCTTACTAGGTTGGAATATCTTCCTATTACCTGTGTTAATATTTTGAAGCCTCATATGGCTACTTCACATAGAGGGTATATTCCACTCAAAATTGCAGAGCTTTTTCATATGAACCAACCTTTTTGCATGTTAGTTCTGCCATCCACTGTGTCAATTAGCCTTCCCAACTTCATGAAGCCTGCAAATTCAGTTTGTCCCCCATGCCTTCATCCAAGCTGTTGATACTCTTTGGGTCTGGTTCTTCAGCTTCTAATACCCCAACCCTTCCGTCATCCAGCACATTATCATGAGATTTTGTTAAATACTTTGCTTAGGTATATGGTATCTGGCATTCCCCTGATCTATCCAGCCCAGTAATCCTGTCAATAAAAGGAAATAAGGTTAGTTTGGCATGAGCTATTCTTGATGAACCTGTGCTGCGCCCCAGCAATCCCTGCTTTTTCTGAGTGCCTACAAACCATCTTCTTTCATTCATAATTGATCCTAGAATTTTGCTGGAGATCATTGTGAATTAAAAGACAAGCTCCCATTTCGGAACTCCTTCAAACTCACAAAAGACTATTCCTAATAAACCACAATGGCTTCCAGATGAGGTTTCCTCAGAAACATTAAATAATGTGATTGCAGTTATTAAGTGGAAGAGCCTTGGAGCTCCCCATCTGAACACAAGATCTTTAAATGTACCTTGAGCTGCCATTTGCATAAATGCTGTGAAGAGCTGGGTTTGCCCTCAGGGCCCTGCTGTGCACCCCCTGGAGAGGGAGGTCTGCCTGTTCTGCTGCCTCTTTTTTGGGGGGAGGGGTCATTTCCTGGGTGTTAGGTGGTCACTTGGGGAGGGATGGGGAAATTATTGAGCCTGCAAATTGTAACCCTTCCTTCCTTGCCTGTACTCTACCAGATTTGGTCCCCGACCATTTGTCCTGCCGGTCCCAGTTCCAGTTCCATTACCTTCAGTTCAGCACCTTCAATTGCCAAAAACCTGGTGAGGCAATTCCCTCCCCCTAAAGTTCCTAGGTCTCCTCAGCCCTCAGCTCCCTTGGATTTTTGTAGGTTTCCCCTACTCACATATGCACAAATAAACAAAAAATTTTCTCCTCCCCTCCAGCAACTATGTACCATATTGGCCCCTCTCAGTAGCTGATTTCTTCCTGATATTTTCCCACTACCTTTCCAGCTTTGGCCCTTCCCTTTAACATCCTTCCTTCCTCACAGGAGCTTCTAGCAAAGCCTCAAGGTCAGTGCAGCATGTTTGACCTTCGTAAGGGCCCCATTTGGGACCCTGAAGATGACTGCTGTTGCTGGGGACTTTTGTGTCCTAAGGTTCTGGGTCAGGGTTCATCTCCAGCCTGATGCCTGGTGTCTGATTGAAGGTACTCTTAATGGCCAGGTTTGGCTACTGATGGATGAGGCAGGGCTTTGTGTGCTGGTCCCCTTTGCATTCCAAGTCCAGGAACTGAGCTCAATAAAATGTTCTCAGCCTCAAACATCTTCTGTCCTTTTCTTTTTTGATACATCCAGCTTATCCCTTTTACCCTTAGGTACCTGTCAGAGCCAGGAACACTTCCTGAAGGTATTAGCTTGGAAATATCTGAACTGGGGACTGGGGGTGGTAGAGTCTTGTTCTCCTGAACAAAGGAAGAGAGCTGGTTGGTTGGGGGTACAGGCCCAAAGCCAGCTATCACTCCTGAAGTTGATTCCACTTCCTGACCCCCCACAATGCCATGAGACTAATCATCTGGGTTTAGGGACCTAGGAATCCTCTCTGACTCCTCCCTCTTCCTGACTCCCCAAGCTGGAAGATGTAATCAGTCACCAAATTTTGTCCTTTCCTCCCTTAACAGTGTCCCTGCTCTGCCCAACACCCCCCCCCCCCCATTTAGTTCCTCTTAGTTGTCTCCTTGTAGGTTTTCTGACTTCCAGGCTTTTCTTCACTACCCAATACAAGATTATAGCCCTCTCCTGTTTAAAATCCTCTGTTGGTTCCATTGCCCCCATTCAGCCTGGGATTCAAGACCCTACTACACCTGACCTACCAAATCTTGGTTCCCTAAAAGAGCCCTTAAGTCCAAAAGGTTTAGTTGTCCCTGACAGGCTAGACTTAATTTCTGCACATTTGCAGCACGTTGTGAGGCCCCTACTTGAGAAAGCCCTTCTTTCCACCTTATGGAAACCCTCTCATCCCATAAACAGTCCAGTTTAAATTCGCCTCTTTCAGGCCACTGGGGCCAGCTCTGATGTCTTTCTCTACTTCTGGTGCCCCACCCTATATGAACCATCACTGAGGGAACCTGGGGGTGGGGTGAAGTCTTAACTCCCTCATTTTTAGGAAAAAGGCCTAGAGGGGTGAAATGATTGGGAGCCACGGTGGTCCGCCTTTGAGTCCTGTGCCTCAACTAGATGAGACGGTGCGCTCCGGGACTAGAACCCACAGATTTTACCCCAAATCCTCCATTTTTAGGAATTGGGCCCGGGCAGAGTATAAGGTGTTGCTGGGGAGGGGTTGGGGGGCTGCGCGGTGTGCGGTGCACGTTTGAGGCGGGGAAGGAGGGGAGCCCCCGGCAGCCCCTCCCCCCGCGGGGCGGGACGGGTAATTAATGCGGAGTTAAAAGAATGAAACTCGGCCGCGGCCCCAGGTCACCCGGGAAATTACCGGAGTGGGGAGGGGAGGGGGCCTCGTGGGGAGACCTTCCCGAGTCCACCCCCTGCGCGCGCGCCTGCACGCACACGCGCTCACACACACACACAGGAACGCACTGACACGCGCGCGCGCCCACGGAGCCGGTGGGCTCTCCAAAAGAGCCTCTGAAATCCATGGTGTTCCCGCGCTGCCCTATGTGACTGGTGTGGGGCGTTCAGCGGCGTGGGTGTTACTGTGGGTGATGTGCGCCGCGTGTGCGTGTGTGTGCGCGCACACTGTGCGGCCTGTGTTGCTGCCTTCCTGCAGAGTTCACTTTCACGAGACCCCCCCGCGCGCGCACACACACACACACACACACACGCGCGCGAGGCTGGTCCGTGGAGGCCGCCGCGCGGCCCGCTGTGTCCTCCGCACGCACGACGGCCTGCGCGCCTCTTGCCCAGTGGGGTGCGAGGTGCCCTGTCTTCCTGTACTACTGGATCCTTTTGCTCCTTCCTCAGTCCGCTCCTAACGGTTTCCACGCATCCCACGCGTCTCTCTGGGTCAAGGTCATCATTAACAAGCTCGGGGTGAGGCGGATGGGGTGGGGGCAGGGGGAGGTGTTCCTAGGTCTGCAGGGTGCAACGTCTGTTCGGACCCTCTAGGGTGCAAGAGGAGAGCAATGTGGGAGTGGGGAATAGCCGCCCCCCCATTTCAGGTCTGCAGTCAGGGAGCACCCCGAGCTTCCCCCGCTCCCACCCTCTCCCTAGCAGCAGGGAAAAAGCGAAATGCCCCCTTCGGATCCTCTTTATTCACCGTGACGGCCGGGCAGGGCGTGGAGGTGGGCAAGCAAACCGCCGCATATCTAGAGCAGGCCCAGGGGAGCCGCGGACCCGATTCGCTTTCCATCCCACGATGGAGCAGCCTCCGGGCAGAGGCCGGAACCGAGACTGGGACCTCATCGGGATTTAACTCTAGAAAACCAAAGGGGCTTAAAAGGAAGGGGGGGCAGGATAGGTGAGGTCTCTCTGGGCCAGAGGGCAGAAGGAGGGAGTCGGGTGAGAGGTGGAGTCTGGCGCCAGAGGGATTCCTCCTTCTAGAAGAATGGGGATCGGGGACCGGAGCAGGCTGTCTAGGACTAGCTCAGACAAAACGAGGGCGAATGGACAATGCAGGCCGGGGAAGCGGCAATACTAGCCGAGACTCCCAGGTTTTCAAAAAACAAAGTGAGAAACCTGGGATATCCCAGAAGCACATGGGGGGGGGGGCATCCATAGATGCGTCTAGGGCCTCTAAGTAAGTCCCTGGGACTAGAAAAAGGGAAAGTAGGGAAACTTGTCTAGCGACTGAGAGCCAGGGACAACGGGCAATGGTGGGATGTAACATGCAGGAGTCATGCTCACCCCCCCCCCCTTAACACCACAATAAGAATAAATGCAGAGGGGAGGGTGATCCGATAATCTGGGACAGAAAGATCCCAGAGAACGGGAGGATTGTATGGTGCAGAGGTTGGAGGAAAGTGCCCTTTAGGCCCAATGGGTCCAATCTCCCATGATCTCCGGACACTATAGGGCAAAGGAGGAGAGCACTTTGGGGGTCAGGTCAATACCACAAAGCTGAGTTGGAGCAGAAGTAATGGGGAACAGCCACTTCCCCATTTCAGGTCTACAATCAGTAAATACCCAGAGACATCCCAGGGCACAAGCTGCCAGTGTCTGGCCTGCTCCCATCCTCTCGCTTGCAGGAGGGGAAAAAGCGTCAGAGTGGCAGAACAATGGGGTGGAGGGACAATGAATGGAAGGAGACAGATGTGGGAACAAGTCAGAAAATTGGGCCATAGAAGTCCATCAGGGACCTGGACCCTCTGAACTGGCCCCTTGAGTAAACTTGGGTGGAGGATAGAGTGCGCCCCCAGGGCCGGGCTTTTTGTTCAGTCGTCCACCTGGATCTCCTCATCCGAAAGCTCTGGTCCGGGGTCAGGCCTGGGTCCCCGGTAGGCCGGAGGGTTGGAGCTAGATTCCGGCAGAGAGAGGCTCAGCCGGCGGAGAGCCGCAGGCGGCAGGGAACGCAAGGAGGCCACGTCTGCCTTCATCTCCTCCACGTCCCTCTTGAGCTTGGCCCGCCGGTTTTGGAACCAAGTGATGACTTGGGCATTGGCCAGGCCCAGCCGAGCTGCTAGTCCATCCCGCTCCGCTGGAGCCAGGTACTTCTGGAAGACAAAGCACCTCTCCAGCTCCAGCACCTGCTGGGCGGTGAATGCAGTCCGAGACTTCCGCCGCCTTCGGGTCACAGGCCTGGGGCTCAGAGGGCTCAGTGCCACCCGACCTGCAGGAACAGGGAGAACCAGGTATGACCAAACCTAGGCGTGGATCTCCTCGACAGCAGGCGGGCTGATCTTGCCGCAGGATTTGGATCCTTGGAGTGGACTGCGATCTCCACAACAGAGTTGTGGCTCAGGGTTCGGGGGGTGGGGGGGATTCTCTAGATCCCCTGGGGTGGCCAGACTTAAAGCCTGGGAAACCAGAGGTGATCTGTGAATTCCCTATGGGAGAGCCCATCAAAGTCAGAGCTTAGGGCAAAAGGATCACTCAAGGGTCCTTTGGGCTGAGCATTTGGGATAAGTGACTCAAAGGCTCAGGAAGTAGGTTGTAAGCAGCCTCAGGAGCCAGCAGGTTCAGGGCAGGAGCTGCCCTTCCTCCATTTCCTCCCTGCTCTGGGCCGGGGAGAAGAGGGTGTAGTGAATTCACAGGGAAGACTTGTTGATGGTTTGATTGATTGGGGTGTCTGGGATGACTGAGACAGAGGTCAGGGGGTGTAAGGTGGAGAAGAACTGAGGGCAGGCTTAGGGCGGGAAGGCACAAAGAGGTAGAGAGGAAGGCAATTAAGAGGACTGGGAAAAGGGGGCAGGGTACTGGAGGCACGGAAGGCTGTGGAAAGGAAAGAAGTTTATTCAGGTAAAGAAATGCGGGAGAGGCAGAGGTCATGGGATTGATCTGAGCTTCAACAGCCGCCAGGTGAGTGAAAAAGGAGAGACCAAGGACCTACCCCTATGACCACCCCCATCCTTAGGGCTCTTTTCCTGGGATCTTGGGGCCTCTCCCGGGGCCCCTCACTGTCCCAGTGGCTTGCCTCACACCTTCCCTGTGCCCCTCCTCCACCTCCGGATAGCCAAACGGGCCGCTGCAGGGGCTGGAGCCTTGGAGACACAAACACAGCAGGGGTGGGATGAGCTTGAAGCCTCTGAACCCTCCAAGCCTGGGAAGAGGCGAAGGCCGTTTCCGAACTGGGTTGAAGTTCTTGCTACCTCTTTCTTCCTCGTCTGTCTGTTTCTGTCCCTTTGTCTTTCTCTATCATCTCTGCGCAATGTATAGATAGGGTAACAGCAGCAGTCAATCCTGGGTCCCAACATCTGATTACCCTCCCTTGGGGCATTGTGGTTGCCGTTGTGTGGTTGTGTGTGTGTGTGTGTGTGTGTGTGTGTGTGTGTGTGTGTGGCGCGCATGTGAGTGTATGGGCCCCAGCGCGTTCTCCAAGGGTCCGGACAGCCTACAGAAGCGCAGTCCGCTCGCACTCTGGGCGGACAGAGACCTCGCGCGGCCCGAGCGTGGAAAGAATAAGATCTGACTTTATCCTGGACAGATCCCGGAAACACAAGGGAGAGAGGAAAGAGCGGTCGAGGGCAGAAGCCTGGGCGACTCGAGCTAACCTACGTCCCAACCCATCGTGGCCCAAGTTTTCGAAGGAGCCGGACTCGGGACGGGGGAGGAAGGTGTTGGAGAAGAAGGGGCCGGTTAAAAGCGAGGCACTGAATGAAAAACAGAACAGCACAGGGAGACAAAAAAAAGAGCAAGGGGAAGAAAAAGAAACACACACGAAAAGGGGCGGACGGGGAGGGGAGAGGGGAACCTCAGGGAAAGAAAAGAAAGGTTGAATCGAAGGAAAAATGGAGAGAAGGGAAACCAAGGAAGAGAGAAGAGGAGGGGGAAAAAGGGTAAAAGGAGGGGAAAGGAGGTCTGGAGAAAAAGAGCAACAGGGAGGGAGGTGATGAGAAAGAGGAAGAAAGGAAATTCAGGAATGGACAGAAAAAAGGAAACGGTATAGAAGGAGGGGAAAGGGAAGGAAGGGAGGAGGTAGGAGTCGGAGGGGGAGGATGAAGTTGGGGTGTGCCTAGCAAAGAACCCAAAGCCCCCTCCCGCCTGCCACCTTCTACTACCCAGCCAAGCCTCTGCCCGCGTACCTTCTCCCGCCTGCAAGACGCTGCCGTCGAGCCTGTGGAAGGTCTTGCTGGTCAACTCTTCCAGCGCGCAGAGAGGCGAAGTAGGGTCTTGGGTGGGCACGGGGGCTGGAGCTGGGGTCGGGCGGGTCGATGGACCCAGAATATCAGCTATGCTGAAGGGCGTTAGCGGCTTATTGGAGGCGGCAGGCGGCGGCCCGGACTCCTGGGCCGAGGTCATGTCGGGGCCCCCGAGCCAAAGGGTCCCCGCTGCCGGGGTCTCCGGGGCCGTGCCACCGCCTCTTCCTCCTCCTCCTCCTCCACCTTCTCCGCGCATCGGCTCATGCTCTGGGCCCCGGGGCCCGGGAACGCCCCGTGCTGCCTCCCGGGGCCCCGGTCTGTGCCCGGAAAACTGCGCTGGGCAAACCTGAAGCAGCTTCTTTGCCTTCGTGGGGCGGTTCTGGCCGGACCGCCCTACGCCCGCCGGCGGAGCCTGAGCCCTGCCTTAAAGGGCCTCCGGGCCGGAGGCGGCAACTGGGTGGGGAGGGGAGGGGCGGAGCCTGCGGCGGCCCCCCGAGCTAGAGTCCCGCGTATCCTTCCTCTAGACCCACCCCCACCTCAAGGGTCCCCCAGCCCCTCTGCCCCACCGCCCTCCTCAGGCTAAGGCCCCGGAGACCCTAGTGCCGCCTGAGAAGTGACCACCTGGTTCATGCCCCCTTGGGAGATAGCACCGGGCCGAACACAGTGCGCTGCCCCCAATGAACCCACTCCCTGGCCCCCTTTCGGACCGCTGCTCTGGTGGCCACCCATCGGGCCCCTCGCTTCTTTTCTGCTTCCCCTTTCCAGTCAGCCTCCCTACTCTTACGACCCTCGCCCCTGTCCCCCCTCCTGTGCCCCTCGCCGCTGTCCAGCCTGGGCCCCCAACCCGTAATGGGAGCAGCCTCTCTGGCCCATAAAACTGCGGGCGATAAAAGGGTTTTTCCTCCCTCGGCCTCAAGGGCTTTTAAAAGTTCCCAGCGCAAGAGTTGGTGGGTGGAAGGGATTGGGGGGGGGGGGCGCGTTGGAACCAGCTGTGAAGGCAGAGGGGGTTGGATCCAGCTGTGACCGGACCGGAGAGCAGCTGCGTCTGCCTACCTCTCTCTGGCGACTCCAGGCCCAGCGCCAGCATGAACCCTAGCCTAGTCTACCCTCCTCCCCAGCCCCACAGAGAGGATGGGTCCACAGGCGATGAGGGTGACTCCGGCTGGAAGTGATTAGGGATGCGGGGGTGTGGGCTAGGGCACTGTTCCGATTCCGCAGCCCCATCACAGTGGGGCTGGGCGAACAGCGGAGGCCTTGACAATCTGGCCACTACCGAGCCCTCCAGCCTTCTTTGTCCCGGATCCCCCTCACCAGAAGCTGCTCAGAGGGGTAGGAGCCGCGGGGCACCCCACGGGGTTGGGGTGGGGGCGGAAAGCCTAAGGGCAAAAGCAGGTGAAGATAAAAATCTCTGGCTTTCTGGAGCCCTTAATCTCTGGGCCTAGGCCACCCCTTCCCTGGGTCCTAGTCCCGTTCGTGTCACTCACACTCTCCTTCGTCCCCCAACCAGGCCTAAGGTCCACCCCGCCGCCGGCCCTCGGGTCTCCACCACTTCTTTCTCCATTTCTTATCCCTTCCTTCCCTGGTATTCCGACCCCCCATTTTCCTGTCTCGTAGTACTTCAGAGTTTCCATCTCTTCTCCCCCTAATTCCAGTTTTCTGAATTGGTTTTGGGGCGGGGGGCTGCGAAAGATGCAGGTTCGACTTCCCGGAGGATTCTGGTTTCTATTCTGGGCTGTCTCAAGAGCTGTCCGATTGCATTGGAACATGTAGGGGACCAACTGGGAGAGCAAAAGCAGGACGAGTAGGTGGAGGGCAAGATGGTGGACTGGATGCGGGAAGAGGAGCCCGTCCGTCCATCGCCCCCTCCCCACTACCACCGCTACAGAGGTCCGAGGGGACACGGACAAAGCAAGGGCATAGGCAGTACAGCTCCATGGCCAAAGGCCGGTCAGTTCGCGGTTCTGTCAGTACCCGTGCCTCCTTCACTGGGTCGCTATACTGAATGGAAGCCACCCCCCCCCCCAACCTTGCACTTCAGATAGAAAGATTAGAGAGACAAGCGAGAAATGTGGGGTGCCGAGGAGCCAGGGCCTGGAGTCCCTCCGAGCACCTGGGGCGCCTTGGAGTCTCAGGTCGGTGGAGATGTCCGACTCAGGAATCTTCCCTCGAGGTTGCCTCACGAACCGGTCAGTCCCGCACCTACTCAGGAGAAGGCGGGGGTAGCGTAGACACAAAAACACCTGGATCCCTGCAGATCCGCCCAGACAACCGCGTACCCACACCTTGGCCGCATAAGCACCCCCACATCCCCCTTGATCACCTAAGCGCCCCCAGCACGCGCGCACACACACACACACACACACACACACACACACACACACACAGAGCTTTACCTCCCTGTTCAGCTTCAGTGGACTGTCGCCAGGGCTTTGCCTACCACCGCGACGGACCCAGCAGAGACCCCGCTCCAGCGAAATTAAGTGGGAATCCCAGAGGCCTCAGGAGCTGGAGAGCTGGGAGGCCCTAGACCCAGCCCCAACCTAGCACCTGGTATCCGGGACTCTCGGGGCTTTATCGGCGGCTCTGACTAAATCACCTAAGCTTCCTTCTCAGTCACCCCATTGTTCACCCACGGGCAATGCGCTGGAAAACACAGAACCTGTCTCTTCCTCGCACACACTGAGTTCTATTCGCACTCCCCCAAACCCCAAAACACAGCCCACCCTGCAGTCCGAGCTCCAGAGTCAGCACTCTGGGAACGCAGACGGCCCCCGGCAGACAGCGCCAGGGTCCGCACGGTTTAGACTCGCTGTCACTCTTCAAACCCATCTCCGAGGCTGCTTTTGTTTCTTTGAGTCTCTAAACCCCCTCCCCCTCCGAAAACCGAGGGGATCACAGAAACTGTCCTGCCGGCTGTTTCCTCTATGGCTGGCTCTCTGTGGAGTTTTGTCTCTCGCCTCCTGGTATTTCCTTTTCACCTTCTCCGCCCTCTTCCCCAGTTATTAGCGGCCTCGGTCCATCTTCTTCTACTCCTTTTGGGGACTGTGTGGCGGGGGGCGTGGGTGTGAATCCCTTGTTCCTTCCACTTCCCTCTCTGCCCTCAGAGAAAGGAGGGAGCTCCGGATGCGTTGGCTGGCGCTCAGATCTCCACGTAAGAGTAGTTTTTTCGGCCCAGAACAGAACCCAGGGACAGGCTTAGGGATAGGGGAGGAACCTTGTTAACCTGGCAGTGATCATTGAGGAGTACCGGTCAGGTCAGTAAACACCTCAAAGAAGACACAATAAAGGCCCCCCACAACACACACACACACACACACACACACACACACACACACACACACACACTCCGAGGTACATACCCAGACACAAAGACAGCCATACCCACAAACCCGAAGACACAACCATCCAGAGACAATTGCAATCACATACAAACTTCCACATGGGTGACTAACGGTCAAAGATCAGGAGGGACCCAAGTGTGGAGGCTGGCTGAAGTGATTCAAGAGCCTTCCAATTGGTTATTTCTGGGGATCGAGAGACACCCCCCTCCGCCCCCCCCAGCTGAGCTGGGAGCTGCCTTTCTTCACTCAAATCAATGTCTGTCCCATCGATGTTGTTTCACTTAATCTGTAATTAAAGTGGGTCCCAGGGGAGGCTTCATGTGTCCCTCCTCCCAACCCCAACCCTCATTCCTGTAATCGCTTCTCATAGAGCCTACTACCTGAGAGGCCAAGAAATAGAACATACAACTCATAGAGGCACAGCACAAAACTCACCAACATAGACACACAACTCACCTCCATATTCACAACACAACTGTTAATACTGTATCTAGCATGAACAAGACATAATTTTTTTAAAAAGCCAAACACAACAGCTTGCCTCTAACATTGACAAAGGTCTGTCTCTCTTTTGTCACAAGCTCCCTTTCCTCTGCCCTTCTCTGTTTTCTCCCCTTCCTTTCGCCATCTCTTTTTTTACCTGGGTCTTACATTTCAGAACCCCCTGCTGTGGATCTTTTTTCCTAATGAATGTCCATCCCTAGATTCTCTCCCTGTATCTGGTCCTGAGAGGTCTCAGCTATGCTGGGGAATCTTTCTCAGGTTTGGGAAGGGTGGGGTGACATCTGGCCCTAAGTCTGATGGAGAGATATCATCCCCCCATTATGAAAGCCTAAGATTTGATAGCATATGACCTGAGAATGAGGAAGGAGGGACTTGAGGAAAGTGGCTTGACCTCCTGAGTCTGAGGAAACTCATCTGTGCCCCCACATTGTGAGCTGAAAACTGAAGGCTCTTGTATCTTCCCTTTTTTCTTTCTTAGTCCCCTTCCTTTTTTCCCTCTCATCCCATTCCTCCCTTCCCCTCCCCCTCTTGATGCCTGTCTCAGGTAATGGGGTTAGCCTGTCCTCGGGGTGGAGATGCAGAGACTAAGACGATGGTGATGGGATTTGGCTTGGGGGATGGGGGAGAACTGGGAAAAACTAAAGAAAAAACAAAAACCCAAAGCTAACAATGAGAGATACCTGGGAAGTGAAATAGAAATTAAGATACATAGACTAGACACACACAGATATGACATTTTTGAGATAAGAGTTCTTATAGAAAACAGAAAATCAACAAAGACATCAACAAAGAGAGACAGAGTGAGAAAGATAAAAGGGGATAAACATACAAAATCTGAGTGACAAGAGCCACAGACACAGCAGCAAAAAAGGCCTGTAGACAAGAGCAGACACAAAAATAAAGTGATGATACCAGTCAATCCTAGAGATCATACAGAAAAGGAGGTTCCAAAGTTTTCCAAGAAGAGTCTTCCCTGGGACTAGTGAGGGGCCACTGAAGGGATTTCTCAGTCTCCCCCCCCCAAATACTCCACCCCCATCCTCTTGCTGGCCCCAGGTCAAGGAGTCTGAGAGAAACTGGATCCATTGGATGCTGGGAGAAGGAGCTGGGGGAGGAGAAAGGGGTGAGTGATTAATGAGGGAGATTAAACCTCAGGGCCCAGAGGTCACTTCCCCCCCCCTCACCATGGGAAACTGAGAAGGTCTCTCTACTGGGGGAGAGGGCAGGGAGTGAAATCAACTGAAGATCCTCTCATAATGTGACCCTCATTACTCCTCCCAATCCCACTGCTGCCACAACATACCACACCACTCTGGTCACTTGGTCACTGGTCCCCCTTATGATGTTCCATGAACTTCATCACTGAAAACTCCCTCATCTCTTTATGACCACTACGACAAACTTGTTCCGTGACCTTGAGATCTCATCCTCCACCCTTCTCACTTCTCCCACACCCATCAATGAAGACCTAATGACAATCACTGATCCTATTTATAGTTCATAACTGTTTCATTGAAAACCACCATGATCCATTGTATTCCTGGAAACTGATCACCTCACATTCCACCTCATAGAGGCCTCTTTGTCATCATTGCCCAGTTTCCATATTTTGATGCTGCTAACCTCTCCAATACAGCCTATCAACATTTCCTAAACTTCTGTGTCTCCCACCACCAAGGTTATTCATTTTTCTGTGTTCCTCTGGGGGTTGGGATGAATCTGATTGAAAGTAGATATGGCTTCATCCCTTCCTGCTATATTGGGAAATAATTCATGTCAAAATCAAGGCTAGGCTTGATCTGTCTTAGAAAAGCCCCACTCCTAACCCAGTTTCCTCATTCATTTTTTCCCCCTCTTCCCCTTTTACTACAACTTCCAGACTTAAAACAGGTAGTACAAAACACATTAAGAAAACCTGGATTTCCTTCTCCCACTTACTGTGATTCCTTCTCGAATGCACTTCCATATCAAGAGAATCTGAAAAACTTGTACCCACTTCTTGTTTTGTAACCTTCAAAGCAGGGGGAATGCCAAGTTAGGGAAGGGCACTGAGGCCTCAAGATGTCATGTAAATCTGCTTCAGATGGCATGTAACCCAAAGGACCCTGGTATGGATTTTTAAGATTTTAGAGGATAAGAGAGTCAGACCTCATCAGATACAACAACCTTAAAAATGTTCTATAGGGGCAGCTAGGTGGTGTAGTGGATAAAGCACCGGCCTTGGAGTCAGGAGTACCTGGGTTCAAATCCAGTCTCAGACACTTAATAATTACCTAGCTGTGTGGCCTTGGGCAAGCCACTTAACCCCATTTGCCTTGCAAAAACCTAAAAAAAAATGTTCTATAAACATTAGCTGTTATCTAGGAGAAAATGAAGTCTAGAATAATCAAAGTGACAGGACCAAAGTCATATCAGCCAAGACAAGAACTGAAGTCGATTCTCTCAGGGCTCTGAATCCAGGGTTCTTTCCATAACACAGTGCAAATGCCCATATGTGTTACATGCACTTTTACTTTTTAGTCCATTGAGGACACCTGGGGAGGGCAAGGGATGAGTCACCTTCATCCCCAACAGCTGGAAACAGCTGGGGGCAGGGGTCGGGAGACTGGGAAAGCAGAGAACTGAGGACAGACAACAACCAGGACTCTTTCAACCTTCTTACCAGAAGGAAGAACAGCATATGTGGTAAAGCCTCCACATTTTCTCTCTTCCTTTCCAGGTCCTGGTTGCCATTACCCAAACTCTTCCCTGAGACTCCTGGGATCCAGACCACAAGGCCTACCCCCAGTTTCTGAGATGGAACACACAATGAATCCTTCGTAGCAGAATGAGGGAGGTGGGTAGAATGGGGGCTCAGCTGACCCTACAGCTGGTCTGAATCAGCGGCAGTGGGGAGGGAGCAGCTGACAAAGCAGTGGCCAAACCTTTTCCCCCACCCCCTGTTGATGAAAGACACAAAGAAGATCCAGGTCCGAGTCTTATGAGAGAAACATCTCTTGAAGCTCAAGGGGGAGGGGATGACTGGGCCTGGGGCAGGGGAATAGGGATGCTGACAAAAGGCTCCTGGTCACACACTTGGGTCCCCCCCAAAATTGGCTGTTAACTCCTTGAGATCACCCTGGGCTTTCCCGGTGCTTCAGGGCTTCATTCCACCTAACATCGGATCCTCCTCACCTGGACACAATCTCCCACTCTATAATGCACAGCTCTTTTCCCCAAGGTTATTCCTCTAATGCTCGATTGCCCTTGGCAGCACACTGGTCCCTGGGTCCTAGCCCTCCATCATTCTAAGAATGCTAAGAAGTCCCAGTAACCTCTCATTGATTCCTCAACTCCTCCCACTTTTGGGCCCAACACAAGTCACTGGGACTTGAATAATGAGAGACTGAGGGGTGGGAAGGGAGAGAAAAATCAAAGCAATGTCAGATGAGGGGGAGGGCTAGGAAGAGGAAGAAAGTAAAGTTCAAGAAGCAGTCAAAGGTGCTTTTTCAGCTTTTATTTCAAAAATAAAGCCGCTGTGGGTCTCGCATAAATATCTGGGGTGGGGGAGGGAAGCCAGCTTCTACCTCCTTTTTTCCTTCACACTGTAATGCAGGAGCAGGGGTGCAGGCTAGGAAAAGAAATGAGGGGGAAGGTTGTTTAACCTTCTCGAGACATAACCAAGCCCTTTTATCCCATTTCATTCTTCTCCATTCTTAGCCTCCCAACCTTCAGCTTCCCAGAACACTCCTTTTCTCTGACCAGTTTCCTTCTCCAACCCCACTCCATTGCAGTCCCTCCTTCCCCCAAACTTTCTCTTCCCACCTTGCCAAACCATCGAGATAGCCAAATCTGTTTCATGGTCATGTGATCTGGGAGGACTTCATTGTCAAATAGGAGCTGTACCTGAATGGAGGAGGGAGAAGATGGAGGGGTCATACTCCTTTTCAATCACTCAGGTCTCCCTCCCTCCAAACCCCCTTCACAGCTTCTTCCTGGGGCAGTCTAACTCACATGCTGGGGATTCAACATCAGCCGTCTACAAAGGACCCTTCTGAGATGCCGGACCTCAGCTCGGACAGAACAACGGACGAACTTGTGCTGAAGGTGGGGGGGGGGGAGAAAAAGCAAAGTCAAGAACTCCCAAGTTCAAATCTCAGCTTTGCCTTTCACTAGTCTTGAATGTCCTCATCTGTGTGCTGGGAATACCACCTGCCTCCAGGATCACTGGTAGGAAAGTACTTTGCAAACTTTGTATTTTAGAAATCGGAACTGCCATTATGTTTATTTGAAGAAGAAGTGATATTAAGGTGCTTGTTTAAATTAGATTAGTTCTTTGTCTCTAAATAACTAATATGGAGACCTCCCTCTCAGCCCCTTTACCTGTAAAATGCTTTTATTTTTGTCTTTGCCAGAGCTGTTTTGGGGAAAGGAAAACAGACAACAGATTAGGTAGCCTCCCCTTTCTTGCCACCTCCCCTCCCTTCCCTCTCAAATCCTCAAGTCTCAGCTCCTAGGTGTGTGGGTGTGGGGGGAAGCATCTGCTTCCCCTTTCCCCTCCCCGCTCTGCACTAAATTTGGGGTAGGCTCTGCACTAAATTTGGGGTAGGCTATCTCTTTGGCCAGAGAGTCTTCCCTAGGGCATGACAAGCATG
Source organism: Macrotis lagotis (assembly GCF_037893015.1). Classification (NCBI taxonomy): domain Eukaryota; kingdom Metazoa; phylum Chordata; class Mammalia; order Peramelemorphia; family Peramelidae; genus Macrotis; species Macrotis lagotis. Next base: position 227,480,075 of record NC_133660.1, on the reverse strand, counting down.
ACTGACCCTGTCCCCAACCCCTTCTCCCCATCTGACTCCTCACCTTAGTTTTTCTAGGCATAGGCTGAGCTGCTCATCATAGCGGTAATAGTGGGCTTTTGAATGGTCGAAGCTGTTGTAGGGGAGGCCAAGGATACCCGGGGCTGGGTCTAGGAGACACAGGATGACTATCACGAGGGACTGAGATGTAAGATGGAAGGATGAAAACCGTTGGGGAAAGAGGTGGCTACCTTTCTTTAGGCAATATTTACCTTCCCCCGCAGGTTGGGTGACTCGGTCCAGGCCCCGAGACTGATAGAATTCTCGTATCCTTTTCTCTTCACCTGGAGGAGGAGAGGGTGAGAAAGCGAAAGAGATCCCCGTCGGCACCCTTAACTTGCCAGAACCGAACCTCCCACACCGGCATCGTTGTCCCGGGGAGCTCAGCTTCCTCATTTTCCAGGGGATGATGACACAAGACAGGACCCGGGACGGGGCAGAGCTGAGTGGGGGCACTCACTGTCCTGCAGGCCGGGCACCAGCTTGTAGACGATGTCCTGCATGACCCGGTCCAGCTTGAGGTTGAGCAGCGGTTGGGTCTCGTGGATCTTGATGTTGCACATGGGGCAGTACTTGCTGGTCTGCAGGTACTTCACTATGCAGCTCTTGCAGACTGCGGGGGAGAGAGGCGGCACACCTTGAGGCCCTGCCCGGCGCCTCCCCGGGAAGGGCAGGGGGCAGGTGCGAGGGTGAGCCCGGGGGGCAGGGCGGGGCGGGGGGCTCCTCACAGGTGTGCAGACACTCGGTGATGGTGGTGGCGTCCACGAAGTAGCCGGCGCAGAGGCAGCAGACGATGTGCTCGTTCAGGTCCTTGATCTTCACCCGGACTTCCTCCTGCAACGCAAGGCGGCCGAGCTGGCTCTCCCCCCGGGCCGGGCAGCCCAGCCCAGCCCCCCGCCCCGCATGGGCCCCGGGGGGCGCCCCCCGCCTCGCCTGCGCCCGGCAGGGGGCTCCGCGCGCGACTCCGGCTGCCGGCGCCGCGAGGGGGGGGCGAGGGGGGCCCCGGGGCGCATGCGTCCCACTCGGGGGTCGCCCCCTCGGCCGACAGCACGCACGCGCACCCGGCCCCCGGCCAGGGGCAGCGCACGCGCGTTGGGCGGGGGGCCAGCTCCGGCCCCGCCGGCCGCCGGCCTCCGCGGGCCGTGCCGCCCGGCCTCTCCGGCCCGCCGCCTCCGTACCTCGTTCCGCAGCGGGTCCATCTTGTACACCGACTGAAGCTGGTTCCGCAGCCGCATCGCGATCGCCATCGGGCCCCCCTGAGGAGACGCCATCTTAAAGGCCGAGCCCGGCCAGCCACTTCCGGTGCCGCCTGCTGGGCGGGGCCTGTCTCCCGGCAACGGGGGGCCGGGGCCTCTCCGGATTGGCCGCCCCGCCCCGGCCCCGCCCCGGCCCGCCCCGCCCCTCGCTCCCGTGTGCTCACCTGAGCCCGCCCCGCCCCGCCCCGCCCCGGAGCCGGACCCCGCGGGAGGGAGGCCGCGGCGGCTCCCCGGGGTGCTCCGGGGCCCGGCCGCGCCCCGCCGAGCGCCTCCCCCGGGCCCCGACACGGGGGCCCCCGCCCCTCCTCTGCTCGCCGCGGCGCCGCCCCCGGGACCCCCCATGCGGGCACCAGCGAGATTCCCGCCTCAGCGCCCCATCACTCGTGCCGCCGTGCGGTTCCTCCAGCGCCGGCGCGGCTGAGCCGAGGTGGGGGGCGCGGGACAAAGGCCCCCCGCGACCCCGGGGCTCCCGGGCCCCACGGCGGCCCCAGGCTCGCCCGTTGTTCCTCCTCCGGCGCTCGGCCCCTCGGGAGTGGGGAGACCCCCTTCCCTGGTGGCGACTCCATTGTGCTCCCCCTTAGGTGGGTCCCCTTTGTTCCCCATCTGCGACCTCTTCCCCTTTTCTCCATTCCTGCCCCCCTCCCCCAGCAACAGACCTCTCCTCTCTGAGGGAATCTCTGAGTCTCTCGGGCATCTCCGAGGGGAGGGACCCATAGGGGGTTGGCAGTGCTCCCCCATCCCCCTGCTGCTGGGGGGCAGGCCCGGCTTAATGACGGTGATTTAATCATTGGCGCCTGCCAAGGCCTGGGACAAGCTAATGCAGAGCAGATGCTGAAGGGGGCGGGGGAGGAGCTGAAGGGACAGAGGGCGTGCAGCAGGCACACACCCCAGCACCCCTCCACACCCGCACCACACCCCGATCTTTACTCCGATCCGGCCTCTCCTTGCAGTCCAATTGCACAGAAACTTGATAAACACGACACACACACACCCCAGGAGGAGGCACACCACACGCAGACGCACCAGTACCTTGTATGGATGTCAGCCACAGACAACACTATGCCCATTCACCGCATACAAACTTCACATAGTAAACTCGGGCAGTCAGGGACAGCCCCTGCCCTCCCCCGTGCACATAGCAGGCACACAGACATAAAAGTCACCATTCAAATAATTACCTGTACTGGGCAGAGAGAAATAAAAAATCCAAGCCATTCTTCGAGAAGCCTGCCATAGAGTTGAGGAGACAAAACAGGCAGGAAGAAGAAACCTCCGAGTCATCTAAATTGTCTAACACAGTTATAATAGAGTTCTGCAAAGCATTTTGCATATTACTATCCCTGATAAAATATCCTGTTTTACAGATGAGGAAACTGAGGCAAAAGAGATGTAAGCAATTTGTCATATAGTCTGGCAATGTCTGAAATGGGATTGGACTTTAGGACTCGATTCCAGATTCAGCTTTCAAGCCACTGTGCCACCTCCCTGCCACCTTCAAGGGTGATCAGTAGTAGAATTGGCAGGAAAAACCAGGCATTCCAAACAGCCTAGATAAACAAAGTCAAGACATGTGGTGGAAAGACCACTAAATTGGAAATTAGGCCAGCATTTGTTATTAGTGATTTTGAGTCAGTCATTTGTAAAATGGGGATATTCACCTCTACCCCCCAGTACTTAGCCAGGCCTCATCCCTACACTTGCTACACCTTCCCCTCTTCTCAATTCCCAGGGAACCTCAACTCTTTGCTATCTTTGTTCATTTCCTCAAGCCTTCTGAGGCCTGTAGCTGGTTTATTATCTCTGCCTCTGCACCAAGCTGTAGGAAATCATGCAACAGTGCCCTCTCTGTTCATTATAAATTTATCTCAATTGAATTCTCAATGCAGCAAGGCAATCTTTACTTTTCCCTGATTCTCTCACTAGAACACCATTTTGTTCCAATCTTCTCAAATCTCCCCTTGTGTATCTTGGCCTGCTTATGTATCTTGAGCCATATTTTTATCCACTTATAACTAATGTTTTTTTTTTATATCAACCTAAGTTTCTCAGTATATCCTTCCAAAATGTAACCCCTTTAGGAAAAAAACAAAAACAAAAATATTGAATATACAGTGTTCCATACCTACATGACACAAAGTGGTTTCTCATTTTTAGGACCAAGCTTGTTTAATTTCTCAGCATTCGGTTCTAGTGGTGCCTTAACTGTCAAATCTATTTCTCCTTTCTCAGTTCTCATCCTTCTTGACCTTTCTATAGCACTGTTAATCACCCTTTCCTCCAAAATATTCTCTTTGAGTTTTTATGGCAATGTTCTCCTGGTTCTCAATCTATTTCTTCTAAATCTTGGCTTAATAAGATGGGTACATTCCGAGGCTCTTTGTCTTTCCTTTCCTCCATCTTTTCATTTTCCCTTGGTTACATCCTTAACTCCCAATAATTCAATGATGATTTGACATGTTGAATTGTATATGCATAGACAATACAAACTAGAATTCCATTTTTCCCTTTATTGTGAATGACGTCATTTGCTCATGCAAATCTAAAAACTTCCTCTCATTCATCTCATATCCAATCAGCTGCCAAATCTTGTCATTTCCAACTCTACAGCATCTCCCATATATATCCCTTTTGCTCTAATCATTTGATCTCTCAGGACCCTTATTTTAGTCCCATCTTCCATATAGTTGTCGAAGTGATTTTTCTATACCACAGTCTGTGATACACATATCCCATAAATCCCATTGCCTTACCAGTATACTGGGATCCTCTTTGGCATTTAAAACTTTTGACTTTCCACCCTCTCACCATAGGAAAATTTAAAAGCAGTCTGAGGAAAGGAAAATAAGCTTATAGAACTTCTGCTCTACTCCAAGTAATTAGCAATGATTCTTCTAGGCTTTCACTTTGGTGCTTAAAGTAAATTTCACATCACTTTGGAGGGGGAGACAAGATCAAACGCTAATGAAAATCCTCTCAAACCTCATTTAAATCCCTTCTCAAAGCAACTAAGAAGACAGTTTCCCAACAATGACATTTTTTTTTTTAGGATTTTGCAAGGCAAATGGGGTTAAGTGGCCTGCCCAAGGCCACACAGCTAGGTAATTATTAAGTGTCTGAGTCCAGATTTGAACCCAGGTACTCCTGACTCCAGGGCTGGTGCTTTATCCACTTTGCCACCTAGCCACCCCAACAACAATGACATTTCTAAGCTTTATTTTGGTCTCATGAATCCCCAAGACCCTGCCTAGACAATCTCTCCTGGAATCATGAAGGGTTCCTTCTTCCACTGATTGCAATGAGGGAATTTAATTTTCCTTTCCATGACCATGTCCATGCTCATGTCTGTGTGCCTTTTTCATAGTAAATTCCTCTGATCCCATCAATTCTATTGTCTGATTCAACCAATACTGACTTTGCTATTCTTCATATACTCCAGTTTCCATCTACAGCCCTTTGCACTGGGTGTCCTATGCCTGCTATGCCTATCCACCTCAGCTCATCTGACAATCCCTAGTTTTCTCAGCTCAGATGCTACCTTCCTGATTATTTGCTAGCACTTTCCCTTCCAAAGTTACCTTATCTCACATTTGTATTTGGTTGGTATATACATATACAGAACTATTTTCTGTCTTTATATTCTCCCCACATTTAACATGGGGCCTGTCATATAATGGATGCTTAATTAAAATTTGGTCTTCACTAAGACATAAATTGTATGTTTTGTGGAGGTGACTGTGGGCTCTCCAAAGAGGACTAGATTTTTACTAAGCTAGAGACATTGAATAAAATAGCGAGGGATTCTAGGTTTGAAACTTTGGATATACTATCAGATTGATGGTTTTGCAGAACTGCTTTTAGACATGTCTTCATTATCAGCTTAGATAAGTGCCTGGAAGTTCATCACCAAAGGCTGCTTTGAGAGGTCACAGGGATCAAAACTATCCAAGCTTGTGAGAAATTTAAATCTTTGCAGTGCATTGGGGCAGAGTCCAGTGTGGTGAAATCACATGGAGGTAATACCTACAATGATCTATTTCATAGGTTGGGGCAATAAAACTGCTTTGGGAATGATAAAGCATCACATGACTAATCATGAGTTCATGTCATCAGTGTCATTCACTATCTGAATGAGGTGTGCAAGGACCAAAAGAGTAAAGAGAAGAATGTCTATACTCAAGTATTTAATAGACCAGAATATCACCTAGTAGAATAATGGAGGGAAAAACAAAAGATAGAAAGTTAGATGGTGCAAAGCCTTGAATCCTAAGCTTTGACAGTTTAGGAAGCCATTGGCTGTTTTTGATGAAATAGTGTTTTAGAAGGTTGGGATCAAGGGAAACTAGAAACAAAGTCAGCTGGAAGGGGTTATTATAATCATTTAAGAAAGGATTAGGAAGTTAACAGGGCAGCTAGGTGATGCAGTGGATAGGCCTTGGAGTCAGGAGGACCTGAGTTCAAATCCCAATTCAGACACTTAATTGATGTGACCTTGGGCAAGTCACTTAACCCCATTGCCCCTTTAAATTTAAAAAAAATCTAAAAAAAATTTTAAAAAGGTGTTAGCAATGTTAATTGAAAAGATCATATCTGAATGATTTTTAAGGAAAAATGACACAGTGAAAGATTAGAAATAAGGAGGGAAAAAATTAAGACAAGTTTTGTGTCTGGCTGTTGAGATGAATCAAGAAGTTGGAAATATCAAGAGGATTTGGAGGATGGAAACTCTGAGGATATGTTGAATTTGAGGTGCCAAAGGTACACCCAGGCAGTTGGGAATATAAAATGAGCGAGACAGCATTAGCCTATTACCATAGATGCATAGTGAAAGCCAGTGGCATGAATGAGATCTCTGAGAGTGGGTAGAGAGAAAAGAGTAGAAGACAGAGGGTTAGACAGAGGAGGAACATTCACAGGAGGAAAACTGAATGTTGCAATATTGTGGAAGGAAGTCATATTGCAAAGCAACCAACAGTGCTAAAACCTAAGGGAGACATCAGAGATATGCTCAATGCAGTTATCAAACAACTTTATAAGATGGAGAACCATACCATCTTTTTTTTCCTTTTGCCAAACAGGTTACAAGAGAAACGGCCATACGATGTTGATTTGTTTATTCTTATTACAGTGGGATGCATTGGTGGTTAAAGGTGGTCATGGGAAAGAAATCAACTTTCTAACATTTAAAGTTACTTAAATTAGCAAAGATGACAAAAGGTGGAAATAGGCAATGTTGGAGAGTTACTGGAACTGGAAAGACAGCCACATCAATATACTGTGAAGATGTGAATTCTGTTAGTTTGAAATTATGCTTGCTTAGTTCTTCCTTGACTAAAATGTTCATTCCTTTTGTTTCAGAGACAGATTTCCTTGATGGGCCTGTATTCTTCAGGAGGCAAAGTCAGAAAGGCCCCATATTCACCAGATTCATAGTACTTTTGTGGTGACAAAGTAGGGGAAGTGAAAAGATGATGCCAGTCAGGGAATGACACAGAACATGGATATAATGCAATATTATACCATGAGAATTTGGAGAAGCTGGAAGATATGGACTGCTAGAAAAAAGCAATTGAACACTATGAAGTTGACCACAAGGAACTGGTAAAATTTTTTTAAAATTTCAGAAATGGGGGAGCTATTGTGTAACATGGAATATAATGTCTGATTCTATTCCTAGAAATATTCAAGATATGATTCACTGGGGGGGGGATGAGGGATGGATGTATTTGAAAATGAAAGTAATGGAAAAATTCTTTTCAAGTGGGGAAAAGGTCAAATTAGAAGTCATTGGGAGGTGGTTTTTAGGTTATACAATATAGGTTTTTAGATTCCACAAAACAGGGAGAATGAGGAGGAAAGCCGATTACAAAAGTTTAAAAACTCAAGGTGGTGAGGCAGTGAAAATGTGGGTATTCGTCATTCATTTGTGAATAAGTTTACATTTCTCTAGCACTATAAGAATTACAAAGCACTTTCTTCATAAGCTGCATTATTCCCCCTTTTATAAATAAGAAAACTGAAGTGGAGAGGTTAAATATCTTCACACAGCTAAGTAAATGTCAAACATGAAATTTGAATATGTTGATTCCAAGTATTGGAAGAGGGCTTGCCACAAGATTTTGTAGAATCCTGAAGGCTTGTGTACTTCTGTTAAATTAGCTGTACCTTACATTGGCTGGATATACTGGAGGAAAGACCAGAGATAGAGGAATCAATTTGTAGACTATTTAATAATCCAATAAGGAGATGATTAGTCTGAATTGAGGTGATGGCAGTAGGGGCAAAAAGGAGGGGTCAGAAATAAATAAGAGGGAAAGTGGCCAGGTCTTTGCCAGTGTCATAGTGTCAAGAGCTGAGATTCAAATCAAGGCTCCTAGATTCCCAGTCCAGTGATGTCAGTTTGACGAGAGAGAGAAATGTATGTAGCATGAGAAATAACAGGCCTGGGAGAGATATGAAATGTGATAGCAAAGGGAAAGAAGGCAACAGAGAGGGAGAGGTTGAAATTGTTAGGGCAGGAGATCAATGTGGGAACAGGCTTGTTGATGTGCAGACAAAAACACAGGTTAGCCCTTAAAGATTGGTGCTTATTATTTCTGAGATTGGAAAGAGGATAAATATGGGGAATAAAGTGATATTTTGAACTGAAGACAATCACAGCTCAGGGAGCTCACTCTGGATGGTCTCCATCTTCTCTAAGATGTAGGAGGTGAGGTCATTCACTGAGTGGAGGGGTGAATGTGGGGAGAATTCAGCAGGAGGATCAAAAAAATGAAAAACTACACACCAAGGAGATTAAGTGGGTCAACATGATTGTATAAAGGGACAGCTCTTCTCCGGTTGTTATATATTTTTCTCATGTCTTTTTCGCCATTTCATGGTCTCTTTCCCCATCTATGGATCTCTTTCCTCCACTTCTCTCCCTCCCCCAAACTCCCGTGCTGAGACTGGGTAAAAGCAAGTGGGGGGCCACTCGAGATACTTAACCTCCCTTCCCACGGAACTAGTTAGGATTTGGAATTTGGAAAGTATTCCGGTGCTTGGGAGGTTTAAGAGGCAGAAGGGAGAAGAAGAAAAAAGGGGTTATAGAAGGAAAGGCTCATGGTTGATACCTTTTTGTCATCACCGATCTGATTCTGGAGGTAGTCAATTGCCAACCCCTGCTCCTTCTCTTCTTCCTCCCCAAAGAGATTTAGGGATCCCTATCAAAGGGGTTCTTCTCCGAGAAAACACATGCTTTCTCAAGAAGAACTGAATGGGGAGGCACGGGGATATGGAGCCAGAGACTTGAGTCCTGTCTCCCCGATACTAGTCTCTGGGACTGTAGATAAGCTATATAGCCCTTATCTGTAAAATTAGGCAGTGGGACCCATCCAGTTAAATCCTATCAGACCTGTGCCAATCCTGTCACTTTTCTAGGCCAGAGACTGTCCCGCCCGAACTTTAGTTTCCCAGGGAAAAGTACCTCTAGTTAGTTTAAAATACTATAGAAATGTTCATTGTTATTCACAATCGTTTAGTCGCCTAGGATTTTAGGATTAGGGAGAGAGAGAGCTCTCCTCATCCCAGGCTTTTTTCTGCACCAGACGCTGAAAAGAGCTGATGGATCCGGGGAGAGAAGCCTCTGCCCTCTCTGCTCAGCCCCAGGCGCCCCGGCTGCTGGCCCATCTGCTGGGAAGGAGGGAGGGAGGAGGGGAGGGTTGCCATGAACTAAGCAGTCAATCAATCCCCCCCACCCCCATCTCCAGGCTTCCTTGAGTGCCCACTTCGTGCCACCGGGTTGGAACTAAATCTCTCTGGAAATGGGGGATCTGAATCCCGGGGATCCAGTTCCTTTCCTGTACCAGTCGGTCGGGAGGACGGAAAGCAGGGACCCGGACCAGGTCCAGCCCCTCTGGGGAAGGCAAGTAGCCTGAGGCCAGGAAGTGCAAGGATGGGGGAGAAGGCCTTGGGGAGAGGACTGGGGTCCACGGGGAGATGGAGTTGCACCCCCTCCCCGCTCCCTGTCTGACCGGCTCGAAGGCGCCAGGCCCCCCCGGGGCCCGGCCGGGCTGGGGAAGGTAATGTAATTCCGGCGCCGCTAACCCGATTACCACAGCCTGCACGGGGCCGGGCGGCGGCGGGGGCGGGTCTGGGGGTGGGTGAAGGCGGAGGCAGGGCTGGGGGTCCCATCCTGGGAAAGGAGGGGTGGGCCTGCAGAGCCCACTTCTTCCCAGATCCCCATCCGGCCCAAGTCAAGGTTCCAATTTTCCTTCCACTTGCCTCCTGGTTCCCTATGACAAGGGCTGAGGCTGTTATTTAGCCGAATAGCAGAGGACTCGCCATAGACTGTGGCCCTAACTGCCAAGGCCCTGATAGGCCCCTTTCCCAAATCCCGGGAAAGTAGGGGGGATGCAGATGGGATGCATAGAAAATGAGCCCCTGAAAGGAGGGATGCTCTTCGGGGCGCGGTGGACTGCTGGCTGCCAAGAACAATCGGCGAGAGATAGAGGCAGCCGTGCTGCACCGTTACCTTTGGGCTGATCCCAAGAAATCGAAATCACTAGAAATGGGGGGAACTGGTCCCCGAAGGAGCCCAAACAGTGCCTTTGGGGGTCTCCTCGAACGAAGTCAGCACACGTAGCCCCTACCCCAGCTCGCTTCTCCGGCCCCACCCCGCTCTCTTCTCCTGGGGCTCCGAGATCTGTGCAGCGGCCAGGACCGACAAGCCGGCCCTGCTAGCATCCCCTAAGCCGCGCTCGGTTTGAGCCCCCACCCCCACCCCCACCCCGCCGTACCCAGGGCTAGGTCCCCACCAGCGGTCCCTCCTTTCCCAGAGGCCTCCAGTCACCCCAGTTCCAGGCCAGGCATAACGAGATCTCGGCTCCCGGCGAACTGGGCCTAGCACCTAAACGAATCTGGGGTCGCTGCGAGGTTCTGGCCGCCTCCGGCCCTCTGCCGAATCTAGCCGGGACCTCGGGCTAGGCGTGCTGGCCTGGCCGCACCTCCAAACCGGGCAACTTCAAGGCACCTGCTGCTGAGGCAAGGGCGTGTGGGAGAGGCCTTCACTCCTCCCCCACCCCCCACCCCGAGAGCCGCTTTCGGGGTGCGGCCCCAGGCTCGGCTCAGAGCGCACTCCCTGGCCCAGCTGACCTCAAGGCACCCCCCTTGCTCCCCCACCCGCCGCAGCCCCACACACCTCGGCGCAAACAGGCGGCTCTTTCCCTTTAACGAGTCGGGCCGGCCCCGCCCCGCCCCCGGGGGCCGAGCTGTCAGTCTTCTCCAGAGCTGGCCAACCCCATCCACCCCGACTTGGGCAGCCGCAGCCCAGTGTCCGTCTATCTGGGTGTCCATCGGTGTCCGGACGCCAGGCAAGTTTGGGGCCAGGGCCCCGGGGTTGCGGGTCCGGCAGTGACCCCGCTCCCAGGCCCGGCCGGAGATGGCGGCCCCTCTGAGCCGCAGGGCAACAGGCTCCGGTCCGGACCCGGGCAGTGCCTAGAGAAGATGCTCCCGGAGCCCGCGGGCCCCTGAGCGCCCGAAGCTGCTCCCCGCACCCCCAACGGCAGCCCCTGCGGACCCTCTTCCTCACCTCCACCGCCCCGAGTCCTGCCAGGACCTTTCCCCATGGATCCAGTCGGACTGGCACCGCAGACCCTCCAGCACCACGAACCCATCAGCTTCGGCATCGACCAGATCCTCAGCGGCCCCGAGCCCCCTGGCAGCGGCTGCCTCGGCCCAGGGCCCGGCCGCGTGGGACAGAGCGAGGGCGCTCTGTATGCCGGTGGCTACGCTGGGCCCTCGGGCTATGGCCCCTCGGGCTCATTGGCCTCTCTTCCGGGGAGTCACGGAGGGGGATCCGCGGGGGGCGTCATCCGCGTCCCCGCCCATCGGCCCCTCCCCGTGCCGCCCCCCACCGGGGGCCCGGCGGCAGCCCCAGGCACCCCGGGCCTAGGCGCTGGAGGCGGCCTATCGGGCCTCACCTTCCCCTGGATGGACAGCAGCCGCCGTTTTGCCAAGGACCGGCTCACAGGTGAGGGGCTGGGGTGGGGCAACCTTTCTTCACCTTCGGTCTCATCCTGCTTCACTCAAGATTCCTTCCCTTCCGGGGCATCACCCCCACCACTAGTTCCTTTGAGACTCTGCTTTAGGCTTCTCAAATCCCTCCCTTCTTCCCCAACCCTGGGATAGCCTCTGGAACCCTTACTATCCGTAGGAGTCCTGCGAAACCCTCCCGGCACAAACGGGCCTCCCCAAACTAACAGTTCCAAGCCTCCAATTTCCCAATTCTACTCTCGTGGGCAAACCCACAGTCTCCCTACCTTTCCCCAAGTCCAGCATTTCCCCTCACAATAGTTTTCCTAGGTTCTGGAATGCTTCACCCATGGGCACACGCACTTCTTAATCCCCCAACCCAGGACAACCCAATGAAAGCCCCTCTATTCTCCAACTCCATTTCCTAGGAAATTCGTGAGGAATTCTTTCCCCAATTTGGCCATTCAGTTTTCGTTCCTTCGTTCCTGAATCCCCATCTAATGCTAAACCCCTATAACTCTAGAAAACTCTCCCCACGTACCCCACCCTAGTCCATTCTTTCCTCTCGCACCTAACTCTCCTTCACTTTCTGGGCACGCCATTTTAGGGTACATCTAAAGCTATCTTCCCCTACCCCCCCCCACATTAGTTTTCTCTAGTCCTTCTGACCAGAACCTGCCTCCCTTCATCCCTCCTCTGTCCTCAGATGATCATTCTTGAAGCCTCAATTCCTGTTTGCTGGAAATCTATCAACTACCGACCCCCTCACAGCCAAGCCTCCCCGACATGCTTCCCTAGTCTTGGGGGCCAGGGCCAAGATAATTAGGAGTCCAAAACGCTTTAGAGACGCAACCACCAGGGCTACTACCTACATCGAGATGGGGAAAGGGTTTAGTTAGGAGTGCTACAGTACCCGTAACTGCCTATGGGCATATGGAAATTTGGTGTAATCTGACCCTCTTCTCCCGCGCAGCTCTGCCCCACGGGGCAGAACCTGGTCCTGGGGGAGAGCGGGTGATTTCTGCATTTTTCCTCGATCTCCTTCCTTTGCCTCTTAGATTTATCTTCTCTAGTCAAGGAATGCTACTCTGGAGAAAGTATCCAGGAAGTGTTGTGGGAGTGGGGCGGCAAGCGGGGGGAGCGGGGGTACCGGCTACACGATTCGGAGCCGGCCCAGGAGCTGGGTTGGCCTTGGCAGGGGGAAGGAGGCTCAGGGGTCCCTCGCTGAGGGCCACGGGGAGGAAGGGGGAGGGGTCCGGCTGGGCTGGGCCACTCTGCCTTCCCCTCCCCCAGCCGCGCTGTCCCCGTTCTCTGGGGCCCGCCGCGTGGGCCACCCTTACCAGAACCGGACGCCGCCGAAGCGCAAGAAGCCGCGCACCTCCTTCTCTCGGGCGCAGGTGCTGGAGCTGGAGCGCCGTTTCCTGCGCCAGAAGTACCTGGCCTCTGCCGAGAGAGCGGCGCTAGCCAAGGCCCTGCGCATGACGGACGCGCAGGTCAAGACCTGGTTCCAGAACCGGCGGACCAAGTGGCGGTAAGGGAGGACTCTGCGGGCGCTAGGGGAGGGTTCTGGGGGCGCTAAGGGAGGGCTCTGCGAGCGCTAAGGGAGGGTTCTGCGGTGCCAGGGGAGGGTTCTGGGGGCGCTAGGGGAGGGCTCTGGGGTGCTAGGGGAGGGTTCTGGGGGCGCTAGGGGAGGGCTCTGCAGGCGCTAAGGGAGGGCTCTGGGGGCACTAAGGGAGGGCTCTGGGGGCATTAAGGGAGGGCTCTGCGGGCGCTAGGGGAGGGCTCTGCGGGCGCTAGGGGAGGGCTCTGGGGGCGCTAGGGGAGGGATCTGGGGCAGGGGGCGGCCGGCCCCGCTCACGTCGCTCTCCCGTTGCAGGCGGCAGACGGCCGAAGAGCGGGAGGCGGAGCGGCACCGCGCGGGCCGGCTGCTCCTGCACCTGCAGCAGGAGGCCCTGCCGCGGCCTCTGCGGCCGCCGCTGCCGCCCGACCCGCTCTGCCTCCACAACTCCTCGCTGTTCGCGCTGCAGAACCTGCAGCCCTGGGCCGAGGACAACAAGGTCGCCTCCGTGTCCGGCCTGGCCTCAGTGGTCTGACGCCCCCCCCCCCGAGCCTCTCCGCAGCCCGGGCACAGACTCCGGCCCGGAGGGCGCAGGCGAGGCCCGTGCTGCTGGACGCCTGTCACCCACACCCACTTGGACAGAGCCAGACGGTCCTGGGCCACCAACCGTCCATGCGTGGACGGACCGACGGGCTGCGCCCCGACAGCATCCGGGAGGCCCGGACTCCATCCCCCTCCTCCGGGTCTCATCCCGGTCCCCGCCCTTCAGGAGGAGGCCAAGGCCCGGGGGCTGCTCTGGGAGGGGGCAGTTGCGGGTGGCGGGGGAGAGCTCACAGGCTGTTCGGGGCTGGAAGGGGTGGGGGGGGCCGGGGCTGGGCAGGACGTGACTTCCCCAGGTGCCCCCCCTACCTAACTGATCAGCTCCGGGAATAAAGAGCCGCTGAGGCAGAAGTGAAGTCCGGCTTCCCTGCCCTCCCTCGTGGCGGATCCAGGGCTCACAGTGCCCGGGAGGCCCCTCGGCTCCCGCTCAGCACGCGGTCTTTACCGCCCTTTCTTCCCCTCTCTACCTGGAGCCATAGGACCTGGTGGGAGCAGTAGGGTCGGGCAGAGCAGGCCAATGAGATTGGGGGGGGGGGTTGACTGGTTAGAACTAGCCAATGATGGCCAGCGGGGCCAGCGAGGGGCGAGGCTAAGGACGCAACCCGAGTCAGTCTGTGAGTCCCCTACGCGGAGTGGAGGCTGCGGGAAGAGGGATTTGGGGGGCAGGAGCCTCGAGGGACCGGGTTCCTGACAGTTAGGAGAAGGGGTGCAGGATGGAGGCACGGGACCCTCAGGGCCCGGGGGTGACCTGCGTCAGTGTGACCGTTGGCATGTGAGCACGTGGACGAGAGGTGTGCGCTTGAGTGGGTGCCGTTGGGGAATGACCAATTGGGGTAGTGGTGGTGGGGTCCTTGTAGGGTAGGGCGGGACCATTCAGAAGCATGTGGATGGGGAGCTTCCACCCGGTGGTGCGGCCAGAGGCTCAAGGTGGAGCCAAAGACAGGTGTCTGTAATTAAGAGGATCAGATAACCGGGTCTAAATGTCCCTGAAAAAGTCACTGAGGAAAAGTGGGAAGCCAGAGGAGAGAGCTTGGATCTGACAAGAAAGTCATTCATTGTGAATTTTAAACAAGCAGAATATTGGGGAAGCGGAGCTTTGGAAACCTGCAGCACCTGCAACATAGATTAGACAGGGAAGAGAATAAGAGCGAACATCTCTGTGGCTCTTATGTGGGAAGTGCTTCATAAATCTCTAACTTGATAGGAACCAGGCAGAGAAGTGAGTTTAGATACAAAGTGAGAGATGAGTTTAGATACAAAGTGACAAGAGTAGGGCTTGGCTTCTAGATGCAGGAAGGGCTAACTGGGGGACTTTTACCAAGTCCAAATGCACAATCTGTGGAAATAACAGAACTGAGGAAAGAGCACAAAGATTGTTCTCAAAGACAAATCCATGACTATGGGGCTGAGAGAATAATAAAGGGGGAGGAAGAGCAGTGCAATTGGGAAAAATCAATGAGCCAAGTCCTGGAAAACAGTTTCCAGGGTAAAGAATGAGTTAGAGATAATCATCAACCGAGGGCTCAAATACAAATGGTCATTAAAAACATGCAAAAAAAAAAGTCCATTGAGATGGAAGGACTACAGAACAGAGGGGGTATCTCGGAAGGTACCTACACTGGACAGACTAAGAAGGTTCACAGAAGAGGACAGTGTGTCTCTGAAAACCTAGGAGGATGGTGGTGTTGATGTGCCTGAAGCAAAGGTTAGAATTATTCCTTTGGCTGGTGAAGGTGGTACAGAATTGGGATGTTTTAAAGAGGGAAACTGGGTGGAGGAAATAGGGAGGGTTACAACAGCTTCCAAATTGAAGTGGAGGAAAGAAGGAAAAGGGGCTTGTGATGGCTTCTTTTAACAGCCTGGACCACCTCTATCTCAAAATGGAATTCAGTGTTCTTCTGGGGAAGGCCAAAGATAGCTGTGACCAAATCATCCATCAGCTTTGGTCAGCAGCTCAGGGAGGTGGGTTGAAACAGGAAGAGGTAGAATGGAGTCGAGCCTTGGAGAAATCACTAATAATAATAATAATAATAATTATGACGATCATTAACATTTATATAGTGCTTACTCTTTGCCCGGCACTGTGCTATGTGAGCACTCTACAGTTATTATTGCATTTGATCCTCACAACATCCCTGTGAGGTAGGTACTGTGATGATCACCTTCACAGATGAGGAAACTGAGGCAAACAGTGCTGACTCCAGGAGGCCTGTCCACTTCAACACCCAGCCATCACCATCCCAACCCAATCCCAAGTCCCAGAATCTTTGTGTTTACAGTCCATAATGTGTCTTAAGAAGTCCAGAAAAAAACCTAGGCATAGAAAAAGCTTTATGAAGGGTTAGGTTTGGGGGGAGGGCTAAGAGAGAGGCCTGTAGTCTCTTTTCCCACAAAAAGGACAGGCTGGGATATGGATTTGGCTGCCCATGTCGGTCTAGACATGGTGGCTTTGTCTGCTCTTCCCCTACTACAACCCCTTCTTGTTTGTACCCAGGAGTCATGATCTTGACCCAGGATTCCCTATCCCTTCAAGTCATACAATTCACCAGGCCCCGCCAACGACTGACTTTAGACTTTGCCCTAAAACCCAGGGCGGAGGAGCTGGCTGGTCCCCTGGGGTAGGCAGGGGACACTCCTATGGCTTCTCTCCAGGTTGGTTCCTTAAGTGGAGATCACTGTAGGGTACAGGCATCCTTATCATCTAGGTTGAGGTCCTGGGTGGGAGCTTCATTCCCTGAAGAGATTTCAGTCATTTCCTCCCTCAGCTGATTTAGAAGGTCTCGGCTCTCACTGGGAGGCAAGTTGCTCAGGAAGTAGGGTGGAGCCAACTCTACCAGCCTGGGAGAAGAAAATATGTTTGGCTGCTGTTTTCCCCCAAAGGGTCATCTATCTGGTTGTTCACTCATCCCTGATTTGGAAAACTCTTCCCGAAGGTACTCAACTCCTTCCCAAATGATGCCCTATCATTCCCAAGAGAGAAAAGAGGGCTTTGGGCACTCACATGTGGGGTTGGATCTCAGACACAATGGAGAGGCAGTTGTCTTGGGAGATGGAAAAGTTATGGTAGAGGACCCAAGGTGGAGGTTGGGCTGGGGGTCGTCGATTCCTGTAGCAGCAGTGTGGGGATAGCTGGGCCACATGCTTGTGGGTCAGGAGTAGGTAATTGCCTGCCCCGTCTGTGTCTCGAGCCACCTGAATGAGGGAGACCAGATGGTACGAATGGAAGGGAAATAGTTGGAAATTGGGAAAGTCAATAAGGGATTGGGAGACAAATGAGTAAAACTCCAAGAGGATTAACTCCTCCCTCCAGTCTGAACTTATTCCCTTAGCCCTGGCCCTAAGGGTGACCTCATAAAAATGCCTCCTAACCCAAAGGAATCCCTTTTCATGATCTGCTTTCAGGGAGTCCTTCCCAAGACTAGCTTCTTGGCTTCTTCAGTCCTCCCCAACCACACCTTGAGAAAGTACCCCGACACCAGAGCTCTCTGAAGATTTTTTCGATTCTGTTCAGAGCCAAATGCTGGTGGAGACAGGGGAAGTTCAATTCGACGCATCAGTTCCAGGAGCTCCGCACGAAATGCCCGGGCCTGGCATAATGCTGCCCAGCTCAGACCCCGAGCCCGACACCAGTCCTCATCTTCCCCACCTAGAAGAAATAGGAATGAACCATTTATTGATATCCCCCAGCTCTCCCAAGATCTCCATCCCTTTCTAGGCATCTATGCCAGTCCCCAGTTCCACAAACCCCACATGTGCTAGATTCTACTTCCAAAAAACCTTTAATTGCTGTGGGGGGGAGATGGTACACACTCACTCTGTATAAAGGCCTCATACACCTGAATGAGGGTGCTGTGGTCACCATCTGCATGCTCCAGGGCTCGTCGCTTGGCAGCTTCCTCAGCACACGTTGGGGGACCCTCAAACCCAGGGGCAGCTGGAATGTGTGGGGGAGGAGGGAACAGAACAGTGTGAGTGTGCTGGAACAGGGAGTCTCCTACAGAGACAGGGAGTGTGGAATTGGAGGGTGGTCTTACTGGTGAGCATGGCTGCTAAGGTTAGCATCTCATCCACACAGTCAAACTCGCAGGCAGCCAGAAGGGCTTTGGCTAGCTCAGGGGGCAGTGGGAGTTCAGAGAGAATGACCCCGAGGTCTGACAAATCACCATCATCATCCAATGCAGCCAAATAGTCCAGATCTTCCAGAGCCTGCATGAGAGCCTCTGGGGCTAGGAAGGACAGACAGTATGTCAGAAGAACTCGGGAAGGGTCCAGCATCTCATTTATTCATGAGCTGATAGCTGTCTTACCAGGCCGGTCTAGAAAATGACACTCTCCTGGCTCTGCGATATGTCTCCTCTTTAGCAGTAGCACTAGTCTGCTTAGATTCTCCTCACAAACCCGAGGTGGAGGAACTGAGGGAGCTCTGAGCTCTAAAAAAGATTTGGGATATAGGCGGAGGCAGGATCCTGAAGGGAGAAAACGGAGGAAGCATTCAGAGGAAGGGACTCTTCTTTGTCCTCAGTTCTTTTCTCCAATTCCAGGGAGGGATTGGACGTCTTGGGTTTCAGTTGGAACAAATGGGTTTCTTACCTGCTGGGGGGCCTTTGGTCCTCAGTCTCCTGGCTTCTGCTTGGCTTTTGCTGATCGGCCTCATCACTTGGGACTCAGCCCGGATCTGAGGATTGTAAACCTATCCCCCACAGGACCCAGATCAGGGTCTTCCTATTTTCTGCCAGTCAGCCCTTTCCACTCCCACCCTCACCCCCTGCTCAAAGGCAGAGAATCTGTCCCTCACATTTTGAAGCTCCAACCCAGAGTCGATGACGTGGCGGATTGAGGGGAGGGAGAAAGAGGAGTCGGCCAGCCAGTGAGTGACCACAACCTTCCGAGGGCCTCCCACTACATCCTCATACACAGCCTGTACTGCCCGGCCAAGCCCAGCGTGCAGCGGCAGCACCTGAAATGGGGGCAGCTCGGGACCCAAGTGCTCTGCCTCCTTTTGAAGACACTCGCAGCATCGTAAAATGTCCTATGGAAGAGTGGGGAGGAGTTGGCATGAGGAAAAGGCACTGTCTCAGACTCCTTTTCAACATCTCTCATGACCCCACTCACCTCCTCACTGGGCAGGTAGACCAGCACGTCCCCTGGAGCCCCGCCCTGGTGTAACTCCAGCACAGCTTGGCAGGCAGCACCCACCAGGTCTGTGGGAGCAGGATCCCTGTATATAGGAATAGGGCCCTCTTCAGGCCCCTGGGCCACCCTCACCACAGGAGGGTTACCCCAAAAAGCGCAGAGCTTGGGTTCGAAGGATGGATCGGTGACCACAACTAATCGTGGCCCCTCGAGGCCGTTTCCCAAACCTGCATCCCGCAATAATCCCTGCAATACGTCGGAGGCCACTGACCGCTCCTGGGCCTCGTCTAGCACCAGAACCCCCCAGGCTCCCGGCCCTCTGGCTGAGGCTGCTTCTTGTAACAGCAGCTTATCCCAGCAGAACCTGTCAACGGAGGGAAAGGAGGGAAGGAGTGGTTAGGCGTCAGGTTGAAACACAGCTTGCCCCAGAGGTGTGGCCCTGTCTTCCACCCAGGACTTGAGCTTTGTGTTGTATGAGTCAGGACTCCATCAGGGATTTAGAAATAGAAGGGAGAAGCCATCATTCCCCCATGGGTGAGAACAGCCCCGATGGACCAAGGAAGCGATGGGGCTGGAGGTGCCACCCGGGTGCTGCCGGGCAGTACTGATGAGGCCTCTGGTCCTGCTGCATTACACCAACAGGAGGCGGCGGGCAGGGGTGTGGGAGGGGAGCGATGGACAGAGGCCGGGAAGAGTGCCTCGAAGGAGAGGGGCGGCGCCCCCACCTGAGCAGGGTGTCCGGGCCCGTGCAGTCCTCCAGGGCGATGCTGTAGCCCACCTCGTGGCCCAGGCTCAGGTCCATCTCATCGGCTACCCGGAGAGCTAGGCTCAGGGCGGCCAGGGGCTGGGGCTGGGACACGGTGACCCGGCCGTGCTGGAGGCCCCTGGCCAGGGCGAACTCGGCGCACCACTGCGGAACCTGGGGAGGCCGGCGCGGTCAGGGGGGCCCCGCGGCCGCGGGCCGCCCCGCCCCGGCCCGCCCGCCCCCCGCACCTGGGTGCTCTTGCCGCAGCCGGGGCCCCCCGACACCAGCACCACGCCGCCGGGGCTGCTCTCCAGCTGCTCCAGGAAGCTGAAGCGGGCGGCCCAGACGGGCAGCGCGCGCCGCCGGCGCAGCAGGGCGTAGTAGCGGGACGAGAAGGGCAGCCCGTCGTAGGGGTTCACGGCCAGCTCCGGCCCTCCGGGGCCCGCGCCCGCGTCCTCGCCGGGCTCCGGGGGGGCCGCGGCCATGGCCGACCTGCGGGGCCGCGCGGCGGTCAGAGGCGGCTCCGGGGCCGCAGACAGCGCCGCTCCGACGTGGCCCTGCCCCGCCCGCGGACGCCGCTCGTCCCGGCCCGCCCTCCCACCTTCGGTACAAAGGTAAATTCCGGCCCCGCCCCGGGGGCGTGGCCGCTCCCCCGCCCCGCCGGGGACCGGGAGCCCAGGGCTCCGCCGGCCGACACTGAGCATGTGCGAGCCCCGCGCGGGGCCGGGGCGGCCGCGCTGCATGCCGGAGGCGCAGAGAGGTGCATCTCGGGACTTGTAGTTGGGACGCCGGCCCCGCGCGCCCGGCGCGTCCCGCGCGCCCCGCGCCGAGCTAAGGACCAAGTCGGTGCCCTTTTATGGAGCCTTTTAACCCGCCGTTGACTTCGCTCGACGCCATCCCTTGGGATGACGGGATGGGTTCCGAGGACCCTCCTTCCCCACCAATTCCCCAATATAGCCCCAGACCCTAGACCCAAGAAGGGAGACAGGACTACATCCTAAGGACTCCAGAAGCCCAGACAGGAAACGAGGCTGTCTTGAGTGAAAACCCTGAATTTAATGGGAAGTTGGGGAGCTCCATTCCCTCCCTTCACACACCCCACCCATCCGGCCTGTGTGTGGGGGGGCCTGCCCCCTGGCCTCCGTCCTGCGGCCCTGGCTTGTTCCATCTCCTTTGGGCTCAGTCAGTCTCCTGGGCCCGTCTCTCTGTGTATCTCCTGCAGGATGGGGAGGAGGGAGGTTGGGAAATGTGGGATGGGCACTGCCTACTGTGTGATTTTTTTTTTCCTCCCTTCCTCTTGCTCCCCCCATGTTCCCCAGGCTCCTTCCAACCTCACCTTCGGGCATATTCATACAGTGCCTGCTTCCTCTCCTGCAGGCTCTCCTGACGGGCCCAGGAAGACTTGGCAAACAGAGCTGCAGGCTGAGGAGTCACAGGGTCGGAGCTGGGGGACTAGGGTCACAGGGTTGAGATGTTAATCCAATATTTATTGAGCACCTAACTTACATAAGACGCTAGTGTAGAACTGAAAGATCCATCTTGGCAAGTCCCCCAGGCCCTTCCCTCCAGTTTAAGACCAACCCCCCCCTCCACTTCCTGGGTCTCACCTTGGAGACAGAAGTTGTGGGAAAGGGCCCAGAAGGCGGAAGGGTCTGGGACCCCTCAGCAACATCCTCAGGCACAAAGGCTACAGCTCCCTCCAGCAAATTAGTGATAGTTGTGTCTACACAGCCAGTGCGGGCTGGAGGAGAAGACAGGAGAACGGGGGTTTCCTCCCATCCCCTATTCTCAGGTTTTCTGCCCAGCCCACGTTCTCTAGGAGATCTTTCTTAAACCTGTACCCAGTGTCCTTGGAGTTCTTTCCCATCCCATAACCCAAGTCTCTGGAATTCTCTTTTCCCTTCCCCATACCCAGGTCTCTCTGGATGACGCCAATTGGGACATGGGGTAAAACCTCTTTGACTCTTTGTGAAAGAGTTGCCAGCTGCCGGTCAGGGGAGGGGCCGGGGCCTGGCGTAGAAGGGGAAGAAGGCCGAGCTGGAAGAAAGAAAAGGAACATGTGGTGAGGAGTGACTCACATGTGGAGAGAAACCTGGAGGAAAATGACATACCTGATGGAGGGAGAGGTCTCGGGTGTCGCTGCCTCTTCATGTGTTCTGCTTTATCTGCAGGTGTGAGTCGAGTCCCTTTCTGGCCCAGCTCCCTGGCCACCAACTGGGGACAATTGGCAGGTGAGGCCAAGGGTCCCAAGAGTCTATAGACCCCACAACACACCATTATACCCCTCTCTCAGTCACCATTACCTGCTGGACACGAAGGGCAAATGCTTCGCTTTCTTCCCCTGGCTGACGCTGAGCCGGATGAAGCCATCTGCAAATCATAATTGAAGCAGAAGTTAGGGGAAACCTCAGACAGCAATAGCTTTTGCCTCTTCCACAAGCCATATTCCCCACGGACAAAGGAAACTCTGTATGGAAAGATATGTTAGTTAACTAAAGAGTTGATGTGATGTGACCTCCCTCTACCCCTAAGAACTTTAGAACGGTTAGTACCTTACTTGATACACTGTGAAAGGGATGAAAAGCGTCCAGAGCAGCTCCGAGACCCAGGAGGCATCGGACACCGTCTGAAGGGAGGAAACGGGAGGGGGGGAGAGCTAAGCCAGGGCCAGCCTGGGAGCCTCGCTCCACCCAACCCCCCTCTCCCTGTCCATACACTCACCACAGAGACCAAGGGCCTCTGGACTCGGAGGGCAAGTGGCTGAACTAGATCCTGGATAGAAAAGGGCCAGGAACTGCAAGAGCAGAAGAGATGACAAGGATCAGAGTAAGTTGCGAAGGAAGTCACGGCTGAGACGTAAGCAATTGAATGCAACCAGGAGAAAGGTGGAAAACCAAGAAGAGACCCACTTGGGCTGGGGAGGGGGAAGGGGAAGAGGAGAGACAAGCATCTCGGGGCAAGTTTCCGGGCTCGCTTGGTCGCCTTTTCCACCTCCTCCTCCTCCTCCTCGGCTCTTTACCTGAATCGCAGGAGCCCCTCTCGGCCGTTAGTAGCCTCTTCTTCCGGGAACAGCAACAAGGGGGCCGGGGGGGTCCCCCTCGAAGAGCAGAACCTTTTCAGCGTCTCCACCAGCTCCCCGCTGCCATCCAGCTCCACGAAGCCCCGGGACCAGCACACGAAGCCAGGGGGGCTGTTGATGAGAGGCTGGGAGGGGGACACGGGGGTGGCACCGCAAACAAGGGGCAGGGGGCGGGCGGGAAGGGCCGAGCCGCGGGGTCCCCCCCATACTCACGGTGCTGCAGCTGGTCAGGAGGTTGACCATGTTGTGGTCGAAGGGCGTCACGTGGTTGGAGATGAAGACCCTGGCGCCGGGGCGGCGCAGCCGGGGGGCCTCCTGCCGGACCACGAAGCCCAGCACCGCGCACATGGCCCGCACCACGAACCTGCGGGGCAGGGCACACACAGGGGCGCGGGAGGTGGGGGGCCGCCCCGGCCCGGCCCTGCCCCCCGGCCCTGCCCCCCGGCCCGGCCGCTACCTGCGGAGGACGCTGTCCGGCAGCGCGCAGCTCACCAGGAACACATGGAGGCCGAGGAAGAGGCGCAGCACCAGGAGGCAGAGGCCGACGGGCGCGTACAGCAGCAGGGCCAGCAGCAGGAAGCCGTCGCTGGGGAGCCTGGGCCCCGCGGGGCGGGGGGGGGGGAGACAGGTCAGCGGCGGGCCGGGGCCGGGGCCGGGGGGGGCGGGCGGGGAGGGGAGGGCCGGGCCGGGCCTTCTCACCGGTGTGAGTCGAAGAGCCGCTCCGGGCCCGGGGCCGGCGAAGGCTCCATCGCCGCCGCCTCAGGGCCGTCCGGACCCCGTCGCCATGTTAGTCCCCGGCCGGCCGCGCGGGCTCCTGGGAAGGCTGGGGCCGGGCCTTGGGCGCCGGCCCTGCGGGCTGGCGGGCCCAGCACTCCCAGCACGCCCCGCGCGGGGCGCGCCGCACGGGACTCTGGGCCTCGGAACGCGGGGCGCGGACTACGCGTCCCGGCAGGCCCCGCGGGGCCCCGCCCGGCCCGGCTCCGGAACTACAGCTCCCGACGTGCTCCGCGCCCCGGACTCTCCCGAGGAACGGCCTCTAGGCTCGGGCCCGGGGCCCGGCTGACAGCCATGGCGGCGGCGGCGGCGGCGGCGCTGCTGCGGAGGGCGGGCCGGGCGCACGCGCTGCGCAGCCTGGCAGGGGCGCCCCCGCCCCGGGGCCAGGCCGAGGCGCCCGCGGAGCCCCGAGCCCGCCGGTGGGCGGCGGCCGCCGTGGGCGCGGGCACGGCGGCGGCGCTGCTGCTGCTGTGGGGGCCGGGGGCCCGCGGGCGCCGGCCGGGCCCGGGCCTGGCCGCCGTGCTGGCCGCCGTGCCCGCGCCCCCCGCCGCCTCCCCGCGGCGGCTCTACAACTTCATCGCGGACGTGGTGGAGAAGACGGCGCCCGCCGTGGTCTACATCGAGATCCTGGGCCGGTAACTGGGCCCCGTCCCGAGCCCGGGCGGGGGGGCCGAGGCCCCGGGGGGGGGGGCCGCGGGGGCCCAGGCCCGGGGGGGGGCGGCCTCCGACCTCTGCCCTCCCCCCTCCCCAGGCACCCCTTCTCCGGCCGAGAGGTGCCCATCTCCAACGGCTCGGGCTTCATCGTGGCCCCCGACGGCCTCGTGGTCACCAACGCGCACGTGGTGGCCGACCGGCGCCGGGTCCGCGTGCGGCTGCCCAGCGGGGACACGTACGAAGCCACCGTCACGGCCGTGGACCCCGTGGCCGACATCGCCACGCTGCGGATCCCCACCAAGGTCGGGGGGGTGGGCGTTGGAGCAGCCCCCCGAGCCCGAGGCCCCGGCCTAGCGCCGCTCCCCCCTCAGCAATGCCTCCCCCTCCCCAGGAGCCCCTCCCCACGCTGCCCCTGGGCCGCTCGGCCGAAGTCCGCCAGGGCGAGTTTGTGGTGGCCATGGGAAGCCCCTTCGCCCTCCAGAACACCATCACCTCCGGCATCGTCAGCTCTGCCCAGCGCCGGGCCAGGGACCTCGGCCTGCCCCAGCCCAACGTGGAGTACATCCAGACGGACGCGCCCATTGACGTAGGCGGGGTGCAGGGGGTGGAGAGGGGGCACGGGTGTGCCCGCGCAAGGTTTGAAGAACGAACCCGGGTCCCAGGCTCGTCCTCTTACCCTCCTTCCGTTCCTTTTTTGTAGTTTGGAAACTCTGGGGGGCCTCTGGTTAATTTGGTGAGTACGTTCATCGCCTTTATTCTTCCCAGCACCCATATGGGGTGGGGGAAAGCCCAGTGTCTTCGTGAGCATGTGGGTCTTCGGTAGGATTTGGGGGGTGGCCCTACCTCCCTGTCCACCTGTGCCCTTCCCCTTCCTCCCCCCCCCCCCACTGAATCGTGCTGGGATGTGGACTGTGTCCCGGCAGGACGGAGAAGTGATTGGGGTGAACACAATGAAAGTCACAGCTGGGATCTCTTTTGCCATTCCCTCTGACCGCCTGCGAGAGTTTCTGCAACGAGGCGAGAAGAAGAGTGAGTCGGGAGAAGGAGGCATTGCAGAGTGGTGGGAGGTGGTGAACAGGCTGATGAGACTTACTAGCTTTCTATCTGTCCTAGGTTCCTGGTTTGGGAGCAGCGAGTTGAAACGTCGTTACATTGGGGTCATGATGCTGACGTTAACACCCAGGTATGATCTCGGGTTGCAAAATGGGGAGAGTGACTGCCAGCAGTGACTGAGTCCATAGTCTCTATTTCATCATGACCCCCTTATTTCAGGCCGTAGTTACCAACCCTGCACCAAGATCCTTGGAGTTCCCTCCTACTCTCTGCCCCTGGTTCATTCCTACTTTAATCTACCTAGATAGTCACATGAAAATAACAAGCCACCTTCTGCTCTAGTGATTCTAGTGGCTTCCCATTGCCTCAACTTTCTCAGCCTGCATTTAGGGCTCTAACCCCCACGTAACTTTCTAGCCAGATTAGATTAGTAGTTTTTACAATTTTGGTTACATTTCTAAAATCTAAAATGTATCATTCATGTCTCTTGAGACCCAGCTTAGGTTCTATTTTCTATGAAGTCTTGAGCGAATAAATATTGTCACTTTCAGGGATTTCTAACTTTTTTGAGCCATCTATTTAGACTGCCCCTCTTTTGGGAGAGGACTGACCCTTAACCCCCAGAATTTCACTTAGGGGTCTATGTTGAAAATGTGGTCAGCATATTTGGCTGAAGGAGGGGGAGTGACAAAGTAAGGCTAACCACGCCTCACATCCCCATCAGCATCTTGGCTGAGCTACAGCTTCGGGAGCCGAGTTTCCCTGATGTCCAACATGGTGTCCTCATCCACAAAGTCATCTTGGGTTCCCCTGCACACCGGTAAGGAGGGCAGGTTGTGTCTCAATGGGTGCAAAGGAGCTATGGAGACCTGCAGGAGGGGAGCAGGTCTGTGGTTCACCTCGCTATCTCCTCCTTCAGGGCTGGTCTGCGGCCAGGGGACATAATTCTGTCCATTGGGAATCAGGCAGTGAAGTCAGCGGAAGACGTATACGAGGCTGTTCGTACACAGCCCAAACTGGCCATGCAGGTCCGAAGGGGGTTGGATACATTGACCCTGTTTGTGATTCCAGAGGTCACTGAGTGATCAGGCTGGACAGAAGGGCCTAAGTCCTTATGCTTACCCCAAATGGAAGGAGGAGGAGGGTATAGCCCTTGCCCTGTCTCCATATCCCCTTTTCCTTGAGATTGGAATAACTTAAGGAGGATGACAAGGTGGGGAATGAGTCAGGGGAGGGCAGGCCTTCCCCCTCCACACCCCAAAGAAACAGGAAAAAACATTTTATATAAAATAAAATAAAAATAAAATAAAATTTTAACTAGTGACATGTCATAGCCAAGAATAAGGGGAGTAGGATGGATTCCTCTCCTAACCCAAAAGACTGGAGGTATTGACTGTGTCCCCAGGATGTGGATGGATGTGCATGGTAGGAAACTAGCTTCTCTTTCTGTTCCAGTCCAGTTATGGAAGGCAGGGAATCCTCCTTCTCAGTCCATGCGTCAAAATGGTGTGGCTTCGATGTGGCTGAAGCTGAGCTTTGGCTCCAGCCAGGCCCTGAGGATGGGGAGGTCCAGGGAGCCAGGCACAGAGGGGCCCAGGGGCCTTAGACTATTTGGTTGTTGGCTTGGCCAGGGTAGCGCTCAAATCTTTTGTTGGCCTCTTCACTGAAAGCATCACCTGGAGAAGAAATAGAAGAAGGGCTGAATCAGATCCCCGGCCCCAATTGGAGGGCAGGCAGAAGGGGTTAAGAAGGGGGGGGGGTACAGGGGAGCACTCTGCCACCCTGCTGAGCCCAGCCCTAGTACCGATGTGGCAGTTGTGCACCCAGATGCGGTGACCATCATATTTGCAGTTACATTTCATCGCGTTGTTGGTAAAGTCACTCTCAGCCACTTCAAAGTTGGGGTTAATGACCACCTAATATGGAGGAGGATTAGAGATTAATTTTTGGTTTGGCTTCTTTTTTTTAGTTTTTGCAAGGCAATGGGGTTAAGTAGCAGGATTAGAGATTAGAATTCTTTTGAGGTCTCCAGCCTGAGACAGCTCAGATGTTCTCCCACTTTGTCTTCCTCACCTGCAGGATGTAGTTTCCTGGTTTCACATCGGTGATGTCAATCCACTGGCAGTCAATATCATGCCGATAGAGGTCCCAGCAGCCCACAGTGATGCCCTGTTCCCCAAAGTTGGCACACTCGTACCGCTTAGCGACATCTGGGGGGGGATGGGGAGTTCAGAGAGGCCTTGGCTGCTGGGAGTCCCAGGCATGGGCAAGAAGTTGGAAACCCAAGGGAGGGAAGGCCTGGACCAGAGTCCCTTGGTCAGAGCTTGGGATAGGGGTAGATTCTGGTGATGGATGGAAGCCCCTTCCAGGTTTTGACTCACCCTCTTGACATTCAGTGTCCTCCAGACAGAAACTGGCCTTGTGACCCTCAGCCACCTTGGTGCCATTGGGTGTGAGGATGTCGTAGTGAGTAAAAATGTCCATGCTGTGGTAGTGCCTGTGGGGAGGCCTCTCCTGTAAATGGACAATGCCTTTCTTCCCCCGCAGACCCTCAACCTCTCCCTCTCATTAGCCATGAGTCCCTTCCCTCACCCATGGCATTCGTGCCACACCCAGGAGTGTCGCCCAGCCTTAGGCCTGAAGTCAGCTCGGCCAAGGTTGTGGATCTGAGAGGAGAAACGGAGTAATCGCCGGTGGCCATAGGGCCAGTTCGCTGACCGGGCAGAGCGAGCCAGACAGTTTTCCTCTGCTGCGCAGTAGAGCATGTGCAGTGGTCGGTCCTCAATGTAAGCAGTCTCCTGCACCAGTGCTGAGTGTAGGATCAAGTCTGATGCAGCTGGGTGGGTGGATTGGGGGGGTAGAAGAAGGAGGTCTCAGGTTACAAGGGCAGGTGAGTCTGGAGAGTAGGGGCCATCCTCTGCCAGTCTACTTAGAGACTGGTTTTTACCTTGGGATCTCAGGTCCCTCATCCTCTGCCTCAAAGAGGGCTCACACTGGGACAGGGCCCGCTCCACCCCACCTCCCTGGTCCACTCCCCCTCACTCTCAGAACAGATGACACCAGCAGCAAAGCGTGTGCCTGTCCTCTTGCAAGCGATATGGAGGCCATGGTGGGCACACTCTCCTAGGGATAGCTCAGAGCCCGTGCAGCGAACTCCACTCAGTACCACATCAGTGACATTCCCAGAGTCCCAGTACCATGTCTCCTGGAAATGTGGACAGTTGGACACATGAGGACTCAAGAAACATGAGGAAAAATATTTAATTCCCCCCTTTCCCTCTATACCTACTTGCAGGCCATGGTTGGCATAGCCCAGGCCAAGTTGCCGACAGGCCACCATGGCTTCCAGCGTTCCCCAGTCATCTCCACAGATGAGGCCCCAGCGGGGGGAACCAGGCCCCCCTACCTGCACCTCCACTCGTCCCTCATAACGGCTGCGGCCCCCACTCAGCCGTATCTGCAGTGAGCAAAGGGAAGGGTGTCACCAACTCTTGGGGTGGTAGAGATGAATTGGGAGGGATGGTTAGAGGCCAAGGAAGAGGGGGTTGGGAGATAGGGTGGGAAGGATGCAGAAGAGGTGGTGGTGGGAGCATGGGAGACTGAAGCCATTGACCAGACATCAAAAGATCCAAGCTGACCATGGCCTCAACCCCAGTGTAGGGCAGGTTGCAGCGGACAGCAGCGTCCTGGGCATGAGAACAGTCCTCGGCAGTGATGTTCTTGTGCGGACAGTTCCAGAGGGAAACTTCCTGGCCTGAGCAGCGCACCTCGCTCAGATGGATGGGGCCCATACCTGGGGGCAGGTACAGAGGTTCTCAATGTCTGTCCATGAACTTTTCCCCAGTGCCCCCCTGGCATCCACTCTCTCCACCCTGTGTGGGTCCTGTGCTCACCCTGTCCCATTCGGGCACCGGTCAGAGCCTCACGGGCACTGCCAAAGCCCAATTCTCGGCAAAGAACGCTGGCTGACTGGAGGTCCCACTTGTGGTCACAGACTGTGCCCCACTCGCCACCCTTCAAGACCTCAACCCGGCCCTCACCTGGCCGGGCTCCACCTTTCAGACGGATCCGGGACTGGAGAAAGACAAAGAAATGGGGAAAAGGCTTAATGGGACCAGGGAGGCAGGCAGGTAGTTGGGGGCAGGGGATGGACAGCAGCCCTGGGGGTGGCTATCTATCTTGGGGGGTCAGGTATGGAGGAAGGCATTGGTTAGGGCCCCACTGATCCCTGGAGGTGGACTGGACTGGGCTGGGTAGGAAGTGGGAATGGCGGGGGGAACCTCCCTCTGCTTGGGTCACACACCTCTCCCCGAGGTTGTGTCGATGACTGCTTCTTTCTCTGGCCATTGGGTGTGGCATAAAGAGAGCCTGGCACACAGCTCACCACGGCGGGTGCCCCACCTGGGCACCGGGCAGTGTCATTGCCATGATAGAATTCCAGGGGGCAGAGGGAGAGGTGAGCCTCAGTGCCCAGACATGCCACTCCGTGCAGGCCAAAGGAGTGACGTTGGCGCTGGGCCAGCAGCCTGGGGACAGGAAGGAGGAGGATGGGTCTCCAAACTCTAGCACCACCTCATCCTCAACCCTCTTCCCCCTCTCCCATCTCCCTTTTCCACAACCTCCCACCCCTTTCTCAGATAAAACTAAAGAATCTCAGGAGATGCAAGAGAAAATGGATGTTTCAGAAAAGAGGACATTGGGGTAAGGAAATGGAAGAAGCCTTCTGCACAGAGGAAGGAAAGCTAGCTCAGTGTGCCCTCGACCCTACCTCCATCAGCCCCTCAGATAATAGCTCAGAATAGGATAAGAGCCAACAAGAAAGAAATGGGCTGGGACCGAGAGGCCCAACCAACATGACAGGTGGCCAATGCATGCCTCAGTTTAAACAGGAGGCCCTGGTAGCTCAAGTGCAGACAAAAATGCTCCTGCATGAATGTGGGGCAGACATAAGCAGTAAAGCAGAGCATAGTGATGGCATAGACTTGAAATCAAGAAAGAACTGACTTTAAATCCTGCCCCTGATTTCATAGTGATCAGAATCGTTACCTAGAACCTTATTGTTTTCTTTTATAAAACAGGAATAATACTTATTCATAGTACTTCTCTCACAGAATCATGAATGTAAAAGGCATTTAAGCCATAAAAGAAAATATAAAATCAGCTGTTAACCCATGGTACAGGGGAAAGAGAACTGAACCTGGGAGTCAGGAGAGATTTGAATTTAAATTCTGCCACTTCATAGGGGTTTGAGCAGGGACTTAACTGTATTGGCTTGTTTCCTTCCCCATTAAGAAGGGTGATAATTATACCTATGATACTTACCTCATGGGGTTGTTGAAAGGATCAAATGAGATCATAAAGCACTTTGCATACCTTAAGGCATTCCATAAATGTCAGTGAATATTTTATTTGTGTCATAAAATGTTCTGGATCCTGGTGGGAGAACAGCTAGAAAAGATGTCCTAGGGCAGAATGGGAAGCTAGGTCAGGGCATCTGGACTTGGGAAGGGAAGGACAGTGGGACATGGGAAGGATCAGAGTCAATATTGGTTAGATTGTCCAGGTTGCAGATGGGTACTGGTGGAGTAGGAGAGATCTTCACAAGGTCAGAGAAGAAGGAGGGGGATGAGAAGTTAGGGCAAAAAGATGTACTTGGACTGGTGATAGGCAGTGGAGTCTCAGGAGGGGTTACTACACATGTTGAATAAAAACACTAGGAAGGGGTGGCTAGGTGGGGCAGTGGATAGAGCACTGGCCCTGGAGTCAGGAGTACCTGAGTTCAAATCCGCCTCAGACACTTGATAATTACCTAGCTGTGTGTCCTTGGGCAAGCCACTTAACCCCATTTGCCTTGGGAAAAAAACCTAAAAAAAAATAAAAAAGAACACTAGGAGAGAAAGATCCTGTAAACTGACCAAGCAGGCAAATGAGATGAAGCTGGAGTTTAGCAGAAGATCAGGAACCCCCATAAGCACCAAAGGGTGGTTGTATGGATAAGAGAAATGAGTCTGCTTCCTGGAATGATAGGCCTCAGCACCACAAAGGAAGGAGCCAGGCAGGACCTTGTGCTAAGGAGAGCCAAGAAAAGCCTCCTTCTGGTAGACCACCAGAAAACACTAAGAAGATGGGGACGAGTATAAGTGCAAGCTTTGGGGGGGAAGTGTGTGTGTGTTAGTACTTCAAACAAGAAACCCAGAATAAAGCATATTAAGGCCCCAAAGGTCTTGTCAATGTCAGGGGTCATAGGAGTGGAAATGATCTTATTCCGGAATAGATAATTCCTTTTGAGAAGGCCCAGAATAGGGTCCATTGAGGGCAATGCAGATACCAAAAAGCAGAGCTTAGAGACAATCTCATGTTCTTCAAACTGAGTGAGAGTGAGAGAGAGGGAGGAAAGGTCCAAGATGTGGATAGTGGGGAGAAGGGAAAAGAAGAGAATAATGAATTCCAAGATTTATTTCCACCCAAATAGTCTTCTGAAGCCACTGGGCTGGAGAGTTTGTTCTGGGGGGGGGGGGCAGATGGAGCTGGAAATCAGACCTATCAAGTCTCCTCTCTCATACCACCTCTAAGATCTCAGGAAAATCCCTCCTAGCTCTGAGACTCAGTAAAATAGGGAGGACCATCTTGGTCCTCAGAATTGTGGTGAGAATCGGTGAAATAAGACAAATACTGGTTGTGGTATAAATGAGAGTAGTACTGTTATTTTGGGGCCTAAGAAGACAGGTGTCATTCTATCAGGGTTCTGAAGTAACTTGAGGGGAAAAGAGAAGACCCAGTCATGCAGCCTGTTAGAAATGCCACTGTATCAGAAAGGTAAGTGACTGCCCCTGTGGATTTTTCTAAATAGAACAGTTTCATATGATATTTTGAATTTTGCATCCATGCCAGGTAAGTTGAAAGAATGTATAATCAAGCATGGGGTCATTAGTCACTTGATCAAACATCACTGGGGTGTGGGGGTGCAGAATGAAACAGCACACCACTGGACCCATCAGATCCCCATCAGATCTTTCCCAGCTCTCAATCAATTAGGTCCCTATGGTCCCCTGCTTGAAACAGGAGACTCTCAGTCCTTATGCCTTCTTTTTACCATCTGGTTTGTTATTTACCTCTTTTTGGGCCCCTGGCTTGCACGGGGTTTGTGTTTGGCTTTAAGCTTGGTGACTGGCCTGGAAAGAGGAGACAGGCATGGAGGAAGGCAGAGGGCAAGTGGAAGGGGGTCAGGAAGGGTCAGGGGTCAAGCAGAAGGGGGGTCAGGAAGGGTCAGGGATCATCAGACTCCTTGTCTTTTCTGTTGTGTTTCCCAGAAAGAGACAGGGCAGGGCAAGGGAAGGGATGAGGAAGGATAGGGAGATGCAGAGTCAGGTGGCTGGATCACACTGTCCTCACTGACTCCTCCATGGCTGCATTGAGCAAGGCCCCAGGGCCCATGCTTTCCTACTGAACACACCTAGGAAAGGGTAGTCAATTTAGGCAAAGCCATGGGAAAAAAGTGAAGGAAAATGGATAAAAAGAGGGAAGGGTGGAGGGGAGTGAGTGTGAATCGAGGCTGGTGGGATTGGAGCTGAAGGCTCAAGCCCAGGGTTGTCCAGGGGAGCAGAAGGGAGTGCTTCTTCCACATGTCCCCAAGTTTGACCCTTAGCCTCACTCTGATTCACTACCCTGGGATCTGGAAAGGACAATGTCCTTCCAATTCCTGGAGCCACAGGGAGGATCAGGAGGCCCCTGGATTCAGCCAGAGGTCAACCCCTTCCTGCCCTGTTACCTGCCACGAGACCCACGACGTTGGGCAGAGGCCTTGGCCGCCCGTTTCCTCAAATGTCTGTGAGGACAAGAGAACACTGGAGTAAGGACAAGCTTGAGTCCTGGAATCAGACTAGAGGGCCAATTGGGGTCAGGGCAAGAGAAGATTTTCTCCAATAGCTGAGAGGAACCTCATCTGTCCTACCATCCTTGGTTACCAGAAGCTAAAAAATCTCCTTTCTAATCTTCCCAACCAGTTAAGATATCAGAGACAGACCCTTATGGCTCCAGGTTGTACCAAATCACCTAGGAAGGGAAGGAGGTGGATGTATGGGAGAGTATTTTTGATGTCTTGGGACAGACTCCCTGCATTAGGATGATAGGAATTAGAAGGCTGAAAGAGAACCAAAAATCTTAAGTCAGCCAAAAGTAGAACTATAGAGGTTAGGGGTGGTAGATAGTGTCTGGACCAAGAATCTCATAACCACTCAGGCCACAACTATGGTGGAAATGGGGTGGAGTGTCAAGCCCAGGAATTCAAAAGTTGGCTAAGGGTGGAATCATGTGACTTGGACCATTACCAGAGGGAGCTGGGAAGGCCAAACCTGGTCAGGCCCAAGCAGATCAGCTAATCCAACTGACCTCTTTTCTCGGTCTGCTGCCAGTCCTAAGGCTCATTGCCAAGAAGAGAAACCAACAGTGTAGAACTGTCTTGAGGCTGAAGCCAGGCAGAGCCAGAACACTTGAAGGAATGAAAGTTGGGGGGGGGGGGTTAAATAGTCCAACTGCCCCTTCCCTAGCCCCAGCTTGGAACAGTTTCCTGTAAGTAAGGCCAAGAATTTGCTTCCTTTTTCACTGACCTAAGCTCACTGTGTCTTAAACCAAAGTCTTCATCTTCCCCTGACTTCCAACTGATCCCACTGCTAACTTTGCAGTCATCCACATAGAGTGCTCTCTGCCTCCCTTACCTCAACCCCAATCAACTGCCATTGATCCATCCACATTTTTTTGGATCTACCCTATTTCACATAGACTATTCCAATAGCTTCCAAACTAGTCTTTGCTTTCACAGAGCTCCAAAACCACTTGGATAATGCACAAATCTGACCCATGTCAAAGCCTTTAATAAAACCTTCAGTAGCTCCCCATTGCCAACAGAAACTCCTTGGGCTGGCATTTAATTAAGGCCCTCTACAATCTGGTTCCTGGTTACCTTTCTAGCTATATCACATATTGTTCTCACGTACTTTCCATGCCAGTCAAACAGGGCAGATTACTGTTCCTTGACCTCCTCCTACTCTAATTTTGCCCATATGCCCCCTCCTGTGCTTGGGATGCCCTCTCCACTTCTGCCATTGGCATCCCTAACTTTCTTGGAGAGACAGGGTAGGAGCACCTCCTATACACAGCAGACCATCCTGATTCCTCCCGACTGCTGGTACCAAGTGTCAATGCTCCTTTCCCTCTTGAAATTACTTAGTATCACATTGTATCTATGAGTATAAAACACTTTGTATCATCAGTATATATGTATCTCACCCAGGAGAATGAAAACTTTGTTGGGGTGAGAATTGACTGTCTTTATACATCCCTAGCATCTAGCACTAAATAATTCTAAATTCCATCCAAACTGGACTATTTGCCCTCTCCAGGGTTTGTCCTTATTTTTTTCTGATTTTTTACCAATGTCTCCCCACCCACACTGTGTACAGGATGAACTCTGCACCCAAATCTCTGTCTATTGGAAATTCATTTCCTTCTCCCAAAGAGGATCTGGGGCTACCCCCTCTTGTATGAAGGTTTCCATGATCCCGCAGATGAAAGTAATCTCTAGTCACTTTGGGTTCTCTTATTTACTTGGTATTAAGACCTATTAAAAACCCTCTATATTTGACTATAAGCTCCTTGAAGGCAGCTGCCCTGTCCATGGTAAGTTGAGTTGAATTTGCTTTTTTCCCCATCTTGAGGAGTTTCCTAATGGCAGGGATTGGAGCACTAAGCTTTCGTTAACTCCATTAACCACTAAGCTTCAGTTGTCCCCACTCATGAATGGATTTAGACCAAGACTCCTTTTGGTCAATTCACCTTTTGTGAATGTTCCTTTCTTGGACCTTCTGCACTATAGGAATGAACAGTAGCCACCCTTGCAACCAAGGTTTTGGGGGAACTGTGGTGATCTTTAATTCCTTTACTAAGCTACCATAAAGGGCCAGGACTCCTCGCTGCCTATCCTATAAGCATGCTTTAGAATGTTTGCCTCTAGATATATTACCATAAAATTCATACAGTTTGAAGAGAGGTAATGGAGAGAGTTCTCTGATTTACTCCTTCCTAAAATTTGTTGTGGCCTCCAATGTGGGCTAGATTGAGTATGGGTTTGGTGCTGAGGTGCCTCAGAATACTGGTTCTTATTGAATACCCATGTGACTTGAAGATCTATTTCTCTCTCTAGGACTTTGTTTCCTCAACATGAAAATGAGAAGACTGGATTATCAGATGTTTCTAAGCTTTTTTTTAAGCTTTTTTTTTGCAAGGCAATGGGGTTAAGTGGCTTGCCCAAGGCCACACAGCAATATAATTATTAAGTATCTGGGGCCAGATTTGAACTCAGGTACTCCTGACTCCAGGGCCAGTGCTCTATCCACTGCACCACCTAGCCGCCCCATTTCTAAGCTTCTTATGAGCTCTAAATGTGTGATTACTTGGAGAATCTCAGAGTTGGAAGCAGCCTCAGAAATCATTTTACCTAACTTGCACTCCTTCAAGAATTCCTTCAGTATCCCCAAGTGTAAGCATCTGCCTCTCCTTACTCCTCCACTCCCATGAGCCATTTTAGACATTTCTGAGTTTTAGAAGCTTTGCCTTTATAGTGACCTCGCATCTACCTTTCTAGACATACAGTATTATAAATGTTAAATAAGATAAGTTCAGCATTGACTGCTGTGAACACTTTTCTCCCCCCAAAGAAATATCTATTGCTCTTCATTTCTAGTTTTTATGGCACTATATCTTTATAGGGTTAAGTGGCTTGCCCAAAGCCACACAACTAGGTAATTATTAAGCATCTGAGGTCGGATTTGAACTCAAGTACTCCTGACTCCAGGGCCGGTGCTCTATGCACTGCGCCACCTAGCCGCCCCACACTATATCTTTATTAAAGATTTCCTGAGGTCCTATAGTGATTTAGGTCTTTTCAGAGTTTGGTTTTAGACCTGATGATCATTACATTATGTCACCTTGGACAAGGCTCTTCTCTATCTCTCTAGACTTTGGTTTCCCTCTGTTGGATGAAAGCATGGCTTCCAGGATCTCCTATATTGCAGTACTTAACTACCTCACTGTTTGATGTGTTAGAATCATAAATTTAGAGATGGAAGTGACTTAATAGGTTATCTAGTTGAACTCCCTTATATTTTACATTGAGGAAACTGAAGAAGGAACTTGGCCAAGGTCATCCAGATAGCAAGTGGCAGAGCTTGGGTTTGAACCCAGGTGTTCTGCCTTCAAATCTAACACTTTTCACACTGCACCAAGCGGTCTCATGAAAGATTTTGGAGGGTAAAGATTTCAACTTCTCTGGTATCTTCCAAGTTCCAGGTCCAACATGAAGGTTGTATGAATCCTTGTTGAATCAAAGACCCTCCAGGATCTCGTAAGCTATATCTTTGAGGCCCTAAAAAAATCCCCAGAGATGAACAAAAACCCTAGACAAATCTCTGAGCTGTTCCAAATCTTTTTTACACCTTTGCTCATCACACAAGTCTTGCTCATCCTGAAATTCTGCTGAAATCCTACAGATCCTTCCAGGTCAAATTCAGTTCAATCTGACAAGGATTTATTAAGGATGTCCTAAATAATGCACTGGGACAGCTAGGGCAGTGCATAGAGTGTCAGGGTTGAGTTCAAATTTGGCCTCAGGCACTAGCTGTGTGACCTTAGACAATTCAACCTTTTTTGCCTCGATTTCCTCATCTATAAAAGGAGAAGGAAATGGCAATCTTCCCTCCAGGATCTTTGCCAAGAAAACTCCAAGTGGATGGGGTCATGAAGAGTCAGACACAGGGGTGGCTAGGTGGCACAGTGCATAATGCACTGGCACTGGAGTCAGGAGTACCTGAGTTCAAATCCAGCCTCGACACTTAATAATTACCTAGCCGTGTGGCTTTGGGCAAGCCACTTAATCCCACTGCCTTGCAAAAAAAAAGAGTCAGACACAACTAAAATGATGGAAGAAGGTACAGTGAAAATAGCTGTATCTAATCAGAAGTCTTCCCTAGGGCTCTCTATCCTGGACTTTCTTCTCTTTTCCTTCCAATCTATTTCACTTGGTGACTTCATCGGTTCCCATGAATTTAATTTTTAATCTCTATGCAGATGATACTTAGATTTATTTATCTCTCCCATATCGAAAACTGAACTCATTATCTTTCCTGTAAGTTTCTAAAAGCTTCCATCTTCCTAATTTCTCTATGCCTTTCAAGGGACTACTATCCTCCCAATCAGCCAGTCTCAAGTCTAGATGTCATCTTTGTCTCCTCTTTCTCATCTCCCTTTATACAATTTGTTGCCAAGTTGCCTGCCTACCCTTGGAACATCTCTCACAGACTCATTTCTTCCCTCTGACACTGCCGCCATTCTAGCACCAGTCCTCAAAACCGAATATTTGGATGATTACAATAGCCTTCTGGCTCATCTCCCCAGCCTCACCTCTATTAAGCTGTCAAACTGAGCTTCCTAAATCACAGGACTGATCATGTCACCATGATCCGCCCCCTCCACTCCCATTCCATAAACTCCAGTGGTTCCCAATTACTTCAAGGATCAAATATAAAATCCTTTGTTTGGTTTTTAGTGTACTCCATAACCCGGCCCCTCCCTTATTTACTAATCTTCTTACACCTATCCTCCTGCACATACTTGGTGAGCCAATAATGTTGGCCTCCTTCCTGTTCCGCAAACACACACTCTAGAGCCTGCCTTCAGGTCCTTTTCTCTTAATATTTCCAAAGCCTGGCACCTTCCCTCTCTTCTACTCCTCCCGGCTTCCCTGGCTTCTTTCTAGTCTCAGCTAAAGTGCCATCCTCTGCTACAATGCTTCGATTATTTAGCCAATGTTTTTCTTTTTTAAGCAGTTTTTAGCTTGTCTCTATATGAGATTGGGATGTCTTTAAGATCAGGAAACGTGTTTGCCTTCAATATCTACGGTGCTTACCCCAGTTTGTCACCTGGACTCGGATCAGGTGGCTTTGTCCTGGCTTTGTCACTTACTACCTGTGGGACTTGAGGCAAATCCTTTCCCCTCTTTGGGTCTCAGTTTCTTCATTTGTAAAATAAAGTTGTTAGACTAGTTTCTTCTAGTTCTAAAGCTATGAAATGCTATTCCACGGGGACCGTGCAAAGCAAGAAAACCGACAAGGAGAGTAATTACATTCCACATCGCATGAAGAACAAATGCCCCCTCTTTCTCCAAGTCTTTCCTGATCTTGCCCCTTCGGCACTTCTTTGGGGTACACCAGAGAAGCAGCCTGGGGCAATGCAGGCAGAAGGATCTGCCTAGCGCTTGGTGACGTCAGTCACCTACGTTAAGGCGTGGAAAGGCTCAGACCAACCCCAGGGGGGAGCCCCGCCCTATTACAGTAAAACCCTGCCCACCCAGGCAGACCGTGCCCACTTGGGGAGGTCCACGCCCCTCCGGGACGTGTTTCTCCTTCTACCTACCCCACCCCAGACCACCAACTCAGGGCCCATCCCCCACCACGGTTCTTCCAGCCTCTTTCTCCCTTCAAATTCCAGACTCTTAGCTCAGATTCCTCCCAACCGGATTGTACCACAGTGAAGACCCCATAACCTTCACCCCTCTACTCTTCAGACTTATCATACCTCCAACCCATCTAATCCTCCCTTCTCATCCACCCCTCCCACCTTTGGGGGCTCCCTTTTTACCTCAAAACTCAGAATTCCTCATTCCTTGAACCCCAGGCTCTCTTACACCCCCAAATTTCTTCAGTGAGATCTTGAACTTCAAGCCAAGGTGACTTGGCTTTGACTTGTCTCCCCCCCCCCCCATTTTTGCAAGGTAATGGGGTTAAGTGATTTGGAAATCATACAGCTAAATAAGTATGAAGTGTCTGAGGCCGGATCTGAACTCAGATTCTCCCCGGAGCTCTAGCCACTGCTCAACCTAGCTGTTCCTACTTAGCTTGGTGTTCAACGCCAGACAGCCTCCTACTCTGCAGACAGCCTCTACTTTGCAGACAGCCTCTACTCTGCACCCCTTCAGATCCTTAACTTCAGATCTCGACCTAGGTCAGACCTCAGACACTCACACTCCTTGACCGGTTCACACTTCATTACTCAGACTCCTCTTTATCTCACATCTCTCTCCCTCCTCACTCTTGGGATCCCCTTTTTCCCCATCCCTTGACCCATCGCAGCTCTCTTACCTGTAGAAGGCAGCATTCACCCTCCTCTCGCTGGGGAAACCCAGCATCCCACAGATCACTCGGCTGTTATGGACGCTCCATCCACGGTCACACACCTGGGTCCACCCGCCAGGGAGCCGGACCTCAACCAGCCCCTCTGTGACAGGCAGTGGCCGGCGGCCCCCGCCCACAGCTGACTTCAGTCGAACCTCTTCCACCTGCAAATGTTGCTCCTCCACCTGGGAATGGAATAGCAAAGAACTGGGTAAACCCTTAATCACACAACCACATCTTTGGGGGTCAAAGGATCACAGAATCAGGAGTCCCCAGGAAAACTGCTCCTCTTCATCCTCTTATTTACCTGAGGATTTTAGGAGTGCGAATTGGAAGGAACCTTAGAGATCACGTAATGCCTTCACTTTACAGATGAGGAAACTGAGATCTCGAGCAAGATTGGGATTTATTTAAATTAACTATTCAGCTCCATATTCCCTTGGAGGAACCTGATACAAAAATTCTTTCTCCCATAATTAAAATTCCTATATAAAATATGGCTTCCCTCCTGAAAAAATATAAAAAAATCTTAGCAAGAAAATATAAAGATTATTAACCCCCTTTTACACATAAAATGACTATAGTCCAGAGAGCAAGCAGTAACTGATGATTACATCTGGAGCAGGAAGAGATCTGAGGGGAGGGAGGTCACTGAGGCTCAGAGAGCTTAGACTTGTTATATACAAAGGAAGCAGCAGAACCCAGATTTGAAACTGGCCTTCAGACTTTCAAACCTGATCTTTCTACTAAATCAGACTGTTTTCCCTATGGTATTATAAATTATCTGCCCCAACTAGGTAGTGCAGTCAAAACAGTTCCAGAGCCCTGGGGTTCAAATTCAGCTGTATGACCCTGGGCAAGTCAGTTAACCCTGTTTGCCTCAGTTTCCTCATTTGAAAAATGAGCTGAAGAAGGAAATGGGAAACCATTCCAGTATTTTTGCTAAGAAAATCCCAAATGAAGTCCCCAAAAGTTGGACACAACTGAAAATGACAGAATAAAAACTTCCCCATGACCCCTGTATCTTCTCTGGTCTCCAAATCCCATGTACTTGGCTGTGGAATGTGTGTGTGTGTGTGTGTGTGTGTGTAAATTATAATAGCTAGATTTATATAGTACATTACAGATTGCAAAGTGTTTTACTTTTTCAATATCTCATTTTGGATCTTTGTAAAAAATAAAAGTAATAAAAATAATAAAAAAACATAAAGTAACATTGAATTTAACAAATCCAAATAAATATTATCATGTTATCCTTACAAAACCTTGGGAGGTAGGAGCTATTTTTATCACCACTTTTCAAAAGAGGTAGATGAGGCAAGCTAGAAGTTTTGCCACTTGCTTAGGATTACACAGCTAGTAAATGTCAGGGGTAAAATTTGAATTCATGTCTCCCTGACTCAAGGTCCAGCCCTCTCAGAACAGTGTCCCTTAGCTGCCACTTGTATAGGTTTTGGTGCAGAAACTATGTCTTTGCCCATATACCCACCAACCTCTATGATGTTGGAATCGGAGAAACCAGGAAGGCGCTGATCTTTGCATACGACACCAGCATCCTCGTCGTGGGTACAGTCACTGTTGCCCCAGCCCCGAGAGTCACACTCAGTCACACTTCGCTCTGTTCCTCTGCAGTTCAGATTGTCTAGCCAGATTCGGCCTTGGGGAATGGGACAGAAGGGACTGAGAGGGAGCACAGAGGTAGTGATGAAGGTGGGGGTGGGGACATTGGCAGGGCATGGCAGATCTGGGTGTCTTAGAGATCTTAGATATTTTCTAGTCCACCCCCTGCCCCCTTCATTTTATAGTAAGGAATGAGATGCTTTAGGATGGGAAGACAAGAGGCCTTGGTAGACAGGGAGCTGCATTCTTAGCCACAGATGATTTCTTGAATTAACAGACTAACTAAATGTTCTCTTTCTAGTTCACTGACCCAAGCAGATATGGGTAAAGGAAGGGGAAGAAAGAGTATGGAAGGCATTGGGAACCAATGGTGATTCGGGCTAGGGAAATGCAAGAAGGGCCTGGGTAGTTTTGAGATGCTAGGATATGAGCAGTAATCACACTGAATCATATAATTTTAAACTTGATGGGAGATTAGAAACCACTGAGTCCAACTATTTTGTTTTTCAAAAGAGAAACTGAGGCCCAGAAAGAGGAAGTGATTTTCTCAAAGAAACACTATAATTTAGAGGAAGAGTCAAAATGAGAATTCCCCTCTGCTCCGGACCAAAACTCTTTTCCAACCAGCCAGAAGAGCTGACTAGAGAGAGGTACTGGACATGTCCTCAGTCTGATTCTCCCTCCCAATCAGTTCCATATCATAAAACATCTTTATCTACTTTGACATGCTCCTTTTCCAGGCTAGAGTTAAAAATGAAAAGATCTCAGAGTTGGGAGGGATGTTAGAAGTCTGCTGTACAAATTCCCTCTCAGCATAGAAATCTTTTCTATAGCCTCCTTGATTCTGGGATCACTGAGATTCCTCTTCAGAGCTTTTAAATGTGGGGGAACTCACTGTTTTCCGAAGAAGAAACCCATTTGTTGTTTTTTTTGGGGGGGTTGTTTTTGAACAGTTCAGGTTGTTAGAAAAGTGAATGAATCCTCTCCCTGTGTAACTTCCACTCACTTATAGAGTTCTACTCTTTGGGGGTTAAAATAGAATGAGTCTAATTATCTTTCACAGATATCAGGGGACCTCAAGGAAAAGCAGAGATTAAAGTGACTTGCACATGGCCAATACACCTAAGAAGTATTGGAGGAGGCAAGATTCAGATCTTGGTTTTCTGGTCCTTGATTTTCAAGTCTAATTCCTCTCCTCCGTGCAGAAAGGTCAAGGAGAAAGAGAACAGAACAGAGGCTTTTGGATTTGTCAATTAAATGATCACTGGTGGTGACATTGGAGAGACTCACTAAGTAGTCTTAGGGAGACAAGCCAGATTTTAAGTGTGCTTGAGCAAGAGAAGGTTGAGTTTAAGTAATTCTATAAGTTTTACATTTAAAGGGAAGGAGAGAGAAATAGGGCCATGTTTTGAGAGAAGTGCATGGTCAAGGGAATGGTTTTTGTTTTATAAGGTTAGATAAGACCTGAAAATTGGACAAGAAGAGTTATCATTTTGGGGAGATGGAAGACAGTTGAAGGTGTTCATATCCACTGGTCTCTGAAATTGAAAGCAAGGTTTTAGGATGAAACTGAAAATAATTTTCCAATATCAGAACTATCAAGCAACTTAATAGGATGCCTCATGCTACAGTGAATTTTCTGTCAAAGGGAGTGTTCAAAATGAGGTTGTATGACAGGCTTGTTGGGGATTCTAGATTATTTCCATGTCCCAATATGTAAGCCTTCTTCTTCTCCAGGATCATAAATCTAGAATTGAGAAAAACTTTGGAAACCA
Source organism: Macrotis lagotis (assembly GCF_037893015.1). Classification (NCBI taxonomy): domain Eukaryota; kingdom Metazoa; phylum Chordata; class Mammalia; order Peramelemorphia; family Peramelidae; genus Macrotis; species Macrotis lagotis. The sequence goes on along the minus strand of NC_133660.1, from coordinate 227,437,559 downwards.
TCTACTCCAATCTCATTCAACAGATAAGGAAACTGAGATCAAAGGAGGTTGTGATTTGCCCATAAGAAGTGGAAGTTGAATACATGTCCTTTGACTCCAGAACCAATCTTCTCTAGCCTGGATACCATGTGCTTCAGTTTCCTTCATTATGTTTGTTTTTTCTTCTGGATTTTTTTAAATCAGTATTCTTAAATGTGTGCCCAGAATTGGAGTAGGGAAGATTTTGGGCATTAATATCCTACTTCCTCATTCTGGGTACTCAGCCTCTATTAATGCTGACTTCAATCACTTTACCTTTTTTTGCTTGACATAAAACTTTTATGCAGCTCACTAAATCCCCCAGTTTCTTAATTTAGGAATAAATTTTCTGCTCATGCAATTGATTTTTTGAACCCAAGCCCAACTTTCCATTTATAGTTATTTTATTTCATCATATTAGATTTGGCACAATCATTTTTTTTTTTAGATTTGGGTTTTGTCAATATATTAATTATTTGCTCAACCTCTCCTTCCTACCCTGTCTCCAACAGCTCTAATTTTATATCATCTACAGATGACATTTTTTTTCTTGTCTTCCTGAACTTCCAGCTTCAGCTGGACTTGGTTCTATTTTCCTGTTCCAGGGTCTTCTCACCTGTGCCTGGACCATACTTGGCACTGTGGGTCCATCCTGTGGCTTCGGTAAAGCCCAGCTCCCGGCACAGCACGTGAGCAGCTTGCAGTGTGAAGTCATCATCACAGATGGTACCCCACTCACCAGCCCGCTGTATTTCCACCCGACCCTCATAGTGCTTCCGAGGGAAACCAGCTAGGCGGAAACGAAGTTTGCTACCAGTGCTTGCTGCAGGGCTTGGGGATGGTGAGGGGGCTCCCAGACAGCAGGTAAACAGCATGAACAGAAGCAGCCCCCAAAGACCCCATGGCTGGCCCCTGGCAAGTTGCATATCAGACATGGTCTAAGAGAAACAGAAACCCAGACGTTAATGATAGGGAGATAGTGACAGAGCCAGAGAGAGTGACAGTAAGGTAGAGATGGAGACCTGGACTAAGAGAATGAGAGAAATAGTTTTGATGACACACAGAGAAATAGAGACAGAGTAGAGAGACACTGTGAGAAGGGGAGGGGAGGAGATGCCCTCAACAGATGAAGAATGAGAGGCCTTAACTAGGAGATATGGTGTGGAAGTGATGGAAGGAGATGGTAAACAGAATCAATGAGACATGTTAAGGGAAACTCAGATAGAAGCCCTTTATCCATAGAACCACATCAGAGCAAGCAAGAAACATGCCTGCACACCATTCACATCATTTTACACACACATATACACACACAACATACACACAACTCACACACATCCCAGGCACACATAATAATTTTAGCTTCATGGATTGATCACACCAGAAGCCATGAGGAGGCCTCCGTGTTGATTGTGACACAGGAAATAATGTCACAGAGGGGGCTGCTTTGACAGTCACACTCAGTGACTGTGATACTCAGACCCCTTGGCTACCTGTCCCAGGGGAGCATGGGGACCCAGAGGGACCAGGCTTGAGTGGGTAGGGCGGGGCAGTGGGAGCCACTAGGAGGGAGGGAAGGAGAAAGAGGGAATGCTAAGGTCCAAGCGGTTACTGAGGCAACAGAGACTTAGGCCAGGGAGACAGGCCCAATCCCTGGGGGGATGGGCTAGGAGCAGCTGACTTTGGAGTTTTGGCATTTCCAGTCTTTGGTGGGAGCAAACTGGACCCTGCTCTAATCCTTACACCCCCAGTCTCAGTTCTAGTCTTCTCTCCCTCCTCTCCCTTCTCCTCCAGTCCTCTATGGAAACTTTGACGTTTCTGGGCCAGACTCCCAGCAGAGACTGCTGTCCTCTTTTCCCCTTTCCACCCTGCTGGCCTCCTACCCTGCTGGACCCTCAGATGCTCTCCCTCTCCCTTCCCCTGATAACTACATGCTCTGCCCCTGCCAGGTTGGTCCCCTTTCACCTTTCTGTTTCCCCTGCTTCCCCTGCCCTGGTCATCAAACGATCTGCACCTTAACTGGGGACTGAACAGTGATAGAAAGTATAATAAACTTCTTCAAGTGTTGGTATCTTCAGTCCCATAAGCCCCCTCTCCCCTGTTCCCCCACCCTAGGTTCACCCCAACCTTTCCGTTTGTTTCTTCATCCCCACTCCTAGGGTTCCCCGGTTCCCACACCCTCCGATCCCTTTATCACCAGAACCCCCACACTCCTAGCTTTTCCAGCTCCCTCCACCCCCGTCTTTCTTCCTAAAGCCCATCTCTGCTTGACCTCTCCCCCCCCCCCACCATCCTTTACTGCTCCCACTTCTTTCCCGGGCCCATCGCCCCTCCCTCCACCCTCCCAGTCCCACTGATTCCTCATCTCTGTTTTGTTCCCCTTTCCCCCAGCGCCCCTACCTCTGCTCTGCAAGGTCTATGTCCGAAGGAATGGGACGGGGCACGGCAGTCCTGGCCTCAGAGCTGAATCCTGGGACTTCCAAGAAAGTGCCGGGCCCTGGGAGACTGGACGCCCCTCCCTCAGTCCCTCCCACCATTCCACCCGAGCTGTTCCTCCCCCTCCCCGGCCGGCCAGGCCCCAGCCTCGCCTCCTGCCCCCCTCCGCCCCTGGCCGCTCTGCTCAATGAGGCTTTCTTCCCTGGCTGGCTGAGGCTGGAGGACACCCGGGGGCCCGGCTTGGGCGAAGCCCCTTGCCTGGGGACTCAGTGCTCTGCCCCTCCCCCAAGGCACAGCCTTCTTCCATCACTCAGCCCCTGAGGTTGCCGTGAGCTGTGGAGACTCGAGCAGACTCTGGGGTGTGTGTGTGTGTGTGTGTGTGTGTGTGTGTGTGTGTGTGTTCTGGTCCACAAACATTTAGAAGCCATGAACAGTCATGTGTGTGGTGTGTGTGTTCAGGTCCACAAACATTTAGAAACCATGAACAGTCATGTGTGTGGTGTGTGTGTTCAGGTCCACAAACATTTAGAAACCATGAACAGTCATGTGTGTGGTGTGCGTGTGTGTTCTGGTCCACAAACATTTAGAAGCCATGAACAGTCATGTGTGTGGTGTGTGTGTTCAGGTCCACAAACATTTAGAAACCATGAACAGTCATGTGTGTGGTGTGCATGTGTGTTCTGGTCCACAAACATTTAGAAGCCATGAACAGTCATGTGTGTGGTGTGTGTTCAGGTCCACAAACATTTAGAAACCATGAACAGTCATGTGTGTGGTGTGCGTGTGTGTTCAGGTCCACAAACATTTAGAAGCCATGAACAGTCATGCGTGTTGTGTGTGTGTGTGTGTGTTTTCAGGTCCACAAACATTTAGAAGCCATGAACAGTCATGTGTGTGGTGTGCGTGTGTGTGTTCAGGTCCACAAACATTTAGAAGCCATGAACAGTCATGCGTGTGGTGTGTGTTTTCAGGGCCACAAACATTTAGAAGCCATGAACAGTCGTGTGTGTGTGGTCTTTGTGTGTGTGTGCACTCAGCTCCATAATCATTTAGAAGCCATGAACAGTTATGCATGTGTGTGTTCAGGTCCACAAACATTTAGAAGCCATGAACAGTTGTGAGACTGTGTGTGTGTGTGTGTGTGTGTGTGTGTGTGTGTGCGCCGCTGCCTCTGGGGCTGGCTCAGAGACACTGGTGGGGGGGAGCCCTCGGAGGCCTGGAGCCTTCACCCCGCTCTGCCTGGTGGGGGCGGCTGCAGCGGGGCGCCCCGGGCCTCGCGCCCAGTAGGCCCCCAAGCTTGGCCTGGGTGTGTGCTGCGTGTGCACACGCGGGGCGGGGTGCGGTCCCTGAGCCCCCCACTCGCTCGGACCTCGGGCGTCCGGCGGCCACAGGAATGCCGCGGCGCCGGGGCTCGGGGCCAGGCCGCGGGGGGAGGCGGGGGGCCGGGCGGGGTGGGGTGCCTCCGCCCCGGGGCCCGCCCCCGGCCCGCCCCCACCCCGCAGCGCCAGGAAGCGCCCGGAGCCGCGGGGGCCATGGACGGCGCCGCCATGGACGGGGCTCTCATGGAGGGGCCGCTCTTCGTCCAGAGTCAGCGCTTCGGGGCCAAGGTGGCGGCGGGGCCGGGGGGCGCGGGCCGGGGGCGGCGGGCGCGGGCGGGAGAGGAGCGCGGGGCCCGAGGGCGGCCCCGAGAAGGCTCTCCCCAAACTCCGGAGGAAGTTCCAGCCCTCCACGCTTCCTCCAGCCTCGGCCGGACGGAAATCTGCCCCCCCAGACCCCCGGGAGCTCCGCCTCGTTTAGGAAACCCCACCTCTCCCGGGCTTTGGGGGTGAGGGTTGGGGGGGGCTCGCACCTTGGGCCCCTGGGCGGGTGGGGGGGCTTCTGTGGAGCGGCCTCCCTCCTAGAGTGGCTCACTGCTGAAGTCAGAGCCGGCTGCCCCAGCCCCAGGCTGCCCCAGGCAAGGGTGTCCCAGCCCCAGGGCACCCCAGCCCCAGGGTGTCCCAGCCCCAGGGCGCCCCAGGCAAGGGTGTCCCAGCCCCAGGGCGCCCCAGGCAAGGGTGTCCCAGCCCCAGGGCGCCCCAGGCAAGGGTGTCCCAGCCCCAGGGTGCCCCAGGCAAGGGTGTCCCAGCCCCAGGCTGCCCCAGGCAAGGGTGTCCCAGCCCCAGGCTGCCCCAGGCAAGGGTGTCCCAGCCCCAGGGTGTCCCAGGCAAGGGTGTCCCAGCCCCAGGCTGCCCCAGGCAAGGGTGTCCCAGCCCCAGGGTGTCCCAGCCCCAGGGTGTCCCAGCCCCAGGGTGTCCTAGCCCCAGGGTGCCCCAGGCAAGGGTGTCCCAGCCCCAGGGCGCCCCAGGCAAGGGTGTCCCAGGCAAGGGTGTCCCAGGCAAGGGTGTCCCAGCCCCAGGCTGCCCCAGGCAAGGGTGTCCCAGCCCCAGGGTGCCCCAGCCCCAGGGTGCCCCAGGCAAGGGTGTCCCAGCTGGGGTCCCTCTCCTTGTCTCCCACCCCCTCCCCCAGGCTCTTTCCCCCCCAGGAGAGGAGCTAGACCCGACCCCCTTCCCTTCTCTGAGGTGACCCTGCCTCTCTCTGCACCCCCTCTCAGAGAGGGGGGAGGGATTCAGGCCCTGTCATTGATCCTCTCATTTCCTGGGTTTCCGTCCATGTCCCACTTCTCTCCTCACCTTGGTTCCCTCACCCCCCATCTCCACCCCACCCCCACAACAAACAGGTAGGAAGATAAGGCTGTTGATTTTTAGAGAGAGCCTGTCCCATATGGCATGTCCCACATGTTCCTGTATCCTCCCCCCCTTCCAGTGTCTCTCCAGGTCTCTTCTTTCTCAGGGCCCTCTGGGCAGTGTTTCCTCTCAGCCCGCTGTCCTCCACCCACCCTCATCCCAAAGGTGGCGGAAGTCCCCACATCCCTGTTTGCATGAAGTTCCCATTTCCCATGTCCCTTGCCAGAATCTGCCTTATGGTCTCCCCTCCCCAAATAGCTTCTCAAAGTATTTCTCCTGTTCTCTCCACTTTAGAAGTGGAAGAAGACCTGGGCAGTCTTGTACCCCTCCAGCCCCAATGGTGTGGCCCGACTTGAGTTCTTTGAGCACAAAGGGGCAGGTTCTGGAAGCGCGTGGGGAGGCTCTCGCCGCCTGGACTGCCGAGTGATTCGCTTGTCTGATTGTGTGAGTGTGGCCCCCGTGGCTTTGGACAGCTCCCCGGGACCTGGCACATCGGCCTTCCGACTGGACACTGCTCAGCGCTCCCACCTCCTGGCAGCTGAGGGCCCTGCCAGTGTGGCCTGGGTGCAAATACTCTGCCAGACTGCCTTTCCGGTAAGAGTGAATGGGATGCCATCTAGGGTAGTCCATTTGGTGAGGGGGCAAGGTTCTGGGTTATTGGTGACTCCCTCACCCTCCAACTTGATGGGGCTCAGACTCTGACCGGAGAGCACTGAGGATGGATGACAGGATCACAGATACTTGCTCCCTTGCAGAAAGGTTGCTGGTCTTTGGCTCCAGAAGAAAGCTCTCCAGGGCCCTCTTCAATAGAGATGCAAGAGAACTCCCTGTACAGCCCCCATGGGCCAGGTAATGATGAAAGGAGATAGGGATGGGGAGCAGTAGGCCCAGGACAATGTCTGAGAGAGAGTATGCCATGGCTTAGGGATACGAATGGGGCTGAGGGTCACCCCTAGCATTATGAGAGGGGGTGTGAAACTCTTGTGAGTCTGGTGTCCAGGTAGGGTCCAGGCCCTGTCAGGATCTGTGTGTCTCCCCCCCCCGCCCTCTCCATCTGGGAATCTTCCTGTTTAACCTTTTGTCTCTCTCCAGGGTCCGAGTTCTGGGTGACTGTACAGAAAACAGAGGCATCTGAGCATTGTGGTTTGCAGGGACACTACCTGCTCAGAGTGGAGGCCAATGGTCTGAGTCTCCTGGGACTGGGGGTGCAGGGTCAGAAGAAGGAACCTCTGCTTTCCTGGCCCTACACTTTTCTCCGTCGCTACGGTCGGGATCGGGTGAGGGCTTGGACGGGACCCACTCAGCCTCAGAAAGCAGAGGATGGATAGGGGGAGGGCTAGGAAAGGATGGTGGGTCCTCCGTGGCTGCAGCTGTGAGACAGCCCTTATCATAGCAGCATGGAGAGGAGGAAGAGCTGTTTCCTCTGCTACCAGTATGACCTCGGGTTAGGCTCTCCCTCCCTGAGCCTCAGTTTTCTCTGGGGGATTGCAAAGGAGGCTCTCTACAGTCTCTGCCAGCTTTACAATTCACATTTTCCTTCTCCCCCTCTGCCTCCAGGCCATGTTCTCCTTCGAGGCTGGACGGAGATGTCCTTCAGGTCCTGGAACCTTCACTTTTCAGACCTCACAAGGGAATGACATCTTTCAGGCTGTGGAGGCTGCCATTCAAAGGCAAAAGGCTCAAGTTGGCAAGGTTGGCTTAGGCCTGGATCAGCAGTGCCCTGGCTCATCTGAGGTGGGACCGGCCGGGGTAGGAACGGTGCCTACTACATCCCACAGCCTTGAAGATCCCCATGCAGATGGCCCTGCCCTGTACTCAGAGCCCTTGGATGCCCTTCGGTCACTGCCTGACTCTTCTCCAGACCCCCTGTACTCAGATCCTGTGGACAGTTCAAGCCAGAGGACAGGACATGGGACTGGTGCAAGCTCCCCCCTCTACTGGGGTTTGTTTGAACAGGTACAACAACAGCTTCAACATACAAAGTTGGGAGGAGCCAAGAAGGAGCCCATTTATGATGAACCTGAAGGCCAGAGCCCAGTCCCCACTCCAGGCCTTTATGATAAGCCCCAGGAGCCCAGGGATGCCTGGTGCCAGCGAGCTCGTGTACAGGAGGAAGGCTACGAGCTCCCCTATAACCCAGACATGGACGACTATGCCGTGCCCCCTCCAAGGAACCTCAAGCCCATTCCACCCCCCAAACCCCAAGTGTTCCCCAGGCCCAACAGCCCCAGCAGTCCAGGTCTTCCGGTGTACAGTCGGGTCCAGAGGGGAGCTACTGCCAAGGACTGGGGCCAGGGCATGCCTGAAGCTGAATCTCAAACCAGAACTGGCATGAGATCAGAAGGTCCCATGTAAAGATGGGACTCAGAAGACATGTGGATGAACTGGGGAGGTGTGTTATCCCTGGAGAGGGGAGACTAGTTGGCATCAGGGAATCAAGGTTCAGTCCTCAGAAAAATAGTGGGTCAGGGTTCTGGGGAGATTAGTAAAGAACCTGACCTTGTGGTCAAATGACAGGTCTTGGGCCTAAGGTCAGAGTTCAGGGGAAGCAGTCCTGTATTGGGGCAGAAACCTGGTCAGAAGAGGGACTTTGGATAATCTTGCTGTGACTCCTGGGGAGTTGTAGGATGTGTGTGGGCCCTGGGGGTGGTCTGGAATGAGTTTGATCTCCTAGTCCTGAGCTGCTCTATGACATGGATACTTAAACTCATTAAAATCACTTGGGGCCAAAGAGCTCTGAATGGCCATGTCTACATGAATGACCAGGAAGCAGGACACAACCTGGACACTCTCATGTGCTTCTGGGTTAAGTGGTGGAAGGTGTGTAGTGAGGGATTGTGGGAGAGAGACAGGAGATGTGGTTGGGAAGGGACAGGAGAAGATTGGGTTTCAGAAAGGCCATCTTATCCTCCTAGAGCCTAAATGTCACCCACACAGTCACACACCCTTCTCTTGACCCATGGGTTGGATTACGTTCTAGAATACCTTGGAAAGGAGCTCCAGCTTCTGAGAGCAAAGTTCCTGTTCTTAGTGTTCTGTCCAAAGTAGGTGCTCACACCATGACCCCTGTAACATGAGTCTGGAGTATTCTGGAATATACCCAGCCCATGTATTCCTCTGACACCCAACAGGCCCTCTCTGCTAGCCTCCTCTGTAAACTGAATTTCTGTCCTTCCAGGCTTAGCTTCTCAGATCCAGCCCATTTGTTCATATGTCAAAGTTCCCAATGGGAAAAACTTTTTTATTAATGGGAGGAGAAAGCTTGAAATGATAGCAGGTTATTGAAATGAGCCCTATCACTGTCAAGTCCACTGACTTCTGGGAAAGGGCAGTGAATCTGGGTGGGGTCATGCCAAGGAAAGGTACCTGTCACCTCCAGAGAATCACAGACAGACCCCCTGCTCCCAGTTCACAAGAGTTCTGCCTGTCACAGACCTATACAGATCTTCATGGAGGAGGAGGAGGAGGATGGGCAAGCCTGGACAAATGTGTCATCCGGATCCTTTGGTGACTTTGCCATGAGTGGGGCTGATGCCATCTGCATCTCAGAAAAGTTGTTCTTCATCATCTGAAAGCAGCATAGGCTCTGAGGATGCCTTTGTAGCTGCTGGCATCTTCTGGGCCCTAGAAGGAGCCTGGGTTGGCACCAGGGGCAGAGGGCACACTGTAGCTCGGGCGCGGTTTGGGTGCTGTCTTCCAAGCTGCAGAAAGGTGAGACCTTTGGGTATGTCCCTTTTCCAGTTTAAATTCTACAATTTGGTGAATATTCTACCAGCCTCCCCTTCCCTAAACCGCTCCTCAAATCCACCCTTCCCAGATGGTTAGTGGCTGGCCTCCCACTGGCCCCCTGAGAGCCTCTGCTGGGCTGATCTGCTCCCCATCAACTCTCCCCTACAACCGTTTTGGTTCTGTTCTCCGAGTCTCAAGCTTACCTGTTTTTTCAGGTCCTGGGCTTTCTTGGTGGGTGGGGGTCTGGCCAGAGCTCTTGTCCCTACCCTTATTAAGAGGTTAATGGTCTTCCTACCCCTTCATTTTGCATGAGTAGTAGGAGAAGCCTCAGCTATGTTGGTGCCTAGGCCAGCCCAGGAAGGGCTATGGAGTACTTTCCCTACGGGAATGGGCCCGGATCTTGACCCTTACTAGAAACTCTGAGGATGACACTTTTTTGGTCTGGACACTGGACTTGGGATGAGCACTGGTGGAAAGGATTCCAGGCCTTTTAGTTTTGTTTTTTTGGTGAGGGTGGGAACCATACCTGTCTGGGGGGTCGGAAGTCGCGACCTGGAGTGAGCAGGTCCTGGGGCTTAGATAAGATGCTTCTCAGGTGTTCATATAAATGACCCTTAATCTGGAGGGGATTGTAGGAGGACACTACCTCTAGGCCATCCAAGGTGTTCTGAGGAGAGGAGAGAGGGTTGTAACTACCATTTATCAGGTGCTTGTGTATATTAGGGTCTATGCTAACAGTTCTACAGACATCATCTTGCTTAACCTTCTGGGAGGGCCAATAGGACTAAGAACGGTCATCTAACATGGGAGAAATGTCAGGCACCCCCACAATGATGCTGGCCTGCCTGCATCACCAAGGCAGTTACCCTGAAAGTGAAAGTCCCAGGAAGCTCGGGTGTGGCAGAGGTCATTGTGTGTGAGTAGTGTGAGCATTCTGAGGGAAACAGAGGGTGACAGGGAAGGCAGGCAGAGGCTGTTGCAGGTGGGTACCGCACATCTTCTGGTCCTTCTCAGGTGGGAGGGAGTCCCAGGTTGGGACTACGTCAGGACAACATTCCTGAACAGTCAGGTTTTACGGCCAAAGCATGCATGCCAGGAACCTGGCCTCAGAGTGAAGCGGCAGAACTCTGGATGGCATCCTTGCAGCTGGACCTGGGCTCAGTGCTGCCACCTTATGGTTTGCTTGCCCTACCCCAGATCCATCAGACTTGTTTCCATCACAGACTTAGGATGCGGGGCTCTGGAACTGGAACAACATGGGTCAGTATTCCGGTGGAGGCATCCTCCTTGGGAGGGAGGGCAGAAGAAGTGCAAGGTTAAGTCCTCGGATCAGGAAAGAAGAATGGTAGTGGTAATGGGGTGGCCTTTAGATCTGCTTCCTTCTTTCAAATCTAATTCTGCTGGGGGACTAGTCTTCCTCCTCTCCTAGCCTGACCACACAGACCCAGAGAAACAGGTAAATATGCATGTAGAAAAACAAAGAAATGGAGATACAAAGACCTAAGCAAAGATACCAGATGTGCATTGTGCTGCCTTTCCCTCCTGGAGGTTCAGGCAGAGGCCCAGTGACTACTTTTCAGAGGTTTCAGAAGGGATTCCTATTCAAGTATGGGCTCCATTCTGTTCCCTCTGAGGTCCCTTCCAACTCTAGAGATATGATTCTGCACAAACCCAGTAACAGACAGAAACACAGACATATACCTACACTTATACCAAGAAGCACATTAGACAGACATGGAGATGTAGGGGAATCAGCTCTCAGAAGTAAAGCCATTTGGACAGTGTGATGAGATCATTATATGAGAGGGAAATGAAGAAAATATCTTTGTATGAATATATCAGACATTATACTGGTTGATCTGAATCTACCAGGAAAACAAAGCTGATGTTATCCTAGTAAAACATATGCAGATGAAGCAAGAAGTTTCAAAGTCCCACAAAGAGGGAAGTTCTAGAACTTGCTGAAATCAAAGGAATGCACTCCTTGGGCTACAATGTTGATAAAGAATCCATTGATGGCGTTGGGCATGACTGAACTCATCATTTTACACTCTGATTTTTTGGAGGATTGTGTTTGTGTGGGTATGTTCACTTTATTTTTGGTGACACTCCATGAGAATGATGCTCCTTGTTAAACTAAACATTCATTTTCCATGTGCCTTGTTGAAGACTGCCATTTCTTTAAAACCTGCTAATCAAGGGTCAGCTAGGTGGTGCAATGGATGGAGCACTGGCCCTGGAGTGAATTCAAATGTGGCCTCAGACACTTAGTAATTACTTAGCTGTATGACCTTGGGCAAGTCATTTAACCCCACTGCCTTGCAAAAAGAAAAAAAACTGCTAATCCAGAATGATCAGAAATGAGGTGGTAAGCCCATTTTTTCCCCCCTCTTTGGTAAGTAAGAACTTAAACATTGGGAGGAAATATTAGTCTGGTTGCTTGGTTTTTCTTTGATGATTTCACTGTTGTCTGTCATTCTTCAGCTCTTTCATCACACCCTCTTTTCAGGTCATGAAGTTATTTGTGCAATTGGGGCCATTATCTCAATTTTCCATTTGGCTAGAACTTGACTTTTACTTATTCTTGTGGTGCATGTGGTTATAGCAAAACACACAGAGAACCAAGTGACTTCCAAATCAAATAAGACAGCCCCAATCTGTTCCACAAATGTTGGCTGCCTGATGGCCATTTCCAGCTGGATGTCCAGCTGACACATCAAACTCCAAAATGCTCTTTCCTGAAAAGCCTCCCTCTCCTCTCAACTTTGCTATTTCTGTTGATGGCACCACTGTTGTCCCAATCACACAAGTTGGAAAGCCTGGAGTCATCTTTGATGCAGTTTTTTTCCCCCTTGACTTCCAAAGTCCAACCACTTATCAAGTCCTATTGATTCTAATTGTGTGATATGATTAACATCCATCCCTTTCTTTCCACTCCAATTCTCACCTGCACTGTTAGTCTATCTGGGTCTCACCCCTCACCCATTTTGTGAATATTCTTTACAAACTTCCAGGATGTCTTCCTATGGCACAGGTTTGCCCTGATGGTCCATCAGCCAAAAACTCTCAATGGCTTCCTACTTTCTTTGTGATAAAGTGCAAACTCATTAGGATAGAATTTAAGTCTCAGTCTCTCTCTCTCTCTCTCTCTCTCTCTCTCTCTCTCTCTCTCTCTCTCTCTCTCCCTTTCCAGTATAATTTCTCATTATTTACCTTCATTTACATTGTAGCCAAGCTAGTCTACCAGCTTTCCCCTGAACTTTATATTCTTTCTTTGGCTTCTGTTCATTCAAGCAGGTTGATGCATTCCCCCCCCCCCCCCCCCCAGCATCACCTTTGTAAAGCCCTCCCTGATCTCCCTTCTCAATTTTTTTCTAGTACACAATGCCTATATGTTTGCTGTCTTATTCACACTTTACTTCATGCCATACTTCTCTCTATACATGTCATTGTTTTCCCAGCAGAATATAAACTTCATGGATACAACAATTAAGAAATTTTGTTTTTTATCTCTGACCCCCCCCCTCAGGTTTTGTACAGTGCTTTACACATATTTGGGGCTATACATACTTGTTGAATCAGACCCAAGGTATCTACCCAGGTGATGCCAAGGTCTGGACACAAACATATAGAGACATAGAGACATCTAGCAAACACAAATAGGCACAAAGCCAAAGACATGCACATGGTCATTGAGGCAGTGTTTCTAACATATAGAAACAGACACAGACATATAGAAGTGCAAAGACACAGACAAATCAACATCTATATACATAGACATCCTCTCTTCTCCCTTTTCTTTCTCCCCACTTTGACTTTTTTCTATTTTCTTTTCTTATTTTCTTTCTTCCTCAACTTTTTTCTTCTCCTCTTGACCTTTTACTTTCTTCTCCATCATTTGCTCCCCAAAGATCCACTCTCCTCCAACTAAACTTGTTTACTTAGCATCATCTTCCCCCTGTACCCTTCCACAATGTCATAGTGAACCCCTCTGTGGCAATATCTTTCCTTCAAGGGCTGTACTATGTCCATTTTAACAAGATTTCATCTTTGGAGGAAAGTGCAACTACACCTGCCCCCAAGCCTCTCATCTACTGACAGCTTCATTCTCTTCTTTACTCCACCTGCCATTCTATTCTTCCCACTATGGAATCCATACTTCTTTGTTGAGTCATCTCCTTTCCTGTCCAGTCTTTACTTCATCTTTTTTCTCCCCCCTTTTTCCTTTCCTTACACATGGGTATATCTGGCTATGCTCCATTTACCTCCACACTCCTAAGGATGTCTTCAGGTGGGTCCTCAGTAGGCAGAGGGAAGGAGCTGGGCAGTAGCAGCTCACAGGTGGCCACTGCCTTGACAAGCATTGTGAGAGAATTGGATGGGAAGATGATGTAGAAGGTGCTGGCGGGACTATTCTTATTGAGTCCTGAGCTTGAAGATTCTCCTTTGGCCAATAGCAACCACTCTCTTTTCTGAAACAAGGAGACATAAAAACATGCTCAATTTGACCCTTGTCCTTGGCTGCTCCTGAAGTCTTAGTTTTATAGCCACAAAAGTCACTCTTACCCCAGTTCGGAGCAGGAGAAATTTTATTTCTTTTTTACTTTTTACTTTTTTTTTTTTTAGGTTTTTGCAAGGCATATGGGGTTAAGTGGCTTGCCCAAGGCCACACAGCTAGGTAATTATGAAGTGTCTGAGACTGGATTTGAACCCAGGTACTCTTGACTCCAAGGCCAATGCTTTATCCACTATGCCACCTAGCCACCGAGAAATTTTATTTCTTTCCTGGACAGATTATTTCTTTTTCCCTCATCAAAGCCTGGTTAGAATGTATGATAGGGAGATATCCTATTGAACATATAGGGTATATCAGAGACATGTGAATCAAAAATGCTCCTTTTCCCAAAAGGATGATGTATCCTTTGGTCAGTATCCAGCTATATGAGTTGTCTTCTCCATTAGAAAATAAGTTCCTTGAGGGTAGGGACTGCCTCCTTTTTATGTTTGTATCTCCACTGCTTAGCACTTAGTAAATAACTTGATAAATGTTTGTCATTCATTCATTCATTCATTCATTCATTCAAGTCAAAAGAAAGACAAAAGAAGAAACAAAGCAGGAATCTCAGCAGCCAGGTAGATAAAAGTGAATCCATGGCTGGAAAAAAATACTCAGGTCAGCAAAAATTTTATTTTGGTTTCTAACCCATGCCCCTAACCCCTAATCTTGTTACTTTCTCTATCCTGGTCTTAGTCTTTTCCTCTGTGAAACCAAAGTGTTCCTCCAAAGCTCCTTCCAGCTCTTCAAGAGGCAGCTGGAGGCTCACATTTTGGGGATGCTATAGTATCGATACCTTCCTATTTAGGTTCTATTTGAACTTGATTCTGTCTGAGAGCCCTTTCAGCTCTGAAATTCTAGGATTCCATAGTCTATGGAATATAGTGTATACTGCTTGATCCTTTGTGGAAGAGACCATCTGAGAGGTGAATGAAGAGAGAATTCTATTAAGGGGTGGGTATCTGCTGTGGCTAGGAGGTCAAGCCACTCTTGGGAGGTGAGCAGCAAACAGCAAAGAGAAAGCCTGAGAGACTTCAAAATGGTCTTTCCAGGAGCCCGAAATGGAAAACAGGTAATTTTCTATGGTAGTTTCCAGGGCAAATTCATTAAGGGTAGCAAGAGATTGCTACATACAACAACTTATAGGATTATAACTATTTATTTTTCCTGGTTAGGATGATCACCAAATATATCTGCTACAAAAGCAGCTGGTCTTTCTGCTATAAAAATGCCAGTAAAGCCTTTTTATACTCTAGTTTCTTGGAGGGGGTGAAGGAAATAGTGCAGAAAGAAGGCAAAAGAAAAAAATTCTGTACCATGGCTTGGATGAAAATGCAAATGATATAACAAACACATTTGAGGATAACATAAGGCAATGGGGGGGGAGAGAGAGAATGAATCTGAACTAATGTAGAAGATAATAGGATATAAAACAAAATGTTCTCATGAGTTTAGAACTAGGGATTGAATCCTACAAAAAGAAATGCAAGACTTCCTTCAATATTTTGAGGACCTCAAAGGAAAATGAACAGGGAGGGTGATAGAAAAATGTGTAACTTGTAAATGTCCAAGTGGATGAGTATTGAAAAGCTTTCATAATATGTAATTGGGAAAATAAAATTTAAAAAAGACTAAAAAAATACTTTCAGGACCTAGAAGGATGTAAACTCCTTTCAGTTTTTAGGTTTAGCACAGTGCCTTGTATGTAGTAGGTACTTGGTGAATATTTGTTTTAATTGAGTTGACTCCATGGTTGCATCAGCTCCTTCTACCACTGAAATCATAGGCCCATTGCACTAGAGAAGGTGGTTTCCTGGGATGTGGTGGTACCTTCCTCTATCTGTCCTAATTCTTCTGGTGTTTAATCTGCTGATAAGCTCCTCTTTGCCTAGTAAGACTGCTCTTTGTGTGATTGGGGTACAGTCCACTTCTGGGATGTACACATAGTTTCCCAACTTGATGAGTTTTGCCAGAGCTCTTGAGAATGTCCACTAGGGCAAGGGTTCTGTTGTGATTATTCTTTATACTCTCAGATGTAGCTTAGTTGTCTGACCCAGGAAACACTTACTAAATGCTTGATTGACCTCTCTGCCATAATAAGATATCAGAGAAGATCTTTATGGAGAAAGAAGAAATTTAATAGAGATAATTTTGAATACTTGTGCAGGAATAGAATGGGAGAAATTTTTAGTTTTTGTAACTTCTATATGAACCCACAGTGTGGTAAACACATTAAAATGGCACCCGATCTTATCTGACCACATCTTGAAGACTTTTCAAATCTAGGGTCACTGATAAGTTATAGTGTCTGAAGAAGGGAGAAGAAGATTGGGAATGGACCTGGAAATTCTGTTTGATGAGAACAGATGACAGAGCAGACCCAAGAGCACTTTACAATATTATCTCATTTCATCCTCACAACAACTCTGGGAGGTGCTATTTTTATCCCCATTTTATAGTTGAGGAAACTGAGGCAGACAGAGGGTAAGTGGCTTTCCCAGGTCCTACAGCTGAGGCTGGGTCTGACTTCAGGTCTCTTTGTCTCCAGGTCCAGTGATCTATCCATGTACTAGCCAGCTGCTTTCGCATTTACTTAAAAATCTATGGGATAAGGGCATCTAGGTGGTGCAATGGATGGAGCACTGGCCTTGGAGTGAGGAGGACCTGAGTTCAAATTCGGCTTCAGACAATTAAAAACTGCCTAGCTGTGTGACCTTGGGCAAGTCACTTAACCGATTACCTTAAATATATAAAAAAAGTCTTTTAAAAATCTATTGGATGGTTTAGTTACTGAGCTGAGACTGACAAATTATGAAAAACTTCTCTTAAGCTCAATCATTTGTCTTGATCTTCTGCTCATTTGTGCCTTGTACTTAGTCTCAGACTTGCTTCCTTCCTTAGACTCTACTGACTTGCCCTCCAAGTGTAGGGAAAGCCTCTTGCCTATGCCAAGATTTTGTAGGATGTAGAGATAGAAGGGACCTGGGAGGGCATGTTGTCCAACCCTCTTATTTTACTGATGAGGAAACAGGCTCAGGGAAGTAAGGAAGGGAATATCTCATGTGGTCCTTTCTCTGAGACACTGTGATCATCTAGTAGCTGATTTGTTCCTACTTAAGAGAACTATCCACTCTCTGGCACTTTAGGACTCATACTTTGTACTTGTAAGCTCTTATCTTAACTTGATCCTCTACTACCTTTCAGTTGATGCCAGAGAAGATTTCTGCTGCCTACCTCTCCATCCCTAGAAGGATAAAGGAATAGGATACTCCACAGGTTGATGTGGATCATTTTCCTTAAATAGCTGTTCAGCTAGCTATGAATCTATTTAACCATACTATCTTTCTTTCTTTTTAAAAAAATTTTTTTAAGTTTTTTTTTTTTTTTTTGCAAGACAATGAGGGTTAAGTGGCTTGCCCAAGGCTACGCAGCTAGGTAAAGATTAAGTGTCTGAGGCTGTATTTGAACTCAGGTACTCCTGACTCCAGTGCCCGTGCTCTATCCACTGTGCCACCTAGCCGCCCCTCATACTATCTTTCACTCTACATTTTTCCATTTGTTCCCAAGGATACATGAGAAGAGTTTATTGAATACTTTGCTGAAATCAAACTTCCCTAGACTTCTGATCTATCAATTGCAATCCTGACTGAAAGAAAAATGAGTTTTGTTTGGTCTGAGTTCTGTGATGTCTTATGGATCAGATATTGCAAACTGTTTGATCTCTAGAATGGTGTGAGGAGAGACAGGAAGCTTCCATGGGCCAGTAATTCCCCAAGTCTATTCCATTGCCTTCTCTGAAAATGGGGATAACATCTACTTGTCCCTGGTGCTTCTTTCTTTCTCTCTGATTCTCAGGGGGCCCTGACAGAGATTACAGAGCAAGTTCTTTAAGTATTCTGACATAAAATTAATGTGAGCCCAGAAATTCAAATTAAAGTTGCCAGAGCCTTTCTTATGATATTCTTCTTGGGTTCTGACTTTTAAAAATTTTTTAAAATATTTTATTTATTTTGAGTTTGGGTTTTGATTTCTTAGCACCATGTTTGTTCTTGTTTTTCTTTGTGTGTGCCAGATCACTGCCCTTCTCAGAGAAGACAGAAGCAAAATCATCTCAGTTGTTCTCATTTTCTCTGTTGTTTATTAACATTACTCTCTCTTCCTCAAGTGATAGGTCTGCCACTTCCTTTTTGTTGGCTTAGCATTATTCACAAACTTCAGTTCATTGGGGACTTCAGCTTGCTTGACTATTTTTACAGCTGACATGGTAAAAACAGATCTGAATGTGGGCCAGAAGCTTGGGTGTGAGTTGGATACCTAATCTTCATTAGCTTGTGACCCCGGAGAAGTCACTTGAAGTCTCCTAGTCTGTTTAATCAGCAGCAAAATGGGCTAATAATACAGAAAATGATAGGTAAAATGAGATCAATATTTTGAAAGTGTTTGGATAACCATAAAGCCTCAACAGTAGATGTCTACAAGGGGAGGGTGTTGTGGGGGAAGATCAGCCTTCCCAGAACCCTTTAACTGAAGGTTCCAGGCCTTTGTAATAGACAGCAGTACTTTTCAGCCTTCTGAACCCAAGATGAAGTGGTCAATCCATACAGGTCACCGTTGTCCTTGTTACAGGTCTGGGCTACTCCATGTAGGCCTTTGTATTGGGTGCCCCTCCTTCTGACTTTTTCACTTATCCTTTACAAACTGGACTTCCCTGGGCTTAGCTATTTAGTGATGTAGGACTCCCCTTTCCTAAGATTGGGATTTCTTCCACATCCAATCTCCACTTTGGTCAGTTTGGAGAGGGATCCAGATTAGGGTGCCCCAAATGGCTAAGTGTGGAGATGACAGTAATGGTTTAGACCCTAGATCTGATAGGATAAAGTTTGTTGGGCTGGGTTAGAGAGGAGTAGATGAAAGAGGAGGGATAATAAATAATAATAACAGTGATAATGATAGCACCTATCTCTATAGTATTCTAAGGTTTCAAAGCACTTCCCCCTTTGGATATAAATAACTTAGGTATTGTTATTTCCATTGAACAAATCAGAATATTAGAACATAGAGATGACATAATTTGCCAACAATCCAGCTATGGACACTAATGCTTCTTCTCCCTTGGGCAATCTATTAAGTAGAGCTGATCCTCATTTGACAGCAGAGATTCCCCTGTTTATACACAGAAAGAGGCTCACAGCTGGCAATGAGGGCCAACCCTCTGCATTGCATACAGACTGCCATCATATCCTGTGTGGGAAGCAGAGGGAGGAAAACATTATAGGAGAACACAGTCCTACTCACACTCCTGATCCTCCAGTACAGTCCATTCAGCATATGCTGGCTACCTCCCACAAGGACCAACCTTTTACTGAATTACTTGAGAACATAATATCAATCTAAATTACTGAATCTGGCATTCAAGGCTCCTCCACACTCCAACCAGTCCCAAACAAGTTAGTTCTTCCTCCATCCCAAACAAGTTAGTTGGCAGTGCTACTTGCTCCTGACTTCTGCTGAGCCTTAATAGTAACAATGGAGGGGGTGGTGATGGTGGTAGAGGAACAAAGCAGAGACATTTGCTCTCACTAAACTCTAGGGACTCTACTCTCTAATGCTCAAGTCATTTCTGCCCTTAATCTTGGTGTACTAGGACTATCATAATCAGCCTCTTTTACCAGATCAGCAGCGAGGAGCATGAGTGAATGGAGAAATGAGTGAACAGGCTTGGGGCTCCAAGAAAGTGACCATGGCTCGGGGGCTGGGTTAGGTCTTTCCTCCTGTCTCTTTGTGTCCTTGTGTGTGGTCATCCGCTGTACCTCAAGGCCAGGTGTGTTGGAGGTCATGTGCTACCTAATGGGGTGCTCAGCTGGGAGCTGCTCTAGAGGCAGGCACAGTGTGTTGAAGAGTATCAGTGGGTCCTGAGTTTCTCTGTAGAGTTCTGCATTATTGCTTTTAAAGAGTTCAGCAAGCATTTATAAAGCCTTTACCACATCTAGGGCTATAAAGATAGAAACAGCCTCTCTTCTAAAGGAGCCCCCATTCTAATAGAAGCTACACCATATAAATGATCAGTGGGCAGAGGCTAGAGGGCACAGGAGAGAGAGTGCCTAGCCCAAAGTTCCTCCTAGTTGGGTAATTCTGGGCACGTCACTGAATCCTCATTGTCTCAGTTTTCTCATCTGTGAAATGAGCAGGAGAAGGAAATAGAGAACCACTCTAGTATCTCTGCCAAGAGATGGAGTCACAGAGAACTTGACAAGACTGAAATGGCTCAATACAACATGAAGAACAAAGGTGCTATCAACCAGTCCTCAGAGTTGCACATCATTTTCTCTAGGACTGAGGTCAGTCTCCTTTCTCTGGAAAGGTTATCTTTCAGTGGGCATCTTTAGACTGTTCAGGCCTTCCCCCCCCTCCACAAAATGTTCTTCTTTCAACACTAGAACCAGTTCAGGTGCCTCCCTCTCTCCCTCCCTTCCTCCCTTCCCTTCCTTCCTTCCTTCCTTCCTTCCTTCCTTCCTTCCTTCCTTCCTTCCTTCCTTCCTTCCTTCTTCCCTCCCTCCCTCTTTCTCCCTTGGTTTCACACTTGCCTCCCCTGAAAGGCCTTTCCTCATCACTCTTTCCTTCTGATCTGAATGCCCTTTAGTGTCCTCCTGCCCCAATGCATCTGTACTCACCTGAACTCTAGGTGCTGCTTTCTCAGTGTTAGTATAACCTTGGTTTTGTTCTGCCCTTTTCTCCCTCCACTCCACAGGGAGCCTGAAGGGTGGAAATGGGTCTTCTTTTCTCTTCTCTGGCCTCCTGCTACCTACAGGCTGATGATTGAGAGCTCAGGGTTGTCAGACATTAATTCCCAGAACTCTGAGTCTCTTAAAAAGAAGCCTAAAAGGGCAGCTAGGTGGCGCAGTGGATAGAGCACAGGCCCTGGAGTCAGGTGGACCTGAGTTCAAATCTGCCCTCAGACACTTAATAATTACCTAGCTCTGTGACTTTGGGCAAGTCACTTAACCCCATTGCCTTACAAAAAAGCCAAAAAGAAAAGAAAAGAAAAGAAACAAGCCTGAAGACAGCCAGATCTGCCCTAGATGTAGCAGTGTCTCCTTAACTCCATGAGGACATAGGGCTGAACCAGGGAGTATGTCTACGGGAGTGATGGAGTGAGGACTAGGGAACTCTAACTAGGAACATCATTACTGATAGCAAAAATATTTGAATCTGCTTAGGGCCTGGGGGGAAAGCCATGGTCCCAAGATTCTGTAAGGGATGAAGGTGTCATGGTTTGGGGGTGAGTGCATGGTAGAGGAGAGCAAAAGAGATTGATAGAGGACCTTGAGGTGAAGCACAGGGATTGTAATCACCATTGAGAATGTAACCCTTCTCACTTTCCCTCCACCCCCCACAGTGGTCCCATGCTAGTTACAGCTCTGGGGGATTGGTGCTGATTTGGGAGCTCATGCCAACTCATGACGGCTGGTACCTCAGCTTTCCCACCTTGTGCCACTGGATGACATGGGAACATACCTGCAGACTATGACACAAAGCATGGAAACGTTTCTGGTTTGTCTCTAACTCATCCCAGTCCAGTTGCCAACAACTTGTTGGTCTGATGATGAATGGAAGTCCAAATGTCAGTGACTCGCAGACTCCACTGGATTCTAGAGCCCTGGGACAGATGAAAGCAGGGACAGAGGGACATTCTATGGTATCCAAGTCAATCCCAATTGGGCCCAAATCTAAGTAGTCACCATGCAGTGACTGCTCAAGAGTCAGAACCAGCTTTTCAGGAACATCCTGAGCAGCCTGACTGAGCATGCCTCCCCCCACCCCATCTCCCTTAGCAACTGTTATGCTAGCAACAATATTTTTTAAATGCAAACATTTATGAAGTGTAAAACAATGCAATGTGCTGGGTGCTGGAGGAGAAACCAAGTTTAAATAAGAGTGCTCATTGATATTAAGAGGCTTAGGGGCTTACTTGATTACTTTGCTATGACCAGAGATATGAGACAAATAAAATGAAACAAAAATGAGTCTTTGGCATTGAAGACTCTTATCTGCAGAGACAAAACACAAAACAGACACTGGCAGCTGGGAAGGGAGATCAGGAAGAAGCTCATGCGGCAAGTGGGGGCTGAAGCTGAGGGTTGAAGAAAACCAGGGATTCTAAGAGATGAAGAGGAGGAGGGAAGATGTCCCAGGCTAGTTCAAAGGCCTGGAGCTGGACAACAAGACAATGTCTGATGTGAGGACCACCAAGAAGGCTGGTTAAAATAGAATGATGTCTAGGATCCAGCAGGAAAGGCAGGTTCTAAGTGTGGAAGGAGACACAATTCCTCAGGGTCTGAGAAAGACAGAGAGAAGGGAGTTTGAGGGAGATGAATAAAAATCAAAGCACAAACTTATGGATGGTGGACAGATCACCCCTCTAGAGCTTCAGGTCCCATCCTGGTGTGTCTCTTGATTTCCAGTACATGCAACCCAAGTCACCACTGGGTAATGTTGCTTTTACCTTGACTGAGATGAAATTTTATTTGAATTCTAAATTGAAGATTAGATAAAATTTCAATTCAACTGAGATGAGAACAACATTGCTAGAGAAGTCAGCTCTTAGTGGTTTCTGGGGTTGCTCATGCTAGGATTCAAGGGACCTGATCAGGGTGGCACAGTGGACAGAGGGCTAGATTGGGAGTCAGGAAGATCTGAGTTAAAATCTGTCCTCAGGTTTATTAGCTGAGAGAGAATCTGAACAAGTCACTTAAGTTTTCTCAGCCTCATCTGTAAAATGGGGAAATAGGACCTACCTCCCAGGATTGTTGTGAGGATAAAACAAGATGTCTGTAAAGTGCTCTACAAACCTTAAAGAACTAAATAAATGCTAGTTATTAGAATGATTATCATTGTTGTTGCTACTATACTAATCTCTGTAACTTCCTTGATTTTTATTTTACAGTTTGTTTGGATAAATGTGATTTTTTACTACTGTGATTATCTATTGTATAACTAGCATTTGTGGGAAGAAGGTAAGTTGGAAAGAGTAAGCGATGACCTGCTGGTCAAGGTGAGACTGTTCCCCACTCAGTTACTGGGGTAAGGGACTGTTAATCTGGACCTCTAAAAGAGCATTATACTCCTAAACTGTAAATATTTGAGATATTTTATACAGATATCATTCTAGCCAAATATCCTCTTAGGAGACAGGACAGTGAAGGTGTAAGCATGGGGCCATGGCTCTCCTGGATGCTATGTACCCTCCTCTGAGAGGTTACTGCTTCTCTTCCTCCTTTCCATAATGATGGAAATTGAAGTCTCTCTTGGAGAAGTAGAATGAGACTTTCCAGATCCCAGAACGTATCTCTCTAAATATATTCATGGTCAAATAGGTCAGCCATTCTAGAGTAAGATGTCCATCCATCTTTTTCTATTATATCACAAAAGAATCTACATCAAGTATCCAATCCTACAGGACTCCTGAGATCCTTTACAATTGTATCTGCTTGATCAGAATTCAATTCACACAAAAGTTTAAGGAAACAAAGTTACTGGACAAAGCAAGCACAATGGGAAATTGGAGAGCTTCCCAAATGGTGTCATTCATGTAGCATACAGTGCCCCATTCTGAATAAGTTTATAAGGTGATGGTAGGAATGATAAGTATACAAATAACTTTGCTTCAAGGGAAAATGTGGTAAAATGTATTTTCACAAAATACTCTGAGGAAACTGAGGAGAGAGAGATCACTTCAATCTCAGTGAAAGATGAGTTCACTAGGAAGCAGGACTTGGATTGGGACTAGAAGAAATTGAGGTTGGGTAGGAAAAGGCTCCTTACAGGTCTGGTAGCAGGGTGAGCAAATGTGAGGGGCTGGGAGAGGGCTGGATTGGAACAGAAGAACATTATCCAATTTGATTGGAACATAAGACTACATAAAGAAGGGGGAAATGAGATAAGCCTAGAAAGGTGCATTTGAGTCAGATTATGGAGAAACCTGAATAACAGTCAGAAACTGATATTTTGTTTAAGAGGCAATGGGAATCTATAAAATAATAACAGTAATATGGAAAAGATGAGTGGATCATAAAAACTGACATTTATTTCAGCTTTAGGATTTTCAAAGCACTTTGGATACATCATCTCCCTCCATGTATGAGCTCCTTGGAGGTTTCTGAGTAGAGGAGTGCTAAGTGATCACCATGTCTGGGAAGATTACAGAGGCAGCACGTGTTACAGTCCTAGAACTACAGATATGGAAGGAGATCCTCCCTCAGGGAAAATATGCAGACCCCACAGCTTCATGACGCCCAGGCAGAGTTACCAAACCTCTCCCTCCTCCTCTCTGCCTCTCCCCCACTTCCTTTAGCATTTCCCAAATCTGAAAATCAGGGAAACGATAAGTGTTTGTTTTCCAGAGTAAATTTAAGGGGAACATATGCAAAGGGAAGTGATGGATTCTCTATCAGTGCCCAGGGTTGGAGTCCTTTTTCAATTCTTTCCCCTTCCTTGTCCCCAGGTTGTGTGTTTTCTTTCTTGCAACAATTTACAGGGTTAGAGAATCATGGATTTAGTTCTGGAAGGTCCCTATGAGATTATCTGGTCAAACACCATTGTTTTAATAGATTGGGGAGAAGTGACTTGTCTAAGGTCACATAGGCAGTAAATAGCACAGTTGAGGCTCTCCTATTTATTCCTTGTTCATTATTTCCATTTAACTCCGATCTAGTTTGGATCCTGATCTCCTGTTTGGACTAATATTTGTAGAGACAGCCAAAGTTTCTGCTTTTCCAACAGAAATTCTTCCTGCTACTAAAATGAGAGTAACAAGTCAGTATTTAAAGAGCATGACCATGAACATGAATAAAGGAGTTGCTTCTGTTTCCCCTTGCATTTTTTACCCTAACCAGACTCTCAAAAACCTCTAGGCCAGTGTACAAAGAAGGGATTGACCCCTGAGGAGACTAGAGGGAAAGTGGGGTAGAAAGTTTCTTCCTTTTATCATCAGTATTATGGAATTGGGAACCGGAAGAGACCTTAAATATCAATTTGTACAATCCCCCCAATTTACAGATGAAGAAAGTGAGGCTTGACTTGCTTAAAGTCATGTAAATTGAGGATTCAAAGTCAGATTCTTGGATTTCAAATCCAGGTCTCCTTCTACTCATTTTAAGTATGGATTTTCTCCTAACTTCTTTTTTCTGGGTTTTGTTGATCAAATTTCTGTTAAGAGGCTTATTTCATATTTTTGAGGGAAAATCAGGAGACCTTAGCACAATGCCTGGCTTCTCTCCACCATTTTGGCTGGAAGTCCTCATTTTATGTATGATTTTAAGATGCCTTCAGATCTATGTATCCCACCCCCAATTCTTGTTTCTGCCCAAATCTTTCTTGGCTACAGGGGTCCTAATTTCCACACTATCCCCTGGCCTTGGCTCAGTATGTTTTCTAACCCTGCTCCATCCTAACCTGGATTCTGACCCTTTCATGGACTCTATCCCTAATCCTCAGGCTGACAGTCAGAAATAGCCCCTGAGGTCCATTGGCTATTTGAGGACTGAACTGAAAAATGGGCAATGGAACATCATGAGTCTGCACTAATGGGGGCAGGAGGGTTCTAGGGACACTCTGGCACCTTACTTGATCACCCGGAGTCTGTAACATGATGCTGCTGATCGGGGGGCCATCTGGCAGAATGAGCTGAAGTCTCCTCTGGGGCTCTCTGCTGGGCCAGGGAGGAGAGCTGGGTTAAGAAGCCTCTCTTGAAGATCACATTTCAGGCACACTGCAATAAAACAGGCATCAGAGGGAAGGCTTGTGGGTCATGGCCTCCCTCAGGGCCTGCAATTAGGAGACATTAATTGTCACCCATTCCTCTTTCACAGTCCAAAGAGCACACAAGCCAAGGGTTGGGCAGCAGGTTGGTGAGGGAGAGAAGGAACACTGGGTGCCTGAGGGAAGGACTCATTTGGAGGAAGTGAAGGCCTCTATGACCCC
Source organism: Macrotis lagotis (assembly GCF_037893015.1). Taxonomy (NCBI): domain Eukaryota; kingdom Metazoa; phylum Chordata; class Mammalia; order Peramelemorphia; family Peramelidae; genus Macrotis; species Macrotis lagotis. Next base: position 227,412,119 of record NC_133660.1, on the reverse strand, counting down.
CTGCAGCTGGGATGGACTTACTTTCCTGCCTTTACCAGCACACCCATTTTGATGGGTAATGAACTGGCACAGTGGGAACCCTGTATTGCTTTGGCACTTATGCGAGTGATCTGGCTTTTTAATCTGTCTGTGGGGAACACATTTCTTCTGGGTGAGAGGAAGCCAACACCATAACCTGCAGTGGGGCCCTTTGCCAATTACAGTCGGAACTTTGCTAGGGCAGCTGCTGGTGGTTGAGTTCCTATAAGACAGCAGAATTGGGAAGCCCTGGAAAGAAAAGTTGGGGAGTCAACTCATGCTCCAAGCTCATTGTGGGCTCTTGCTAGGACAAAGAAGGGAAAACAAGGTCCTGAAATGCTTTCTTTTTAAATTTTTTAAAAAACTGTCCCTGGCTAGAAGGGTTTATCTGTCCATGATACACCAGAGGAAGGATTCAGAAAAAGGAGGGATTGTTGTATGCTCTTATATCTTTTTTTCCTCTCCATTGTTCTTTTTCTCTTTTTTTCCCCTTTCATTTAAAAAGTGTTATAGTTTTTTAAAAAATTAGCAGTTTTTTTCCTCTGACCTCAGTGTCTTTCTAATTTTTCTACCCCATAACCAGTAAAGCAAAACATTAAAAATAGTGATTTAGAGTGATTGTAAGTAATTTTACATTGAGTTTTGTCTCTTAAAAGAACAGATAAATGCTGTTTAAATACCACAATATCCCATCATTTACATAATTGTAGTGATTGTGTCTATTTTTCTTTGATTCTGCTTTGATCATGCTGCATTACTTTATATAGTTCTTCCCATAGTTCTTTTAATTCTTCATTTTTTGTCATTCCTTATGTTGTAGTAATATTTTATAGCTAAATATCACAATATGCTCAATTATTTCCTAAACACAACACACACTTTGCTTCTAATTTTTGGTTAAGCTTATAAATAGCACTACCAGAAATATCTTTTTTGCAGATATGTTTTTGCCTTATTGTCCATAACCTCCTTGGAGGTAAAAACCTATTATTAACATCATTGGCACAAAGGTTATGAACAATTTTCTAACTTTTTTTTCCAGAATGGCTGAATAAATTCATCACTCTACAAGAAGTAAGCTATTATATGATTGGTGGGGGTAGGAGGTGGGATGGGAAGGAGGGTACTACATTATCAATCCTGATTTTTCTTTTACTGTCTTTGCTAATTTGATGAACTAAAGATGGTGATTTAGCTGCTTTAATTTTCATTCTTTGATTAACTGTGATTCTGGGCACTGTTTTGTATGATTGTTGATGGCAAAACCTTAGTTTGGAAACTACGTGAGTTCTCTGCCTCATGAATTGCTAGCTACACAGAAAAAATAGGAACTGAAGGGTTAGAGTCAAAATGGCTGAGGCATCTGCTGCTGGGTATTTTAAAAAAATAAAAATAATCTCTTTTAATTCCTCCTGATAAGTGGGAAAAACATAGACAATATGTTTGATGTGTGGTACTGGGTAAGGGTAGATACCACTATATTATAGATGTTTTATATGAGAAAATAATTGGTTGGCATTGAACATGGTGAACACTGAATCTCATCACAAAAATGAAATTGATTCTATTTTAACAGACAGGACAGAACTTGTTATGGATATGGAAGCCAAGTTTAAATGGACTGTCTGGATATAGGCAGTCTGACAACGTGTCAGAACAAAGATCCTAATTAGGAAAGAGCTAGAAGAAGAAGAAGAATGAGAAAAAGATAAAGCATGCAAATGAAACAAATTAATCTTGAAATATTTACAGAAGTAAATGATAATGAAAAGTGTGTAATAGAGAGAAGAAATGACATTGACATATATTATACTTTTATATCAAAATTTAATCAATGCAAATCAATTGTCATAACAAGGAGACCTTGTCAGCAGTTGACTTACTTGTCAAATTGAAAGAGATGGAAACCAAAGGTAATACCTGTTTAAGATGTGTGTGTGTGTGTGTGTGTGTGTGTGTGTGTGTGTGTGTGTGTGTGAGAGAGAGAGAGAGAGAGAGAGAGAGAGAGAGAGAGAGAGAGAGAGAGTATATGTTCACTTGTAAAATCGTATGAGAGGGGTGGCTAGGTGGCGTAGTGGATAAAGCACAGGCCCTGGAGTCAGGAGTACCAGGTCCGGTCTCAGACACTTAATAATTACCTAGCTGTGTGGCCTTGGGCAAGCCACTTAACCCCATTGCCTTGCAAAAAACCCCTAAAAAACAAAAACAAAACAAAACAAAATCTTATGAGAGATGATGATTAATTATGAACAGTTCAGTTGTGTCTAACTCTTTGTAACCCAATTTGGGGTTTTCTTAAGAGAAATATTGGAGTGGTTTGCCATTTCCTTCACCAGCTTATTTTACAGATGAGGAGACTGAGGCAAACAGGTCTAACCAATTTGCCCAGTATCACATAGCTGATAAGTGTCTGAAATCAGATTTGAATTTAGGAAGATGAGTCTTCCTGACTTTCAGGTGCTATACATTGTGCCACTTAGCTGGCAAGACCATAATGCAATTTTCCCAGCAGTTTCTGAATATTATTCTTTCATTAGTTTTGGGTTTATTAAAAACTAGGCTGCAATAGGTATTTCCTTCCAAGTCTTGCTTATTTTATCTATTCCACTATCAAACCATTGATTTTTTACATTTAATAACCACAATCTTGATAATAACTATTTTAATGTGAGATCACATTAAAGGCCAATCCCCCTTCATTCCTATTTTTGTTTTTCCATAGATTTTTTGACTGTCTATACTTCAATATGACTTCTGTTATTTATTGTTTTGTTTAATTCTATAAAGTAGCCTTTTGATTATTTGAAAGGCATAGTGGCAAATGGACAGATTACATTGGGAAGTGTGGTCTTTTCTATCACTGTAAATCTGTGGTCTAGGCAAGACATCAAGTATCTCTTGACTTTTTGAAATCGTCCTTCATTTCTATTAAGATTGTTTTATAGTCATATATGAATTAATAACTGCACAGAAAAGTCAGGCATGACTGGTATGCAATAAATATTTTAGAAGGGACATCCACATCACTGACACCAGAGAACCATTTGAATATATAAGTTGCATTTATATAAACAATGTGTGTTTGGTAGGTTATTTAAAAAACTTTTTATTGTTATTTTAAATTATGTTCTTCCATCTATTTCATTTTCCTAATTTTTGAAAGTAATAAACATGGCAATGCTAATGATTTTTGAGTATTTATTTAGTATCCTGCTACTTTACTATTGTTTACTCTTTTTTTGGTTTATTCTCTAGGATTTTTTAAATCAATCATGTTATATTAAGTTTTGTTTTCCTCTATCAGATTCTTTTATTAGTACTTTATTTCTCCCTACTGTTTTGTTTTTAAACAGTAGGGAAGGTAGGGCCCATTAGCCCTAATACTAATACAAATCCCATTTCTCCCTACCCAGACTAAACACTGATATGCTTTGTTAAAATTCTTTCTTGAAATATATAGATTTTTTTGTGCACGAAGATTTTTTTGATTTTACATCACTAAAATTTTCTAATGTATTTTTTCCCTACACCTCCCACAAGGCCATCCCTTATAATAAACAATAAAAAAGGAAAAAGGAACTTTTAAGCATCAGTCAGCTATGGGTCAGGCACTGTGTTAAGCACTTTCCAAATTTTATCACATTTGATCCTCACATCAAGCTTGAGACGTAGGTACTGTTATCTCCCCTATTTTACAGCTGAGAAGACCAAGGCAAACAGATGTTGGGAGTTGTCCAGGGACACATGGCTAGTAAGTGTGGGGTCTTCCTGACCTATCATGGTGCTACCAGTTGGCTTGGAAGGAAAAGAAGAATAAGGAAAAATAAAGTTCAGGAAAAACTAATATGTCAAAAAAGTCTGTTAAATTCTATGTCCACCTCTCTGGAGGCATCCTCTCATACTTTGTTTGAGGTCAAACTTAGTGAGGATAATTTCAGAAAGAGAAGAAATTATGCTTTTAATCTACCCTCTGACTCCATCACTTTTCCATTTGGATTGGGTAGCATGTTTCATCATGAGTCCTTTTAGTTGGTCATTGTGTCTTTCAAATCTTTTCAAGTTGATAAACTTTACAATATTGATATTATTATATAAATTATTCTCTGAATTCTGCTCTCTCTTCACTTTGCATCAATTCATATAAAACTTCCTAGGTTTTTCTGAAACTCTTCCTTTTGTCAATTTTTACAGTTCAACAGTGTTCCATCATGATCATATGCCACAATTTATTTAGCCATTCCCTAATTGATGGGCATCTCTTCAGTTTTTCAATTCTTTGCCACAACAAAAGGAGCTGCTGTAAATATTTTTGTATATTTGGATTAATATTTTTTGTTTGTTTCTCTGTTCTATTTGGGGCATAGATCCAATAGAAAAGTATTACTAGGTCAAAGGGTATACAAAGTTATCAAACTTTTTTGGTTGTAGTTCCAAATTGTTTTCTAGAACAGTTGAACTAACTCAAAGTTCTATTAACAATGTATTAAAATTATATTTTTGTATATCCACACCAGAATTTTTTATTTTCATTTTATTTCATTTTATTTTCATTTTTAGTCAATCTTATGGGTTTGAGATGAAACACCAGAGTTATTTTAATTTACATTTCTTCAATAATTAGATCTGGAATATTTAAAAAACTATGGCCATCAATATTAGATTTCTCCCTCTGCTTCCCCTTTCCCTTGAAAACTACCTTTGATCATTTATCATTTGGTAAATGACTCTTTTTCTTGTAAATTTGATCCAGTTTCCTATTTATCTTAGAAATGAGACCTTTATCAGAGATACTTGTTACAACGATTTTTGCCCAGTTTTCTTCTATTTTTAGTTAAATTGGTTTTTATTTGTGCAAAACCTTTTAATTTTATGTAATCAAAATTTTACATTTTTTTAACCCTGTGTATATCTAGCTCTCTTATTTGGTCATGAACTGTCCTCATATCTCTAGATCTTATGGGTAATTCTTCCATGTTTCACTCATTTGTATATATTGTCACACTTTATGTCCAAATCATGTAAAATGGGTATCTACCTGGAACATTCTAATTTTACTATTCTAATTTAAATGCCTCTTTACTCCATTCCCTTCTTACTCACATCAAAATTAGATCTTGGAATCTTCATTTTACTGATGTAATCTTAAAATTTTCTTTCATTTACTTTTCCCTAAACCTTATAAAAATATGATTTAAGAATCACTTTCACTTCCCCACTCACTGCCTCTATCTGATTAACCTTCACTTCTGGCACTTAATTTTGAGGAAAATTATTTCTCCCAACCCTTTCTCTTAGTTTTGTTGATGTCCAAATTCTGTCTCCTTGTCAAGAGATCATTTCTTTAAATTATTAGCCTTTGTTTTTTCACTGACCTTTATGCCAATTTTGATTTAAAACTTATGAAAACAGTTCCTTAAGAATGTTATCATTTAATCTTTTTTTTCCATTCAATTCCAGACTACTTCATTTAAATTTCATCTGTTTCACCAATTTTTATGTCAAAGGTTCTGCCGAGTTCTTAATATCTTATCAGGAAATGACTAAACTTTATGATATTATAAAAGAATCACTTTTCTCCATGTTAGAATAGTCTTAGTTTTCCAGGATTATTAATCTTCCAAGTACAGACTGATTTCCCTTGCTTTTCCCTGACTTCTTTCATTTTTTTGTCTTTGCACCATTTGAATAGGTGTTTCCTCATTTTTGACTTGATTCCTTTCAGCTGCTTTCAAGACTGTCATTTTTCTCCTGGATTGCAAAACTCTGAAATTTGGTAACTATAGTTCTGTTAAACTCTTTATGTTGGTAACTATAAATTCTATTAGATTTGTTCTCTAAGTTCTGTTTTCAATACTTCTGGGCAATTTCCTTATATAACCTTCAGGCTATCAGCTTCAATGAATTTTTCTGAGACTCATAACTCTCAGATGTACTTTAATCTGTAGAGACAGGTGTTCTCCTTAACATATTTTTATCATGAAAGGCAGTTAAGTTTTCATTTTGGTCAGAAGATGGAATGGATATTTGTGGAAAAGGTAGATAACATAGAAAAGTCTGTTTATAATAGTGCATGGTGAGAAAAAGGTGAGTAAAGGGATAGGCAAGGGGAATGAATTCAGGTACAGAAGGAGGTAGAAGGGGAAATGGGTTTCAAAACTATGTCTATTCTATCCTTTTCAGTGTGATGACTATTGACTATCATAGAGAAGACCTCCTGAAAAAAGCTAAAACCAAAAAAAAGTCAGAATTGGGAAATTCTTTTTTTCCCTTTGTGATCTGTTACTTTTTATCATCTGGCATTAGAAGTAGCCCTACCTGGGGAGAAGGGAGGGAAGGAAGGGTGGTAGAAAAATGTAGATCATAAATTTGCAAATGAATGAATGTTGAAAACTACCTTTGGAAAAAAATTAAAATAAAAAAATGTAGTCCTACCCTGAGAACTAGAAATTAAAGGGATACCTATCAAACAGGGAATAGTTAAATAAGCTATGGTATATGATTATGATGGAATATTATCGTGTTATGAGAAATGACAAGAAGGATGATTTCATCTTGGAAATTTCAAACTTGGAAAGACTTACATAAACTGATGCAAAATGAAGTGAGCAGAACTAGGTAAATGCTGTACACAGTGACAATAATATTGAATGATGAACTGTGAATAACTTAGCTATTCTCAGCAATGCAGTGATCTAAGATAATTCCAAAGAACTAATGATGAAGAACTCCACTTCCAGAGAAAGATCTGATATAGTTTGAATACAGACTGAAGCATTCTATTTTTCACTTTTTTTTTTTAGGTTTTTGCAAGGCAAACAGGGTTAAGTGGCTTGCCCAAGGCCACGCAGCTAGGTAATTATTAAATGTCTGAGACCCGATTTGAACCTAGGTACTCCTGACTCCAGGGCCAGTGCTTTATCCACTGTGCCACCTAGCTGCCCCTTTTCACTTTCTTTTTTTTTCATTCTTTTTAAAAAATTTGAATCTTATATAAAACGACTAATATGGATGTTTTATATAACTGCACATGTATAATCTATATCTGATTGCTTACCATCTTGGGAAGAAAGGGAAGGATAGAATTTGGAACTCAAAACACGTAATTGGGGAAAATAAGATATATATTAAAATTAAATTTGTTCTTTACCTTTTTCTGAACACAGCTCAATGTTTTTGTGTTGTTAACATTTTTTTCCCTGTCTGTCTTTTTTTTTTTTTTTTTGCAGCCTTGGTTGATTTTAGGTTTTAGTATTCTTATCATTCTTCATGTAGTTTCATCCCATTTCTTATATTCATCCTTCTGATTTTTGAATAAGTACTTCTAAATGAGCCAATCAAAGGACAGAAGGAGGTAGAAGGGGAAATGGGTTTCAAAACTATGTCTATTCTATCCTTTTCAGTGTTATGACTATTGACTATCATAGAGAAGACCTCCTGAAAAAAGCTTTAGACAACTCTTCCTTTCCCCAATCTGTGATTGTGTATGGAATAGGACTAAACCTGTGATTCATGCAGGGAACTTCCAGGGATTGAAGTCCTTTCACTGATCCAGAAAGGCATCTTCTCAGTATAGGAGAGTTTAAATGACTTGGTTAGAGTTACTCAACCAATAAGAAGCAGAGTTAGGACTTAAACCAATGACTTCCTGATTTCAAAGGGTGGCTCTTTTATCTACTGTACCATGCTAGCTCTACATTTTGTGATTTTATTATTAGAAGTTTGTTTCTGAGAGCCTCATCTTTCCCAGTGGCATTTCCTTTGAGAGTCTCTGACCATGTGATTTTATTTTTGCATTGAACTCTTTGAAACCCCCTTTGGAAAGTTCAAAGTTCAAATATAACAATATGTAGGATTCCCTTTTTAGGCAGTTATTAACTCTTAAGATGACATAGTTGTTTCTCCCTCCTGAAATGGGGTCTGGTTTGGAATAGGGTCATTACTGAAATCAGCCTGAGGAATCAAGGGGGCAACAGGAAACAGGCTGTCATGGGGGAAAGTTCAGAAATCTTAACTAGGGGATTTAGTCAGGGTTTCAGCAAAGAGGAGAGAGTGGCCAGTGAGAAAAGGACCCAAAGGAAACTTTGATGCTTGGCCACTGCCAACATCAGTCCTGCCACAGTCTGGGGCAGTTAGCGCTGCATAGTTCCTCTCATTTCCATATCACTAACTTCCTGATTAGTCAGAATTAAGTCCAAAGAAGTAGTTCCCTTTGTTGCTTCCTCTCTCTGCTAAAACATGAAGTGGTCAGCAAGATGTCCAGACTTCCTCAGATGCTCTGCATATAGCAGAAGAAATCTTCCAGTTGAAGCTTAGAGGGGAGGAGGCACTATAAAATTCATCTATCATGTGCCACTGTACACTGAAGTCCTTCACAAGATATAAAAATAATCACTATTCCACAAACCTTACCTATATTTGTGTTATATTCTAGCAACTGGAAATCATTCTTCACTGCCTTGCCTGTGCTTCACCAGTATGGTGCAAACTGATATGGTGCAGAATGATATTCAGAATGATGCTTCTGAAGCCCTATCAGATTGTGACCCATATTATAAATATAAAAATATGAAATTATGCTCAGCATTGTTTAATTAGTTAAAATAATATGTCATTATATAACAATTCAGTTATATAGCATATTTATATAGCAACTTAATGAAGTGTTTCTACACATCTCATTCTTTGATTATTTCTTTTTAAAATCTTATAAAATCAATAAATAAAAATCTTATAAAAATAAGCCTTATGTCTGATATACAGCAACTAATGAGAACTTCTGATGTCCTAGAATCTTTCATCCCCAGCCATGTCATTTGCTAACCATTCTCTTGTGCCCCTACCACAAATCCTCAACTATTCCTATGGTAGCATTATCTGTGGGAATATTGGGGGTACTGTACTTGATTCCGATTTGGCCCTGGACAAGCTGCTGAAACACTGTGCAGGAAGAAGGAGATGGAGATGCTCTTGGTCTGTTCCACTGTCTTGTAGCCAAGCTTTGAAGAAATTCTCCATGCTCACAGTGTCATTTTCGATGATCTGGAGATCAATGTTAGCACCCATGATGGAACACTCTGCAAAAAGTAAAAGCAATTTTCTAAGTCTCCCACATGAGGTAACAGAAAACATATATGTGTCTTAAGGAGACAAATGACTATTCATGTTTGTGAAGTTTCAAAACTCCAAGAATTGACCAACATGTCTTCTCCTAAGACCTACTATGGAGCCAGCAATGGGGCAAATAGCAAACATTTCCACCAGTAAATCAATAAGTATTTGTTAAGAAACAGTTGCTTTGTTTGTTGGGTTTTGCTCAAGCTTTTCTTCATTACAAGGGAGCACTGGATAGGTGGGTATATTGGAAAATAATTCTGATGGCCAAAAGGCATAACAGGGACAAAAAAAATCAATCTTTTGAGCACCTAACTTTGTACTGGATATTGTGAAGGACTGCAAAGAGGAAAAAGACAGTCTCTGTTCTACAATGTCTGACTGGAAAGTCTAAATTGTGAGGTGCATGTTACAAGTAACAGGAGGTGACAGTAACGGTGTGGTGGATCTCCAGGGCTGCCACAGTCTGGGGATGCAGCTGGATAAGATGGTGCTGCAGCCATTCACTGAGGGCTTATTATGTGTAAGGGGCTCTGCCAGGCACTAGAGGAGGTAAAATAGTAGTTAAAAGAACTCTGCCTCCAAGGGGACTCTTGCAGTATTCTCCTTGGCTTTTCTCTACAATGACTATTCCCAAATCTTTTCCACTTTCCTCAAACCTTCAATCTCCTGGGGAAGGGGAAAGGAGGGGGAGAAGTATTCTATAGGGCTTGGAATGTTTAGTACCTGTGCTAAGCACTAGTTTCTATCTCCACCTTTACCCTTAATAACTCACGGTAAGCCTTTCATTTCATTAAGAAAACTGAGCTAAGGCATAGACCCATATCTCGCACCCTATACCAAAATAAGGTCAATATAGGTACAGGATTTAGACTTAAAGAGTGATACCATACACTAATTAACAGATCAAGAAATACTTTTTTATCTGTCAGATCTACGGAAAGAGGAGAAATTTACAACCAAACAAGAAATAGAGTACATTATAAATTACAAAATAGGTGATTTTGACTATATTAAATTAAAAAAAAATTTGCATTAATAAAATCAATGCTGAAAGAATGAGAAGGAAAACAGAAAATGGGGAAATAATTTTCACAATGAGGGGTTCTGATAAAGGTCTCATTTCTAAAAAATATAGAGAGAATTGCATCAAATATATAAGGGTCACAAGTCATTCCCCAAGCGATAAATGGTCAAAGGATATGAACAGGCAGTTTTCAAATGAAGAGATTAAAGCTTCTTTATATATATAATCATATGAAAAAATGCTCCAAATAGTTACTGATTAGAGAAATGGAAATTAAAGCATCTCATGCATGACAGATTAACTAAGATGACAAAAGGGAAAATGATCAATGTTAGAGAGGTTGTGGGACAATTGGGACATTAATGCATTCTTGGTGGAGCTGTGAACTGATGCAATCATTCTGGAGAGCAATAATGGAATTATGCCCAAAGTGCAATAAAACTGATCATACCCTTTGATCCAGCAATACCAACACTAGGCCTGTAGTCAGAAGAAATCATAAAAAATGGGAAAAGTCTCACATGTTCTAAAATATTCACAGCAACTTTTTTGTAGTGGCAAAGAATTGTAAATTGAGGGGATGCCTATCAATTGAGGAATGACTGAACAAATTATGGTATATGAATTTTATGGAATATTATTGTTCTATAAGAAACCATGAATGGTCAGACAGGAACTGATGCTGAGTAAAGGAAGAACCAAGAGAACATTGTACACATCAATAACAACATTGTGAATTGATCAACTTTGATGGATGAGCTCTTCTCAGCAGTTCAGAGAGCTAGGACAACCCTAGGACACTGCTATGGACAATGCTATCCACATCCAGAGGAAGAAAAACCAAACCAAAACAAAACAAACCAAAAAAATCTACAGAATCTTAATGAACACCACATTCACTTTTTAAAAAAAAAACATTTCTCCTATGTTTTTCTTTATTATCTCATGATTTTCTTTCTTTTCCCTCAATCCTAATTCCTCACACAGAAAATAACTAATCTGTAAACATGTTAAAGACAAATGCGTATATACAATATTTACCAGACTGTTCACTGCTGAGGGGAGGGTAGAAGGAAATTATATATCCATATGGATCCACATATGCATGTGGATGAATGTGGAAAACTTTCATAACATGTAACTGGAAAAACAAAATAAAATATCAATTTTAAAAAAGAAAACTGAGCTAAAAAAGAAAAGCAGCTCCTTGAACTCTCTTCTGCTCATCAAAAATTCATTCCCCATTTTTTCTGCATTCATCCTTGTCTGACTAATTCATGACACCATTCCCCAATGTACAACATTCCATGTCACTGAAAGAAATGGTAGATATGAGTGCTCAGTCATTGTTAGTTTGATATTTGAAAGATTATGGAGGAAGAGAGAGGTGTTGCAGACTAGAGAACAGCAAATTTTGACTTGATTTTTAAAAAAATAATTCCAATACTGGAGAATTAAGATTATAACCTATAAGCCTATGTGTTTGACTTGTATTTTTGGCAAGACTACAGACTGTATTTACTTAAAATTTTTTAAAATTAAGTTTACTTTAAGTTCAAGTTAACCAGTTATTTATTTTCTCTCCCTCTTATATGCATCCAATCAGAAAAAAGAAAACATAACCCAAAATCAATTCCTGCAGTGTCCATATCCAGAAATATATACCAATAGGTCTGATGAATGCTATGGATACAGTTTGCCTAGAATTCAGCAAAGTACATAGATGGCAAATGACAAAGGATTTCAGACTCTTTTTTTTTTTTTGGTTTTTGCAAGGCAATGGGGTTAAGTGACTTGCCCAAGGTCACACAAGGTAATTATTAAATGTCTGAAGTCACATTTGAACTCAGGTCCTCGTCTCTAGAGCTGGTACTCTATCCACTTTGCCATCTAGCTGCCCCTTGACTCACTCTTCTAACTTTCCACTCTACATCTGACCAAAATCTCTCTTTTTTAAAGTTTTTTTTTGCAAGGCAAATGGAGTTAAGTGACTTGCCCAAGGCCACACAGCTAGGTAATTATTAAGTTCTGAAGCTGGATTTGAACTCAGGTACTCCTAACTCCAGGGCTGGTGCTCTATCCACTGCGCAACCTAGCTGCCCTGACCAAAATCTCTTATGGTATTCTCAAGGATGTGACAAAGATTATGAACTGGTTGAGTGGCTGAACCAGAGTAGTTAAGGCTGGAGCAATGCCACCTTGGAAGGGGGTCTCTGGTTGAATGACTCAATGATCTTGTGCTTTTTAATATTTCCTTTTATCAATGACTTCCATAAAGGCTTAGATAGTATACTTATTAAATCAGTAAACAACTGGATTGATCAGGAGAGTTCTTCAACCTGATGATTTATATGGAGGTAAGCCTTTGCCATTTTTTTATTTCATTTACTTATAGATGATGGACATGCCTATTTGTTGTGTCAAATGTATTCTAGGCTAAGAGCTATGAAGGGTTAACACAGAAATAGTTATGTGCTTTAACCAGCAAGATGTACTTCAGAGCTTAGATAAGGGAGTAGCTGCATGTCTGAGCTAACAAGGTGTATTCCCAGGCTCAGATAGATAGTGCATTCTGAAATAATTACCTTCTGCACTTTGTTTATCAAATCACTGTTTGGTTCTCAAAACAATCTTCATTCTGTTTATCAAAACACTGTTTGGTTCTCAAAACAATCACCTAAGACATACACAAGGATATGCATGTGAAAAAAATGCTTGCTAAAATGCTTATGTAATTGGTTACATAAATGTAGAGTTATGTGTCCTGTGATCAATGAACGAACCAGCTTATGCATCATATTGATGTCGGCCTGGGTTCCCTCCTCCGGACTCGACACCTATTGGTACCTCATTTAGAGGACAAAAGAAATCTGCTTGGGTTTCAGTGAATGGGACTCCCTCAAGATAAGCAGGTTGGTTTACCATCTTTGGAATCTTCTGGAAGTTGGTTTTCATTGAGCTGTTTCCACAATGAATTACTTGGAACCCATTTTTATTTGATGAATTATTTTGGGAGAAGCCATCTCCTTTACTCTGTTTTATTGCAAAAATGATAGACTATTTTAGACTTCTTTTTGCCTTTTCTCCTTCTGCTGTCCTTTGGAGAGATAGCCTAGTAGTTCAGTTTCCCAGGGGCAGTTAATGGCAATTTCGTGCCATGGAAGAAGGGAGGAATATGCTTTTGCATGGGGTAGGAGAATTTCTTCAATAGAGTTAATTTTAGGGATGATTTAAAGAAAGTGTAAAGGCAAGAGTACTCAAATCTTGCCTTTTTATCAAAGTAGGCAGAATCCAGACACCTAATCATTTGGCCAGAAATTTGAGATTTCTTGGGCAGATACAACTTTAGGGTTACCTTACAAGGGAACCCAGGAATATAACCTCCCAGGATCTCTTTCAGAGAGATTTCCTATGCAGCATACTGCTGGAATCTAATTTTTGAGAAAGAGAGGATGGATATTTTTCAGGCATCCTTAATCTTGGAGATTAATGGTTTCTGGATAATTTCTGAAGACCCAGAGTCCTGGCCTTTTAGTCAAGGGCAATTTCCTGAGTTTTGTAGTTCTTTGAAAAACAATTGTTAGGGCAGCTAGGTGGCACAGTGGATAGAGCAGTGGCACTGGAGTCAGGAGGACCTGAGTTCAAATTTGACTTCAGATACCTAATAATTACCTAACTGGGTGACCTTGGGCAAGTCACTTAACCCCATTGCCTTACAAATCAAAAACCCCCAACTGTCCATTTGACCCATGTGGCAAAAGATTAAAAAGACGGTCTGGGGGAAATAAAAGATCTGGATTTTATTCTCTATTACTGTGAGTTGTTGGAGTCTTTATTCCTGAGGCATATATAAGTGCTTAAGACATGTCTATGAAATGCAATAGGAATTCACTGGAATATTGGGGTAGTGTCAGCTTAGCTCTCCCAAAAGCATATTTCCACAGTGTTAAGAGGAGCCTGAGGGGAACTATGTGGAGAGGTAAGGCTCATCAGAGATGATAATGGTTTTTTATTGCTTGTGAGCTATTGAAAATCCTTTATGTGTTTTCTACATTTAATGGGCTTCTGTGAGTCCTTTTCATTTTCTACATTTTATTTGAGATGAAATAGAGATTGTCCCAAATCTAATGATGCATTTAATATCTTGAAAGCTTGTAGAGGTACTATCACTTACATGAGAACTAGGTATGAACTGTATATGCAGATTTTTGAGAGCAAATTCTGGGAAGGGATAATAGCCAAAGAAAAAGGGGATCATTTAAGGTGACACCTAAGATTAGATTTTATCCACAAGAGCTCAGCATTCTGGGCCCTAGTTATATGTAGATGATGCACAGTTGGAAAAGATAACTAATATAATGAATAACAGAACCAGGATCCAAGAAAAGTATCAACAGGCTAGAATGATAGTACTGAATCTATTAAGATGAAATTTAATAGGAATAAATGTAAAGTCTAAAATTTGGGTTCTAAAAATCAACTTCATAATTATGTACACTGACTCTCTCCTGCTTTTTAATTAAGTTCTTTGCACTTTGTAGATATCTCCAAGTTCAAAGTGACTTTTAAAAAAATTTAATCCCTAATTGTGTAAATAAGCCAGCTAAGTAGTGTACATTGTATGCTGATCTTGAAGTCAGGAAGATCTGAGTTAAAATTTAACTAATAGGACACTTATTAGCTGATACTGGGCAAGTCACTTAAATGTTTGCCTCAGTTTCCTCATCTGTAAATAACTGGAAAAGGAAATGGCAAACTAATCTATTATCTTTGCCAAGAAAACCCCAAATGGGGTCATGACAAATGGGACATGACTAAAATGATTGAGCAACAATAACAAATTCTGTAAACATGACTCAAGGTCCATTCACCCATATTCTACTCATAACCCTCAGAGTTCACCAATGTTATTTCAATACATAACTAGGCAGTATTTTCTACACAGTTGGGCTTCATTGAAGTTACTTCTACAAAGTATACAAAGATTATTAACAAAAGATACATTTAATTCACAATGATACAATATTTACTGAATCAACTCTTGTACTAGAAAGCTGCTATCAAATTGTTTCTTAGACTCAGACTCATAAAAACCATCCGCCTCAAAGCTCCTTTAGAAACACTTAAACAATGTTATCTACTATTACTTGGGTAAATCATCAGGATCATGGACAGACCCAATCATTAGTTGGCATCCTAGGTCAGAACTACAATGGTCCCTGATCGTCTTTGAACCTCGGATCTTTATTCTTGATTAATGAAAACATTCTTGGCAAATGCTTCGTTCTGCTGACTAGTGATCATTATCAATTATTTCCATGACTCTCCGAGGAGCTTCCAGGAAACAAAAGTCTTTGTGTCCAGGGGGAGTAAGGTTGCAGCTGAGAGGACAAGGCTGCCCTGGGTGGATGGATGGACGTGTAGTCACTGATCCAGGAGGGCTATTTATCCACAAAGACAGGGACACCCTCAGCATCTAGACCTTCACCCCAAGTCCTACTTCCTATCAATTCAAATTAAGGACTGAACTGTTCCTGGACAAGGCAGGGAGAAGGATGTCTACACCATATTCCCCTCACTATAATCGACATAATGTGCAAGACCCATCTTCATTCATTTGATTATGAAGTTCAATAAGGAAACATCAGAGCAGCTGTGGTTACTGGTGGAGGGCTACAAGCAGAATCATTTGAATAACTGTAAATATCTAAGACAACTACTTTATGCTTTCTGGCTGAGCTCTTTCCAGTTCAGTTTGGAGGATTTGGGGCAGACCTCCAATCCAGGAAAAGATCAGAGTTGAGAGTGACCACTGAATTGGAAGTTCAGCCTAATAAGAAAGGAAAGTCAGCTTGAGGCTCTAAGGAGCCCAGCATGAAGCTTTGCTCTAATGAAGGGGGACTTCATGAAGGAAAACAACAGGTGAAGGGAGTCCTGGGAGCTCTGAACTACCCCTTTGCCACATATCGTCTGCTCTAAGCTGGAGCTGACTGGCCCTTAGACTCCGCAAGGACTTGAAGGAGAGAGTATATCTGATTTTTGGTAAGAAGGGTGGGTGGTGGGATATTTTGTACCAATTATTCTTATTATAAAATATCCATCTTTAAAAAAACTAAGCACATTTAGCTAGCTAATTGTTATCAATTGATAATCAATGAGAGAATCACACTCATTGGAATTTCTAAACTGCAATACCAGGAAAACATCCGTAACTCCTCAGGGTATCCTAGAATTCAGAGGTGAGCAATGTGCAGTGGCCTTCTGATCACCCAGCCTCTCTATACAAGGACAATGAACCTGTCAGAAACCATGCTATGTCACAGACACAGAATAAAGAGGCATACATACAATACTTCAGATTTTCAATATATCTAGCTTATTTTAAAAATATATATATAATAAATTCAATGTCTAAGTTCCAAAATTGTCATCTGTGTTGTCCTTTAAGATATGTTCTCTTCAGTGTATTCTTTCAAATGCTTCATTGGCATACTCTCCCCTCCTTTTTTTGGAATCACTATCTACAGCTCTAAGACAGCTAAGTGGTGCAGTAGAAGAGTGCTGGGTCTGGAGCAAGGAAGACTCTGCTTCCTGAATTCACAACCCTCACTAGTTGGATGACTCTGGGCACTTTGTAGATACCTCCAGATTCAAAGTGACTTTTTTTTATTTAATTCCTTTGCTTCAGTTTCCTCATCTGTAAAATGAGTTGGAGAAGAAATGACAAACCACTCCACTATCTCTGCCAAGAAGATCTTAAATGGGGTCACCATGGGAAGGACAATATTGAAACAGTTGAGCAACAATAGCTATAGCTCTATCTCTTCTACCCTTCAAAGAAATCAAACCCAAAACATCCTTAGTGTTAAATAAGCATAGCTAAGCAAAACCAATTTGCACATTTACCATGTCCAAAAATTTATGTCTCATTCAGCATCACTAATTGATGCATCATCATTGGTCCTCTGTCATCATACTGGCCAGAACTCTTGACTTTCAAAGTAGCTTTTAAAAATTTCTTTTTTCACAGTTATATGTTAAGACAATTTTTAACATTCTTTTAAAAATTTTTTGATTTCCAAAATTTTCTTTCTCCCTCCCTTCCTTGAGTCAATAAGCAATATGATGTAGGTTATATATGGAAAATCATGTAGAACATATTTCCATATTAGTCATTTTGTGAAAGAAGAAACAGAACAAAATAAAAAAAACCCAAAATACAGAAAGTGAAAAGTAGTATGCTCTGGGGCGGCTAGGTGGCACAGTGGGTAGAGCATGGGCCCTGGAGTCAGGAGTAGCTGAGTTCAAATCCGACCACAGACACTTAATAATTACCTAGCTGTGTGACCTTGGGCGAGCTACTTAACCCCATTTGCCTTGCAAAAACTAAAAAAAAAAGTAGCATGCTTCAATCTGCATTCAGATCCTATTGGTTTTTTTCCTTGGAGGGGGAATAGCATTTTTCTTCATGAGTTCTACAGAACTTCTTAGATCATTGTATTGCTAAGAATAGCTAAGTTATTCACAATTGATCATCATAAAATTTTACTACTTGTTCAGCCATTCCCCAATTGATGGACATCCCCTCAAATTCCATTTCTCTTCTTCGACAAAAAGAGCTGCTCTGAATATTTCTTGACAAATGGGTACTCTTTCCCTCCCCTCCCCCCATTTCCCTCTCTTTTTGAGATGCAGACCCAGCAGCGGTATAGGAGGATCAAAGGATATACAGAATTTTGTAGACATTTGGGTATAGTCCTAATTGTTCTCCAGAATGGTTGGATCTGTTTCCAACTCCTCCCATAGTGCATCACTGTCATATTAGCCAATCTGATAGGTATGAGCTGCTCCCTCAGAGTTATTTTAATCAAAGAAAGGCAAATGACAGTCAAGGATCAAAAAGTCCAATGAAAGAAACAACAAACAAACATGGAAAAGGAAGCCCAGAAAGGTTTCATATAAAGGCAAGTAGAATCATCTCTGTAGATGGTTTTCTCCAGAAGTCTGTCCAGTAATGGGAAGAAAGGTAAAGGATGATAGCTAGCAAGGATGGACAAATCAATTGCATTTTTTTGTTTTGTTTTGTTTTTTGAGAATGGGGGATATGTAGGCAGTGGCAAAACTGCAAGTAGACTAAAAGTAGACAGGGACTGATGGAATAGTAGTAAGAGAGCAGAAATGATAGGGGCAGCTAGATGGCACAATGGATAGAGCACTGGCCCTGGAGGTAGGAGGACCAGAGTTCAAATATGGCCCCGGACACTTAATACTTGCTTAACTGTGTGACCTTGGGCTTGTCATTTAATCCTATTGCTTTGCAAACACCCCCACCCCCAAATGATACTGTAGAAGACAGAATGAAATGGGATCACTTGTACAGGGACATTTGCTCCTCATTTGAAACAGGGCTGAAAGAAGAGATGGGGTAGAAGGCATCTGGATGATTTGCAGGTAGAAGGCATCTGAATGATTTGCGGTAAGGAGAAACAGGAACTCTTGATGAAGGCTTCAATTGTTTTCAGTCGAATATGGTATAAGGTACTCAGCTGAGAGGATGGGGGAGGGGGGACTGTGGGAGATTTGAAGGAAAAATTAAAAAAAGATTTGGAAAAGCTCACTCACTGTAGTGAGTGAGGTGATTAAATCAGGGAGGTGTAAAAGATTTGCCTCTGTCAAAGTAAGGGGCCTGTAAGGAGTGAAGGGAGTCAATTCTGGGAATGACTCAAGGCCGTGGTTTAGAAGGTCAAGATCTTCAATAGGATAAAGGGGCAAGGAACTGGAGAGGGAAGGAGGGCATTGCATAGTGAGCTCTTTCACTAAAGGATTAAAATGGGGAAGGGAAGAGTGTCTCAGGTGATGGACTGAGAAACAACCAAGGGGTAGAGGACTGGACGACTTGGTAAGAGTAAACAACAGGGTCTTGAGACGTGAGAGGGAGAGGTGGAATGACACCAGAAGCAAGGACTGCTGTGAAACTGAACAAGAATCAGAACTGCAGAGGCATTATTAAATCAGGATAGGGGATTTGTGACTAAGGAACAGAATTGAGGTAAAGTGGAATTTCCACACATTAGAAGTAGAATTAAAGATGAGATATTGTTAGTGAGTAAGGAACGTGCTGAAGAGAAGCTGAGATTTCATTAGTAAGTCAGGGAATGGACTGCAGACTGGACAGGACATCAGTTCCTAAAGACTAAGGCCCAGCTAGATTAAAAGCACACTGGAGCAGATGAATCAGAAGAGGAGGAAAATTTTCTCTTTTTTCATGCATGTGAATCTGTCTCTGAAACAGCTTTATTAAGTGCTAAAGCCATGCCCACTGGCATTGGAGAAAATCTGGCCTGTCCAATGATTAATGCAGTCTCTGATTCATAGACCCAGAGGGAAAGACTGGTTAAAGCTTTGATGGTTTATTTTTGGAGAGACATTCCTGAGGAAAAGCCTGCAGGGGCATCATGGACCAAGGAGAGCAAATTCCCAATAGGGAACAATGAAGCTTCAGTTCAAGGGTCTGGTAGTCAGCATCTAGGAAGGGGTTAGGGGGGTAGTGGTAGGGAGTGGAGGAACTTTATGTGAAATGATTTACACGAAGCTTACTGATCCATGCTTCAGGAAATACCTTGAAATACACTGGTATTCCACTGGGTGGGATCAGAGTGCCCTGGCCAAGCTGCCCTCCCCCATCTTCCTGTGAAACCTGATGGCAGAGAGGCTTCATTCACTCAAGACCCACGGGCTGAAAATGGCTGTGGTGTGCAGAACAAGCCGACCTCCAGGGTGGACACCTACATCCTCCCAGGGTCAGGCTGCCATTCTGGCATTCCTCTTCTACAGCCCATGCTGGGGCAGAATCAATGAGGCATGGCTAAAGGAAGATATTTAGAATTACACTGTGTCAAAGCTGGTTATCAGAGATTATCTTGATAACACAGGCTCCTCCTTTTAGGAAACTAAGGCTCAGAAAGGAAATAAGCCTGAAGTCACAACTCTGGTGGGAGCTGAACCCTGATTTTCTGCTGTAGGACAGTTTATCAGGGTGCTCTGTTGCTTCCCTAAAGTGATGGGAAGTAAGATTATGGAGTCCTTTCTTCTCAGGAGGATGAAAGATAATAGCTCACACTGACAAAGCCCCATCCCCCCCTCTATTTGGCATTTACAACCCATTACAAGTACTTTAATCTTCCTTTCCAGGTTCATTGACCAGAACATGCTTTCTCCCTTCCCCCACATTGCCTTTCTTTATTCTCTTAAGGACACAATATTCCATCTCCTGCCTCTAAGCCTTTGGTATAGGTTCTTCTTGTCTGGATGCTTTCTCAACTCACTTTTACCTGACAAAATCTCAATCTTTCTTCAAAGCACAACGAGAGTTATCCAAAAAGACCCCACAAAACTGCCATTATATAGGGCTTAATCAGTCCCAGACACAGTATAGGCACTTCACAATCATTTCTCATTTGATCTTCACAATAACCCGGGAAGCAGGGGCTGTTATTTTCTCCATGTAACAGATAAGGAAAATGAAGCAAGTAGAAGTTAAGGGACTTGTCCAGGGTCACAAAGTTGGGAAGTGACTGAGGCCAAATTGGAAGTCAGCTCTTCTTAACTTCAAGCCCAGTGTTCTATTCACTGATTACTGAAGTTTGATATATGTATATATAACACACACATTTGTGTATCTACATATATGCATGCACATGTAACATACCACACATGTACACATATGAATCCGCACACATATATATTTAATTTGTGTGTGTCTGTGCATATGGTTTCCCCTATAATAAAGGAAGGGGAAACTTGAGGATGGGGACTGTCTTACTTATCTTTGTATCCCTAGCACCTAGCACAGTTCCTGGAATCTCAGAGATACTTATTAAAGAGGATAAGGAAAAAAATCGTTTCGATACTAGAATTTCTGCCTTCATGAAGTTCATAGATTAGTAAGTGTGCATGTATGTTTGTATGTGAATACACATACTTGCAAATATAATTCATTTTATGCCATTTAAAGAGATACAAAGAACTTTTGAAATTCAAGGTGAAAAATCTTTGCAAATGGTAGGAAATGGAGAGATTGGGGAAGCTTCCCAGAGGGGCTCCTCACCCCTCATTGTCCCTTGATGGCTCTGTGATTCTGCCATACCATATTTCCCATATCTGTTAAAATTCAACTAAGAAGTCATCTCCTTCAGCAAGCTCTCCTTGATTAACACCTACTCCCAGCTCCATCCCTTTACTGGTTCAGTTTGTATTAAATTGTATTTGATTTGTTACTCTGAAAAAGTGCTCTTCCTTTGTCTTCTCAATCAGCTATTTGGAGGGTTTGTTGCCTTTCAAAAATGTGCTAGGCTGAATCAGTAGAAAAATATTGCCATTGTGGAAATAGCCCCACTGTAGGCCAAAGGGGTGTTGCAGTGCAGCTTGCCAGCTCATCCGTGCTGGGCTTCCCTTGGGTCAAGAGATACAAAGGCACCACTGAAGGCCTCTGGGAGCTGAATCTGGAGATGTGGCAGAACTGAGGTGGGGCTCAGGAATCCTGCACCCCTGGGCTGACACCTAGAATGCCAGGAGGGACAGAGGGGCTCCTGGCATTAGCCTGCCCCCCAGCGGTTGCAGGTAGCTCTGCCTCCAGGAGGCTGATACTGAGACTCAACTCCTATGACCAAGGAAACTGAAAAAAAAATTCTCTCATTTATTGTCCAAAAATGAGGAATAGTATAGTTTAAGAAGAATAAATTCCTTCTGGTGGAGAAAGTTGGAATTCCTTTTGCATTAGTATTTGAATGGTTTGTACTCACACATATACATACATACATACATCTTTACTTTTTAGTGCATACAAGAGAAAATTGATGTTTTTACTTTTGAAATTTACAAGACAAAGAGCATTTTGTTAGTTTGCTGTAAGATTGTATTTTGTATATATGTTTTCATGTAAATAAATGAAAATCTATGTTCAGTTATATTTTATTCTAAATGAGACAATTCCCTTTATTAGAAAAACTGTAAGCTACATTGTTAATTAAGCAATAATGAAATTCAAAAAAACAAAGTACTAAGTGTTCATTAGTCCCAACTGACCCTATCTGATGAAATGAGCTCTTGACATTCTATTTTTGTTGAGTTGATTAACCACCATGAAGGGTCCATAACCCATGCTAGTTCAATTCAATTCGACTTGATTCTATCAAATTCTATTAAGAATTTAATTTGCCAGGCACTTTACTAAGTAGTGGGTTTCCATAGATTAAAAAATGAATCAATTCCTGCCTCTAGGGAGCACATGAGTTGAGTTTAGAAGAAGAGGAGTTCCAAGTGGTCTGGATGAGAAGGAGTAAACTCTAGATGCTGGGTGGGAAAGTATGGAAACAAGATCAAGAATACGCCTTCTAGGAACAAGTAGTTCATTTGGGCTGGAATGTACAGTGTGTGGTCAGCAATGTCATCAGTCTAGAAAGAGGGACTGGAAGCAGACGATGAAAACCTATTTTTTCTTATGATTTGCTTGAAATCGTTTGTTTTTCTATCACCTTTATTTCCAAATATATCCCTTCTCCTGACCAGAGAACCATTCCTTAAGGTACTTCATCAAAAGTTATCACCATGTAAACTGTGACAGCTGTCCCAGAGGAGCAGAAAGTACATTTCCTTATCTTTTTCCACCTTGGCCATCATATTATGTAGCATTCAGTTTGAGTTGGTGATAGCAAGGAGAGGGGGCAGGGCCTATCTTCTCCTGAGACTGGAGTAGAATATGATAGAAGAAATATAAGTGGTCAGATCATTTACTCTCAGTTATGAGAATAAAGGAGGAGAGCTTTCATGAAGGAGGTGACACTTCATCTGAAACTTCAAGAATTTCAACAATCAAAGATGGAAAGGGGAACATTCCAGAATAGTATTCCCTCCGGAGTGATTCCAACAACTCCTACTTGCAAGTCTTCAGGAGGCACATTCTAGGGGGTGACCTTGTGGGTTATGAATCCCCATCAATGTGGCTCCCAGGAACAATCAGCCAACCAATAAACTTAATAAGCTCTTAGCAAACATTGTATTGTAAAAACAATAGAGAAAAACATTCCTCCTATAAGCTTGGGGCATGCTCTGAATACAAATAATCTCCACCGGATGAGGGGGTTCAAACTCAGAGGACAATGGCAAAAAGGGCAGGGCATACTCATATTTCTCTGCTAAATATGGTACTTGCATGGGTAGCTCCACTGGACTGGCATGCTCCTGTGTGGGCAGGAATACTCCCTACTGTTCAGTCTCAAGTTCAGCTACAATCCTTGACTAGAGTATTTCTATGCTCTTCCAGAACAAGAGACCTTTGGCCACTCCTTGGCTCTGAAACTTGCCTCCTCAAGCAGGAGATGGGAGAACAGATTCTAGATTCTGCGCTGGGACTCCTTGGTGAGAGACCTCATCCTAATTTATGGTGACCATACAATGTATTTTCCAGATCTTCATCTATGTATATTAGGTCATAATCAGGCCTTGATTTAGGTCTTACCAGTCTTTTAAAAAGGTAGAGAGGCTCTCTCTGCCTAAGCAAGTTCATTAGATCTGCTTGCCTTTACATATGCAAATGAACTAATCAAAAGCCTCAAATCTTTTACCGCATCTAAAATGATTCACTCACATCAGAAAAGGAACTTTCCAGTTACAAAGTGCAAATGAAGTCCAGATGGGATGTACTACTGTCTCCTAGACTTACTCCTGCAAATTTGCTGATGCTTGATAGGATTATACCTTTTAGACTAGAAATAGGTAAGGTATGAATACAACCAAGGGATGTATTGTAAGAATGAGAAATGGGCATCTGATTTCACTGGAGAAATCAGTGAACGGGGTGGTGTGGCTAGGTGGTGTAGTAGATAAAGCATTGGCCCTGGAGTCAGGAGTACCTGGGTTCAAATCCGGTCTCAGACACACTTTATAATTACCTAGCTATATGGCCTTGGGCAAGCTACTTAACCCTGTTTGCCTTGCAAAAAACTAAAAAAAAAAGTTAGTGAACAATAGGGGGAATAAGAAACTGAAAAGGCAGGTTGGAGTCAGGTTCTAGAGGACCAGAAAAACCAGGCTAAGACTTGGGGGATTACTTAGGACCATCTCTTTAGAACAGTGGTCAGTTCTGGGCACCAGATTTTATTTTTTATTTTTGTTTGTTTTTGCAAGGCAATGGGGTCAAGTGACTTGCCCAAGGTCAAACAGCTAGATAATTATTAAGTGTCTGAGGTCAAATTTGAACTCATGTCCTCCGGACTCCAGGGCCAGTGCTCTATCCATTGTGCCACCTAGCTGCCTGACACCAGATTTTAGAAGGGGCTATGAACACATCTAGGAGATAGCAATTAGGATGGTGAGAAAACAAGAAATCTAGTCAAATGAGGATGGGTTGAAGGAAATAAAGGTGTTTACCCTGAAGTTAGATTTTAGACACATTTAGAGGTCTTCAAATGTCATCACATGGAAGAGAATGTAAACTTCTTTTACATTACTCCATTATAACACCTGGCCTTGAATCCTGGCTCTTCTACTTATCACCTGCCACTTGGCATATCTAAGTTTTGTTTCCTCATGGTAAAAATGAGTGTGCTGGACTCTATCTGTGGTACCATGAACTAGAACTAATGGATGGAAGTTAAAGGTAAACAGATTTCAGTTCAACATAAGGGAAAATTTCCTAATAATTCCAAAAATAAAGAAGTTACTTTGGATAGATAAAGTTGATGTTAGATAACCATTTGCTGGTAATCTTCTAGAAGGGATTTATCTATTTTCAGAAGGGAATGGACTAGAGGACTTATAAAATTCCTTCTTCTTGGCCAGAGAATATGGACTTCTCATTGATCTAGGCAGAGAAAGACTTAGATAGAAAAATGAGCAAAGATCAAGAATCTGTGGGGCTCTGGACAGGGAATTTTCATTAAGGGAGCCTAGAAATAATTACAGGCTGTAGTAAAAAAATTGGGTACTAACTTCCATCTATTAGCAGTTCTGACATCCCTAAATAGAGATAGTTTTGAGAACCAGTAAATTCCAAAGTCACACTGATCTTGTAGTCGAGAATCTATGGTTTTGTAATTGCTGAGCTAAACAGCATATAGTTTGTACCCTAATTAATTCTCAATTCTATGGGGCTGGCCAAAGAAGGGTGCAACTCCTGACTCGGGGAAAAGGGGAAAGAATAGACCAGGTTGTGAACCCTGGAGCTGGGTGCTGGCAAATAGAGGAAGTAGGGAGCCTGATATGTATGTGAAGGTGGAGATGAAGCCCAAGGGTAGATGTTAGAAGACTTTCAGAAAATCTCAACTGAAGCTAGAGTTTCCAGAATTCTGAGGAGTTCAGAGTCTTCTGGGCTGTCAGACAGTCAAGTTGCAAGTGGGCTTGGGCATCATAGTTTTGGCTTTGTATCTGTCAGGGTAAGGATTATGGGAAGAACCAAAATGTTCCTGAACGGGCAAAGGAACAGTACCCATTTCACAGTAGCATGACTTTTGTTTGACTATAAGAAAATGTTTCTCTGTTTTACATATTTCTAAACAATAAATGCACCAATATACATTATTCTCTTTCTAGGGTAGGAATTGAGTCTAAAAGGGTCTTGTTATTACAGGGAAATGTCTCTAATGTAGTCACTGAAGAAGAACTAAAAGTACAGTAGCATTTCCTGGTTTTGGTGCCACAATGCTAAGGAGGTGGGGCAATCAATACATGGGCTGGGAGTGATACACTGACATTCAATAGGTTTCCCAGAACTCAGTATATAATACAGCTTCATCTCCGGAAATTGGGGTGCTATATTTGCTGTTTCCAGAAAATGTACATGGAAAAAAACCACTTTCTAAAAGAAAAGACTTATTCTACATGTCATTTGGACAATGAACTAAATGCAGCCAGGTAGAAATGATGCTGCAGTGGTTCTGGATGTGGTCTTTGTTCAAATTTAGATGCTGATTAGGATTGTTTTGAGTAGTGACTGCTGCTGAGCTCCAGGAATATTAGTGAAGTCCCAAGACCCGAGCATCTGAAGGACAACTATAAAGAAGAGTTTGGACTATCATACCTTATACTGTCTCAGGCTGTATAAAGAGGACAGCTGGAGAAACTTATTGCAGATATAATTATTTTGAAATTTAGAAAGTTAGAAATACAGACAAGGTTTCCTGATAAGCATTTTAATTCCTAACTTCTTTCCTCCACTTCCCCCTCCTCCAAATTAGTTTCCATTGATGGTTGCAACCATTATACTAGTCATCCTGGTTTACAAAATTGGAGTTCTTTTTAGATT
Organism: Macrotis lagotis; assembly: GCF_037893015.1. Classification (NCBI taxonomy): domain Eukaryota; kingdom Metazoa; phylum Chordata; class Mammalia; order Peramelemorphia; family Peramelidae; genus Macrotis; species Macrotis lagotis. Next base: position 227,385,663 of record NC_133660.1, on the reverse strand, counting down.
CTTTCTTCTCCCTTGTCCTTCAGGTCCAGTCATTGGTATTCTTGTTTCTTCTCCCCAACATATCCATCTTCTTTTCTCTGGTCACCCACACCACTCTGGTGTCTCACCTGAGCTTTTTAACAGTCTCATAATTGGTCTTCTTGCTTCTGGTCTCCTCTCAGCAATTCCTTTTCTACACAGCTGCCAAAATAATTCTATGTCACACCCTTCATCACTATTACTCATGGATTCTCTCCTGCCTTTGGAACAAAACACAGACTCATAATTTTAACTCTGGCTAACTTCACATTATTTCTCTATGCCAAATAGACCTACTTGCTGATCCACAGTCTTGTATTGCCATCTTCTCTTCCTGTGCCTTTGCCCAGGCTGGCCTCCCTGGTTATAATTTATTCTTTCAGCATCTCAACCTCTTAAAATCCTCAAGCTCCAGACCAGTTGAGTATTTGAGAGACCTAGGGTACTTTCCAGAAGAATTTGAATTTGAAGGCAGGGACTATTGCTTCCTTGGTGCTTGCTTGCCACAGTAGTTGTAATAGCCATTTGCAGAACTGATTCAATACCTCTACTCATCCAGTCATTTCTGGATATTGATTTCCAGTCAGTCCCTCTTAGACATTATTCAATTTTGTGAGCCACCCTCTATCAAGAATATTTTCCTCTCTTTGGATTTTGAGATTTGCCCTCTCTCTGTTCTTTTGTCTATCCAACCACACCTCAGTCTTTGCTGTAATATCATCCCTGTTCTGATTGCTAACCATTGACGTGCCCTAAAGTTTTCACTTGCACTTTCTTTTCTCTTTATATTTTCCCTTGATGATGTCATTAGCTCCATGAATTTATCTATGCAGATAGCTCCCAGCTCTCTCTTGTCCTGTATCACCAACTGTCAACTGAACAGTTATAACACAGGCACCTGAAACCCAACATGACCAAAACAAAATGCATTATTTTTCCTTCAAAATCCACTCCCCAGATTGGAGCTTCCTGATTACTGTTGAGAGTACTTATAGCTACTCAGGTTCACTGATTCAAGGTACTTTGTGGCATCACAATCCTAAAAATACAGCTTATGAACTCCTTCTGGAGTGTTTATTTTTAATAGTAAATCATAGGACACAATTAACTCAAATTGAAGGCATTCACTTGAAAAACCACCCTCTTAGATACTCCTTTAACTTGCACTAGAACTTATAGGTTGGACTTTCAGAGAGTAGTTGGTACCCTGGGGTAGAGTGTATAAGTCTATGGGTTTGTACTTTTAACTCTCTACCCATCAATCTGCCCTTAGTGCTGCTCATTTGCAATCAGTCAGTAGACATAATTAGCTCTTAGTGAGGCATTTACTAAGACAGCATAGTGAGAATAGTAGCTACAAAATATTTTCTTCCCAAACCTGGGCTGCACTCACCCTTATGTACACACAGTATTCTATTAAGTCCCTACTCTGTGCTGAGCATTGCATGAAGGGCTGGGGATACAAAGAAGGAAGAAATCCCTGCACATAAGAAGCTTATAATCTAATGCAGACGACAACAAGCACCCACAAATTGGCTTACATACAATATGAATAAATACAAATTATAAAAGAGGTTTACAGGGAAAACACTGGCAGTTCAGAGGAACAGGAAGATGGTGCCCAAGTTCTCTAAAGTTGATATAAGGAGGGAATGTAGCCCACAGTTTGGGAGGACAGTTCAAAGGCAGGGAAGGGAACATGGCATGTCATGAGTGAAAAAGAGAAGAAGGCCAGTTTATCTAGAACTATGAAAGTGGGAGGGGAAATACTATCCTGGAGTCTAGAAAGATGACTCAGGGTCATTGATTCTCAAAGCTAACCAGGAATTTACTTCGATGCTATGGGAAGCCCACTGGAGTTGATTGCACTGTGGAGTCATGTGATCAGAGCTATGCTTAAAGAAAATTACTTTGGTAACCCAGTCTAGGCTGAACTGGAGTGCAGATATTTGAGGCAGGAATACCAATGAGAGCTTGAGGAAATAATCTAAGTGAAAGAATTCATGTGAAGAGAGGTACATACTTGCTAGATACATATATAGCCTGCAAGTTTTTTTTCTCTCTGTAAAGACCTCTTGTAGCTCCCCTGGGGGGCAGCATTTCTATTGATTGGGTTCCTTATCTGGCTTCTCAGGGTTTGGGAACACAGACAGAAAGTGCTTTTCTTTGATGCTCTAGTTCCTATTCCTTGAAGGTGATTCCTCCCTTAAGTGACTTTTATTGTTGTTCAGTCACTGTAGTTCATTCTTTGTCATCCTATTTTGAGTTTTCTTGGCAAAATTTTTGAGTGGTTTGCCATTTCCTTTTCTGGCTCATTTTATGATGACTTGCCCAGAGTCACATAGCTAATAATTGTCTGAGGCCACTCTGAACCCAGGAAGGTGAGTCTTCCTGACTCCAGGCCTGTTACTCTATCCATTGCACCACCAGTGATAGTTTTTTCTTATTTGTGTCTATCTGAAGCATATGTCTTTCCTCCTTAAGTTGTACCTTAAACTCTCCTCAACTATTACCTTCAGTTTCTAGATGGAGTTTCTCCCATCCTGTTGCTAGATGTCATGGCCATTGGAAGAGGAGGAGAGAGGAATCTCTTCTCTCCTCTGAAGGAATCTCTTAAAGAAAGATTTTATTTATTTTGAGTTTTACAATTTTCCCCCTATTCTTGCTTTCCTCTCCCCATCTCCACAGAAGGCATTCTGTTAGTCTTTACATTGTTTCCATGGTATACATTGATCTAAGTTGAATGTAATGAGAGAGAAATCATATCCTTAAGTAAGAAAAATAAAGTATAAGAGATAGCAAAATTACATAATAAGATAATGAATTTTTTTCTAAATTGAAGGTAATACTCTTTGGTCTTTGTTCAAACTCCACAATTCTTTCTCTGGATATAGATGGTATTCTCCATTGCAGAAAGACTAAAATTGTTCCTGATTGTTGCATTGATGGAAAGTGCAAGTCCATCAAGGTTGATCATCACCCCCATGTTGCTGTTAGGATGTACAATGTTCTTCTGGTTCTGCTCATCTCACTCAGCATCAGTTCATGCAAATCCTTTTAGGTTTCCCTGAATTCCCATCCCTCCTGGTTTCTAAAAGAACAATAGTGTTCCATAACATATGTATATCACAGTGTGTTAAACCATTCCCCAATTGAGGGACATTCACTTAATTTTGCCACCACAAACAGGGCTGCTATGAATATTTTTATACAAGTGATGTTTTTACCCTTTTTCATAATCTCTTCAGGGTATAGACCCAGTAGTGGTATTGCTGGATCAAAGGGTATAAACATTTTTGTTGCCCTTTGGGAGTAATTCCAAATTGATCTCTAGAAAGGTTGGATGAGTTCACAGCTCCACCAACAATGCATTAGTGTCCCAGATTTTCCACATCCCTGAAGGAATCTCTTAAACAAAATACTTTTGAGCTTGCACTATTTTGAACCCCATCAAGGAAACTGAGGCAGACAGATGTTAAATGATCTGACTAGCTAGTGTTTGAGCCTGAACTTCAACTTTGGCTTTCTTCATTCTAGGCCCAGCACCCTAATTCATTTTGCCATCTAGATACCCAATAGATGTTCAAATATCATAAAGAGATTAGAGGATAGGTGCATCTTTACAGTTAGTTTCTAACACCTTGTTAACTTTGTGATTATCTTTTGTGGTGTGTGGGGGCGGGGTTAGTAAAAAATCAACTTTCCTGTAGATAGAAGTGACTAGGGCCTAGAATTGCCACTTAACCCCATTTGCCTTGTAAAAACCTAAAAAAAAAAAAGAATGTTTTCTCCTCTGCTTTAAGAGTTTCTCAGACATATTTCTTGCCTCAACTCTTGAGGGGCTGCTGAGAGAACTTTGAAAACCAAATACACACCTTTAAGTTTCATCCTAGATGTTAAAGGAAGCTGTTGCTCTGGAAAGTGATGTGGGGTGTGGCACTGTGGGGGATCATTGCTTATATGGATCTTGGGATTAACTGATGGTGATGGAGGAGGGAGACTAAAAATAAAACAAATGTTGAGAGCTCTCAGACTTTCTTTTGCCTGGGATGGATGAATAGGAGGACAACTGACAAAAGAATATGGACAGAGCTGCTGTAATTTAGTTTTGTTTCTGGTTTTTCTCCAAAGGAGGATCATCTTACCCTAGAAATGACAGCAAAAATGACTAATGGGTGAAATTTTATATATATATATATATATATATATATATATATATATGCATATATATATGTGTATGCGTATGTATATATATATATATATATATATATATGTATGTATGTATATATCCAAAAGAAGTATGGATATTCTAAGACGGCATCTAGTTACCCTTAATTAATTCAAGTCATCTGGTCTATGTAGACCATATCCCTGGGTCCTGAAAAAACTGATAGATGTGAATACTGACTATCTGATTTCTGATATCTGAAATATCGTGGAAAATGAGAAAGGGACTACAAAATTGGAGAAGGGCAATGTCCTAATTTTTAAAACAGGAAAGAGAAGAGACTAGAAATTCTAGACCAGGGAGCTTACCTTCTTTCTTCCACCAGAGAATGTTTTCTCCTCTGCTCTAAGAGTTTCTCAGACATATTTCTTGCCCTAAAGGGCTTCATCAAGATTAACCTCACATCTTTTGTGACTGAACTAGTAGTAGGTGAGAGGGATGCTATAAATGCAACTTTCCTAGATTTTACCTGAGTGTTTGGAGAAAGAGGAACAGATAATCAGATGGATTCAGAATTGTTGGATAGTCAGATTCAATGAGTAGCTGATAATGGTTCAATGTCTATGTGTCAGCAGATCTCTAGTGGGATGCTCCAGGGATCTGCTCTTGGAACTTTGTTGCTTAACATCTTATTAAAGATTAGATAAAGGCCCAGATGGCAAGCTTTTCAAATATACATATGACACGAAGCTGGTAGGGAAAGGTTACACGGTAGATGACAGGCTCCAAAAGGATCTTGACAGGTGAGAGCATTGTTTTAAGATGACCTTTAATAGGGATAAATGTAAAGTCCAGCACCTGGATACAAAATAAATTTCATGATTACAGAATGGGAAAGGTCTGGTTAGGCAGCGTTTGTTCTGGAAAACAGCAGGGATTTTAGTGGACTACTATGTTAGATGTAAGACATGGCAGCCTCTCCTCAAAAAAAAAAACCCAGTGTAATCTTGAATTATATAAGGAAAAAGCACAACTTCCAGGAACAGGGAGGCAATCATTTCATTGTTCTGCCTTTACCCAATTTCATCTAGAGAACTATAATTGCTTTGGAGGCCATGATTTAAGAGAAGGTGAATAAGCTGGAGAATGTCCAGAGAAAGGCAGCAAGGACGGTAAGGGCCTTGTGTTTATGCCATGAAGACATGTTTATACTGGAGAAGAGATGACTCAGGGTACATTTTAGCTCCAAATATTTGAGGAGTTGGCATGTGGAAGCAGGATGAAGAATTATTCCATTCAGTCCCTGGGACAAAATTGAGCATAGTGAGTAGAAGTTGCAAAGAAGTCACTTTAGGTTAGATGTGTCGAACAACTTCCTAACAATTAGGGCTGTGCACAAGTAGAACAGGTTGCCTCCAGAGGAAACAGCCTTGAAAGTCTTTAGAACAGTCATCTGTAAAGATTCCCTTCATGTGTGAATTGGACTAGATGGCCCAAGGTCCCTTCACAAATTCCATGACTTAGGGCACTGGTCTAGATAAAAGGTTAGAAAATCCTGAATTAGGTTGGTGGCTGTGCAGCTGCAGAGGAGCTCTGTGCTGTGAGAGATGCTATTTGAATGGAAAATACCCCAGTACTCTTGGGGTTAGTTTCACTCTGCTCATTGTGGCCACTGCAATTTGCTAAATGTGGAGAAAGATGACTGTATGCAATGGGGAATTGGCCTAAACATATAATGACCTTTCAGTTTTAGAGGAAAAACAAGAGGCATCACAGATTGAGTTTCAGCCAAGTATCAGTTAACAAGGGTTAGAGGAACATATTATTTAGAACCAGATGGGAATTTAAAGATTAGCTAATCCACATAAAATTAAAACTCTCTCCAACCCTTGTTGAAAGCTATGGCTCATTCATATTTCGTTATCCTTATTGCTGGATGTCAAAGAAGATGGGGAGAGAGTTAGAGAAAGCCTAGAGAAGTCACCAAGACTGTTCTACAAAACAGCGAGAGAGGGGAATGTATGTGTGGTAGGAGTATCATACTTGAGTATGTGCTTATAATGGAATGTGTATGGAGAAATGAAAAGTCTGGGCAAACTTAAAACATTATTTATGACTGAGAAGGGATATGATGGAAGTCTAATAAAGTCATGAAGGAGACAATGAGAAGAAGAGGGAATTCCCCTAAAATTGAAGTCAGCTTTTCTGACTAATAAAGGAAGTATTGCTTTGTGCAGTAGGTAGGAAGTTGGTCTTGAGGGAAAAGAGCTGAGGTTGGTAAAGGCCTTCAAGGTTGATATGAGTCAACAGTGTGAAATAACAGCTAAAAAGTGAGTGGCTGGCTTAGGGTCATTTTGAAAGTTACAGAATGCAGAAAGAGAGAGGATCATAGGGGATCTCAGAGACCAGCTAGTGCAGCCCTCTCATTTTAGTTTCAGGAAGGTTAAGGGACTCATTCAAAGTCACATAGGTAGCGAGGAGAGAGGCAGAATTTGAACCTAGGTCCTCTGACTTTTGAGCCAGTGCTCTTTCCATAGTTTCACTGACCTCTGCCCCAGTCAAACCATATCTAAATGACTACATTTAATCTTGGGAGGCACACCTGAGGAAGCACAGAGGAGGTTAATAGGATAGCGGGAGGAGTAGAGATCATGCCATGGGAAGATGGGAAACTTGGGATACTTAGTTTGGAGAGAGGAAGACCTTGGGGTTCATGAGAGTTGCCTTTAGGTATCTGAAGGGCTATCCAGCGGAAGAAATTTTACTCCAGTTTTGTTGTGCCAAAGATGGTAGACCTAAAGACAATTAGTTGTGCTATACTGGTCTGGGGAAGGAGTTCTGCAGAGGGAGGCAGCATTCACCTTTCTTAATTGACATCTCTACAAGAATGGATTGGCCTTCCTTGGGCTTTCTTGGGGGGTCTTTAAGGAGCAGTTGCATGCCTATTTTGGAGGGAATGTTAAAGACTATCAGGGTGACAAGCATCCTGGAGATCACATACTCCAGCCCCCTCATCTTCATAGAAGCCCACAGAGAGGTGCTCACAACCAAGCTCATAGAGGAATCAAGCAGCTGAAGGGCTCCTCTCTAATATCGTTTGGACATATTACCTTTGAAGGTCCCTTCCAGTTTTGAGTTTCTGTGATTTTGCCATTATAATACAGAATATAGGAACACACACACACATAAATATAGGAGGTAGATGAAGCCTATGTTTGCTTACTGCACCCATCTAAATAGCTAGAGAGTACAGTGGAGAGCTCCCTGAGTCTACCATAGGGAACATTTGAGTTTGACTCTCGGATACTAAATTGTGTGACAAACTTTTTGCCTCAATTTCCTTATATGTAAAATGGAGCAATAGTAAAATAACACTTACATCTCAGGGCTGTCAGGAAGAACAAATGAGATAATATTTACAAAGCATTTGGCATAGTGCCTCAGGCGTAGGAGGCTCTTAATAAACACATCTTCCCTTCTCTTCTCCTATTTCCACAACTGTGGCATTGCAGCACAATGGCCCTCTGCTTCCTCTCTGACTGCCTTTCTAGAAAACTCTCTGATCCATTTAAGTGGCCAAGTGCCAGATCTGTCCAAGGCAGAGCTGCAGGGGGTTGCCAATCTCAAACAGAAATGGGGCTACTAACCTGTACATAAGGATCCTTGCTGTCAGTACTGTGACTTAGAAAACTGCATAGTAACCTTAACTGTGTTTTACTGTATTTTTATTTATTTTGTTAAATATTTCACAATGACGTTTCAAAACAGGTTTGGGCCAGACTTGAGAATGTTATGGGTCCATGTTTGATATTCCTGGTGGAGGGGAATCTTGGGACTCTTTGTCTCAGATAGGCTACTCAATCAGTATAACAAATCTTTGACTTAATATTTCAATTCAAATCATAGAGTCCCCCTTTTAATTTGAATATATTTATTAGTACATTATTAAGATAAGAAAAGTAGCAAACAAAATGAATTATGATGAATGGGCTTATAGTAGTTCAAATTGTCTCTGGTTACTACATTAAGAATTAATGAAGAGAAGAAAGCTAGGAGGCGCAGAGGATAGATCACGGGCCCTGGAGTCAGGAGGACCTGAGTTCAAATTTGACCTTAAACACTTAATAATTGCCTGTATGATCTTGGGCAAGTCACTCTTAACCCCATTGCCTTAAATAAATATAATAAAAAAAAGAATTAATGAAGAAAGTTTCAGTTCCTACAACAAAATGAGTTATGACCAACAGAAACAGGCTATCTCTTGGTTCAGCTCAATGTAGCTCCTATTCAAAGTTTATTAAACATCAAACAAAATCTGATAGACCATCTGTGAGATATCCAAAAATAGATTGGAATGTCAAAAGGTTGAGGTCATTTGTCAAGAACCTCTTCTTCTGCCCTCCTCATCTCACATCCTTCTGATATTGTCCCCAGTTATATCCTTCATGCAAGTCTGAGGATGAAGTGACCTGTCTGCTTGCCAAGGCAAGCTCTTCTACCATGTATCCTTTTTCTTCAGCAGATTATTTCTACTATTATCTCCAGTCTTTCTCTAATCTCCAATTTCTATCTACCTGGTTCTTTTTGGCTACCTACAAAGACATTCAAGCTTCCCTTATCCTTAAAAAGTCCTCACTGGGTACTATGGCTCCTTTAGTACTTCCAAGATCAGATAGAAAAATTGTTATTTAAATCTCTCTTGGTCCATTCTTACACTCCCAGATATCTCCTAATATTGACTCCCCTACATGTCTCCATAACTAGTCAGAGGGGCTGACTTTTAATTCCTCAGTCATGACAGTTTATTTCTCATCATGTTCTCAGCCTTTGTACTGACTATCCCCCATATCTGGGAGGTCTTCCCTCTTAACCCCAAACTCTTATTAAGACTCAGTTCAAGAAAAATGTGCAATTGAAGCATATATTTTTCTTTTTCTCTTTCTTTTTTCTTCTTCTTTAGAATATGACATGAAATTTTGCATGAATCATAATGAGTTTTGTATTTCTTACTTTCTCAGTCAGTAGGGGGTTAGGTAGAGGGAGGGAGAGAATCTGGAGCTAAAGGTATTAGTACTTTGGAATGATGTAAGCATACTTTGATCTCTGTGATTGATGGCAACAGGGAAGGGGGCTGTGACAAAAGGGGGTTGCCCAGGAAGAACTGATCTTAAAATAGGAAAGGGGGGGAAGGGAACAAGCATTTATTAAACACTACTATATATCAGACACTATGCTAATTTTTTTTTTTAGGTTTTTGCAAGGCAGTGGGGTTAAGTGACTTGCTCAAGGCCACACAGCTAGGTAATTATTGTGTCTGAGATCAGATTTGAACTCAGGGACTCCTGACTCCAGGGTCTGTGTTCTATCCACTGTGCCACTTAGCCACCCCTATGCTAAATATTTTTATTTTTATTTTTGCATTCATTTCTTTGTTTTAGTTTCAAATACTCAATGAGAAGGCAAATAAGATGATATCCATTATACATGCGAAGTTAAGCAAAATATGTTGCCAAAAAAAACCCTCAAAAAAGTAAAAAATGTGCCTCAGTCTTCATCAGTTCTCTAGAGGACAACATTTTTTTTGAGCCAATCAGGGCTAAGTGACTTGTCTAGGGTCACACAGCCAGTAAATACCTGAGGTCACATTTGAACTCAGATTTTCCTGACTCTAGGGCAGGTGTTCTATTCACTGTACTGCCTAGTTGCCCTATGGAGTGCTTTTAATGATTGCTCCTTTGGAATTGTCATAGATCAGAAGCTAAGTCTTTTATAGTTCATTATCATTACAATATTGCTATCACTGTGTATGATGTTCTCTCAATCCTGCTCACTTGACTTTGCATCAATTCATTTAAGGCTTCCCAGGTTTTTCTGAAACCAGCCCCTTCATCATTTCCTATGTGTGCTAAACTCTTTAAAAACATTATCTTGGGGGCCACTAGGTGGTGCAGTGGATAGAGCACTGGCCCTGGAGTCAGGAGTACCTGAGTTCAAATCCAGCCTCAGACACTTAATGATTACCTAGCTGTATGGCCTTGGGCAAGCCACTTAACCCCATTTACCTTGCAAAAACCTAAAAATAAAAAAATAAAAAAAAATCTCAATTGATCATCTGTGATCCTGTAAAGTGGATGATATTTTGAGCTCCATATTACATTTGAGGATCCTGAAACAGACAAATGGATATCTCCCCCCACTTCTGATATATACAGTGGCTACTAGAGCATGTTCTCATCTGGGTGAGCCTGAGTCAGGATCTCAAGTCCCTAACTGTATCTTCTGCTTTTTCTTTTTTCCTTTGAATACAAATGACCAATCAACGACTTGAGATGAGTTTTTTTTAGTTTTGGAGGCAACCTCATGAGTTTGAGAGGATGACAGCTCCTGAATCCCTCAGTAGGAACTGACATAATTTTCTTCCTTTACCTCTTTCTCAGAGAAGATGACCAATTACAGGAGGTGGAGCCCATGCCCTTGTCTGACTTGCTAGAAAACATGATCCTGTGAGAGTTGTTCAGACAGTGCAAAGGTGAGGTGAAGGTGTAATGGCTCTTTAGTGGGCCTATAAAATATTTTATGATTTGACATTTTAAGTATTAACCTCCCTGGAGAGTATAAAGGAATTAGGAGTTATTTTAACATGTTTTAAGTCTTTGTATATATTTATGAGTTTTTCTTTTGTGTTGTTGTTCTGTCATGTCAGACTCCATGATTCCATTTGGGGTTTTCTTGGTAAAGTAGAGTAGTTTGCTATTTCCTTCTCCAACTCACTGTACAGATGAAAAACTGAGGCAAAGAGGGTTAAGTGACTTAGGGGCACAGAACTAGTAAGTGTCTGAGACCAGATTTGAACTCATGAAGATGAGTCTTCCTGACTCCAGGCCTCACACTTTATCCACCCAGTTGTCTTATTTCTTTTGTTGTAAAGGAAATAAGCAGCTGTCTACTTCCCTGTCTTACCCTGAATACTGAGTACTATTTGGAGAGCTCTAGACAGCAGATGAGTTGTTCCATGAACTTCTAGAACCATTTCATTTTACCTATTCAAGTCCAAATCCAGTTCGTGCTGCCACCTAATGATTCCAGTTTGGCAGGATGGGAACTGAAGAGGTTAACTGAGGCTGGTGGCTCAAGTAGAATGCCACCAATGGGCTGCTTAGATACTGTACTTCCTCCCTGGATAATCGTGATGGTGACACCAAGCACACAAGCTGATTTGGACTGCCTCTTCTGTAAACTGCCACAAATACCAAAGCTTTCAATGCCAATGCAGGGGGTCACAGGCATCAGACTGAAAACCCTCACAGACTTTTCTGGCTAAGATGGCATCATTGGTCCTTCCTCAGATCCCTAGCATTTTTACTTTGGAATCCAAGTCTGCTTTAGTCAGAATCTCATGCAGATTAGCAGTTTTTATTGGTTCCCACACATTTTAGAATGAAATGCACATTACAACACACAAAGAAGTTATTAACTGTTCTGCTTTTAGAAAAAAGAGAACTCAACTGGATGCAGGAATGCTTCAAGTCCCCCAATGCCCATAACAACATATGGGGATAGGGACTTTTAGCTATGATAGCAGGAATCAGTACCCAGTCCATCAGCTTCACCCTTCCTTCTTGGGCTACTGAGAACATTCTTGAAGCTCATCAAACCTCAGAGTAGCTTGGGTGGCCCCAGTAAGCGTTACCCAAGTCATGAGAGGAGTTGAAAGGGCTGTTTGGTCTCAACCTCAGAGAATTAGCAGGAATTTTGTGTCATATATGGGTGCATAGCTTATCCTCTTGAACAGTGAGAAAAAAAATCTTCTGCCTGCTCCAGTTAGGAATGAGGATAGGAAACTCTTGTGTGTGAGGGACCAGAGTAGGAAAGCTGTGCCAGATGCCCGATTGACATTTGGGGGGGTCACTTTCTAAGAAGAGCTGAGAAGAAGGCATTTGGGGCTGGGGCTGACTCAGCAAATCAAACAATCACAGAAGTGGAGAGGTGGAAGGGACCTCAATGGTCCACAACAAAAGGGAATAGCCCACAACCAAAAGCTATCTCCAACATAACTTATTTGACAAGTAGTTAATATCCAGTTTCAGCCTGAGGACCTTCAATGAGGAGGAATCCACCACCTCTAAGAAAACCTTTTCTAAGAAATAAAGTTATTGTACAACATTAATGCTTAGGAAGCTTTTCTCCAAAATCAAGTCTAAATTGTCCTCTCTGCAATCTGCACCCAGTGCTCCTGGTTCTACTCTGGTAGGTCATGTAGGATAGTCTCTCAAATATTGGATAGCTGTCCCAATCCCCTAGGTCTTCTCCAAATGAAATCTCCCCAGTTCCTTGAACTGATCCCTGTATGACATGGCCTCAAGACTCTTCACTGTTCTCGCTGTTCTTTAGTTTATTATCAATGTCCTTCTTAAACTGAATGGAGCACCCCCTCTCCTTGGGGAAGAAGAAACCACAGCTGCAGATGGCTGCTCCAACAGATATCAGAAGCAGCTTGGAAGAGAATAAATGAATGGCAGCTCCAGAAACAGAAGAATGGTCCCTTCAAGAAGCAATGCAGAACAGCATGGAGACATTCTAGAACCACACCAAGGGAGATTTGAGGGGGTCATCTGAGAAGCTATGAAGCACAACCAATTGCTGGAAGACAATGATGAGTGAAGCATACAGCCAAGATGCTATACTCTTCCTCACTCTAAAGTATGAGTGCTACCTTCCCTGCTGTTCTTGGGAAATGATACCCCTTCACATCTCAGGGTGGAAGGTTGAGAATGAATCTGCTCCTTCATTTTCTCTTGTTATTTACTTTGCTATTTGGTCTTAATTATATGATTTTCTGTTTGATTTATGGTTTTTGCCTATTCTACTGGAAGAGAATACATGAGATAGAAACTTAATCTGTATTTATATAATTATAAATGACCTATATGTCCTATACTAACACTGGGTGGTTAGTAAAGGGGGTTCCAAGGTCCAGTGGGGAACTCATGTAACATTAATCACCCTTATTTAATAGTGTTGTTGTCAATTGTTCTAAGTCTTTCTGACTCTTCATGACCCCATTTGGGATTTTCTTAAAGATACTGTAGTGGTTTATCATTTCCTTCTCCAAATTCTTATTTGTACTGTACTTTAAAGTTTCCAAAACATTTTCCTTATAATAAACCTATAAATGAGGTAGTTCAAATATTATTATTTCTTCTTGGAGAGGGAAAGGGAAATGAAGTCATCTCTCCCCTTCTTTATGTACTTTAAAAACAATTTTTGTTACTATGAACTTAATAATAAATGAAATAAACATTACACAAAGAAAAATAGAGGACTGTATATGAAACCATGAAATTATTCAACTTGGTCTATTTTTTAAAAGAATATATCAGATTTACTATGGCAGTAAAAAAAACTTCCCTGTTTGTATCCCTATCTGAAATTTTCTATTTTTTTGTACATTTAAAAAATTTTATCAATATTCTTTTTTCCATCTCTAACATCTTCATTCTTGGAGCAGCTAGGTGGCACAGTGGATAGAGCACTGGCCCTGGAGTCAGGAGTACCTGAGTTCAAATTCGGCTTCATTCACCTAGCTGTGTGGCCTTGGGCAAGCCACTGAACCCCACGGCCTTGCAAAAACCTAAAAAAACAAAAACATCTTCATTCTGCTAACTCAATTCTTAACAAGCAGAAGCCCTTCTTTATAATAAAAAATATAAGCAAGCAGTTCAAATCTATACATTGGCCATGTCTGAAATTGCATATTTCAGCCAGGACTTCTAGTTCTATCATTTCTCTGCCAAGAGGTAGGAGGCTTGCTTCATTGTTTTAGGGATTTTCTCACAGTCAAATAGCTAGAAAAGTCTGTGAGTAATAGTAACATTGTGCAATGATCAACTATGAATGACTCAACTATTCTCAGCAATACAATGATCCAAGACAATTCCAAAGGACTCATGATGGAAAAAAGCTATCCTCATTCTGAGATAGAATTGATGGAGTCTAAATGTAGATTGAAGCATATTATTTTCACTTTCTTTTTTTTTCATGTTTTTTTTCCTTTTAGTCTGTTTCCTCTTTTATTAATATGGAATGGACTAATATGGAAATATGTACATGATTGTACATATATAATCTATATCAATTTGCTTACCATTTTAGGAAGGGGGAGGGAAGGAGAAAAATTTATAAATCAAGAATTTTTGAAAGTGAATGTAAAAATTGTCTTTAAATGTAATTGGAAAAAAATAAGATACTATTAAAATAAAAAGAAGACACATAACTGAAAAAAAGGAAAACCTGAGGCAGGATTTGAACTGAAGTCTTATGACTCCTAATTCTTTTCACTGAAGCACACGCATCATTTATACTGGAGGTTGATATCATTGAGGGCATCACCCCAGCTCCCTCTCCTAAACCTATATTTAACTCAATGTCCCCCATGGAGACAGAATCCTAGGCTAGATAGACCTTGTGGCTGATCCTGGTTGGGGGCAGGGGGATGTTTCTTATATTCTCTTTGTTCTTTTTATACAGACTGTAGTAGAATACTCCAAGTCCAAATGATGTGACACCAGGCAACTGGCACCCAGCTTCTCCAGCCCTGGTCTGCTCTAAGACAAAGGCAGAGTCATCAGCAGTGCCAGGCCCTGAAACAAGGGGCGGAATCTGAAGCCCCAAGGACAGTCTCTGTGCTTGCAGCACAGAAATTAGTTTCTTTACTATGGTCACAGTTTCTTCAGTTACTCAGACTGGCAGAGAACAATCCCTATCTGTAGCTTCATCTTCAAGAACACAAAGGGCAATAGTAGATATAAATAGAAAGGGGGAAGTGGTGGGGTCAGAAAAGAGGGCCTCATGGTCAAGGAGCAGAACCTCAGTAGTGGGAAATGGAGGGAAGTAACCCTTAGGCCTTGGTATGTCATACTTTCTTCTTGGGTGCATAAGACACAGAACAAAGGTTCTCAGTAGTAATTTCACCACAATTCATCCCTGAATCCATTCTCCTCCACCCCCAATCTAAGCAGCAGTATTTTCTCCAGAAGCTGAATGTATTTCTCATTTTGTATTGGACATGAAGATTCATAGACCTTGGCAGTCACATGTAACCTTGGGAGTCATTTTTCTAAGGAAACAGGGAATAGCAGTGATCTGAGTTTCTCTAAGTGCTTCAGTCTGATCATCTCAGGGTGGGGGGTAAGGTTGATGAAGAGGACTGAACTATTTTGTCTCTGAGAAAATTCCTTTCTCAAGATTTTTTTTCTTAGAAAATCATTTTTGGATGGTATTCACAGGCTCCAACGCTACACCCCAGGTTCATTCCTTATATGACAAGTCAGGGAGCAAGGTGAAATGCGTGTAGAAGGACCATGTTTTCTCCTGGTCCTAGGCTCTCTACTCCTTATATTCTCAGAGAGACTTCATATTTTCTTTATCAACACTGCCCAGAAATGAGAACACCTAGGAACTAGCAAAGAAGAAACAACTCCACTAAGCATAGGAGGTATCTGAGCCCTTCCTCTGAGATAAATGAACTAGAAGAGAGCCAAAGTGGGGTTGGAGAGTGTGTGTGTGGGGGGAGGGGGGTCAGGAAGGAACTTCCTGGGAGGAATGAGGCCAGGGATGCTCAGCCTGGAAGCTAAAGGCTAAAAGCAGCAATTACATCAATGAACTAGATGCAAGCACAGCTCACAAAGAGAAATGACAAGCTTTTGATGGGGGCCCTGCATTATTTATAAATAGAAAAGGACATTGCTGGAAGAAGTGAGAGCTGGGAGGAAGGCAGATTGAAATTTTGGCCACAGAGGCTCTGTATTCTGCTCCAAGCAATCCCCTTTTCAGACTCTTTCCTTCTAGTGAGGAAACAGTTTGGAGTACACCTTGCCCAGATCCTAAGGCAAACTATTAGAGGTGCTGGTGCTGGATAGACTATATTCTTCCAGAATATACCACAAAAACCACTCCGGAGAGACATGTCAGACATGTCTTCCCCAAAGGAAGGCTATGACATCTATCTGTCTGTGCCCCCAAACTCAGCAAATAAAGAAAGCAAACTTAAGACCTTAGTAGGCTCTATTGAGATGTTAGACTACAACACACACACACACACTATGAGAAGTTGATAGAAGAGCATACTGGGAGGGGGGAGGGATAGAGATCAGTACCCAGGAAGAAAGTGATGGAAATTCAAGCAGAGGATGAAGATTACTTGCAAGTCCTGGTCTAATGGGAAGACTGTTTGAGGAAATTATCTAGTTATCTAGGATGAACCACTTAAATCAGCTTAGATTTCTTTCATTCCTTTGGATCCTTGTGTCTGCCAGGAATGAGCAATACTATATTTTGAGGCCTGCATTAACACTGAGAATGTTTCCAAAGGAAGCAAAGGGAGGATAAAAGGCGAAGTTCTTTCCCACAAAGCCTAAGACCTAATGGGATTAACAGGTCCAATATTAACCTGCCCATATTCTGCCAGTATTAGTATTGCTATAATTGTTGATGGGAATCACCACATGTGGGTGTATCTTAAACTGGCTTTTGAAAGAAGGATGTCTTGAAATGAATTTTGAAGAGAACATTTAGGAAAAATCTTGAGGGAGATGGGGTCAAAGTGCTAGCTTCATGTGTTTAAAAGTCTGTCACTCAGAAGACAGTTCCTTTAGTTCCATAGAAGGAAAACTTCCTAATGATGTTGTGGTTTACTCTCTCAATTCACACTTTTTAGTCCACAGTTTCAGTTCTTCATGACCTCATGGACCATAGTATACCATAGTACACTGTTCTTGAGATTTTCTTGGCAAATGATACTGGAGTGATTTGTTATGGCCTTCTCTAGTAGAATAAAGAATACAGAGTTTCAATGACTGGCCCAGGGTCACACACCTAGTAAGGGTCTGAGGCCACATGTGAACTCAGGCCTTGACTATTTCAGACCCAGTGTTCTATCCACCGATCCTAGCTTCCTCCTTCTTAACAGTGAAGAATGAGCCATTTTGGGTCATTCCTTGCAGTCCTTAAGGGAAGGCTAGATGACCACTTATCAGGGATGATAAAGAGGAAACTGGCTCAGGAAGAGGCTGTACAAGATGAAATCACAAAGTTTCTTCTGACATTGAGATGTTAGAATTCCATAATTTGATAGAGAAGAAAAGGGTTATGTAATGGCTCAGTTTTAAGTGAGCAAGTTGTATGTGGAGGTGGTAACTGGATTTTTGGGTTAGTTCAAAGAAAAGCTCCATGTTGTCTCTTTATTCTTGGGAAATAAATGAATGATCTTCAAGAAGAAAGACTTTAAATTCAATGGTAAAACAAGTCCTGTGCATATGTCCTTTAGATTACACATCATGCTTATTTATTTATTTATTTGAATTTTACAATTTTTCCCCCTAATCTTGCTTCCCTCCCCCCCCACCCCCTATAGAAGGCAATCTGTTAGTCTTTACATTGTTTCCATGGTATACATTGATCTAAGTTAAATATATATCACAATTCTGGAAGAGAATTTATCTGTGAAAGCTGTGGCTGGACTCTCATGGGAGATCTGTCTACTGACATGGTGTCCTGTATATTGCAGGTGTGTAATAAATACTTGATACTTAGAAAACAGAGTAATCTGAGAGAGTAATCCCTATACCAATACTTATGAAAAAACTATCTTTATACACATAAGGACTAGATTTGGGAATTTAAGTTTCTCTGGTCATGGCTGCAGCCTCCCATAAAAGCCTCAAATTTGGAAGTTCATAGAGATAAATGGTTGTTCACATTTCCTTTCTAGTTCTTTCTAATAGAATAGAAAGGAGGATCAGAGGCAAAGAGAGTTAGAAGGAAGTATGTATGAACAGATTCTATTGCAGAGAAGATTGGGAAGAGAAGGGTGATATAATAGGGCATTGCCTTTGGCAAATTTTCTTGTCTTAAGTATCCTCCTTAGAACCCAAAGCCACATGCCCCACTGTGAGGACAAAGACTTCACTAAGTCTGAATCCTTGTTGTTTGCAAGTGCTGGTTTTTCCACATCCTTAGACAAAGCGTCCATTTCTCAGAGCATGAAAAAGGGCAGTTCTGGCTGAATGTCAGCTGAGCCAAGACATGAAAGGCTTTGTATGAAGACATGAAGAAGCAAGATCCTCTAAAGAGCCAAACTTTGGATTTGTCAAGTGTGGGATCTGAAAGCAGGCAGGCTGGGCATGGTGGTGCATGCTTGTAGTCCCTGCTACTGGGGAGGCTGAGGATGATAGATTGATCAGCACTGGGGCCAGGCCAGTGAGTAAGCACTGCACATCTGGCCTTAGTGAGATAGGGAGATTCAGTCTCAGAAAAACAAATAATATTATCTCCCATTTTTATAGATAAGAAAACTAAAGTTCAGAGAGGGCAATTGTCTTGCCCTGGATCTCATGACAGGTGAGTATAAGGGGTTTCTCCAGGTCCATGGCCTGCAGCCCTCTCCACGCAACACAGGTAGTAGTCAAGTTAACTGAAAGTCTATTTGAGGTCTGGCCCTGGGTCCAACAAGGCTACAGGAGAGACAAGAGGTCTTTCTCCAAGGCCTTTATGGTCTAGGTGAGGATGCGAAGTACATGAATAGATAATGCTGAATACTAGATATATACAGAAAGAGGAGATAACATGTGCCAAATGTGTTCCATGGAGAGGAAGAATGATTCCTGGGGGGGGGGGACAGCAGGCACAGAAGGCTTCATGGAGGATGTGAGATTTAAGCTGATGTTTCCAGGATAAGTAGTATTCAGAGAGTCTGAGAGAAGGTCATTCTAGAGAAGTGGAATAGTAAACTGGTTTAATTATCTATAAAACAAAATTCTCTATATTAAACCTCATTGTCCCATGAACTATAATTTTAAAAAGTGCAAAGATGTATATTAAAGCTTATGAAATCTTTTGCAAACCTTAAAGTGAAAATAAGTGTGAATTCTTATTATTGACATTAGAAAGAAATGGCATCAAGGCATTAGTGGTCCTGGACAATCTGGCTTAGTTCTACCTATCTGAGGGGTCAGGGGATGTCTTAAATGACATACTAAGGAGCTAGGAGAGGCACACAACAACAGTGGTAGTTAGACCTAGATAACCTATTCCAATGCTGATTCAGTACTCATACTCATGCTCTATAGAAAGGCTGGGATTATGGAAGAGGTTTAAAAGGACCTTTCCTGCTTCCTGTTTTCAGGAGAAGACTACTGATTAGGGCTAGGCTTCTAGTGGGCAGGTATGAATAGAAGAAAATCTAGCCTTGGGATGTACTCCAGGTCCTGGCATTCCCTAACACAACAGCCTACTCCTGGGAGTTACATTTCAATCCTCAGGATTCTTTAGAAGTCTTATTTGCTCTTCACTTGCTTGGGGGATGAGTGTGTGCTTTGGTATGGGCTTCAGGAATGCTCATCCAATGTGCTAAATGTCATAAGAAATATATAGCTATGAATGTTTAAGATAGAAAGAGTTAATAAATGCCTCAAAGAAGGTGATAGCTGTGAGGATGGAGAAGAAGGCAAGCTATTCTAGAAACAGACATAAGTAGAACTTGGCCAACTTCCCCATATGTGAGGCCAGAGGAGGAGCAAGGATCATACCTTGGATGTTGCTAACCTTCCCTAAACTCTTGAATATTCTCTTCCACGTGTGTAACCTTAAGCAGACACTTTCTCTCTTAGGGACTTATTTTTTTTCCTCTACAAAATCGGGGCACTTGATGAGATGATCTTTAAAAATATTTCCTGGTTGTACATTCAGATTTGGGTCTACTCTATTAGCTGTCACAATTAAAGTTAAGACCAGATCTAGATTATTAACCAGGGTTTAAGGAGAGCAAAGGAAAAGAAGTAAGATGGATCACTTCTGTCCTAATTGTCCTCCTGCCTCTGGGGTCTTTGGGAGAAAAGTAAGGATAGGTGGGAAGTAGGCCAGGGGCTCTATAAGCCACAGCCATGGCTGGCCACTGATGCAATGAAGCTGCTGTGGTGTTAAGAGTCCTGCATTGTGAAAGCTTCAGATGACAGTACTCTTTGAAGTTTCAAAGGGTAAAGGAGAAGGATTGGGGAAAGCTCAGCCTTCCCGGTATAGCCTGTATATTGACAGAGGAAGTTTACCTTCCAGTGTGATACAATCACCAGCCATGCCCGAAGTCCCCCTGGAATCTCCCAGCTAGACTCATTCTCCCTTTTGTTCCACCACCTTGGTTTCACATCCTTTTAAAGTCTACCAGAATGGCTTTCAGTTCTCCTAGTTTAGCCAGTCTCTGTCTCTGTCTCTGTCTCCCTCTCTTTCCTTCCACCCTCCCCTTTCCTTCCTTCCTCCCTCCCTTCCTTTCCTTCCTTTCTTCCCCCTCCTCTCTCCTCCCCCACCTCTCTCTCTCTCTTTCTCCCCCCCCCCCAAGAACCTTAACATTTATTTACTGAGGAAATGTATAAAGGGAAGTGATGGCAGAAAAGGAAATTTTGCTCTAAGTAATCTCAGAGAGAATAAGTAGCTCTATAGAGAATTTGACTCAAATAGCCATGACAATACTAACCTAATGATTATTTCCAGAGCAAGAGGTGAGAAGGAAGCAGGGATGAGGTGAGGCCAGGACAGACCCTATTTTCATTTAGAAGGAAGGTGAAGTATAATCTCTAGCCAGCTCTATCTAGGGGTTTAGGTATTTCTTACTGGCCCACAAATCAGGACAATCCAGGCCCACAATGAAGTTCCAAGGCTAAATGGATTGAATTTCCCAGAGAAAGGATCATGATCCTTAAAGCTTCAGGACAGAGGGACTCCATTTTAGATGGAAAGCAGCAGCAGGGCAAATGGCAGAGATATGTGCTAGTTTTGTGATAGATGGTTGACTTGGGATGATTAGAAGTGAAAATAGTGGGCAGGAAAGGAAGAAAGATTCTTGATTTTTTGAATTTTTTTTCAAACCACTATAGGGTCCTAGCCTGCTACTAGTTCATTCTGTAGAGTTCTCCTTGAATTTATCCAATTGGGCAAGAGCTGGAGCTTCACCAGAACTGGGGAAGGAGTGTCCACTAGTTGTTTTTTACATTCACTATTCATAAAGGGTCAATCTACTTTTTTTCCTGATTATACATTTTTATTATGACTTCCTTCATACCACTTCCCTTATGTATTTCCTCATAGTAATGTGTTTTAGTTTACTTATGCCTAGCATGTTCTTCTCTATTACCTTTGGGAAATATGCAATCTAAATGCATATGGGTCTGTGGTATTTCATGACTCATGACATCAGTAAGAAAGGAAAGTTACAAGTATTAAAAATGGGCTTGTTTCAATCTTAGAGCCACTAAAGAACGGTACAATTTCTCAAAGGTGCCCTAGCTCAATCTCATCCTCCTGTCCAAATCTGGACCTCTCTTGAAAACTAAAGTCTTTGCTTCATCTGTCTCTGATAAGACACACCAACAGAGGAGATGTGTAGGCTGTCCACCCCCCTATCTGCCAGAATCTGAACATAAGGCATTCTTCAAATGCTTGTTATTTTCCTGTGTGTGTAAAATTAGTGCAATCATTCAAACTCTTCTGAATCAATCAGTTAGTTGATAAACCTTTATCAAGAGCTTATAATGTCAGGCACTCTGTTAAGTACTGAAGTTACAAAAAGGGGCAAAACTCAGTCCCTGTCCTCAAGGAGTTTACAGTCTAATTAAGGAGAAACATGTACAAACAGAAAAGGACCAACAAGCTATATACAGGAAAAAAAATAATTGGAAGAGGGAGGACTCTAGAATTGTGAGGAGTCTAACTGAGGCCTGAAGGA
This sequence comes from Macrotis lagotis, assembly GCF_037893015.1. Taxonomy (NCBI): domain Eukaryota; kingdom Metazoa; phylum Chordata; class Mammalia; order Peramelemorphia; family Peramelidae; genus Macrotis; species Macrotis lagotis. The sequence goes on along the minus strand of NC_133660.1, from coordinate 227,363,707 downwards.
AGTTGAGTGGAAATGAGAAGGGAAAGCATTCCAAGTGCAGAAGACAGCCCCAAAAGGTCCAGAGTTGGAGAGAGACTGTCCTATTTGCAGAACAGCCAGGAAGCCAGTGTCACAGCTGGAGGGGAATGTGTAAGAATGTGCGTTGTGTGTTGCATCTGTTCTGTGCGCATGGTGTGTGTTGTGTGTATGAGAGTGTTGTATGCCGAGCATTTGTGTTGCATGTATGCATGTTGTGTGCATGTAGGTACATGTATTGTGTGCATGTGTTGCATGCAGTGTGTTGGGGGTGTGGTATGTGCCTGGTGTTGTATGTGTTGCATATGATGTGTGTATATATGTTGTGTTGGGGGTGTGGTGTGTGTCTGGTGTGTTGTATGTGCTGTGTGTATTCATGTATACTGTATGTGCTGAGTGCAGTGTATTTTGCATGTGGTGTATGGGTATATATGTGTTGTATATTGCATATGCTGTATGTGTTTTGTATATGTGTGTACTGTGTGTATTGTGCAGTGTTAGGTGTGTAGTATATATGCATCGCATGTATTGTAGGTGTTGTGCACATGTAGACACGTGTGGTACATGTGTGTTGTGTGTATGTGTCATGTGCATGCATTGTATATATCTCACATGTTGTATGGATATGCACATTGTGTGTATGCATGTTTTATGTGTGCATTGCATAAGTTTCATGCATGTATGTTTATGGATGCATGTGTATGCTGTGTGGCATGTGCATGTGTTGTGTGCATTGTATTGCATACATATTTGTGTGGTGTGCATGTGTTGAGCATGTGTTGCATGTGCATATATGTTGTGTATGTGTACATGTCATATGCACACATGTATTGTGCATATTGTGTGTATGTGTTATATGTGTTGTGTGGGCACGTGCATATTGTGTGTGGTGTATGTCTGTAGCACACATATGTGTCACATGTGCCATGTGGGTGTGTGTTATGTGTATGCATACAGTGCATGTCTGACACGTGTATGTGTATTGTGTGTCTCTGTCACATGTGTTGTGCATATGTGTATATGTTGTGTGTATGTCTGTTGTGTATATATGCATATATCATGTGCATTGTGTATGTGCTGTATGCATATGTTACATGTTGTATACAGTATATATGTGTTGTATGGGTATGTATTGCATACAGCATGTATGTGTGTTGTGTGCATGTTTGTTGTAGTGTATATATGTGTGTGTTTGAATGGTGTGTGTGTGTGTGTGTGTGTGTGTGTGTGTGTGTGCACATACTGGGAGGGGAGGTAGGTTATGGAATCCTTGGCACCACAAAGAAAGGCATTTGTATTTGATCGCAGAAGTGATAGGGAACCTCTGGAGTTTGACTAACATGGTTGGGTTGACACTTTAGGAAAATCACTTTGGCAGTTGAATGGAGAATGGATTGGAGTGAGGAAAGGCCCGGGGCAGCAGACTCACTAGCAGAATTGCCAGGAATTAGAAGACACTTTGCATTGGTTCAAAGCTTGGTTCTACTAGTACAATAATATCTGCAAAATATATACCAGGTAAATGCAAAGAAAATTCTCGAAGGAAGACTCTTATCTACAGGGAGGATTAGGAAAGGCTCATGTCAGAGGTAGCCCCAGGGCTTACTTAGCCTTGATAGGAGATAGAAATGACCATAGGTAGGGGCAAAGAAAGAGGTCTTTGAAGGAATGGGAATCAATCTATATAAGGTATGGAGATGGAGAGAGAATGTCAAATGAGGAAGAACAAGTTACCCAGTTTGACTGAAACACAGAATGTAAGGGGGGGAGTAATGTGAAATTTCAGTAATACTTTACTGAGAAATTTGTGTTATGTGAAATCTCTTGGGAACCACTTCAATATTGCATCAAACTGAACTAGGTAATTTTCAGATATATCTATTTTTACTCCCAAGTAAGACAGGATGGAGTGAGTCAGTGGCAAATACATTTGATGAGCAAATATCTCTGTTTAATGCAGACAGTATAATCTTTTCTGGTATTTTACATTCTTTGTCTGTGTCTTGTTCTCCTTTCAGTTTCAACCTACAATACTGCTGATCAGAGTTATTTTGGTATTTTCAAGGTATTGTGGATGATTCTGACATGTCCACAAAAGATATTTTGTTGGAGAGAAGCCTTTGCAGTGTTGGTTTGTTTTGCTGCAAACTCAGAAATAAGGATGCTAAACTGCCTTAGAAAATCATATCTTAACTTTATCTATATTCTTTTGTTTTTATCTTCTAAATATTTCCCAATGACATTTACATCTGGTTCAGGGGCCCTCAGGAGTCTTGGTATTTAACATATCTGCTTTACTGAACCAAAGGCTTTTTTATGGTCAACAAATAGTAAACTCAGAGGGATCTTGTATTCTAAATATTTTTATGTCAATTGTGTTATATTAAAGATGTGGTCTACTCTGAATAATAACTGTGAAAGCTTCTTGGTTTAATTCAAATGCCCTCATCAAGAATACCCTCGTTGTGTGTGTACATTGTTCTCATAAAAATTTTATGAATCTCTGAAAATTGTGTATATAGGTCAGTTGTTATTAATATTCTCTCAGTCACCTATTTTGATGGTAATAAGATGCATGATTTTCTCTGTGCCTTTGGGATCTTCTCTTTCTAATGCTTTTGAGAATCAATCCTTGAATGTCTTCCATACCATGTCAACTCTATCATGGACCTTCTCCTTGCACCCTTTTGGGAATGAGCCCTGATCAAACCGAAGACCTGTGTAGAGAACAGTATAGTATCCATCTTCCTGTGGGGCCAATCATGGTTTCTCAAGATTATTAAAATCTTTTCTGTTATTTTACATTCCTTGGCTGTTGACTTGTTCTCCTTTCAGTTTCATCCTATAAAACTCTTGAGATTACTTTGCTTAATTTTTATCAATTTTCCTTTTAACCTGTTTTCTCTTTACTGCTTCTTATTCCAAGAAGTACCATGACTCATATTTTTCTACTATCCTTCATAAAACTTTACAATTAAATATATTCTAGACTTAGACTTATAGGATCTAAGCAGGTGTTGTCCTTGACTTTTTTGTTTCTTTTTATTTTAATTTTCCAATTAATGCAAAGTTAGTTTTCTACATTCATCCTTTTGTAAACTTTTGAGTTCCTCATTTTTCTACCACCCTCCTTTCCTTCCTCCCCCTCCCCATGGCAGTAAGCAATCTGATATAGGTTATATAGTGTACAATCTTGTTTAACATATTTCCATATTAGCTAAGTTGTGAAAGAAGAAACAAAACTGAGGCTGTAATCTCATTACTGTCAACATGTATATGAAAATACAAGTATTATTCTTATCTTCATTTTGCTGAGGGGGGAAATGGGAATCAGAAAGATGGTTAGAACCAGTTTCAAACTTATCTCAACTGATTCTAAAATCTGTGATATTTTCTACTATAATAATAAAAAGCCATGAGAAAGAAAGAAAAAACATAAAAGAAGTTTTTTAAAGTGAACCTAGTATGCTTTGCTCTTCATTTAGAATCCATAGTTTTTTTCTCTAGACATGGATGGCCTTGTCCATAGCAAGTCTCTCAGGGTTGTCCTTGATCTCTGAACTGCTGAGAGGAGCTGCATCCATCATAATTGATCATCACACAATGTTGCTGTGAATGTACACAATTCTGCTGCCTTCACTCAGCATCATGTAAGTTTTTCCAGACTTTTCTCTATGTCTTAAACTGCTGGTGTTTTCTTAAAGAACAATAGTATTCTATTCATCTACCACATTTATATACCATAACTTGTTTAACCATTTCCTACTTGATAGGCATCCCCTTAATTTCTAATTCTTTGCCAAGACAAAAAGAGCTGTTATAAATATTTTTTTTACATAATAGGTCCATTTCCCATTCTTTGTGATACAGACTCAGTGACAGTGTTGCTTGATCAATGGGTATGCACAATTTTATAGCCCTTTGGGCATAGTTTGCTCTCCAGAAAGGTTGGATCAGCTCACAACTCCACCAATAATGAACTAATGTCCTAGTTTTTCCATATCTTCTCCAACATCAATCATTTTCCTTTTTTTTCTTTTGTCATTTTACTCACCTATTAGATTGGCTAAAATGACAAACAAGGAAAATGATCAACCTTGGTTGAAATCTTTCAGGAAGCTGAAAGTTCATTGACTGAAGTAGTTTCTAGGCCCTTTTGGTCTCCATATGAGGATAGCTAATATTTATACCTTTATGTACAGAACTGTTTTAATTAGTGTCAATGTTCTTTCCTATATACATTTTTTTGATGTCTCAAATGTCTTTAAATTGGTCAGGCTGCAGTTGTTTTACTTGAATGGTATATTTTTTCTTATTTTTAGTATTCTAGTTTGGCATTAATTTTGCACTTAACAAGTCAGGAGTCTGACCATAAAGATAGCTGACTAATATGTCACATTGGCTAGAATGATTAAAAAAACAAATAACCAGGGAAATAATCCTAAGAAACAATCCTAGGACTTGCCTCCAGTCAGGATTGAATTTAATTTCTCTATGAATAAACAAGGAATTCTTAGCATTTCTAAAGAAAACTTCATTCTGTTCTTAGACAAGAAGAGGAAGTAAAAGGTCATACAAAGAGAAAGGAAGGGAAATAGCAGAGGTGAAGAAGATCAAAAGGAAAAGCCCAGAGGTTGCTTTGTAGACAAGTAGGGCTGCTCTGCAACTGCCAAAAAGAGAAGAGGAACTGCTCACTAAATACCACCCTGTCCCCCATGGATGTGGAGTCTTCAGATCCCTCCTTCAGTCTGAGAAAGTAATGTTTTGTTCCACATTGAATGGCAGCAATTGAATTGTTAGCAGAGCTTGGCATTGCCCTGTGATGTGCTCTTGTCCAAGGGTTCTGGAACTTTGTTGCTCTGTGCCCCTTGGCAGAGGAAAAGAGAGCTGTGTACTCTGGGCTGTCTGCCACCCAAGCTCTGAGTGGGACCAGGTGGTGAGTGCCATTATTGAAGCAGTCCCTACAAGGCTGCCAGAGGCTAACAGGCCCTAAAAACACAAGCCCATTAAATCCTACATTTATACATAAAAGTTGCTTTATTGAGATTCTCTGAATTCCTAGGAAGTACTCCCTGCTCAAGTTCACTTCCTTTTTTGTCAGAATAACCTGACTGGGAGTCCAAGGAAATGCTGTAAGACAGTGTATCTAGATTTCAGGAAGGTATCTGACAATCTCTCTGATATTCTTTGGATAAGACAAGAGAGAAGCTGAGTTACACAATAAATATCACAGTCTGGATTTGGAGCTGGTTGCCAGAATATCAAAGAAGATCATTAAATGGATGAGCTCTGAGGTTTCTTCCAGCTCCAAAATCCTATGATTCTAATGGATTAGGTCAACTTGAGAAATGATATCTCTAGTGGTGTTCAGTGATTCTGTCCTATGTATGTCCTACATTTTTATGAGAGATGAAGACAATGTACTCAGCTCTGGTCTGATAGACACAGGGAGCATTGTGGCCAGAGCCAAGTCTCCCATCTTAGAAGGCAGACCAACAGCCTGGAGGGCATCCCAAAGATGGTGACCAGAATGGGGCAGGTCTAGAAACCATGGCACATGAAGAACAGTTGAAGGAACTAGTAGTGTTTGTTCTGGAAAAGAAAAGATTTACAAGGATGGCAATCATTATCTTCAAGTATCTGCAGGATTAGTACATGAAAGAAAGCATATCATGTCACTGTAGTTTCTGAGAGGGAAGAAGCCCAAAGTTTAGAAGTTAGAAGAAGACAGATTTGAGCACAATAGAATAATGGAGGGTGTCTGAAAATGGAAGTGGCCTTTAACTGAGGCTGTAATCTCATTACTGTCAACATGTATATGAAAATACAAGTATTATTCTTATCTTCATTTTGCTGAGGGGGAAAATGGGAATCAGAAAGATGATTAGAACCAGTTTCAAACTTATCTCACCTGACTCTAAAATCTGTGATATTTTCTACTATAATAATAATATTAAGCATGAAAATAATAGTAGCTGGTATTTTACATAGCCCTTTGAGGTTAGCAAAGCACTTTACATATATTATCTCATTTATTCCTCATAATAATTCTGGGAGGTAGTTGTTCTTAACCCAGCTTTAGAGATGAAGAAAATAGGAGTCAGAGGTTAGCCTACTGTAGCTAATGGTGTGCTGGCCTAGCCAATAGAGCACTGGACTAGATGTCAGTCAAGAAGACTGCCTCCCACAGTAATAATTTTATCATCCTGGTAGCTAGGTGGCACAGTGGATACAGCTCTGGCCCTGGAATATGGAAGATCTGAGTTCAAATCCAGCCTTAAATACTGACAAAGCTGTGTGCCTCCTGGGCAAGTCACTTAGCTTCAGTCTGCTTCAGGAGATAACAGCACCTATGTGGAAGAGTTGTTGTGAGGATCCAATGAAATCACTATAAAGTCCAGAGCTTTATGATCCTTTCTTCCCCTCCCCCTTTCTCCCAGCTGAACTTGAAATCTTGAAGATATTTTGTAAGATGTTGCTGAAAGGACTTTTTTTAGTTTAGAATCAGGCTCCTTAGAACCTGAAGAGACCTTAGAGGTCACCTGGATGTTCCTCCTCCCATCACAAGTTCCTGCCTTCCCATCTTCCTTGCTTCCTTAAGCAGTGATTAGACAAAACAAACATTTCATAGTCTTCCCTCCTTCCCTTCCCATCTTTTTTTTGCTGCATTTGCTTTGAGTGGTCAGGCTCCTCAATCTCCAAAGGGCAGCAGGTTGGATTAGATGACCTCTAGATCCTTGCCAATTTGGAGTCTGTGATTTTTAGTATCAGTGACTCATCTTGTAGAGGTGTTAATTATGCATGGGATCTGGTCTGAAAAGAGAGAAAGGGAGATTTGGAGGGCCAACTAATAGTTATGTTGACTTGCTCTATTAGCATAAGTACCAAGTAAAGAGGCTGAAGAGCTGTGCATCATATCCTGGGTAAGGAGACCTTTCTGAATGAACCATTGGTAGTGGTGAATAGGAGTGGCAAATTTTCTAACCTTTGTTCCAATTCTCATCTTTCAATCATCTCTCTTTTTTTCAATTTCTTCTCATCAGTATTTACTCTAAAAGTTCAGCATCTAACTCTAAGGAAATTATTTCTATTTTTTTTCAACTCAAGTCTGTAAAGACTTGTGCTCATTGTTTGTGATACAACTATAGAGATAACACAGACCCTGCTCTTAAGAAGCTAATTATGATGAACAGAGAACTGGTGAGACCAGCCTTGGAATATGGCCTTAATCTTCCTCAGATATCTCAAAGAGCAGAGGCAAAAAGCTCTCACTCTATTCCTAGAGAGTCATTTCAATATTAGATTCTCTCTGTCCTACAGCTGAGAAAAAGTGGGATCTTATTTGTCATAGTAGAACTAATGAGGGGAACCTGATTTGATGAATCAATTGGATGAGCTCCCCTATCAACTTTTTATTTTATTTATTTAAAGCAATGGGGTTAAGTGACTTGCCCAAGGTCACCCAGGTAGGCAATTATTAAGTTCCTAGGTCACATTTGAACTCAGGTCCTCCTGACTCCAAGGTTGATACTCTATCCACTGTGCCATCCAGCTGCCCCTTCCCCTATCAACTTGATGTGATTATGGGATATGAACCTTTATTGGATGAGAACATCTTCTATAGAACTAGATCTGACGTTATTTGTCCTTCATTTTCAAAGCAGACAATGACATCAGGAAGATGATGCTGTGACAAGCACATGAACTGGATTTGAGAGGGGTTGCTGTGCTAAGTCACCATCTGGGGCCAGTGGCTAGACATGAATCAAAACAATGGGCAACTCTGGATGAGAGGCAATCAGGGTTAAATGACTTGCCCAATATCACATAGCTAATAAGTGTCAAGTATCTGAGGTGGGATTCCAACTTCTGTCCTTCAGGGCAGAAGCAGGTTCTAAGCGAGCTTTGGATCTTCCTGGAGGGTATGATAGGCTCCTAGGATCTCACCCATGTAGCTGTGAGCCCACAGTTCCTTGGTGGGGGTGTGAAGGAAGCCCAGGGTAATCCAAAGATCCTGGTCAGAAGTTTCTCGAAAACAGATCCATGTTAAAAACAAGGCTAGGACTCCAGGACTAGCTGAGCAGAGGCAGTTGGGTAAAGGGAGATGGCAGCAGATAAGATAACCCAGATAGTTGGGTTAGCTTCCTTGCCAATGGGAAAAGTTTTCCCTTGATTTAGGGAAGGTTGAGAGTAGGGGAGTTAGGGTGGTGTCTCCCTGGAACTACATCCTTACAGTCAATTGATACTTCACCCCCTTAGCCTCTCACACTAACCTTCCTCCACCTCCATCTCCAAAGCATGGCTTCTGGGTCTAGCTATTCCCCTTCTGGTTAGATTCCCCTTCCCTTTCAAGACTGTCCTTGATAGAACTGGAAATCAAGTAAATGTCCAATTGGGGAATGGCTTAGCAAACTGTGGTATATGTATGTCATAGAACACTATTGTTCTATTAGAAACCAGGAGGGACGGGAATTCAGGGAAGCCTGGAGGGATCTGTATGAACTGATGCTAAGTGGGATGTGCAGAACCAGAAAAACAAAACACTGTACACCCTAACAGCAAAATGGGGGTGATATTCAACCTTGATGGACTTGCTTGTTCCATCAGTGCAACAATCAAGGACAATTTTGGGCTGTCTGCAATGGAGAATTATCATCTGTATCCAGATAGAGTCCTGGAGTTTGAACAAAGGTCAAGGGCTATTCCCTTTAATTTAGAAAAAAAACCAGATATCTTATTGTCTGATCTTGTTATCTCTAAGACTTTTTGTTTCTTCCTTAAGGATATAATTTCTCTCTCATCACACTCAAATTAGATCAACATGGAAACAAAGTAAAGACTGACAGATTGCTTTCCATGGGGGAGGGTGGGGGGAGGGAAGTAAGATTGGGGAAAAATTGTAAAACTCAAATAAAATCTTTAATTAAAAAAATACTGTCCTTAATAGTCATCAGTCTGATTTCATCTCTCTCCAAATGTTGGAATGGGTTGAGAGGATGGAACTGATTACCTTCCCTATCCCCAGGGGTTGTTCTGTTCAATTTCTGGTGATTTGATTCAGCAATCGCAATTCTATTCAACTGAGCAAACATTTATTTCAGTACCTAATACCTGCATTATGTGAGGTGCTGAGATGGCAAAAGTGGGGAAAAGATTCATTCCTAATGCTCTGACAAGACATCTACAGTCTAACACATAAGGAAATATAAGGTAAAATATGAGAGATTTTTAAGGATGTCTCCCTTGTCCCTAAGAAATTTTAAGGAGAGCATCAGACCTACTAACAGAACAATAAGTAACAAAACTTTTTATATTGGTTAAAGATTAGAAAAGTTGATCTAGGGACAGATTAGGAACATGAGATCCAGAAGTAAATTCACATAATTGCCTAGTATTCAATAAATCCAAAGATCGAAACTACTGGATAAGGACACACTATTTGATAAATACAGCTGGAACAGTGGAAATTGGTTTGCTACAAATTGGGTTTCGATTTACACTTCAAACCATATACCACAATAAACCTCAAATGGATACCTGACCTATATCTAAAGGTTACCTCATAAACAATTAGAGGACCAAGGAAGGAAGATACTTTTTCCAACAATGGGTAAGGGTAGAGTTCTTGATGAAAAAAAGGATAGAGAAGACCACAAGAGATAAAAGGAACAATTTTGACTATATGAAATCAAAAAGGTTTTGCACAAACAAAATCAATACTGCTATAATTAGTAGGGACACAATTAACCAGGAAAAAATATTTTTGCAGCAAGATTCTCTGAAAAAAGTCTGATACTTAAGATATATAGGGATCTAATCCAAAGAACTAAAATCATTCCCCAACAGAAAAATGGTCAAGGGATATGAATAGGCAGTCTCAAAAGAAAAACAAGCTATCAATGACCATATTAACAAATATTCTCAATCATTAATATAGGAGAAATGGGATTCCATCTCACACCTTTAAGCTGATCCTCTCCCTCCACCTCCCCAAAAAGAGAATGACAATAGTTAGAGGAGAAGTGGGAAGACCAGGACAATAACAATCTATTTGTAGAGCTGTGAGTTGGTCCCATAATTGTAGGACTTGTTCTGGAATTAAATTCCCAAAATCACTAAACTGCGTAGATCTTTTGACCCAGACCCCCCAAAAATAAAAGCAAAAAGGAAGGACTCATATGTACAACATTAATCATCATAGTTAGCCTTTAAATGACACTTTTAGCTTTGCAAGACTTAACATATGTGATCTCACTTGTAATTCAGAGATGCACATAAAGTTTGGTGTAAGAATATACTAGAATATTTTTGTTTTACAAAGAATGAAAAAGGGGACAGATTTAGAGAAGATTGGTAAAACTTAAATGAATTGACGTAGAAACTTGGTAAAACTTATATGAACTGCTGTAGAAATATGGGAAAACTTTATATGAGCTGACACTATGTGCATTTACTTCTGGATCTCATGGTCCTAATCAATCCCACTGCTCAATTTTTTCTAAACTTTAACCAATAAAAAAAGTTTTGTTACTTATTGTTCTGTGATAGAAAGTGAGGTCTGGTGCTCTCCTTAAATTTTCTTAGGGGCAAGGGAGATATCCATAAAAGTCTCTCTCATATTCTCCCTTATGTCTTATTTCCTCTTGTGTTAAAAGACTGTAGATGTCTTGACAGTATTAGGAATGAATCTTTTTTCCTCTTTTGCAGTCTTAGTATCTCACATAATGTGCTGTAGGTGCTGAATGTTTTGCTTAGTTGAATAGCATTATGATTGCTGAATCAAATCAACAGAAAATGAACAGAACAACCCCTGGGGGTAGTGAAGGGAATCAATTCCTTCCTCTCATCCCATTCCAAAGAGCACAAACAGAAGAACAATTTATACATTGACCACAACACTGTAAAAAACTGATCAATGAAATGACCAGAGAACCACTGATGAGGCAGGCTTCCTACCTCTTGATCCATAACTGATAGATTAGAAGTATAGGAAAATAAAACATTTTTGGACTCAGTCAATGTATGGATTTGTTTTGCTCAACTATCTTAACTTGTTTTATGGGTAAACTTAAAAAAAAACTTTTTTGAGAAGGAGAATTCATGTTGAAGCACATAAGTAAGATCCATACACTCCCCTCTCAAAAGACCATTAATGAAGTATGTTTTTTTAAAAAAATGAACAGAGGAAGAACGAGAAGAACATTGTACACCATAACAGCAACATGGGGGTGATGATAAACCTTGATGGACTCACTCATTCCATCATTGCAACAATCAGGAACAATTTGGGGCTGTCTGCAATGGACAATACCATCTGTATCCAGAGAAAGAATTGTGGAGTTTGAACAAAGACCAAAGACTATTACCTTTAATTAAAAAAAAAGTCTGTTATCTTATTATGTAATTTTGCTATCTCTAATATTTTCTTTTTTTCCATTTAGGATATGATTTTTCTCTCAACACATTCAATTTAGATCAATGTGTAGCATGGAAAGACTAACAGATTGTCTTCTGTGGGAGGAGGGAAGCAAGATTAGGGGAAAAATTGTAAAATTCAAAAATAAATAAATAGATCAAAGTCAAAAATGAACAGAGAAAACAGAAGGAGATTCAGAGGGTAACACAGATGTGTAGGGCAACTTGGAACTAATCTAAAAAAAACAATTCTCTTTTTCTGTTCTTTGTCATATGAGAAGTTCCTATTTGTTAGTGTTTTTGAAGTTCAGAAGAACAAAAAGGTTTTTTTTTTTTTCATTTAAGGAGGGTAAGTTTCATGGAGGAAATGGCATCTGAACTGGACCCTGAAGTAAAAATCATAGAGCTGGAAGGCAATCTAGTCCAACTCTGGTTTTGCAGATGGTCAAACTAAGGCTTAATGAAGTTAAGTGACTTGCCCAAGGTTACATAAGTAGTATGCATCACAAGTAGGATTGAACTCTGGTCCCCTGACTTCAGAGTCATTGCTTTTCCCACTGCATTTTTACAGATAAGGGGGTGGGGGAAATTGGTACAGTTTGGCTGCAAAATCAAATTTTTTTTTCATGAGCATGAAATGTGAATTCATCGAAAATGACCTTTCAGTGATCAATTGCATTTACTGATCCAAAAGATAAATGTATTTAGTTTAGTAACATAGAAATCTAGAAGCTTCCTTGGAGATCACTGGATACAACTTTTCTATCTTACATAAAAGGAAACAGGTCATATTTGCTCTTGTTCAATCTCTCATTCCATTACTTCCTCCTTACAACTCTTGATGAATGTGGAGTTTGGGAAGTAGAATACTTCCCAGTTTAATGAGACTGTCTGCCCTCTTTCTGCCCAAGTACAGCACCTGTTTAGGATGGATACACTGAACAATGGTTTCAGTGGGCTACCTATCCAACATATCATGATCTGGGTTACAGATATTTTTTCTTTGTTTACTTTTCCAATATGTATGATTAGGTTACTTTCTTTTGATTAACTTTGGCCCTGGATTATTCTGGGTCTCAATTCAATCAACTAAAATATTACAATAAAAGGATATTACTTGAAAAAAATCATCAATAGAGAATCACTCTTCTATTTTTGATTATAAAAAGGATAGATATTCTCCAAGATATGAGAATACAGTTCCCAGTTTTTTGTTAAACACCTTAATTTGAACTATTTCTGTTTCTATGATAAAGAAACTCTCACAGAAGAAAGCCATTGGTAGAACAATAACAAACCCAAATGAAGAAATATATATCATTTGGTGACTGAACATCAGGAGTCATGCTTTGCTGTCTAAAGTAGGGACAAGGATGGTCTAGAAGGAACTTCTGAGAGGGTCCTGTCTGGTTTTCAGCACAGTCAACCACTTTGACAGTTATCCTTGGAACTCTGCAGTCCTTTCATTCTATCCATGTCTACCTCTAGTCTGCCTACCTAGACTGAAGTCTTTAGACTCTTCCTTTAGTCTCTGTATTTTTATAGCCCTTGGACACAGGAAATACCCAGTGAATCTCTACCTTTCTTACTGATGGTTGTTGATAAGGTAGCAACAAACTCACTGACTCACTGAGCTCAAACCTTAGCCAGGGTTTCTACTCTGTAAAAGACCACTCTTCTTTTGGAATGACTTGACCAGCTAGACTACTGAGAATCTTCAAGAATTCTCTACAGTGTATCTGAAGATAAGGTGGTTGTTGTTCACCTGAGTCCGATTCTTTGTGCCTCATTTGGGGTTTTCAAGGCAAAGATATTTCTTTCTCCAGTTCATTTTATAGATAAGGAAACTGAGGCAAACAAGGTCAAGTGACTTGACCAGGGTTATATAGTAGCAAGTTCTGAGATTAGATTTGAACTCAGATCTTCCTGAGTCCAGGCCCAGTTCTGATAAGGAGTCTTATACGAAATTTGATTCTGCTACTACATCCCTAACATCTGATAACAGAACCTTTTGTGTACCCCTATACTTCCATAGGGGAGTATGCTGAACTGCTCATCATAAAGCTGATAAGCAAGAAAATTCCATTTTTAACACAGATGATTCAGATACATATCTGTTTGAAGGCTGAAAATTGGACAATATATCAGGAGGTAATCCAAGAGTAAAAAAACTGAGTCAGTGTAGTGTGGTACAATGGAAAGTGGTTGAATTTGCCATCATGGTTCCTGAATTAATATCCTGGCTCTACTAATTATTACCTGTGTGACTTTGGGCAAATTACCTAACTTCTCTGGTCCTGCTCAGTTTCCTCAAATGTAAGATGAAAGGTTTGATTCAGACAATCTCTTTGTAAGTCTGTAATCCTTAAAGAGGAAATAATGAGATGTGCCTAGATCTGCCACTCATTTGGTATGTTATCTCAGACAATTTCCTCATATTAAAATGAAAGGGTTGAACAAGATAGCACCTAAGGTCCCTTCCAGCTCTAAAATACCACATTTCGTTATTCCTGAGTATAGTCACTATCACTATTGAAATAATGAAAAAGTAAGAGTTTGAAAACAAAAAACAAGTTGAAACAAAAAAATGAGGAAGTTTCCATCTTCTCCAACAGACTATAAACTCCTTGAGAGTAGGGACTACTTTTTTGTCTTGGTTCTAAGTGTAACATCTATCTAAATCATGACAGAAGCTGCAGGGCCCATCATATGTAGAGACTTAAAAAGATCACAACCAAGTCATCCTTACCCTTTTAAACTGAATCCCCAGAACTGATGCCTTTTTTTTCCTGTACTCACCATCAATAAGCTCTTCCATAGGGGTTTGGCTGTGCCACAGTGAGTCTGTTGACTCTAGGACATCTCCCTTTGAGATCTCAGTGACTTGCAGTTTTCGGAGGTTCACCATGTCTGTGTCTTGCAACTCTCCCTCTAGCTGTTTAACAATCTCTTTTCCAGGCTGGCAAGTCAGAATTGTCATCTGGAGAGAAAGACAGAAATCATCAGGGGCTGACTGTTCCCTCTACTCTGCCTCACACATTTCTGAATAACTTGGGAGGAGGGAGTTGGCTAGAAATGGGGTTACTAGGAGAGGGATGAAGTTAAAATATCGACTCAGGTTTTCATACTATAGACGTAGACTATAGAAGAGACCCAACACTAGCAATCAGATCGAACTCACCCTAAAAGGTGAATGGACTTAACCACAATGTCCATTCACAGAGCTGGGGAGATGTGGGGTAGGGAGGGGGAGGGGAAGGAAATTTCCATCAGGTTCTGTCTGTCTGGGTACAAAGAAAGATAGTTCTTCCATCTGAGGCAGGGTGAGTGCTTTTATTTCATCCTAGATGCTTTCAGGTTCTCTTCTCTCCTAGACTGACTGGAAATTCTTATTATCAGAAATATTAACCTCTACTATTTTAGTCTTGCGAACAGTTGAGATGGGGAGTCAAAAGTCTTCTTTGACAGACATGAAGAACAGAGTGCTGAGGGAAGAGTTCTGAATCCTTTTATAGTGCATTTTTCTCTGTATACTGTTGCTCCAGCTGATTAATCCCATTCAAGGCTATTACCTACTATCTCGTTGTTATACAGCTTGTGTTTTTTATACTTGGAATGACTAAGAGCTTGTGTGGTCATGGACAAGTTTTCTGTGTCTGTTTTCTCATCTGTAAAATGGGCAAAATACTAGAGTAGCTATCCTACGGAGTTGTTGTACATCTCCAATAAAATACAAAGATTGCTAGTAAGCTTAAAGCCCTACATTATTCTGGGTGGCTTCAGCAAGGAACAGATCTGAGGACCAGATAGATAAATGGGTGTCCTCAATGATCAGCTGAGACCTCACAGGGAAGAAACAGTTTGACAGGAAAGAGTACTAGATTATAAACCAACAGATTTGGGTTTGGATTTGAGCTTTGCTACTTGCTACCTCCATGACCTTTGATGGTTTACTATACCTCTCTGAGTCTTAGTTTCTCTGTTTATAAAATGAGAAGGTAAGACCAAATGATTGTAAGGTCCCTTTATAGCTCTAAATCCTATGATCTTATGATTAACTGGATTGTATACAGTGGACAGTAATGAGGATGGTGATGGGACTCCAAGGTATCCATTCAATTTTTAGTCTGCCTTTCCAGTCTTAACACTTTACTCCCCTCCATATACTCTCTGATCCAGCACATTATCCTCTCTCCTGTCATTCACTGCACAGGACATTCTATCTCCCAGCTGTGGGCAATTTCCCTGACTCTCCCTCCTCAGCTCTGCCTCCTGGCTTCCATAGCTTCCTTCAAGTCCCAGCTTAAAAAAAAACCTCATCTTCAACTGGAAGGCTTTTTGAATTCCCCCATCATTCTCCTTCTGTTGATTATTTCCAATTATCCTATAGGTATTCTGTTTTTATACAATAATTTGCATGCTATTTTTCCCAATAGACTATAAACTCTTTGTATTCTATAGATATCTTATTTAAACAAAGTTATTTACATGCTATCTTCCCCAACAAACTACAAATTCCTTTGTATTCTATAGGTATCTTGTTTTTACACAGTTATATTTGCAAATTATCTTCCACAACAGACTATAAACTCCTTGAGAGTAAGGATCATTATTTTTTGTAACCCTAGAATGCGGAGCACATGGTAGGTGTTTAATAATTGCTTGCTGATGTGACTTTACTAATTGAAAGAATGGGGTATGGTTAATGGAGGAAGAGAATTCCAAATAGCTGGATGGCTATCAAAGGAAGAAAAATAAGCCTTGCTTTGCTTGGCAGAACTAATAACAATGAGGGAAAATTGAAAAGAGGTAGAATTTGGGTCAACGGGCAAAAACATACTAGAATCAAAACTATATAAAAGTGGGGAATGTGTAGAAGTGTTTTGGAAAGAGCTGAAAGATGTTGATGATTGGGGAGGGTGGCTGGAGTGGATGGCCTCTGAGGTCCTGCCCTGAAAGTTTAAAGCACTTAACAAAGTACATTCCCCTTAATTATCCTTTGATTTTTTTTTTAAAGGTTTTTGCAAGGCAAATGGGGCCAAGTGGCCTGTCCAAGGCCACACAGCCTGGCAATCACTAAGTGTCTGAGGCCCACCGGAACTCAGGCACTCCTGACCCCAGGGCCAGCGCTCCATCCACTGTGCAACCCAGCCGTCCCAATTATCCTTTGATGTTAATGGGGCAATACTCTAATAGCTGAGGAAAGTGAACCCCAGAAAGGTAATGTTTTTCCCACTGTCCCTCAGTTAGTATGTGTTTGCCCCAGCATGCAAACCTAGATCTACAGATCTTCAGTAAAGATCTCCTTCCACTAACCATTACTCATTTTTTTTTAAGGTTTTTGCAAGGCAAATGGGGTTAAGTGGCTTGCCCAAGGCCACACAGCAAGGTAATTATTAAGTATCTGAGACTGGATTTGAACCCAGGTACTCCTGACTCCAGGGCTGGTGCTTTATCCACTTTGACACCTAGCTGCCCCCATTACTCATTTTTTAAAAAATTGCTGACATATTTTGTTTTGACCCAGAAGACATTGCCCAACAACTAGCAAAACAAGACCCTAACAAAGTACTCTAAAAGGAGTTTGTTAGTTGGCTGTTAATAAGATGGTGTTTTATCCTTTCATTTGGCAGGATGATGCAATGTTGACTGCTGTGGGACTTTTATGCACACTGTTCTGCAACTTTTCTTGCTGCTTATCTGAGAAAAAAGAACTGCTTAAATCTTATGGTTACTGCCACAAATACCATCAAATAAATTATTTCTACTTAAGTTTTGAGTAGAAATTTAAAAGAATTTGTGAGTGTGTATGTGTATGTGTGTGCATATGTGTATATATGGGTATATATATGTGCATATGTAGGTGTACCCAATCCTTGAATTGTGTCCTGTCAAATGATGTTTGTCCTTTGTTTTCAAAGAAGACCATGACATCAGGATGGTGATGCTATGTCATACACATGAACTGGATTTGAGTGAGGAGGTGCTGTGCTAAGTCACCAACCTCACTTTCAACTTGAGTCATTTGGGTCCAAATAGATCTAAATATACCAAATATACTAAAAATATTTAGTAATAACTAGCTGATGTGCCCTCCCAGTGAGGTGTCTGGGAATAAAATTCCTTCCTTCCTTCCTTCCTTCCTTCCTTTTTTGGGGGGGGAATGTAATGGGTAGTGAGTAGGAGTAAAAGTTCAGATGGTTATAAGGATGACCCAGCTCAATTTGAGCCCAGGAATCCAATGGCTCTTCTACTCCTCCAATATCTTTCTCTCAGCCCTTCCAACCTAAATGTATACACCCTTGACCTGTACATGATACAGTTACCTTGATATTCATTCAAACCTTATTTGAATAGTTTTATTCTGTTGTTTGTATGTCCAGCATATGCACATCACTGTAACTATGTGTCTCAAGACTCCTTGAGATGGTGTCCATAACATTCGACACATACTTTTGGATGATAATAAAGAAGGAGGAAATCAATCTGCTTTTTCTTTTAATTTCCTGGAAAAAGTTATTTCTTGAATACCTCTATCACAAAGTCAGACCCAGATCCTAGAGAGTGTGTGTGTGTATGTTGGCTCCTTTCAATGTTGAACTGATCCTGCAGGTCATGTTGTTGGCACCAATGCCAAGATAAGACCATGAGTATTAACAAATCCCCAAGGGCATCAGGACAGATACACTAATCTGATGGCCACCCCAGTAGAGATCTGCCCAGGAACATGACTGCAGTTTTAGATCAACTCTGTAGGTTTTTGTATGCAGTTTAATTCTAATGCAATTTATATTTTCCAAGTGACCATTAAGTAACTAGCCCTCTGGAAGACTATGCTAAGGGAGTTTTGAAGGAAGGAAATAACAGTATCTGCCTTTAGACAGCTTACAGCTTAGACAGGGAAATGAGATTCATATAGGTGATCATTGAGAGAATAAGACATGAAGTATGACATTTGGTGTTCCTATGTAAATTGACTATAAAACCTGGCAGGGAAAGATGGTGCTTCTAGGTGGAGAGCCCTGGAAGTCAGCATCCCTTACCTCGACTGAAGGGCT
This sequence comes from Macrotis lagotis, assembly GCF_037893015.1. Classification (NCBI taxonomy): domain Eukaryota; kingdom Metazoa; phylum Chordata; class Mammalia; order Peramelemorphia; family Peramelidae; genus Macrotis; species Macrotis lagotis. The sequence continues at coordinate 227,345,219 of NC_133660.1, read as the reverse complement.
GCTTGGAGTGGTGCTTGCCATCACATGTCTACTGTACTGTTTGAACTGCTGGAGCCCATCCTGTACTGCCAGATTCAGAGAGGATCTCTGGGATTGGCAAATCCCTTCTCTTGGCACCAAGCGCAACTCAGAGATGCAGGCCTGCAGCCGAACAAAGTTCCCTTTCACCTGCTGAAGAGTGGGAATAAAAGTTATTATAAACCATGATTTACCTGATAAGTAAAAGCAGCACTTTTTGAAATAGGGACAAAATGTCTAATCTTAATTTTCACCATGACTGACCCATAAACCTGGTCAGGATGGGATCACCCACTACTGTAGACAAACAATTAGCAGGGTCTCATAGGTCTTGGTTATCAAGAATGCATGCACTCCCTAGTCCTCTCTATCGATAACTCAGAGCAGCTGAGATATGGTGGCTGAGCATCAGCCCAGAGATCTGGCTGACTTGCAGGGTTATCCTGTCAAAGTGTTTTTCTTTGTTTCTTCTCGGGTCAAACACTGACTCTCTCTGCTTACCTTCCCTTAGATGTTTCCCCTAGAAAAAGGAGATTGTATTCACTTCCAATTCTAACAATGAGGCTGTTTATTTGTGTTCATAGCATTCTGTGATATTCACAATCATCAAGACAGGAATTCTACAGTCACAAAGTTCTCTTTCCCCTTATCCAAAACCTGGTCTAGGAAAGGGATATATGTCATTTACATGAGTATGAATTTAACTGGGTGCCTTTACCCTCAAAGGTGGCATAATTCATATTCATATAGAACATTTAGATTTATAAAATGTTTGCCTATCATCCCAAGAGGTAAAGAGTATACATACCGGCCCATTTTATAGAAACCTAAGAACAAGCTTACTGTCATTTGGCTGGTAAGTGCTAAACACAGAATCTGAACTTTATTTTTTTTTGGTTTTGTTCTAAGGGAATAAGATGTTAGAATCAAAATCTTATTTTTAATCCAAATTAGTAATTAGGTGTTTAAATTTAAAGAAGTTACAAAAAATTTCACTACACACTATGTTGATATTCTTATCCTAAAAATAAGCATTCACTGTGGAAAGGAAAAGTTCCATTAGAAAAATTCCAAGTATTAGCAACAGATGGGGAGGGAGGAAGAGTTATTTGGGAAGCTGGTCATCACCATCCTGGGCTCTAAAATAAAATCATATAAGCAGTTGCCTAGTCCATCTATGTAACCACCTGCATTTGATGAATACAGAAAAAAAAAACATTGCTTTGCACATAGTTTGTGCTTAATAAATGGTTGTTGAATGAATAACAGTATGACAGTTTTTGCAACAAATAGTATGCAGTCTTCTTAGAGAGACTTGGCAAACAGACAAATTATGGCAAATATGCAAATTATGGGATAAGTAATGATGATGTAATGGAAAAAACATCAGACTTTGAGACAAAGGTCCAAGATTAATTTTGGATTCTACTCCTTGCCATGAAGCAATGGACAAGTCTTTATCCCTCTGGGGCTTTTTTTCCTCCCTGTAAACTGAGGGAGTTGAACTAGATGACCTTTCAGACTCTTCCAGATTTAAAGCACTGTGCTCAGTTATTAATACTTTACTTTTAAGGATTGGTAATTTCACTGGTCAGATAATCCCCTCCAACAACACAAGCTGAAAATCCTCCACAATTTTGGAGATGGTCATCGAGAGTTGCTACAGCTGAAAAAATTATCACTCAGTGGTCAACTTAAAGACAAACTCTCTGCACACTTAATTTAGTTTTTAGATAATAGGCTATGAACAAGGCCTTTCTAGCTTAGGAGCAACAGGAAACACCTGTGCTCTGAATTAAGAACACAATTTATACCATAACCATAACATTGTAAAAATGAACATTTTGAAAGACTTTAAGAATTCTGTCAATGCAATGGCCAACTGTAATTTTATCAGACAGTTGATTCCATTAGCCTCCTGATAGAGGTAAAGAACTAAAGGTTTTCAGAGGTAGCCAATGTGGGAATTTCTTTCAATTTACCATGCATCTTTGTAAAAGGGCTTTTTTTTTTCAGTGAGGTGAAGGAGGAGGGAGAGAAGGTAGGGAAAGGAAGTAAATATTTGTTAATTGAAAGATAAAATAAAATTTAACTAACAAAATTTATGCTCTGATGGCTTGGACTTTAAATACCCAGTCATTGCCACCCCATGATGAGGCATCAGAGTAGGAACCTACTAAACTTCAAACTTGCCCTTCTCAATCCTCCTTTTTCCATTGTTGACACTATTGTCTTCCTAGTAACCAGGTTTAGAATCTTGATGTTTTCTTTTACTATTCTATCCCCTTAATTTTCAACATTTAGTTATTTTTCAAGTCAATTCTGTCAATCCCACCTGCCCAGAATCTACTGTGTTTGTCTCATCTCCAAACACAGAACTTCCATTTTACTTTACTGCCTTCTTCCTTGGACTCCTTTAAAAATCTACAGACTGGTTTTCCTGCTTCCAGTGTCACACCTCTCTAATCTTTTCTTCACATAATGAGCTCCCAAGGTAATTCCTCTATAGGAAGAGAGGTAGATATTTGTATAATATACAGAGAAATGATTACAGAGTTAGGGAGGACTGGCTTCAAGTCTTGCCTCCAACCACTTTAGCTATGTGACCCTGGTCATATCACTTAAGTTCTCAGAGTCTGAAGCAATCTCCAAGATTACAAGTGCAAGGCATTTGATGATTTGTAGTGAAAAAAGTAAGTGTTTTATATCTATGAAACCACAGATCTATTAAAAACTATCAATGACTTCCTATTACTAGCAGGGAAAAATGCAAACTTCTTTGTCTAGTATTTAAAATCCTTAACAATTCTGCTTCAACCTACCTTTGTCTAATCATACTCTACTTCATCTTATAGTTATCTGTGTACAAGGACTGGAGAGAAGAGAGTGGAATCTTTCTTTCCTTGCTGACAAATTTTGCCTTGATATAGAAAACAAACCTCACCAAAGCTCACTACTTAGCAACTCTTGACTCTTGTGTTTGTATCTCAACATTTCTATGCAACTTTGGTCATTTTATCAGAGCTGTTTGGAAGTCCTTTATTTCATTTAAGATTCCTTTTCCCCTGGAGGATATACTTAGTTGTATTAAGTAGTAGTCTTGGTTGTAAGTCTCTATCCTTTTACCTTCTGGAATATCAAAGTTCAAGCTCTGTTCCTTTTTAGTATGTGATCTTGACCTTAGCTTTTCTGCTTAAAATTCTTTCTTTCTAATTGCTTGAAGAATTTTTATTTTGACCTGGAAGTTCTGGACTTTTTTTTTTTTTTAGGTTTTTGCAAGGCAAATGGGGTTAAGTGGCTTGCCCAAGGCCACACAGCTAGGTAATTATTAAGTGTCTGAGATAGGATTTGAACCCAGGTACTCCTGACTCCAGGGCTGGTGCTTTATCCACTACACCACCTAGCAGCCCTGGATTTTCTTTATAACATTTCTAGCAGTTTTCAGTTTGAGATGTCTTTCATAACATAATCAATGGATTCTTTTCTATTTCTAGTTTTCCCTTTGGTTTTAAGAAATCTGGGTAGTTTTATGGTTCTTGAAATATGATTACTATTAAATTGAAAAGTTTTCTCACAAATAAAACCAATGCAACCAAGATCAAAAGGAATGCAGTAAGGTGGGAAACAATTTTTACAACTAGTGCTTCTGAAAAGATCTCATTTCTAAAATATATAGAGAACTATGTCAAATTTATAAGAATATAAGTCATTCCCCAATTGATAAATGGTCAAAAGATATGAAAAGATATGAAAAGGCAATTGTCAGATGAAGAAATTAAAGCTATCTATAACCACATGAAAAAATGTTCTAATCATTAGAAAAATGTAAACTAAAACAACTCTGAGGTACCACCTCACATCTAGCAGATGGTCATATTAGATATGACTAAAAAGGAAAATGATCAATGTTGGAGTTGGGAAAATTGGGATACTAATACATTATTAGTGGAGCTGTTAACTGATCCAACCTTTTTGAAGAGAAATTTGGAATTATGCCCAAAGGACAATAAAACTATGCATAACCTTTGATTCAACAATACCACTACTAGATCTAAAGAGATTATGAAAAGGGGTGAAAAATCCACATTTACAAAAATATTTATAGCATCTCTTTTCAAAGAGGCAAAGAATTGAAAATTGAAGGGATGCCCATCAATTGGGGAATGGCTGAACAAATTGTGGTGTGTGTGTGTGTGTGTGTGTGTGTGTGTGTGTGTGTGTGTGTGATGGAACACTATTGTTCTATAAGAAAACATGAGGGATAGGAACTTCAGAATATTATGGAAAGACTTGTATGAACTGATGCTAAGTGAAGTGAGCAGGATAGGAACTTCAGAATATTATGGAAAGACTTGTATGAACTGATGCTAAGTGAAGTGAGCAGAACCAGAACAACATTATACACACTAGCAGCAACATGGGGTGATAATCAACTATAATGGACTTGATAATTTCTGCAGTATAATAATCAAAAACAATACTAAAAGATTTGTGATGGAGAATACCATCCATACCCAGGGAAGGAACTATGGAGTTTAAATATAGACTAAAGTTTACTAACTTCAATTTTTAAAAAAAGCTGCCTTATGAATTATGTCTTTTTTTCTCTCTCTAAATTTTTTCTCTTCTATTTGGATGTGATTCTTCTTTCACAGCATGAATAAAATTGATCTATGCTTAGCATGGTTTTATAAGTGGAGTCTTTATTATATTGCTTCTGTCAGGGGGAGAAGGGAGAAAATGTAAAAAATTGATTGTTGAAACTACATATAGTTGGAAAAATAAACAAATATTTTAAAAAATAAATTATTACTAAGCTCTTTGGGGGGGTTTCAAGTATCTTTCAGGTAGACTATCTTTCCTTAATATTTCTCAATTTTTTCTATAAGACACATTACATTTTCTTCTCTTTTTTCAGCATTTTGACTTGTTTTTAATATTTCTTGTCTAATGGAGTCATTAACTTCTGACCCTTAATAATTTTCATGGAATTTGTTTCTTAGGTAAAATTCTGTATCTTTTGTTCCAACCTGTTAATTTTCTTTCCAATTTTTTCTACCATAGTTCTTGTTTCTTTTGCATTTTTTCTCTCTAGCATTCTCATTTGATTTTTAAAATAACTTTTAATTAAAAAAACACTAACTCATCTCTTTCAGGAATTCTAGTTGAACTTGTGCCCAAGATGTGTTTTACTTTGAGGTTTTCTTTGTTGATGTTTTGGAATCATTCTTTTCTCCTAGGTTTGTGTCTTGAATGTCCCTGTCATCATAATACCTTTTTTATACTGGGATTCTTTTTTGTTTGCTCCTTCTTTCAACCTGTTTCCCAACTTTGAACCTGATGCTGGGGCCAGGCTCTGTGTCCTTTTTGGAGGGACGATCTGGTCATACTACTGCTTCCTTGAAGGTATTGAGTGTTTATGCTATTCCAGGATCTCAAAGGCAGCTCAGGCTGGGGACCTAAAAACTTACAGTGCTCCCCAAATAGTCTACTTAAGGACAAAGTATGATTGGTGATATCCTTGTCTAAAGTCTGCAAGTTCCTGATCTGGGCTTGGGTCTAAACAACACACCTGTGGGCTTTTCTCTAAAAAGATTACTGTTGGAATTAGTGTCAGCCAGCTGAAAAGCTCTGCTGGTTCAAAGTAAACAACTGCACAGCTGTCTTTTGGTCTGAGTTTCCTGCCCTGGTTAAGCAGTTGCAGGCTTCTGAGTGGACTGGAAATTGGTCTTCAAGTCCCACAGAGCTATTGCTTATTCTAAGCTTGCTCTCTGCTCAGAACCTAGGATAGGGCTCCCTTCAGTTAGATCGTCACCCCTAGGCACAGGTCCCCTTCTCAGTCCACCCTGGATATGTGACCTGGAGCTCAGTAGTGAGCAGTGGAGCTATCAAGTGGTAGTTTCAGGGCCCTTATAGAGCTCTGGAGCCTCTTCTTGCCCTGGTGCACAGCCTTATCCCTCAGCATTGAAAGGCTCTTTGCAGCTAGACCACAGATGATATCATCTCCTTAATGCTCATTTAGACTGAAAACTGTGACTTTTTCTTTGAATTCTCAAAAAAGACTCAGCATGGTAGTTTTTCTAGATCTTGATGGAGGACTTGTGGGGCTGTATTTTTTCTTCTTATTCTTCCATTTTGGCACTACCTCTTACCACAGCTCACAAAAGAGCCCAACCACTGGCTCCTCCCAAACATTTAAAAGAAAGACAACATAAACGTGATTACTACTTATATGAGACCTTTTGTAATTTTCAACTGTTAAAATGAAAAGTTTTTTTTAAAAGAGGTTGTTCATTATATCTAATCTAGACATTTTTACTCTTTATAGCTGTCAATTCCTCAATTTCCATTCACTCTCCAAATCTACTTTCCTTAAGTTTTTGCCTTCAATCAGTCTTCAAATGAACAGTTTGGTGGTGAGGATGATGATAAACTCCAGAAAGCCCCATATTGCTGGTTTTTAGGCATTGGAGAAGGCAGTAAGTCAAGAAGAGACCAATTGCTACTTCCTCTTTAATTCCCAGAAACTTCTGCAGAAATTCATATTTGGGGATATGAACCAAATGTGCCTGAAGACATCCCAGTTTGATTTTCTCTGGGAAAAACAAATATTTAACTGGTAGAAGTGAGTGAGGATTAGGAGAATTTCTAAATCCATTTGATGATCTCAGTGAATCCAATGAGCTTTCACTCATGAAAAAACAATCTTTGTCTGGGGTCAGGAGAGAACGTCTTCTTAGAAAACCTATCTATTTCTGTCATATTTCTGCAGGAATTCTATCAATGTACTGGCTGCTACTTTCTCTTGAAGCAGGAAAATCCATTCTCAAGATCACTCTTCTTGGCTTGCATGGGCAAGTCATATAATCCTTATGTAGTTTTGTCCCAGAGCAATCATTACCAGATCCTGAAGGGGCAAGGAGGAACTATTCAAGTTACCCCAGTCACTCCTGCATATAGAACACAAGTCTGCTCTGGTCTCCAGTTCTCCCTTTTAGGCTAGTTGTTCTCATGAATTAAGCCTTATTAGGTTGATTGGGGAGATCATCAAAGTGTGGACGGCTCTTGAGAGAAGAGTGTCTTTTTGGATCTCAGCCAGCCAACCATTTTGGGGAAAAAAAAACCAAGTTCCTCAAGTCTAATCAGGATCCCATTCTCTATCTTCTCAACAGGATGTTAATTGGTATGCCTAAATATAATGAAACTATTAGAATCTCTTTCCTGCTCTTCTTACTTCTACTTCGAGTCTTCGTATAGATAACAATCCAGATCCTATGACCTTATCAAACTGATCACTAAACTCCCCTAATCAACCCTCTTTTCACAGGTGTTATTATTCCCATCTTACTAACGAAAAAAATGAGGCTATATTGGAAGTGAGATTAGAAATGAGACTATTCAGACTATTCAGATTGCCCAGGGCTCTCTCCACTGCACCACAAAAAATTAAAACTATGGTTGGAAAGTCCAGTATATACTGGTCGAATGGTATATCTGTCATCTGAGAACCAATTTAACTAAATTCAAAGAGGTTCATGATTTCAGGGTGATTAAATTTTCAATCCAAGAAAGATTATCAACTAAATCATAAAAGAGCTGTGATATGCATCAGTGGAGGGATTTAGGAAAGCTCTTCCTGATCAGTTCCTGGAAATGATTAATCATTTTCCACTGTAGCAGGCTCCTAAGACAGAAGAGAAGTGAATATTTTCAGAGGCTAATGATATTGATTTATTAGTCATTCACACCAATGAAATGATGAATCCTTCAAGAACTAAAGTTTTACAATGTGCTCCTCTTAACTCTCTGAGTTAGGGAATGTAAGTACTGATTGTACTTCAAAGAGGGTTAAAATGGTCCAGGGCCCCATAGGTAGCATCAGAACCAAGATGTGAATCCAGGCTCTAACTTGTTGCTTTTTCCATCTAAAGTGTTGCCTTTTAGGTGGAGTGAGAGTACTATTGAATTTGCCTTTCTTTTTGGGACAAGGGCATTCTTCAGACAAGACATGGGGTTTATGCTGTCAGAAATGATGGCCTATTCCACACCAGAGGGCAGCTCTTCCCAGTAAATCCTCAATCCTCCTGATCCAAAAATGACAAACAAGCTTGCTCTGTGAGAAGGCCCCAGGGGAGAAGAAAAGCAAATACTTTCTGAGGCTAAGGGTATTCATTTGTTAAAACTGGCCTAGTTTTAGCTGTGGGCAGAAGGACTCCATGAATGGACACATTTGTGTAAAAAATGAGACAGTGGCTGCATAGTACTGAAGCCAGTGGTTGAGCAGAGACATGTGGGTTTTATTGGTATAGGTGCAACCAAATGAGTCACCTGGCTTCTTCTGTAATGGTTTTGTTGACATCTAACTGAATTTTTTCATTTTTTTTTTTAATAATCCAGTTTAAGTGAAAAATGAACTCTCTAGGAATTCAAATCCTTTTCCAGAAAGGCACTATCATTTCTTGACACTGACACCTCCCACCCCAAATCCCACCCAACAGTACATTCCATTCGTGATACAAGAGAACAATTGTATTGAGACTCAAGAATTTAACATTCATGAAGCCAGGAAACCACAGAAAATAGAGACATAAAAGGAGATTTCTGAAACACCCTCAAATACCAGACTATTAGCCACATGAAAAGAATATGTAGCTTGTAAAAGCAGAATGTGCCAACAGTTAGTGTAACTTGGAGGCAACAGTTACAATCCTTTTTTTTAACCATCAGTGGGAAGAGAATCCTTTCTTCTTTTGACCCCTCCCTTCTCTCTGGCAAATTACTCCTGTACCTGAGCAGGTCAATCCCTCTTTTACAATTTGCATATTGTCATGAAGCACAGTTAGTTTTTATTTAATAGTTGACTCAATAAATATATATTAACTGATCAATCTAGGAACTGGGCCTCCCTGACTAACCTTGTTTGGGATGAGGGAAACAATGTGACCAATTAGATTTGATCATTTTGTCACACCTGGGGGCTAGATAGATTGTGGCCACTTGGCACCAGTCTGATACCTTGGGACCTGGATTCTGGTGTATCCAGATTAGGGGACACATTTTATTCTAGGCCTTTGGTGGGACTTCACAGAAAAGCCCAACACAGGGCAGTGTTCTAGGGATGGATACCTGAAGAGCCTGAGTTTTTCACTCTGATTCTTCCACCAAAGCCCATCAGAGGCACATCAGAAAAGGATAATAGCACAGTGCTATGTTTCTAGAGCACTTGTAGCAATAGGTTCCAAAACATATATATTTGTTCTTCATAGTACAGGTCTTCACTTACATCCTCTTTTATTGCCAAGCTGTAGTGTGGAGGTTCCTGGGCTCCCAAAGGCTTTGCCAAAAGTGGCAAGTTCTAACATAATGGCAAGATGAGGCCTGATTGTCATTTAAGGAATAGCCAGGTCCTGCAAGGGTCATTATTAGAAGGCTGCTATTTTTTGGTCACAAAAATTTATATTCTATCCAGGGAATTTATATTCTATCCAGAGGAGGTATTTGTTGTTTAGTCATTTCAATTGTGTCAGACTCTTCATGATAACATTTGAGGATTTTTTGATAGATACTGGAGTGGTTTGACATTTCCTTTGCCATTTCATTCTACAGATGAAGAAACTGAGGCAAGCAGGGTTAAGTGACTTGTTCAGGGTCACCCAGCTAGTAAGAGGGTCACCCAGCTAGTAAGTATCTGAAGCCAGATCTGAACTTAGGAAGATGAATGAGGTTTCCTGACTCCAGGCCCATTGCACAATCCACTGTGCCCCCTGGCTGCCTTAAAAGGAGGGGTATGTTAATATTTTTTATTAATAATTCATGTAGAACCTATCATATAGGACTAATGAAAAACATAAAATGATACAGGTAAAGCATACATATATACATCATACCTGTAAAGTACTTGATAAACCTAAAAGGGCTTTGCATCAGCTATTATTATTATTATTGTTATTATTATTATTTTGTTCTCAAGTTTGGTGGATTTCGGGTATAAATGGGTCAGAGACAGGTTGCAATGAGGTTTTTATGTTTAATGATCTCCAGATTATTACATAAATGGATAGAATTACTTATTTTTAAAATCAAATAGACTATTGGGATCTTAGTTCATTATCTTCAAGCTTTCTGAACACATCTCTGGAACAGCTCCAAGAGCAAGGAAGACAGGGGTGATATGTATATAAAGTATATACATCTTTATGTACTTTATACTCTTCCCACTCAGTTTTTATCTCTTCTTCAAAGTTTCTATATTTTAAAAGTTTTTCATTCCATGTAGCTTGAAGATCATAAGTATTCTGTTTGGCAGCAGTTACAAAAACATTATTCTTAAATTTTAATGGATAAATACTATTCTCAGGAGATTACGAGAAATACTTTTCCCTGTCCAACAGTTTATTTGCAGCATTCTCAAGAATATTCTGAGGTCTATATTTATAGTACAGGAATTTTTCATTTGTCATTTTATGAAAAAGAGTGAGCTTCTAATGCATAAATATGGTCATTAGGTCATATCTTATTAATTATTTTATAAGGACTGAATTTTTGAAAGCTGCAGTAACATGTTTTAATAGTTTTTATCTTTATTTTCTCAATTAACAAACATTTAAAAAATTAATCTGTCCCTCCTATCCTTCCCACCTTTAGTAAAACAAAACAAAACAAAAAACAAATACTAAAATAAAGTCTACAACACTGACACACAGTCTGGCAAAACATTCTCATTGAAAATGTATAAATAATAAGAGCTAGCATTTATAAAGTACTTCACCAGTATTGTCCTTACAATAACCTTAGGAAGCCAATACTATTATTATTATTCCCATTTTGTAGATGAGGAATCAGAGACAGACAGACATTAAGTGATTTGCCCAGGATCACACTGTTAGTAAGTGTCTAGGCAGGACATGAACTCAGGTCTTACTCACTGGAGGTCTTGTAATCTAACTATTGTGCCATCTGTCAGGAGGTGAGTGCTATGTTTCATCTTCATTCTTTTGGCTTCCTGATTTATCATTACATCATCAGAGTTAAAGTCATTCAAAATTTCTTTGCTTTTCAATGTTGTCATCTTATAAATTATTCTACTCTTTGTTCTCAGTTCCCTCTGCCTCAGTTTGTAGAATTATACTCACTTTCCTCTGAAAATGCCTATTTCATAATTTCTTATGGTACAATAACATTCCATTTCATCCATACATCACAATTTGTTTAGCAATCCCCCAAAAGAAGATCACTCCCTTAAGTTTCTAATTTTTGCTTATCACTGAAAAAGCATGCGCAGAATATATTGCAGTTTCTTTTCCCTCACATAAACTCCACTGATCAATAAATCTGGGCTCCCCAAGGATAACATTCTTGCAATTTCTAGTGGTAATACCTTGATCTTGAATAACTACGACAGTCTTCATTGTTTCTATCCACATTTCCCCTTTTCTGACACTTCTTTAACAATTTATTTTGGGGGAATTCAGAGGAGTGTTGCTTGTGAAGGAACCCTGGATTCCCCTCTTGGATCTCACCATTTCAAACACTCCATTCAGAAGTAAACCAATTATATTTGGCAAATACAATGTTCTGTACCTATTGTCAGCTTTTACTATTGCTCTATGAAGTAGCATCCATTCCAGAAGCACTTCTCTTAAGTTTTTTGTTTGTTTTTAGCTTTTTTTTTTTTTTTTTAAAACAAGGCAATGGGATTAAGTGACTTGTTCAAAGTCACACAGCTAGGTAATTATTAAGTGTCTGAAGCTGGATCTGAACTCAGGTCCTCCTGATTCCGGGTCAGTACTCTATCCACTGTGTCACCTAGCTGCCCTTCTCTTAAGTTTTTAACCTGTAATATGATCTAAGATCAAATATCATTTTTATTACTACTACTACTACTACTACTACTACTACTACTACTACTACTACTACTACCACTACTGCCACCACCACCACCACCACCTCTATTGTTATTGAAGGGAAAGTTGTTAAATTGGAAGAACTCTTATTAACTAGGTGATTAATTATAGATCTGGGTTGTAAGGGTAAAGTTCCTGGGCTTGATATTATTAATAGCACAATGCTATATTTTTAGGGAATACCTGTGTTGGTCATTCTCTATACTAGTTTACATGTTATGTGAAAATTTAGCACCTTGTTTATGCCTTAATTAGCAAGTTCATAATCAGAGGGTAACTTAAAATTATCTCAGCTGTGGGTCATGCATGAGAGATTTCTTGTTGGATAAAAGCCTTTAAGGTGACATTTTTGTGGAATGAATATCCTGCCCTAGACACTTATTAGCAGTGTGACTCTGGGAAAGTCACTTAACATCTGTTTGCCTCAGTTTCCTCATCTGAAAAATCAACAAAAAACCACAGTGGGATGCTGAACTCTCTGGACATTTTAGCAAATTGTATGATCATGAAGATATGGTTTACCATAGATTGTCACTTTCAAAACTATGCCTATTTCCTGCTCAGATGCATTTGTGCATACATCAGGCTCAAAAAGATTTTTTCTACAGGGAAATTAGGTCTAAGGGTTACCAATTATCGGTATGATTTGTTTCCTTTTTTGTTAACAATGATATCTATGACTTTCCAAGTGTTTGGTACCTTTCCCACTTTCTTTGAGAATAGATCCAATTGTGCCACCAGAGCATATCTCCTCCATGTGTTGCTAGTCTGTCTAGCTAATAATCTTCATTTTCTACTCTTTCATGAAACACAGGGAAGACTATAATACTGGAGTCCAACTATTGTGGCTCCACATTGACAATGAAGTAATTGGTTACAACAACCCCATCTCATCTGTTCTTTATCCTCTGAGTTCAATCCTTAAACACTCTCAGAATGACCTGGCTTAACTAGGTCTCTTGACAAGCTTTCCATTAGTTTGTTTTTTTCTTCCATTCTTACTGCTCTTTTATGAGATCACACTGCCCATAATTTTCTACCATCCTTCTACCTAAGACTTTGTGTTTATATTCTAAGTTGCTTTTGCTCTCATCTTCCTCATTTTTCCTCACTAAGCAGCAAGGAAATCAAATGTTTTTTCACTAAAGCACTTTCTAGGCAGTCTGGACTCAAGGACTTTATGACCCACTTCTCAGAATTAATTTTTTTAAATACAAAAAATAAAATATATAGGATTGGAAAGGATACAAATTACATTGGAATAAAAAACATAAACTTTTCCTTTCCAAGTCCGTGGATTCACTATAATCTTCCTGTAGTCAAGGGTCTGTGGACCCTCAACAACTCTTGTTTTGTATTACTGTACAGTTGTTACATGAGCTAAAATTCCTTAGGAAATAATGATTCTGTGTAATGTCTGTTCTTTGATTTAGTGTCAATAGCTTGTATAAGCAAGGTAGCTGCTGATTTAATTGTATACCATATCTTCTCATTTTCATTCTTTCTTCAATTTGGTACTGATTTTGATTTTTTGCCCTAACAAGCTATTGGTTTCACTGTATACAGGAAGTTGATTCACAATTAATTTCCACATTAGTAACCAACTATGTTTAAGATACAATCAATGTCATTTCTGTGATGATATCTGATGTATGCCATATCTCAATCTATTTTTCAGAAGAATTTATTCATGATATATAGGAATGAGGTTTTGATACAGTTTGATATAAACTTTTCCTACATTTTTAACATACTTTTTGCCTTCTTCCCTTATGTTCCACATTTGTTTTTAAATTAGTTGCTTTAAAAGCACATATTAATTTAATTGGGAAGTTCGTTGTAGAATTTCCATAGAACTCATTGAGTTCTTTGTAAAATCTCTATACCTCTTCATCCTCTCTAACAGATGTCAGCACATAAGCTATAATCAACTTAATGTGATTCTTTTTTTAAACCAATGCTCATTTGTATAATAAGCTCATTTTGTGCTCCATTTAAGCATTGTATCATGATGACCAGGCATCTTATGAAATGGCATTTCATATTGCCTTTGAACACACAAGTAAACCAAACTCTGGTAATTCCTTTCTTTATTTGACTTTCCTTGGAAGACTTCTATACCAAGCTTCCATTTAATAGCATCTTCTCTGATTCTTCTGCTTTCATTTTTGGCAGTCCATTGGTCAAAAAACAAGGACTTTACATTTAGAGTATCAATACTTAAACTAATGTGTAAAGATAATCTAAAATGGTCTCTTTTTTATAAAAATTTTATGTAATTCCACTACTGTTACTGTATAAGCAGAGGTGGTCCTTCTGCCATTTTGCATTTTTCTTTTGTTTTATATGTGTGATAACCAAAGAAGTCAATGCCACATGGACATACTAGTGGTGATAAACCTTTTCAGAGTTGGCTAGGCTGGTCCTCAGAAAGAAAACAGTCTGTAACTGAGACTGAATAGAAACTACTGCTATCATTCCCTTTAAGAACCCAGACTCACTACCAGATTACAATGGAGCATCAAAGTGGGATTTTGTGCAGGAATCTAGCCTGTCTGGCTGTCCAAGTGGTTCCCTTCCCTCACTGTTTACTAGTGATAAGCTACCTTCCTGTCCTAAGCCTTAGCTGCTCAAACTTCTTGTTTGTGGTACCACCTGCCCCAGCTCAGGCCTGACCATTCTCAAGCCCTCTGGAGGAGTCATCTCCTGGTCCTACTCACCGCAAAAGGAAGGAGGCACTCACGTTGATTCTGCACCACATACATGCTAAACAAGGGCATGCGGCTGGGGCCTTCCAGGCCACAGGCGAGAGTGAAGAAATTCTGCAGTGCCTCACAGAGATTGGAGCAGACCCTGGCCCAGGAGGGGAGGGCTGCATCCACAATGAGAAGTCGGGGTGGCTGCTGCCACACCTGCACTGGGTTGCTGGCTACATGTCCCTGATGCATGGTCTTCATATCAGAGGGCTAATGAATGCTGTTTTCTGGTGTCTTCTTTGTCTCTAAGGAAGGAAAGAGAAATCTTTAGTCTTCAGGAAATAATGAAATCATATTGGTAACTAACATTGTTAACAATGCTATGCTCCAGGCTTTACAATCATTATCTCATTTGATCCTCACCACAATCCTCTGAAGGAAGTGCATTATCATCCTCATTTTAATAGGTATGGAAATTGAAGCAGACTTGTGATTGCATTTTTTTTTTTTAGGTTTTTGCAAAGCAAATGTGGTTAAGTGGCCACACAGCTAGGTAATTATTAAGTGTCTGAGACCGGATTTGAACCCAGGTACTCCTGACTCCAGGGCTGGTGCTTTATCCACTGCGCCACCTAGCTGCCCCCTGTATTTTTTTTTTAACAACTTGCCCAGTCAAATAAGTATCTGAAGCAGGATTCCTGATTCCAAGGTTGGCACACTATTCACTGCATCACTGCCCCCACCCAAGGAAATAAAAACATTGGCAGTTACACAGATCTAAAGGCCCCATCCCAGGATAGTTAGATACTTTTAGGGGTCCTCCAAATTTGGTCAATCATCAAACTTTTATTAAATTCTTTTTACATAAGGCCCCACATTAGTTTCTGAAAGACCTTCCAAGAAGGAAATTCATTCTTCCTGGGCTGAGTGGTTCAATTTATACATGTTTTTCCACCTTGTAGTCTGAGAGGCTAACTGAGACTAAAGGCTGGAAAGGACAATGAATTTTTGGATTTGTCTTCCTGTTGTGCGTGGGAGAAGGAGGCAAGGCAGTGTGATTCCTAAGGAGAAGATGAAATCTTGGAGTCTAGTTGGAGAGATAAATGTAGGATATAAACTTTGGTGGAACTCTTGTGATGAGGGAGAACATGAATATAACATGGTTAAGAGTTGCAAGAGAGGGCAAGCAAGGAGGGTTGTGATCTGTATCACTGTGAAATGTAAAATATTAATACAATATTGACTTTGGAGGGGGGCATCTAGGTGACAAAGTAGATAAATCACCAGACCTGCAATTTGAGTTCAAACTGGACTTTCAGACACTTACTAGCTGTGTGACCTTGGATAAGTCACTTAGCCCCAATTGCCTCTCTACCCCTCCCCCTCAAGGAAAAGATTTTTAGGCACAAATATCAGAAACAATTTTATTTATTTTGCCATTAATCTATTATTCAAGTCACTTCTAGATAAGAGAGATGAGAAAATGGCATAGTTCTCTCATGATTTCTGAAATGTCTATCCCCAAAATGAGTTGAGGTAACATTTATAGGAATCATGAATTAGTAAAAGATGTAAAAATAGTTTTGATGGAGGGGATGTCCATCAATTGGGGAATGGCTGAGCAAATTGTGGTATATGTATATGACAGAACACTATTCTTCTATTAGAAATCAGGAGGGATGGGATTTCAGAAAAACCTGGAAACTTGTATGAATTGATGCTGAGAGAGATGAGCAGAACCAGTAGAACACTATATACCTTAACAACAACATGGGGTGATGATCACCCTTGAGGAACATGTTCACACCATCAGTGCAATGATCAGGGACAATTTTAGGGGATCTGTGATAGAAAATACCATCTATATCCAGAGAAGGAACTAAGGAGTTTAAACGAAGACCAAAGATTAATATCTTCAATTTTTTTAAAAAAAAGTTGTTTCATGCATTTTGCTATCTCTAATATTTTCTTCCTTCTTTATGGATATGTTTTTCCTCTCAATATATTCAATTTTGATCTATGAGTATCACAGAAACAAATGTAAAGACTATATCAGATTGCCTTCTGTTGGGGGGGGATGGAGAGAGAAGGGAGGGAAGGGGAAAAATTGTAAAATTCAAAACCTTACAAAAAATGATTGGGAAGGGGCGGCTAGGTGGCGCAGTGGATAGAGCACTGGCCCTGGAGTCAGGAGTACCTGAGTTCAAATCCAGCCTCAGACACTTAATAATTACCTAGCTGTATGGCCTTGGGCAAGCCACTTAACCCCCATTTGCCTTGCAAAAACCTAAAAAAAAAATGATTGGTAGAAACTACTATTGTATATTTTTGGATATTTATATAATTTTAAAGAGAAAATACAGTTTTGGAGTTAACATTCCTTCCAAATAATAGTGATTACTCAGTTTCTTCATTGACTGCTCTTCTCAAGTCTTCCCCAGAAGAAAACAAAGTGACCTCCTCCCTACAGTTACAGTTCTTACTGCCTTCTCAGTGGAGAAAGGAGCACCAGTAGCGCCAGTCACTTCAGCTGCATAAAGAGGAGATAGTCTTTAGATGGATCAAAATCTTATCAGGGGATTGAAGACAGCAAGATTCTTAATAAGCAAAGTACTTTTTGTTCTTAGATTTGGTTATTACCTTTCATGTTTCCCTACTTTCAAACTGTGAAGTCTGGCAAGGGCTTTTAGCCTAAAGATTATTTTTAGATATTTTCAGTTTTACTAAAATGCAAGTTTTTAAAGGCTTGTACAGAGGGAGAATTTGCACTAATGAAGACAGATATATTTGAGTATTTGAGGAAAAACATTGACTGGGGGATAAAATCTGAAAGAAGGGAGAAGAGTGGGAAAACTAAGAAAGGAAAAACTGGTTCCCAGGTTAACCAAATAAAAAACCATTATTAACTGAGGGATTCTCAATGACTCTTAACATTTGAATTTTTGTTATTTTGTTTTTTTGTATTCATGGATTTAAATTAGCAAAAGTCCTGGACATTGAGTTCAGTCCTCATTTTAGAGGAGAAAAATGGGCCCCTGAGTGCAGACTTGGCCAAGATCATCTAGGTCCCTCTGACTACAAATCCAGGCCTTTTCTATAGTGCTAGACAGTCTCTTAGAGTCTCTGTTGTGTATTGTATTAAATTCTTTTTTTTTTTTTAAGGGAGTTGACCAGGATGTTGTGGGAAGGCACAATGTCTAAGTCCATAAAGTCAGAAGCAGATGCAGAGGAATGAAGATGGGCTAGCCTGAACCCTTCCTCAAAATAGAGACACTAGGAAGACCTCATCAATGGGAAATGGAGAAAATGGGAGAAAAATGATAAATAGCAAGAGAAGGGAACTGTTTTCAAGGTTACCCATGAGCTCAAAGTTAAATATGGTAGTCTCTTCTCTGTCCTTATTCTCCTTCTTGCTGAACTCAACTTTCCTGTATATTCTTTCTTATGTTATCTTCTAGGACTTCTATTCTCTCCTGGTTCTTTTTATAACTACCTATTTAGCTTTTTCTTATCCTTCTCTGATGGTTTTAGCATAATACCATACTGTGAGTGATCCTGGAAAGTCACTTAACTTCTATTTGCCTCAGTCTTCTCAAATGTAAAATGGGGGTAAGAATACTAAATAATAGCACTTACTTCCCAGGGCTGTTGTGAAGAAAAAATGAAACAATGTTGATAAAGTATTTAGCAAAGTGCCTGGTCCACAGTACCAGCTTTTCTCTCTCTCTCTCTCTCTCTCTCTCTCTCTCTCTCTCTCTCTCTCTCTCTCTCTCTCTCTCTCTCTCTTTTAGGTTTTTTGCAAGGCAAATGGGGTTAAGTGGCTTGCCCAAGGCCACACAGCTAGGTAATTATTAAGTGTCTGAGACCGGATTTGAACCCAGGTACTCCTGACTACAAGGCCAGTGCTTTATCCACTATGCCACCTAGCTGCCCCCACTAAGCCACCTAGCCGCCCTGGCTTTTCTCTTTTTTCTTTATACTATAGGATTTAATTATCGACCACTTCTATGCTACTGATTCTCAAACCTATATATTGGAAGTCTCATCTCTCTCCTGAATTTCATTCAGTTTTACATATCTAACTGCTTGTAGAATGTCTTTCTCTGGTGGTCCCATTAGAAGTTCAACATGTCTAACATCGAACTGACCATTTTCCTACCCCTCAACTTACCTATTTGGAGTGATGACATTACCACCCTCCTGGTCACCAAGTTTGGAACCTCTCACTCATCTGAGTCTTCCTTCTCCCTTCCCCTCTCTTTGGCTACATTTAACCAGCTTCCAAACCCTGTCCATTCTATTTCCTCAGTCCCTTTCACATTCACCCCACTTCTCTTTATTCAAACTACCACTACCCTGGTTCAGACCTAACGTTTTCTTGCCTGGATTATCCCAAGATCCCTGTAATTGGTTTCCCTGTCTCTACCTGCCAAAGTCATTTTCCTGGTGCCCAAATATGATCATGTCACTTCCATACTCAGACACCTCTAGTGGATCCTTATGGCTCAGAGGATAAAACAAGATCTCCTCAGCCTAGCATTTATAGCTCTCTGTAATATGGCTCTAGGTTTCCATTAGCCTTATTTTATATTACTCATTTTCATACTATTTTGAGCCAAACTGAAATGACTAACTGTTCCCTGAACTTTGACTATCATCTCCCACTTTCATGCATTCTTCTGCAGGCTGATCATTTACCTGGAATGTACTCCTACCTCATCTCTGCAGGCCACCTTCAGGCAAGCTGTCTCCATTCCATTCCCCTCTGGTCATCATCTCTATTCCCTCCCCACTAGAAAGCCAGATGGCATCTCTGGAACCACTCAAAGCTTCAACTCTGAACTTGAGTTATCTTGAACATCTCCAGGTATGACATGCTTATCCCCCTCCCTTTCCATCTCCCTTTCATCTGGTAAACGCTCTCATCAAAACGTAAGTCCTTCAAAATCAGGAGCTGTCTAGCTTGTTTTTATTTGCATTTTTAGCTGTTAGCAGTAAAGGATTAATAAAAGTTCACCTTCATTCCATGTCATCTAATTTTCATTTCAGACTCTTTCTCTTCCTTCAAGGTTCAGCTCAAGTGATCACCTTAAGCTAAAAGTAAACTTTCTCTCTTCAAATTTTCCTAACTCATTTAAATAGTTTAATTTCTCCCCCCGACCCAACACATTCCACCATGTAGTAAATTTATCTGTGTCTATGTTTCGTCCTCCCAGGAGAATTTCAGATTTCATCTTAGTCTCTTTATTTCTTACCATAGTGTCCTGTACGTGATAGAGAATTACTATTCATTGATCTGAACAGACTTAAGCCCTTTGTGATTTAGTTTCATTTGCAAGGATTCATTCCCTAGGATGATAACTACAGGAAGAAGTGATAAAATGAAAGTCCTCTACTTGTAAAGCTGAAGATCAAAGCTTAGGATTGTAGTGGCTCCCATCAAGAAGACTAAAGATGACAGTCAAACTGGATCTCTTTATAATTAACAGCTGCTTAACTGTAATATCTGTATGATGCATCAGTTTTTTCATCAAGACTTCCCTTTTAATAACATTTTAGCCCACCAATTTAAACCACAGGATAACATTAACAAGGAATACAATAAAACTACAATAAGCTCCTGTAAAGAAAGCTATATTTTGTAAGTTTTAGGAATAATATATTTATACCAATAAATCATTCTGGTTTCAGGGTGATGGGGATTGTTTTGTTTAGTTGCTTACATTTCCCTGTCTGTCCTCTAGTTGAGCTAGAGTTAGTCTCAGATATGTGTTTGTTAGGAAAATGATCATATGGGAGGATCACCAAAATTAGGTTTCTTGACTGGTGGGATTGAAAAAGTGGATCAATAAATTAGCTCCTGAAAAAGGATGAACTTCAAATTGACCTTGGATTTATTTAGGTCAAAATATATTGGGGGATGGCTTGGGGATGGCTAGGTGGCTCAGTGGATAGAGCACTGGCCCTGGAGACAGGAGTACCTGAATTCAAATCCAGCCTCACACACTTAATAATTACCTAGCTGTGTGGACTTGGGCAAGTCACTTAACCCCATTGCCTTGCAAAAAACCTAAAACAAAACAAAATAAAATACATTACTCTTATCTAGGGACATATGGGGGCAAACCTATTGGTTCCACAGCTGGCACTTGGAAGGATTAAGAGAGTAACTTTATCCCAGAAAAACTGAAAAAGTTTAGGGTGACTATGTCAGGGATGAAGATGGCTTCTCAAATACATCTAGCTGGATTTATTAATTCTGTACCTTTCCCTTATTAATACTTCAATACTGCTTTCCACTGTTAACAAACCCTAATAAATGAACTCTTGTGGAGATGGAGTTCATAGCAGTAGGGAATGGGGGGGGGGCCGGGAAACAAGGATTAAAGAGAGTGGCAGCATAAGAGGCAAAGACAGGTAGAGGTCGGGTTCAAATGAGGCAAAATTCTGAACTCAAGGAGTCAAGCTACTTTAAGAGCCAGGAATTGCTAAGAAGCTTTGTCCCTTAAGCTGGTGTACAGGGATTAGAATAGGCTTAGTAAAGGAGTCAAGGTTCTGGATATATGGGATCTTTTTGGAGAACAATCAGATAGTACAATAAAAAAGTACACCCTTTTCCCCAGCAATACTATCACTGAGACAAATTGTATACCTGTAGAATATTATAAAAAAGAAAAAAGTTTTCTATTCAAAGAAAGAGTTATTTCTTGTTAGGAAAAACTATAAACCCTTTGTTTCTGTAGTCTCTTGATACTGTATGTAGGTTTCTAGTTCTATTTTTACCTTCCAAGCTAATTTCAGTCCTCAATTTCTATTCCTTCTCACCATCATTATGGTTATTTAACTTTTCATGTGTCTAGGTCATTTCTTCACAGGCTAAAGAATTAATCACTAAGTAGACAGTCCATTGATGATCAGCTTTTCCATACTTAGCAATACTGGTCCTTAGGAACAAACACATTCTACTGCCAGGGCTGTACTATAATCCTTTGTGTATTTCTTTGGGGAATTTATGCTCTACTTTTAATTAAGCCAAGCTTCTCTCTAAAACAAAAGCTTATTTTTTTTAAACACCAAGATTTATCTTCTGTTGATGAGAAATGGTTGTGAGTTATGGAATTCTAATCTCATTCATTGATTAAACATGTATTAAATGCCTAATATGTGCTACATACTGCATATTCAAAGATAAAAAATGAAAAGAGTTCTTGCCCTCAGGGAACTTAGATTCCACTAGAAGAAAACAATTTGTATATAGAAAATTAAATGCAAAATGTATATAAATTAATTTCTGATGGCAGAACTCTAGCAATGGAGGGGTGAGATCAGGGTATGAGAGAGATCAGGGTAAGTCTCAATACTGCAGCAGGTGGTACTTGAATTGAACTCTGAAGGAAGCTCTTATAAAGCAGAGGTTTAGAGGGACTCAAACTGAGAACCTGTGCAAAGATATAGAGATGGGAGAGAGAATATGTATGGGAATACAAAGTGCAGGTAGAAGAGTAATATGCAATAAGCCTGAAAGGACAGATTGGAGTCACAATGTAAAGGCTATTACATGCCTTTAAAGGCTTCCAGCGTGGTGGGCTGGGGTCATTGTAAAAGATTCATGAGAGGGAGCGGCTAGGTGGCGCAGTGGATAAAGCACTGGCCCTGGAGTCAGGAGTACCTGGGTTCAAATCTGGTTTCATACACTTAATAATTACCTAGCTGTGTGGCCTTGGGCAAGCCACTTAATCCCCATTTGCCTTGCAAAAACCTTAAAAAAAAAGATTCATGGGAACACATGAATAAAAGTTGCATGAATGGTTTACCATCTGCAATTTTGGAGGAATATCCACATTGATGAGATAAATCAAAGATCCATCAAAGTTCTGAAGTGTAGGATTCTAAAAAAATATAAATCTCCCAAACTAAATTGTAGGTGCCATATGAGTAGGACTCATGCATTACTCTTCTTTTTATACTCCAAAGATCACACACAATGGATACCCTGAAATATTTATGGTTACAAGAATATTACAAAAGCAGCATTAACCTACATATCAAACTGAAGAGTTAAGGGATGATTTCCACTGTTCCTAGATCTGTTACAAACATCTGTGACAGCTGGCTCCTTGAACAACTTCTTGAGTCATCATGTACACAAAGTAGTAAACTGTAAGGTACTGATTATCATTGATAAAGCTGATCCATTTCCTCAGCAGAGGAAATGTATTGTCAGCAGAAAATGTACTTTGTATTATGTTTCCAATAACTAGGAGAGATGTATATTCATCTAGCTTTTCTTCAATCATGATCCCCTTTGGTAGTCTGGAAAAGTTCATGATGTTTCAAAACACATCAAAAAAAATACAGAGGATTGGGGCAGCTAGGTGGTGAAGTGGATAGAATTGGCCCTGGAGTCAGGAGGACCTGAATTCAAATCCAGTCTCAGATATTTTATAATTATCGAGCTGGGTGACCTTGGGCAAGTCACTTAACCCCATTGCCTTGCAAAAATAAAAACCAAAAAACTCCCCAAAATAAAACATACATAGGATTACAAAGGAAATCAATTTTACTGAAATATAATCATCATAAGAAGTTAGTGGACTCCAGATCATAAACCTTCTAATCTGCATACTTTTGTTCAGTCCTCCTATGTCAGAAGATTGGAATAACATTGGAGGAACTCTATAATCATGTATTCAGGAATTACCTACAGTCACATAACTTTCAAAATGGCCAGAAAGCAGGCAGACTACTAATGAACAGCAAAAGGAAGTGGTGTATACTAGGATGGCACTGATTTTGAGAATGCTTGGGTGCTCTCTTCGGCAGTACATACACTGAAATTGGAACAATACAGAGAAGATTAGCATGGCTCCTGCGCAAGGATGACACGCAAATTTGTGAAGAGAATGCTTGGGCATGGAAGGAGAATCAGTAGCTTGGGTGAGTTGAGGACTTAGAGAAGGAGTGAGATAATTTGGAGAGCCCTAAGAAATACCTTACCTACATCATGGCAGAGCTGATCTTGCTTCAGTTTCTCAGAGAAGGATGCATGTTGGAAGAAGGGAGGTACTAGATAACCATGTCTGCAAACTATCAGCTGGGTGCTAGTGAATTATTTATTTTGTGACTATACAGCAGAATGAGGCTAAAAAGCTCATAAACAGGGACTGGTCCTGCAGCCAGAATCTTATTAGTATCATAGTCAATGGAACTGAACTCAACTAACTAACATGAGCTATCAACTATGGGTCTGTGGGGTTCACATGACTTAATGAATGAAACACACTTTGCAAACCTTAAAGCAACATATACTAGCTAGTAGCTGTGATTCTTCTTCTTGTTATTAGTCTATAGTCTCTAGACCTCTAGTCCAATGATAGCTTCATTCTCTGAGACTCTACTGCACTCCTGCAATATTTTATTTTATTTTAATTTTTTTAGTTTTTGCAAGGCAATAGAGCTAAGTGGCTTGCCCAAGGCCACACAGCTAGGTAATTATTAAGTGTCTGAGGCTGAATTTGAACTCAGGTCCTTCTAACTCCAGAGCTAGTGCTCTATCTACTGCACCACCTAGCCGCCCCTCAAGCAATATTTTATACAGCACTACAGGGATGAGCTGGTAAATATTTAACAATTGGCTTGCTGGTTTGAAAAATGTGTGGACACATGTTTTTAAGTTTAATCTGCATTATTAAGTCTAGACAATAAGAAAACAATAAATCAAGCCCCGATTTGTAGAGATGATGATTTCTAAGACACAAGTGCTCACACTGATAATTTAAAAACCAGCTTGGTTAGCTAGAGCTAACTCCAGCATATCCCTGATACCCTGATAGAAATAAAATAGAAAGATAAGACCACCACTTATGTAGTCCTGGGTTGCCAGGCCTGAATTCTTTCAGGATTCAGTATAAGAAGAAAATGGAAAAAAGGAAATCTCACCAGATATTCCTTTATGATCTGAAATGTGGCACTTACCAGCACTGTAGACATAATCACTCTAAGGACAAAGAATGTGATAAAACTCAGGACTACTGCAAAACAAAATAATCAAGGATGGTGGAAAAGGCCAGTTTGGCAGGCAAAAGTCAGAGCTGGCACATAAATTAGGATGGACTGTGTGGTAGAAAAAGCCCTGGATTCTGAGTCAGAAGACATGAATATGATGCTCAGCTCTGATACTCTTGTGACCTCTTGGTGCCCTAGATCCATCTATAAAATGGGAATAGTTCCATACTATGCCTCACAAAGGTTGTTCCATGGAGAATGCTTTGTAAATTTTAAAAGAGCTTTGCAAAAACAGCTATTATATTTTCATATACAAGCATTCCACATAAGTATTCTGTGTTCTAAACAACTAAAAGATCCCAAAATGCTTCAAGTCTTCCCAACCTGTGTTTCAGGATATATATATGTTCTCACTCTTTGTGAACACTGCCTTCCCAACTAATTCCTGGTCTATATTTCTAGACATGTTCTTCCTTTTAGTCTGTTCCATTTCCAAAAATTCAGCTGCTTTTACATTGTTCTAGGGAACAGGATCTAAGCCACCAAGTTTGTTCTTCTGATATTGAATCTGGAGGGAAGGGAGTTGACAAATGCCAAAGGATTTTTCAGTTCTAGACAGGTCAGTTTAGTTAAGCTGTTAATGCTCTCCATTTGGTCCTTTAAAAAAAAGCATCAAGGTGGCATATTGGGTACTGGACCCTGGAGTCAGGAAGACCTGAGTTCAAATGCAGCCTTATAGAGTTACTCATTATGCAACTCTGACAAGTAACCTAGCCTGTCTGCTTCAGTTTTCCTCTACTCTAAAATGGGAATGCTATAGAAACCTCCATCCAGGGTTGCTTTGAGGATCAAATGAGAATTTGTAAAACACTTATCATGGTGCCTGTCATACATACATCAAGTACTTCATAAATCCTTATTTTCTTCCACCCATCCTTATCATACAAAATCTAAGAAGGATCACAAAAAAGTTTAATGTTTTCCTAGGCTTCAGGGAAAGACAGATAGTCTTTTCACTTCACGTACAACTCTTTAAGATCTATATAGATATGGTCATGAAATAGTTACATTGTAGCAAAACACCTTTCCTATAAGGGGATGCTATATAATTTATGTTAAAATGTGTATTATTATTAAATGTTCATCTTTGTAGGGCTAGGAATTGTACTAAAATATTCTCATATTTTCCAAGAGAGGAGTTCATCCCTGTCTTTTCTCTGATCCTAAACCTAAATTTAAGATAAATGATCTGAAATGTTCCTTAAATGATCTAATCTTCTTTTTTTAAAGCACTATTTAAAATCGGTCTCCTTGTGCCTGATAGTTCACAAATCTCCCCTCTACATTATTCCATAAGAAAGGTGTTTGCTAATAATGATGTTCCTGTCCTGGGTTTATATATTCTATTAAGTCAATCTTTCAAAGATTCTGAATGACAGGGCTGAGATTAACTTTTATTTCAAATGAAATAATTCTCTTTTAATGATGCCCTGATGAACAAATTCTCCATGAATAACACTAATTTCTCATAAAGTTTGTCTGGGCTTTAAGGGTGCAGGGTAGAAATGTGGTTCCCCTGTTCTAGGTCATTGTCTCTGGTTCAGGCCTTTTCTGGATAGGCCAAGGCTTAGACCTGACTGATGCTCCCTGGACCCAAATGGTTTAGAAATAACTGTGAATGGGAGAGATACTTCCTGAGCCATGGCCATATGCAACCTCTGAGTGATTAGGTAGGGGACTGTTTTGAAAGAGGGGGCAAAGGAGGCTTTGCAGGGGTATACTAAGGGAATTCCAGAGAATATATTTCTGTTTTGTGAGTTACCTCAGTGTCTGATAACAAATTATATTTGGTGGCAGAATGTGCCTTTTTTTGGTCATTGGGGCATTGCCAATACACTTCAAAGAATAGGGTCATACTAGTTCTCAATAAATGCTATAGAACAGACATGCTACCTAGCTTATGCTTATGCAGCTCTTTATAGTTTACATTACATTACATATGTTATCTCATTTGACCTCCACAATTATATATGTAGGTACTGCAAATATTATCATCCTCTCTTTATACAGAGGAACACATCACCTCAGTTTCCCTAAGTGACCAACTCACAGTCAAACAGCTAGAGAGTGTATGTCTGACTTACACTCAGGTCTCCTAATTCCAAGGTGAAAACTCTTACCACTGGACCACAATTCCTCACTAGAGCCTCTCCTTAAGCTTAGATGCTTCACCAGTCATAAGCTTATGCCTCCAAATATGACTTCCATGGTCTTCAAATGCATCACTGTTCCCTAGCTGGGTAAAAGTTGGCAAAGGACCTTGACTATCTGGCAGGGATTTCCCTCCTAGCATTGCAGTGTTTAGATAATAGAGTGGACAAATGACCAGCACCTCAGTTGCTATTTCTAATAAGTAAACAGCAAGGAGAGATATTCAGCTAGGACACAGAGTATTTCAAATGAGACATACCCTATAGCAAAGACTAAAAATACTACAGTTTAAAACAAAGGTAAATGACAGTGATAAGCCAGCAACACTAAGAATTAATTGTGAATAATGAACTTCTAACAATGAACCCAATGTTGTTACCAGACAAACACATGCCATTAATGCCTTATCTGTCATACTCTCAGTAAGTGTGTGGGGTCAGCTCCCACACATCGACCTGTGGAATGTTAGGGCCAGAGCTGTAGCACAGATAGACATACAGTGGTTTAAATAAAACTGTGGGCCCAAGGGACATTCCCCAGCTTCCCCACCTTCCTTGACTGGGTAAGTCTCTCAGAGCTTTGGTTTAATGCTTAAAGGTCACATTAAATAGAAATTAAAAAGCATCCTTGTTGTTTCCTCAAGCATGACCGATGAGATGATGCAAAATCTGCCTTACTTTTTTTGCTAACAAGTTATCTACATGAACTGTGGATTATGTGTTTACCTACTTTTACTTGTAAGTCCTTATCCAAGTCCTAAGCCTCCTGCCCAGGAAGAACAAATTTAGAAATTTCCTGCCTGAAACAGGTTTACCACAGCTAGAACAAGCTCTTCTTGTTCCTGGGGCCTGCATCTGTTCTTTTTTCCCCTATTGATTTCTCCTTTCTTGATGTCCTATCCAGAACATTAACCTCAGACTAGAGGTAGAAGAAACCTTAGAGAATAACCAAACCCACTACTTCCTTATTTTGGAGTTGAGCAAACAGACACAGTGAAATAACCTGCTCAAGGTCTAACTCATCCTTTTTGTGACCCCGAGGATCTCATCTGCCTGATGTTTTCTGACTCACTGCTTCACTCTGACCTTTGATCTCTCCGTACTTCTGAATTTCTGGCTACCTGCCTGGTTGGTGACCCAGGACCCAGCCTACATCCTTACCCACGTACATATCCCTGGCCTCTACAGGACCTTGATTCCTATTTTTTTCTTAGCTAAAATGATTTTGTTTATCTGGTTTGGAGAGATGAGGAATCTGTCTCAAATAACTTTTTTAAGGTCTTTTTTGCAAGGCAACGGGGTTAAGTTGCTTGCCCAAGGCCGGATTTGAACTTAGGTACTCCTCACTCCAGATGCACTATCCACTGTGCCACCTAGCCACCCCTCAAATAACTCTAATAAAGGAATTAAATATGAAGAATGAACACAACTAAAAAGCCATTCTTCAAAAGATAAGTTGAAAGCTCTGAACAATTCTTGGAAAGGGTGCAAATGATTAATAACCATAGGAAAGAATGCCCCTAAATAATAAGATACTATTCCAAATAACTCTAAAGTTTCACTTCATTCTCAGCAAATTGGCAAAGATGACAAAAAGACAGAAATAATGTTGGAAGGGCTGCAGGAAGACAGGCACACTGATGTACTGTTGGCAGGGCTAAGGAGTGCTAGGATAAAAATGGAAATAATGCAAAAAAAGTGACTAAGCTAGTCAATCACATCGTTTGACACAAAGATTCAATTCTTGGGGATATGGCTCAAGGAGGTCCAAGGCAAAAAGGTTAACGTATGTATGTATATAGAGAGTGTGTGTGTGTGTATATGTTGACATAGTCATACCTCCGCCCTAACTTCCGGCCCCGGGGCACTTCCGGGGAGCGCTGACCTGCGGGATAGCTTTGAAAGCTAATTGGGGGAGGGGCTAAGTTACTTCACTAACAAGTTTATTTTCCTTTTTCTCTTATTCTACTAAAGGGCCACTTTTCAGTTGAGGTTTTAAAAATGCAGGATTAAAAATAAGTAAATTTTAAGAAATAAAAACAAATTTAGAAGGTACAGCCTTAGGGACCGGAAAGGCCCTAACGCCTTTAAAGGAAACTGGGGCCTGGAGGAGGGGACTCTGCACCCCCAAGTCCCCATAAGTGGAATTCGAATCAGGGGCCGAGGATGATGATGGATGATGACTCCCTAGCGTGCCGGAGGGCGGAGTTGAATTCTCCCGCTCTCTTTCCCCTCCCCCACCGCAGGCCCCGCCTCCTTACCGGAGTCTCTGCAGACCACCGCGGCCTTCCCAGGCCTGGGAGCCACTGGGCGGAGTGAGGCAAGTCACGTGACACCCTGCTCTCCACCGCCAGGGGCCGCTAGGGTTTTTTTGGGGGGGGAACCTGGGGGAGTCGGGACGGGGGAGGGGGGGGAGACTCATTCTCAAGCCGAGAAAGAGCAGCTTCTCTTCAAGACGCCTTCTGGTCCGTGAAGCCCAGATGATTCTGCTCATGGTCCGTCTGCCAAGTTCTGTTGGGGATCTTGCGTTAAGCAAGAGTCGCTTTCTGGGAAGTGACTCCCCCCCTTCCCACCTGGGGGCAAGTGGAACATTCCATGAATTCCCCTCCCCCACCTGGGAAGGCTCCGGGCTTTAAGGCTTTACGCTTTGTGCCCCTCCTGGAGTCAACCTGTCAATCACCGGCTAGGTGGGCGGGGCATTCTTCTAGGGATGGAAATAGGAATGCCTTGCCTTCAAGAAACTTACATTCTACACATGGAATTTTATAATCGAGCATCCATTTTATATAACATTTACAAATCTACTGTATGTTCATAGGGCGGGCACAAAATAAATACACAGAAATGGGGGTGGGGAAGGGAGGGAAGGAGGCGGAGCTTGAACTCAGCTTGGAAGGAGATATGTTCCATGTGTTCCAGCAGAGGAAAGATGGCATTTTAGGACCTGTAGGTAGTCTATGCAAGGATGGAGAACAGTAAAGTTAGCCAGGTTGACAACAATCTGGACCGTTTGGGGAAAATAATGCATAATTGTGTTAGTCAATCGTGTCTGCCTCTTCATTACCCCACTTGGGGTTTTCTTGGTAAAGATACCAGAGTGGTTTGCTATTTCCTTCCCAGAAACTGAAGCAAACCCGGTTAAACCACTTACTCAGAGTCACACGCTAGTGAATGGGGCTGATTTGCACTCAGGATGTTAAGACTTCCTGACTTCAGATCTGGCATAACGTCAGTCTCTTGATAGGGAGGTCGATTGAGTTGATTAACCCTCCCAGCCTACTTAAAATAATGAACTTTAGCTCTGATACATTTATTACATGAAAAAAGCCTCAATTCAATCGGTTGATTCATCAGTCAAAGACATTAAATTAATATGAGCCCAGATAAGTCAAAGGGGTTAATATATAAAAAGGCAAACTAGCATCACAGACTTTTGGAGGGACATTTTATACCAACTAATCTTATTTTTTAACCTTAGTAAATGACCTTTACCCAACAATAATAAGTCTGACTGATTAATTGATATCAACTAAATATCTGAGGGAAGCACCTCATTGTGGGATGGAAGGAATCAATGAGTTTTAGTTTTAGAATAATACCTTCCCCTTCAGTTCCTCTGTTCCCTCCCTAAAACTATAGATTGTAGAGGTGCTGATTCATATTGGTAGAGTCCCCCTAGAGCAGTTAACTCACAGGTCCATTCTCTCTCCCTACTCAATCCTTTGGAAGTCCCCCCCCCCCCAATTTTCCTTCAAATTCCCTCTACTATCTCATTGGGCCTTCAGGGGCCAAGCAGGAAAGTGCTCTTTTGCTTCAAGGCAGCCTTTCAAATCCCTGAAGACAGCTATTATGGTCATTCTGTTTTCCCCTTTCTAGGCTTTACATCCTCAATTCCTTTATCTAAACCGTGTGTGGCACTGTCTCCAGCCCTCTCACCACGCTGGTTGCCACCCCTCTGAATGCCCTCCAGTTTGTCAGTATCCTGCCTAAAATAGTAGTGCTCTGAACTGAAAACAATATTCCAGATGGCATCTAACCAGGTCAGATGACAGTGGTACAATCATCTCCCTTGTTCTGGACATTTTGTTTCTATTAACACAACTTAAAACCTAATTAACTTTTTTGACTGGTGTATCACAATGCTGACTCATATGGAAGCTGCAACTGACGCAACTGATCCAGATATATTTTTAAATAAATGCTATCGATAGCTTTCATTTTTTACATAATTGGCATCGACAACCCAGAGTGCCATCCCTTTATAAGAAAGAATACAAAAGAGGGAAAAATAATTCAACAAAACTAATTAACACATTCAAAAAGTCTGACTTACATGGAATGTTGCACAACCATAGACCCTCACATCTGCAAAGAAGCAGAGAGGCAGGAAATATTTTCTCTTATGTCTGTCTTCTTTGGGGGTAAATTTGATCACTATAATTTCACATCATTCAGTTTTTGTTTTATTACGATTTCCATATTCGTAGTTATAATCATTCTTTTCTGGTTCTGTTTGCTTTTCCTTTGCAATGGCTCATATAAATTTTCTATGCTTCTTTGTATTCCTCATATTTGTCAATAATATTCCATAACATTCAGGTAACACAATTTATTTAGCTATGCTGCTATTAAAATGTTTGTGTGTATGGGATCTTTCTTTTATTAGACTGGACCCTTCAGCATTCTTTTCATACTCTTCCTCCTCATCTTGCCACTCTGCAGAAATCTTTACCCGAGACCCTGCTCAACTGAATTGTGAATGTCTGCTTGGACCACTATTTCAAGAGGAACCGAAATTCACAATTCTATTTTTTGGAATTCTTCTACTCCTCTTCATCCCTGATTGGGTAATCTTCTTCCTTTCCCCCCTTAAATTCA
Organism: Macrotis lagotis; assembly: GCF_037893015.1. Lineage (NCBI taxonomy): Eukaryota > Metazoa > Chordata > Mammalia > Peramelemorphia > Peramelidae > Macrotis > Macrotis lagotis. The sequence goes on along the minus strand of NC_133660.1, from coordinate 227,313,509 downwards.
TTGTTTAACTCATTTAATGCTCTGTCTCCTCCTCCCACAATAGAATGTAAGCCTCTTGAGAGTAACACAGTAGGGACTGTTGCATGCTTGTATTTGTATTCTAACATAGGACCTGACAGCCAATATTTAATAAATGTTCTATTATCTTTATCTTACTGACTAACTCTGGAGTATATTCCTAGTAAATCTGAGTCAAATCCTTCATGTAATCCAATTCACAACTCCATCAATTAACCGCCTCTTATCTTTCATCTTCTTACTTATGGGGAGTTCCCTAGGCAACTCCTTAAATCTCTAAATTTCAAGGTAGTTGTCGGTCTGCATTGGTGGGGGGGGGTGCCCCACTGGGAGGCTCCTTTGATGATGAAATCACAGCCCTGGCACCCTCCCCAAGAAAAACAAAAACAAAACAAGCTTCCATCTTATGAAATTTTTCACACTATTTTCACCTTGTCAAGATTTTTTGGATTCTGCCTTTGACATCCCAACTTTTGTGATAAGCAAATTTGATTTTTTTGTCTTGTTCCAGATCATTGATTTAAAATGTTGAACAGATATGGAAAATGCTAACCACATCCAGAGAAAAAACTATGGAGTCTGACTGTAGAGCAAAGCATATTATGTTCACTTTTTAAAACTCCTTTTATATATTTTCTTTTTTACTCATGGTTCCCCCCTTTCTTTTAATTCCTTTTTTACAACATGACTAATATGGAAATATGTTAAAAAAATGATTGTACATGTACAACTTTTACCAAATTGTTCACCATCATAGGGAAGTGAGAAGGAAAGGAGGGTGGTAGAAAAATGTGGAACTCATAAACTTGTCAATGGGTGAATATTGAAAACCACCTTTGCACGTAATTGGAAAAAAAAATGAAAAAGAAACTAATTCAAGATAAAAAAAAACGTTGAACAGATAAGAGTCAGAGACAGATCCTTTGAGTGCTCCACTAAAGACTTGGTCTTTTATCATGTTAACTTTTTAATTCTCCCCACCTCTGAGTCCCCCCTTCTCTTAAAGTCTCTAGCCTAATCCCAGGAGTCCCTCTAGGCAAATTAAGAGTCCTGTAATTTATGGAACTCTGCCCTTCCTTTCCATGTATTCATTTTCTTATTTCTACCCCTTCTCACCACCATGACCAAGTCCAAATATTGTATCTTGGAAGAGCCTATCTTGTTTTTGGGTCTCTAATCTTGATGAGCTCCTCTGAATTCCCCTTCTTTGACCCATGAGGTATGTGTACAATTCCTAATATTCTCTTTCTTTTATTTTACAGATGAGAATTCTAAAAATACAATAGCCTGGCTAGACTTGTGTATATGGTATGAAATAACTGGAAATATTTGGCCTGGAGAAGAGAAGATTTAGAGGAAATGTGATAGTTATCTTCAAATACAGAAGGACTGGGATGTGGAAGAAGGATTCTAATTGTTCAGTTTGACCCCAGCCAAAGGTAGATGTTGTAGTGAGGTAGTTTAAGAGCTATTCAGAAATAGAATGGATTGCCTTAGGAGATGACAGGGTCTTCCTCGGTGGAGAACTACAACTAGAGGCTAAAATGATTACTTGTTGGTGTTCTTGATTCCTATTTCTACAGTGGTAGCCTAGGTTCTGAGGTTCCTTCTAGTTTTTAAATTTCTGTTATTTTATGCTCCCTTTGTCAAGCAGCCACCTAGAATTTATTAAGCACCTACTATGTGCCGCACACTACACTAAATAATGGAGATACAAAGAAGGCAAAACTAAACCAAAATGAAACTACTTTCTAATGGAGGAGATGCCATGCAAACAACTATGTACAAACAAAATATATACAGAATAAATTGGAGATAATACCAGAGGGAAGGCACTAGCCTTAAGGAGTTCTGGCATTTCCTATTTCCCATGGTCTAGGATCAGTATTCCTGACTTCTGAAGCCCACAAATCTGCTCCCAAGTTTTCTCTGAGTGAAAAAAGGACAACATTAAGGAACATTTGTCTCAGTTTGAAGAGTATAGGATGGGGATAGGAGTATAAGGAATTCCAAAATCAAGAAACTGCCTCTATACCAGTGCAGAGGAAGGCACCTTTTCTGCATCTTAGAATCTTGGAAAGCTGCTCAGAGCACAGAAATTTATTGTCCTCAATTGGCTGGTTGGTTTGTTCTTGTCCTTCCTTATGGAAGAAGACCAAAATGACATCACTATGTTAGAGATGAGTTACAATGTGTCTCTGTGGTTGATTAGACCAATACAAGCTCAGAATGCCCTACCACAAGTTGAGCATAAATTGTACATTTATGGGGTGGTTACTCTAACATTTCATTTTCCTTTGATCTGGTTCCATTCCTCTCTGATGACGGCACCATGCTAGGGAATCTTGTGTCAGGGTCTCCAAATCAATTCCAAAGTTCTTAAGTTCTTAAGAGAATCCTTCAGGGTGTCCCTGTATCTGTTCTGATCCCCGTTGTGAGCGCTTGCTCATGTTATAAAATAGTCATTTTGGCAAGCCTACCCCTGGCATTAGAACAACATGCCCAGCCCATTGTACTTACAATCAATTGACCAGCAATTAAACATTCTCTGTATGTTGGACATATGACCTGGGGATGAAAAGCTACAATGAAATAGTCCCTTCCCTCCAGGAATTTATTATCCACGAAGGGAAATTTTACATATATATATATATATATATAATTTTACTTCCATCTTCCTCTAATGCTATATATCATGAAGTCTTTGAGTCTCCGTGTGTGTGTGTGTGTGTGTGTGTGTGTGTATAAATGTTATTTTACTGTCATCTTCCTCTAAGGTTATATGCCATGAAGTCTATGATCCTGTCTATATGCATGTTATATATTCCATATATCCTAAGGCTATAGATCTTATTTTACTACCATCCTCTGAAGTCTACGGGTGTCCATAAAGCTGCTCTCAGGTGCCGTCTTCCCCGGCTTTTTCCTCCTCTCCCCGGCGCCCTGCCAGCGGTCAGAGTGGAAGCCGGTCCCCTCCCTCCCTCCCGTCTCCCGACCTAGGTCCAGCCCCTCAGCAGGACCCCGGCAGCCCTTTCTGTCTCGAGTAGCCCAGGGCTGTGTCTGGGAAAGGGCAGCCCCTTATCTCCGCAGGCTCGGGCCCGGCTTCCTCCCGGGACATACCGGGACCGCCGCTCCGGCCTTCACCTGGGCTGCGCCCAGCTTCTACCTGCCCTTGGTCCCTGCCCACCAGAGGCCCCGCCTCCCTCCGCCCGGCCTCGATTGGCTGGCCCGGGGAAGGCGGCTCGCTAGTGGCCACCTTCCAGGGGCGTGTCCGGGCGCCACCTGCGGGGGCGGGGCCGGGGCCGGGGCCGGGCCTGGGCCGGGCCTGGGCGTGGGGCTCGGGCTCCCGCGGGCTCTCCGCCCCAAGCGTCGCCTTCGGCCCCAGCTCCGGCGGCGGCCTCGGGGTGCGGGCGGGACCGGGGGCTGCCGAACGGGCAGGGCGGAGCCCGAGGCTGAGGCCGGGAGGCGGCGCTCGGGGGCCGGCAGCATCGGCCGCGGGAGGACCGGACTGCCCAGGAGGATGCGGGGATCCCCGGGCCGGCCCCGCGCGGGCCGCCCGCAGCCTCGGGCCCCCGGCTCCCCGGCCCCCGGCTGCGACTGGGCCGCGCCCCGGCCGGTGCGGCGGGTCCGGGTGCTGCTCCTGCTGCTGAGCTGCGCCTCGGCTGGAGCCTGGAGCGGATCCCGGCCCGGACGCCCGGCGCCCTCCGTGCCCAGGACCTCGCTGACAACCTCGGGTAAGAGCAGGTGCCGCCCTACCCAGCCCCGCCGTGGCCAGCCATCCCCCATCCCCGACCCCTCTCCCACTTCCCCTGAACCTGCCCCGCCTCTGCCTCTCTTTGCTGTGCATCGGGGACCCCCCATCCTAACCCTTTGCCCCCCCTCGTTTTCCTTTTCTCCTAATCAGGGAATTCCCGCATCCTTATGTTCTCGATCATTTTCCCCAGAGCGGGGCATGGCCGGATCCTTTATTCCCACAACCCTTTTCCTGTTGAGCTGGGAACTCCCCATCCCTGTGCTTTCCCACTATGTAGATATTCTTTGATGAGCAGGGATCTCCCAGATACCCATGTTCGCAACCATTTTCTCTTGGTCAGGGAACTCCCCGGTCCCTATGTTTGCAGTCTTCCCCTATGAGCAGGGAGCTTCTGGGTCCCTATTCTCGAAGCCCCTTTCTCGTGAGCAGGGAATTGCCTGGGCCCCATCCCCATCCCCATCCCAGTGTCTCCAACATCCATGTGCTCCCCCAACGCCCACCTCTCTTGAATCCAGAATTCCTCCATCCATGTGTTCCCCCAACCACATAGCCATCGCAGCTGTGCCTCTATATCTCCAATCCCTGAGTCTGAGACCCCACCCCTCAGTCTTCTGAGCCCAGCATCCTTCCCTCCCACTCATTTCTGTGCCTCTGCTGTTCCTTTCCCAGCAGTATTTCCATAGCATCCTTGTCTCTGGTCATGCTGAACTCTTCCCTATTTCTTTATTTCCGCCAAGACTTCTTCCTATCTAAGCCCCATTCCTGCCCTGCAAACCTCCCATTTCCTGATTCCACCCATTATGCAGCAAGCTTTTTAAGTGTTTAGAGGGAAAAAAAAACAAGACCTCTTTTCAAATGTTGGGAAAGCCTGGGAGGTGCTAGGCTTATTAATGAAGCCTCTTACATAATCCTAAGCAAAATAAGTTTTACAATCATTCTGAGTTCCTCCGATTGATGGGGAAAAGGGGCATTAGAGTAAGGTAAGCTGGTTTCTAGAGGAAATCTTCCCTCTGGTTTGAGAGTGGGGGAGGGGAGGCAATTGCAGAAGGATGAAAGTGTGCCCACAGAACATAGGTGCAGTCTTTCTTTGCCTTTCGTTTTTACTGTTAGCACTGGGTCAAAGGTGGTGAGCCGATGGGGCCGGGTCTGGGAGCTCTGCTAGTCTGATTGATTGGAGAGAGTGGTGTGTAAACAAGGGCCTAGAATCATAGCATCACTTTGTGTAGGTGGCTATGCAGGTACAGTGAATTCAGAGAGCAAGGCTGCCATTTGAGGCTAAATCAGAAGAAAAAGTCAACATATGGAATCTAAGGAGACAGGCCTTAGCTAGTGTCTAAAAGGTTCAGATGAAGCAAGAAGCCACAGGGGAAGATGGGGACTCTGGATATTGTAATAAGATGTCAATGTCTGGAATGGGCCAATGCATAATCCAAACACAAGCCCTTGGTACAGGGAAAGGAACAATTCCTAAGAATCAGTGGGAGATATTTAAGGGGTGCTTTTCAGTCACATCCATCCAATAAACATTAATTTCCTATGTGCAAAATCCTTGTGCTCAGTACTAGGGGAGATACAAGTTTAAGTAAAAAAAAACCCACCAACCAACCAAAAGTCAGATCTATAATACCCTATATAGGGTATTATAGATCTATTACAGATCTATAATACCAATATTACCTGTTGGGATATTGGAGAACTGTAAAGCAGAGGTCCCAGGGAACAAGATTATGCTCAGGGGATATTGACTGGTAATTCTTCAGTCTCTCCTTTTTACTTTGGAGTTAGGTTAAATAGTAATAATACTGGATGATTTCATGAGAAAAGGCATTTAACATACATCTTAGAGCATTTCTTTAAATCTTGTTTCCTATGGTGTTCCACATTGTTTAGGAGAAGAAATTAGAGATGAATATTTATGCTTTTTTTTAAATAAAGAGCTATAGTTGTATGGAAAAAATAATTGTTTGACTGGTGCTGAATTCTTTGATGCTCTGTTATTAGCACCTGGGGATATATATACTTAACTGAGCCTAAAGACTCCACAGGCTGTTAACATTCATTCTACAAAAGTGTTAATTCACTAAACATTCATTAAGTGCCTATTCTTTGCATGCTATTGTGAATAGTAAAAGTCCCTGTTTTGTGGAGTTTCCAGTGCCATAGGAGGATTTTCATTACATAACAAGTGTATCAGAGAAGTGAAATCAAAATGCCATCTGAGTTCTGAAGGGAAAAGTCATTGCCAACTCGGGGAGATCAGAGAGGGCTTTGTGACAGAGGTGGAGTTTGATTTGGGCTTTAAAGACTGGGTAGATGTATAACCTATATTAGACTGCTCTCTGTTATACATCTACCCAGTCTTTACTCAGGGGGAAGGGGGAAGAAAGGGAGGAAGGGAGGGAGAAAAATGTGAAACTCAAAAATGATTGTTGAAAACTATCTTTTGCGTGTAGTTGGGAAAATAAATAAATTTAATAATAGTGGTATTATTAGAGACTGGGTAGGAATTTAAAGGGGAAGGAAAAGGGAAGGAAATAAACATTTGTTAAATGCCTACTGTATGGTAAACAATGGATTGAATAATGTTATCTTAACAGGTGAAGTTGGGGGAATTCCAGTCTTAAGGAACAGTGTGAAAGAGGAAGTGTGAAGTGTTTCAGGGACAGAGTTCAGTTTACCTAGACTGTACAATACAGTACAAGAGGAAGAGAGCATTATGGGATTAAGCTGAAGAGCTTAATGACAATCGACTGTGGAGGTCCTTTAATTTTAGCAGAGGAGTTTGAGCTATCCTTGGTAAGAAATAGCAAGCCATGGAGGAGTTTTGAGAATAGTCATGGCATTGTCAGACCTATGCATGATGAAAATTATTTAGGCAGTATAAAGGAATGATTGGAGAGAGAGAAAAAGAGTAAAGGTGCAAAGTCATCTTAAGAGTAGTAGTAGTTGTTGTAATTGTAATAATAAATTGTAATTAAAACCTCTACCAGTCATTGGGCTATTGTAGGTATAGAAATCAGGCAGGATGGGGCTGACTTTGCCAGATGATTGCAATTATTTCCTCTACCTCTTAAATCTTCTTTCCTTCCTAGAGACGGACCCTTTCCTCTCCCGGTTTTCTGCCCCTCCAACCCAAAATTACTCTATCCTCCTTGTGAATCCTGTTTCCAATACCCTTTACGTCGGTGCCCGGGATGTCATTTTTGCTCTGCCCCTGCCTCTCACAGAGGGGAGAGTCCAAAAGGTGAGAGATGGGCATTAGGGAGAACTCTGTCCTTGGCATGAAAAAGCCCCCAGTTGTGTGGTGAGGCTTCCTGTTGGGAAGGGTCAGTATAACAAGGAGATTCATGCTGATCAATATGCATTAGATAAAGATGACTGGGCTGAGAGGAGGCCTTGGCAAGCTGGGAGAATGGAGGTATGTGGGAAATGAGAATTATAGGGTACCTAGAACACGTATGCTAACTTGCAAGGGGTTCCCATGGACTCTTGATTGTGTTAGATCATGGTTGCTGGGAGGCCCTTGAAAACCATTACCCCCTGTCCCCTTGGGGAACTCTAAGAATCCACTCCAAAACTGTTTGACCATCTTCCCTACTCTGGTTCTGGTCCTTAAAGGCCATGTAGAGGGATATTAGAAAACCTAGGGAAGAGGGTAGTGACTCCTAAATCTTCCTCAGATTGATTGGCCAGTGCCTGAGGCTCAGAGACAGAGTTGCAGAAAGAAGGGCAAAAAGGAGGTAAGTAAAAAATTAATTCCCAACCCTGAACCTTGGCCTGACCATATTTTACTCTACCACAATAAACCTAACCCACTGGAGTCAGTTGTTGACCAACCCACTCTAACACTGGATACCCTGGATACCCTTTTCCATCACTCATCCTCTCTGACTCCTAGTTGTCTCTCATCAGTATTGACTATTTGAAATTTCTGACCCTGGTGACTTCCAGTTGATTTTGAAATCTCTGATCCCCTATCTTTGACATTTGATTCCCAGGCTGACTGTCATAATTACATTCAAATTCTTGCCATGGTCAATTCCTCTCACCTTCTCACGTGCGGTACCTTTGCCTTCGACCCACAGTGCGGGATCATTGTGAGTGACTGGATTTAGAGGGAATATGTGGAAGGGAGGGATGCATGGGAGAGGGGTGGTATTGTAAGTAGAATAGAGTCATTCTGAGTTGAACCTGGGAGAAATGTGGGAGGAGTTACAATGACAACACAGAGATGGAATGGTACTGGAACTATGGTCATAGAGGTTAGGGTTACTGGGTATATAGAATTAATGATAGGGTAAGCCTTTGAAGGCCAGTGAATTAGTCCTCATATTCATCATATTACCATTCATCTTTGTCCTTTTATCACCCCCATTTATCAAGTCTTGCTCCCATCTTCATTTCAATCCCATGGTCCATATCCATGCCATGCCCCCTGACCCTTGCTCATATCTCCTTTCTATGGCTCAGAGGAGTCAATCTGAAGTTCAGTCAGAGAGTTAATTGGTTTGCCCATAGTTATATGGTTGAGTGTATGTCTTATGTCTAATCTTTATGTCTAAATTTAGAAATATACATAAAGTTTATGTCTAAACCTAGTATATGTTTAAATGCAAACTTGAATCCAGGTTTCCTCATTTCAAGGAGGAGTATTCTTTCCTTATCCTAGGCTACCACTGCTCAGGTCAAAGAAGACAAAGAAATCAAAATCATAGCCTCTCAATACTGGAAGGCAACTTAGAAATGTCTGGTTAGATTTGTACCTGAGCATTTATCTCTACCATTCCATTCCACCTTTGGACAGATTTCATTTTAGGAAGATTTCCCTTGAATTGACACTAAATCTGGTACTACATCTTCTACCTCCTATTTTGTTCCTCTTTCTAATTCCTGGGTTTCGGCAGAACCAATATAATCCCTCAAAGGAGAGAGACTGGTCACCCTGTGTGACAATGGTACAAGGGAGGGAGAAACACTTTTTTGAATAAAGGGTCTCTGAATGGGTGGGAGTTCAGCAAAGATGATTGGGAAAAAGTCTTATCCTAGGATGGTTTGTGGCTGGTTGTTCCTCTAGATCTGGGAAGCTCCTCAGGCCTTACCAGCAGCATCCTGGCTTGTCATCTTTTCAGGGGCTACTCTTCTTCCTCTGCATCAGTGATACCTACTCCTTCATTTATCTTCATGGGATCTGGATGGTGAGGGCTGTGTGAAAGCCCTTCCCACTCAGATTGAAAATGCTGTGGCTTCCTGTTCTCATTACCTATCCTATCCATTCATTCTCAGTATCATTGTTTCCTATGACGCTCAGACTTTGATCTCTGGCTTCTGGGCTGCTCCCTTATGTATTCAGGTTATACCGCTTCTGTTCTGCTAAAATATGGAGGTCTTCTTGGATCCTTCTTGCCTGACTGCAAAGATACCTGCTCTTTGTCTTCCATAGAAGTCAGCAGGTCTAGCTAGTTCAGGTCACATAATTTAGAGCTTGGTATCTTTGGGATGGAAAAAAGAATAGTAATGTCAATGAATGTAAATGCACAGATGCATATATACAATCACAAATACAATTCCTTTAGGAACTATATCATCTTTTCGACATGTGCCTATTTTAGTTGTTCCTAACTTCTGGTTATATACTGGACCTGGAGTCAGGAGACCTTAGCTCTGACATTGGCTGTGTCATCCTGAGCAAGTCATGACACTTTTCTAAACTTCAGTCTCCTTGTAGTAAAATGGTGTTAACACCATTAGAGATACAGGGGAAGGGATGGTGTGAGGATGTGGGAACTGTATACAGTACCAACCATGGGAGGTAAGGAAAGAACATTCCTCTGACTGGTAGGTTCTTCTCCTTCTCATGTCTGACTAGGGATTGGATTTTTGAGGACATTAAAACTCCTTGCCTTGCAATCAGCTTTACCTTCAGCAGGTACTCTGGGTTCTTACTGTTCTCTCAATAGCACACTTGTACAGTCATTCCCCTATCACCTGGTATTTACAATTTCTTTTTTTTTCTCGTATCTCTCTTCAGTATGTTGCTTTGAGTCTCATGTATGGGCTACTAGCATGTCCGAGTGGACCCCACCAATGCCACCATGAACTGAGGAGTCACTTGTCAGTACATTGTCCTAGATTTACTTCTGGTCTTTGGAAAGTTCAGACTCTTCAGGTTACTCCCATTGTCCAATCCACCATGGAAACTGTTCTACTTGCTCCTTTTATTGGCTACCACTGACCTACATTTTCATGGAGGGTTTTATGATCCCATAGCTAGAGACTGAAAGGGAAGTCAACTTCAGAGTGACTTTAAGAGTGTCTGAAATTTAGATCAATGACAAATGTTCATGAGGAGGAAGGTGGTAGGATGGAATCTTAAAAAGATGGATGTGACTGCATAGGCAACTCTTTGATGAGCCCAGCTATAAAAAGGACATATACATATATGTGGATGGATATACAAACCTATACATGTACATATACAAAAGATGGATATAGGGACACTTAACCAAAAAAGTCCAAGAAAGGAACTTTGCAACCCTAGTGGAATAAAGTGGAAGTTTAAATTCTAGAATGAACTGGCCTGTAAAGTTTTACATTTGGGATTTAAAAAAAACCCAAATGCCTAACAACCATATAAGGAGAAGATAAAGGAAGTGTGTCTAGATAGTTCATATGAACAAGTTCCTGGACTTTTAATAGCCTCTAAGCTCAATGTGAGTCATCCCAGAGAGATAATAATAGGACCTGATCAAGACAAAGGAGAGTTAGACTATTTGGAATATTGTGTCAATTCTGGAAGTGATGTTTTAGGACCCTGACAAGCTGGGGTTCATCCCAAAGAAGGGAGATAGGATGGGAAGGAAAGTGGAAGCTAGTTGAAGGTACTTAGATGACTTCACCTAGAGGAGAGAAGATTTAGGATGGGGAATATGTGATTCAAGTTTTAAATATCTTAAAGGTTGTAATGTGGATGATGGGTAAGGTTTGCTTTACTTGACTTCCTGCTATTAGGAAAAAATTCTAACAATTAGTATTGACTCTTAGTAGAACAGGTTACTTGATGGGACAGTGAATTCTTATCTAATGGATATTTTCATCTGCTTCCTATGGGACAACAAATTTCTCTTGTAGAGAAAGAGGTACAAGCTACCAGGAAGGGTTGACCTGATTGTCCTCTAAGATTGCTTTGCATGGTGTCAGGGTATTTCAAGGTCAAGTTTAGATATGGAAAAGAGGAGAACTGGAAAATACCCAGAATGACTGAGTGTGTATAGAGTTTGTGTTGGAGACTAGTGAAAGCTAGGGGCTGTATTAGGAAGTGTAGGTGTCAAATGCCAGACTAAAGCACTTAAGATTTTATGGGAGGTACTAGTGAGCTACTAAAAGTGTTTGAGCAAGGAAGAACCATGATTAGAGCTGTGACTTATGAATAATGCATTTCTACACCATTAAAGGACTCACAAGCACACCATGAGGGAGCTAGTATAGTTTTACAAATAAAAAAATTCTGTCTTAGAGAGATCAAATAACTTTTTAGGGTCAAATAGCTAGTACATGTATAAGATAGAATTTGAATCCAGGACTATCCAGACTCCAAGTCCAATTCCCTTTCCATACCACCACCTTATCTCAGAGTTCCTGAGGATTTTACAAAGAGGGGGTCAACATTACAAGCCGAGTGACTTAGATTTATAAGAAATTTTGATATAATTATACAGATATTTATTAAGTGTCCATTATGTATTAAAGATCTGGAGGTTAGGGAAAAAAATCACTATCCTCAAGAAACTTACAATCTAATGAGGGAACTCTAACATAGACTCAGATAAGTGCGCCACAGATGAGACTGAAGGTAGACTGAGGGATGCAAAGGAGAGTTTCACATAAAATGACCCAAAGCAACTTAAGCAAGAAGAGATTGATTTCAGCTTGGGTAGAGGAGAGGGCTCAGGGAAAGCTTCAAGAAAGAGGTAAATCCTGAACTAGCCCTGAAAGGGAAAATTTTGAACAAAGAGAGATAAGGAAGTATATTAAAGGCATGGAGGACAGCCAATACTAATATCCAGAGGCAGGAAAAAGCAAGGTGATATTGGAGAACAACATGGAGTTCAATTTGACTGAGGAAAGAGAAGTGTGAAATTTCCAGGAAGGTAAATGAGCCAGATTGTGGAAAGCCTTGAATGTCAGGTCAAGAAGTTTACCCTATTGTATCATATATGTATTGGGTAATTACTAAAAGTATTTGAACATGACCAGAACTATCTGTTAGGAAGAAGTTTCAAAAGGATTGGACTCAGCAAGTTGCTCTTGTCTTATCCTTCTCAGCTCAAATCTGCTTCTCTTTCATCATTCTTGGGAGACTATCTGATCTCCAGTCCATCAGCTATACATTTGTTAGCCTTGGGGTTAAAGATCCCCAGTCTTCTTAATCTCTTCTCCCCCATCCTTCCACCTTGAGTCTCTTCCTTGTTCCTTCTGTGCAGGAAACCCATGAGGAAGGAGAAAGCCCTTCATGGAGAGGCCAATATGGCAGGGCTTTAGGGATATGATTCATCGTGGTGTTTAGAAGAAAGCCCCAGACTTCATGTCTGCATCACTGTGATCCTTTTTCTTATGAAAGCTACATGGCTAGAACATCCTAATGGACAGGGTTAGAAGAAGCACTCAGGGATGGGAAGAACTGTGAGAATTAGAGATACAGGGGAAGGGATGGTGTGAGGATGTGGGAAAATAGTGTCTTCCATCACCTGAGCCCTCCCTATGACCCCATTTGATGTCTCCACTGACTTTTCCTGGTGACTTCTCCATTAAATCCTCCTGAGCTGATCTCCCTTTCCCTGTGACCCTTGCCTTCCTTGATGAATGCTCTGTCATCCCAAGTTGACCTTTTCCTGTGACCTTCTTAATGATTCCCTCGCCTTTGGGCCCCCTGGACTAACCTTTCTTTGTGACCTCCCCCAAAACCTAACATTAACTCACTCTGTGACTGATGCCTTGACTGGACATTGACCTGCTTTCTCAGACCCTATGTTGACCTACACACTGACACCAATGTCATCTTGTCACTGCTCTCTGGGCCATAGGATGTATCCAGTTTCCATCAGGTTGAAAGGCTAGAAAGTGGCCGAGGGAAATGCCCTTTTGAGCCAACCCAGCGGTCGGCTGCTGTAATGACTGGTAAGTGGGGGGCAGAGTGCTCCAAGAATTTATTATCCCCCCACTATTCTGCTGAAGATATGTCTGTCCTCTACTGCTCTTGTCAGAGTGTCTCTGTCCCTGATCACTCTCCTTATAATACCTTTATCCTCAAATTATTTCTCCAGAGCATCTTTATTTCCAGCCTCTTTTTATTTTTCTATAGGGGGCGTCTTATATGCTGCCAGCATGAATAATTTTCTGGGGACAGAGCCAATTATCTCTAGGGCTATAGGCCCAACTGAGGGACGGATCCGGACAGAAGTCACACCAAACTGGCTAAATGGTAGGATGATAGCAGAGGGGGATCTAGGAGACCCTTGTATTAGAAGAAAAGGGGAAGATCTTGGGGTTTGAAGAAGAGAGAGGGCCCTAGAAGGGGAAACTGAGGGGAATCAGAAATGGTGAAGGGTCCTGGTATGTCCTTGGCTTGGTATCTTAAGTCTCTTATGTCCCTAGATCCAAAATTTGTGGCAGCTGTAGCCCTGAGCCCAACTGACTTGGGGGAAAAAGACGGAGATACTGAAATTTATTTCTTCTTCACGGAGATGGCTCGAGACCAACCAATAAAGGTCCCACGTGTGGCTCGTGTGTGCGCGGTGAGACTTTTTGTTCCTCTCATCTGCTCTAACCCCCTTCTTCAGTTTTTCCACAAACTCTCTAGCTCTTCCTCTCACTTTGCCCTGTTTCTGTCTAATTTGGTAGTGAAGAGTCTAAGCAGGGGCATTGTCCTCCTTCCCCTATAATTCTCCTGATACCCTATTCCTGGTTATTGTCATTATTGTTTTCTCATCATGACTTTATCATGCCACCATTCTCCATTTTTGCTTTCCCAGGCCTGAAAGTGGGAAGTCTGATAGGGGTGTTGGACAGCTAACCTCTCTATATATGGAAACACCCATGTGTCCCCACATCTTTGTAGCTTAACATTTATTTGTCACCTCATCTACCTGTCTCTTTCTCTTACAAGTATCTTTGTCTTTATCTTGAGATGAAGGAATATGAGATAGCAACCCCTAATATCACAAAATCCAAATAATGATCTCTGTGTCCTTAGGGAGACCTTGGGGGCCTGAAGACCCTCCAGAGAAGGTGGACAACATTTCTAAAAGCTGAGTTGCTATGTGCAGGGCTCACACATGACCGAACTTCCAGCATCCTGCAGGATGTGACCACCCTACGACTGAAGTCTGGCACAGGGGTTCCCCTCTTCTATGGGATCTTCTCCTCCCAGTGGTGAGGAGGGAGGTACTGAGGGGGAAACAGCATGGTGTAGTAGAAAGAATCCTGAATTTGGAATTGAAGACCTGGATATTTCAATCTGCATGTGACCTTAACCCCTCTGGGTCTGTTTCCTCAACTATTAAATAAGGAGATTAAACTAAGTGATATCTAGAATTTTTCTAGTTTTAAGCATATTTTTTATGGAATGATAATTTAGTGTTCTCCTGTCTGTAGTCCTTTGTTTCAGATTATTTTTTCCCAAGGTCCTCAGTGTCCCTCCTTATCTCATCCAACTCTTCCAACCAACCCCTTTACCCTAGGAATAGGCCATCCCCATTCAGCACCCTAACCTCTGATTTTCTTGATCTCTTGTTCCCTAGGGATGGGGTTTCCATTTCTGCCATCTGTGCCTTCCATCCCCAAAATATACAGGCATCAATGAGTGGCCCATTTAGGGAGTTCAAGCATGACTGCAATAGAGGAATGCCTGTGATGGCCAATGATGTCCCCCAGCCCAGGCCTGGAAAGGTGAGCCTAGAAGGAAGTGGGGTAGGAGAGGACAAGAACTTCCCTGGGGAATATCTCCTTAGGAAGTCCCCCCAGGTCTTTCCTCACCCCTAGTAACTTATTCCTTTCTAGTCCTTCTTCATACTTCTTTTCCTTTCTCTCTTCACTCTTCAGTGTATTACCAATCAAATGAAGGGACTAGGCTTTGGCTCATCACTTTCCTTGCCTGATCGAGTTCTTACCTTTGTACGGGACCACCCTCTTATGGACCAACCTGTTTCTCCTGTTGATGGCCACCCCCTGCTGGTTACGTCTAACACAATCTATCACCGGGTTGCAGCCCACAGAGTGACAAGCTTGTTGGGAGAAGAGTATGATGTACTCTACCTGGGGACAGGTGAATCCTGGAATCCTAGAATCTCAGGCTTGGAAGGGACCTCAGAGAGCATCTAGTCTGTCCTCTACTTGAGAAGTAATCCCCTTTATGACAATCCTGAGAAGAGGTCATTCATCTTTTGATTGAATATCTTTGGTAACAGGCAACTCACTGACTCATGAAAGAGTCACTATGAGATAGAAAACTTGTCCTTAAGATGAGCTGAAATATGGGTCTCTACAGCAACTCTCCCCACCCTCTACCCAACTGGTCATAGTACTGGTCAATTGAGCATTTCTTAAGTTCATTCCATATACTCAGTGCTGTAGCTCCAAAGATGAAAACAACCTCAAGGAGTTTACATTCTTTGGGAAATAGATACAGAATATGTGAAAAGTCAATGAAAGGACACTTCAGTGGGGAGAGGCAACAACTGAAGGGGTTCAGGAAAGGCCTCATGGGAAGCTAGCCATTCTTTAAGAGGTAGAGGTGGGACGGCTAGGTGGCACAGTGGATAAAGCACCGGCCCTGGAGTCAGGAGTACCTGGGTTCAGATCTGGTCTCAGACACTTAATAATTACCTAGATGTGTGGCCTTGGGCAAGCCACTTAACCCCATTTGCCTTGCAAAAAAAAACCTAAAAAAAAAAGAGGTAGAGGTGATGGCACAGTGCCTTCCAGAATGGAGAATGATTAGCCTATACAAAGGCAGAGAGCCAAGAGTTGAATAGAGTGTGTTGGATGAGGAACATGGAGTAGGCCTTTCTGACTCTACCATAGAATAATGCATTGTATGTCTAAAAAGATCTGCTAGTGTGCCAAACAGATGAATTTATCTTTGAGCCTTGAGGCAATAGGGGGCCCCCAGAGCTTCTTGAGCAGCAGAATGAATGACATATCAGACCTATGGTTTAGGAAGATCAGTTAGCCAGTTGCATGGAGGATGGATTGGTACAGAGGGACCAATTAAGGAGGTCATTTCAATAGCACATGTTTAATCTACAGGACAGTCATGACCATGAGGGAGAGGGCATACCAAAGGGTCACTTATAGTATGGCAATGTCCACACGGTGACATGTCTACACTTGCACAATACAACACAGTGTCACAAAGGCAAGTATACACAAACATTGCACATAGTGGTGTTCTAGCCCCCGCCTGTTCCTCAGGGGATGGACACCTGCACCGGGCAGTACGGATTGGCTCTCACTTCAGCATCCTTGAGGACCTGACTTTATTCTCCGAACCTCAACCAGTTGAAACACTCCAGCTGCATGATGTGAGTTGCTTATAGTACTCAGTGACTTTAGGGGGATGGGTGTTGCCAATGAAACCCCAGGGGAGGTTGCCTGAAAGGATGGGAGCAGTCTCTTGGCTCATGACCAAGTGGGGCTGGACCAATTTCCATTTTCCTTACTTCCTCAGGGTTGGCTCCTGATTGGCTCTGGCTCTGAGGTGACTCAGGTAAACATTACAGACTGTGGTCGTCTCCAGAGCTGCAGAGAGTGTATCCTGGCTCGAGACCCAGTCTGTGCTTGGAGCTCCCGGCTCAAGGCTTGTGTTACCCACATTGGGGCAGGCGAGGGGTGAGCGTGACCTGAATTCTGAGTTTTTCTATCCTGTCAGCATGTCTCTATCCGTCACCTCTGCCCTTCCAGTGTGATGTCTCTTTTTTCTGCCCAGTCTGTCAGCCAAGCTCTCCGTCTCACATCTCTTCTCTATTGGTTAGTTCATCTGTCTGTTGTCTCTGTTCCTCTAGTCTTTGTGTCTAACAACCTCTCATCACGTGTATACTTTCCATATCAGATCTAAGCTTTTCCTAAGCAAAGCTTGAGTCCGTTCACCTTCTACCTAATAGTGATTTTTGTATGGAGGTCACAAAGCAACATTCTAGGGGAGAGAGAGAGAGAGAGAGAGAGAGAGAGAGAGAGAGAGAGAGAGAGAAAGAGAGAGAGATTGATTTTTAGCTGTTGAAAAGTATGAGGAAGATTTGAGCTGCCATGGGGATACAGAAGAGGGTAATTTGGAGGTTTGGAAGGAAGAAAGGGAAAGGTTGAGTAATAAGGGGTAATTATGGGGGGAAGATTAGTGGATGATGAAGGAATTATCAAGAGTGATTGGGATGGGGTGGCTAGGTGGCACAGTGGATAGAGCATTGGCCTTGGAGTCAGGAGTACCTGGGTTCAGATTTAACCTCAGACACTTAATAATTACCTAGCTGTGTGGCCTTGGGCAAGCCACTTAACCCCATTGCCTTGAAAAAATCTTTAAAAAAACAGAGTGGGAGAATAAATAAATAAATAAATTTTTAAAAAGAGTGACTGGGGGAGGGCGGCTAGGTGGCACAGTGGATAGAGCACCAGCCCTGGAGTCAGGAGTACCTGAGGTCAAATCCAACCTCAAACACTTAATAATTACCTAGCTGTGTGGCCTTGGGCAAGCCACTTAACCCCATTTGCCTTGCAAAAACCTAAAAAAAAGAGTGATGGGGAAGTGAAGAACATTAGATAGTAATTATGGATTAAGACTGATTCAATTATTGAGAGATGATAATGTAGAAGTTTGAAGAATAACAAGAAGGGTGGTGGTAGTAGGACAATTGTGTAAGTTTCCATGGTAGGAAAAGTAATGGGAAATAATCAAGGTGATTAGAGAGTGATGGAGTTTTGAGAGATGATGAGGGATAATGATGGAATGGGCCAATGGAATATTGATATGTAATGATAGAACAAAGTTTAGGGAGTGACAGTGTTGATAGAGGAGTTTTGGGAGTTTATGATAGTATGATAGGAAAGTTATGGAGATTGTGATGGGGAATAATGAGAAAGGGTGGTGAAAAGTAATGGGAGATATTTGGGAATTGGGGAAGTTGGTGGAGTAGTAGAAATGATGAATGAGATTTTGGGAACAAGGGATAGGGTCCGTAATTTTTTTTAATTGAACTTCATCCTGATTTTAGGCTGCTCCAAGACATTGAGTTGGGAAATGTATCCTCTCTTTGCCCCAAGGAGCCTGGAGGTAAGTGTGACTGAAGGAACTGGAGAAAGGCAGAAGGAAATACTTTTGGACCTTTTTGTAGGATCTACTAAATGTTAGTGCCACTCTGTGAAGTCACAGACTCATACCACCCCTGGAGATGACATTCCTTAGAGACTTTGTTTGCTTTCCTTTGTTTCTTTCCTTGTTCTAATCTTTCTCTGACCCAGTTCTATCAGTTCTATTCAAAAAACATTTTTAAGCTGTGTTCAGCACTAAGGGATACAAAAATAGCCATTACATAGATCAGATCTGAAGTGTCTTACAATATAATAGAGAGAAAGTCAAGTACTCAAATAACTTTGGGATGGAAGCTAGGAGAGATCCAAGCAAAGAGCTATGAGATTTAGTGGAAGTGAGAGTGGATCACTCTCACTTTAAGTGGGGGGGGAGGGCAGGAAAAGCTTCCCAGAGGAATCTAGGCTTAAATGAGAAGGAAATGTTAACAAATGGAAATTCTGTGAGGGTTAGAAGAATTTATGAATCCCAACAAAAAGAAGGGAGATGGGAAAGATTTATGAGAATAGGGGATATTGAATAACTCAGTTTATATGGAAGATAAAATACAGAGAGGAAAATAATTTGAGAAAAGGCTAGATCAGATCCAAGTTGTGGGAATTCTCAAATGCCAAAGTTTATACTCTATTTGGTAGATAGTAGAGAGAGAAACTGAAGATAAAGATAATTAATGTGCATTAGGAAGATTACTTGGAAAGTGTGTATAAAAAAGGAGGAGACTGTAGAGGTAGGCAAACCTCTTAGGAGGGTGCTAGAGTAGACTAGGTTAAGAGGTGAAAGAAACATGAGTGGAGTGGAGACAGATATGAGAGAGATCGTGGAAGTAAAATCAGTAGGACTTAACACCTGATGTTGAGATGATTTGAGGGGAGGGGAGACTCAGAGATAACTGAGCTTTCAGTCCTGGTGCCTATGGTCCCCAGTGACCCTGACAATAAGTCTACAAGTGACACTGAGTTCATCTGTCAACATCCATCAAGGGAGGCAATGAATGTACTGAATTGACTCTGTTTCCCAACCTGATCCTTCATCTTGGGATCTGTAGGTTTTTGTCTTTCCTTGGAAGGGGATGATAGACAGGAACTTCAGTGCTAATACCTACTGAAATGGGAAGTTGAGAGTGAAGGACTAGGTTAGGGAATTTGAGAAGTTCAGTTTTGAACTTGGTGATTTTAACTCACTGAGCCACTAAGACAACCAGGAGGATTTGTCTTGTAGACATTTGGAAATGATAGGGTTGAAACTCTGGGGAGAAGCTAATGTAGTATAGAACTGGCACCTAATCAGCTGCACCTGTGTTCATGTCTCTCTCCAGCACTTCCTCTAATTCTTGAGGTTCCTGTGGTCCCAGCTGCACATGTGGTTTTGCCGTGTTCCCCACGATCAGCCTGGGCGATCTGTGTGTGGCACCGGCCAGGGGGTCTCATTGAAGATGCAGTGATTCCTCGGCTGGATGGACTGGAGGTGGTGGTGACACAGGGAGCCCTGGGAACTTACACTTGTGAATGCCAGGAGGGGGGGACCACTCAAGTAATTGCTACTTATCACTTATTCTGGGGGGAACCTCAGGGTCGTGGTCGAATTGTGGGCTCTGGGTTGGCTGGCTTTATCTTGGGAGCAGTGGCTTCTACTCTGATCCTGCTCCTGCTTGGCCGGCAGCGTCAGAGACACCGACAGCAGGAGCTCTTGGCAAGAAACAAGGTGGGGCTGGACTTAGGGGCCCCTCAATCTGGGACCACAAGCTGCAGCCATGACCCCCCTTCCCCATCACCCTCCCCAGAAGATGAGCGACTCCCATTGGCCTTGGCTGTGGCCAAAAGGGGCAGTAGCCTCAATGGCTTTCCACCATCCTTTTTACGGGACTCCCACTCAGGCCCAAACCAAGCTCACATTCTGTTGTCCTCAGCACCACTGGCCACATGTGATGAGACATCCATCTAGAGATGTGTTCATTGAATGACTGACTCAAGAGACTGCTAGGGGCTGGCTTGTGTGGCTGTTGGTCTGTGTTACTGTGTTGCATCAAGTTACTTGGGACCCCAAGTAAGCACTAGGTCCCAGTGACCACTGGGGACTGGATAACCCCAGTCACAGATACCTGCTGGGGTCAGTCCATCTTGGAATAGTGGAAGCACTGAATGGTGTTGGAAGTAGCCTTGAGTAGTAATTCATCTACACCTTCCTTGGATGGTCTAGGGCAAGTCATTTCCCCATTCTAGGTTTTTCTCTTTTATGATGATGGGGAGGGTAGACCTGCTACTTGTTGATACCTCTTCATCTCTGACATTCAGTGAGTCTGATCCTATGATCCTCAGTGACCACTGACAGTGAGAAGTCTCTAAGTGTCTTGAGTTCATCTGACAGTATCATCAAGGGAGGGTATGAATGTACTGAATTGATTCTGTCCCCCAACCTGATCCTTATCTTGGGATCTGTAGGTCTTTGTCTTTCCTAGGAAGGGGATGGTGGACATAGGAACTTTCTGTGACCTCAGTGGCCTCAGCTTTGTGTAAGCTACAGATCAGGGTCCTGAGGTCGGGCATCAGGAAGAAGGAGCTGTCTCTGAGAGGTGTGAGTAAAATGCTGAGGGAGGGAGATCCTTATTTTTAGGCAGGGTGCTATCTGCCTCCCTGGCGGAGGGAATCCCTATGTGGGTTCTGAGCATCTGGCCCCTGGTATGCCCCCTAGACCACACATATGTGTTTGAGAATGCATGGAAGAGCCTGGCTATGTGTGTTTGCCTGGCCTATGTGGATGTATGTGTTTGTGTGCTTAAGGAGATGTCTGCATAAATCTGGGCTCTGCCCCCCACCTCTACTATGTTACCTCTGGGCTGATCCCCCCAGCTCACTATGCTTGGGAAGCTCGTGGCTGGCAGCTGTTCTGGGGTTGGGTGGGCAACCTTTGTGTCCGCTTAGTTTCATGTTTTTATAAATGTATGTGTATGACTGTGGTGACCTGCTGACCCCTGGTGGGGAAGGGAATGGGGTGGGAATATGAATGAAGGGGGAACTGGGTGTGAGGGTGGGGATATAGGAGTAAGGAGAATATGCAAACCTGGGAAGGGGAACAAAAGGACTGGGGAGCAGTATTAGAAAGAGGTGGAATTTCAAGTGAGAGGATTTGGATCTTGATTTGAATCCCAACTCTGGGGGAATCATCTCCTTTGTGCCTCAGTTGTTTCATCTGTAAAAGAGGGCATTGGGTTCAGTGAGCTAACTTCCAACTCTGTGATATAGAGGAAGAAGATAGTGGGAGTAAATTGGGTGTCTAGGGGGGTGGGGGAAGAACAAAGGGGAGAAGAAAGGTTGGGGACAGGGTGGGGGGAGCAAATAGAATATGGAGAAAATAGGATAGGGTTAGCAGAGTATGGGTATGTTTGTCAGTCATCATGGTCTAAAGTGAATGTGAAGTTTTATATTTTTTATGGAATATTTAACTTTATTGATTGATTAAAATGATCTGAGAAACCTGAAGGTGTCCAGCTCTGTGTGTTTGTGTGTGTGTGTGTGTGTGTGTGTGTGTGTGTGTGAGAGAGAGAGAGAGAGAGAGAGAGAGAGAGAGAGAGAGAGAGAGAGAGAGAGACTTGATAGAGAAACAGAGAGGGACATAATCTCACTGTTGTTGGAACTTTGAACACAGTCCCCCCCAAAAAAACACTTTGAGGACCTATAATCATCCTAACCCTATGTAAAGTGGAATTGTGTGGAGGAGAAGATCTAAAGATGGGGTCCTCCAGGGAGAGGATGCTTGAATAAGAAGGGGGGAGGGGAGGAACCCGATGTATGGCTCCTTCACCAAGCAGGAATCCCTTCCCCCCATAAATGCACTCCAGCAAATAATAAGTGACTATTGTGTGCAGAGGGGGACACATGAACTCACAGTCCTTGCTTGGGGCCCCTGTCCTTGTTCAACCCCAGACTGGTTTGACAACCCCTGCCTGGAGGGGAACCAAGCTCCAAAGCCTCTTTGTCAGCTTCTAGAGTTCATGCTTCTCTTTTCTGTGCCCCTACCCATAGAAAGGTTCTGATATCTCTGTCAATGGTGGCAGCTGTCCTGAGGAGGACAGCTCCCTTTGACCTACTGTACTGAGTTAGGAGACCCGGCTCTGATATGTTCTACCTTCTCTTTGTTTGGAAAGCAGCTTGAAGAGTTAGGCCCAGAGAAGTTATCTGATGCTTGTAAGTCTTACCTCTTAAGATTATGGTGAAAAAAACTTAGTAAATCTTGTTTTAGGTTTTTGTTTTGTTTTATTTTTTTGCAAGGCAATGGGGTAAAGTGACTTGCTCAAGGCCACACAGCTAGGTAATTATTAAGTGTCTGAGACCGGATTTTAACTCAGGTACTCCTGACCCCAGGGCCAGTGCTCTATCCACTGTGCAACTTAGCCATCCCATAAATCTTAAAAGTCCTAGAAATATGAGCAGATACTCATCACCCTCACCAAGGTATTTGGGGGATACCTTCTACATTCCAGATGCTGATAGATCCTGGGAATACAAAGACAAAAATATGATTAACATAGATTTATAAGCACTCTACAAATATCTCATTTTATTCTAATGACTACTCAGTGAAATAGACATTATTATTATTATTATTATTAATTATTCTCATTTTGTTGAGGAGGAAATTAAGGCTAAGAGAGGTTAAGAGACTTAGGGCCACCTAGCTAGTGTCTGAGGTAGGATTTGAACTCATGTCTTCCTGAATCCAGGTCCTGTACTAGATATAGGGCCACCTAGCTGACCTCAAGAAGCTTACAACATGCACAAATAAATAAATATAATTGCATACTTTTTCCATTAACAACTGGGAGAATTAGGAAGACATTTTTTAATAGAAGGAGATAGCACTTGAACCTAAATTTGAAAGGATTCAGAGATTCCTAGAGTTAAGAGATGAAGAGGAAGAAGATAATTCAGGAATGGGGGACAACCTGCACAAGAAGATAGATGTGGCAGTTGGAATGTTGGATGTGGGAAACAACCAGAAGGCTGGTTCAACAAGAATGGAGGCTAGTTTGGAGCCAGATTGTGAAGGGCTTTAAATGCCAAGTAAACAAGTTTCTATTTGATCCTAGAGGCTATAGGGAGGTCTAGAACAGAGGCTTGTCATGGTTAGACTTGTGTGATAGAAATATTAGTTTGGTAGCTGAACAGAAACTAGGTCGGAATTGGAAGAGACTGAATTAAGGAAAATCAGTTAGGAAGGCTATTGCCATATACCAGGGGAGAGCTGATGAGCTTCTTATCTAATGTAGTTGTAATGTGATTGAAAGAAGGGGACAGAAGTGAGAAATGTGGTGGGAGAAAAACAATCAATAAGACTCAGCAACTGATTCGCTCTGAAGGATGGAGGAGAATAAAGAGATGAGAACTCAGAAGCTGATGATGTTTGTCCTTCATTCTTGAAGATGCCATGATGATAAGTGCAGAAATTGGCTTTGAGTGTGTGTGCTAATTTCCAGACTTACTTTCTCCTCCAGAGCCTTCTGGGTCCAGTGGCCAGATAGGAATCAGGATAACTGGAGATGGCCCTGGAGGTGAGGCAATCAGGGTTAAGTGACTTGCCCAAGGTCACAAAGCTAGTAAGTATCAAGTGTCTGAGACTGGATTTGGACTTCCATCTTCCTGACCACAGGGCTAGAGCTCTATCCACTTTTCTACCTAGCCGCCTGACTTAGAAGTTGAGAATCTGAGTGACTGGAAGGATAGTAGTGTCCTCCTTTAAATTAGTGAAGTTAGAAGAAAAGATAGCATTCCATTTTGAATATGTTGAGTTTGAGATGCCAATGAAGCATGAATATTTCTAGTGAGTATTTCCAGTTGGTGATGCAGGAGTGAAATGCAAGAGAAAGATGAAGAATATTATTGTCCCATTAAGTGAATGGTATGGATGTGAATGGTACGGACCATGCCTCCATAACTAGACTAGATTCTCTTTCTTTTCCTGGAGCAAATGTACTCAACTGAGGGCACTGCTTTATGGCCATCTTACAGCTTCTTCAAACCTGTGAGAACTAGTGATGTTCAGCACAGTGGAAGGATTAGGTCATCCCCAAAATTCTGCCTTGAAGACTTCTAGTGAGTAGAAGCTTAAATATATTTTTTTAAGATGGGGCAGCTAGATGGTACAGTGGATAGAACACTGGCCTTCGAATCAGAACAGGAGTTCAAATTTGGCCTCAGACACTTGACTCTTACTAGCTGTGTGACCTTGGGCAAGTTATGATTGTCTTGTATCCAAGTCTATCTCCAGTCATCCTGATTCATTTCTGGCCACTAGACCCAGATGACTCTGGAGGAGAAAGTGAGGTTGGTAGCTTAGCACAGTCCCTCCTCATGCAAATCCACTTCTTATACTTGTCATGGCATCACCTTCTTGATGTGGTGTTCTTCAAAAATGAAGGACAAACATTATTATTATTACTATTATTACTTTTCACAGCAGTTCATTATACTTCTGGATGGTTCTAACTGCAAAATGACCTTTAGCTTTGAAGTTCTTCAGGTTTCTGAGAGGAAGTTGGAATCATGGAAAAGCAGGAGATTGTTCAGTGTCTGTTGTGACTCTCCTATGTGTTTTGAATTTTCAGCGGGGGGGTGGTGGGAAAAAACCCATCTCATACTAGACATTTGCATTGTTACCTTGGAGATGGTGAGCTTGTTACTATATCTGTAGAGCCTTCATAGTAGCATAGTGAGCTAAAACATTTTTTATTTTTTTCTGGGGGGGGGGGTTAGTGCCAAGATTGAACTTAAAACCAGAACTTATGAGTGTGGACCCATGCTCTACACCTAGAAGAGACAGTCAGTGATGACAGAGCAATAAGACTTTATTAATAAACATAAAGGAAGGAAATAAGCACTTATGAAGTATATATATATATATATATATATATATATATATATATATATATATACCAGGTATGCTAAATATTTCACAAATATTATTTTGTTGATCTTCACAATAACCCTGGAGGTAATTGCTATTATTATCCCTATTTTACAGTTAAGGAAACTGAGGCAGATAACATTTAAATTACAGACCTTGGGTCAATCACCTAAGTTAAGTATCTGAGGTTATATTTGAACTCAGGTTTTCCTGACCAAGAAATGTATAGGGAACATAAGGAACCAGGGCAAAGGATACATCTGGATCAAAGTCACAAGAGAGGCAAGGATGGAACCAAATCACACTTGCCAGGTCTTGTTGATTCTTCCTCTGTGACATCTTTCATATCTATCCCTTTCTTCTATTCATCTCCTTGTTCCAAACCCTCATTACTTCTCATCTGAATCATTGCAATAGCTTTCTTAATTGATCTCCTTGTTTCCAATCACACCCCACTCCAATCAGTCAACCAATCAACAAATATTAGCTATTCACTATGGGTCAGGTATTAGTGAGATCACTACTTTCCCCCCATCTTCTCAGTTGCCTCCAGCAAATCCTGACTTCCCTGGGTTGTAGTGAGGCAGATTTGTGTGTGTGTGTGTGTGTGTGTGTGTGTGTGTGTTTTGGGGGAGGATGTTTTGGACTCTAATCCCTTATGGACTTCTTGGAGTTTAAATAGGAAGGAAAAATGGTTAGTGAGAAAGTTCCCTTTCTTCTTTCCCAGCTCACCACTCCTTTGTACTCTTTTACTTGAAGACCCTCAACACTCAGGAATTGGTATCTGCAAAGATGCTCCAACAATCTCATTAGGCAACTCTAGGTCTGAATCTTAGCACTTTTGTAAAACTGCCATGGTTACTGTTACTAGCAGCTCAGGGCTCAAAGTATGAACAGGATCTCCCAAGAAGCATGCTTCCCAGAGCATGTTGTGGCTCACCCCCAAGCTGCCTCTGTCCTGGGGAACCCAGGAGCCCTAGACCCAGAGTCAAAGTTCTTTACATTACATGCTGGGCAGGCATTTCCTTGGACACACTGAAGTATTCTTTTTGACTTCTGATGCCAGTCAGGAATCCCTCACCTGGGCAAAGGAAGGAAACGGGGAACCCTATAGTATGTTGGAAAGAGCATTGATGTTGGAGACAGTGGATTTGAATCTCATCTCAGACATATGCTACTGGTGTGATCTTGGACAAATCACAATTTCCTTATCTGTGAAATGAAAGAGTTGAACTGGGGCTAGTGGCACACAATAATCTCAGCTACTGGGGAGACTGAGGCAGATAGATCTTGAACTTGGGAATTCTTAGCTTTGGTGGGCTAAACTCAGTCCATCATCAGTCTTGGGTCAAAACTTTTGGTCTGATTGGGGATAAAATTGATCCATCGGTAACCCCACCTAGAGTATTTTGAGCCTGGTGAAGATAGGCTTATAATGATGATGATGATAATGAGAAAGACCCAGTCTTATAGAGATGATAATGATGCTGATGCTGACAACAGCAGTAACAATAAAAGGTTGGACTAGATGTCACCTAACTACCAATGAACTTTTGAAATTTGCACCTATGCTTAGATTTTGATACAGCTCAGGACTTATTTAGTGAGTTTCCTTACAAGATTTCCAGGGTTCCCTAGAAAGGAAATATGTTCTAGAGGCTGGTTTAATTAGAACTAGATGGAACCCTTAGACATATAGACAACTCATATAATCTCTACCTGAAACTGAATTCTCTTGCTGCAATTTCTTTTCACCTGGGTCTAATAATCCTGGTAAGTCTATCTGGAAAGATGTGGGAAAAGCTCTTTGAAAGCCATAGAGCACAGTAGTAACAGGAACAATTCTTTCTTTAAAAAAAAAAGCCACATTTTAATTGAGATTTATTTTCACATTACCTACTTCACCCCACCCTCTCCCCTAGTGTTCCCTCCTTGACCTTCTAGAGAGCCTGCCCTCATAACAAAGGAGCCTTTCTTTACTCTGCTGGGGGCGGGATCAAGGTTAAAGCAGCCCTTCCCTAGTCTGAAGGAAGAGCTCTCTCCGTTCCAGCCCCAGGGAGGGGTACCGAAGACCGCAAAGATTGCTGGGAACCAAGGAGCTGAGAGTTCTGTCCCAGGAAATCTAGATGATGTAGTTTAGAGGAACAGTAGGGTTCAAATAGTAGCAGCTTCAAATAGCAGGAGCAGCAGCAGCAGCAGAGCAGAAGGAATAATAGAAGCAGCAACGGAACAGAAACAATAGCAGCAGCAGCAGCAGCACCAGCCTCGCTGCCACCCATTGCTTAATCTTTCAGTTACATCTCAGGCTACCCAACCCCTCCCTTCTAAAGTACAACTCCAATACAACCTCTTCCAGGAAACCATTCCGGTTCTCCAAAACTCCATTTTGGCAATGTCATTCCATCCGGTACTTCACTGGCTGTGTCAAGCTCCTCTCTGCTCCAAATTCCTTCGGTTCCCTTTTATTTCTAGGATAAAATGTACACTTGTGTTTACAGTTCAAACCCGGACAGAACCTGGTCCCTTGCTGCCTTTCCAATTTCTCACTCATTGTTGCCATTTACCATCCAGCTATGCCATTCTGTTTGCTATTCCTCACACAAATCACTTCATCTCCCCTTCATAAATATAATGGTCTTCTCATCTTTTGGGGATCCTTGGTTTCCTTCAAGACTCCATTCCAACGTTACCTTCAGCAGGAGGTTTCTCTTGGTCTTTCACATTGCTAATATCTTTCCCTTTAAGGTTGTCTTGTATTTTGTATTCCTTTATAGGAATCTTATATATAGGTAGTCTCAAAAGTCTTTTTGTAGTCTTAAACATTAGAACTTAATACTGCACTAAGATTTTTGGACCCCTTATATAACTATTTATGAACCTATTGTTCCCTAGAATATTAAGTTTTCAAGAGCAGGAGCTGTTTCATTTTTGTCTTTGTATTCCTAATGCCTAATATAGTATCAGGCACATAGTAGGTTCTTAATAAAATGATTGATAAATTAATCTTTATTGAGAATATGTATTTTGTACCCCCTCCTAGAGTGGAGGGATTATCTTGCTTTTGTATCTTCCCCAGTACTTAGAGGTACTATGCATCTAGTAGGTGCTTAATAAATAAATGAAAGAATGAATGCATTGATAACATTTCAACCTAATGTAATGGGGGAATTGATCTAGGTGATGTGCAGTCTTTGTGGAATGATATTGGTACCAGACAATTTTTGCTTGGCTCCAGTTCAATAACGTGTAACTTTGTGGAATCAGCTTCGGCCATGAAGATTCAAGGTTACTACTATGTGTTACAAAAAACCTTTTGATTTCAAAGATAGATGGACTGATGATTCATGATTTGTGAACTGGATGCTTAGAAAAGTTTCAATTGGAACTCTTTTTTTTTTTTAGATTTTTCAAGGCAATGGGGTTAAGGGCCTTGCTAAGGTCACACAGCTAGGTAATTTTTAAGTGTCTGAGGTCGGATTTGAACCCAGGTACTCCTGACTCCAGGGCCAGTGCTCTATCCACTGCACCATCTAGATGGCCCTGGATCTCTTTTAAAAAAAAATTTTCAGGAGCAGTGGATAGAGCACTGATCCTGGAGTCAGGAGGACCTGAGTTCAATTCCAGCCTCAGACTCCTCATAATTACCTAGCAGTATGACTTTGGGCAAATCACTTATCCTCATTGCCTCGCAGAAACAATTTTTTTTAAATTGGATCTCTTCTGAGTGAGTTGCCACCTTTCCTTAGCTGGATGTTGCTATTGAGTCTTGTTTTTCCCTAATTTTAGGTGAAAGAGACAGGAATTCCCAGGTTATCTTGAGTTCAGGATGTTCTGATATTCAATAGAAGTCCTGCCAGTGGTCATAACAGAATGGTTGTCAAGGAGTCCATCAAAATGATATTGGCAGTAGCAGTATCTGAATTAGTCAAGGAGGTCTCTGAGGACAAACAAGCTTGGATAGCTGCCAGAGGGAAGACCTGCAGTGAAGATGCCAAGAAGAGCTAGCCCAGTGGAGCAAGGGAGTGAGTCTTCCTTCATCATTGCTCTGCCCACAAACAAGATTAGTGGGTACTTATTGAAGAAACAAAAGGAATAAAAGGACTCTCAGGGCCAAGAATGGTAGGTATTCCTTGGCCATGTGTGTTTACTATTTGTACTTCACTACCTTGAACTTCAAGTTTGAGCTTACACTCCCTTGAGCCTTTGTACAAGGGGAGAGTGTGCTACTCCTAACTATTACTGTATTTTCTCAGTAACTACCCTTTTGTAAAAATTCATTGATATCAACTGGTTGATTGATTTTGGGGAGCACACCAGAAGGCAACTCATGATAGTAAATATTAGAATTTCCTAGGTACTCAGAGTTAGCCCACATGAATTCCCTTTGAATCCTTTGTCTCCACTCCCACTGCCACTCTACTGTAATTTCTCATCACCTTTTGCCCAAACTTCTTTAGTAGCTTTCTAATTTGGCTTCCTGACTTCTAACTTTCTCCTTTCTAATCAATCATCCACATAGCTATTTCTAACACAGGGGCAGCTAGGTGGTACAGTGGATAGTGGACTAGCCTTGGAATCAGGAGGATGGGAGTTCGATTCTAACCTCTGACACTTACAGTTGTCTGACATTGGACAAGTTACTTAACTCTTATTGCCCTGCATCCAGGGCCATCTCCAGCTGTCCTGATTCATTTCTGGCCACTGGACCCAGATGGCTATGCAGGAGAAAGTGAGGCTGTTGACAGCACAGTCCCCCTCACTCAAATCCAGTTCATGTGCTTATCATGACATCACTTCCCTGATGTCATGGTCTTCTTCAAAAATGAAGGACAAGCATTATATTATTATTATTCCTACCACAAATCTGATTATTTCCCCTCTGTTCAAAATGATTTACAAAGATCAGCTCCTTTAAAACATCAGACTTCACTGGAAACTAAATAACCTCATTTTAAAGAATGAATGGATCAAATAACAAGTTATATAAAGAATTAATGATTTCATCCTAGATAATGACAATAATGAGACAACATACCAAAACTGATGGGATACAGCCAAGGCAGTTGTCAGGTGATATATCTTTAAAGGCTCACATGAATAAATTAGAGAAAGAGGAAATCAATGAACTAAACATGCAACTAAAAAAATTAGAGAAAGAACAAATTAACCCCCCTAATTAAATACCAAACTAGAAATTCTAATAATTAAAGGAGAAATTGATAAAATCAAAAACACGAAAACTAGTGAACAACTAAGTAAAACCAAGAGTTAGTCTTATGAAAAACCAATAAAATCGATAAACTTTTGGTTAATTTGTTTTAAAAAAAGAAAGAAGCAAACCAAATTACTATTATCATAAATGAAAAAGATGAACTTCTCTATGCCAGTAAATTTGATAATCTAAGTGAAATGGATGAATATTTACAAAAACATAAATTGCCCAGGTTAAATGAAGAGGAAATTAAATATCTAAATAACCCTATCTCAGAAAAAGAAATTCAACAAGCCATTATTGAACTCCCTAAGAAAATACCTCCAGGGCCAGATGGATTCACAAGTGAATTCTATCAAACATTTAAGGAACAACTGGTTCCAATTCTATATAAATTCTTTTGGAAAATAAGTGAAGACGAAACTCTGCCTAAATCTTTCTTTGACACCAATATGGTGCTGATACCTAAATCAGGAAGAGTCAAAACAGAGAAAGATATAGACCTATCTCCCTAATGAATATAGATGCAAAAATTTTAAATAAAATCTTATCAAAGCAATTACAGCAAGTTATCACTAGAATAATACACTATGACCAAGCAGGATTTATCCCAGGAATGTAGGGTTGGTTCAATATTAGGAAAATTGTTAATATGATTAACTATATCAGTAAAAAACCTATCAGAAATCATACGATTATCTCAATGGATGCTGAAAAAGCCACAAAATATAGCACTCATTCCTACTAAAAACACTAGAGAATATAGAAATAAATGGATTGTTCCTTAGAATGAGTAGCAGTATCTATCTGAAGCCATCAACTAACATTATATGCAATGGCAATAGGCTAGAGGCATTCCCAATAAGATCAGGGGGAAAAACAAGGTTGCCCATTATCACCACTACTATTCAATATTGTGTTAGAAAAGTTATCTTCAGCAGTAAGAGAAGAAAAAAGAAATTGAAGGAATTAGAATTGGGAAGGAAGAAACAAAACTCACTTTTTGCAGATGACATGAAGGTATACCTAGAGAATCCTAAAAAATCATCTAAAAAAACTACTAGAAATAATTAGCACTTTAGCAAAGTCACAGGATATAAAATATACCCTCATAAATCCTCAGCATTTCTATATATTACTAGCAAGATACAGCAGCAAGAGCTAGAAAGAGAAATCCCATTCAAAGTAACTTCAGACAACATAAAATACTTGGGAGTCTACCTGCTAAGGCAGTGTCAGAAACTCTATGAAAACAACTACAAAACACTTCTCACACAAATAAAATCAGATTTAAATAACTGGGCAAATATCAACTGCTCATGGATAGGTAGAGCTAATATAATAAAAATGACAATTCTACCAAAATTAAACTACCTGTTTAGTGCAACTACCAATCAAAATTACAAAAAATTGCTTTAATGAGTTAGAAAAATTTGTAAATTCATATGGAGAAATAAAAAGTCAAGAATTTTCAAGAATTTAATGAAAAAAATGCAAAAGAAGGTGGCTTAGCCCTACCAGATCTAAAATTATATTATAAAGCATCAGTCATCAGAACTGACTGGGGGCGGCTAGGTGGCACAATGGTTAGAACACCGGCCTTGGAGCCAGGAGTACCTGGGTTCAAATCCAGCCTCAGACACTTAATAATAATTACCTAACTGTGTGGCCTTGGGCAAGCCACTTAACCTCATTTGCCTTGCAAAACCTGAAAAAAATTATAATAAAAAATAAAAAAACTGGTATTGGCTAAGAAATAGAGTGGTAGATCAGTGGAATAGAATAGGTGCAAAAGAGATAGCAGGAAATGATTGTAGTAATCTCCTTTTTGATAAACCCAAAGAGTCCAGCTTCTGGAATAAAAACTCTTTCTTCAATAAAAATTGTTGGGAAAAATGGAAGTTAGTATGGCAGAAACTTGGATTAGACCAATATCTCACACCCTATAACAAGATAAGCTCAAAATGGGGACAAGATTTAAACATAAAAGACAACATTATAAGCAAATTTGGAGATCAAGGAATAGTTTACCTCTCAGATTTATGGAAAGGGAAGCAGTTTATGACCAAGGAAAAGAGATGAAGAATATCATTAAAAACAAACTAGGGGTGGCTAGGTGGCACAGTGGATAAAGCACTGGCCCTGGAGTCAGGAGTACCTGGGTTCAAATCCCATCTCAGACACTTAATAATTACCTAGCTGTGTGGCCTTGGGCAAGCCACTTAACCCCATTTCCCTTGCAAAAAAAACCAACTAGATAATTTTGATTACATTAAATTAAAAAGCTTTTGCACAGACAAAATCACTGTAACCAAGATCAAAAGAAATGCAGTAAATTGGGAAACAATTTTTACAAGTAGTATTTCTGACAAAGGACACATTTCTAAAATATATAGAGAACTGAATCAAATTTATAAAAAATAATCAAGCCATTCCCCAATTGGCAAATGGTCAAAGGATATGCAGAGGGAATTTACAGATGAGGAAATCAAAGCAATCCATAGTCATATGAAAAATTGTTTTAAATCATTACTTATTAGGGAAATGCAAATTAAAACATCTCTGAGGTACTAACTCACACCTCTCAGATTGACCAATATGACCCCAAAGGACAATGATCAATGTTGAAAGGGATGTGGGAAATCTGGGACACTAATACATTGATGGTGGAGCTGTGAACTCATCTAACCTTTCTGGATAGTAATTTGGAATTATGCCCAAAAGGCAACAAAAATGTGCACACCATTAGAGCCATCAATACCACTACTGGGTCTATACCCTGAAGAGATTATAAAGAAAGGGTAAAAACATCACTTCTATAAAAATATTCATAGCAACTCTGTGGTGGCAAAAGAATTGGAAATTGAGTGAATGTCCATCAATTGGGGAATGACCTAATAACTGTGGTATATGTATGTTATGGAATACTATTGTTCTATTAGAAACCAGGAGGGATGGGAATTCAGAGAAGCCTGGAAGTATTTACATGAACTGATGCTGAGCTGAGGAAATGAGCAGAATCAGAAGAACATTGTGCACCATAACCGCATCATGGGGATGATAATCAATCTTAATGGATTTACTCATTTCATCAGTGCAACAATCCCAGAAAAATGTAGGTTATCTGTGATGGAGAATACTGTCTGTATCCAAGGAAAGAATTGTGGAGTTTAAACAAAGATCAAAGACTATTACTTTTTTTTTATTAAAGATTTTATTTATTTTTGAGTTTTACAATTTCCCCTCAATCTTACTTCCCTCTCCCCAACCCTCCCCCCCACAGAAAGCAATTTGTCAGTCTTTGTGTTCTTTCCATGTTGTACATTGATCCAAATTGAGTGTGATGAGAGTGAAATCATATCCTTAAGGAAGAAACACAAAGTATAAGAGATAATGATCAGACAATAAGATATCAGGTTTTTTCCCTAAATTAAAGGGAATAGTCCTTGAACTTTGTTCAAACTCCACAGTTTTTTATCTGGATACAGATGGTATTCTCCATCGCAGACAGCCCCAAATTGTCCCTGATTATTGCACTGATGAAATGAATGTGTCTAAAAGACTATTACTTTTAATTTTAAAAAGTTATCTTATTATGTAATTTTGCTATCTCATATTTTATTTTTTCCTTTAGGATATGATTTTTCTTTCAACACATTCAATTTTGATCAATGTATAACATGGAAACAATGTAAAGACTATCAGATTGTCTTCTGTGAGGAGTAAGGGGAACGGAAGCAAGATTAGGGATAAAATTGTAAAATTCAATAAAGATTAGGAAAAAATCAGACTTTATGCAGTAAATATGAACTTAAAGTTATAAATGTGGGAAAAGTTTCCTTCAAAGTTTTAACCCTTTTTTGATGATTCAAGAATAATATTTTTCTAAGCCAAATTATACTTATGAACAACAACATCTAATTTCTCTTCAGAGGATATGTCTGTGCTCCACAAACTTAGTGTTGTGATTCTCAGGAGACTCAAGCAGTAGAGGCTAGAAGGTGGGACAAAAGGAAGGCAAAGGATGGAAGGCAAAGGAAGAAGAAAGAAAAGAGGAGTACATTTTTAAAAAGGTTTTAAGTTTTAAGAAGAAAAGACTTTTTGATAATATACTCCAGGACAATTGCTCCTGATTTACTACCTCTGTGGGGACCCCAGTGTTCTGAGATTATTCACAGAAGCAAATTTTAAGACCCTTAAACTAGAAATGGAATTTTTGCTCTCCAGAATAATTTTTATTTCATTGTAATCAAGAGTAGTATTTAAGCCATAAGAATTCCAAAGAAATCATGATGAAAAAGTCTATCTACCTCCAGAGAGAGAGAACTGATGAACTTTGAGTGCAGATTGAATTATGGTTTTTTAGTTTAATTTTTCTTCCTTTTTGCAATATGATTAGTATGAAAATGTTTTGTATGACTTCATATATATATAATAGGTATCACATTGCTTTTCTTTTCAATGCACAGGAGAAGGACTTAAGGGAAAGAGGTAATTTTAACACAAAAAAATCTAAAAAATTACACACACAAAAGAATATGGATAAAAGGAATATGGTTTTTCTATAGCCTCTTCTTCTAGCTGACATTTCTAAAGGGCTGAAAGACAAGGAGTGTAGAGTAATATTAAAACACCACCTTAGGGAGAACAGATGTCTCACCATGTTCTAGAGTCTCATTAAGGTCTAGAACTACCATAAGAGCCTATTAGGGATTGGACTGATGAACTAGGGATAACTTTTGCCTGAATTTCATTGTTTCTGAGAAGGGGGACAAAAAACTTTGTCCTTCCCTTCCTATTCTCTTTCTCTTCTTCCTCCACCCTATGAGTCTTAGTGTGACTAGGAAATTTCTCTCTCTGAAGAGAAGATCCTGGAGGAATGAAAATATGAAAGAAGTGGTTAGCAATATATTTCACATTTTGTAAGCATTCTAATTTTTTGTGCATTTTATTCTATGTATGTTAAAGGGTCATTCATCAAATGCTGTGTGTCTGAATCAATATGGAAATAGAGGAGATGGAGAAGGGAGCAAAATACAACCATGATAATTTCCATAATTTAATATGTCATTTAATTCCCCTAGACTTGGGAGAGAGAGGAATATAGGGGAAAAGATTTTGAATTAAAAGGGAAAACTGGCACTATTTTTTGGAAAGTGTGATGAGAAATGAGATGGCAGGCATTTTTAGTCTTAGTGGCCATCTGTACATCACAGCTTGTGAAAAGCTCAGCTTCTGAGCATCCACAACTGACAGGAGGAATAACTTCAGTCCAATACTCTTGATGTATTGTACTCAGTACTGTATTCAAGTTAATTCAACCTCCTTGACTAGATTTTAATCTCTATAACAGCAGAAATGTACCACAAAAAACAATTGTTCCCTCTCCAATTACTAGGTAATCTTAGAATGAACTTTTTGAAGAAAGAAGGAATATCACCTAGTCTCTAATCCCAGAGAGAACTGATTCATTCCAAGAGAGCCTGGAGCCCTATTACACATATTATAAAGAATGCTCAGCACTCCTTAGGATAGAGATTTTATCCTGTTGTCTCTAGATTCAATTTTTCACTGAAGTGATTTCTGCTCTTGGATTTTTGGGACATTTCTATTGTTTCTAGTCCCAGTTGGGAAGGGGTGGGGGAGAGAATTGTGATGAAAATTCTAAAATTTTTTTCAAATAAAGAGTTCCCATTTTTACTTTTGCTTACTCATTCAATCATCCAAAGTAGCTCAGAAGCTATGGCCTCCTGAAAGATTATGATGTGATCCCAAAAGTTATATAATTAAAGAATGGGAGGTTGAAAAAGTAGGTTACATCTCATTCTTTCCTCAATTGCTATCCAAGGGGTTTATCTTTAACACAATTACACCTACCCTTTGCTCAACCTACTTCAATTGGGCAGCAGCCCCTCAGAGAAGATATAATATAATCATTAAAAAGGCACCCATAGGGGCGGCTAGGTGGTGCAGTAGATAGAGCACCAGCCCTGGAGTCAGGAGGACCTGAGTTCAAATATGACCTCAGACACTTACTAATTACCTAGCTGTGTGGCCTTGGCAAGTAACTTAACTGCATTGCCTAGCAAAAAAACTAAAAAAAAAAGGCACCCATAACAGCACCTGCAGAGCTACTATTTCAAAAAATCCAACCGTAGCACCATGCAGTAGAAAGTGTTGGAGCCAGATAACTTTGACTTAAATTATACTTCTGATTTTCATTTTGCAAGCTGTAAGAAGTATTGTTCATAATGTTCATATTTGCCCTTCCGAAAGAACATTGATTATTTGTCATTCCCCTTGTCTACCAAAAGAGTCTCTGTGGAGACAGAGAACATTGATTTGAATTCAGACTTTGACCTTAGGAAAAGCACAACCTCTTTGTTCTGCAACTTCTTTGATTGTAACATAAGGGAGTTGGATTAGGTCTCTGAACTCCCTTCTCTATAGTCATATTATACAAACTTGTTATTTTTAATTTCCCCATGCTATTCTTCTTGACCTTGTGGCTGAGGCAAGTTCTAGCTTCTGGGTAGTAAGATTAACCCCTCTCTTTTTCATTTTGGTTGGGACAAAGTGAGTCACAGGATGATCAGGTTTGAATGAGTTGCTAGCTGTACTGTAGATCTAATTGCATAATCTTTTCACCCAGAACCCCTTCCTTCTTTGAAATTTGACCATTTCAGTCAGGAGAATTACCTTTTTTTTCCAGTAATCCAGGTCATCTTTATGTGTCATTTTTGATTCCTTGACATTATTCACTTCACATATCCAAACACTTGCCAAATCTTTTTGTTTCTGTCTTCTTAATCACACAAAGAACATTTATCATGTGTCAGATATTAAATGCTTACAAAGGAAAAGAGAAAACAATTGGATGTGGAGACACATGCTTGTAATCCCTACTGCTGGGAAGGCTGTAGCTGGTGAATTGGTCTCTTCACCTCAAATCTCATCTACCTGAAACCATCATCCATATACTTGTTAAAGTGATTTTTTCCTAAAGCTCAGGACTGACTGTGTTACCTCCTTCTGTCTCAATAAACTCCTACTGATTCTAGAATTAAACATATATTACTCTGGCATTTAAAACCCTTTATAATGTGGTTCAAACTTACAATCTACTTCATTTCCTGCACTGTATAGTACAAAGCTTTTCTGTTCTTCCACCTCATGGAAAAATATAGCTAAAATATCCTTACCAGAATAGAAAATAAAATAAAAGAATGATATCATTCATTACATAGAACCATGTAAAGAAAGAACTTAGGAATGGTGAATCTGCTTTCAGGGTTTACCTGATTGTATGAGCACCAAAAAGACCATTCCATCTATTGCTGGCATTACTTATTCAGATCTTCCAAGACTTTGACCAGACCCTCAGGTTTCTGCACTTCATTTTGCAGCAAGACTAAGTATTGCAGGGACCTGGAGACAAATGTATTAAATTCTTTGGATCAGAAGTCAAAGATGCTGGGCTTTATGTGGTGGTACCTAGATCATATAGTTAATTCCTCTTATTCTTACAGATGAGGAAACTGAGGTCCAGAACTATATGTCTTGTTTAAGTTCACACATGTAACACTTTGGCTTCAACCCCTTTGCTTATCCCCTGACTCCAGTTCCAGGGTCCTTTCAACTGTAGCACACAGTCTATTCCTAACTTTCTTAACCCCAGAAATATACTCTCTGGGTTAGGGAGGATAGGAAAGTGATAGAAAAGAAGGTATTCATTGTGCCCAGTGCTTGGTGCCTTTGTATCCAGGAGAGAGAGAGAGAGAGAGAGAGAGAGAGAGAGAGAGAGAGAGAGAGAGAGAGAGAGAGCCATAGACAGAGACAGAGACAGAGAGAGACAGAGATAAAGAAAGAAAGAAACAGAGAAAGTCAGAGGAGAGATCCAGAGACAGACAGAAAGGCAGAAGGATAGAGACAGATTGGAGGGAGAGAGCTTTCTTTCCATTGAAATACCTTGGACAGCACCTCCATAATTATGGCAGGCACAAAGACAAAGTCATAATCCAACATAATCACAGATAGCACTTTACCTATACAGAAGCATGGATAGACTCTTCATAACCTTTAGCATCATGGAGTGCAGTAAAATCTAAATATTGAAGTAAAAGATTTGCTATAATCTTAGCACATGAGTGGCTATCCCCACTTTGTTTCAGTAGTCAGTCAATCAATAAATATTCATTAAGCAGATAGTGTTCCCATCTCTATATCAAGGGCAATTACTCCCTACCCCCAGTCCCAGAACCTTGGACAGAATTTCCCACTTTATGCTTAGGCTTTTTTTTTTCAGCACCAAGGTCAGATACTTTCATAATAGATCCAAGGATTGCTTCTCCAGTTCCTGATTGACTGCATATAGGAAATGTTTTTATTTTCATCACAGAATGATGAGTGGTAGTCCTCCACTCCATCTCATTTTGACACACCCCATCTCAGCACCAGGGAAAGTTCCCAAACCCATTACATCTTTATCAGATGGTTTTCTCCCATCCCTAACAGATGTTGAAAACCTGTGGCTCAGCACCATAGACAGCATTCTTATCTCATCAAATATCCAGTACACAATATCCATCTCCTTTAACTTCCCTTCTCCTTCTCTCACAAGTTGAACTCAGAATCATCTCCAAGAATTGTGTTATCCTTTCTGTTTTTGACTTCTCTGGCATTCTAGTGAAGTTTATGGATCTCTTCTCACAATACTTTTAACATCATAAAAATAAAATACATAGGATTATAAAGGAAACCAATTACATTGGAATAAAGTTATCACAATATTTTTTTTTTGTTTTAGGTTTTTTGCAAGGCAAATGGTAACGGTTAAGTGGCTTGCCCAAGGCCACACAGCTAGGTAATTATTAAGTATCTGAGACCTGATTTGAACCCAGGTACTCCTGACTCCAGGGTCAGTGCTCTATCCACTACGCCACCTAGCTGCCCCTATCACAATGTTTTTTTTTTAAAGTTCATAAACCTTTCATCCAAAGGGAAAGTATTCTAGATCCTGCCTTAGGTCTTGGCTTTGACATTCTATGTTTTTTAAAGGCCCTTTCAGCTTGGACATTCTATGTCTTGAATCACAGACACTCAGAGTTGGAAGTGATTTCAGAAGCCATTTAGTTCAATATGAACAAGAAGGAATCTTTTTTTAAATATATTTTGTCAAGTTGCTAGTCAATTTCTACTTGAAGACTCCAGTGTTAGAAAATTCACTGATTAAATTAAATAACACACATAAAATATTCTTTAAGTGATAAATTTCTAAATAATTGTGAAACTCTTGCTGCTTCTGCCATTACCACCATCTTAAGTTAAGAGAATTCATTCCACTTTTTGATAGTCTAATTGTTAGCTATTATCATTCAGTTTAAGCTGAACTGTTCTTCTTTGCAGCCATTGTCTCCAATTACCTCCCTCCTCTGGAAAATTGGATTTTTCTTCTAGGACATAGGACTCAGATAAATGATCTTCATCTTGCTTCTAGTTATTTCCTTTTCCAGGTTTTTCAGGAATATTTTCCTCAAATAGAATGTAAACTCTATGAGGGAAAGACTTGTAGAGTGGGCTTGCATTTGTATTCCTAATGCTTGTTGCTACCTCTTCTCTCTCTCTCTCTCTCTCTCTCTCTCTCTCTCTCTCTCTCTCTCTCTCTCTCTCTCTTCCCTGCCCTCCCCCCACATTCTATCATTGCTATGACAGCTTTACATGACATCCCAGCTCCACTTATTTTCTTCTGCAGGATGAAGGTCCCCAATTCCTTCACCAGATATTCATCACCTCATCATCCTGGTCTCCTTCCTCTAGAGGCTCTGGATTCTGTTATTGTTTCCTAAAATATAGTGCCTAGAATTGACACAACCTTTCTGATGATTATTGCCTTGCTAATTCTGGTTTGCTATGCTTCTTTTAATGTGGACTGAGATTGTATTAGCTTTTTTTGGATGCTATGTAACTGTTGACTAAAACCTATAGTTTTTTTTACATGAATTGTTGCCTAAATGTGGTAGTTACAGCTAAACTTTGACTGTAACAATGTGTTCCATAATGTCTGGTTTGTAGAAATTCTCCCCCTATTAAAATGTATATGAAAATATGTCTATTTTTTAGGTTTTTAAGAGCTCTTTTCTCCCCTTGTTTCACATCACTTGGATGCCATCTGCCAATAGTTCCTCCTCCTTCCCCCCACTTCTCACATGAAGAGATGATCCTTCTCTTTGCCCAAGGCAACCCCTTCCATGCACATGTGAAACATTCCATCCAATTTTCTCTGGGGAGATTATCTTCATTCAGTTATTTTCATTCTCTGCTTATTGATTGATTGCTTCCCTTCAAACATGCTCATCTCCTTCATTCTTAAAAAACTCTCCCTTGATCCTCCACTACTATCAACCTAAATCTCTTCTCCCTTTCATGGTTAAATTCCAGAAGGCCATCCACAATCAGTACCTACACTTTCTAATCTCTACAATCTGGTTTCCAACTTTATTATTCAATTGAAATTGTTCTTTTTAAAGTTATCAATAATATCAATTGCTAAAGCTAATGACTTTTTCTCAATTCTAATTCTTTAATGACCTCTCTATAGCCTTTCATACCATTGCTCACCTGCTTCTTATTAATACTATCTTCTTTCTAGGTTTTTTTTTTTTTTGCAAGGCAATGGGGTTAAGTGGCCACATGGCTAGGTAATTATTAAGTGTCTGAGACCGGATTTGAACCCAGGTACTCCTGACTTCAGGGCCGGTGCTTTATCCACTGCGCCACCTAGCCGCCTTCTAGGTTTTTAAAGATACTGCTCTCTCTTTCTCTTCATGTTCCTCTTACCTCTCTGACTGATGTTTCTCATTTTTTTTGCTAGATTTTTACCCAGATTATTCCAGATAACTTTGGGTTTTTCACAAGGTTCTGTTCTGAGACTTTGGATTCAATTATCTTTTCTATGCTATGATCCTCAGGTCAATTTATCCCACCTAACCTCTCTGCCTACCTCAGTCTTCCATCTTCAACTCCCTATTAGACATCTCAAACTGGATGTCTCATAATCATCTTACTCATTTGTCCAAAACTAAATTCATTTTCTCTTAAGTGTTCCTTTCTTCCTGACTTACTATCAAAGGTATCATCTTTCTCCAGTCATTCAGACTTACAATCTAGGTATCATCCTCAACTTATCACTTTCTCACTCCTTCCCCAATCTAATCTGTTGTCAAGTCTTGCTAATTATGCCTTCACATCTCTCATCTCAACTCTCACCTCTC
This sequence comes from Macrotis lagotis, assembly GCF_037893015.1. Classification (NCBI taxonomy): domain Eukaryota; kingdom Metazoa; phylum Chordata; class Mammalia; order Peramelemorphia; family Peramelidae; genus Macrotis; species Macrotis lagotis. Next base: position 227,272,005 of record NC_133660.1, on the reverse strand, counting down.
CTCTGATGAGGAAAATCAGTTTTTTGATTTTGGGTTTTTTTTGCAAGGCATTGGGGTTAAGTGACTTGCCCAGGGTCACACAGTTAAGTATTAAGGGTCTGAGGTCAAATTTGAGCTCAGGTCCTCCTGACTCCAGCTTTGGTACTCTATCCACTGTGCCACCTAGCTGCCACAAGGAGAATCATTATGCTAGTGCAGGCTTTCATTATCACTTGCTTGGTATATTGCAATAGCCTTCTGATTGCTCACTCAGTCAGACTCTATCTCATGTCTTAGGCACTTACTAGCTGTGTGACACTGAGAAATTCACTTAACCTCTGTTTGCCTCTGTTTACTCATCTATAAAATGGGGATAATAACAACATTATTTCTTAGGGTGGCTGTGAAAATCAAATAAGATTATATGTGTAGAGTATAAATGACGCATAGTGTTTAAATGCTTGTTTCCTTTCTCTATTCATGAAGTCTCATCCCACTCCACCCCATCCTCTATTCAACTGTCAAAGTGATCTTATCAAAGCATATGTCTGCCCATGTCACCTACTCCTTTAATAAATAAATTCTGGTGGGTTTCCTATCACCTCCAGGATCACATAAAATCCTTCAGTTGACTTTTTTACAACCAGCTCCCTTCCTGTCTCCTCAGTCTTCTTCCACCTTGCTCTGCTCCACATACTCTGTGATTGAGGGGCACTTGTCCCTTGCTGTTCCTTGCCTGTGGTCTCCAATCTTCAGATTGTGTGCATTTTCACTGATTGTACCCTGGAATTCTCTCTCTACTCATCTCTACCTCCTAGCTTCAATATCTTCCTTCAGATCTCAGCTAAAATCCCATCTTCTTAAGGAATTCTTTACTGATCTTCTTTAATTTTAGTGCTTTTCCTCTATTGATTATTTCCAATTTATCCTGTATAGATCTTGTTTGGACACAGTTGTTTGCATTTTGTCTCTCCCATTAGACTGTGAACTTCTTGAGGACAGGGACTGGGTTTTTTTCTTTGTATCCTTAGTGCTTAATACATTGATTTGACTTTATGAATGTGTTTGTGAATTTCTATGTGAAGAGTATGAATTTTTCTCCTCCTACTCATATTACCCATATGCCTCTGCCCCTAGACCTTAAACCAGTTCATTCTGTCCTCCAAGTAAGTCAACTCCTAGATTCACTACATATTAAACTCATTCATTTATTTGCAATCTGACAATACTCTCTTCCTATGAAAAGTTGAAATATGGAAAACTTGTGAATTCTTTTCTCCCCCATTCTCCATTCACCTCAGGCCCATACAAAGTGAGGGGAGTTTCTGCCAAGCCTTCCCTCTGAGGAGTCCATAAAATGATATGTTGAGCTGGAGAAGAGAAAATTTCCTGGGCATTTCATGTCTGACTTTTTATTTTTGAAGAATTATAACACATAGACTTCCAGCCAAGATGGCAGAGAAAAGCCAGGCCCTGTGCTAAGGTCTCCTGATCTTCCCTCACTTATAATATGAAACAAACCTCTTAACAGAAATCTAATTGACAAAACCCAGAAAGAGAAGCTAGGAGAACAGTGACCTCAAGGTTTGTCTTTGGGGATTGTAGGTGAGCTGGGCACAGAGAGCAGAGACTCTGCCAGGAGGACAGGATGGGGTGAGATCCTGAGAGCAGTACTAGTCTGGGATCAGCCACAGAGGCATTCACTCTGGCAGCCGTGGTCCAAGAACCAACTGAAGAGTGGAGGCATTGGTTGTGGGACTGAAGATCTGGGGCTTACCGGAAAGGCTGGAGGGTGAGTTCCAGCCTCTAGCACCCACTACCGGCCTGCCCACTTGTAGTTACTAAACCCGGTGAGTAAAGCCTCTAGGGATCCCAACAACAAACCTCTGAACCAGCCCCTCCCCAACATAAAATCTTAGGAAAATGAAGAAAGGCCAGCAGAAAGGGGGTTCCATAGAAAAATTCTTAGAAGAAAAAGACTCTAACTCAGAGAGTTATGATTTGGTCTCCAGCACAGCAAGATTTCCTTGAAGAAATCAGGAAGAAGTTTAAAAATCAATTGGAAAACTTGGGAAAAGAAACCCAAGAAATTAGCACCTTGCAACAAGAAAACAAATCTTTGGAAAATACAATTGGGCAAATGCAAAAAGGAAATAATTCTTTCAAAACCTCAATTGGTCAAATGGAAAACTCTTACAAAAATAGAATTGACCAATTAGAAAAGGAGTTGCAAAAGGTAAATGAAGAAAATTATTCTCTAAAAAAAAGAATGGAGTCTGTAGAAACCAATGACTTCACGAGAGAAGAATCTGTTAAACAAAAACAAAAAATAAAAAAAAATAGAAGAAAATGTAAAATACCCATCAGGAAAACCACTGACCTCAAGAATAGATCCAGAAGAGATAACCTAAGAATTATTGGTCTTCCTAAAAACATTGAAGAGAAAAAAAAACAAACCTGGACTTAATATTACAGGATTTAGTGATGGAAAACTGCCCTGATATTATGGAACCAGAGGGCAAAATAGTTATTGAAGGAACACATTGATCCCCTCCAGAAAGGGATACCAAAATGAAAATCCCAAGGAATATTGTGGTCAAATTCCAGAACTATCAGATAAAAGAGAAAATCCTGCATGAGACAGAAAGAAACAATTTAGATCCAAAGGAGTCACAGTAAGGATTACATAGGACCTAGCTGCATTAAAATTAAGGGATTGAAGGGTCTGAGTGCAATATTCTGAAAAGCAAGGTAACTTGGAATGCAGCTGAGAATTCATTATTTGGCAAAACTGACCCTTCTCTTCCAGGGTAAAAGATGGACATGTAACGAAATAGGAGTTCCAACTTTTCCCGATGAAAAGAACAGAGCTTAATAGAAAATTTGGACTTGAAACAGGAGAGTTGAGAGACAAATGAAAGTTAAAAAAAAAAAAGAAAAAACTGCTATCCAGTAAGATGAAATTGGTTTTATGCCTACTTGGGAGAAAGAGTCTAATAACTCTCAATAATTGTAGTTCTTTTTTTTTAGGTTTTTGCAAGGCAAATGGGGTTAAGTGGCTTGCCCAAGGCCATACAGCTAGGTAATTATTAAGAGTCTGAGGCCGGATTTGAACCCAGGTACTCCTGACTCCATGGCCGGGGCTTTTTCCACTGTGCCACCTAGCCGCCCACAATAATTGTAGTTCTATTAGAGAGAATATACTTAGTCAGAAGTGATGGACACTCATGACCTTTCTGTGACTCAGATAGAATGGTTTAAAAAAATACCTCATCAAAAAGGGGGACAGTAAAGAGATGGAAGGATGGAGGAGACTGAATGGCATAAATCTCATTACATTAAGAGGTACAAAGGATTTATGGCAATAGAAGGGAAGAAGGGAGGAGGTGAGAACTGCCTGAATCTTACTCTCATCGGATTGGCTTAAAATTAACACACATACACTCAGTTAAGTTAAGAAACTTATCTCACCTTTAAAGTGTTAAAAGGGGGAAAGGGGAGGGGGAGGAAAGGAGGAACCAACAGAAGGAAGAGAAGGAAGAAAGGGCAAAAGGAAAGGGGAAAAAGGGGAGAGGGGTTGGATATAGGAGGGCAAACACACTGAAGGTGGTGGGATTCAGAAATAAAATATCGGGGAATATGGATAAAGGGATAAAGGGAGAAAAATACAAACAAAGGAAAGATAACATGGAGGGCAATAAGGAGTTAGTAATTATAACTTTGAATGTGAATAGGATGAACTCTCCCTCAAAACATAAGTGAATACCAGAGTGGATTAAAAACCAGAATCCTTCAATATGCTGCTGACAAGAAACCTATTTGAAGCAGAGAGATAGTAAAAAAGGTTGGAAAAAAATATATTTTGCTTCAGCTGAAGTAAAAAAAGCAGGGATAGCAATCCTTAACTCAGACAAAGCAGCTGTAAAAATAGATATTGTTTAAGAGAGACAAGGAAGGAAACTATTCTCCTAAATGGTACCATAGACAATAAAGTAATTTCAATACTAAATATGTATGCACCCAATGGCACGGCATCCAAATTCTTAGAGGAGAAGTTGAAGGAGTTACAGGAAGACATAGACAGCAAAACTCTACTAGTGGGAGACCTCAACCTCCCACTCTCAGATTTAGATAAATCTAACCATAAAATAGACAAAAAGGAAGTTAAGGAGGTAAATAGATTGTTAGGAAACCTAGACATGATAGGTTTATGAAGGAAATTGAATGAGGGTAAAAAGGAATATACTTTCTTTTCTGCAGTACATGGTACTTGCACCAAAATTGACCATGAACTAAGCCATAAAAACCTAATAATTGGTTGCAGAAAGGCAGAAATAGTGAATACATCTTTCTCAGATCATAATGCAATAAAAATCACATGCAATATTGGGCCAGGGAGATATAGACTCAAAACTAAATAGAAACTAAATAACCTCATTTTAAAGAATGAGTGGATCAAACAAAAAATTATAGAAAGAATTAATTATTTTATCCTAGATAATGACAACAATGAAACAACATACCAAAACCTATGGGATACACTCAAGGCGGCTGTCAGGGGATATATTATATCTTTAAATGTTTATGTGAATAAATCTGAGAAAGAAGAAATCAATGAACTAAATATGCAACTAAAAAAATTAAAGAAAGAACAAATTAACCCCCCCAATTAAATATAAAATTAGAAATTCTAAAAATTAAAGGAGAAATTAATAAAATTGAAAACAAGAAAACTATTGTGAGGAATGAAAGGTGCTGTTGGTCTTCACAGGATGTGGAGGTGGCCTCTTTGAAATTCATTACAAAAGGGGAATGGCCCCAGCCAATCACAAAACTGGAAGAGTTCTCCTAATTCCATTCCAAAGATGACAAACCCAAGATTAGAAGAAACTAGTCATTGACTGGTCAAGAGTAACCTAGAGTCTTCACCTTCTCCTTTGCACATTCTCAGGGAAATCTATCTGTTCTTGCTCATTAGTATAATGAGCTGGGTAGGGAAATGTATAGGAACCAATGCATCAATTAGATTTGTGACCCCAGCCTATGGTTGGCATGAAGGGGCAGGAACAAAGCCTTTCAAACTGCATATAAAAGCTTGTATTTTGGGGTTTCCCCACCCCTCTCTCCCACCATGAGAGAGATATGCCATTTTGTTAAGATATCTTAATAAAAACCATTTCAGTCACTCTGGACTAAGTATTCTTGAGCCATTTATAACACTATTGAACTAATAAATAAAACCAAGAGCTGGTTTTATAAAAAAACAATAAAATTGATAAATCTCTGGTCAATTTGATTAAAAAAAGAAAGAAAACCAAATTGCTAATATCTTAAATGAAAAAGATGAACTCACCACCAATGAGGAGGAAATTAAAGTAACAATTCAGAATTTTTTGCCTAACTCTATGCCAATAAATTTGATAATCTAAGTGAAATGGATGAACATTTACAAAAATATGTTACCCAGGTTAAAAGAAGAGGAAATCAAATACCTAAATAACCCAATCTCAGAAAAATAAATTCAACAAGCCATTATTGAATCCCTAAGAAAAAAATCTCCAGGGCCAGATTGATTCACAAGTGAATTCTATCAAACATTTAAGGAACAACTGGTTCCAATTCTATATAAACTCTTTGGAAAAAATAGGTGAAGATGGAACTCTGCCTAATTCTTTCTATGATACCAATATGGTGCTGATACCCAAACCAGGAAGAGTTAAAACAGAGAAAGAAAATTATAGACCTATCTCTCTAATGACTATAGATGCAAAAATATTAAATAAAATCTTAGCAAAATGACTACAACAAGATATCACTAAGATAATACACTATGACCAAGCAGGATTTATCCCAGGAATGCAGGGTTGGGTTCAATACAAGGAAAACTGTCAGTATAATTAATTATATCAATAACAAACCTATCAGAAATCATGATTATATCAATAGATGTTGAAAAAGCTTTTGACAAAATACAGCACCCATTCCTACTAAAAGCACTAGAGAGCATAGGAATAAATGGATTTTTCCTTAAAATAATAAGCAATATCTATCTGAAACCATCAACAAGCATTATATGCAATGGGGATAGGCTAGAGGCATTCCCAATAAGATCAGGGGTGAAACAAGGTTGCCCATTATCACTACTACTATTCAATATTGTGTTAGAAATGTTAGCTTCAGCAATTAGAGAAGAAAAATAAATTGAAGGAATTAGAATTGGAAAGGAAGAGACAAAACTCTCACTCTTAGGGGTGGCTAGGTGGCGTAGTGGATAAAGCACTGGCCCTGGAGTCAGGAGTACCTGGGTTCAAATCCAGTCTCAGACACTTAATAATTACCTAGCTGTGTGGCCTTGGGCAAGCCACTTAACCCCATTTGCCTTGTAAAAACCTAAAAAAAACCCCAAACCTCTCACTCTTTACAGATGACATGATGGTATACCTAAAGATTCCCAAAAATTTATCTAAAAAATTTCTAGAAATAATTAGCAACTTTAACAAGGTCACAGGATATAAAATAAACCCTCATAAATCCTCAATATTTCTATATATGACTAGAAAGATCTAGAAAGATGCAACAGAGAGAGAGATAGAAAGAAAAAATTCCATTCAAAGTAACTTCAGACAATATAAAATACCTGGGTATCTACCAGCTAAGACAGTGTCAGAAACTTTTTGAAAACAATTTCAAAACACTTCTCACACAAATAAAATCAGATTTAAAAACTGGGCAAATATCAACTGCTCATGGATAGGCTGAGCTAATATAATAAAAATGACAATTCTACCAAAATTAAACTATTCGTTTAGTGCTCCACCAGTCAAAATTCCAAAACATTGCTTTAATGACTTAGAAACATTTGTAAATATTCATATGGAGAAATAAAAAGTCGACAATCTCCAGGAATTTAATGAAAAAAGAAGGTGGCTTAGCCCTACCAGATCTAAAATTATATTATAAAGCATCAACCATCAAAACTATCTGCTACTGGCTAAGAAATAGAGTGGTGGATCAGTGGAATAGAATAGGTGCAAAAGAGATGGCAGGAAATGACTATAGTCATCTGCTTTTGGATAAACCCAAAGAGTCCAGCTTCTGGGATAAAAACTCTTTCTTCAATAAAAAATGTTGGGAAAATTGGAAGTCAGTATGGCAGAAACTTGGATTAGAAACCAACATCTCACATCCTATACCAAGATAAGCTCAAAATGGGGCAAGGATTTAGACATAAAAGACAGTATTATAAGCAAATTAGGAGATCAAGGAATAGTTTACCTTTCAGATCTATGGAAAGGAAAGCAGTTTATGACCAAGGAAGAGATGAAGAACATCATTAAAAACAAACTAGATAATTTTGATTACATTAAATTAAAAAGCTTTTACACAGACAAAACCACTGTAACCAAGATCAAAAGAAAGGTAGTAAATTGGGAAACAATTTTTACAACTACTATTTCTGACAAAGAACTCATTTCTACAATAAACAGAGAACTGAGTCAAATTTTTAAAAAAGACAAGCCATTCCCCAATTGACAATGGTCAAAGGATATGCAAAGGCAATTTACAGATGAGGAAATCAAATTAATCTCTAGTCATATGAAAAATTGCTCTAAATCACTAATTATTAGAGAAATTCTAATTAAAACATCTCTGAGGTACCATGTCTCACCTCTCAGACTGGTCAATATGACCAGAAAGGACAATGATCAATGTTTGAAGGGATGTGGCAAATCTGGGACACTAATATATTGTTGGTGGAGCTGTGAACTCATCTAACCTTTCTGGAGAGTAATTTGGAATTATGCCCAAAAGGCAACAAAAATGTGCACACCATTAGATCCAGCAATACCACTACTGGGTCTATACCCTGATGAGATTATAAAAAAAGGGTAAAAACATTATTTGTACAAAAATATTCATAGCAGCTCTGTTTGTGGTGGCAAAGTACTGGAAATTAAGTAAATGTCCTTCAATTGGGGAATGGCTTAGCAAACTGTGGTAGATGTATGTCATGGAACACTACTGTTCTATTAGAAACCAGGAGGGATAGGAATTCAGGGAAGCCTAGAAGGATTTGTATGAACTGATGTTGAGCGAGATGAGCAGAACCAGACAACTGTATACCCTAACAGCATCATAGGGTGATGATCAACCTTAATGGACTTGCTCATTCTAACAGTGCAACAATAAGGCACAATTTTAGGGTATCTGTGATGGAGAATACCATCTGTATCCAGAGAAAGAATTATGGAGTTTGAATAAATATCAAAGGCTATTTATTACCTTTAATTTTATTTATTCATTTATTTATTTATTCTTTGCCTTTAACTTCATTTATTTATTTGTTTGTTTATTTATTTTTTGCCTTTAATTTTTTAAGAAAGTTTTCTTATTATGTAATTTTGCTATCTCTTATCCTTTATGTTTTCTTCCTTAAGGATATGATTTCTCTCTCATCACATTCAATTTAGATCAATGCATACCATGGAAACAATGTAAAGACTAACAGATTACCTTCTGTGGGGGGGTGGGGGTGGGGGGATGGAATCAAGATTAGGGGAAAAATTGTAAAATTCAAAATAAATTAAATCTTTCTTAAAAAAAAAGAATAACATAAAAAGGATGCAATTTGCTTTGTTTAGCTCCAGAGGGCAGCACTTATGAGACTAGGTGGAAGTTACAGGAAAGCTGACTTTAATGCTATATAGGGAAAACCTTTCTAAAAATGAGAACTTGTCCCAAAGTGAAATGGGTTATCTCATAAGGTCTTGTGAGTTCCCTATAAGTGAAAGTGTTCAAACAGAGACTGGATGTCTATTTGTCAGGGATGTTGCATAAAAGTTCCCAGGCTACTGGGAAAGTTGGATTAGATGAAACAGCTTCTGTAATTTCCTTTTGGCTCTGAAATTTGTGAAGATTTGAATTGACATTCACTCATAAGCAAAATGGTTCAATTGGGTGCTGTCTGCTTTCATTTTGGGAGGGGGGATTCTTGCTCAAAAGATTGTTCAAAGACAGGTCAGTACATCAAAGCCTATTGAATGAACTTATGCAAGATCTTTAAATCTATTTCCTCTTCTTTTTTTTTTTTTTGCACTACTTATATGAGATATTATTACTAACTGTTTGGACTGACTATTGAATTAGCTTCCTTTTGGGATCTACCTACTTTCACTCTCTCCTTCCTCCTTCATATCCTGCCCCATTCCCACATATCTATTATTCTGCTGAAGAATAATCTGTCATACATAAATTTGATCAGATAACTCCTTTTCTCAAAAAATAATCAAACTCCTTGTTGGCAACTAAGTAAAGTTGTCATTCTAAAATTTAAAAGAGCTTCTACTGAACAAGCCATAGCATATGAATATTATGGAGTGCTATTAATCTGTAAGAAATTATGAGTGGTCTGACTTCAGCAAAGCATGGAAAGATTTGCATAAACTGATGTTGAATAAAGTGAGAACTAGGAGAACACTATACACACTAACAGCAACATTGTGAGATGATTAACTGTGATAGAAGCAACTCCTCTCAGCAGTTCAGTGATCAAGGATAATACTTGGAGATTTATTAAGGAAAAATGCCATCCACATCCAGCAGAAAAAAAAACAACTATGGATTCTGAATGCAGAGAAAAACAAGCTACATTCATTTTTAAAAATTTCTTTTATATTTTTCTTTCTCACATTCTCCCCCTTAGTTCTAGTTCTTCCTTCATAGTTTCTCTAGTGCAGAAATATGTGAAGTGTAATTTTATAGATATAATCTATATCAGATTGGTTATTGACATGGAGAGGAGGGCGGCAAGGGAGGGTGGTGGAAAAATGTAGCAAAAGTGAGCAAAAAAATGAATGTTGTAAACAATTTTTGCATGTAATTAGAAAACAAACAAAATAAATGAATAAATAAATGAATGAATCAATTAATAAATATATAAGGGGGAAAAAAGAAGAATTTCTACACTCTCGTATTGCTTTGACTGCCCAGAATTACCTCATGTTGCTCTGTCTACATACTGTTTCCTCTAGCCAAATCAGATATTTTTTTGTCTCTCAAATCTCCACTCCTTTTCAGTTGTCTTGGACTCTTACTTTTCTTTCTTGGAATGACCTTTCTTTAACCTGTCTGTCAAATTCAGAATCAATTTTAAAGCCCATTTCAGCTGCCACATTCTCTAGAAAGTCTTTCTTCCTTACTCCAATTAGTAATTACTCTCATTCTCAGACTTTACATTTTAATCTGCATCTCTCTGATACACTTATGTTATTTTTATTTTTATCTATATAGACATATCAAATGAGAATATATGTAATATGCTTTGCAAATCTTAAAGTACCATATAGCTGTCAGGTATTATTGTTATGAAGTTTATGTCTATCTCCATTCCCTTCAAATATTCCCTCCAAAGTTCTTCGAGCTCCATAACAGAAGTCATGCTCCACCCAAAATCTGAATTTCCCTTAATACCTACTGCCTTTCTCTAAATACAAGTGATTTGTTTAAACAAATGATTTTTTATTTGAATTTCCTTTGGGATCTAGTTGTTTTAAGGGTAAAGTTGCTAATTAACTTCTGCCTCCAAAAAGGTAAAGACCAGGAAAGCTACTGGCTGAAAAGATCTCCTATCTCCTAAACATCAAAAGTCTCAGCACTCATTAAGTCCAGTGTCCTGTTTGAATGAACCAATATCTATGAGAATTCCTCCTTTCACTTGTGTTTTTTTTTTTTTCCTGACAAAGGTTTCCTTTGGACTTACTTGGTCCATGGGACCAAGGCTAAAGCTAACAGCTTCCCAGGAGCTTTTGGTCATGCTGATCACCTAAGGGCATTAAAAGACCCACCCAGATGGAGTTGGGGGCTCTTCAAACTTGCCCTGATGACCAGACCAATTACAAATGGAAATTTTGTGTGTGTGGGTGTATGTAACAGGCAGAGAACCGTGGGCATAGGGAATAGTGAAATCAATTAGAGACAAAATTTATAATTTTATTTTTGTTGTTTGCACTGTTAAGGAAATCTTTCTTCCTTTATCCCTCTGTTAAAATACTCTTTCAGGCTAATCTAGGCTGCAGTCTGACCTTCAATCTGATCTAGATAGTGTCCTCTTTTGTTTTGGGGCAGCTAAGTAGCACAGGTGCTAGAAACAACAACTGAGACCATCCATACCAGAATCTGAGACCCTTTGGACCCCTCCCCAAAAGGCAAACTCCCAGGACACCACCTCTTCCCATGGACCCTGAGGGGGAATTTAAGGAGATTTCAGGAGAGGCTGGGCTTCCTTTCCATACTTCTGCTGAGCCTGGCAGCTGGCCTGACAGGATTAATTAGCATCCTCGTGGCTTTTCCTTAATCTCTTCTTAACTTTTACTTCCTTTTGTATTGTAATTTCTTTTTAATAAATCTCTATTTTCTTTTTACACCTGCATTTCCAGGTAAGAGGGTGATTCTTCACAGTGGAAAATGGATCAAAATCGTCAATACGGGGGCGGCTAGGTGGTGCAGGGGATAAAGCACCGGCCCTGGAGTCAGGAGTACCTGGATTCAAATCCGGTCTCAAACATTTAATAATTACCAAGCTGTGTGGCCTTGGGCAAGTCACTTAACCCCATTGCCTTGGAAAAAACCTAAAAAAAAAAAATTGGCAATACGTGTTTGTGGGTCTCTCCAGGCTTAAAGCTATAGGATTCTTGTTGAAATTCTTTTCTATGCTATGATTAAACTTTTCATTAGTTGTTGAATGACCCACACTACATTTCAACGTCGAACTTGAACAAATAGGGCTTGCGTTAGGCCTGTTGGTAACACTCTAATTTTACCATTGAGGAGAAGGGAAGTGATTTTCCTAAGGCCACAAACCTAATAGATTGTGGATTAGGGACTCAAATCTAGCTCTCCGGTTTCCAAGTCCAATCTTTCCCCCAACACTATGCCGCATAATTACATTTCAGGGGGATCCAGAGATACTGTTTTACCTCTCAGGACTGTTGCAATAATCCAGGTTGCCTTAAGGGGCTGGGATGGCAGCTGCCCAGGAAAGTACTGGGGGGGGGGGGTGTGCAGGAATAGAATCAGAGATAAGACAACTGGAGTGGATTTCAGTTTTGTCAAATGTCCAAACCCTTCATTTCATGGCTGAGCAAACAGAGGTCCTAAAGCGGCTGGGCAAGTTGCCCAAGGCCAAACAAGTTGTAAATATCAGAATAGGATGTGAACATAGGTTTCTTAAGTCTATTATTATTTTTTTGACGTTCAACAACATTTTATTTTCCATATCACCCTGAGAAATGAAATGATAGAAAACAAAATTTTAAATAAACAAAATAGCTAAATAATTTGCTAAAACTGAACTTTAAAAGGCAGGTGTTTTTAACCAATCAATCAAGACTTATCAATTAAGCACTTACCTTGTGTCAACCTTCATTCTAAGCACTGGGAGAGCAAGTACAAAATATTTTCAACCTCTTCTCATAAGTAGTTTATAATCTTTTTAAGGTTGTTGGGGTTTTTTTTGCAAGGCAGTGGGGTTAAGTGGCTTGTCCAAGGCCACACAGCTAGGTAATTATTAAGTGTCTGAGGTCAAATTTGAACTCAGGTACTCCTGACTCCAGGGCTAGTGCTCTATGCACTGCACCACCTAGTCGCCCCCATAAGTGGTTTATTATAATGAAGTAGTCTATATAGATATAATATTCATTTAAAGTGAATAAATAGTAAATATATATATATGTATACAGATTAGTTAAATTCAAAATTATACAGATGAAAGAGCAATAATAGCTGAGGGGGAGAGCCAGAACATTTCATTCAATAGATAGTGCTTCTGCTATATCTTTTTAAATTTTTCTTTAATTTATTTACAAAATACTAAAGTATTCTTGCTTAAGAGTAAATATAATACTCCCCACACACATAAAAATGGAAAACCTCATGAGAAATAGAGTGAAAGAAAGAGAAAAACATTTCAGTCTGTGGTCAGATACCATCAGCTCTGTCTCCGGTGGATCACATTCTTTATCCTAAGTCCATCAGAGAAGTTACTTCCATATTTTTCCACAGTTGCTGCTGCTGATAGTAGTTCACTCCATTCATTCCTCCCCACTACCATCTATTATATTTTCTCTCTCCTTTCACTCTATCTCTCTTCAAAAATGTGTTGTGGGTTAGCCAAGTGGTACAGTGGACAGAGAGCCCTGGCCCTGGGACCAAGAGGCCCCAAGCCCTAAGTCTATTGTTTTGATAGAAGATTGTCCTTCCTTCTCAAAGAAGACCATGACAACAGGGTGGTAATGCCATGACAAGCAAGTGAATTGGATTTCAGTGACAGGGGGCTGGGCTAAGTCACCAACCTCACTTTCTCCTTTGGAGCTGAGTCCAGTGGTCAGATATGGATGACTGGAGTTGGCCCTGAATGTGAGCAATCAGGGTTAAGTGACTTGCCCAAGGTCACAGGGTTAGTTGTGTCAAGTGTCTGAGGCTGGTTTTGAAATTGGGTCTTCCTGACTCCAAGGTCTGTGTTCTCTTCATTGTGCCACCTGACTGACCCCCATTTTATAGATGGACAAATGATAAGGGTATGGTGGCTTGGTTATTTTGCCCCATGTTATACAACTAGGCAGGGTCAAAGCCAGGAACAGAACTCAGCTCCCTTTGTTTCAGGTCCCAAGCTCGCTGTTACTCCCACTGTCCCAGGAGAGAAGAGTGGGGGGTTGAAACTCATTAGGTTTCCTGGTTCCCAGAGGCAAGCCAAGAAAGCCAGGTGATGATAATCAGATTTAATAGAAATCTCTTCATGCTTCCAAGCCAAAACAGAACTCCACGAATCATCTCAACTACCAGACCTTAACCTTACTGGGACTTCTTCTATAAACATTCCTGAAAAATGGTCATCTGGGCTGACTTGAACACTTTGACCTATGGGGATCTCACTATTTTACAAAGAAACCCATTTCTCTTTTGCGCAGCTGTCATTTTTAAATTCATGGAGTTAAAACTGCCTTCTTGCAAATTCCACGTAGTTCTTCTACTAGAGTGAAAATGCCTTTTGGAACTGAGTAGAAAAAATTGGAATCTCCCTTCACATGACAGTTTTTCAAATATGTAAAATCAGATATGAAATGCCCAGAAAGTGATTTTTTTTTCAGATGTTTCAACTGATCTGAATATCCTCCTTGGCAGAGGTTTTTAACCTGGGGAAAGTAGACTTTTAAATAGCTGTTTGATAACTGCCATTCAGTATAATTGATTTCTTTTGACATTGTATGTTTCTTTTATGTATTTAAAGATGTGATTCCAAGAAGGGGCCCTTAGGATTCTCCAGACTGGCAGAGAGGTCTGCAGCTCACAAAAAGGTAAAGAACCCTTGGGTCTGAGAGCAATTGAGGAGCTTCCTCACAGACACAGAATCCTAGAATTGGGACATCAGAGGTCATATAGAATTTTCATCCACTAGATAAACCTCTCTGGGTTGTGCTTCTTAAGTATATCCTTGGCCTCCATTCCAAGAGTCTCTCTGAAGATTCCACAGTCTGCCTGCCTACTTCTCATCAAAGCTCATGTGTTCAAATTGTCCTCTATTTGACATTCGATGCTCTCTCTCTGCCTAACCTAGGTCCTTCTTACTTTCTGGTCTTCTTCCACCATCCTCCCTGGCACATGCTCTTTGATCCAGTGATACTGGCTGCCCACCTGTTTCACAAAAAGATCCTCCTCTCTCAGCTCTGGGCATTTTCTCTGATTGCCCTCCGGCCTAGATTGTTCTTCCTCCATCATTCCAATTGTTGGCCCTTGTCTACTCTTATATCCTTAGATAGTTTATGAATATTTCTTGATCTCTATAGTTCTGATTAAAAATAAAATAGTTCTCCTGTTAGCTTTAACTAAGGAAAGTAGGTTCAGAAATGTTTATCTCTGTCTCTCCACAGGGCCTGTCCTTTTCCAATAGATCAAAGGGAAAAGGTCTTGCCTGTAAGATCTATTCAAATGAGCATCTCAAAGGATGGCTTTCAAGTTGTGTATTAGATGAACAATTATGCTTGAAAGACAGGAAAACTGCTCTGGTTGAATCTATGACAAACAAGTGTATAACCTGATATTCTTTAGGATCCAATTTATATTTCTTAAGTAATACATTTCTAATCAGAAGTTTGTCTCTTAAGCTTTAACTAAGGATTATAAAATGCAGTCTGTGCTATGTAAGGTCTAGTCTCCTAAAAATGTTGACTTCACTTATGTCTATCTTTCAGGTTATCATAATGTTAGTACCTTGATCAACATAATTTGAGATAAGAGACATCCTGGATGAGCAGAGAGAAAATCCTATTGTTGTTTGTAAACATTTACTCTTCAGCATAAGAGGAATTCTTGTCAATAGGAATTTTCAGTTAATATTATAAGATTTGAGAGAATCATATTTGTAAAACCATGTCTTCTAGCTGAAATCTCTTTGGCTGGCCTCCAAAAGTTTTACTGCTTTTGTCTAAATTGTATAAAAACTCCCCAAAATGTTGGAAAGACATTGGCATTTGTAAGGATGCCTTCCACCCATGGGTTCTGGTAAGATCCTAGAGAATTAAACTTCATTCATAAAACTAATTTTGTTATTTTTGTCTTAGCCAAAGAGAAATTATGGTTATCACCCTGGTTTCCTAGAAATTTCAACAAAAATTCCATTTTCTACAGAAAGCTTTTCCCAAAGCCTCTTAATCCCAATGTCCCTAATTATTTCCTATTTATAATATATATATAGCTAATTTGCATGCATTTGTTTGCTTTTGTTTCTCTCTCCCATTAGACTGAGCTCTTTGCCTCTTTTTGTATTCCCAGTACCTTTCACAGCATTTGGCACATAATAGGAACTTAAATATTTCTTCACTGTTATTGACTGAGGAAGAATTTTCTTTACACAGAACCCAGGCCAGCCTCCCTGTCATTTCTTCCTAATGGTTTTAACTCCATCTTCATCAGCCAAGCAGAAAGGTCCAACCTTTCACCTATGCCCTTCAAAAATATGAAGAGAGCAAAACTATCTGCCCCTGAATCTTCTCTTCTTCACTTTAAACACCTCCAGTTCCTTTACCTGATCCTCTAATTACCCACATTCCCCACATTCTCCCTGGCTCAACTCAGGGAAAGGGAAGGGAAGGGAAGTTAGTAGTACATGAAACTGCAGCAGTATCATGGACCAGTAGTGGTGGGCCTTGGAGTACAGGAAAATGAACCAAAGGATTGTAGGAAGGAGTGAGTAAACCAGAGACAATGGGTGGTAGGGTTGGAGGATTAGGCAGCTGTTTCTTTTACCTCAGTCTTCTTGGGGGAGAGGGGATTGGATTTAATAAGTCTTGATTCATAGGACTTGATGAATAAGATAGGGAGGTTAAACATAAATCTAGTAAACACCTCATTTGCAAGGTACATTTGGTATTGGGTTACAAAGGCAAAATGGAACAAGTACTGCCCTCAAGGAACTTATATTCATTTTAAAAAATAGATTTTATTTCCCCCAGTTATATGCAAAGATAATTTTTTACTTTTTTAAAAATTTTGAGCTACAAATTTTTCTCTTCCTTCCTTCCTCCCTGCCTTAGATAGTAAGCAATATGATATAGGTATATATGTTCAATCATACAAAACATATTACTTTATGTGTTCTGTTGTGAAAGAAGAGACAGACCCAAGAAAGAAAAATGCATAAAGTATGCATTCAGACTCTCAGATATTTCTCTGGAGGTGGATAGGATTTTTCCATCATGAGTTCCTTGGAATTGTCTTAGATCATTGTATTGCTGAGAACAGCTAAGTTATTCAGAGTTGATCATCTTATAGTATTGCTCTTACTGCTCATTTCACTTTGCATCAGTTATATAAGATTTTCCAGGTTTTTCTGATCACCATTTCTTATAGCATAGTAAAATTCCATAACAATCATATACCACAACTTGTTCAACCATTCCCCAACCGACGAATATAACCCTCAATTTCCAAATCTTTGTCAACACAAAAAGAGATGCTCTAAATATTTTTGAACAAATACCCCATCTTTTAAAAATCTCTTTAGGATACAGACCTAATAGTGATATTGAAGTTTTGTAGCCTTTTGGAAATTAGAAGCTTGTATTCAAATAGGGAGATAGAACTTGTAAAAGGTAAGTAAAACACATATGTAAAGTAATACAAAATACTTTCAAGAGGCAAAGAGTGTCAGGAGTTGAGAGATCAGAAAAGGTCTCAAGGAGTAGGGAGACATTGCATTGAAGGATGTTAGAAATTCTATGAGATAGAGATGCCAACGGGGTTTATAGAGGGGACTTTTACAACTCTGACATTGAATGAATTTATGACTGAGGGGAGGAGATTGGAGCACTGATAATGGACAAGCATTAGAACTGGGGGCAGAAATCCTTCTAGTTCTAAGTCCTGTTCCAAGTTTTGAAATTTCTGCAGCTTCCCAAGGCTAAATGTGAGCAGAATCATTGGGTGAAAACCTGGAAGTGTCTGATGAGATTGGATCTTAAGAGAGGTTCTGGTGCAGAATTGAGGTCCTCAGAGCTCTGTTTCAGGCTAGAAGATGCCCTTCTAGAAGTCCAGGTTTGATGGTCCAAGAGAACTCTTACAGATGAATTTGTATTTTAATGCACAGTTTTCATCATTCCAGGAAGTGAGTGCCTCCATCTTCATCTCCACACAATCCTCTTTCCCCTGATAATTAGTGGGTTGTCCTGGCATCCAGAACCTAATTGATGAATGGTAGACACAGGCTCATTCAAGAGATTGAGATTAATGGAGTCTTTCAATAACTGGCTGTATATCTTATTGTTTTGTTAGGGAAATTTGATTTCTATATTCTAGTGTTTGAAATTCTTAATGTGGGCAAGAGACTCAATTTGCTTTGCTTGACCTCACAAGTTAGAATTAGGAGCAGTAGGTAGAAGTGGGTGGCATATGGGGCAGCTAGGTGGCACAGTGGATAGAGCACCGTCCCTGAAGTCAGGAGTACCTGAGTTCAAATTTGACCTCAGACACTTCATAATTACCTAGCTGTGTGGCCTTGGGCAAGCCTCTTAACCCCATTTGCCTTGCAAAAATAAGCAAACAAACAAAAAAAAAAAGAAGTGGGTGACTTGAAGTCAAGAAGGTCTGAGTTTAAATTCAGCCTTAGACACTTCATTAACTGTACATCCCTGGGCAAGTCACTATTGCTGTCAGTCTATATCTTTATCTGTAAAATTGGTATGGACATTAAACACCTAATATAGGGGGTGATTGTGAGGGACAAATTTGATAGTGTGTAAATAGTTTTGCAAACCTTGAAGCATTAAATAGTTAGAAATTGTTATTATTATTAAGAAAAAAATCTCTTAACAATGAGAGTGACCCCAGGGTGGGATGATTGCTTCTAAAAAAAAGTAAACTCCTGGTCACTGGGAAAAATGGATCATCACTTATTGGGAATTTTGTAGAGACAATTATCTTGCATGGATGCATTGACCTCTGAGATTCCTTCCAACTCATTTTATAATTCTCAGATGCCTAGAGAAGACATGAAGAATTAAAACAAGTTAGCCAGAGAAAACAGGAATTAGAACTGGAGCAGATTGATAGAATCCTAGGACCAGAAGGTTTAGAGCTGGGAGAGCTCTGATGTGATGCCCAGGAAAGGAATGAGACTCATCTAAAGGTCACACCAGATCATTTTTTAAAAATTCAGATTCAGGTTCTCTGATTCCAAATCTGGTTATACTTGCCATTTGAACCAGAATCATGGCTAGTTATAGCAGTGAAGTTTGAAGCATTGAACTCACAGTTAGAAAAGCAGCTGATATGTGTGTGTGTGTTTATGTACCTATGTACATGTGTGGTGATTTGCCCTTGAGCTGAGCTGTCACTATAAGAATATTAGAACTATATGTTGTGGGAGCTAAGCAATTGCCAAATCTTCCATTACCACCTTACATTTCTGGCATCTTATTTCTTCTCTCCACCAACACAGCTGCCACCCTGGTGTTGATACTCATTGCCTCATCCCTAGATTATTGCAACAACTTCCTAACTTCTCTTACTGACTCAAGTTTCTCCTACACACTGCTATCAAAGTAATTTGCCTTATGTCCAGATCTTAGAAAGTGACTTCCCTATTTAATCAAAGCCATTGATATCCTATTTCTCCTGTTGCTTTGTTGTTGAGTAGTTTAAGTCATGTCTGACTTTTTTTGACCCCATTTGGGGTTTTCTTGGCAAAGATACTATAATGGTTTGCCATTTCCTTCTCCAGTTCATTTTATAGATGGGGAAACTGAGGCAAACAGGGTTAAGTGTCTTTCCCAGGGTCACACAGCTAGTGTCTGAGTTCAGATTTTAACTCAGAGAGATGAATCTTCCTGACTCCAGGCCTAGTGAATCACCTAGCTACCCCTATTTTCTTTTTTTATTTTCTTTGACTTTTGCACAGCAATGGAGTTAAGTGACTTGCCTAAAGTCATACAGCTAAATAAGTATTAAGTGTCTGAGGTCAGATTTGAGCTCAGGTCTTCCTGCTTCCAGGATCAGTGCTTTATCTACTGTACCCCCTATTGCCCACTCCCTATTTTCCTTCAGATCAAATATAACTCCTCTCTTGAGCTCTAAATGTCTATCACAATAGGGCCCCAAATGACCTTTCCAGTCTTGCTGGATATTACTCCCCTCCTTCTATAATCTTTGATTCAACCAAAATGACTGTTCCTCATTTATGACATTCTATCTCCTATCACTATACCTTTTAAATTGGCTATCCTTCAATGTACTCCTTCCTTATCTCTGGCTCATTAAATCCTTCCCTTCCTTTAAGAGGTGGCACAAGCTCCAAGGCATGAAGCTTTTTCTACAGCTACTAGCACCCTTCCTCCTAAACTACCTTGTATTTAACTTCTTTATATGTATTTGTATTTGTTGACTTTATATTTATGCTATATTTATAATTATTATATGTACTTGTCTCTACCCCCCACCTATGAAAATTTAAGTTTCTTTTGAACTGGGATTACTTCCTTCTTTATATTTGAATCCTCAGAACCTAATATAATGAATGTCTGGAATTTGTAGGACTTAACAAATACTTGTAGATTGATTGGTTAATTGATGAGGAAGAGTCTGCCTTACTCTTCTTAGTTAATATAGTGGCCATTTTTGTGGCAACCTTGGTTGCTTATAGAGGCCCAGCAAGAGCTAGCCCCAGGCAGGGGTGGCTAGGTGGTGCAGTGGATAGAGCACTAGCTCTTGGAGTCTGGAGGACCTGAGTTCAATTCCAGCCTCAAACACTTAATAACTACCCTGTGTAGTCTTAGGCAAGTCACTTAACCCCATTACCTTGCAAAAACCTAAAAAAAAAAAAGTTAGATCCAGAGAAGCCTAGAAAATTCAGGGGGGCCTACAGCTGCATTGTTGGGATTCCTCTAAGTCTTCCCTTTGTTTTAAGTTTTTTCTTATCCTTGTGTAAGTGACTAAAGGAACGCTATGTGCTTCTTTAGCTCCTGGGAGAGAAGAGCTGTGGATGTTCATGGTGCCTCCCTTGTGCCCTCAGGTTAAACTACCCAGAAGGACAATGTGTGTCTGTGATGTAATATTGACTCTTTCTGAAACAGTCTAGGGCTGTGTCTTTGAGCCACAACTGCCTTAGGCTCTGTCCCATCAGTGTTGGAGAATGTTTGAGAACCTCAGACACAAACAAGTTTCCTAAGTGTTTTATTGTCTATAAAGCAGCATTAGTTTCACACACACACACACACACACACACACACACACACACACACACACACACACCACAGTCAGTCACTCTTACAGGCAAGACTAGACTACTTCAGTTCCCATCATTACCACTGAGCTGTTCTTAGAGGGTCGGAGTGATGAAAGGCCCAAAAAATCTCAATGTAATTGATAGGAGAATGAAGGGCTGGGGAGGACCAGAAATACTAGACTTACCCTCTGCTCTGGACTGGATCATAAATGGTCCCATCCACCCAGGTCCAGGTATCTTCTGTGTGTCTGTCATTCAGCCCAATCCAATGTCTTTCTCCCTTCAATATCTTGTAAAGAAATTCCTTAGGAACAATTCAATAGAAAATGTATTATTATGTGCATGCATGTATGTGCCTGCATTTGTTGGCCCATCTGTGTTTGTCTGAGTATTTCCCAGTGGAGTGGAAATGTGGGGGCTGATGGGACAAAGTAATATCCTACCTAGGGCTGACATCACTTATAGATGCCACCCCTGCCCTAGAACAAGGAAGCACAATAAGACAGGTTGAGAAGGATGAGAAGAGCAGAGATTGAACTGATCTCCTGAGGAGGAGCAATGAAGACCCCAGACAAATGTTTCCCCTGGGGTTAGGAGTCTATATCTCTGTCCTCTGGGGAATTCCTAGGCATTAAAAAGTCATTTGTTCCAGTCCCTCATCTAACACCTGGGCCACAAATTGTGAGGGTACACCTTACCTGTTCTCCTACAGAAGTCACAGATGCCAAGTGGGAATTCTGGGATACACAGAATTTCTCAGCCTCTTCCCAGGACTTGATGTCACAAGAGAAGTAGTAGAGACTTCCATTGTAAATTTTCCAGTTCTTGGAGACTCTCTTTATGAAATTCCCTTTGGAGGAGAAGAGGAGAGAAGGGGATGAATTCTTAGCAGAAAGAGACCAAGAAGTTCATAGGATTTCAAGCTGAAAGTATATAGAGAAATGTAAGGGAAATGCTGCCTCTATATAGACCATAGAGTATAAAAATATAGCGCCATGTGAGAAATCTTTAGGTCCCATATTGACATTGACAATAGGCAGCATTTCCCTCCCCCAACTCAGCCTAATTTGTGTGAAACCTGAGTGCTGTTCAATATAATCAATCAGTACTATTTTTTTCCATTATATACTTCCAAGGCCTAACAGCTTTCTTTCCTAATGAAGGAAAATAGCTGAAGACTTTTCCATTTTGATGACTGGGTGATTCAGTCTTTCACTAAAGCTGAAACTTCTGATCTATGAGTGGAAAAAAAGGAAGGCAGAGCCCACTTCTCATTTGGAAGGAAAACCTTGAAATTCTCAGATGAGGACTTTGGTTGAAAGCTACAGACTAGTAGAAGAAGAAATTCCCGCAACCACATATCCAGCAGGTTAATACCTCTAAGAATCAAGAAACCAATCACCAGTGCTAGTGACACATGGCAATCACCATGAGATCTCTGGAACACTGCCTTTTATACTCAATTTATAGTGGGTTTAAGCCAAAACAAGAAGATGCATCACCAGGAAATATATATGTGGCCCCACATTGTTAGAGATGTGACTTGCTTGTATACAAATGGATCTTAGTTACATATGTTTCCTATGGGTAAGTCTCTCCCTGCATATTTCCTAAATGTACTGGCTATTTCTATGGATGATTTGTATATTTGTAGGATGTGTACTCTAGGAGAAAAGGTTCTACTACTGATCTTTCTATTATTTCGGTAAAGTATCTTTAATTTGAACCAGTTGAGTCCTCTGACTGATTAGTTAAAAATAAACATTGATGAGGGTTCATCAGATAAAGGTATGCAAATACTCAAAATACTTTGAACTTGGGGAAGCTGGTAGTGGGGTAGTCCATGGGCAAGTTGGAGTGACCCAGGTGCTCTATATAATTATGCAGGAACTTCATTCACATTAAAAATACTTACCTGAGACAACATGGGGGCTCAAGCAAATAGCCATTGCTATTTGGGGAGTATGGGGGGATCTGTAGTAAGGATAATCAAGAGATAGACATAGAGAGGTCTAACTGAGGTTTCTCCACTGGGAACCACAAAAGGGGAAACTCACCATACTGCTCTCTCAAGATATTGTAGGTGGTATTGATCTCCTCCAAAGAGTCCTTCAAAGTCTTGAATTCCAAGGTCATATTGTTCTTCTTCTCCAAAGAGTCCTTCAGGGTCTTGATTTCCTGGTTCATTCTCTTCTTTGCCTGCAAACCTGGAATTAAATTCCGAGGGTACTTGCATAATGGGAAGAGGAGCCCCTGGGGGCTCAGTAAGTGAAATTCTTATCTTTGAAGAGAAATGAGATAAAACTAATGACCTAAGTCCCTTCTTAGCTGGGACTTTAGGAAGGGATGGTGATATGATTCCTATTCAGGAAAAGATCTGGGGCCTCTTCTTGGATCCCCACCTGGGGATGTGGGGATGCAACCCAACAATAGTGTTACTATCAGAATTGCATAGCCAGGATGACACCCAGGCCTTGGTTTCTGCAGCTTGGAGGATATATACTTTCTTCCCCAATATCCAGTTTAAGAATTGGTTGCACTTGGATAGACAGTCTAACCCAGACTGGCTTCCTTTAGGAGTTGCTCACTCCACCTCCAACAGAATGGACATGAAAAACTCCCTCCCTCTCCCAGGGTCTCTGAGCCTTGTGTCAGAGACATACAATCAGGGAAAAGAGATTGATAAGATGATCTGCAAAAACTAAAAGGAATTCTTTTGATCAGGGCAATGATTACCCAGAGATTTGGGAACTGAATATTGTTTTGTGGTCATCATTAATGTGATACCTTGCTTATGCAGTTTTCCAAAACTATCTTTTATCTCAGACTCAAAGAACATTAGAGCTAGAAGAAGTCTTAGAATCCAGCCCCCAATTTACAGAGAAGGAAACTGTGCCTTAGAGAGAGAAGAGACTTCTCCAAGGTCACAGTGCTAGTGCTGGGGAAGGAATGAAATTGGGTCTTCTCATGTAAAGGTCAGGGCTCTTTCCATTACTTCAAGTAGTGGTTGGTCAAAACAACCTTGAAGGTCCTTTCATACTCTAAGATTCTATGGTTCCATAATGGAGGGATAGATGAAAATAACCAAGATTATGTTATAGAGAGGAGTGAATGGACCCAGAGAAGAGAAGGTCACATAGCATGTCAATGATTTTTTCCCATCACACCCAAGTGGAAGAGTGGGATGAGAAGAGGGTGAAGACTTCAGGACTCTGCTGACAATTCTGGGGTGATGATGATGAAGAGACAAGATAGGAGAACACAGAACTGAGAAGGGAGATTGAGGGGTATGCTTGGGTATCCTTGATACCCAATCAGTGTGGAAGCCTCTGAACGAGAGAGTTTAGATTATTTATCCAGTGTCAAGCACCCAGTAAAGGTGAAATTCAGGATTCCAACCTCAGTGACCTAATTCCATGCTCAGGTTGCTTTCAATCTCATCATGATGTTTTATAGGATTAAGAGCTGGAGGGAATCTTACAGATCCTTTAGTCCAGCTCTCAATACCACTCTGGGGCTCAGTTTTCTAATCTCTAAAAACAGGAGGTTGCACTAGATATTCTATAAGTTACTTTCTAGCTCTAACATGGTGTGTATGTATGTGCATGTACATATGTGTGTTTGTAAGGAAGAGAGAGACAAATAAACAAAGGCGGAGTGAAAAAGATACAAAGAGACACCCAGAGATAGTTGAATGAGGTTTTTGATTCTGAGTTTTAGGTCGCTAGGTATGAGTATCTTTTCCATCCCATACCTGCACCAGTCAATCTCAAATTCCTACTAGAATCTCTTCTAACTCTTCTGAGTTCTACAACAATCTGATCATTTCTGTTATCACAGTTACACCCTTCCCTCTCAGGGAGAAGCAGGATTCCTCCCATCTGAGATAGAGACAGCCCTATGGAACCTTAGCCAGGAACTCTTGGAATTACTCACATTGAGCTGCCACAATCACAAGCGATATGATCAAGACCAAGGACAGGAGGATCAGGGCTCCATGGATCATTCGTTGCATCCTAGGGCTTAATCGCATCTTTGCTTTAGAGAAGAAACCTTATAGGGGGAGAAAGATTCAGGTTTAAAGCAATATTTACTGAAATAGACTACTGTCCTGGCATTCTTAGTTGTTGCTATTATAACTACTGTTAAATTTATTATCTATTTCCTCCCTCCTCTTCACTGTGGGGACCCATGGCTTCATCATATACAATTCAACCTCTCTCTTTGTGCATTTCCTTGAGTATATAAATACTTGTGTTTACTGATGACTGTTAAATTAGTAAATTTTTTTTATTTAAGGCAATGGGGTTAAGTGACTTGCCCAAGGTCACACAGCTGGGCAATTTTTAAGTGTCTGAGGTCAGATTTGAACTCAGGTCCTCCTGACTCCAGGGCTGGTGCTCTATCCACTGTGACACCTAGCTGCCTTAAATTAGTAAATTTTTTAAAAATTAAATTGAATACTTTTAATTAATAAAGTTAATTAATAATTAAAAATAAATAATGTAAAAATTGTGGAAAGGGAAATTCAAATCCAAGTCTGTTCTAATGCTTAGTCCAATGTTTTTTCTACATTGCCTCTAGCTCAAGGACTCTTAACCTGGGATCTACAGTCCCCTTATGGGTCCATGAATAGATTCCACAGGGTCCATGAACTTGGACAGGAAAGAATTGCATCTTCGTTTTACTAATTTCAGTATCATTTGACAGTCCTCTCTACTGATTTTACACACTTTAAAACATAATTCTGATAAAAGTGTCCAGAGGGTTCACTCTTCATTTAAGTGAAACACAAAAGGAGAAGAGCTCATGCTCTGTCTTGCATGAGTATTATTATCCTTATGAAGCAGTTCGTTTAGACTCTTTCCTATATCTTGATTGCCCCATTGTCCCATAACCTCTCATACCAACTCTGGGTTACTTCCACAATTTACTTTCTAACCCTGCTCCAAAACCATCAGATGCTGTTGAAGAAAGTCATGAAATTAGGCCAACTGACTCAATCAAAAATTTGTTACCAAATCGCATCTGAGCCATCACTATTGCATAGAAATCATTTTACTCTTCTCTGCCTCTCAACTGAACTTTTCATAGCTGCTGTTAAAAGTCCTCTCTTGTCTCCTTTTTCCTCCTATGCTACTCCCTACCTCCTTTCTCTCAACAGCAGAGATCTTTGTCTCCTGATGAGAAAGCTGAAGGCTGGGATTCTACTTGAACTGATGAAGCTCTGGGGTTTGAAGGTTGAGGTGTGAGGGCTTCTCAGGGATCTCAGGGAACAGGGAGCACTTTGACCCCTGCCTTCAGGTGGAGTATATCCAGAACAGGGAACACAAGCCCAACGTTTTCCCCCTTGACCAAAGAAGGAGAAGGCCACTGTTTTCCTTCTTTCTCCAAATGAAGAGGACATAGGTGGAAGAACCCAGAACTTCTACTCCCCTCTACCACCCAAAGACTGGGAAGTAAGACTGGAATGGTCAAAAGGATCAAAATGCAGAAGGACCCACATTTTGGAAAGAACATCAGCAAAAGAAAAGAAAGTAACCAAGGATAGGGAGGGTATCAAGGCTAAATTACAGGAAGTGGGTATATTATTCTTTCCAGGAGGAGATCTGGGCTTGAACATTGTAATTGTTTTCAAATATTTGAAGGGATACCATGCAGAAGGTTTGCCTTATTTTGCCTGGTCCTGGAAGGAAGAACTAGAAATAATCTATGAAAATTGCAGAGAAGTAGAATTGGGCTCCTTGTGAGAAGGAACTTTCCACCATTCCAAGTTATCCCAAAATTGAATAATGAGTTGACTTGGAAGACAGAGATCTCCCAGAAGAAGATGGATGACCATTTGCCAGGGATGTGCAACCATATGCCAGTTTAATGATTTCCACATAGGGAAATTCCTTCAATCTTTAGGATTCTTGAACTTCCACACTGAGGGTTTAGATTTTTGCCTATTGGTATCAGGGAACTTCCTGGAGAAGTGATTTTAGTTATAGTGTGGAAAGGTTCTTGTCTCAAGGTAATGGGATATCCCATCATCTAGGGGAGAGATTGGAATGATAGTGATGAGCAGGAGCAGTTGGGCTGCAGGAAAGGGGGGTGCAGTTTGGGTGGACTCACCTTGGGGCCAGAAGATTGGCCAATCATCTGCAGTAGAATCAGTAACTTCAGTGTCCATCTGTTCTTTTAGTCAGACAGGGCTCTGGGCTCCTGTGTAGATGCTCTCAATATATTTCTATCAGTTCACATTTCAGGGAGGGCAGCCGAGTGGAAAGAACTCTGGAGCTGGAGTCTGAAGATCTCATTTCAAATCCTGTCTTTCATATTTACTAACTGGGTGACATCAGGCAAATCACTTAACTTCTCTGATCCTCAGTTTCATCATCTATAAATGAACTGATTGAATTCGGACCTCTGAGATCCCTTCTAGCTCTAAATCTATCATCCTGTGACATTTATTTATTGGGAGAAATGGGAAGTGTGAACAGGACTCCACCCTCAATCTGGGGCTGTAGTGCTGAGTCTGCCCTCTCAGATCAAGGCTTTACAATTTCTCTACCTCCTACATAAGAGCTTCTAGGGTTTGGGATAGCTGTCAGATCGGGTGCTTTCCTCCCCAAACCCCTGGGAAATACTACTGCAGATAGTATTTTCCTCATTTGAAAGATGGGACACTATAGACTAAGAGAATTAAAATGATTTGTTCACAGGAGTATGCTGAAAAATGTCTAACAATGGACTCTCCGGGGAAAAAAAGACATATGTACACATGACATACTTTTTTTTAAATTTAAGGCAATGGGGTTAAGTGACTTGCCCAAGGTCACACAGCTGGGCAATTATTAAGTGTCAGAGGCCAAATTTGAACTCAGGTACTCCTGACTCCAGGGTCAATGCTCTATCCACTGTGCCAATTACCTGCCCCACATAATATACTTTTAAGCTTAAATTATATTATTGACATTTTCTTCATTTCTTTCTTTAGCCTAGACAATCAATAAAACAATAGATCAAACCTTCATTTGTAGTATTTGCTGATTTCTAAGGTATAAGTATTTACATGGAAAATTTAATAAGCAACTCTTCCTAATCTATAGAAGCTGGTTCCAATATATTCCTGGCCCAGAGTCAGAAATCTCATCTTATATTACCTTGGACAAGGTGGTGTTTAGTGATTCTGTAGGAATGCATGGTTCTAGTGTCAAAGATCTGCCATGATGGTAGTGAGAGCTTGAGTTGGTTTTTTTGAATGAACCAATAAGCCACAGCCCAGAGGGACAGGATTTGAGAAGAGTCAATGTTAGAATGGAAGGTTTGAGGGAGTTGGAAGATTCATGGAGGAATGAGCTGGAGGTTTAGGTTGGAAAGAGGTTTCCCTCATTTGCTACTTTCTAACCATTGACTAATTTTTGATTCCCAGTGGGATGTATCTGAGCCTTTTTATTTCTCTGGCCCCTGGATCCTTAGATCCCTAAATTCAGTTTCTCCTATTGTCTCTGTCCTCTTCCTGCTGACCCTTCATCTCTGATTGCGCTCACTTCCTTCTTTCCCCCTCCATCAACCACATGGGTGGGGTAATTTAGAGTTTAGAGTTTCTTTGTGAAGAACAAGAAGCCATTTCCATTAAATCCAGGTTACTTTCCCTCACTGGAAGATACTTTCTAGAATTACATTTCCCATAAACTTGAGTACTCTTGATTGAGGATAATTACACCAAGAGGCAAGGATTGTGATGGAGGATGCTTCTGGAAAGAACAGAAAAGAGGAAGGTTCTGAGACCTCAACAATCTCAGCACATTCCTAGAGATGGAAGAAGATTGCAGAGAAATGGCAAAAATGGGGGATGCTTGAAATGGAGAGTCAGGGGCTTGGCAAGATAGAGTTGACTTTATCAGAAGTTTTATCAGACCTTTTCCAACCCTGGAGATAGAGTCTTACCAGGGATTGTTTTCCCAGATTTTCTACATAAAACAGCAAAAATAGCAGGATAAATCTTATTAACAAAGGATACATCTGCAACCATAGGGCCCACATAGTGATTGTGGGAGGTCATGGCTGTTCATTCTGGGTCCCTGTTCTAGCTCCTTGTGGGCCCCAGTGATGACAAGATTCTCTCTGTGTAGTTCTTTGAGGAGAACAAATTCTAGTTAAGGACAATCTGAATCAATCAAGCAAGCAATTAAGAAGCCCAAATTCCCTCAAGGATGGTTTGACGTTCCAGAAGATTCCAACTTAGAACAAGAGCTACTTGAAAAGTTTCCAGATGATAGCAATCATTTTACAAAGGGAAAGCGTGGTCCCAGAGGCCCTGAACTTACTCAATATGAAGATTGAGAATGAAAAGGATGTTGTGTGGATTTTTAGGAGTCTGATTTTTGACAAACTAACTGGTCTCTTATGAATGTAGTATATTTAAATTTAATTTCTGCATATTTAATTTCTTTGTGTTCCTTTTTTAACTAAAAAATCATCTGTTTTGGAGATTGTTCATTCATAAGAAATTGTTTCTTGCTTTAGCATATTTAATTTTATGGATTTTTAAATGAAGAGATGATGTTCAGGGATGCCTGTTAATTTTATCAGTAAAATTAAAATTGCTTATGTGATAAATTTTATAATTTAATTTTTTATGGAGTAAAGGAGGTTCATTGTTTGAAAAGGTATTATTGGGACATAAAATGTTTTAAACCTCCAGGTATATATTTCTGGGTCTATTCTCTAATCTTTTTAGTTGAAAACTAGAAACAAGTACATCATTGAAATTTCAAGAAACAATTACATTATTAATGCAAAATGATACATTTCATTTCCACTAATTGGGAATTTATGATAATTTGAACACATGAATTAGTAATGTAAATTAGACTACCATACCAGCATTATCTATAAAGAAAGGTTTGGCCAAGTAAATAATAACATAACCAGCATTTGAGTGAAGCAAGTCTTTATTGAATACCTTCTCTATACCTAGCACTGTGCTAAATTGGGGGAGAGGGAAATATAGAAGGGAAAAAAAGAGGCACAGACCCTGATCTTCAGGAGCTTTTGATATAACTTGGGGAAATCATAGTATAGTTTTCCAAATTGTGGTTTGTATGACATTGGTAGGAGAAAAGTCTGTGGGGGTCAGAAAATTTGAGGCAGTGGATTATTGGATATTTCTAAATATAACTCTTGAATAAATACATCCTTTTATTTAATTGCTAACAAGGTTCAAATCAAATTTGACATGTGAAACTAGCATCAAATTCTCAACAGTTGATGAGGGGGCAGAAAGAGAGGTTTACAACAGAAGGCAGTGTGCCCCAACATAGGTGGCATGCAGGGACTAGGTGATTACAAGGTGAAAGGACCTCCTTACACCAGAGGGAAGGGTTGGACACTTTTATTCTCAAATATTGCTTGAATGCTTCCCCTACAAGCCAGCCCTTCCTTATGGCAAGTGGAACTAGTAGAAGCCAATTAATTGGTTTTAGAAGGCATAAGCACTCTGCCTTTCCTTCTGGTGGCAGGTTCTAACCTTTTGACAATGAATTTAGTTCATTGACTATTTGATATTTTATGTAACTTTTATTTTATGTGTAAGTTTTATTTTTTGTTATAAAATTACAATGAATACTTAATTTTATTTGAATACAATGCAAGTTAAAAAAACAAAGGATATATCCACTTTTATTTAATTTCCAGAGAGACAGACAGAGACAGAGTCATAGACAGAGACAGAGAGACACAGTGACAGAGAGAGAGGGAGGGTTGGTTGATTCATGTCCTTTATCAAAGAAGACCAAAATGGTATCACTATTTTAGAGACAAATTACAGTATGTCCAACTGTGGCTGATCAAATCAAAATGAACTCAGAATGCTCTACCACAGGTCAGGCACAAACTGAGGTGATTACTCTAAACTTAGATATCTCAAGTTTCCTTTGAACTACTTCAGTTCTGCCTTGCTCATTGAGTACAGCACCCTTTCTGATTTGGGCACACCATGCTAGGCAGTCCTGTGCTGGCTCACATGCTGCACAATCAATTCCAAAGTTCTTAAGTTCTTAAGAGAGACCTTCAGGGTGTCCCTGTATTGCTTCTTCTGAATTCTTTGTGCTTGCCCTGTGTGAGTTCTCCATAAAATAGTCTTTGTGGCAAGCATATGTTTGGCATTCTAACAATGTGATCAGTCCATCATAGTTTCATTCTCTGTAGTAATATTGGGATGCTAGGCATTTTAGCTCAAGAAAGGACCTCGGCGTCTAGTATCTTCTCCTGCCAGATGATCTCCAGAACCTTCCTAAGACAATTTAAATGGAAGAGATTCAGTTTCCTGGCATGGCTCTAGTAGTAGGCTATTCAGGTTTCACAAGTGTATAGCAATGAGGTCAACACATTGGCTCTATAGACCTTTAGTTTGGTAGTCAGTCTAATAAGACCTCTTCTCTCCCACACTTTCTTTTGGAACCTCCCAAATACAGAGCTAGCTCTGGCAATGCCTGTCTCAACTTCATTATCAATATGTATCTCTCTGGAAAGTACAGTCCCAAGGTAAGGGAACTTATCCATACTATTCAGTACTTCTCCATTAGTTGTAATTGATGGTTCCTCATATGGATGGTATGGTCCTGGCTGATTGATGGAGTACCTGTGTTTTCTTGGTGTTGATTCTTAGACCAAAATTAGCACAAGTAGCAGAGAATGGATCCTTTGTTGCATCTCAGTTTCAGAGGCTGCATTGGGTGCACAATCATCTGCAAACTTCAGAAGATCATGCACCAACACTCCCTCCATTTTGGTCTTGGCTTGTAGCCTTTTCAAGTTGAAGAATATAACATCAGTGTGGTAGCTGATCATGGTGCCATGTTCATTTTCAGTGAAGGCATTTGATAACATGGCTGAAAATATCATGCTAAAAATCATGAAAGTAAGGAAACAGCCTTATTTCACTCCATGGGTGACTGGAAAATCATGAGAGCATTGTCCATTATCCAGAACTGAGGCAAGCAAATTTTGACATAACTTTCCATAAACCCTCACAAGTGACAGTAGCAAAGTCCTTGGTCAAATTTACATGTTTTGTACAGACCTCTGTTCTGCTCCTAGGATTTTTCCTGGAGTTGTTGGGCAGCAAACCCCATATCAACTGTTCCTTGACCATTTCTGAAGTCACACTGGCTTTCAGGGAGGTAACCATCTATCAGATGAAGGATCAACCTATTGAGGAGAATTTTGTTTTTTGTTTTTTAGGTTTTTGCAAGGTAATGGGGTTAAGTGACTTGCCCAAGGCCACACAGCTAGGTAATTACTCAGTGTCTGAGGCTGGATTTGAACTCATGTACTCCTGACTCCAGGGCCAGTGCTCTATCCACTGCACCACTTAGCCACCTCTTTGAGGAGAATTTTGGCAAGAATCTTACCAGCAGTGACTATGAGAAAAACACCTTTGTGTTTATCACAGGACACTATATTTCCTTTCCCTTTGTAGAAATGGGCAATGGAGGCATCCTTGAATTTTGGGGGATAATCTCTTCATGCCATATAACCTGGAAAATTTCAGTCTGTTTTTGAATTGGACCCTTCCCCCCCCACCTTGTAAAGCTCAGCTGGACTAGAATCAATACTAGGTGCTTTGCCACTTGAAGGGAGCCTAATAGCATTCAAAAATCTCTTCTTCATTTGGAACTTCAGCTAGGAACAAATTGACTTCAACATTAGATAAACGGTCAATGACTTCTACATTGATTGGTGATGGTCCTATTGAGAACATTATGGAAGCATTCAACCAATTTCTCTAGGATGATGTCCCTACCACTAATCAATGTGGCTCCAACTGCACTGAGTAGTTGAGATGGACTGTTGCTATCTGCAAAAATTTCATCTGGCTTCTTATTGAACCAAGAGTTTTGCCTCTTTCTAACCTTCACTTGGACTTTACTTTTGTTGGAATTAAATACTGCCTTCTTAGAAATGGATGAACTATCCTACTGGTAAATCTTGTGGAGTTCTCATTTTTCATTTAGCAACTTCTGTCTTTCCTCATCATTTTCAGCAAACCAGTCTTGGTGTTTGCTGGTGTTCTGATCTAGATGAGCAAATGCGGTGCTATACACCAGATCTCTGAAAGCTACCCATTCTTTTTCTGCCCCACTGTTGCCTACTGTGTGTTGTCTCAAGTTTTCCTACAAGTTAGCAACAAGCTATTCCTGCTCAGAGAGGCACTCTAATCTGTTCACATTAATTCTTCTGGTAGTCATTTTGCTTTGGGGCCACTGCTTTGGTTCAATGTGAATATTTTGCTTGGAAAGAATGAGTCTATGATTAGTCTAGCACCCTGTGCCACACATTGTTTTCATTATTCTCACATCTTGTCTGTCTCGTCTCATTACAATCACATAA
Source organism: Macrotis lagotis (assembly GCF_037893015.1). NCBI lineage: Eukaryota > Metazoa > Chordata > Mammalia > Peramelemorphia > Peramelidae > Macrotis > Macrotis lagotis. Next base: position 227,238,875 of record NC_133660.1, on the reverse strand, counting down.
TCTGTTAGATGCCAATGTTTGCTCCAAGGACTCATCCAGGAAATTTTATTGCATTTGGGTAAATGGAACAGTGTTTGTGAAGAGATGGTCATGACATGCGCAAGTCTTCAGTAATAGGTGACTATTGCTGTTACTGTTTCTGACTCCATTCCTCCCAAAGCCATCCTGCCATGTCTGGTAGTATGAACCTACTTTAGCACAAAGTCACCCAGAATTATACACTTGTCCTTTTTTGGTATATTGAAGCTAAGAGTCTCCAGGTCTTTGTAAAATTTTTCTTTCATTTCATCAGGGTTTGTCATGGAGGTATCATAGGCACTAATGATGGTGGCATGGCATTTTCCTGAAAATGACAATCTCATTGTTATGATCCTCTCATTCACTCCTTTTGGTAGGCATTCAAGTTTGTTAATTAGATTAGTTTTAATTTCAAGACCTACCCCAACTTCACGGAGCTCCTCTTCACTGTGGCCACTCCAAGAAACAGTATATCCAAGTCTGACTTCAGTAAGCTGGCCTTCATTTATCAGTCTTGTTTTACTCAGGGCTTCTCTTTGGCCATGATACCTGCTGAGTTCTCTTTCAACAAGAGCTGTTCATTTTTTTTGTCTATTGGATTTCATGTTGTCCATGAGTGTGAGTATGTTCCACATATGAATGGTAAGTGAAATCTGTGAATCTTCTTTGTACTTTTTTTGTGTTTTAACCACAGGGTGGGCTGCCTGTCTGCCATGGTAATTAGGCCAGGTAGGGTAGGCAGACAATTTTTAGGGCACTGTTTCTAGCCCCTTCCTCATACTAGGAGATAAGAAAGATAAGAAATGTGATCCTTATAAAAGTGCTTCTCAGTCAATCAGGGGGCTGCCAAATCTCATTGCTGCTTTCAGTAGGGAAATAACTCTATGGGCCACCTATATGCAGGGTTGTGACTACAACTCTCATTTTATTTGTGTAAACTGGATTTAAATGAGGCAGAGTTGCACAAAGGCATTGGTCTCACTCTCTCCAAAGTCATCATGATCCAGAGTGGCAGGACAAAGTCAAGGCAATTGATGATGGCTCTAGATGCAGTGGATGACCTTGGTGTCTTCGATGTCTAACTAAGCTCTAAGCATTCCACAGTACCTGCTTCAGTTAGCTTCATGGTTGATGTAATGAATTGTTTTCTTCTGCCCATTCCAACAGTGGAAGACTCCACGTGCTTGGGGTAGATACCCCCACCAATTCACCAATGAGCTTGAGACCCTTCAAATTTGGTTTAGCCTGTCTGCTGAAATGGTTTACCAGGATGTGACTGCTGTGCATCTTGGAGACACAGGTAAGAGATGCAGGTAGCTCAGGTGGCCATCCAAGGGAAAAAGCAGCCCTGAAGAGGGTTCAGCAGTCCTCATATCAGAGATACTAGTCTTCCTTGAACACACCCTAACCCCAAGAGAGGGAGGGAAGGAAGGAGGGCAGAAGGGAGGGAAGGTGAAGGTGGAAAAGACAGAGACAGAGAGAGAGAGAAAGAGAGAGACAGACAGAGTCAGAGAGAGAGACAGGGAGACAGAGAGACAGAGAAACAGAGCGAGACAGAGACAGAGACAGAAACAGGGACAGAGAGACAAAGAAACAGAGAGAAACAGAGAGAAAACTGTCCTCCATTTCTAAGCATGAAACTTGGAGACTGTTATATGGGTAATGGGAGCTGAAAATATTTTAGTATCTTATATTTCTCTTCTGTATCAATTAAATTATCTTTTTTAATTCTATGCTGCTTTTTGACTAGGATTTTTTAACCTAGAAAAAATGAGTAATATGAATAATATTATATATTATCTATTGGCAAGTAATAATAACCAACATTTATAAACACTTATTATGTGCCAAATGCCTTATGCTCTATGTGTATGTATGTAATCTATACTATTATCTCATTTGATCCTTATAGCAATCCTGGGAAGTAGATGTTATCATATCCTCATTCTCAAATGAAGAAACTGAGGCAAACAGAGAAAGTGACTTGCCCAGTGTTTCACAGATAGAAAATGTCTGAGTCTAGATTTGAACTCAAGTCTTCCTGACTTCAGACCTAGTATTCTGTCCATTGTGTCACCTGGATGCCTTAGAAGCAAGAAAAATGTGAATGATAATGTTGTTCTGTCCTTTCAGTCATCTCTAACTCTGTGACCCCATTTGGGTTTTTCTGACAAAGATACTGGAGTGGTTTGATATCTCCTTCTCCATATCATTTTATAGATGAGAAAACTGAGGCAAACAGGGTTAGTTAAATGACTTGATCATGGTCATATGTGAATCTGAGGTCAGATTTAAAGTCATGAAGATGAATTGTCTTGACTTCACTGTACCGCTTAGCTGTGAGAATAATGCTGCCTGACAACAATATAAAGAAATAGAAATAATACATCAGATTGAAGTAATTAGAATCATAAATAAAATCTATCTAGTCTCAGACATATTAAGAATGGTCTCAGATAAGATTATTTTATTTCCATCCAGAATACTTCATTTTGATTTTCCTACACTGAGTTAATTGCTTCGATCTCCACTTCTCAACTCACCCTTAGTCAATTGGAAAAACTACTAATTGAATTAAAAGGTTTGGGTGTTCTTTTTACCTTTCCTAGCTAATTCCCAAGTTGGTACATAAAATTCTTATTAAATTAAGAAACCAGAATTGACCTGACTAGATCATTCTCAAAGTTCACAGAAGAGTAATACTTTCTTTACACAGTTTAGATCTATCCTTGCAGATATTTAGAGTTCCATCTCCTATCTTTTCCTCATGTGAATGTGCAAACACCATATAGGGTCAGAACATTTGGTTACTGGTCAAGGATGATAATGATAAAATAACAAAATAATAATAATAATAGTAATAATAATAATAAATACCACCAAGATTAAGCTTTATAGTGAACTTTTTTTCCTAACAATTCTATGAGGCAGGCAGTAGAAGTTTTTTTAAAAAATGTTTTTATTTTTCTCAATTATATGTAAAAACAACATTTAAAATTCATTTTTATAATCTTTAAGTTCTAAGTTTCCTCCCTGTTTTTCTCAATTTCCCTCTCTTTGAGAAGGCAATTATTACACATTAGATTATATATGGGCAGTCATGCAAAACATATTTCCATATTAACCATGTTGCAAAAGAGAACACTGACCTCCTTCCCTTCCAAAATAAAAATAAAGTTTAAAAAAAGTATGCTTTGACTTGCATTCAGATTCCATTGATTCTTTCTCTGGAGGTGGATAGCATTTTTCATCATGAGTCCCTCAGAATTGTCTTGAATCTTTGTATTAGCCTGAAGCATACCATTTAAAATTTTCTTTCTTTCTCTCCCTTCCTCCTTCCTTCCTTCCTTCCTTCCTTCCTTCCTTCCTTCCTTCCTTCCTTCCTTCCTTCCTTCCTTCCTTCCTTCCTTCCTTCCTTCCTTTCTTCCTTCCTTCCTCCTCCTTTGCTTCCTTTCTTCCTCTTCCTTCTTCCTTTTTCTTTCTTCTTCTCTTCTTCTCCTCCTCCTCCTCCTCCTCCTCCCCCCCTTCTCCCCCCCCTCTCTCTAACTCTCTCTGTCTCTGTCTGCCTCTGTCTGTTTTTCTGTCTGTCTGTCTTTCTCCCCTATCTTCTTTCTTTCTTCTCTTCTGGCATGATATGGCTAATATGGAAGTGCTATATTTGAAGGCACTTGTATAATCTATATCAGATTGCTTACCATCTCAGGGAGGGAATAAGGGAGAAAGGGAAAAACAGAATTTAGAATTTAGAATTTAAAATTTTAATGTTAAAATATTAAAAATTGTTTTTACATGTATTTGGAAAAAATGAAAATATTTTAAAAAGAAAGATGTGGTCATCCTGATATTATCTTTGGAAGTCAGAATGAGTGACCCATCTCCTCAGTTTCCTTTTGGTGACCTGTTAGAAATTCATGTATTTCTTAAATTTAACTATGTCATTCCTTTACTCAAAATTCTTGAGTCATTCTAGGTCATCAGTCATAAAAGATGCTTATGGGGACATTCTAGGAAAATTTCTGAGACTCCTAGGATATGGTGAATCAGCATTTAGGTGCATAGGAGGAGCAGAACTCCCTGTACTAAATGATTTTGGCATTTTTAAATGATGTAGCAAACCTGGAGGAGTACCCACATCTAACTCTGAGGGATTGATGCTGGACCCACTGGGGCTAGAATACTGTATTGATTCTCTACTGCTAAAGTGGCAGAGAGGATAGGATCAAGGGTTAGTTAGTCTTGGCCTTGAAAGTAGGAGGCAAGTTTCTCTGCTGTGTGTGTGTGTGTGTGTGTGTGTGTGTGTGTGTGTGTGTGTGTGAGAGAGAGAGAGAGAGAGAGAGAGAGAGAGAGAGAGAGAGAGAAAGTATAAGAGAGAGAGAGAGAGAGAGAGAGAGAGAAAGTATAAACAGATGAGAAAATTTTGGAATTAGATACCGTAGGTCGTAAGACAGTAAGTGAACCAGGGAAAAATAAAAGGATAGTCAAGGAGTATTGAGGTTGTAGTTAAGATTGGTTAATACATTTATAGAGGAACCACACTTCCCATCTCCCAGGTTGCTGTGAAGATAGTGTGTTGTTAGCTTTGAAAGCCTACAGAATTGGGACTGCTTATCATTCCTAGTTCTCTAGGCAAACCTGAATTTTTCCTCCCTTCTTTAAGCCTCAGTTTTCTTTTCTAAATGAGTGAGGGAGGATTAGTAGTTCTCTGGGCAACAAAAAAGAAGCCAATGGATGATGTGTGGAGACAGCTCTGAGTTCCCAGAACTCAGATACCTAGATTCTGGATCTAAAACAGCTCACTCTGGTTCAGGCTACCCCTCTGAGTCAGCTCTATGCTTCCTCTGCTATCATCAGCAGGATAAAGAGAAGTTAATGAGGGGTAGAGTTCTCCCCAGGTCATGCCCCCTGCCAAGCTCCCTAGCAACTTCAGTCCTTGGTTGAAACTTTATTGGGGTGGGGCTTTGTTAGGAAATGAGGGCTTAGTCCAAGAACTGCAAGTTCCAGAAGGAAGTGTTCTAGTGAGGAAGGAGCAGTCTTGAGAGTCTGGAGGAACTGACTTCCAAGAGTAGGCAAGGGTGGGGAGAGAGAGTCAGGGTTATTTTATTTCCAACAATACCAAATGGACTGAATAGGGCAGAATATTCTTTGAAATTCTGGATGGGGAAAACTGAGGTACAGAGTAGGTCAAGGCTAGTAGAACAGAGGTCATCTGCCACTGAGTCGCTATGGACCCTTAGGCAAGTTTCTTCTCTTTCTATCCCATTTTCCTCCCATGTAAAATGAGGAATTTGGACAAAATGGTATCTTCTGGGATGATCTATGGTCTATATTTGAAGAGTGTTTTTTAAGTTCTGACATTTTGGATTCTAAATTCTCTCCATCTTCTAATATTCTTGTCCCTAGTCTATGCCTTGGTCAGGCTTAATAGCTACTTCGGTACTTAATGGGACTTTGTTGTGGATGGAATTGGGCTAGGACATGGGGGAATCTTTCCAGGAGGGGATCATTGAGGGAAGGGTAATTCTGAGAGTCTAACTGGAACTGGCTGACTTCCAAGCATGGCTAAAGGTAGGGAGGAAGGGGTTCCAAACTATTTGATTTCCAGAAATAATAGATGTACAAAACAAGACAAGAGATCCAGGGAAAGAATGGTTTTTTTGTGGGGGTAAGAAATACAAAAACCCTTTCCCAATCCTCATCCTTTTTATCTTCTGCATCATTTGACTTTGCTGATCACCTTCTCTTGGATATTCTCTTATCTCAAGTTTTTTCATGACAATCCTCTGTCCTGGTTCTTCTCCCATCTGTCTAATTTATCCTTCAAGAAGTCTTTGTGTTGGTTTTCTCCCATGCCTGGAATACTCCCTTCAACTCCTTAGTCTCCTTGACTTCCTTCAGGACTCAGCTCTAATCCCATTTTCTATAGGATTTCTTTCTTATTCACTTCTTTTCCCAACTGATGGTATTTTCTCCCCTTAGGTTACCATTTATCTACTCTATATATGCACATAAACACCCACACAGATACATACTTACTTGGATCATTCTATATACAAAATGCATTTTTGATGCATACATGATTTCTCCTCCAATAGAATGTGAGTTCCTTCAAAGTGAGGACTTCATTTTTGACTCTTTTTGTATACTCCAGCATTTCTCATCATTTCTGTCACAAAAGAAAGTCTTTAATACTTGTTTGTGACTTGACTGACCAATTGAATCCAGGACTTTCAGACCCCTCGGCCTCATAAGGTTGACTCTGAGTTTGGATATGTCTCTTTTGAAATTAACATTTTATCACTATTCTGGAAAGAAAACACAAAACAGAAAAACAAACTGAGGTCTTAGAACTCTTCTTTTATCATATCATTTCCTTGCTCAAAAACCTTCATTGTCCCTTTTGCTTTATAGAATAAAGAAGGTCCAGACTTCTTAACTTGGTATTTAAAGCCATCTCCACAGCACTTTCCATAGAGTATGGGGTATGAAATGATAATATCTGAAATCCCACTGCTTAATCACTTTCTTTTTTAAAAGTAGATTACCTCACAATGTTTGTCTTTCATTCTCAAAGGGAAGTGATGCCGTGACAAGCATGTGAATTGGATCTGTGGGGGATTGTGCTAAGGCACCAGTCTCACTTTCTCCTCCAGATTCATCTGGTTCTGGTGGCCAGATAGGAATCAGGACTGGAGATGACCTTAGGTGCAAGGGAATCAGAGTAAAGTGACTTGCCCAAAGTCACACAACTAGGAAGTCAAATGCCTAAGGCTAGATTTGTACTCCAGTCCTCCTGACTCCAAGGCCAGTGCTCTATCCATTGCACCACCTAGCCACCCAGTGTTTACCTTACAACATTGGTTGATAATGTGAGGTTTTTGTGGTTGTTTTTCACTGGATCTGTGATTTCCCTGGTATAAGGAGCCTCAAGTGAAGAACTTCTTTTACCAATGCAGATCTACACTTTCTCTGCATTTATTTTCTTGGTGAGTTTCTTGGGGACTGAGAGTTTAAATGTTTTTTTTTTCCAAAGTCAAGCAACTAGGTAGGGCTTGAATTCAATTTGTTCAAAATCATGCAGATGGTAAGTGATGGTAAGAAATGAATGTGGGTCTTCTGATTCACAATCTAATCTTTGCTGATTCTTCTCTTACTATTAGTAGATTGTTACTACTATCATTATGTAAAATGCTGGAATATTATGAAATTATACACACATTTAGTCTTTTATGAAATCTTAGTTCCTCCTTCCCTCAAGGATGGAGGGTAAGTCAGGTTTGAGGAAGGGGCCACACCCTTATGAGGAAGGGCAACAGCCATCCTGATAATAAGCAAGCTCATCCTGAAAATAAGAAAGCTCACCCTGAACCCAGGGGAATTGACTTGAGTCAGCAATTAGGTTGGAATGATCTCAAAATATTTAGTTATATGTGTCTGTTTTCAGTAGGGTATAATTTCTTTTTTTTTTTTAGGTTTTTTTTTTTTTTTTGCAAGGCAAATGGGGTTAAGTGGCTTGCCCAAGGCCAGACAGCTAGGTAATTATTAAGTATCTGAGACCGGATTTGAACCTAGGTACTCCTGACTCCAGGGCCAGTACTCTATCCACTACACCACCTAGCTGCCCCAGTAGGGTATAATTTCAATAAGAAGACTCATAGTCTGAAAGGGCTAACTTTGGAATCTGGTAGGAACTCCACATTGTGGAACTGATTGCTGAGAACTGAGAGAAATACAAAATGAAAGGTAACTTCTAGAGGCTGAATGAAGACTATAGTCATATAGAGAAGTTAGGTATGAGGCCAAAGTAATTCCCCTTCGCTAACTCCTCTCTTTCTGTCAGTGATGCCACCATATTCACAGTATAACATGGTACTGGAGAACACCATGGAACTCTGACTTTTTCTGAAAAAGCAGCATCATCCACTTTCCATCCTCGAGGAAGAAAAGATCTGGGAAAAAGACAAAATGTATGTGCAAGGATCCTAAAGAGTGGTCAAGGGCTTGGCAGGTGCTACCACTATAATGAATAGGGAAAAAAATACAGTCAAGATAGTGAATGGAGGAAAGGTGCTTTCATGTCCAAGTGACTTCAACCCATGAAAATGACCATTCTCTTTCTTTTTTTCGTTTTTGTTTGCAAGGCAATAGGGTTAAATGACTTGCCCAGGGTCCCACAACTAGGTGATTATTCAGTGTCTGAAGTCACATTTGAACTCAGTAAGGGTTGGTGCTCTATCCACTGTGCCTCCTAGCTGTCCTTGAGGTTGACTATTCAATCATCACCATCTGTTTCCCTGAGATGCAACCAAGAGAGATGAGGGTAGTTCCAAGACTGAATATTACCATTGCTTTTGCTACTGGTACCATTATCAGGAATATAACCTGGAGCATTGTAGAAAAGACCATGACCCATCAAAAATAGCTAGAAACAATATTTTAATAAATCATAAAACTTCCTCAAACTGTTGGACAAGACAGAAAGTAAAAATAGAAAGACTCCATTTGTTACTTCAAGGTCAAAGTAAAAAAATACCACAAATATCCAGAAAAAAGAAGATCAAGGATAACACAAAACTGTGTTTCAATTCCAGAATGGAAAGTAAGATTTGGAATGCTAAAAGGCAAGAGAAAAAAGCTTAGAACAAAAAATGCTTTATTCTGAAAAACTGAATATAATCTTATGATGGAAATATTAGAACTTTAATAAACTAAATAACTTGTAAACTTTGTATATGAATATAATTGCTAACACTTTATGGAAATAGAAACAGACTCAAATAATTGGGGAGATGGTAGTTGTTTTTAATTGGATCATGCTGAACTTAGTATTGCTGGTCAGCCCTCCTCCTGGGCACCTTCTATTCATAGAATTTCATTTCTATTTTGGTTCTTCTCAGTCTTCTTTACTGGCATTACCCAATTCTGTCCCCCTAATGTTAGAATTTTCTAAGGTTATGTTCTGGGCCCTGTTTTTTCCAGATTTTTTCCTAATGGTAGCCTTACCAACTCCAATAAGCTTATTTGTCACCTCATTGCAGATTACTTTCAGATCTGTATATTTAACTTTCCTTTCTTCCCCATCCTTTAGTACCATATCACCAATTGCTTATTGGATATTTCAATCTATTATGTAGCAATATCAAACTCAACATGTTCAAAATAGGACTCATCAGCCAAACCTACCACTTTTCCAAACTTCCCTAATTCTATTGAAGGAGCCATCTTTTTCAGTTACCCAGGTTTGCAACCTTAGAGTTACCTTTGAATTTTTCATTCTCATTCACCCCACATATCCAATTAGTTGACAAATTCTGTTGTTTATATCTCTACACCATCTCTCATTTTTTATTTCTTCTTTCTTATATACTCTAACAGAGTTTAGGCCAATATTCCCTTTCATCTTAATCATTATAATAGTCTTCTAATTGTTCCCTCATTCTAGTCCTCCACAATATTGCCAAAGTGATTTTCTTTAAGAATTGATCTGCACATGCCATTCACATTTTTTGATAAATTCTAGGGACTCCTTATTGCCTATAAGAAAAAAATGCAAATTCTTCTGTTTGATTTTTAAAATCTTTCACAACCTTGTCACAATCTCTCCTTCTAGCATTATTATGCATTATGATTCTTCCTGGACTCTACAATCCATCTAAAGAGATCATTTTTCTGCCTTCAATATGGTATACCTTTTCTTCAAGTCTTTGCCCTGGCTGTCACTCCTGTCTGAAATTCATTCCCTTTGCCTCTTAAGAGTCACCCTTTTCAGGGACATCTAGGTGGTTCAGTGGCCCTGGAGGACCTGAGTTCAACTATGGTCTCAGACACTTAATAATGACCTAGCTGTGTGACCTTGGGCAAGTCACAATCCTATTGCCTTGCAACAACAACAACAACAACAACAACAAAAGAGTCACTTTTCCTTAGAGACACTCATTTTTCTATATGGTCTTTCTTTACCATCCCAATTGCTATTACTTTCCCTAATTATGTTGCCTTTATTCTATTTATGTACACGACTCTCTAATTGAATATAAGCTCCCTGAAGTTTTTTGATTGCTTCAGTCTGAATTTTTATCTCCAGTGCCCAATATAGTATCTGACACAGAAGAGGTGCTTAATAAAAGTTTTTATGACTAATTGTTGTCCCTGACTCTAGTCTCTCCCCATGAAAACCATGTAGCCTATAGCTGCTTTTTAAAAAATATTTTGTTAAGGCAATGAAAGTTAAGTGACTTGCTCAAGATCACACAGCTAGGTAATTACTAAGTGACTGAGATTGAATTTGAACTCAGGTTCTCCTGACTCCAAGGGCTGGTGCTCAATTCACTATGCCACCTAGCTGCCCCACAAATTGATTTTCCTTAAGTTTGAGTTTTAGTATGTCCCCTCAAAGCTCTCATTATGAATTCAAGATCAAATAAAATTATATAACCTTGCTATCCCTTATACTTTAATTTTCTTCCTTAAGGATATGATTTCTCTTTCATCACATTCAACTTAGATCAATGTATACTGTGGAAACAATGTAAAGACTGACAAATTGACTTTTGCGGGGGTGGGGGAGGGAACTGTAAAATTCAAAATAAATAAATAAATAAATAAATAAATGAGATTTTTAAAAAAGATCAAATAAAGTGTTCCTCTGTTTGATATTTCATGTTTTTGACAATCTAGCTCCATCTTCCTTTTCTAGTATTACTGCACACACCTCTCCCCTCCACCATAAATATCCTATAATTTGGTCAATTTAGAAATTTTGCTTTTTCTCACAAACAAAACTCTATTTCCATTGTTCTGACTGTTCCCCCTGTTTGAAATGAGCTCCCTCCTCTTCTGGGACTCTCTAGTTTCCATTAAGACTCAGCTCAAAGAACAAGAGAACACTGTACACATTAACAACAACATTGTATGATGGTCAACCATGATGGACGCATCTCCTCTCAGCAGTTCAGAGACTAAGGACAACCTGAGAGACTTGCTATGGACAATGCTCTCCACATCCAGGGGTTGGGGACATCACAGAAACTAAATTGACACTCTATTCACTTTTTAAAAAATTCTCTTATATTTTTTCCTTCCTATTTCATGACTTTGTTTCTTTCCCCTTAGTCCTATTCCTCTAACAGAAAATGACTGAGGGGAAGAGGGAGAACAGAGGAAGAGTGGTAGAAAAATGTATAACTAATGAATTTGCAAATGGATGAATGTCAAAAAACTACCATAGTATGTCATTGGAAGAAAAAAATAAAATTTCAATAAAAAAAAGATTCAACTCAAGTGCCCAATTATGAGTCTGGTACTTGGCACATAGTGCTTAATAAATTCTTCCTTCCTTCCTGTTTTCCTTTCTACCTTCTTCCTTCCTTGCTGCTTTCCTTCCTTCCTTCCTACTTTCCTTCCTTTATTCCTTCCTGTAACATGTTCTTTCTTTTTTTTTTTTGCAAGGCAATGGGGTTAAGCAACTTGCCCAAGGTCGCACAGCTAAGTAATTAATGTTTCTGAGGCTAAATTTGAATTCAGGTCCACCTGACTCCAGGTCCCATGCTCCTAGCTGCCCCACCTGCCACATTTTCTGCATGAAAGTTCTCCAGCTCTTAATGCCTTTTCCACATCCAATGTTACCTAATATCTTTTATATTTGTTTGTTACATATCTATAAATGTACACAATATCCTCCTAATTAAAATATAAGCTCCTCATGGCCAGATGGTGTTATGGCTTTGTCTTTGTAACCCAGAATCTAGAATAAAGCCTGACACCTAGTAATTGTTTAATAAATATTTATTTATTGATAGAATGTAATTTTAATATGTCTTATTTTGATTGTTATTTTTAATATTCTTTAAAATGCAAATGGTGAAAAAGTACACCCTCATTTTATATCTGATTTCAGGGGAACTATATTTCTATGAAATGCTATCAACTTCCCTAAGTCCTGGGTACACGTCACCCACATCCATACCCACACACATCATACCTGGTATTCCCCTTCATAGCTGTCACAAACCAAGGGATGATAAGCAGTCTTTCAAGATTCTCATATTTTGTACTTCATCCAGTTCCTCCTACCTTGAAAGGCAAGAAAAATCCAAAGAAGTTGCTTCCTTTCTCACTTCCTCTGCTAGATGAGAGAAAAAAGTATAAAAATAGTGTTTTTTTTTAACTGTTTGGCTTTTCACAGTGAATCTAATTGTTATTTCTGCTAAGGGCATCAAAATCTCTCCAATTGTAGAAACCCTAGTCTCCAACCCTGTTAGTCTATGTCAAGCTACCTGGTAATTTGAGATTGCATCTTTAGCACTCACTAACTGAGTGATATTCTCTGGACTACTGAAAGTAATAGTTTCCTGATATGTAAAATAAAGGATAGGGAATGTGTCACGTCTAAAGTCCTTTCTACCTCTAAATCCTACGATCATTTTCAAGTCTTCCTTCAGATTTTTCTTTTTTTCTTTAGTTCTTTTAAAAAATATTTATTTAAGGCAATGGGGTTAAGTGACTTGCCCAAGATCACATAGCTAGGCAATTATTAAGCATCTAGGGTTAGTTTTGAACTCAGGTCCTCCTGATTCCAGGGCCAGTGCTCTATCCACTGCACCACCTAGCTGCTCCTATTTTGTCTTTCTAATCAAACATTTATTAAGCACTGAGCACTGACCAGGCATTGGGCTAAATGATGGGAGCAAAGAAAGACCCCCCCCCCCCAAAAGGTCCCTCTTCTCAAGGAACTCACATTCTATTATGAAAATAATGAGGAATGCCTGATTACAGATAGAAGATGCTAGCTGCTAAAGAATGCAGAATGAGACATTATAGTAACACATATAAACACACACACACATACATACATACATACATACATACATATTTTCTTTTAGAGATGGCCAATATAGAAATTTGTTTTCCTTGACTGTATATATTTGTCACAGGGTTTTGTTTTTCTTTTGTTTTCAGTTAAAGGAGGAATGGAAGAGAAGGCAGATTTTTGTTGATTGAAAAAAAAATCAATTCAAAAGTAAAAATTAATAGATGTTATAAGGAGATGAAAGATAATAAAAGAAAAAATAACCAAGAACCTATAAGACACATGGGCATAAAGGAAAGGGAAAAGTCAAGGTTGAACATTTGGTAATTAAAAGTTTCTTGTTCAACTGAAATAAACAATGGGTTCATTCATTCCTCAAATGATGGACACTTTTAGTGAGAAATCTAGAACTCTAGGCTAGAGCCTGATTATTATAGTGAGTCCCTGTCTATTGAGGCTCCCTCAGTATCAATATTCTATCTAGAGACTAGGAGGCCTCTGCTTTTCATTTTGTCTTTGGTTACAGTTTAAGTAAGTAACTGCTGTATCAGCAACTCCTGAAAATCTGTGCTTATGAATGTTGGACTTAGAATCAAGAGTGATTGGTTCAGTTCCCACTTCTGACATTTGCTAGCTATGTGATCTACGTCTCTCAAATCAATTCACTTCTCCTAAGATTCAGTTTCTTCTGTAGCAAAATGGGAACAATAACATCTGTATTGTTCAAGTCTATTTTTGCTATTTCCTTGTTTGAAATTATGTTACCCTTGCTTTTTTGTGTGTTTACCTGAGGCGCACTAGATTTTGCTCCAGCCTCTTATTGTAATTCAATATCAGTTTTTATGTTTTAAGTGTTTTTCTAGTAAACAGCATATTGTTAGATTCTTATAACCTCTTGAGTTATAAGACCGAGTTCATCCTTTCACCATTCACATTTACAGTTGACAGTTAAATATTTATTTGCCTTCATGCCATTCTTTTATCATTTTTCTTCTCTATGTTCTTTCCTTGTTTATTTCAAACTATAATTCTTTCTTTTTTCTTTTAACTTTTTCTTAAGATTTGTTTTGTTTATGGCTAATCTCTCCCTGGATCTGCTTTCCCTTTTTCTAGGAGAGCTCATCCCAATGAGCTTAATGTATTTCTACACCAAACTCTGTATGTGGGCATGTACTTGTGTATGTGTGTTTTTATGTGTGTTCTCTTTTGACCACTTTGGATATAAGTGGAGTTCAATTGATGTCTACTGTACCTACTCTCGCTATGTTTGCAGATAGTTCCACTTGTATAACCTGATTGTATGTATTGAGTTCCCCCATCTTTGTTCCCATTTTTCTCTTAACATTTTCTTCCCCCTCTCTTTTTTTCTTACCACATCTTTAAAACATAACAAAACTAGTTGTATGTTTTCTGTGTCAATTGACTATTGCCATGATCCCTTGTGATATTAGGATTCTGAAAGAACTTCTATTATGCCCCTCTCCATTAGAAGGTAGCAGTTCATTTTTACAAAGTCCTTTCTTGATTGTTCACTTTAGTTTCCTTTTTATTTTTCTTTTGACTCCTATATTATATTATATTTCAAATTTTTTTAGTTCTATCTTTATTTCATCAGAAATATTCTATATCATTGAAGGTTCATTTTTCTTTCCCTGTAGAATTATATTCAATTTAGCTCGATAAATTTTTCTTGGTTCTAGACCCTTGACCCTTCCACTTTAGAATATCTCATTCCACCTTCTCCACTTTTTAAAATAGTGATAACTGCTAAGTCTTATGCAATTTTTATTGTAATTCCTTGATATTTAATTTTTTTCTTTCTGATTTCTTGCAGTATTTTAAAAGTATGTCTAGAAGCACCAGATGTTAGCAATGACATATATGGGAGTTTTCATTTTGATTTCTGTCAGGAGTTGATCATAGTATCTCTATTTTCACATTGCTCTCTGGACAATTTTCTTTAAAGAGTCTTGGAATTATCATATTCATATTCTTTCTTTTCTTTTTCTATTCATGGATTTTAGGGAATCATATGGTTCTTATTTCTCTTTGATCTATTTTACAGGTCAATTTTAAAACATGAAATATCTTAATGTATTCCTCTATTTTCTACTTCTTTTGATTTTGATTTTTTTAGAATTCTTGTTTCCTGGAGTCACTAATTTTCTTTTGTTCCTTTCTGATTTTTAGGGAATTTGCTACAAGAGTAAGGTTTTGTATATTTTCTGTTAAGCTGATAATACTTTTCCTATTTCTCTCCTCCCTAGTTATTATCTTTTTTAAAAAAAAATTAGAAAGGTGCATTATTTCCTAAGTAACTTTAATTGTTCTTGTGGACAAGCTTCTTTTTGATTTGAGGTTTTTGTAAATTATTTTTCTCTCCTGAATTTGTATCTTGATATTCTCTGGTATCATAATTTTTTGTTGTTTACTCCTTTTTGTTCAGTTTTAGGTATCCTTTGCTCTGAGGATCACCTCAAGTTGAGGTCCCTTTTACCAGTTCCCCTTGTGTCAGAACATTGCTTCTACCTACTGTGTTCCCTCTGCCATAAGGTCAGACAAAGAAATAAAGAAGCTTTATCTTCTCTTCTTGTTTCCTCCTCCCCAGTGCCTCATCTATAAATGTCCAATCCCTCTAATAGAGTTTCCTTCTTTTCCTTTCATCTCAGTGATTATCTTTTAAACAGTTAATACCAGGTCCAGTTTCCCTTCCACTAGAAGGAACTGGTCATCTCATGAGCAAGCCAGGAGAAGATTGTGGGAGGTTGTGGTTGGAACAGATTAACTCTCTTGTTGTCTCCTTCTGGCATGTCATTCCACTTCTCTGAACCTCACTTCCCCATGTATGAAAGATTATAGCACTTGAACTGCCTCTTTCACAGTGTTGCTATGAGTAAAGTCCTTCATAAATTATATTTCAAATATTTTGTTGATGCTTTTTCTTACACCACAGTTTTTTCCAAGTAGCTCATTAAGTCTCAAAATAGAGCCTGCCCTCCCAATAGAATCAGATAGCTAAGCACAACAATTAACACATTATATCTGCATCATTCTGTAACCACAGTCTAGCACTTCTCTGCACAGAAAGAGATGTGTCTCAGAAAGAGTTCTTTGGAATTACATTTAATTACTACATTGTTAGAGATCTGATATCTTTTGATATTGTTTTACTATTTTTGTACTCACTCTGTAAATTGTCCTCTGGTTCTGCTCATTTCACTGGGCATCAGTCCATATAAGTTTTCTTGTTTTCTTGAATTCTTTGTATCTGTCATTTTCATGGTGAAAATAATTTTCGATTATAGTCATATGCCATGATTTGTTCAACCATTCCCCAATCAATAGGTACACGTTTTCTTCTCAGTTACAGAGAATTGAGTCAATTTTTTTTAAAGACAGGCCATTCCCCAATAGACAAATGGTCAAAGGACCATGGAAAGGCAATTTACAGATGAGGAAATTAAAGCAGTCTATAGTCATATGAAAACTTGCTCTAAATCATTATTTATTAGAGAAATGCAAATTAAGGTATCTCTCTGAGGTTCCACTTCACACCTCTCAGACTGGCCAATATGACCAGAAAGGACAATGTTGGAAGGGATGTGGGAAATCTGGGACACTAATGCATTGTTGGTGGAGCTGTGAACTCATCCAACCTTTCTGGAGAGCAATTTGGAATTAAGCCCAAAGGGCAATAAAAATGTGCATACCCTTTGATCCAGCAATACCACTACTGGATATTTACCCTGAAGAGATTATGAAAAAAGGGTAAAAACATCACCTTTTACAAAAATGTTCATAGCAGCTCTGTTTGTGGTGGCAAAGAAATGGAAACTGAGGGAATGCCCATCAATTGGGGAATTGCTTAACAAACTGTGGTGTATGTCTGTATGTGATGGAACACTATTGTTCTATTAGAACCCAGGAGAGATGGGAATTCAGGGAAACCTGGAAGGATTTGCATGAACTGATGCTGAGTGAGATGAACAGAACCACAAGAACATTGTACACCCTAACAGCAACATGGGAGTGATAATCAACCTTAATGGAGTTGCTCATACCAACAGGGCAGCAATCAGGCACAATTTTGGGGTGTTTGTGACAGAAAATGCCATCTGTATTCTGAGAAAGAATTTTGGAGTTTGAACAAAGACCAAGGACTATTACCTTTAATTTAGAAAAAATATTGTCTTATTATGTAATTCTGCTATATCTCATACTATATGTTTCTTCCTTAAGGATATGATTTCTCTCTCATCACATTCAACTTAGATCAATGCATACTATGGGAATAATGTAAAGACTAACAAATTACCTTCTGTTGGGGGGTGGGGGGGAAGGAACTTTTCTAAAATTAAAAAAAAGAATGTTTTGTAATGATATTCATATAAAACCTGTGTATCTTGATAGGTTATTGTTTAGGAATGCATTTTGTGACTATTTTGAATGGAATTTTTAAAAATGAAAGAAGGAATAAATAGAAAAGGAAAGGTACCAAAATCCTTTCTCTTCCTCCCCAAAACTGGGCAGTGTATTTCTATATTGAGACTCATATTCTTATGAACATAAGCACTGAGATCTAAGTGGACCTATTGGATCAGGTGGGTACCCACTGAACACAGGCATCAAAATCAAGAACAAGGAGAGGATAGAAATGTAACCAGAGTATCCAAAGTTAGAACAAGGAGACATTCTGGGCTTCAGGCATCAGGATCCAAAAATGTCCTAGATCATAGGAGGAAGCTGGACTTTGGTGCTTCTCAAAGACCTTGCTAGGTTTCAGGTAAGTTCAGAGCATTAGCAATAAAGTTGGTAATGTAATTAACAGGTTTTTAACAGAGTCATTAACCTCTAATTAACAGATTATTAATGCCAGGGCAGTGATGTAGCTCAAAACAGGAATTATTACCCAGGAATTCGATCTAGGGAAGTAGAAGAAAAGCAAGATGAAAAACATCTATCTTGTTTTCCTTCATCCTGGACTGGGTCATACTGTGTCCTTGTTCAGTCACCGCTCATGACTATTACTTCAAGGGAATCTTCAGGTATAAACAGAAGTGGGATGTGATCTCTCATAAGATATTTGCCCACCTCAACCCCCAAATCCACAATATATTCATGAGACCAGTTCTAGACCACAATCTGGGAAATGAATACAGAGCCAAAGCATGAAAGGATTAAACAAGAAAAAATCAAGGAAAAAAATTAAACAACAAGGGTTGTAGCAGACTAGGGCCAGGGCTTATTCCCTCAGTTTTCCATTGGTGGCTGGTTACTTTTAGATGTGGCCTAATTACTTTGGTCTGGAATAATGGAACCATAAATTATTAAGACAGAAAAGAAAATTTGCTGAACTCAATTTCCTTTAGAAAATTTGCTGAACTCATTCACTTTATAGGTAAACTGAAGCCCAGAGAGATGAAGTGATCAGTCTAAGATTACACAGGTGGCAAGTGAAAAAGCCAGCTTTTGAACTCATGTCTTTTGATTTTAAGTCTAGAGGTGTGGAGGTCTTGACATTCTAATTAGGCTTCCTCTTCAGTTGTCCTTGCCAAAAGACACTGACTATGAAGACCAAAATGGCCCTTTCAATCCATCCAGTCCAGTCAATCTCATGCAATAATTTAGTTAGTTTAGTTTAAAGGTAGTAGAGGCCATCACGTGACTTCAGAGCAATTACATTCAAGGACATGCTCCTCCATCTTCCACTTTCCTACACACACCTTGGACAACAGCATAAGAAGCTGCCTGGAGAAAACAGCTCAAAAGAACCTTGAAATTCTCTGTCTCCTCTGTCTCAAGCAACTAATGACAGAGGAATTTTATATTAGACATTGGATGAAAAAGGCAGAAAAGAATTCCCTAGTTTAATGAAGAGACAAAGAACTTCCATGTTCTGGCAGTCCCCACTATGATTGTTGACACTCTCAACCTTTCTTGAATCCAGTTAGAATCTCAGACATAATTCTATCCTCAGGAAGCCTAGATCTGTTGGAAATAGACAACACTGTTTTTAGAATCATGATGGAAGTATATATTGACAGCGAGGCAGCATGATGTAACAGAGAATCTTAAGTGGAGTCAGAAAATCAAATCCTAACTCTCCTGCTTACTATCTGAATGTCCTTGGGCAAGATACTTAACCTCATCTTGGCCTCAGTTTCTTCATTTGTAAAATTAAAAATATGGAATCAGATGAGGGGTGGAAAAGGTTAGCTGGAAACAAGCATAGGGAATATAAAAAATATTTTTCCTAATTAACAAGCTTTTATATCTTCCCCTTCTCATTTCCTCCATTGAATAAAATAAAAAGAAAGAAAAAACACAAAACCCTTATAACAAAATAAACAAAGTCAAGCAAAAGTCATTGGTCAAGCAAAGTCCAAAAACATTCTATATTTTGAGTCTATCTCCTCCCTGGCATCTTTATCTGCAGTCTTCTAGAATTATAGCTTGTCAGATTGATCAGAGTTCTCATATCTTTCAAATTTTATTGAAAATATTGTTGTATAAATTATTTTCTTAGTTTTATTCATTTATTTTCCCATCAGTCTACTCCCAGTTCTTTTTTAGACTCTCCATTTCATAATTCCCTTTGGCACAATCATTTTCCATTTCATTCCCATACCATGATTTATTCAGTCATAGGCCTATAGGTGGGCACTCCCTTAAAGGTCAGATTTTTGGTTTTTGAATTTTGTTTTGTTGTTGTTTTTGCTGTATATTTTTTGCAAAATATACTGAGCCACCTTTCGAAGGAGGGGAGAGAAGAGGAGAGGTGGATAGGGATAGGATTTGGGGAAGTTTTCTATGATGGAATCTCTGGTTGGATGGATGATGAAAGGTTTATGCTGACGTCCTTAAGAACCCAGTCTGGAGGCAAAGGGTGGAGTTGTGGTCTAGAACGGGTCCCAGGAATGTGTTGTGGATTTAGGGGGTTGAGGTGGGCAAATATCTTATGAAGTCACTTCCCACTTCTATTTCTACATAAAGATTCCCTTGAAGCAACAGGGGTGAGTGGTGACTGAGCAAGGACACAGTGTGGCCCAGACCAGGATGAAGGAAAATGAGAAGGATGTCCCAGTGGCCCATTTCACAGTAGACAACCAAGACATTTCGCTCTGGCCCCGAGGTGAGTCCAGGGGGGATCTCCTGTTCTCCTGAACGCAGACTCGGCTTATTCTGTGCTCATTTCTTATTTTGTCTTCTTTCCCAACCAGCTTGCATTTTTTTTACATTTATTCTATAAATTCTCACAGATATACTTTTTGCTCAGTTGATTAAGATGATATTAAACGCTAAGTATGTGTCAGTGTTATGTTAAGCATTGGGTATATAATGAAATGCAACTAATCTCCAGCAGAAAGCCAGATTCTTCTTCTTTTGAGGCAACTGGGTTTAAGCATCTTATTCAGGGTCACGAGCTAGTAAGTGACTCAAGTCCCCCTGACTCCAGAGTCAGGGTTCTATCCACTGTTCCACTAGCTGCCCCAGAATGTCAGCTTCTTGAGAGTAAGGATTGTTTCATTCTTTGCATTTGTATTCCCAGGAACTAACACAGAGCTTGAAAAATAGAAAGTATATTTGATTAACACATATTTGAACTTGATTCTTCCACAGACTTGCTTTTTTTCCTTCTCCCAACAGACCCTCCTCCAAAGAAGGATTCACCTATAGCCCTGAGGACCTTGCCCTCTGCCTATGTGGTTATTATTCTTTTGGCAATGGCCTTGACTGCCTCCCTCCTAGCCATGGCCATTCTCTGTAAGTTAATGGCTTTGAATTCCCTTGATTCTTGATCTTTTCCCAACTTAGGAGACTCTTCCTTGCATGCTCACAGATGAAGTTACTCTGCACCCTACTTAGGCTTTGCCTCGTGCTTGGTGGCTACCCTCTCCCAGGTCTGTTTTTCTTTCCTCTATAGTTGTATCTCCTCTTCCTCTTCCTCTCCCTTTCCCTCCCCTTCTTCTTCCTCCTCTTCCTACTCCTTCTTTTCCTTCTCCTCCCTTTTCTCTTCCTCCTGCTGGCTCTTTTTCCCAGTCTGCTCATCTCTGACCTCCCACTAAAGAATGAACAAGATCCAAAGTTTGAAGGGACATTAGTGACTATCCACTCGTATTTCTCATTTTATAATTGAGGAAAATAAGACCCAGAGACATTGTTTTCTCTGACTCCAAATTCCTAGTTTCCTGTTTCCTCTAGTCCTTCCCCCAGTCCCTTGTCTCCCCCTCCCTATGGCTCTTTCACTAGTTTTGTGTACCCACATCTCTGGTTTCTACCCCAAGTCCATGCCCTACATCCCATTCTCATGGTTCTTCCTCTGCTTTTGGGGATTTGCCTGTGACCTTCTAGTGGTCCTCCTCTTATCAATCTCAGCATTAGCTGTGTTTTGTATGAGTCTTTCTATTGTATAGATCAAACTCAGGCCTAAGTGGGATACAATAAGAAAAGCACTTTCTGAGATCAGAGGATTTGGACTCAAATCCCACTTCTGATACTCCCTGTGTAACTTTAGGAGACTCAGCCTTTCTAAATCTCAGTTTCCTCCTCTGTAAAAAGAAGGGATTGGAATAGGTGGGTTAACCTTCCAGCTGACCTTGTAATTTCCTTCTCCCCAGATCCCCAGTTACTGAGAAGGATCGATGAGGTCCAGACCTCTGGCCACATGCTCAAAGGCTCTGCAGAGAATGCCAGTATCATTCTCAGTTCTGAGATCAGAAAACTGAGAAGCAGGTTGGAGGATTCCCGTATCCAGGTTCAGCAGCTAAACAACACCCTGGCGGCTTCAAAAATTGGGATGCAGGTGCTCAGCTCCATGGTGACAAATAACAATAATCAGCTGCAAAAATTAATGAGCAGTTGGGAAGAACTTAATCATTTAAACGCCCAGATTCCTATGCTGAAACAGGATATGAAGAAAACTGGGGAACTAAATGCTAAGATTGACCAGCTCAGGAAAGATCTTCAGTCCCTGGGTTCATCATTGTCACAGCAGCGTGAGTGAGCGGTGCCCATGGGTCTGGGAGGCTGGGGTGGGCCAAGCCGCTTCAGATCACTAAGTAGAATGGGGAGCTTGGATCTAGACCTGGTAGAATTCATGCAGGACTTCCCTCATATGGAGGGGCTATAGAGCCCTGCCTTGGGCAAAGAGAACATCACTGGGGAGGGGGGGGGGGAAGGTTCTAAGAACCTTCAGATGAAGAGGCCCTGAAAGAAGAAAAAGAAAGTTTCTGGACTATGACTTTAAAGATGAAAGCCGATGGAGAACTTGCCTAGTCTTTATCAGTTCCGGTTGCTTTATACCAGATTCCATTATCAGGCTGATAAGGGTCATCACTAGCTGTCCAAAGTGAAAGCCAAGTTCTAAAGTCCATTACCCCCCCCCCCCCCTTAGTGTCAAGATATGGGCTCTGCCACTGGTTTGCTGGGTGAGCTTGAGCAAGTTCCAGCATCACAGAATCTCAGCGATAGAATCTCAGAGGCAGTCTAGCCCAAAGTACACCTGAACAAGATCCCCTAACAAGTCTTGAATTTAGATTTGGGTGACCTGGATTCAAATCCTATTTCAGTCCTTTACTTCCTGTGTGACTGTGGATAAGTCACTTAACCTCTCCAGCCTTCAGTTCCCTTATCAACTGAGTGACTTGAGACTCTCTAAAGTCCCTTCCTACTCTAAATCTATGATTCTGTGACATACAATGAAGAAATCCTCTAACTCCTAAGGCAACCCATTCCTCTTTCAGATAAATCTTAGGAAAGTTTTCTTTATATCAAGTCTAAATTTGCCCATTTCCCATTTCTACCCATTGCTTTTTATTTCATTTCTAAATTATCCCTCCCCACAAGAAAAGTCTAATCCTTTTTCCATGCATCAACCTTTCAAATAATGAAGCCTTGTCTTCTCTTCTCCATCTAATTTTCTCCAATTTCTTCAACCAATCCTCAAAGTTCATGATCTCAAGCTTCTTCATCATCCTGGTTGCCTTTCTCTCAATATTTTTTTGGTTGATCAAGATTTTTCCTAAAATTTGATGCCCACAGTCAAACATAATGCTCTAGACTTGGTTTGATTGACTAAGGCAGAGTAGAGCAAGGATCAGCAAATTATTCATTGGTCTTGAAATCAGCAACACGTGGGTTTGGAGCTTATTTTAGCTACTTATCAGCTGGGCAAATCAACCTGTCTCTAGACCTCAGTTTCTTCAACTGTAAATAACATAATAGCTAGCATTTATATAGTGCTTTTATCTTGAGAATCAACTTCCTATTAACCATTCTTGTTTGGTCCTTTTCAGTCCAAAGTTCATTTTCCTTGGCAGCAAAAAAAGAAGTAAAATCTGAGTTTTATTTTTCTCTCTGTAATGAGTTATCCATCCAGTTACCCCATCCATCCAACATAGGTGGTGATCGTAGCCTTTCTTTGAGTCTCTTCTTTCCCCAAAACATAGCTTAGAACATTTTCACTTACCACTCTTTTTGTTGTAGATATTTTTTTATCTCAACTCAGTCTCAATACATTCTCTGCCTCCTGCTATTGCTTCCTTCTTCTGTTCATGTAGTTTTTCAAACTTAAATTGGTTAATGATGCATATACAAACTTCTCTTTAGGCAAGCCTTCCTTTTTCACCCCATCAGAATTGTTCCTCTGTAATTTCAGAATTTCATTTTTGAGATCTTCTTATCCTTCCTGGGATGATTTTCCTTTTAGAATTTAGGTAACAGACAGCTTAACCATGGTCTCTCTGAGGGGCAGCTAGGTGGCACAGTGGCTAGAGCACTGGCCCTGGAGACAAGAGGACTTGAGTTCAAACATGACCTCAGTCACTTAATAATTACCTAGCTGTGGGACCTTGGGCAAGTCACTTAACCCCATTGCCTTAAAAAAAACCCAACTATGCTTTCTCTGAACCCTTTGCAATGTATTCTTTCTCCAGGGAAGGTCAGACTGCATTCAGCTTTCTTGTTTCCTATTACAAATTCCAATATGGAGGATCCTCATTATTTCCATTTGAGTAATTTGTTCCTTATTGTTGATAAGAATGAGACAAAAGAAATATTTCTCACCCTTTTAAAGGCAGATAGGGTAACTGAAGTCCCTCTCAATGGCTATTGTGATTTATTTTTGGAATGCATCGTCCATTTCTTTTATCTGTTCAGGTAGTTTGAGGAAGATTTCAATGACAAAATGCTTCTACTCTTGCTGGTCTTCACCTAAATATCCTCCAATATGCTTCTGCACCCCCTTGTCCCTCTGGCTTTTGGAAGTTTTACTTACTCTATTCATTTTGACTAAAGCAGATTCTTCTAGACTCATATTCCAGTTACAGATCTCATTATACCAAAGTTCAGGGATAAACATGTGATCAGATTTGCCACCTTGCCCTAGGGGCTTTATCTGCTTCAACTGTTTTGTTGCCTGAGGCCATGTTACTTGAAGCCATGAGCTTTATCAGTGGTTCTTTTCTTGGATTTTTTGGTCTTTTATGAATTACTAAGGGACCCTCTTGATGTTCTTCTTCCCACACTTTATCTCCTAACTGGTTTAGTGGATTTATGGAGGCAGTGCTTTTTTTGGACTCTCTTCCTTTTCAGTTTAAAAACCTTTTGATTAGATTTGCAAGATATCAAAAAAAAAAGATTTGCAAGATGTCTAGAAAAGATGTTTTTATGGACCTTTTTAGATGCATTTTTCTCTCCTATATTCTAAGCCATTGTTCAGAAGTCTAAATGCCATTCTCAGATACAATCTTTTTAGCTAGCTAATCACATTTTTTTTGGTGGGTTTTTTTTTGCAAGGCAAATGGGGTTTTGCCCAAGGCCACACAGCTAGGTAATTATTAAGTGTCTGAGACTGGATTTGAACCCACTTACTCCTGACTCCAGGGCCAGTGCTCTATCCACTGCACCATCTAGTGGCCCCCTAATCACATTTTTTAACCTGCCTTTTTCCTTTGAAAAGGAAGCCTAGCCTTTCATCACCAATAGTCATAAAAATATAGCTTATATCTTCAAGGTCGGCCTATCAATCAATAAGCCAGGCACTGTGATAAATGCTGGGGAAACAAAGAAAGGCAAAAATAATATTTCTGACCTCAAGGGGCCCACGTTTTAGTTGGGGAGACAACATGCAAAACAGCTATGGATTTATGAGTAATCTCAGAAGGAAGGCACTAGTAAAGAGTCAGGTGTATGTGATTTGATGAACTGGATTGAGTATTGAAAGTATCAAAAAGCATTCCAGGAATGAGGGACAAGCAGTACAAAGCTGTGCAGTTAGAAGCTGGAATGATTTGGTCAAGGCATAGCAAGAGGGCCAATAATACCTGATTGTAGAGAAGACCTCCATTCTCTAGATTTTTTCTGGTGGTTTCATTTGTATCCTTATGAATCACCAGAAGTGGTTGCAGTCATGGTTGTCTGTTTTTACCACTTGAATACCCACTCCAGCAAGATAGCAGACCCCTCTCATTATCAAATGAGAAAAAAGTTGCTTCAGCAGCCTTCAATAGGGAGTCACCCACCATCACTGTATCTTCTTCTGATCCTGATGGGATGGTCTTACACTTGTTAATCCCTGTGGCTTTGAGTCAACATTCCTTGAAGGAGAAATAGCAGCTCTTCCTTCTAGAGGATTCAACCTGATTCTTTTGGGGAAGATACTCCTATATGTTGTTTAGCTCTAAGTGTTCAGTGGTTCTTCTTGCACTTTTATTCTGTGTCTTGTTCTCCCACTCTCCAATCTCTTAACACAGTTGGTGTCTTTCCTCTCCCATTTCAGATCTTTTTTCTTCTTTATTTTCCTGTTGAATTCCCTTTCCCCTCCCCCACCTTTAAATAAAATTTCATTCTCCTTGACAACCTGGAGAAGGCAGAAACATTCTTTGAGAGTCTTGACCTTACTTTCTAGGAAGAAGATATGCCTATTCTTTGATTGGAAATAAAAAAGAAATAACAAACATCACATACTTAGTACATTACAAAATTCACCCTGCCCTCCATAATTTCCAGAAATTCCTTTCCCACCTCTCATTCTACCCCTTGGAATGAGGTAGCATCCTGTGTGAGGGAAACTTCAGCTCCCAAACTCTTTCTTTCTCCCATTAGCACCTCCTGACTCCTCACCACAATGTCCTGGTTACCATATCTAACTTCCTTTTTCTTAACTTTGTTTTGCCAGCTTGTTTTGTCCACTTCCTAACTCTCTTCCTCTTTGGTTCCCCCAGTTCTTCTACTTCACTTCCTTCTACTTAACTTCAAGTCTTTCTCCTCCCTCAATACTAAAGCTTCTTCAATGAGGGTTTTCTTCAACTTCTTCTAAGTCCTTCCCAATTTTCTATCCCAAAAGTCTTTCTTCCTCTGTTGGACTCAGTTACAGCAGATAACAAAAAGATTGGATTAGATCAGGAATTCTGAATCTGGGGTCTATGAATTTTTTTTAATATTTTGATAACTATTTTAATATAATTTAATTCCTTTGTAATATTTAAAAAATACAAACCTAAGGAGAGGTTCATAGGTTTGATTGGATTGTCAAAGGGGTCCATCACACCAAAAAATGTAAGAAACTCTGGGCTAGATTTTTCCATCACCCCCAAGTTGAGCTTGTGCGAAAGTTCTACAGTCTCTTGGGGTCCTGGGGACCACTAGGATTAACCTCTATAAGGATAAGGTGAATTGTCTATCTCTGGATCTTCAAGTAGAGATGGGATGAGTATTTGTTGGACATAGTTCAGTGGTCATTCTTGCCCTGGTATGAGTAGGACTCTTTGATCCTCTGAATTACTTTTAGGG
Source organism: Macrotis lagotis (assembly GCF_037893015.1). Classification (NCBI taxonomy): domain Eukaryota; kingdom Metazoa; phylum Chordata; class Mammalia; order Peramelemorphia; family Peramelidae; genus Macrotis; species Macrotis lagotis. Next base: position 227,212,261 of record NC_133660.1, on the reverse strand, counting down.
TTTAAGATTCTGCATTCCTTGAAATGTGATATTTTGTTCCAACCTCCACAGGTTACATTCTGGAAATGGCCTCTCGAGATTGGAAATTCTCTGGAGGGAAATTTTACTATTTTTCTATCACAAAAAAGTCTTGGTACAGTGCTGAGCAGTTCTGTACCTCTCGAGATTCTCATCTGACCTCCGTGACTTCAGTAAAAGAACAGGTCAGTGACCAAAGAGGATATTTGACCGGGTAATAAAAAAAAAACAGTATGTTATATGAGAAACTAGTGTTGGATTTAGAATCAGCAGATTTGAGTTTGAATCCTGTCTCTAAAATTCATTAGCTGCCTAACTTGGGTCAATACTTGCAAATTCTGGGATTATTGTGAGAGAAACACTTGTAAAATTTAACATCCTAAAGAAGAGATTTTTCTCAGTGATGGGAAATGGGAGGGAAGTAGGAGGAAAAGTGTCCTATGTGTTCATCTTGTGGAAACATATAAACACCTCTAGAAGCATCTATCTAGAGGAGAGATCCTTCTGACTTTGACCCAGGGCTGAGAAGAAGATGCCAAGCAAGGTAACAACATTGGGCTTTAGTTGCCTCTGATTACAGGAGTTCTGAACTTTTGTTGTAACAAAGACTATTCACATCCAGGGTCATCTCCAATCATTCTGATTTATAACTGGCCACTGGATCCAGATGGCTCTAGAGAAGAAAGTGAGGCTAGTGACTTAGTACAGTACCCTCTCACTCAAATCCAGTTCATGTTCCTGTCATGGTATCACCTCCTTGATAACTTATAAATCTTAAATAATGGGATTTTCTCATGTTTATTAATGTTTAAAACAAGTTCTACTGTTGACTCCTCCCAATGAATTGTTTGCCCTAGTCTGCTGTCCAGCTCACCTATTCCTAATCCTCTCTCTATTCCCTCAACCAAATCTCCATCTCAAAACTGGAGCTGTGTTCATCATAAAATGGGCTTTGGGCTCTCCAGTTATCCCTTCCACATCATGACTTTCTTTTTTTTTTTCTTTTTTCTTTTAGGTTTTTGCAAGGCAATGGGGTTAAGTGGCTTGCCCAAGGCCACACAGCTAGGTGTCTGAGACTGAATTTGAAACTCAGGTACCCCTGACTCCAGGGCCGTTGCTCTATCCACCATGCCACCTAGCTGCCCCAACATCATGACTTTCTCCATGACAGTTTTGAATTTTGCAGATTGGCATAAGAAATTAAATGAGAAATTTGGGAAGTTTTGCCTTGGTGTCAGGAGGATGGCAGTTCAAATTTGGCCTCAGACACTTGACACTTACTAGCTGTGTGCCTTTGAGCAAGTTATTTAACCCTGATAACCTCACATCCAGGGCCATCTCCAATCATTACTATTTATAACTGGTCACTAGATCCAGATGGCTCTAGAAAAGAAAGTGAGGTTGGTGACTTAGTACAGCACCCTCTAACTCAAATCCAATTCATGTTCCTGTCATGGCATCACCTCCTTGATGTCGTGGTCTTCCAGAATGAAGGACAAACCACAATGCCAGATTAGAGCCTTAGTAAGGGCAAGACTACAGAATACCAATTTTGCTTCCCTTTGGTTCTTGGAAATTAATTTCATTTGTGTTTAGAAGCCTAGGCACATCACCAAAAGAGATCCTGAGCTTCGGTGAGATAGACATTATGTCTCTGTAGAGTTCACAGCATAGCAGAGGGGCAAACAAGGTATTAATGAGTGCATTAAACAGGTATTAAAAGAAAGTGTTCCCTGGAGATCTCCTTTGGAGGCACATACACATATTTAAACACAGAGACACTACTCCCTACCCAACACCAATTCCTCTGTTGATTTTATTTTGTAGGACTTTCTTTGGAAGGTAGCCAAAGGAGTTCCTTATTGGATTGGCCTGACAAAAACAGGACCTTCTAGTGCCTGGCACTGGAGTGATGAATCTCCGTACATAGAGAAGGAAAATACTGGGTGAGTCCATTATCACATTTGCTTTCTTACTGACCCTTTCTTTATCCAAGATCCCAAGGTAAATGCCTAGACCTTAGAGGAAGAGAAAAAGTCATCCCATTTGTCTTGTCTAGTGTGTGGGCTTTCTGAAGTCAGGGCTCTGGCCCGTGAGTCAAAAACAAGGATTTTAAACAACAGCTTCTAGAATTAGAGCCTTCTCTGTGATCTTGGCCAAGTCTCCACCTCTCTCCAAACCTTTATTTCCTCATTTACAAAAACGAAAGTTTTAGAATAGTTGATCCCTTCTAGCTCTGAAGTCCTATGTTCAGAGTTCTGAGGTGCCTTCATTTCTGACAGTCAATAGCTTGTTTGTATGTGTGGTGTGTAAGTGTGTGTGTGTGTGTGTGTGTGTGTGTGTGTGTGTGTGTATGTGTGTTGTGTGTCTGTGCATTGTATATATCTGTGTTTAATACAGAGACCTGAGAATTGGACTCAAAGCTAAATTTCCTTTTAGATATTTCCTGCTCCTTACTGTAGCTTCATTAGACAGGATCTTTCTAGGCAATCTTTAAATGACGATGAAATTTGAGATGAAGTGACCCAAGCCCTCCTGAGATCTAGGCTGTTATTTCCTCATCTTGGACCTAGTTCTGAGACCAAAGGCAAAAAACAGAAAGGGGGGCAGCTAGGTGGCATAGTGGATAAAGCACCGGCCTTGGAGTCAGGAGTACCTGGGTTCAAATCCAGTCTCAGACACTTAATAATTACCTAGCTATGTGGCCTTGGGCAAGCCACTTAACCCCATTTGCCTTGCAAAAAAAATAGAAAGGTGTGTGCTATGTTATGTTCTTTTCTCATCAGGTTCTGGATAGAAGGGGAACCCAATAACTTAGCTGAAAATGAACATTGTGTAATTCTAAAGAGGTCCTCTCTGAAGTCCTGGAATGATATATCCTGTGACCACGAGTTTCAATTCATTTGTAAGAGGGACCCAAAGCTATTGATGATTGACTAGTTTCATGATGGAAGTCCATTTCATCATCTCAGCTCCTCCCAAACTCAATATAAGGATGATGTTCATCCCTCCAGGGGATTTTCTCCTTAGGTTATCATGTTTTAATGTCCTAGCAAAATATTCCAGTACATGCATATATTGCCTCACCAAACTGGAGAGGAAGAGAATGGAGAAGAGAAAAGAACATTGAAAGAACTGGGCTAGAACTGTATAGAGAAGATTTTAATGCATCTCCTACTTGAGATTTCACTATTTCTGACAGTAGTACTGTCATTCACCATGTTCAAAACCTTGTGATTATTGTTGACTTTTTCTGTTTGTTATCTCTCTATGTCCAGTTAAGTTCTATCAATTTCCAGTTCCCCAATACCTCTTCCATTTTTCACCTTCCTCTCTATGCCCTTTGCTACCATTATTACCAATGAGATATAGTTTTTCATTGCTGCCCATCTAGAGACCCTTTTAATAGTCTCCTGACTACTTTTTTCAACCTCCTCTCATTTCCCCTTTTCTAATCAGTATTTATACCATTGTCTTACTAATCTTTCTTTGGCATAAATTTGGTCATTTTACTGCTCTACCTTGCCTAAAGCAGGTACCTAATAGATTCCCACTGAGTCAAAATGAAAATCTTCAGTGATTCTTTATTACCTCTTGAGTAAGCACGAAATGCTTAGTTTTGCATTCAAGACTCTCCACAAACTGGTACTGTTCCATTTGTAATGTCTTAATCTTATATCATTCCATGTATTCTAAGGACCCAGCAAACTGGTGAACTCTCTGAACTCTCTGTCCCCAGATTTGCTCTATGTTCACCTGGCTCTTCATGTGTTTGTTTATATTGCTGCCTATGCTTAAAACATCCTGCCTTCACTTCCTTTAGTGGTCAGAAATGATTGATGGGACATGAAGCCTATCTTCAAGTGTTTGAAGGGTTCTTATATGGAAGAGGGATTTCTAGACTTTGTCTTCACTCCTGAGAGCAGAACTAGAAACCATGGTATTAGAAGTAAAGAGGAACAAAGACTTCAGGCATTGGAGGAAATGCAATTTAGATAAAGTATAGTTTTAATAAGGAAAGAAATACACACTGGGTATAATATGGAATCCCTTATAATAAAGAATTTTAAAAGGAAAGTCAGAAGGGGAAAGTACTGTAAAATTAATTAATATATCAACAAAGTCTGACATATGTAGTATTTCATACATATATCTTTTGCCCACTTACACACTGCTGCAAATAAGTAGGGAGAGGTATTTTCTTATAGTTCTTCTTTGAGGTCAGGCTGGTCATTGTAATTTCAAATAATTTGGTTTCAATTGTATTGATGTTCTTTCCATTGACATTGTTATAGTCATTGTGTATACTTTTCCCTTAGTTCTGCTCACTTCACTTTGCATCCTTGTATGTAATTCTTCCTAAACTTGTCTGTTTTCAACATGTTCACTGATTCTTATAGTATAGTAACAATTCCATAATTTCATATATCAAAATTGGGTAATAAATACTCATTGTAGAAAGAGGCTTTGCTGGACATTGGAGGACATAAATTTAGATAAAGTATAGTGCCAAGAGGGAGAGAAACACAAACATACCTAGTTATAACATGGGGTTTTACATAATAAAATATTATATAATAGAGGCAAAACAAGGTGCTTTGTGAGATCACAGAAGTAAGACCTCTGTTGTTACCAATATGAGAAATCAGGGAAGGTTTCCTGAGGAAGTTGACCTTCAACTAGAGTCTTAAAGAAAGGGAAGCAAAATTCACAGGTTGACACCTAAAACATTAGACACTCTAGAACACCTCCAGGTGATTATACTTTTGCTTGAGGACTTCTAGAGAAGAGAACTCACAGCCTCTTGAGACAGCCAATTCCACTGAGAGTAGCTGTGATTATTATGAGTTCTTTCTTTTGTCAATCTGAATGCTTTGATCCTCTTCACTACTAATAACCATTGTCCATAGTTATGTCTCTTCTTCATAATTCCATTTCTTTTTTTTTTCCTTATTGCTATAGCTAGCATTTCTAATACAATATTAAATAATGGTGGTGATGATGGATATTCTTACTTTACCCCTGATCTTATTGGGAAGACTTCTAGTTTATCCCTATCATAGATAATGATTGTTCTTGATTTTAAATAAAGATCACTTATGATTTTAAGGAAAGTTCCATTTGTTCCTATGTTTCTAATGGTTTTTAAAAACAAGAATGATGGTTGTATTTCATCAAAAGCATTTTTCTGCATCTATTGAGATAATCATACAATTTTTGTTATTTTTTGTTATTGATATGGTCAATTATTCTTATAGTTTTCCTAATATTGAATCAGTCCTAATTTTCTGGCATATATCCTGCCTAGTCATAGTGGATGATCTTTGTGAAATATTGCTGTGATCTCCTTACTAATATTTTAAAATTTTGTATCAAATAAAGGCCTTTGTCATCAGTGATAAGGGGAGATAGTTTTTCTGTGGGTCTATATCTGTGGTATGCATTGATTTCCACATTCTAGGCTATGTGATCCTAGACATGGTGGATGAAAAGGGAATTCTCTTAACATTTATCTTGACTAGCTCTGGTGTCAGCTTTGCAACTCAGTCTAATTCTGTTTATAATATGGTATAGTCCAGAGAGTGGGAGAAGAGAATATCCTCCATGGATGTGCTAGAAAGTCATGGGATGGATGAAGATGACTTTGGTTTCTGCATTGAATTTGGGTGTAATGTATCCTGAGCAGCAAAATTCCCAAATTGGTGAAAACAACAGCAAGGATGAGGAGGAGAGGGAGAGGCAGTAGCAGCACTGGCACACAGAGCCAGCAAACACTTGCATTAACCCTGGTAACCATTCTGAGGTGAGATTTAAACCCAAATCTCCTGACATCAGGTTCAATATACTTTCCATTATAATAGAAATTTTAAAAGTGTGGTATATTTACCCCTGAGGATCTCTGAGACTTTTTCAGAGGATCCACAAGGTCAAAACTATTTTCATAGTAGTACCAAGATGTTATTTACCTATTAAAATGCTCTTCCCTTTTTAGGCTACTTATTTGTGTGAGGTTGAATTTGCTTCATAAACTTCAACCAAAACAAGATATTACAAGTTGGATGCAAAAATTAATAAGAGAATCTAGCTATCTTCTATTAAGCCAGACAGTAAAAAGATCTTGTAAAAAATATGCAAAAGGATGTCTCTCACTAATTTTTGTTTTAGAAAATATAGATATTTTCATAAAATGTCACAGTTATGATTAATGAATTAAAATATTTTAAAATTTATCAGTTTTAATTTCTAATATGGTATATATCAATAGATATAATTCTCATAAACAAAAGCTCTGTGTTCTAAATAATTTTTAGGAATGTAAAGGAATTCTGAGATCAAAAGACAACCAATTTTCTATGCATAGTTGCCCTTCCAATAATGGCTGACATTTATAGTCTTCTTTACAATTTATTCAAAGTTTTCCATACATAATTTCACTTGATAATCTTCTGCCCCTGATGATTCCAGTTCCCTCATCTGGAACTAAGTAGAAAAAGAATAATCCACTTCCTACCTTACAACCTCCCATACACTTAAAGTCAGCTCTCACGATCCTAGGTTAAATACTCTTGCTTTTTCAGCAGATTCTCATAAGGTTCATATTCTCATTCTGGTTCCCTTCCTCTGGACATGCTCCAGTTTTCAATGTTCCTTCCAAAATGTGGTATCTAGAACTAAAACCAATAGTATAAATAGGAACTTATCAGAGTAGAGAACAGTGAGAACAATGAGAACACTCATTGAAGAGTGACTTGTGCCATGAGAGACCAGAGCATTTTATCTTCAAAGGATTAGTGTGTATTCACTGGTGAGAATGTGACAAATCATTCCTCACCCTTGTGCCTGGCCCTATATGTGAGACTATGTGATACTGCTCATGCCCCATCTTCTTTGAAGCATCAAAGGGTCATTGGCAAAGGCTAAACAAAGATTGGCCTCAGAACTCTTTCCTGAGGTAACAAGTACCTTTGGGTTTAAGGGAATGAACTATCAAAGTGAAAATCAGACATTCAGGAAACAAGACAAAGCAAGGCAAGGCAAGGATCTCTTATTAAGTACTTACTGTATACAAATAGTAGCAAAAAGAAAAACAGGAAAGATTTAACAGACACGAGCCAGGTTCAACCCGTGCTTTGTGTAGTAAGAACTGGAAGGAACTTGGACCACAAAACAAAGAATGTCAGAGGTGGGTACTGAGATTCATTGAGAGAACAAATTTGGAGTGGGGGAGGGAAGGGATAGAGCCAAGATTATTGTAGGGATGACTATTTTTGATATTCCCATACCCTAGATTAGCATTCAGGTTGCACAGGTGATACACACTGCAAAAGAACATGCACCGGAAATGAAAAGAGGGGAAAATGCGACGAACATCTCTAAGAGCAACACACAGACCTTGCACGCCATCTGGTGGTCTAAAAATGTGCACAGTGCCTCATCTTAAAAGTGCCATAAATACCTGTTGATTGATATTGACCTATGGGACAGCACTCATCCTCTATGATGAAAGGAAGCAATATGAGTCAAATCAAATCAAGCATAAATGTCACAGACAGATGATGAAAATGAGCCCTGAAGAAGTGAAGGATTTACCCAAAGTCACAATAGGTAGTAGTGACAAATTGGGAGCTGTCCAACTCACTATCTTGAGGGATAAACTTGAATCATTAGCCCAAGAAATAGGCTGTGAATAGTGTGCTCCCCACCACTGGAGGTCTTTAAACTGAGAAAGGATTGATGCTCAGATAGGGCCTGGACTATGATCTCTCAAGGTCTCTTCAAGTTTAACATTATGTGATCTAATTAAATTTTATTGCAACAAATATGTCTTAATCTCTTTCAAAATATATTAAAAATATTTTTTGTTGTTCTAGAAATATGAAGAAATAACATATCTCCAGCCTATAATCTTCCCCAGATCTTTCCTTTAGGAAAGTATATAGACTAAAGTTAAGGTATTTCTTAGAAAATGAATTAAAGGTGACCTTAATTAACTCTTATCTAGATCAGTTCACTTCCTTCCCAATCAAAGGGAATTACCCATTCTATTAAAGAGAGAGACACCCTCTCAGCTTCCCATTCACTTTAGATTCTCAATATAGATCTCTGAGAGGAGCCCAGATAGAGAAATATTTCCCCAATGTTTCTTCCAGGAAATTGCTTCCCATAGGAAGTCATAAACACTTGATTACTTAGCCAATATTGGAATACTAACCCAAATGGTATTTTAATATATATTTTCCTCTTTTCTTTGAAGATATCTACAAATACTACCTAAAATTTTCTAGGGACAATGATTAAGAGTCTTGTCATAGGGGGCAGCTAGGTGGCATAGTGGATAGAGCACCAGGTCTGGAGTCAGGAGGACCTAAGTTCAAATCTGACCTCAGACACTACTTAATAATTGCTTAGCTATGTGACCTTGGGCAAGTCACTTAACCCCATTGCCTTAAATAAATAAAAATTTTTAAAAATATGTTTATAAAAAAGAGCCTTGTCATACTCAACTATTTTGGATATTTTTCCTCTCTCCAAGCTAGAAATGACTTTAAGATATATCTTAATGTGAAATTGTTTCTGAGAGTCTTGAACCCAAAAAACAGAGTATACCCTTGCACCTGACAGTTTTTCCTAGGTACAAAGTACTGTCCTAAATAAGGGATGCATAGGTGGATCCAAGATGGTGGCAAGAGGAGAGCCTCTCCTAGCTGCTCTCTCCAAAATATTTCAAAAATCTTAAAATTATGATTCTAACTAAATTTTTGAGAGACAGAACCCACAGAAAGATCCAGTGGGGTAACTCTCCAGTCCAAGGTAACTGGGAAAATAGTGGGAAAACTCTGTTCCATGGGGTTAGAGGGGCAGCCGCCATAGTGAAGAAACTTCAGCCTCCCAGGAACAGCCCCAGAGCATCTGGGAGCTATGGCTCCCAGCACTTTCCTGACCTGCACCCCAGGGAGCACAAAGCTCAACTTGGAAGATCAGCAGGGAGACCTCTGCCAGAGTGAGCATGGAAGCTCAGGCCCTCAGTGTGGCCACAGCCCAGATTCAGGAAATGGAAGCAGGCCCATAAAGCTGGCAAGCAGAAGCCTCTAGGCAGCTGCACCCTGAGTGCTCAGCGCACCAAAGGTAAGGGAGTGGAGGGAGACTTCCGAGGTCTGTCCTCTGTCTCTGGAATAGGACTCTGGGGCTCTGATAACATTCAGATCCTGATCGCAGTCTAGCCCCCTCCTAGAACAGGGACCTCAGCCTTCTGGCAGAGGGTGCATTTGGGGTCATCCACAGACTAGGAGAGCAGTCAGAGCCTCACACACTGAGGTCCTTGTGGGGGTGTCCCAATAAAACTCAAAAGTGCAGGAAACACCCCAAAACCAGGCACAGACTGGGGAAATGAGTAAATAGAAAAAAAAGGAACCTGATCATTAACAAATACTTTTTCTATAATCCCAAGGAGGATCAAAATACTCAATCTGAAGATGAGGAAGTACAAGCTTCTGCATTTAAAGACTCCAAGAGAAATAGAAGTTGGGGCTCAGGCTGTGACAGAACTCAAAAAAAGATTTTGAAAATCAAGTAAGGGAGATAGAAGAAAAATTAGGAAAAGAAATGAGAGAGATTCAGGAAAAACATGAAAACAAAGTCAGCAGTTTAGTCAAGGAGATCCAAAAAAAATGCTGAAGAAAATAACATGTTAAAAACCAGCTTAGGTCAAATGGATAAAACAATTCAAAAAGTTATTGAGGAGAAGAAAAAGCAGAATTGGCCAGGTGGAAAAGGAGATAAGAAAGCTCTCTGAGGAAAACAAATCCTTCAGATATAGAATGGAGCTAAAGGAAGCTGATGACTTTACAAGAAATCAAGACACAATACTTTGACACCAAAAGAATGAAAAATTACAAGAAAATGTGAAACATCTCAAAAACCAACTGATCTGGAAAACAGATTCAGGAAAGATAATTTAAAAATTATTGGGATACCTGAAAGTCATGATCAGGAAAAGAGCCTTGACCTCATTTTAAAAGAATTCCTACAGGAAAATTGCCCTGATATCCTAGAAGCAGAAGGTAAAATAGAAATTGAGAGAATCCACTGATCTCCCCAGAAAGAGATTCCCCCCCCCAAAACAACCCCCAGGAATATTATAGCCAAGTTCCAGAACTCCCAAGTCAAAGAAAAAATATTACAAGCAGCCAGAAGGACAGAATTCAACTATTGTAGAGCTGCAGTCAGGATCACACAGGACTTAGCAGCAACTACATTAAGGGCTCATAGGGCTTGGAATATCATATTCTGGAAGGCAAAAGATCTCGGAATGCAACTGAGAATCAGCTATCCAGCAAAACTTAACATCCTCTTCCGGGGAAAAGATGGACTTTCAATGAAACAGGGGAATTTCAAATGTTCCTGTTAAAATGACTGGAACTGAACAGAAAGTTTGACTTTCAAGTACAGGACTCAGGTGAAGCACAGAGAGTGTAGGAGAAGGGTAAATTATGAGGGATTTAATGATAATGAACTGCATGTATTCCTGCATAGAAAAATGATACTGATAATACTCATATGAACCTTCACATTTAATAGAACAGGTAGAAGGAGCTTTTATAGATGAAGCAAAGGAGAGAGCTGAATTTGAAGATATATTGTAAAAAAGGAGTCAATGGCTAAAAGAGAAATGTATGGGGAGTAAGAGAAAGGAGAGGTGGAATAGGCTAAGAAATTTCATATAAAAGATATATATTTTTTTGCAATGATATAGAAGGCAAGGGGAAATGAGGGAACCTTCACTCTCATCAGAAATGGCTCAGAGAGGAAACAGCATACACACTCTATAGGGTATAGACATCTAGAGTAAAAAGGAGAGAGGGGCACAGTCAGAAGTGGGGGAGATGTGGGTGATAAAGGAGAGGGTAGATCATAGGAGGGAATAGTCAGATATAATACATTTTCTTCTTTACTTTTTGCAAAGTGCTGGTACTGGGTTGCCTGTCTGGGACCATGGGGCCAGGTGGTTGCTGGGTCTCTGGGGTGATATGTGGGCTTGGGGATTCTTGGCCCCAGGGCCAGTGATCTGTCCACTGCACCACTCAGCTACCCTACAGCACATTTTAGAAGAGGGATAGCGTGAAAGGAGAGAAAAGATACAATATATGGTAGTGGGGAGAAATGGATGGAGGGAATTACAATCAGCAACAGTAACTGTGGAAAAATATGGAAATAACTTCTGTGATGGACTTATGATAAAGAATGTTATCCACCCGAGACAGAGCTGATGGTATCAGAACACAGACTGAAACATTTTTTTTCCTCTCTCTTTTACTTTATTTCTCATGAGGTTCTATATTTTTGTGGGGGAGGGAGTATTATGTTTACTCTTAAACAAGAATATTTTAGTACTGTATAAATAAAATCATATTAACCAAAAAAAAAAAAAAAGAAAAAGAAACCAGGAGGGATGGGAATTCAGGGAAACATGGAGGGATTTGCATGTACTGGTGCTGAGCAGGATGAGCAGAACAAGGAGAATGTTGTGCACCCTAACAGCAACATGGGGGTGATCATCATCCTTGATGGACTTGCTCATCTCATCAGTGCAACAATCAGGGACAATTTTGGGCTATCTGTGATGGAGAATACCATCTTATCCAGAGAAGAAGTTGTGGAGTTTGAACAAAGACCAAAGACTATTACCTTCAATTTAGGGGAAAAAAACCCATTACCTTATTATGTAATTTTGCTATCTCTTATACTTTATTTTTCTTCCTTAAGGATATGATTTATCTCTCATCACATTCAACTGAGATCAATGTTACACCATGGAAACAATATAAAGACTAACAGACTGCCTTCTGTGAGGGGGTGGGACGAGGGAAGCAAGAATAGGGGTAAATTTGTAAAACTCAAAATAAGTAATATCTTTCTAAAAAATAAAGCAAACAAATAAACAAACAAATAAATAAGGGACACATATAAAGCAAAAGTCCTTTCCCTCAAGCTTTCATTTGAGTTTACATTCTCCTGGGTTAGGATGCTCTCTTAAACAGAGTATGAAGTATACACAAGTCAAATCAACATAGTCTAGAATATTTCATTGACATTAGTGAGGATCTGGGAAGACTTTGCAGGGAGGTGACATCTGAGCTGTGGCTTATAGGAAGATAAGATTTCTGGTTGGTAGAGATGAGGAAGGCACAAATTCCAGACATGAGGCATGATTGGTACGAGTACATAAAACTAGGAAACTGGATGCTGACTTTTGAATAGACCAATTTGTCTGAAACCTAATCCTGTGCTGGAGGAGTGGTGAAGCTAGATCCAGACTATAAATGGCTTTAAATGCTAAGACAGGAAGTTTAAATTTTTTCCTAAAGGAAATAGGTAACCACTTAAATTTGTTTGTTTCTTTGTTTTCCGACAGGGGAGTGATCTAATTAGACACAAGTCTTAGGGAAATCATTTTGACAGCTCTGTAGAAAATTTATTTTAGAGGGAAAGATGGATTCTTTGCCTCATCTTTATTTGACACCTGACTTATCTCAGTCATTCACTGAGAAAGATCTAGGGAACTCACAGTCTCAAACACAAAAATCCCTGGATTATCAGAGGATTATAGTGCTTTCTCCAACACTCAAGATCTCCACCCTAAATACCATGAAGAAATCCTTATGCTGGTCATGGGGTTGATCCAATCAGAAAAAAAAAATCTCAGGATTAAAATGGAGGAAAGAAGTCTTCTTTAATATTCTATTATGTAGGGTGGCTAGGTGGCGTAGTGGAGAAAGCACCAGCCCTGGAGTCAGGAGTACCTGGGTTCAAATCTGGTCTCAGACACTTAATAATTACCTAGCTGTGTGGCCTTGGGCAAGCCACTTAACCCCGTCTGCCTTGCAAAAAGAAAAATCTAAAAATCTACAAAAAATATTCTATTATGTACACTTTACAAATTTTATTTCAGTTGATTCTCACAGCAACCTTGAGAGTTAGAAGCTATTATTTTCCTAATTTATTATTATTATTATTATTTTAATTCAGGTGGAAGTGAAGTAAGTGACTTGCCCAAGGTGTCTGGTATTGAAATCAGGTCTTCCAGATTCTAGATCCATCCTGTGTCACAGAACTGTCTCTAAAGGAAGGGAACTGAGGTAGCAGCTAAATCCAACCACTCCCCTTGTCATCAGTACAAAGTTTATCTAGTTAGGGAGCTTTGGCAAAAATCTAATTCCCTACCAATGTGTGAAGAGATTCAAGGGTTCAAGTTCTGTATAGGGAGGAAAATTCCAGGAACATAGTTTGACCACTAAGTCCAGCCGGGCACAGTTTATTTCAGAAGTCTGACTTCTTCAGCTCTGGCTTCAATCTCCTTAGCTACTGCTATAGAATCACAGAGGTGGAAGGGATCTCAGAGGTCATCAAGTCCAGCCTTACCTGAACAAGACTCTTCTTGTGGTGGTCCAGGCCTCCCCAAACAGTTCAAGGTTAGCGAGCTGACTACCTCCATTTTTGGAAAACTGTCAGGAAATTTTTCCTATTTAAATGGAGGTGAAAACTGCCACTTCAATCCATTACTCATTTTTGTCCTTGAGAGCAAAATTATTTTCCATATGACAATCCTGAAAATACTTAATGACAAGAATTCTTCACAGACCCCTCCCATCTTCTAAATCTCTGGCTCAATAACCCCTGTTCCTTCTTTTAAAAAAACATCTTCTGTTGAATCACAGAGTTATAATGGTCTTCATATAGCTTTATGTCAGTTACCTTCCCAGGTCATGACTCCCTTCTACAGTCTTCTCCCCATATAAAAGAATCATTCAGCCTCTTTTACATCCATCACTAGAACAACAAAAGCAATGGCATAGAGCCAAGAGGATGCTTAGGGTTGAGAAATATATGGGTTTGAATCTTGATGCTTACTCTTTCTATGTGATCATACTAAGTTGCTTCCTCTCTGAGTCTCAATTTGTTTTCTGTAAAATGGTGATAAGAAGGCAGCTAGGAGGCTTAGTGGATAATGCAATGGCCCTATAGTCAGGGAGACTGGAATCAAATTTGACTTCAGATACTCAATAGATGAGTGATTCTGGACAAGTCATTTAACTTCTATTTGTCTTAATTCACTGGAGAAGGAAATGGCAAACCCTTCCAGTATCTTGCCACCCATCCAAAAAACCACAATAGAACAACAAAATGGAGATAATAATACTTGTACTGATATTTTTTCATAGAGTTGTTGTAACAATAGTAGCTTGTAAATCTTAAAATGAAATGAATAGATAGAAATAAAATAAAAATGAAAGCTATTACTATTATGTATTCTTTATCTTTAATGAGGATTCTTTGGCACTTTGGCAATCTGGTGAAGCTTATCTTAGTGAACCCTTTTCAGAATCTTGTTCTAAATCATAAAATAAAATATTTAGAGTTACAAAGGAAAGCAAATGATAATAAAAAATCAAGGTGTCACATTTCCCTGTCCTAGTTCAGCGATCCCATGAAATCTATTGGCAGATATCTATGGATCCCAGATTAAGAAAATTTCACTTATAACATAGGTGAAACATAGCATAACAGTTCTATGTTACAAATGAAAATAAAGTTAGACAGTTCAAGTAAGGGCCAGAATAGCACAGTACGAAGGACTCTGAAAATCTCCTGATTTCTCCAGATGCTCCCATAGTGTTAGTAGGAGAAACATGGACTCACTTGTCTACATAAGTAGCTCTAGCAGCATCCAGCTAGTTCATTGATTTCCTGCTACCTCTCTAAAACCTAAGAATCTTTCTGAGGCTCACAGCTTCCACCATATCATGCCACAACTTATCAGATATGTCATGTGAATTAGGTGATAGTAACCAGATTGATTTTCCATGCAGCTGAAGGTACCTTATTACACTGATGTGAATGTAAGAGGGAAAACAGTTTATGGGAAGGAGATGATTGAGTTGTAAAATCATTACTGAGTCCTCTTCTGTTTCTGTTGAGCTGTTCTTTGATGGGTCTCTGAACTGTACTCATCTTCAGTTCAATAATATGATCTGGTGGTCCAAACTTCCCTCCCTAGGTTACTCAAAAGATTTTCCTCCTCTGGATTCCTGCCTCTTAGTTCTCAGATCAATTTAAACTTCAGTCAATGGTTCTGCTCTTGATTTTGTCACTTTCTGTGAACATGGGCAAAACTTCCCTTCTCTAGAATTCAATTTATTCCTCATAAAATGAGGGGAAAGTGAGGGGGAAGTTAGATTAGATGATCTCCAACATCTCTCCCATTCTAAAATCCTTTGTTATATGTTCTAAGAACTCTCCCAATCCTGATATGCTATATTCTAAAACTTTCTCTATGTTTTCAGACTTACTTCTGGCTGTGAAATTCTGATTCTTTTTTTATTCCCTTACATTAAATAGAAATCTGTCTCTCTGAAATTATTTCTATTGTTCCTGGTTCTGGGAAGTCTTTTAAGCAGAAAGCCCAGGTTTAGCAAAGGCCCGTATTGACTCATCCAATTTTTTTGTTTGTTTTTTTTTTGCAAGGTAATTGGAGTTAAGTGACTTGCTCAGGGTCAAAAAGCTAATATGTGTCAAGTATCTGAGACCAGATTTGAACTTAGATCCACCTGATTCCAAGATCAATGCTCTATCCACTTCACCTCATACATGCTCATTTAATTTAGAGGAATATGTGGATGTCAGTCTCAGGGAAACATAAAATATAAATTCATTTCCTCTCACATAAAATCCTCCTCACTTTCCCTCTTTGGTTGGTTTTCTTTCCTCTGATCCAATACAGTGCCCCAGCATTTAGACAGATTTTGATTGGAAAAGAGATTGATAAAAGACACTCAGTTCACAGATGAGACCAGCATGACCAGAGTTGAATCTGCTTTCTGTCTTTAATGTTAATTTTTTAATGTTAATTTTATTGTTTCTTTTATTTTAATTTTTTCAATACTTTCCCAAATATATCCTTTCCCCAATAACTCATCAAGCTATCCATTATAATAAAAAAATTTAAGAGAAAAGAAAAATTAGTTTAGCAAAAACTAAAAACTCATCAACTGATTGGGTATTGTTTTCCATAACCTTTGCAAAGAAGAGGAGACACCTTTTCTCATCTCTTCTCAAAAGTCAACCTTGGTTATTATAATCACACAGCACTTAGTTTCATTTTTTCTTGCTTTTATTCTTTCCATTCTCATCATTGTGGTTCATATATATTTCTTTGGGGGGGTGCTTCTTTTTTCTTCATTTTGTATCAGTTCATTTTAAATCTTTTCATGCTTTTCTAAATTCTTCATATTTCTAATTTTTTACATCAAAGACCATTCACATGTGGTGATTTATTTAGGTATTCCCCAGACACACACACACACACACACACACACACACACACACACACACACACACACACACACAAACACACACACATATATATATATATATATAATTTTTTCCCCTAGTTCTTTTTTTTTATCACAAAAAGTGTTGCTGTGAATATTTTGGTACATATGGACTCAGAGAGAACTGAATTCCAGTCTAACTTCAGACACTTCTATTAGTGTGACACTAGATAAATCATATAACTGTCTGCCTCACTTTCCTCATCTGTTAAACAGGAATAATAATTGCATCTTCCTCCCAGAGTTGTTGGGGAATAAAATGAGATAATCGGTGTAAAACACCATGAATGCCTTAAATATCTAGTATAGATGCTAGTTATTGTTATTGTTTTGACCATGTCTAAAAGAGAGATCTTTGAGTCAAGTATGAACATTTTAATTACTTCTTAAGCAAAATTTCAATTTGCTTTCCAGAATGGTTGAACCACAGTTTCATCAACACTGAAAAACTGTCCACATTGCCTATTCCCCCTCTATTTGTCATCTTTGCCAATTTTCTGGATATAAGAAGTCTTAGAGTAGTTTTGATGTGAATTTTATTTATCATTAGTGAATTAGTATAGTCCTTAACAATATTTCGTATTTATCAAGAAAGGAAATACCCCATTTTCTTGCTAAATGAGCTCAAAAATGCTCATTTCTCTGTCCTTTGCAAACCTACGTTTACTTGAAGTTAACTGTTTAGTGGGAACTTTATGCTTAAACATGGAATGGAATGGCCTCCAGGGAGAGTTAGATAGGCAGTTTGAGGAAATGCTATTTTATATTATTTCAATAATCTTGTTGTGATAGTATACATAACCCCTCACCCCCCCAAAAAAAAGATGAGGAACCTCAAGAATAGTGAGAGAGAAAAAAATATACTTCAATCTGTGTTCAGATTCCAATGGGTCTGTCTCTGGGATGAGTTGCCTTCTTTATCATAAGTCCACTAAAGAAGCTGCTTCAATATTTTTCCTGCAGTTGCTATTACTAGATATATTTCCCTCCACTCTATTCCTTCTCACTCTCATTCATTCTATTCTCTCTCTCTCCTTTTACTCTGTCCCTGTTCAAAAGTGTTTTGTATCTGAATATTCTCTCCCACAATCTTCCCTTTCTTCTATTACCTATTTCCCTCATCTCTCCCTCCATTCTCCCTTATCCCATCCCTTTCTTCTCATTTTTCTTTAGGGTAAGATAGATTTCTATACCCTATTAAGTGTGTATATCATTTCCTATTTCAGTCATTTCTGATGAGAATGAAGGGTCAGTAATTCCCCTCACCTTCTTCCATTCCACTCCATTGCAAAAGCTCTTTCTTATTGCTCTAAATCATTATTTATTAGAGAAATGAAAATTAAAGCTTCTCTGAAGTACCACCTCACACCTCTCAGACTGCCCAATATGACCAGAAAGGATAATGATCATTGTTGGAAGGGTTGTGGGAAATCTGGGACACTATTGCATTGTCGGTGGAACTGTGAACTCATCCAACCTTTCTGGAGAGAAATTTGTAACCACGCCCAAAAGGCAACAAAAATATGCATATCCTTTGATCCAGAAATACTACTACTTGGTCTATACCCTGAGGAGATGATGAAAAAGTGTAAAAACATCACTTGTACAAAAATATTCATAGCAGCCCTGTTTGTGGTGGCAAAGAATTGGAAATCAAGTAAATGTCCTTCAATTGGGGAATGGCTTAGCAAACTGTGGTATATGTATGTCATGGATCACTATTATTCTATTAGAAACCAGGAGGGATGGGAATTCAGGGAAGCCTGGAGGGATTTGCATGAACTGATGCTGAGTGAGATGAGCAGAACCAGAAAAACACTGTACCTCCTAACAGCAACATGGGGTGATGATCAACTTTGATGCACTTGCTCATTCCATCAGTGCAACAATCAGGGACAATTTGGGGTATCCGCGATGGAGAATACCATCTGTATCCAGAGAAAGAATTGTGGAGTTTAAACAAAGACCAAGGACTATTACCTTAAATTTAGAACAAAAAAACTGATACTTATTGTCTGATCTTGCGATCTCTTAAGCTTTATGTTTCTCCCTTAAGGATATGATTTCTTTCTCATCACACTCAATTTGGATCAATGTATGCCATGGAAACAATGTGAAGACTGACAAACTGCCTTCTGTGGGGGATGGGGGGAGGGAAGTAAGATTAGGGGAAAAATTGTAAAAGTCAAAATAAATAAAATCTTTAAAAAAAAAGAAAAGTTCATCAAAAAAAAGAAAAAGCTTTTTCTTGATTCTTATGTGAAATATCTTAGTCCCTTCTTCCTCTCCTTTCTCTTTCTCCTGCGACTTTCCTTTATCACCCATTGACTCCATCTTTTTATTATATTATAACATTATATTCAGCTCCTTCCTGTGCCTTTGTCTATAGATGCTCCTATGCTCCTTCTAACTGTTCTTATGAATGATAAAGTTCATATGGGTTATCAGTATCTTCTTCCCATGCAGGAATACAAATAGTTCAACATCATTAAGTTCCTCATAGTTAGTCCTTCTCATTCATCTTCTCTATTGGTTCACCTGAGTCCTGTATGTGGAAATCAAAATTGCTGTTCAACTCTGGTTGTTTCAGTAAAAAAGTTTGAAAGTCCCCCTGCTTCACTGAAAATCCATCTTTTTCCCTGAAAGAGGATGTTCAGTTTTATAAACCAATCTCTTTTTGTCTTCCAGAATATCATATTCCAAGCCCTACAAGCCTTTAATGTAGATGCTGCCAGATCCTGTGTAATCCTAACTATAGAGCCATGGTAGTTTAGTTGTTTGTTTCTGGCAGCTTTTAGTATTTCTCTTTGGCTTGAGAGTTTTGGAATTTGGCTATAATATTCCCAGAAGTTTTTCTTTTGGGGCCTCTTTCAGGAGGTGATTGGTGAATTCTCTCAATTACTGTTTTATCCTCTGCTTCTAGGATCTTCAGGCAATTTTGCTGTATTATTTCTTTTTTTTTTTAATTTTTTTATGCAAGGTAAATGGGGTTAAGTGGCTTGCCCAAGGCCACACAGCCATGTAATTATTAAGTGTCTGAGGCCAGATTTGAACCCAGGTACTCCTAACTCCAGGGTCGGTGCTCTATCCACTGCACCACCTAGCTGCTCCTGCTGTATTATTTCTTGAAAAATGAAGTCTAGGCTCTTTGGTTGTGACTTTCAGGTAGCCTAATAATTTTTAAATTTTCTCTTCTGGATCTGTTTTCAAGGTTGGTTGTTTCTCCAATGATATATTTTACATTTTCTTCTAATTGTTTTTTTGGAATAGTTTTATTTCCTCCTGATTTCTTGCAAAGTCATCAACTTCCTTTAGTTACATTATGCATTTGAAGGAGTTATTTTCTTCAGAGAGCTTTTTTGTCTCCTTTTCCAGTTGTCCAAGTCTGCTTTTTAAAGTATCCTTCTCCTCATTTGCCATTTTGTGTTGCTTTGCCCATCTGACCTGAACTGATTTTTAACATTTTTCTTCAGCATTTTTTTGTATTTCTTTCACCAAGCTGCTGGTTTGGTTTTCATGATTTATCTGCATCACTTTCATTTCTCCTCCCAATTTTTCCTCTACCTCCCTTAATTTCTTTTCAAAGTCTTTTTTGAGTTTATCTACAATCTGAGCCCATTTTCTATTTCTCTTGGAGGTTTTGGATACAGAAGCTTCAATTCTGTCATCTTCTGAATCTTCCATGTGACCAAAGTAATTTTCTATGGTCAAATTCTTCTTTTACATTTCCTCAGCCTATGACTGATTTACCACACTTCCAAGGCTTTGGGGGGGGGGGTTTGGGGACAACCCAGGGGCTTTAATTCCTCCAAGATCTTATGAGAGTCTCTGACTGCTCTTTTGCCTGTGCTTTGGTATGTGGATGACCACAGATGCTCTCCTCTGCCTTGGAGCTATGAGAAGGGTCCCTGCTCAGCTATGGTGGTATGGAGGCCAAAACTGCAACCTGGATCTGAGTGTGGGCAAACAGCTGAGTCCTGCCCCAGGGACAGCAGAGAGAACTCTGCAGTCTCCCCTGGCCCTGTTATGTCTATAGGTTGTGCTCTGGAGGTTTAGGCTGACTTCCTTGATTCCCACTGCAGGGCTGCTCTGAGACTGGTGTTCATTCTGCACTCACTCTGGTGTGACAGAGTTCTCTCACCACCCCTTCAAGCTGTTCCCAGTGATCCCTGGGTCAAGAGGTCTGAAAACTGCCCCCTCTGCCATGGACCCAGGTGCCCCCAAGGATCTAGGCACATGGCCCAGCTGTGCTGTGGCTTGCAGTGGCTTTTTCCAATCCTCCTGGTCCTGGTGAAGTAGCCTTTCATGAGGAACTTCTAAGTTGTCTTGGACTGGGAAATTGTATCACTCAGTTTTTCCGTGGGTTCTGCCCCGCTAAATTTTGACTAGTCATTTGATGGCTTTTGGAGTATTTTGAGGAACGAGTTTCTGGGAATTCCTGCCTTCATGCCACCATCTTGGCTCTGCATTATAGGTAATGTAGTTGTTAATGTATATAATATTCTTCTGGTTCTGCTTCCTTCACTCAGTATCAGTTCCTATAATTCATTCCATACTTCTCTAGAATCTAACCATTCATGATTTCTTATAGAACAACAGGATTCTATAACATATACTATAATTTTTTTAGTCATTCCCCAGTTGATGGACATCCCCTCAATTTCCAATTCTTTGCCACACAAAAAGAGCTGCTATGAATATTATGGAATATGTGGGACTTTTCCCATTTTTTTATGATTTTTTTTGCATATAGACTTAGTATCAGTATTACTGGGCTAAAGGGTATGATCAGTTTTATTGCTCTTTGGGCATAATTCCAAATTGGTCTCCAGAATGGTCATTCAGTTCACAACTTCACCAATAGTGCATTAATGTCCCAATCTTCCCACCATCTCTCCAACATTGATTGTTTTCCCTTTTTGTCACTTTAACTAATCTGATAGGTGTGAAGTGGTACCTCATAGCTGTTTTAATTTGCATTTCCCTAAAGTAATGATTTAGAGCACTTTTTAAAAATGTGTTTATATATAGCTTTAATTTCATCATCTGAAAACTGCCTGTTCATATCCTTTGACCATTTAGCAATTGGGGAATGACTTGGGTCACTGTCCTTTTAAATGATCCCTAAATAATAGGAAATAGGGAAGTGGGTTCCACTAGGTAGTTTATTATCTATGGTTCCTGGTCCCTTTTCATTTCCTCTTAGAGCATTTCCTTGGCTAGGTTAAGATTTCTACCTTCTGAACTCTAGTACCACATGTTCATCAGTCTGCTGAATATCTAAAAGACTCTACCTCTGACTATCATGACCAGATGTTCTCCTGATAACTCAAAATTCCTAATTTCCAAGTTTAAATTCTCAAAATCTCAAGTTTCCACCTTATTTCCTTATTTCTTTGCATCAAACCATCTTCTCAAGCACTTGGGCTTGAAAGGCCAGTAACATCTTTCATTTGTCCTCCCTCCTTTAATTCACCAGACAATTGCTATAGCTGATGTATTCTTCCTATCCATAAATATGGGAATTTTGGTGAGCTACATGTTCAATATAAGTTGACAGCATGACATGACAGAGATGTGATGAAGATAAAAAGCAACAAACCTGGGCAATGAGATTGAATATGGGGACATAAAGAGAATGAGAAGTCAGAGAGAACACCTAGGTGCAAATCTGGAGAACTGGGAGGATGGAGCACTTACAACAGTATTAAGGAATTTAGGAAGGAAGGGTTTTTGGGGGGAGAGGTAAAGATGATGAGTTGAATTTTGGACAGATTGAGTTTAAGATGTCCAAAAGAACTCCAATTTGAAAATCCAATAGGCAGTTGGAGATCTGAGGGAAACACATCTTCTCTGTCACTTAGCTTACTCATTTATAAAATTAAATGGGGAGAGGTTTGGATGATATAATTTCTAATGTCCCTCATAGCCCTGTGTTCTAAAGTCTTTCTAGGCTATAATCTTTTGTATTCTGAGAGTTGTTCCTAACTCTGAAATTCTGTGATTCTGTTGTTTTTCTCTAGTATTAACTAAAATCTGCCTGCCTGCATTTAATCCTAATTTTTCTAGTTTCTAGTTTTTAAAGCAAAGTTAGCTCAGAACTTGGGTAAAGTTTTAGAACAAGGGAAGGAAATATCCATCCCACAGGCCATATATAAGACACGCAAATCATTTGCTGTGATACTGCCAAGGCAACTACAGACAGGACACAAAATTCAATGAATCTAGTAGTTTTTTAGGGGGGGGATTAATTAAATGTTTTGAAGATGGGAAAATGCCTTCAGGGAGAGGGAGATTAAAGATTGGGTTCATTTGGAGTGAAAAATATCCCATTCTAGGGAGGTAAGAAAA
This sequence comes from Macrotis lagotis, assembly GCF_037893015.1. Lineage (NCBI taxonomy): Eukaryota > Metazoa > Chordata > Mammalia > Peramelemorphia > Peramelidae > Macrotis > Macrotis lagotis. Next base: position 227,189,504 of record NC_133660.1, on the reverse strand, counting down.
GTTTAAATTTTAATTCACAAATTGCACAAAGATTCACAAGTTGCTACAAGCTCACAAAAGCTAATAGCAAAGACATTTAAGAAAGGGGAAAGAGGAAACAAAAAAGTCACAAGATGTTACTGGGCTTGGACCCACTTAGATCTAGCCACATGGAACTGGGGCTATATTGGTAGTGACAAGGAATTCCTGGGAAAGGAGTAGTCAAGTCAAAAAGGGAAAGGGAAAAGAAAAGAAACTTAGGGGGGGAAAGAGAGAAAGAAATGGCAGGAAACCCACAAGAAGGGGAAAAAAGAAAAGAGAAGCTTAGCTCAATAGAGATCCAGCCATATAGAGCTGGGGCCATATTATTCCAGCAGCATGACCACACCATGCATATTTTAAACTGAGAGAGAAGAGGGCCTGCCTGCTAAGAGGGAGAGAGAGCACTAGGTGGAAATCTGCTCAAACACCTTTCCAGTGGGTGGGACAAGGGTGATACTTGATGTGTTTTAGCACCTGGCTCCAGGTATTCTCCAATGCATATGCCACTAAGGAAATGGAGATCACAAATTGTCAACACACATAGAAGAGTTTTAAAAAATTGTAACATTTTCTCTGTGTTCTGCTTCGTTTGACCAAATAAAAGCAAATGAACTTTTAAGTTGATAGTTTTATATGGTCCAAGAATAATGTTCTAAATATCCAAATGATCTTGATAGAAAAAAGGGTCCTCCACTCCTGTTTTAAAGGAAGACTAAGTAGGAAGAGATTGACCACAGAATTCTAGAATGGTTGGATATGACAGAGAAGAAAGATCACTTATTCTAGATTCAGAAGACCTAGGTTCAAATCACTTGGGCTTCTGTAAGAGTGATAGATACTTGAGAAATTGCATATTAAATAGCAAATGAGAGACTACTATTATCTCCTGCCTGATTTAAGTATCTATCCTTTAGTAAATATTAGCATTGAAAAGCAAAGACATCATGATTTCAGCATGTCAAAAAGAGCTCAGCTTTCTATCACCCTACCAACCCCTTCCCATCTAGGGTTTGGAGCCTGATATGGCCACAGAAGAACAATCCCTTTCTTCAATTAACATAATTGATTTTCTATCATATTCTCCTTAATTTAAAACAAAAAGAAGGAAAGTAGGAAGGAAAGAGGGTGGGAGGGAGAAAGGGAGAAAGGTAAGGAAAGGAGGGAGGGAAGGAAGGAAGGAAAAAAATAAGGAAGGGAAGAAATGAAGAAAGGGAGGGAGAGAGGTAAAAAAGAGGGAAGAAAGGAATGGAAGGAGGGAGGGAGGGAAGGAAGAAAGGAAGAGAAGAAGAGAGGAAAAAAGAAAAAAAGAGAAGGAAATGAAGGAAAGAAAGAGAAAGGAAGGAAGGAAGGAAAGATGGAAGGGAGGGAGGGAAGGGAAGGAAGAAAAGAAGGAAAGAAGGGGAAGGAAAGAAGGAAAAAGAGAAGGAAAGAAAGAATTAAGTCCGCATAGTTAATATTCTTGTCAAACAAAACAAATCCTCACCTTACCACTCATTCTGTATTTTTTTTAGTTGTTTTTTTTTTTTGCAAGGCAATGGGGTTAAGTGGCTTGCCCAAGGCCACACAGATAGGTAATTATTAAGTGTCTGAGATGGGATTTGAACTCAGGTACTCCTGACTCCAGGGCCAGTGCTTTATCCAATACTCCACCTAGCTGCCCCTCATTCTGTATTTTAAGTCTGGCAGGAGGTGGGTAGCAGCTTATTTTTCTGTCCTCTGGAATGGTAGTTGGTTATTATATTGATCAGAGTTCTAAAGGGACAGATCTACTTATGCCAGATTCCTCCTTGTGGCAGTGACATAAGGGAGGCAGTTTCTAGAGATAGAGAGATGATTGTTAAATTGTCAGTGTGAGCATTTACACCTAAGAAACTGGCAAGCTATAAATCAGGATTCAATTTATTGTTTTGTTGATTGCCCAGACTTAAGAAAATGATTGAGAAGTTAAACTTAAAAATATGTCACACTTTTCAGAAAGCTGGTTGTTAAATATTTGTCAACATACCCCTTTGTGCAGAATTAGGTAGCTGGGAAGCCCAAGTAAAGAGTGAGGTAATAGCTGCTGTACCAAGTCCTCTCTGAGAAGTTTTGAATATTCTCCCTTCTCTGTTCTGTCCTCTGCCTGGAGATTAGGACATTTCTAATCAAAAGCAATAGTGAGATCTAGGATTTCTCAGATCCAATTCCATCTTTTGGTTGATGATTCTGAAGTTTCAACCAGAGTTCCCAGAGGAAAAAACTGGGTGTAGAAATTCTTGTGAACCAAGATATCCAATTATTACCTTTCCACCAGTATTTTCCTAGAATGACATGAACTTGGATCAGAGCCTTTTCTGCTATGACAGGCTAGCATCTTTATTCTCCAGTGGATTTCCCCCTCAATCATCCCTGCTCGATCTTGAATCTCCATCCTTTCCCTACTGACTGATTCCTTCTCTGTCTTCAAACATGCCCAAGTTCTCCCATCTTTAAACTTTTTTTAACTAGCTCTGTTGTTTTGTCAATTAGTCTTATCTGACTCTTCATGACTCCATTTGAGGTGTTGGGGTTTGTTTTTTTTTTTGCAAAGATACTGGAGTGGTTTGCCATTTTGTTCTCCAGTTCATTTTTTTTTTTAGAAGAGGAAACTGAAACAAACAGGATCAAGTATTTGTCCAGGGTCATGTGCTGTCCTAAGTTGGATTTGAACTCAGGTCCTCCTGGCACCACTGAGCTGCCCTAACTATCATCCTTCTAATCTCTCTTTTTTTTTTTTAAGGTTTTTGCAAGGCAAACGGGGTTAAGTGGCTTGCCCAAGGCCACACAGCTAGGTAATTATTAAGTGTCTGAGACCGGATTTGAACCCAGGTAGTCCTGACTTCAGGGCCGGTGCTTTATCCACTACACCACCTAGCCGCCCCTCCTTTAATCTCTATATAGATCTCCTTTCTTTTTTCTGCCAAATTCCTTGAAAAGACTCTCGACATTCATCTCCATTTCTCTCTTCTCATAAATCCCCCAGCATTTTGTAATCTGACTTCCAGCCTCATCATTCAGTTTGGGCCATTCTCTCTAAAGTTACCAGTGATTTCTTAATTGCCAAATCTGAGGATCTTGTCTCAGTCTGCATCCTTTTCAACCTTATCTGCTGCATATGCTACAGTTGGCTGCATAAAACTCCTCTCTCTTGGTTTTCCCTCCACATCTCTGACCATGCCTTCTCAATTTCCTTTGTTGGCCAATCTTCCATATGTCATTGTCACTAATTGTGAGTGTTCCCTAATATTCTATCCCAAACCCTTTTCCCCTTCTAGAGTCTCATAATAACCTCATCAGCTCCCACCTTTATCCAATTGACCCACAAACATAAATATGCATGTGACTCATATCTAGGGACTCTCCAAAACTGGGATAGGAATAAAAAAGGCACTTATTGTACAATATGAATCAGGCATGAATCAGATAATTTATTCTTTCACCTATTTACACAGTGAAAACATAAAAGACTTGTAATTGAACATTAACAGAACAAAATTTAATAATTGCTCATGCAATGTAGTGGGAGAATGATGCTAAAACTTCATCAGAACATAAAGCAGTTGGTAGGACTGATGACTTGGTATTTTCCATTCTATCTCAGCTCTGTTCTATCAAGCTTACCTCACTTCATTCAGAACTCACTTGCTAATTGTTAGATTTTTATGACTCAGAGTGAGTGTAATTAGCAATTGTTTCTATTCTGACTAGAAACTCTGAGACTCTTCCCTTCCCAAATTGATTCTTTTATGAAGGTAAATTAGGTCATCTTTTGCTTCAATTCTTACCTAACCTTTACTGGCAAAGACCTTAGCAAAGACCATTGCCAATTGTTCTGACCCATGCCTTGTCATTGGAGGAGAGAGTGAGGCTGATGACATTTCATTAGCCTCACTTAAATCCAATTCACTTGCAAGACATCTCCCTCCTGATGTCATTGGTCCTCTTCAAGAATGAAGGATGAACAACAACAAACACTCAAAAAAGGGGGGAAAAGGCAGCCAGGAGCCTCAAGACAAACTTTCTTTGGGTAGCCCATATCTCATTCTGGGAGCAGGACTGGGTTGAGGGGAATGAACAATGAATTTCCCCACCCCCTTTATGGGAATCTAGAGATAAAATGCACAATTTGTCACATGAACTGTGAGGGTGACAGTCATTCTTTTTTGAATAGCCACTCAGTTACTTACTTCTCTGTCTCCATGCCCACAAAAGGATTCCTCATAATCTCACAGTGTTACATCATTAGTAATATATTTGGCTCAGACAATGAACACTCACTGAATTTGGACAAACTAAAGTTACTCTCTTTTTGGATTATCAGAAGTTACTCTCTCTGACTGGGTCATTATTTTAGAGAATATTTTTGCTTGTATTGGACTCGGGAAGGGAGTTTGTGCTCAACTGACTCATCACATTAAAATAGTTTGTTTAATGCAAGTCTAAAATGAGATGGTTTCTGAAGTCCTTTTCAGTTCCCATAATCCATGAATTTATTTTCCTCTTTCTTTTCTCCTACGGGACGTTAACATGTTTACATATTAACACATCTTCTTCTTAATCCCTTGTGAGGTCCTGTCTTTGCCTTTAGAGTTTAAAGTGTCTTCACTGAGCAGGTAACCTCAGCATTGCTCCCTCTGCTCTGTGGCATAGTTTCTGTTTTCCTCACCCACAAAGACTCATTTTTATCTCTTCAGCATCATATCAAGGCTTAGTTTTGCTTTGTGGTTCCCTCCTTGGCAACACACACACACACACACAACTTTATCACTTCTTTCATCTCACTTCAGTTTAAATGAGGGACCCCACCTATGCCTCTGAACCTCCTGAGAAGGTGATTCACTGAGCTCCAAGAACTGTAATAAGGATGGCGGATGCAAAGAAATGTAAAACCGCAGTCCTTGCTCTAAAGCACTCAGATTCAAAAGGAGAAGAGGCAAGGGAGAGGGAGGAAGACACACAGCCATGTACTTACAAGATACAGAAGAGATGGAAGGTTTGTTCAGAGGGAAGGCAATGGGGCCAGGGAAGAAGAAAGACCAGGAAAGGCCTCCTGCACAAAGTAAGATTTAAGTGGAAACTAGAAGGAAGCTTTTGTACAAAGACAAGCTCTTAATGGGTATGTGACCTAGATACAAAAGATCACATCATGAACAAATTAGAGCAACATGAAAAAAAAAATTGCCCATCAGATCATTGACGAGAAGGAAAGTTCATGACCAAACAAGGAATAGAGAGGATCACAGAAGATAAGATAGGCTATTTTGATTGCATAAAATGAAGAAGCTTTTGTACAAATAAATCTAATAAAGCCAAGATTAAAAGGGAAGAAACTGGGAAATATCTTTGTGGGAAGTTTCTCTGATGGAAGTATCATTTTTCAGAAACATAAGAAAATAATTCAAGTTTATAAGAAAACAAGTCATTTTCTAATTTTAAAATGGTGTAAGGATATAAAGATGCATATTTCAAGGGAAGAAACACCAGCTATTTATAATTATATTACAAAAATTCTCCAAATTACAACTAATTATAGAAATACACTTTTGAGATTCCAATTCACAACCATCAGAGTAGCAAAGAAGGAGGAAGAGTAGCAAAAAAGGAGAACAAATGTTGGGGAGACTGTGGCAAAGTTATTACTTTTCAATTATTGGTGGATGGGTACAACCATTCTGGAAAGGAATTTGGAATTATTCACAAAAAAATTAACGAACAGTGAGGACCTCACAAAACAAACAAATGAACAAAAAGGGGCAGTTAAATGGCACAGTGGATAGAGCACCAGCCCTGGAGTCAGGAGAACCTGAGTTCAAATCTGTTCTCAGCTATTTAATACTTACTGAGCTGTGTGATTGGGCAAGTCACTTAACCCCATTGCCTTGCAAAAAATCATGCACATACAAACAAACAAACAAACAAACAAATAGTTTGGGCCTTTGACCAACTCTATCACTAGTAGTCCAATACCTCAAAGAGATCAAAGACATGATAAAAGGTCCTACTAATGTAAAAACAATTATAGCACCTCTTTTTGTGGTGGTGAAAAAACTGGAAACTTATGGAATTCCTATTAATTGAAGAGTGGCTGAATAAGTTATGGTATAGGAATATAATGGAATACAAAGATGCTGTAAGAAAAGAGGAAATATATTATTTTAAAAAATATGTAAAAGATGGGGGTGGCTAGGTAGCATAGTGGATAAAGCACTGGCCCTGGAGTCAGGAATACCTGGTTCAAATCCAGTCTCAGACACTTAATAATTACCTAGCTGTGTGGCCTTGGGCAAGCCACTTAACCCCATTGCCTTGCAAAAACCTAAAAAAAAAAATGTAAAAGTTTAAATGAACTGAGTGAAATAAGCAGAATCAAAAGAAAATTTGTATCTAATACATAATTACATAATAAGATTATGTAAATGAACAATTTTGAGGATTTTTATCAACTGATAAAGAATAAAACGAACAGAACAAGATGAACAATTTATATGTTAACAACATTGTAAAAACAAATAACTGTAATAGCTATGATTAATGCAATGACCATTCATAATCTCAGAAAATTGATAATGAAACCCTGTATTCATTACAGAGAGGTAGTATCTAGACTGAGGGTACAGAAAGAGACATGAGTATGCATGTGTATGTATATAGGTGTATATAAGTATAGATATAAGTATATATGTATATAAGTATAGATTATACCCATATGTGTGAATCAATGTCTAAATGTATGTGTGTATAGATTTATACATATTTGTATCCATCCATTGAGGGAATTTATTTTGTTTTACTATGCCTAATTATTATAAAAATTGTTTTTCTTTTTTTTCCCATTGGGAAGGGGAGGAAGAGAAAATAAATTTTTGTTAATTTTAAAAATAGAGAAGTGGCTGAGTACTTTGTGGTTCAATTGTGTCTGACTCTTTGTGACCCCATGGACCATTCTGACAATGGGATTTTCTTGGCAAAGACATTGGAGAGATTTGCCATTTCCTTTTCCAATGCATGAAGGCAAACAGGTTAAATGATTTGCCCAGGGTCACACAGCTAGTAAGTGTCTTAGCTCTAGGCCCAGTGTTCTATCTACTGCACCCCATAGTTGCCTCTGGGTGAGTGCTACAGATGTTAAAAGTTGAATGGACTTTCAGATGAGGTCCGTATTATATTAATTTTTATAAATTAACTGTTTTGTTACAAGCTACATCTCGCAAAGTGGAAATAATCCATAGAAATATAAAAACAAAATGCATCAGGAAAAATTTTATAAAGGAGGAGAGACCAGGGAATCAAGAGGAGGAGAGGTAACATTCCATTAATGGGGACAGCATGGCACCTGGAGATGGAATGTGGCCAAGAGGCTCTTCACATCTCATTCTGTAATCTTCTTTGTAATAAATACCATATTTTATCATCAGTCTTCTGAAATTATGAATAGTCATTGAGTTAATCCAAGTTATTTGTTCTTATAGTGTTATTAATGTATAAATCATTCTCCTTGCTCTGCTCATTTCACTCTTCATCGCTTGAGGATATGTGGAGAGAGATAAAGGTAAGAAGATGAGAAAAGTAGAAAGAAGCCAGGTTCTGAAAAGTTTTAAATACTAAATTAGATTTTTATATTTGGTTTCAGAGGTAATAGGGAGCCATTGGTACTTGAGAGTAGGAGTGACATGGGTTTTGAGAAGATTCCTTTGGCAACTGAGTGGAAGATAAACAGAAGTAGGGAGAGACTCAATGCAGGGAGACCAAGCAGGAGACTATTACAGTAGTAGAGATAGGAGCTGATTAGAACCTAGACCAGGGTCTTAGTTGTATGAGTGGAGAGAAAGGAATGTTTTCAAAAATTTATCATGAGGGTCAAGCCAAAAGACTAAGTAACAGATTGGATATGCGGAGTAAGTGTGAGAATGAATGAGTACTGAGGATCATATCAAGGTTAAGAATCCGGGTGCCCATAAGGATGGTGGTGCTTTTAACTAAAAGGAACATTTGAGAGAGGGGAAGGTTTCTGAGGAAAGAAAATTAATTCTGGGAAGAATACAGTAGAACTTCTGTTTATGAATTGAATTTGTTCCAAGATTCTGTTTATCATGAAATTTTGTTAGTGTTGTAAAGTAAATTTTCCCATAGGAAATAATGTAAAGTTGAATGATCAATACCATATTCCAAAAAAATTCATATAAAATAATTATTTATAAATTTAAGTAAGTTTTTTATCCCTGATGCACCTGAAATGCAGTAGCAATGAATAGTACACAATATAAACCAAAAATAAAGCAAATTAACCTGCACTTTATCTTTGAGAAGAGTTGTAGTTGGCATGAGAGAAATGAGAGGGAGGAGGAGGAAGCTTGGAATGAGAATCTCCTTCCATGAAAACATTGGGAATTTCAATTTTGGGAATGTTCTCCTTCTTATGCTATCTTCACTAAAAATAAGACTGACACTACTGCCTTCGTTATTTTTCATTTTTTTTTGAATCACTTTCATTTTTTGACTCACTAATTTTTTCCCCCTTATGTTCACTTCTGAGTGAATTGGAGAAGGGAGGTACTCAAAACTTGAACTAGGAAGCTATCCAACAGTCCAGGTAAGAGGTAATGAGGGCATGAGTAATGGGGATGATTGTGAATAGTGAGAAGGGGCTATCCATGGAGATAGTGTTGAAGAAGAAACAGACAATGTGGGTTGAGTGAGATTTCTTTGACATATGAAAGCAAAAAATCCATTGTCCAAGTTGAGTGTCATCCCTTCACAAGCCATTCAAATGCAAACGTGATGTTCATATTGCAAATTTTTGTCCTCTTGCAAGACAAATTTGGTGACAATTTTTTCCTCCTCCAACAACACATACATAAACCAGTTTACTCATAAAGAGATGCCTGTATTTGATTGGCACTATCTAATGGACAGTTGGTGATGTGAGTGAGACTGGAGCTCAGAGAAGAGGTTAGGATTGGATAAATAGAGCTGGGAATCACCGACATAGAGATGATAACAGGATCTATGGTAGTTGATGGGATCACCAAGCAAAATAGCATAGCAGGAGAGATTCCTGATTACTGGTTCTTCTTTTCTGGTATTCATAAGGAAGCTCTATTGCAACTAAGCCTAACCTGGAATCAGGAAGTCTTATGTTCCTGAGTTCAAATCCAGCCTCAGACACTTAGTAGCTGTGTGACCCTGGATTAATCACTTAACCTTCTTTGTCTCTGTTTTCTCATCTGTAAAATGACCAGAGAAAGAAAAGGCAAGCTACTCCAATATCTTTCCCAAGAAAACTCCAATTGTGGTCCTGAAGGATCAAACACGACCAACCAACAAATGCTGTTAAGTTTTCTTCTTGGTTTTGAAGCTCATCTTGGTGAAGTTTGTTGTTAAATGGTGTGTGTGTGTTTGTGTCTGTGTCTGTGTGTCTGTGATAAGGGAAAGTGCTGTTTCTTTGTGTTTCTAATGCTTTTTTCTCAGTTGTTTATTAGTTAGGAGTCTGCTCTTTGCCTGTTTCCTCTCTATTCTATCTCCCTTATCATCCGAATTCAATGTTAAATGGATTAAATGTTGTCACACATTTGTGTCAGACATGTCATATTTAAAGCAGAATAGATATGAATCTTTGGGGAGTTTTCTGTAATCTTTTTAGCATACTCAGTAGGAAGGGGACTGCTTTTGTGATTTCATTAGCTATTAGTTAAGGAAACCTCCTACCATTTCTGCTTATGCATTTCAGCGCCATTTAAGAGATTAATTGACTTGCTCAGAGTCACATATCCAGTATATATCACAGACTGGACTTGAGCTTTCCAAATCTCTGGTTCTTCAGCTATCCACAGCACCAAAATGACCATTCATTCCCTTGATACAACCAAAAAAGTAATTAGTGTCCTTCCTTTGTTCTGGGAACTCAAAAAGGAAGAAATGACACAGCTTTATGGAACTTAGAATTGGAAAAGATTTCAGAGGTTATCCACTCCAACCAAATTATTTTACAGGTGGAGAAACTGAGGAGCCATGGCATACCAAAGAAGTGCTCTTTCTACTACATTCCACTGCCTCTTAACTCATACTCTCAAGAAGCTTACAATCTCAGGGAGAAGGGTGAGGACAAATACACTCAAAAACACAAATAAGTATGCTACAAGATGGAATATACAGGACTAAGAAAATATGAGGAGTTGCCATGGGGATGTAACTAAGCATCCATCAGTTTCTATGGTATTAGAATTGGAACTGCTGGGAAGAGTTTCACAGAGGATTCTGGTAGAAAGATGTGGGAGAGAGGAGAGTAAAGAAGCAGGATCAGGATTTATGTGGCATCCTTCATCTTTCCATGTATGGAAATCCCAAGCACCAAGTGTTTGTGTCTCCATTCCCAGATCTTCCCTTCATAAAAAAAATTTGCAGTCCTCAACAATTTGGCTTGGGTGCTTTTGAACTCCCTGCCCACATTCCCAATACCAAATTATTCTCTGGAGTCCCAGAGAAGCTCAATCATAGTCTTTTATTTGGATCTCTTTCTCTGGGCCTTCCACTAACAAATCTCAGAAAAGTCTATGTGGCACAAATCTTAGATGATCTCAAACAAACTTACAGAAGGAAATTGCAATTGCCCTCAGATACAGTTATGCATACATTAGTAAATATAGAAATTAGGATACAGGGATTGGGATCCCCAAAGTGATTAGGCATTTGGAATGGATTGCTTGCCCTTCTAGGACAGAAGTAGACCTGCAGACTATAATGATCATCCAATAAGGCAAGCAATCTAAGTGTGCTTAATGGCAAAAAGAAAAAAAAAGAACATTTGTGTACTATAAGAGCATGTTTTAGATCAACTTCTGGAGATCAGTATTTCAGTGATGCAAAATACATTGGGCTCCCAGTAGCTACAAGGAATGAATAGCTAAATAGTTGGATGATCTTGAATAAAACAGCACACAACATATATTAATCTATAAACATTCAAATAAATACAACTTATCTAAAAGGCACTTGTAAATGGAGCATATAGGAAAATGGACTTCAATTACAATAAAAAAAAGAACAAAAGTGATCCTTTTCCTCCTGTAGATCCCTACAAAATTAGACTGCCTTGTGGTTGGTTTGTTTTCAGTATTTGCGTGTATGCTGTGTGTTCTAGGACACCTGGAAATGTTTTATTCAATCTTCCATTTGGATTCCCTAGGTATTCCAAGAACCAGTGAATTGATATACAATCTGGAGAATGGAACCATCGCAATATTGAAATTCTTGTTCTTAACTAAACTAGAAGACATAAAAAAGTTAGAACTAAATAAAAACAAAGCTCATGGATCTTGGGGAAGCAAACAGCAGTTGATAGCATTTGTTTTATATGTGTCCAAAGACAAGAAGCACCATTCTGAAGTTTGTGGAGGGGGAATGGAGGAGGTTGGGCTGGGGTGGGGGTTGGGGGGGAAGGTGGAGGGAGAAGCAAGCTGGGAGGTGCTGCGCCTGCTCCTAGTAATTGCCAGGTGCTTCCAGGCAGTTGGGCCTGGGCTGTGTGGGAGTCCGCAGCAGTAGAATCTGAGACCAGATGGCCAGGTGGGGCGAGGGTGACCCATGCTGGATCGTGAAGGAGCAGGCAGTTGCTACTAACATCAATAACTGGCCCTGGACTGAGAGAGATGCTCCAAACTGGTCCATTGATAAGCTGAAATCTCTGTTTCTGGCAATCCAAGTGCAAGGTGAGGAGGGCAACGGTGAGGTAACAGAAGTGCGCAAGCTTGATGGAGAGGCTTCAATCCACAATCGAATAAGGCAAACTCATCTTCTTCTATGAGTGAACTGCCAAACTGAACTGGACAGGTACTTCTAGGTCAGGAGTGAAATACAAGGGACATGTAGAGATCCCCAACTTGTCAGATGAAAACAATGTCAATGAAGTGCAGGTTATTGTGAGCATTGCCAAAGATGAGCCTGGCACAACCCTGTTGGCCTTAATGAAGCAGGAAGGTGTGACAAAGATTTGAGATGCAGTGGAGACTTATATCAGGACTTTTAAAACAGAATTCACACAGGGCATGATCCTATTTACTCTGAATGGTGAGACAGTAGATCCAGCCCTCAGGTGTCAGTGAAAGCTGAGGAGTTCAAAGTCAGTCTAAAACTTGGTGTCAAGATCCCCACCTGCAAGATTGTTCTGAGGGACACTTTCCTAACATCATTAGGGTATTTGTCACCCAGGAAATGGTTCAGGCCTTCATCCATGCTTCTGCTGTGTTAGAAGCAGATAAAGGGGAAAGTTCCACTTGCTGGATGGTAATGTCACCGGGGAGTTCTTGGATCTGGTCCCTGAAAACAAGATTGTGATGGAAGGGGAGGTTTACGTCATGGCCTGATGGACCCTTTGCTACCATTATCTTGACCTTTATTGACAAAGATGGAGAGACAGAGCTTCTCATGGAGGGCAAGAGCATTCCATCACCAGAGGAGGAACAGACAAGATAGGACTGGCAGCAGTATTATTTTGAGAGCATTAAACAGACCTTTGGCTATGGTGCACGCTTATTCTAATGTTAACTTCTATAGGACCGTGGCCCACCCAGCAGCTCAGTCTAGCTCTTTACTGCCCTGCAGGTGTGACTGGCAGGATTGCACCATCCCAACCACCACTATGGGGCCTAGGCCCCCTCCCCAATCATCCACCATGGGTTCCTGTATGTTTTCTGTTGGGTGGAATCAGACAGTGAATTCTCTTTTATGTGTACATATGCTAAATAAACATAACTTTAAAAAAAGCACCATTCTGTACAATCCTTGGGCTGATGATGAGAATAAGTAAAACAAAAATGAAACCAACCGACCCACCACCTTGAAGATAATTATAGCTTATACACCAAAATCTGGGTCAGAGAATGAGCAGACAGGGGGATTCTATGAAGAACTCACTTGAGTGGTAGATGGCAGATATGACATTAAAAAATGAAGGCTTAATATCCTCTCCTACCTTGTCACCACCATTGTGCCTAGCGCTCTTAGGTAAGAATTCAAATACCAGGTCCAGCTCTTCTGGGTTCACCTCCCTGCATCTCAGATATTTTCCTGGCTGGGTTCTCCTTCTCAGCATTAATTTTTCTGAAGGTGAGGGACAGTTTAGAGGATAGCTACTGGGTGGCTTTGGCAGTGAGAAGATGTGGACAGCAGGGGGCACAAGGGGGCACAATCATCCCCAATTCTGAGAGTCATAGATTCCTTTGGAAGAAAATTAAAGAACAGAAGTTGAAGGGACCTTAGGAATGTAGAATGTTGTATGCAGGGGTGAGAGTTAGAACCTAGAATGTCTGACTTAAAAAGGGCTCTTAGAACAGAGACCATAGATCATCCCTGTTTTAAGAGACCATTTTGTCCACATTCCTCATTTTACGTGGGAGGAAAATGAGGTAGAAAGCGAAGAGCCTTTTCCTGAGGGCACATAAAGATTCAGTGGCACAACTGACCGGCCCTTGATTCCCCACACTGTTCTCCTAGTGTGAGAAACTTGACCTACTCTGTTCTTTAACTATTCCGGTCCTGGATCTCAAAGAACCCCCTGCTCTGCAAAGCTATTATTTCTGGAAATGAAACATCCTTGAGCCCCTCCATCCCTTAGCTATACTTGGAAATCATTACTTTGGGCTCTAGAGATTGCTCCTTCATTGGAACCCTTCTTCCTGGAATTGGCCCTTCTTGGACCAATCCCACATTTCTTACCACAGCCTCCCCCCAATAATGTCCTAAGCAAGGACTGAAGCTGCTAGAGGGCCCAATCTGAGGAGAATTCCACCCCCTTTTTTTATCCTGCTAAGATAGGACTATAGTAGATGAAGCAGAGAGTTGACTCAGAGGGGTAGCCTGTATCAAAGTGAGTTGTCTTAGATTTGGAACATGGGCACCTGGGCTTTGGCTACTCAAAGCTGTTGCGACATATCACCATCGACTTCATTTTGCCACCCAAAGAACCACCAATCCTCTACTTTTTCCACAAGGGAAACTGAGTTTCAAAGAAGGGAGGGAAGGTTCAAGTTTGTCTAGAGAATTGGAAGTTAGGAAAATAATCAGTCCCATTTCTCTAGCCCTTCAAGGGTCACAACATGTTTTCCTAATAGTAACCCTGGGAAGTAGACAGTAGTGAGTCCACTATAAATGTGTCATCTGACATCAACTGGACCCTCACTGCTACTTAGCAATCCTTTTCTTTTTCTTGATTTACTCACTATGCCACACTCCACACTGTACCACACTCCACATTTTCCAGACTTTCTCTTTTCATATTAGACCCCCTCAGCTGAGAGGTTTATCTCCTACTTTGTTGAGAAAATAGAAGCCTTTTGCACATCTCCCTTGCTCCACATCACATCCTTCTACCTCATCTTCCATTTACTTCTGTCTCTGAAGAAGTGACCCTCCCCTAGGCCAAAGCCAGGCCTTGATCCTCTCCTCTTAATTGCTTCCAGGTGTATGTTTCTTCAGTTGGTCCCTCTTCCTTTTCCAATTTAATAATTTCTCCTTAACCTCTGGCTCCTCCTCTACTGCCTAGAAATATACCTAGTTCTTCCCGGTCTCCCCAATTCTTCTACTTAACTCTGTCATTCTCTCTGACTCCCCATCTCCTTTTCATAGCTAAATTCCTAGAAAGAGCTATCAACCCATGTTGCCTTCATTCCTATACCTCACAATCTCTTCACACTCTTTTGCAATCTGACTTCTGATCCTACCACAACAAAATTCCCTCCAAGCTTACTAATGATCTCTTAATTGCTAAATCCAAGGTCTTTTTGAGGACCTCATCTTCCTTGATCTCTTGGCAGCATTTGACGTTCTTTGTGCATTCCATCTAGTAGTTTTTCTGAGATTGTTATCTCTTAGTTTTCATCCAGCTTGCCAGACAGGTCTAGGTCTAGCTCAGTTTCCTTTTCTGAGTCATCAATTATCACCTTTTCCCTACTGTGTCTAGATGTCAAAGCTCTGCCCTGGGCCATCTTTTTTTTTTTTCTTTTGTCTCACTACAATTAGCTCTCATGAGTTCAATTATAATCTCTACACAGGTGACTCAATCCATATATCCTGTCCTAATCTCTCCTGAACTCTGGTGTTGCATTATCATCTGTCTGCTCAATAAATCCATCTAAATTCTGTAAGTAGGAGAGAGACAGTGTGGAGTAGGGGAATGAGTGTTGAAAGGAGTTCAAATCCTGATCAACTCATCTACTACCTTCCTGGGTAAGTCATATCACTGTGTGGGTGTGTGATTTGCATGTTGTCTCCCCCATTAGATTGCAAGTTCCTTAAGACAGAGACTATTTTTTGCCTCTTTTGTATCCCCAAGGCTTGTCTTGATGTTTGATACACAGTAGGAGCTCAATCAATGTTTATTGATTGGTCATCAAATATGCTGTAGGGGCAATTCTTCTTCACATATGGGTTGGCCTGGTTGTCTGCTGAGTTCCTTTCAGGTGTGATTCTGTGAAATTGTACAGGCCAGGCTCCTGGGAGAGCATGTGGGTCTCACATGAGAGGAGAGAGAAAATTGAGACACCTGAATCTGCCTTTCTGGTCTTGAATACAGAACTGCTATCTCTCTGAACCGAAGTTGTTGAACCTCATTCCTTGGGATGTTATCTACCATTTGAAATCTCTGCCATTGAAAAACTTCATGGAGCTTTTAACATAATCATCTGTTCACTTTCCCCAATTCTAGCTTGGATTTCTATTCCTTTTTCTAAGGCTCAGTTCCTTCATTTGGAAAAGATAAAATAGTGTAGTCAGGAGAGTATTAGGTTTGAAGTGGATAGAGCACTGGTCTTGGGTTCAGGAGGACAAGAGTTTGAAATGACTCAGACACTTGCCACTTACTAGCTGTGTGACCTTGGGCAAGTCATTTAACTGATTGCCCCACATCCAAGGCCATCTCAAGCCATCCTGATTCCTATCTGGCCTCTGGATCCAAAGGACCCCGGAGGAGAAAGTGAGACTGGTGACTCAGCACAGCCACCCTCACTCTTCTTCGAACATGAAGGACAAAATGACATTAGATTTTGGGGCAAAAGGCCTAGGTTTGCTACCTGCCTTTGATGTTAGTTATATGACCCTGGACAAGACAGTTCCCCTCTAAGTCTATTTTTCTCATGTTATTGGATGTCTGATAGGAATCTGATTGGTTTCTATGCCTCCACCCTCTCCTCTTTCTCTCCTCGTCAATCTATTTTCCACACAACCACCAAATTAATGATAGAGAATGGGTCTGACCATAGCCCTACTCTGCTCATAAAACTTTATTTTAGAAATTCCCTACTGACACTTGAATAAAATATAAACTACTTTGAGTGGCAAGTGGTGGTAAAATAAAGACATTTATCAATATACAATAACCCTTTTATTAAAAAAAACAGCTCTTGCTGTTCCCTCAGCTGCTGGGGACATATGGGTAATCCTCTTTGATCTTTAAAAAAATATGTCCCTCAGTAACTCCCTGTCTCTTTCTAGTCCAAAAACTTGTATCCTTTTGGTTTTTTTTTTTTTACTATCATGGCCCCTTTTGATTGTCCAGTAAACCTACTGGATCCACTCTCCTTATAATGCTTTTTAATGCATAAAATAAAACAAATAAGATTGCATAGAAAAATAATTATATTGAAATATAAATTACTAAGAGAGGCGAATTCTTAGATAATGTGCATATTTCACCTTGCTGATTAGAAGTGGGCACAGTAGACAGAATGATCAAGCTGGAGTCAGGAAGACTTCTCTTTCTGAGTTCAAGTCTGTCACTAAATACTTAACTAGCTATGTGGCCATTGGCAAGTCACTTAATCATGTTTGCCTCAGTTTCCTCATCTGTAAAATGATCTAGAGAAGGAAATGGCAAACCACTCCAGTATCTCTACCAAGAAAATCCCAAATGGAGTCACAAAGAATCAGATATGACTAAAAAATGAAGAACAGAAAATTTCCTAGTCAGTAAAATATTGAATTCAAATCATCAGGGAAAGGAGTTTCTTGAGCAAGAATATTTCTTTTTTATTTTTGCAAGACCATGGGTTAAGTGACTTGCCCAAAGACACACAGTTAAGTAAGTAGTAAGTATCTGATGTTGGATTTGAACTCAGGTCCTCCTAACTCCAGGGCCAGTGCTCTATCCACTGCACCACCTAGCTGCCCCAAGGATATTCTTAAAGGTTCTCTCACCAGGAAGGCAAAGTTTGAAAATTAAGGCCTTGGGTTCCTAGAGAAATGGAGTATTCCTAAGTGCCATGCTTCTGGAAGAGGGAATTGTCCACTTTGCTAACTGCAACAAGAAAACAAAGCCAAAACACGGAAGAGGCCATCCTTTGATATTATTAATGACAGTGCAGATCTGATGCAAGAGAGCTTCATTTCTGCCAATCTAGCAGTATCTTAAGGTATTTGCTTTCCTAGGGGAAATCCAAACTACCAGAACATCTTTTTTGTTTGTTTTTAATATCTTATTTATTTTTCCAACTACATGCAATGGTAGTTTTCATTTTTTTGCAAGGTTTTGAATTCTACATTTTTCTCCTTCCCTCCCCCTTCTCCCTGATAGAAAGCAATCTAATATGGGCTACACATATATAACCATGAACAGCATAAATCTTCTATGTAGGATCCTGTGGGAGAGTTAAGGAATCATGCAAATGTCAGAGTGTTGTCTCAGTGGGAACTGAATCTAGCTGAAATATTTTTTTGTCCTTTCTGATTTCTTTGTGTCTTATATATTTTACAGTGAAATCTCTACCTGATATGTGTATGTTAACATTAGTGCTTTTATAGGAGCTGGGAACCCTGTGAAACACATCTTTGGAAACCTAGACATGAGCTATAATTGGAAACTTTCCCAGAGTAAATTCTGGATGAGGGCAGTCAGCCAAAGTGTATATACATGATCCTCTTGAGTCGTTTGTTTATGTGAGCCTGGAGTCCTGTACGTGTGTGTATTGAAGGGTTGCTCTATACCATGGGTTATAGACATAAAGAACTCTGTTGTTGTTTTTTTTTCCCTTCCTGGGGCATGTTTCCAGGACCTGGCAGAAAGCCTCTGAAACTTGATTAATCAGTCCTGGTGTTTCATTTGGGGACAAATGTTGCCAATGAAAGGATGTTAGAAGACTTTCTGACATGAAGTTTGGGGCAAGAAAATGAAGACTTCTGAGCGGAGAACAGGTGGTGTTTTTATCACTGCTGCAAATTGAACAAAGATCTTGGAACTATCAACAGTCAAAGTGATATTTATAGGTGCTTTAAAAACTATATCATTCTTAGCTCTCCTTCCTATCCCCACCTGCTTTTCTGTTATTCAGAGAAAGAGGAAGGGGACTACAGAGAACAAAAAACCATTTTTGTACTTTTCTTTGTTTCCTGGGTTTTCAATAAACAAGTCTGTATTAGATATCTATTGTATACCAGTCACTGTGCTAGATTCTAAAGATGACAAAATGAAATGGGTTTTGCCATTAAGGAGCTCCCATATATATAGTGAGAAAATATGTACAAATATAAGGCAGGTTGAAAACAGATATAAGATAACTTTAGTAGAGGAGAAGACATCAGTAGTGGGGGAGAAACCAGGAAAGGCCTGACGGTTCTGGAGCTGTATCTTGAAAGAAGCCAAGGACTCTAAGAGGAGGTGAAAGGGAACACATTCTAGGCATGGAGGGCAGCCAGTTCAAAGGCATGGTGATGGGAGATGGAGCATCTTGTGTGAAGACCAAAGGTCAGTTTTGCTGAGCCACAGTGGAAGGGAGTTGGATTGAATGTGCTAACAATAACTTTGTGAGGTGACCAACTATGATGGATGTATCTGGAGATCTAGGGCAACCCTGGGAGATCTGTTATGGACAAGCCCATCCTCATCCTGGGGAAAACAAAAACAAACAAACAAGCAACAACAAACCCCCCCCCCCCCCGAATCTGAATGGCTACCATATCCACTTAAAAAAAACCTCTTATGTTTTTCCTATCTATTCCTGTTTTCTTTCTTTTCTCAGTCCTAATTCTTCATATACAAAATGACTAATATGTTTAAATGACTAAACACAAATGTTTATGTACATCTTTTACCAGACTGTTCATGCTGAGGGGAGGGAGGATGGAAAGGGAGGGAGGTAGAAAAATGTGTAACTTATAAATATGCAAGTGGATGAATGTTGGAAATCTTCATAACATGTAACTGGAAAAATACAATTTTTAAAAATGTGGACTGGAGCCCATTTGTGAAAATTTCTACAAATCATGTTATTGTTCAGTCCTGTTCAATTCCATAACCCCATTTGGGATTTCCTTGGCAAAGAGACTGGAGTCGTTTGCCATTTCCTTCTCCAGCTCATTTTCCAGATGAGGAAGTGAAGCAAACAAGGATTAAGTGACTTGGCCAGGATCACACAGCTTGTAAGTGCCTAAAAACAAGTCTTCCTGACTTCACTTCCACATCGAGCTGCCTTTTACATGCCATACAGAGGAGTTTTTGCTTGATCCTGGAGAGAAGAGGGATCCCTGAAGTTTAGCGAATGGAAGTCCTTGGATTATATTGGCAGGACCATCTAAGGCAATCAGTGGTGCAGTGTGAAAAATATTGGCTCTGGATTCAGAGAACCTGATTTCAGAACCTGCCATGATCTGAGCTTGGGGGAGTCATTTAAATTCCCTTGGACTCAGTTTCCCCATCTATAAAATGGGAGAGGAGGGTAGATCCTATGGCTTCTAAGGGCCCTTTCATCTCCACATCTATGACCCACACCACAGGGAAGGTCTCAGAGTGGAACTTTTGTGGAGGGACTTATGTGTACTGTTTCCTTCTTCTGACATTCAAAGCTCATTCGAGGCTTTACTTCTGTGTTCTAAAAAGAACTCTTTTAGAAGGAACTGGTTCTACTTTAAGTCCTGATGTCCTAGGTTCTAGGTTCTAATCTCTTGGAGTGAGGAAGAACTCCCTGCCCCCTCGGGGAGAAGGAAAGGGGGGAATCCTGGGGTCAACTCGGCCGGCCTGAGACAAGGGCCTGGGGTGCAGGGAGCAAGAGTGGGGCAGGGAGAGGGGCCAGGGCCAGCTGGGGGTTCTAGGCTGCGGCAGGCAGGGGGCGGGGGGACGGTAAAGTGGGGTAGGGCCCCGGCAGGAGGGCAGGGGGGCAGGAGTCCTGGAGAGGGAGCGAGGGATGGGAGGGGGGAGCGGGGAGAGTGAGAAGGGGCGGGGACTGACTGGTGAATCAGTCCGGGGTAGGGACAACCGAGGCGGGGGCCCGGGAGTTGGAGTCGGACAGGCATGGGCTGGGGCTCGGACGGGGCCTCGGGCTCGCCGGGCCCTGGGACGACCCGCTGGCCCCCAGGGCTCCTCCTCCTCTTCCTCCTCCTCCCTCTGGGAGCCGGGACCCGGGGCCGAGAGCAGAAAGGTGAGAAGGGGGCGGACGGGTAGAAGGCATCAGGGATGCCAGGGTCCGGGAGGAGCGGGGCTGGAGTGGAGGGCTGCCCTGTGAGAGGGTCCCAGGGAGAGGATTTGGGGGAGGGGGCTCGGGGCCGGGACAGAGGAGGACAAGGACCCCAAGGAGGGAGGGGGGGGTCGGCCAAAGCAGATCCCCAATCGCTGTCTCTGGGACAACCGGGGTCTTTGGCATCGGGGCTGACTCAGGCCCCCGCTTAGGATGTGGGTGTCTTTGAATCGTTAGATGAAAGCAGAGTCTTCTGGGGTCTGGATGCGGGGCCTGGGATTCTCCTGCCAACTCAAGAGGAGGGGGGCTGGGAAGGACCTCAGAGGCAGAACATGAAATGTCTGAGTTGGGAAAGGGCCTGGGAAGGGAGAGCAGGCTGGGAGGGAGCTTGGGACTCTGAACAATTCTACCAGAGAGAACAAACACTGATTTTTAAAAAAAAATTATTTATTTATTTTGAATTTTACTGTTTTCCCCCCTAACCTCGCTTGCCTCCACCCCACCCCCCCAAAAGGCAGTCTGTTAGGCTTTACTTTGGTATACATTGATCTAAGTTGAATGTGATGAGAGAGAAATCCTATCCTTAAGGGAAAAAAAAAATAAAGTATAAGAAATAGCAGAAATGCATAATAACATAACGGCTTTTTTTAAAATTAAAAGGTCTTTGGTCTTTGTTAAACTCCACAATTCTTTCTCTGGATACAGATGGTATTCTCCATCGAAGATACCCCCAAATTATGCCTGATTGTTGCACTGATGGAATGAGCAAATCCATTAAGGTTGATCTTCGCCCCCACTTTGGGAACAAACACTGATTAAGCTATTCCTCGAGATAGCCTATTTAGATAAGACTGGGTGGGGCCTTAGCTCCAAAAAACTGGGAGAGAAAGTGATTTGCCCTTAGGCTGGAAAAGTAAGATCCCTCCAGATTGGGGAGATCTTTGAAGGTCCACAAAAGCTTTACTTGGTTGGTGATCGAGAGTGGAGATGAGCTGAGTTCCAATCCCATCCCTGACCACTGATATATCACTCAACCTTACTAAGCAGTAGTTGGAGACTAATTTCTGCAGTATCTATCTTCTTAGATCAATTATGTATGTAATCTATGTAATATACATACAATAATGTATGTAAAATACCAGTTAAATGTTAGTCATTATTGATTTTGTAGGTTACACTTAAGTTTACAGTATAGTAAGTGAAAGACATGACTAGATATGGAGAGAAGAAGAATATTATGGAAAATGGATTGGAGGCAAGATGATTTGTTAGGAAGATGTTGCAATGGCCCAAGAAATTGAGGAGAAGGTGGATGAAAGAGAAGTGGACATGGACATAACAGGAACTTGGTAATTGTTTGGATAGAAGTGAAGGAGAAGAAAGAGTTGAGAGTAACCCCAAGTTACAAACATGGAAAACTGGGCAATTGATGATGCCAGACAGAAATAATGATAGCAGAAGGAAGAGGAGGTTTAGGAAATAACGATTTTAAGAAAGAAAGATAATTTGCTTAATTTGGAATATACTAAACTTAGAAAGAAATTTGAGTATAGAAGTCCCAGGTGGAGTGAAATTCGTAGGTCTGAAGCTTGGAAAACAAATATTGGAATCACTACAGAGAAATGATCATTGCAAGTATGGAGCAGAATGAGATTGCCCAGGGACTTCAGTCAGAAGGGAAGAGAGCTAACTATGGACCCCAAAACACCTTTAATAAAGTTAAAGAGAATGATGAACAACTAGCTGAGGAGATAGGGGAGCAGTCAGAGAGTCACAAAAACCAAGAAAATGTGCTGTTTGTGAAGCCAGGGGAATAGAAAATATTCAGCAGGAAGCGGTGGTCAGCAGTGTTTAAAGCCTGGAGAAGCTAAATGGTATGAGGACTGAAGAAGGCCAATCACATTCGTCAATTAGCTTAGGAGTGACTTGAGAAAAAGCAGTTTCAGTAGAGTGATAAAAACAGAAACCTGGCTGCTAGGATCTGGATATTAAGTCTGGTTTTGCTCTATTAAGTCACCCCCCCCCCCCTTTTAGTAGTTAAACAAACTGGCTCCATTAATTATGCGACTTTTTAAAAAATGATGCCCTTTGTAAAAAAAAAATCATCTGTAAAAATCATGCAGTTTCCTTCTCAACAATTTTGATTTGTGCATGGACCATTCATTCTCAGAAAGATTTTTTTTTATAAAGGAAAAAGTTGTCATATGTAAGTGTTGGTGTCTTCTTGGTCACCTTCTTTGGGTAATTAATAACATTGTCTGGAATTTTCTTCTTTCCTTTGAAATTCCCTCAGAGTTATCTTGAAAATCAAGACCTGGCTGCTTTTTAAATCATTTTATCTCCATGATTTCTTCTGTATTTGGTTAGATTTAACTACCCTTTACAAGAGAATATTCTTGAATGCCATTTTCTTTTTCTTACAAAACTCATAGGACACATAGTGGTCTTTCTACTGTCATTAATGATGAGAATAAATCACTAGGGTAAAACAAATCTCCAATAAGATGTTTCTTATGTAAATGTCAAAATCATATAAAATTCTCTTGTATAGCCAATTGAATACTTTGTCCAAAGATTTTCTGGTTACATTGTTAATAACAATAATAACAATATCAACAATTAGCTAATATTTTGAGATTTGCCAAGTGCTCTCTCTCTCTCTCTCTCTCTCTCTCTCTCTCTCTCTCTATATATATATATATATATATATATATAATACACATATGATATAATTTGATCCTCACAATAATCCTATGAGTTAGATACCATTCTTATCCTTATTTTGCAAATGAAGAAAATAAGACTGAGAAAGATGTGACATGACTCATAGAGCTAATAAGTGTCCAAGGCAGGATTTAAATCCAGGTCTTCCTCTCAGTTCAACTTTCTTATCCACTTTGCCACATGCAAGGCATATATGATCAAAAAGGGTCTCTGTCAATGTCATGTCAAACAAAGTCCAAATGGAAGGATTTCCTTTAGAAGGTGAAATCCTCCAGATGATCTGGTTTGGGGATCATTTGGGGAAGATTACATCAAATCTTTGTATCCTAGAGAGCCTCCTCAATGAGATCCATGATCACACAATTGAGATTGGTTTAGTAATCCATACAGCAAATACCAAATGGATGAAGACTTTCTATTGCCAAATTATGCCATACAAGTTGGAGAGGCACCCCCTCGAGTGAATTAATCCATTAGTACATATATTTTGTATAGATATTTCTGATGAACAATACAATTGACAGAAAAGTGAATTAGGAAGGCAGAATGAATCAGTTTGGGAAAATTACTAAGTGCTTTCAGTGACCCCCAAGCTCCTCCCAGCAATAATAGTCTACCTTTTCAACAATATTCCCTTGGTGAGGCTATTTTGTAAATTATGGAATATCATAATCTCCAAGGAATCAAAATTGCAGATGACTCAAAGGCTAGGAAGAGATACCTCTTCCTAGAGATACCAGTATATTGCCAAAGATGACTTTTTTTTTTTAACAAGTGATGTAAAACATTTCTCTGAGGATACAACTGAAGAGAGAGACAGACAGATCTTGAGGAGATAGTAAGTGATAACAGATGGAGAGGCTTAGTATTACAGTGGCACCCACAGTTTTAAAAGATCCAGAGAAAGACCTCTGGTAGACATCCTATGAAGGATTTATGAGAGGAAGCGGACAAGAATTGTAGTACAAGTTGAGAAGGCATAAATGGGTGCTGATCTGTACCAGTGAAGTGAGCAAAGTAGTAAGGCTAGATTAGATCTCTATTAAGTTTTCCAATTCTAAGTGGTATCTTTTTTCATCGAGGCTGAACCCTAAGAGAATTCACATGACTTCCTCAAAGGACTAGAGTAAGGGTAAAAAAATCCAGTTTCATTAATCAGACATTGAACATCCTCTAGAATCTGACTCCAATTTTGTCTCACTGTTTATTTGTTCAATTCATTCATCAACCACTTCTTAAGTACCTACTATGTGTAGGATCTTTACAGACCTGGTCCATTCCAAGCTCTCTAGGAGTTTTCATTTAGTGAGATTAGAGTTTGGAGATATATATATATATATATATATATATATATATATATATATATATATATATATGTATATCTACAGCAAAAAATAAGCATTCAAATTGGAATGTAATAAATCCATAGGAATGAAAAGAGTATTGTGGAACATTCTAAAAGAAAATTTTTAGTTAAGTGCTAGGGAGGGAGAAGGGAAAATAGAAACATTTTCTAATGGCAATAGAGATGGGAAGGTACTTTTTCTAGACAAGTGGAATAGCCTTGGAATGTGCAAAAGAGAAAGGGCGAGACAAAATCTAGAACAGCTAATGATTTTAGCTGATTAGAAGTTGGAATGTTTGGGGCAGCTAGGTGGCACAGTGGACAGAGCCCCGGCCCTGGAGTCAGGAGTGCCTGAGTTCAAATCCAGAGTCTGACACTTAATAATTACCTAGCTATGTGGCCGTGGGCAAGCCACCTAACCCCATTGCCTTGCAAAAACCTAAAAAAAAAAAAAGAAGTTGGAGTGTTTGAAGGGAGTAGTGTGAAATAAGACTGATTAGAAACAAAATGAATTAAGATATACTGAGAAGCGAAATTGTTGAGTAGGAAGAAATCTTTATACCAAATGTTACTGATAAAAGTCTGATATTCACAGTATAGAGGGAACTGATACTAATTTATCAAAGTGAGAGTCTTTCCTCAATAGATAAAAGAACAAAAAGATAGGAAGAATTTTTGAAAGAAAAAATTGTGAATTATAATGATTTTATAAAACATGCTCTAAATTACTAAAGTAAATTAAAGCAATTCTGAGATTTCATTGCACACTTTGAAAACTGTCAAATACTATTTAAAGGGGAAAAAAACCCCATGAACAGTTGATGTTAAAGGGTTGTAGGCAAGCAGGTCCACTAATGTACAATTGCTAGAACTGTTCCAACTTTTCAGAATGTCAGTTTGGCATGTTACATGAAAAGAAACTAAATGTTAATACCCTTTGATCCCATTACTCTACATTAGCCCTGGGATCAGAAGATCTGAGTTCAAATGCAGACTCAGACATTTGACACTTATTAGCTATGTGATCCTGGGCAGGAAAGAAAGAAAGTGAGAGAGAAAGAGAAATGCATCTGGGTAAAACATAAGCAGAATAAAAAGAACAATATATGAAATGAAACAATGTAAATGAAAAAAATGCTAAAAGGAAACCTGACTTAGTAACTGAAAACCAATGAAGCTCTCAGAGAACAATTATGAAATATAACTCTTTCCTTTGAGGTTGTGTACGAGGATAGAATGTTTGTCAGTTGAGGTTACTCTGTCAGTTGTCTTTGCTTAAATGTTTTTCTTTGTTTCAAGTGAGGATTCAATTTTGAAAAGGAAGAAGAGTGGAATAATATTTATAAAAATGACCATAAGGTAGAAACAAAACCAACAAAAATCATTACAGCTTATTTAAAAAAAAACTAATTTAAAAGACAAATTGGTGTAAGATTGAGTAGAGCCTTGAATACCTGGCTAAGATATTTGTGTTTTATCCTTCCTTAAAGCAGAGAATTCACTTTAGTCAGGACTGCATCTTAAGGAAATTATTTTGAAAGATGCTTGAAGGATAGATGGTAGGCAAGAGAGGCAAGGAAACTAATTAGAATATTATTGCAATCATACAGGCAAGAAGTGTTAAGGACTTAACTAGGGAGGAAGATATGCGAGTGGAAAAGATGAACCAAATTCAAAAAAATATTGCAAAAGTAGAATGGGAAGGATTTGACTCCTAATTGGATGGATCATGGGGGTGGGGGAGGGAAGGGGAAGGAGAAGTGAAAGCTGATGCGGAAGGAAGGGAAGAGTCAATTATGACTTTGAATGGTTGAGGCTGAGTAACTAAGAGGATGTTAGTGTTCTCTACAAAAATAGAGAAGTTTCAGGGAGGGGCAGATCTAAGAGAGATGATGATGGGTTCAGTTTGGAATCTCTTGAGTGTAAAGAGTCTACTATTCAATTAGAGATAACCAGCAGCCAATTGGATATTGAGAACTAGAGCTAGTAAGAAAGCTCAAGAGCCTAAAATATAAGTTTGGGAGATAGCTACAAGAGACATGTCAAATATGCTTCCAATACTCCTAAGTAGGAACTAAATTAAACCGTAATTGAGAAACATTTAACAAAATAAATAAAAATGCAATAGAATATTAATATGAAGCTTTCTAAGTCAATATGGGCAAGTGGGAGTCTTCCTTGATGTTTAACAATTACAATTTCTATTTGGGTTGGGTACCACTGGTCTACAACTCCCCAGTCTTACAAGTGTCACATCCCAAATGTGTACAGCGCCTAGGACAATGCTCCACATGTAGCAGCGTTCATTTTTATTTCTTATATGAAGGCGATCATTGAAGCAGTGAGATTGGATGAGAGAGAGCTCTATGTAGTCTTAAGTGGTCATTTGCTTAGTGGAAATCCCTTGCATTTTCAGTCCTCTTTGTGGTGTCTTGTCTTCTCAACCTTGCTGTGCCTTTACTCAAGGTCAAGGACAAGTCTTCTCTTCTCTTAAACTCCATAGCAGAGCTGGGCTCTGTGGAGTTCAGAGTCAGCATGGCATCATGGGAACTTCTTTGCATATGTATTAAGAACACCTGGCTTTGGGGCGGCTAGGTGGTGTAGTGGATAGAGCACCGGCCCTGAAGTCAGGAGTACCTGAGTTCAAATCTGGCCTCAGACACTTAATAATTACCTAGCTGTGTGACATTGGGCAAGACACTTAACCCCACTGCCTTGCAAAAAAATAAAAATAAAAAAAAAAACACCTGGCTTCCTCAGAAGCTTACTACCTGTCTGACCTTTGGACCTCAGTTATCTGTTGTCTAAAAATGAGGGAGTTGAACTGGATGACTCCTGAGGTCATTTCCAGATCTAAATCAGCTAGTAAATCCACCTGTGTGATTTTGGGTGAATCACTCCCTTCTCTGGGACTGAGGTCTGTTTTCAGTAAAAGGAGATTGGAGCAAATGAACACTAAGGTGCTTTTAAGTTCCCAAACCTATATGAGCCAGTAGTAGTATGGGTATGATGTCAAATGGGCTTGATTTGGAGTCAGAGGCCATGGGTACAAATCTCAGCCCTGCCTCTTACTCTTTTGTATGGTCTTGGACAAATTACAAGTCCTGTGTATAATTCTATTTACCTTATTAGAGTTTTGCGTATTCAGAAGATGATTCTGGTCATATACAGATGGAGGTCTAGAGACTAGTGAGGAGGTTGGTGATGAAAGTCCAGGCCTGGGGGGTCTTCCCTATGTCAGCCCCTCCCCCATTCCTGGAGCTTCATTTCCATCCTCCTTCAACCGGATGGGGGAGGGAGAGAGGGTCAGGGGTTAGGACTGAGAGCCCCAAGGGCCTTTGGTGGAGCCTGGGAATGATCTGGGGATGCCCCTTCCTCTCCTGGCTTCCCTCCCTCCCTCCTGTCACTTCCCAAGGAGAATCGAATGAAGTCATTGCTCAGAGGGTCGATTTTAGACAGTTCCCACATCTCCAACACTCCTCCTCCCCCCTAGGCTTTCTGGAGCCTGACAGAAAAACACTGAAGGGAAGTTACTGCATTCTCTTTTTCTCTGGGCTTTGGTTTTTAGAGGGAAGTTTGAGTTGCTTTGAGTGGGAACAGGACCCACAGGATTGGGATTCTGGTGACTGGATGGCTTTAGTTGTCCTATGTTCTCACTTCCCCAACCCCCGTTCATTTTGCTAGTCTTTTCTCCTGAGCTGGGGCTCATGTCTCTCTGCCCCTGGGCCTCTAGGATTTGTATTTAGTTTTGTTGTTTCTTCCTCTCTTTGAGTATCCCCTTCTCTCTGGGGTTCTCTGTATATGTTTTCTTTTTTCTCTGCTCAGTTCAAGTCCCTGGGGATCAGGGGAGGGACACACTCTTCCTGCCAGATGTGGACATTGGAGGTGAAAAGGCCTTTGGGAGTAGGGATCAGACCATCCCATCTAAGTATCTCTTACCCACACCTCCCTTTTGCTCCACCCCTTCCCCCCCAAATGGATTGCAGACCGGCAGGGAAGGGGTAGAAGTGTAAAACTAATACTGTTGTGGTTGGGAAATGTGTAGTGATGTCTCTGGGGTTCTTCAGGCTTGTGTCACCTGTGAAATCTTGGTCTGTCAGTTCTTTATTACTGGAAAATGAATCTGAATAGTGAGTGTGGTCAAAAGGTCCATCTCTACATGGAATAATTGATCACAGAATGTCAGTGCTGAGCAATCTTCTAACCTAAAAGCTCATTATTTAATATAACCTGAAGCCTATGGACTCTTTTTCAGAATAATGTTAAGTGCATAAAATAAAATTTGAAGCATTATAAAGGAACCAAATTATTAATCATGAACTTATATTATTATCATTAACTATTATTGGCATTATTAAAACTATAAAAATCACATCCAAGTTCATGGTAGGGACTCCTTGAGGTCCTGCCTCTTTTTGTAGTCCCAGCACTTATGTGGTGCTTGGCCCATTAGTTAGTGCTTAATGATTGTTTAATGAGTGACTGATATCTATCCAGATTAAGAACCCCCATTCAAATGCAACTCCTTCATTTTAAAAGAAGAGATTGAGATCAAGAAGCAAGAAACTTTTCCAAGGCTGATAAGTCATTTCATGATCCCATTGGTTTCTTGGCAGAGATTCTGAAGTGATTTGCCATTTCCTTCTCCAGCTCCTTTTACAAATGAAGAAACCAAGGCAAACAGGGTTAGGTGACTTGCCCAGGGTCACACAGCTAGTAATGGTCTGAGCCCAGATTTGAACTCACCAAGGTGAGTTTCCAGACCTACCACTCTATCTACTGTGCCATCTAGCTGCTCCTGCCCAAGGTTACAGAACTCATTTGTAGAGGCAGAACTAGTACTGGAATCCATGTTTCTCCCTCCTTCCAGTCTAGGGCTCTTTTTAATCCACCATGCATTTCATATTCTTCAATTGTGTTGAGTCTGAGTTAGATGATAATGAAGGTAATAATAATGATGATGATGATCACTCACATCTTTTCCATCTGTTCTCTCATGATCTTCATAACCCTTTAAAGAGGGAGGGAAGACAGACTTTATTATACCCATTTTACAAAGAGGGAAAACTGAGACTTGGAGGGAAAAGATCACAGGTTCCATAGTGAGTTAAAGGTGGAATGGACTTTTTTCCCTGCCAGGCAGCAGCATGATCTTGAGGACTCATATGATTCCTTGATGGGGGCTTCCTGAATCCTTCTTACTGGGGGCAGTCTTAGCAGAGGTACTAGGGATCCCTCTTGAACAGAACACAGATTATAATCAAAATAAGAATGCCTTTAGGACCGGAGTGGGAGCTCAGATTCCTGCACGGAGGAGGAGCTCAATGAATGGAATGATAGAATCAGACCTCCAGGTCCCTGTAGTCTATTTCTTTCTCTTCTTTTCTGTCTCAGTCAACCTTCCTTGATTCTACTGTGACTCCTTCCTTCAGTATGCTTGGCTTTTCTGCTAGCAATTCTCGGTATCTCTCCTCTTTCCTGCTCACATTCTACTTGGAATCATCCTTGGTCTCTGTCATATAACTCTTCTCCTCTCCTCAAACTCCCCATCAGATTGGAAGCTCCTAGCAGCCTCTCTCCACTCCCCTACAATTCTCTTGTAATAATTTTGTATACTTTCTAAATAAGATTGTTTTGTTTGAATTGTCTCCCTGGTTAGAATGGCAGCTCCTTGGAAGACAGCAACTGCTTTGCTTTTGTGTAGCAGCACCTAGGGCCTCACCCAGTGCTTTGTACAGTCATAGAAAGCTTTTTTATTTTAAAGTTTTTGCTAGGCAGTGCAGTGGATAGAGCACCGGCCTTGGAGTCAGGAGTACCTGAGTTCAAATCCAGCCTCAGACTCTTAATAATAATTGTCTAGCTGTGTGACCTTGGTCAAGCCACTTAACCCCATTTGCCTTGCAAAAAAAAACCATTGCACCCCCTAGCCACCCCCCCCCCATAGTAAGCTTTTAATAAAAGCTTGTGGATTGGAACTTTTTAAAGAAGGGGAGCTACACCTTTTTCATTATTTATATTCCCATCTTTGGGGCTCAATTGTTTGCTGAATTGAATTGATTTCTTCCCAATCTCTAACCTCTCTCCTGCTTCATCCTTTACTTATCTCAGACTGGATGGGGAACATCAGACCTTCCCCTCATCCCAATCAAGTCTTCTAGTCCTCAAACAAAAATCTTTCCATCTTCTGATTCCTTCTCCTTTCTTCTTCCTTCTTTTTCTTTTTATTCTCCTTCTCCTTGTGCCTATCTATAAACTCCTGTATCTAACATCTCTGAGATGGGAGGTCTTTACCAATTCAAAACTGACCAATTTGTAATTGTGGAAAACATAATAGCTAAGAAATTGAACTCTAAGTCACCTTAAATGCATGTTGGCTCTGTGACCTGGGGCAGATTGCTTAACCACTCTGTGCTCCAGGAAACTCGCCACCACTATAATTCAGAGAACATGTTGAACTGCATGGATTGAGTTCTTTAGACTGGTGAAGTCTTATTCCTGGATCACATACAAGGTCATGGGCTCATGGTCTGGAATCCAAAACCAAAAACAGTCTCTGCCTTCAAGGAATATACACCCATATAAGGGCAATATGAGTTAGATACCAATTAGCATAATCCGATGTTGAAGATGATAGGGACAAAGTGTGTGTGGGGTGTTGATCAGGATGGCTTCATTTTTGTTTTTCCCATGTCTAGCACAGTGACTGGTGCATAATAGAATCAACAATTGCTTGTTTTTGAAGAGACATGTGAGGGGTGTAATTAACTTTCCGCCTTCTTTACCCCCTAAAACACACACACACACACACACACACACACACACACACACACACACACACACATATACTGTTCAGACCCCACTGAGGATTCCTGGAGCTGCCTTCATGGAGGAGTTGGGAGCAGAGTCTTGGGGGGAAATGAAAGATTTGGACAGATAAAGATTCAGGACTTGGGGTGAGGGGGGAAGTCCATTACAGTGTGGGGGTGGGGCGGTGATGCAGAAGCACTGAAATAAGAGGATAAGACAACAAAGTGGAGGAGGGTGGTTTCCTTTGTTTGAAATATAGAATGACACATAAAAGGAAAGCTGTGTTCATTAAGACTAGAAAGTCAGAGAGGAGTCCCATTGTTGAGATCCTTGAACCAAAGGGTGAGGAGGGTTTTTTGCTTTTTTTTTTTTTGGTAGGCAGTGAGGAGCCACTGGAGGTTTTTGAGCTAGGGTGTAAATGGGTCCAATTAATCCAATTCATTCACTATATTTTGGAGAAGGGGGAAAATAGATATAGCAGATCAGTTAGGAAGTTATAAAAGTCTAAGTAAAAAAAGACCTGAAGAAGGCTATGGAGTAATACACTATCCTTCCACCTCCACCATTCACCTGCCCATCACATAACTTCCTTTGGGGTAGAAACAAAGGGTCAGTGAGGGGCATAGGAATCTATGTGAGAGTATAAGGGATCAGTGAGAGATTGGAAGGATAAGGGTTTTGTAAGGGGATTAGGGTTTTACAAGATGCAGACTCAAAGAGAAGATGAGGCAAAATGAGGGCAGGGCATCCCTAGGGCCATTAAGGTTTAATGCTAGAAGATGGGGTTCAGTGAAGGGATCAGGGTCCAGTGAAATGGTTGGGGGTTACAGAGTTTAGTTGAGGAGAAGGTGGGTTTGGGAAACCTGAGTTTTGTTCAGCTTTGAAGCAACCAATTCCTACAGCACCCCCCCCCCATTTCCTTTTCTGAAGCTTTGCATCCTGAGAGCTGGGAGAAGTTGGGGATGGAGGGAGGGAGGGGCTTCAGGCAGAGCACTGCTCTGAATTCCTCCTTTAAGGAGATGAGGTTATGGGGGAAGGGAGCAGCCACAGAGCCTTGGACTGGGCCCCAGGAGTTTTATGAGTTTCCTGTGTGAGAATGAGGCCGTTGATGTGAGGAGATAAGCTGAGGCAACCTCTGAGTTTATTTTGCCCAAGAAGCCTGGTTTGAATCAACTCCACATGCCCAAGGTGGGTGGGGCATCTCTCCTTCTTCCCTGGATTTTGAAGTGTGATGTTTGTGATCTAGAGAACTAGGGAGCAACTTAGAGAAAAATAAAGAGGCAAATACCTTACTTGGATATGAGGGAGGGAAATAACCCTTCCAATAAGGGAAGTCTTTCTGGAGGTAAGAGACTTTCCCAGAGATTCCTAGATGTATGTTGCCATCTAGGTGAAAGAGTTGAGCCGGGAAGAAGGTTGAACAAACCACTAAGGGCTGATAAATCATTTTCCCTGACCCTTTTTTGGACCTACTCCTAAAAAGCCTCCCAGGATGGCCCCAGTCCTCAAGAAAGTCAGTCCCTCTAAGTGACTGGGACCTGGGAAGTGTAATCCTGGGAGAAATGCAGAAACAAATACAGAGAGGTAGAAATGCTACATTTCTAGCATTCTGTCATCACCATTTAGGGGCTAGGATGCCATTCTTCCTGGAGGCCACTTTTTGGGTCTAATATACCAGATTTGATTCTACTATGTATTTCTAGACCTTGCATGCAGTTCAGCATCCCCAAAGTTTTATTCACCAGGTCACTTTCCTGATCAGTTGGGTATGTCTGCTCCTACTTCCACTATAGGACCCCTGTCCTTGAGTCTTGATTTGGTAGGTTCGGGGATATTATGGAAGATGTCTCATTTCTGGGTGCCTAGAGGGACAAGGGACAGATTCATGGAGACTCAGGAGACACTAGCATAAGCATGTTTTTCTGCCTCGACAGTGAGTGCTTAGGCTATAATGAGTTGGAGATCCCTTTAGGACATTCAGTTCAGAATATCTGGTAGGATGATGAAAAGAGTTCAAGAGAGAGAGAGAGAGAGAATGGGACTGGATATGTAGCCATGATTATCATCTGCCTAAAGATGATCATTTGAAATTGTGCTTGCTGATGGGGCCGCCAAGTTCAGAGAGGAGAGGGCTCAGAGTCTCAGGGCATCCCCAAGATAAGGAATTATGATCTGGATGGTGAGCCAACAAAGCAGACTAAAGATTAGTGGTCAGACATGTAGGAGAACCAAGAGAGGGCAGTGTTATGGAAACCCAGAAAGAAGAGGGTATCCAAGAATAGAAAGTGGTCTACAGTGTCAAATACTGCAGCAGACACAAATTTGGGAGTCTTTCTACCACACCCATCTGTTTTCCTCCCCTATTCCACTTGCTTTGTCTCAGACTGGATACTGGACTTCCAGCCAGGCATCATGACTCTGTGGATCAGTGGGAGAACTCAGATGGATAGAGGTTTAGTGGTGGGGGTTATAGAGGCTAAACCAAAAAGGGTGAAGATTCCAGGCATTTTGGTCTAGTGAGTAACTTCCTTTCTCCTGTGACTCACCAAGAGCCCTCTTAGCTTCCTTCTCTTCACACCCCCCATATCCCAATTGAGGGAGAGTCTGGGCCTGAGCCCCTCTTTCTCTCAGATCATGACATGGACTCCTAGGCTATAAACAACTTGGGGAGGGGAAGTGAGAGCACAAAAGGGAATTAAGCGCTATATAGACCCTTCCTCCACTCACATCTGGAGCAGCAGCTGCTTCCCCTTGGGAGGAGGGGTAGACTTGGTGTAGGGTGGAGGAGGGCTTGTGTGGGACTGAGGAAGGGCAATGTGGTGTAGTGGCAAGGGGATGGCCTAAATCCACAGTCAGGAATGCTAGACTTTCCTGTCCTTTGGGCCCTCCATTCCTAATCCCATACCCCTTCAGGGATGTCCCTATCTGGTTCTGTGTCTTTTCCAACATTTCTATCTCTTTCAAATTGTCTCTATTTCTCTCTCTACCTCTCTGTATTTATTTCTGCATATCTCTGTGTGTCTGTGTCTGTGTCTCTACCTCTGACTCTGCCTGCCTCTCTCTCTCTCTCTCTCTCTCTCTCTCTCTCTCTCTCTCTCTCATGTTCCCCCTCATTTCTGGTACTGTTTCTCTGTAAGTATATCTTTGTCTCCTAGTATCTCTGTTGCTCTTTTTTCTCTGTCTCTCACTCTCTCATTGGCTCCTTCTCCTTTAGTGTCCCCTTGTTTCTGGAACTGAATTTCTTTATATGTTTCCTGAAGTGTCTCTATTTGTTTTTCTCTCATTCAATGTTTCTGCCTCCCTCACAGTCTTTCCACATCTCTGTCCTTCTATCAGGTCAAGACTTGGAGTCAGGAATGTTGATCACTTTTCTCTTGAGGAAGAGATTGGGACTAAAAATGTTTGTTAGTCCTTATTTCCTTCCCATTCCCTCTCCCATCCACCAAGCAACCCTAAGCTTCTTCCTTCAGATCCATCCTTCAGAGTCATGGGGTGTAGGGGTGAGGGTGGGGGGGACAATTCTATCCCAAAGTTTTCCTTTTCCCCAAATTCCATTCATTCATTCTTTTATTCATTCAAGTAAACATGCATTAAGTCCATGTGTGCAGAATCTGGCAATAGGTAATTATGATGGTATTTTCTCCCCCTTTTTCTTAATTTCTCTCAGTTTCCTCTTTCTCTCTCCATGCCTTTGTTTCTCTTCCTATACCTTCTTCCTATTTTTATCACACACACACACACACAGACACAGACACACACACACACACACACACACACACACAAAGGATACAACACTCCCTTTCTTTCTGGACCTCTCCCTTCTCCATCTCCCCCCAGTCACCTTCCAGTAGAGAAATCTTTCTTGGCATCAAACCTTAATCCTTCTTGCTGCAAGATGGACCTTTATACTTTTACCACAGCCCTAGTCATCTCTCAGGAATCTCCCCTCACCCTTTGCTCTGTATCCCCCTCCCAGGACCTCCCTTTGGAGAGCCAGTCACCCCCCACTGGGTGCTGGGCAGCCGGAGCCGTCGGGAGATCACCACAGAAGAGACGGTCAGTGCCACAGCAGGCCCCCCCCCCCCTGGAAGGAGCCATATTGGAGGCAGGGAACTGGTTGGAATGACTTCTGCCCACATTTCTTGGGGCTCAAGAGGGCAACAGCTGGCATCTCTCACCCTCAGTGGGCACTCTGCCCATAACCATCCTTTCCTTCATTCTTGTTGGGTCCCAGCTGTTGTATGTAGTCCTGAAAACTCCCTGTCTCCACACCACTCCCAGAATTCTATGTTCCTCAGGGCCAACATGTTGTGATGACCAGAAAAGAGGGAAAGTCCCTCTGTTGTCTCTCTCATCTCTTTCTCTCTCATTTTCTCTTCTTAATCTCTCGTAGTATCCTAGGAAGCTTCTAAACTTCCTCTTCTCTTAGCTTTCCTCATCCTCTTCTTCTGTTTCCCCTTCTGATTCATTTTTCTTGAGGTTTTCCATCTGACTACCCAGGACTTTCTCTCATTTTGTGTCTCCTTGGTCTCCAGACCATGTACCATCCCAGAAAAAAGAGATGTGTATGTATGTCTGTGTGTGTGTGTCCATCTGCATTGTAATCTCCCTTCTTTAGGGTTACTCTTCTCTCCTTGGGGATGTTTGGCTCAGAGTCCATCTGTCCCCACCTCAGAGCAGAATTCCTAGTGGGAAACTGAGCCACAGACCCTTCCATCTCTATAGGCTGTGTAGTAGGGAAGCTTGGGCCAAGAAGGGCGGGGATTCAAGCAAACCAGAAACATGTGGATCTCATTATCCTGGGCCACCGCTGCACACACATGGAAGTCATTCCCAGCACCCCCCAACCCCCAGTCAGATCAGGTTCCCCCACCCACCACCCCTCCTTTCCCTTCCAGGAACTCGGCCCAGCCCTGACCCTGGCTGCTGCTGCTCCCCCCACCCCCTAACATACCCCTCTAGGGCAGGAGAATGTTTAGTCTCTCAAACAAAACTCCCAGGAATTCTACCCTAGCTCCCCCCAAACTCCCTCCCCTTGCCCCCTGTTCTGTGCCCCCAATATTGTCCCGCCCTCCTTCCATTGCAGGGAGAATCTCTTCACACACATCCCAGCCAGTTCCCACAACCCTTCCATCCCCGGGGACCTCCCTTCTCAGCTTGTCTGTCAACATTAACGCCTACCCCGCTTACAGGGACCAGATTTCTACCTTCCTCCTTATTCTGTACAGAGGCTCCAAGTCTAAAGAGAACAGCTTCATGGGTTATCACAACCAGACTGGATCTTGGAATCCATCTGGCCCAATCCTTGTATTTGACAAAGGATAAAACTGAGGCCCAGAGGGAAACTTTACCACAAGTCACACACAAAGTTAGGAACCCAAACCTAGATCTCCTTGAGATTCCTTGGCATAGATCTACCCTCTTATGACCAGGCAGCATTTCCTTCCTACTGTTTTTGACCAGAGAAGAAGTGAATCGGACAATCAATTCAGAGGGAAAAGAGGAGACAAATAGTCAAGACAAATTTCTTGTCCTCTCTTTTTAGGGACCAGGCTTAGAGTGCAAGGCCTCCCTGAAAGAGACGAGAACTTGGACTCCCAAACAAACTTCCTCCCCACCCCTAGCCATTGTGATCCCCTGCCTTCAGTTCTCCATTTCTTTTGATTATAGTGCTTACCTGGGCTCCTCCCCCCATCATGGGGAAAACTCAGAGTCTCTAGAGAGTTAAACATTCCCTTCTCCAGAGGATCTGATATGGTAACCTGGATTTATACCACTCCCCAGGATCCAATATGGTAACCTAGATCCATATCACTCCCTAGGCTCTAATATAGTAACCTGTATCTCTACCACCCTTAGGCAATTAGGTAGATAGAGTGCTGAAGTTCAAATGCAATCTCAGACACATAAGTGTGACCCTGGGCAAGTCACTTAACTTCTGTCTACCTCACTTTCTTCATCTGCAAAGTAGAGCTAATAATCCTACCTACCTCCCAGTGTTGTGAGGATCACAAGAAACAATATTTATAAAGTGGTTTTTTTTTTACAAATTTAAGAGCACTAATTAAATACTCTTTATTATTATCATAGTCTTAACCCTTCTACCAGCTGATCTTGGATAAACCCTTTCCAGCTGAGTGATCTTTCTTCTCCCTAGGCCTCAGTTTCAAAGATAGGGTTGAATTAAATGGCCCCTAAGGTCCCTTCCAACTTTGATTTTCTGTGACTCTGGTAGATCTCTAGAACTCTCCCTTCCTAGCTTAGGGGGTTGAGATGGGAAAGCCAGGTAGTGTTCAGGTTTATCAATTGTAAAATGAGGATGATTGCAGAACCTAGCCCTTAGGGCTGTTAAGAGGACCCAATTAGATGATATTTATAAAGTGCTTAGCATGCTGATGCCATATAGTGGACTCTAGATGGATGCTTATTCCCTTCCCTGTCCCCTCTCTAATTCAGCTTCCTCCAGAGGGGACTTCACAGTCTTGGGGGATGTGACTGATCTCTCTGTCAGTGGCCCTTGAATGCAAATGTCAGAACCACATACCTGGCAAAATTAGCCAAAGATGGCTGGGTTCAGTCAGATAATAAAATGGGAGATTGTTCTTGGTCCCTAGCATACTCTGCCTGTTGATAAAATTTAATCTGTGAAAATCAATTCCTTTCTAAATTTAGAGGTGGAGATAGGGAAGGAGTCAGAGGAGAGGAGAGAGAAGACCAGATAGTGCAAAGTGAAAAGGAAGAAACAGGGGAAAAGGGGAGACAGAGATTTGAAATTGGTCAGAGAAAGGGAAAGGGGACAAAGAGGAGAGGAGAGGTCACCCCTCAGGAACATGCCCACCCCCAGGGGATGGCAGGGCAGGACAGAACAGATATGGATCTGTGTCCTAGAGAAAGAATTTGTCCAGGGCTGCCCAGAATGGGACCATGAAGGACTGAGGAGTGACCAGACTGACAGAGGCAGGTGTGATCATCCCAGAGAAAGTGCAGATGGCAATGATGAAACATGAAACAGAGACATACCAGGAGAGAATGAGTCAAGATGAGAGATACCAGAGACAAAAAAAAGAGAAATAAGGACAGACAGACCATAATACACCTAAGGGAAGAGGCAGAGACTTGCAGAGTGGCAGAGGGAGAAGAGAGTGAGTGGGTAGGAATGAGGGGTGACACCATTTTTGGACTTTCCTCTCTCCCCCTTACTCCAGGGTACAGGTTTCCCAAAAAAGCCTTAACCAGGCTGGTGACCTCATCCTCTGGGCATTGGGAAGGGATGAGGGGGTGGGGAAAAGGGGGCTGGACTTGAAACTGTCCTGTCCTTTCCTTCAGCACCCTCAGCTGAGAGAGGAGGACCCAGGATCTAGTTCTGAGAGCTTTCACGGGAACTCACCAGAGACAAAGGCCTTCTGCCCTCTCCCACCCTGCCTAAGCAGCATGGGGGATGGGGGGTAGTGTATGATGCCATGAAATAGCTACAATAAACATTCCAGTCCCTGATGTCATGGTGAAATTTAGAATTATAGGACTCAAATGACTTTCCCAGGGTCCCACAGCCAGGAAAGGGGATAATATTCTGGTCCCCCTCCTAGCCAAAGGAGAGACCTTCCTCTACCCTCTGGTTCTGAGATCCAAGCCCACTGACAGGGAGCTATGGCAGAAGGGAATGAAGTTAGACTCGGGAGGAAAGAGAGAAAAGCAGCAATAGGAACTGAAGATGGGAGGATCCATCAGAGGGAAAGACAAAATGGTGAGAACCACAGACAGAGGATAGACAAGAAAACAAAGTAAAAGCCAGGAGAGAGGACAGAAAGAGGAGACAGGCAGAGGGAGACAGACAGCTAAGCAGAGGGAAAGAGGAAGGGAAAGCTCTATATACAGTTAGAAATGGGGGGGGGGCGGGAATAGTTTAAAAAAATAGAGAGAAAACAATGAATCAGTCTGAAAAAAATCTCTCCCAGAACATCATGGATGGATGAATGTTTCTCTTCTAGACATCCAGCAGCCCTGATTCCTGCGGTGGGGCATTCCCTAGGACCCCAGGAAGTTCATTTCACTCTGGGGTAGTTAGTGTTGTTAGTCTTCCTTGCAGCTGCCTCTAGGGTGCTTCCACCTCCTGCCCCCAGTTTGGCTTGGGGAACCAAGCACAAGTCTAAATTCCCATCACTCTTCTCCATGAAGTATCTTGCAGATTCTTGTTCATAATGCTCACCCCTTCTCCACCCCTTTCCCCCACTTTGAAGTCTTCTTCAAGTTAAGTGACTCAGGTTTCTTGGATAGTTCTTGCTTTGACTTGGCTAGGACCCTTGCCATCCAAGGAAGCTCCCGAGTTTGCCAGACTTTTCTAAAAACCATGGTGCCCAAGACTGAACAAAGTGCTCTGAATGTGTTATGAGGAGGGCAGAGATCAGTAGGACCATCACCTTTTTCTTTAAGGTCTTCCCCTCTTTATGCTGCTCAGAATTACATTAGTTCTGTGTGTGTGTGTGTGTGTGTGTATGTGTAGAGCAGTATTGACTCATTAAACTTACATTCCTTTAAAGCCCTCACATCTTTTTCCACAGAACGATGTCTGGCTAAGCCTTCTCTAGCCCCCATTTTGGAAGCTGACTTTTTAAAGTCTTAAGACTCAGCCACAGGAAAAGCAACTTGGCAAAGTGGATAAGGAGCCAGCCTGAGAATCAGGAAGATGGGTGTTCAAGACTCAGCTCTGACACATTGGCCATGTTAACCTTGGCAAGCCAATCTCACAGTGCCAGACAGCTCTCTAGGTCCAAGTTACAGAACACTTTTTCCATCAGCATTGATAGCAGGGCCTTCCTACACCAGCAAAATCACAAATCAAGATCAACCCCTTCCACCCCCAAAGGACTTCAATCCTTTTGTCCTTTTTGCTGCATCACTTACTCAGTACTTCTCATAGATAGCCTCATGCCTTCTTTGATATTTTTCTGGAGAACACAGTCAATATCTCCCTCCCTCCCCCCTTGGTCTCTCTGTCTTTCTCTATTTACCTGTCTGTCTCTCTTTCACTTCTTTGCCCCCACCTCTTTCTTTCCCCCACATTTCAAAGGTGTGAGAAAGACATTCATGGGAGAGACATAAAGAAGAGAGGGGAGGGAGAGAGACAGGAGACTGACCAGAGTGACCCAGTGGACCAGGCAAAGAAAGCTGAGTTTCCCTTTCAGAGGTCCTGGAGTAAATTTTGTTTACTTAATAGTGGGGAAGGGAGGGGGGGGGGGAGGAGCCATATGAGCTACGGAAAGAAAAGAGGAATAGCTTGCCCAAGGAACTCTGCCAAAAATGGGATTTGGGGGCAGGCTGGAAAAGGGAAGAGCAGAACAGAGAGAGAAGAACCAGGGGGAGACAGTGGGAGATAGAACAGTTACAGTCAGACTCAGAGTGAGAAGGGCAGAAAGGAGGCATCTGGAACATCTGGCTCCCAACCTCCTGAACAGCCTGTCTCAACAGATCAACAACCCGCCCCCCCCCCCCCCATGCACACATAACCCTCCTCTATTCAACAAAGGGCCACCCCTCCTTTCCTGTCCCACGCTAGATGGATGGGACAGCAGGAAAGAGATGCTTGGAGCAGAGATAATACTGTGGGTCATATGTTTGGGTGTTCCATACAGGTTATTCCCCTACCCCTACTTCAACCAAGCATACCCCACCTCTGGGTAGGAAAAGATGAGAAAAGTTCCCATAGTTCAAGTGAATGTCCAGAATCATACAACATAAATAGTGGAGAGGATGGATGTGTCTGTCTACCCATTCCTACCCCAGCCTCACTCTCTTTTGTCTTTCCCTCACCCAGAACAGAAAACCAGATGAGGCCCTGTTGTCAGTGAGGGCTGAAGGCAAGGAACTTCTCCTCTCCTTGAAGAGAAACCGGTGAGTCTGGGAAGGATTGTGAAGTCTGGGAGTTGTGAGTAGTGGCCCACTGGTACTGGTGGACCTAAGAAGGAAGCCAGATTGGGGAAAGTGGAACTTAGTCCCTCTTCAATAAAAATAAATTATCACAGGGCAGCTAGGTGGTACAGTGGATAGAGCATCAGCCCTGGAGTCAGGGGACCTGAGTTCAAATCTGGCCTCAGACACTTAATAATTACCTAGCTGTGTGGCCTTGGGCAAGTCACTTAACCCCATTGCCTTGCAAAAAAACCCTAAAAAATAACTAACTAAATAAATGAATGAATTGTTACAAGCATATACCAGAAAATGTGAGAATGTATCTGGAGACATCAGTTAGGATGGAAGAAATAGGGGAGGCAGGCTTCCTGGAGTAGGTGATGCTAAGTCAACTATCTCTCCTCTCCTTATCCTCTTTTCCTTAGTTGGCTATTGGCTCAGGGTTACACAGAAACCCACTATGGTCCAGATGGGAAGCCGGTGACCTTAGCTCCCAACCATACGGTAAGACCAGGTCCCTGGGTTGGTAGTGGGAAGGAAAGGGCCTGGAAGTTATGGAATCTTCTCTAAGCAGTTGGGGGGAGTTTTCAGGAGAGATCCTTAATCCTGACTGTGAGAGAGACCATATCCCCCATCTGAGTGAGGAGCATTCCCCTCATTGCTTCAGGGACCCCCAACTAAGGAGATTTGTAACTAAGAGGGACTGAGGCTGGGCCAGAGGCTGAGGCTAACCAACCCTCTACCCCTGATCAGGACCACTGCTACTACCATGGCCACATTCAGGGATACCCGGACTCCTGGGTGGCCCTAAGCTCCTGCTCCGGGATCAGGTAAAAGGGTGCACCTGGGCTGGGGGTAGTCTTGGCAGGGGGATCAGTGTAGAAGGAAGGAACTCTCACATCCTCGATGGCCCCATCCCCCCCTCCAGCGGGCTGATAGTCCTCAGTGCCAATAGCAGCTACTACATCCAACCTCCACGGACTCCAGAATCTGGACCACCTGGCCCTCACCTTCTCTTCCGGACGGAGCAGCTACCCAGCCATGATGGGACCTGTGGGCACGGGCTACCCGGGACTTTAGGACTGGCACGCTTCCTCCGCCAAAATCGGGGACCCAGGGTGAGGGCAGCTAGCTGAATTCCCACCCCACCCTCTCTAAATTCCATACTGTTCAGGCCCCCACCTCCTGATCAGGCCCCTCCCACCTTTATTGGGTTCTACCCCATATTGGCCCACTCTCTCCTAGAGTCTCTTCTTTAAGTTGCACTCCACCCCCCCTTCATGGTTCCTCCCTATCTTTTCCCCCTCACACTCCTCCTCTCCACTAAGGCTCTCCTCCAACTCCCTTCCCCTCCTCAGGTGAGACGTGGAGACCCCCAGCGGGCCCTGAAGTACCTGGAGCTATTCATTGTGGCAGACCATGCTTTGGTGAGTGGGTGGGATGGGTGACACTTGGGCAAGTCTAGGGGCAGGCCTGGAGCAGGGAGCTGTTTTGGGGCATCTGACTTCTTCTCCCTGCCTCTGAATGTCCTCCTCCATGTCTGCTAGTACCTGAGGCAGCAGAGGGATCTAGGTCGTACCAAGCAGCGACTCCTTGAGATCGCCAACTATGTGGACAAGGTAAAAGGGGAAGATGGCCCTACTGAACCCAACTCCTTGGGTGGAGAGAATAGGAGGAAGGATCTGGATCCCTAAGGAGATGAATAGGAGATCCCCGACTGGGTGGAGTGGAGTGAGGGGACGGAAGGTGCTGATGGTAATGGTCTT
Source organism: Macrotis lagotis (assembly GCF_037893015.1). Lineage (NCBI taxonomy): Eukaryota > Metazoa > Chordata > Mammalia > Peramelemorphia > Peramelidae > Macrotis > Macrotis lagotis. Next base: position 227,146,488 of record NC_133660.1, on the reverse strand, counting down.
GGCCAGCTGGAAGGGGGTGGGAGTGCTGGACCCTGGAAGGGTGCTAGTTCCAAGTGGGTCTTCCCCAAAGCTGGGGAATTGGGCATCTTTCCAGGGATTCATACTGCTTGTTTATCCCCTTCATCATTTCCCTTTTTCCTTTGGCCCATCCCATCCAGTTTTACAGGTCCCTCAACATCAAAGTAGCACTGACTGGCCTAGAAGTGTGGACAGAACGAGACCAGAGTCGCGTCACAGAAGATGCCAATACCACTCTCTGGGCCTTCCTGCAGTGGCGCCGGGGGCTTCGGGCCCGGAGGCCCCATGACACAGCCCAGCTTCTCACGTAGGTTTCTCTTGGCCTCTGACCAGGAAGACTGAGATGTAGAAGGGACTGGTTTTAATCCTCTGCCTTTTCCTTCTTCTGTCTGTTTTGAGCAGGGGCCGAACTTTTCAGGGTACCACCATTGGCATGGCGCCCTTGGAGGGGATGTGTAGTGCTGAGAACTCTGGGGGAGTCAGTGCGGTGAGCTCGTCATCCTTGCTTGGCTCCTCTGTTTCCCCAGGAACCTATGACCCTAAACCTTCTGAACCCTCCCCCCTCCCCCACCATCCCAGCTCATCATTGATCTTAGCTTCCCACCAACCTTAGAACTCTGGTTGGGACCAATCAGCCTCATTTTCGGTAACCTGATGACCCTGTGCTAGGATACTTCATTTCCTGGAGAATTCCTTCCAGTATAATCTTGCTGCTTGCTATAAAAGAATTATCCCCTCTTTCCATCCCACCACACTCCCATTTCTGTCCCTTTCTGTCAACCGTAGGATTGTAGTAGGTGGGTTGATCAATGGAAGAGGGAGATGGTGATCTTTCACAAGAGTCCAGGCTGACTCTTTCTACCCTGCCCAGGACCATTCAGAGTTGCCCATTGGTGCAGCAGCCACTATGGCCCATGAGATCGGCCATAGCTTCGGGATGAGCCATGATGCAGATGGATGCTGCGAAGAGGCCTTGCCTGAGGAGGGGGGTTGTGTGATGGCAGCAGCCACTGGGTGAGTAAGATCAGAGCCAGAATGTGACAGGACTGGCTTAGAACAACAATGTCTTTAAGGTGGGGGTGGAAACAGCCCCGAGTGGGGTTTGGTGGGGAGGAAATATTAAGAGATTTGAGTTCTTGTCTGGATTACATTTCTAAGAAGAGATGAACAGATCACTTCTACTTACTAGAACTCTGTTTCCTTATCTGTAAAAGGAGAGGTTTGGGTTGGCTCTGGGATTCTTAACATTTTTTGTGTAATGGATTGTGACAGTCTGGTGAGGCCTATGGGACCCTTCTTAGAATACTAGTTTTAAGTATAATGAATAAGCAGCATACAATTACAAAGAAAACAAGTTATGTTGAAATTAAGTTATCTCATTAAAAAAATGTACAATCCCCTGATGGATGCAGGCTACAAACTCCTGGACTATATGGTTTCAAGTGTCCTTCTCTGCTTTGCCATTCTGGGTTCTAAGGACCTTCCCAGCTCTAGCATCTACAGTCTTTGTCACTGCTTGGATTCCTATCGAACCCTGATGTGTTTGGGTACAAGCTTATTTCAGTGGGCCTGTGCTCATATCTATAACACATGCCACATCTATCTCACTGCGTTGTTGTAAGGAAAGTTGGTCAGCAGGCATTCATTAAGCCCCTATTATGAGTCAGGCAGGAGGGAGATACAAAATAAAGGTAAAAGCCATTTCCTGTTCTCAAGTGTAATGAGGGAGACGACATGTGAAAATTAGGTCCAAATATGCCATAAAAATTGTGAATAGTCTCAGAGAAAAGACTAAGATAAGAACTGGTAATGATTTGGGAGAAATTCAGGGAAGTTCAGTCTGGAAATGAAGAGGGAGAGAGATCTAACCATTGGAAGAAACCAGTGGAAAGTGCTCAGAACTAGCCTCCTGGAAGGATCATCCAAGAGGATCTGCATCCTCAATTGTAAATTATTTGGGGAGCGGGGAGGATTTGGTATAAGAAAACTAGAAAGGGGGCAGCTAGGTGGCACAGTGGATAGAGCACTGACTCTGGAATCAAGAGAACCTGAATTCAAATCCAACCTCAGACACTTACCTAGCCCCATTGCCTTGCTAAAAAAAAGTCTCTTAGCCCCATTGCCTTGCTAAAAAGAAGAGAAAGGAAAGGAAAGGAAAGGAAAGGAAAGGAAAGGAAAGGAAAGGAAAGGAAAGGAAAGGAAAGGAAAGGAAAGGAAAGGAAAGGAAAGGAAAGGAAAGGAAAGGAAAAAAGAGAAAAGAGAAAAGAGAAAAGAAAAATTTATCAAAAAAAAATAGAAGACTGGAAAGGGAGGAAGGGGCAGATTATGAAAGGCTTTCAAATAGCTCAGCAGAAGATATTTGTTTACCATCCCAGAGGTGATGGAGAGCACTGGAGTCTCTTGGTCAGATCTATGCTTTGGGAAGATCACTTTGACAGCTGATGAACTAGACAGGGAGAAACTGAGGCAGGGGGATCCACCAGCAGGCTGCTGCACTAGTCCAGGTGTGAGGGAATGCTGAGACCCTGCACTAGGTGCAAGCCCTCCAGAGCTGTATGTTAGCTGTAGATGTGATCATAGTGCCACCTGCTGATGGGAATCTATGAGGCTCAGCTTTTGCTGAGAGTGTGCTAGGGGGTGTCCCAGTGTCTTAACTCTCTCACCCTCTGCAGACACCCGTTTCCACGTGTGTTCAGCACCTGTAGTCGCCAACAGCTGCTTCACTTCTTCCAAAAAGGAGGGGGAATGTGCCTCTTCAACCCTCCTGACCCTCGGTTACTGGTGTTGGGAGGCCGCTGTGGGAATGGCTTCTTGGAAGATGGGGAAGAGTGCGATTGTGGGGACATTGAGGTTAGGATCTCCCTCCACTCCCCCAGTCCTTGGCCCAGGACCCCCAAGTCTGAAGCATCTCCCTGGTTTCTTGGTCAGGATTCTCCAGGATTCCTCTAATATTTATCCTGGGATTCTTAGCATTCCTCAGATTTCTCATATTTCTAAAGACTCTCCACCTAGGGTCCTCATTCCCTAGAAGCCAGTCAGTCTCCAGTGCCCGGCGACCCTCAGAATAGAATCCTCAGCTGCTCCCTATGGATTAGCCCATGGATCTTTTAGTATCACCAATAGCCTCCCTTCCCCTACACTCCTCCCCAAATGTTTGAGATTCAATAGTTGGCTTCAAGTTTCTTGGGTTTAACTGATTCTTGAGGATTCTCCTCTTCCAATTGGGAGTTGCCCAACATAAAGAAATTCCCAGTCTGTTGACTTCTCAGAACTAGGCCAGGACCTTGATCTTGGCTCTTCATTGCTTCTTTCTGTCTCTTTTTGGGATGCAGGAATGCACTGATCCTTGCTGCCATGCCAACAACTGCACCCTTCGGGAGGGAGCCGAGTGTGCCCAGGGGGACTGCTGTGCCCATTGCTCTGTGAGAAGGGGGAAGGGGGGACTGAGTAAGGGGGAGGTAGGACAGGGGAGTAAGGAGGGGATAAGGGGGAGTGAGGTGAGTGGACTCTTACAAACATAAGTTATGAAGGTAGAGAATAGGGCCAGTTAGATGGTGCAGTGGATAGTGCACAGGCCCTGGAGTCAGGAGGACTTGAGTTCAAATGAGACCTTATTAATTACTTAGCTGTGTGACCCTGGGCAAATCACTTGACCCTACTGCCTTGCAAAAAAGAAAGAAAGAAAGAAAAAGGTAGAGAGTAGAGAGGCAAAGACCAAAGAGCTGGCAGCCCTGGGTTCCACTGTCTTACCCTCCTTGCTTCTTTTCCCCTATTCCCTTGGTTTTGTACTTGGCCTTTCCTTGGGCTCTGCCTGTCTCCCTTGTGTGTCCCTTCTCCTTGTCTCGCTGCCCACCCTACTACAGCTGAAGCCAGCTGGGACATTGTGTCGAGAAGGTGCTGGGGACTGTGACCTGCCCGAGTTCTGCAATGGAGCCTCCCCCCACTGTCCAGCCAATGTCTACCACCTTGATGGCTCCCCGTGTGCAGGGGGCACTGCCTACTGTCGAGATGGCATGTGTCCCACTCATGAGGGGCAGTGCCAACAGCTCTGGGGGCCTGGTGAGAACCCTTTCTCCTTGGGCTCTTCCCCTTCCCCAAACCTGAGTCACTGATGTCCTAATTCTCTCTCTCTTCAGTCCTCTTTCTACCATTAGTCAGATAATTCCACATGAACACATACTTCTGGAGGGATGGGAAAAGGAAATCTGAAGACTTTCCCCACCCCAGAGGCCCCCCCTTTCTCCTAGATCCTGGCTCCCTCCCTCCCCTTCTCACCAACACTATTTCCAACCTCCAGGCGCCCACCCAGCCCCTGATGCCTGCTTCCAGGACGTGAACTCAGCTGGGGATCCCTATGGAAACTGTGGCCAGGACAGTGAAGGCCGCTATGTCCCATGTGATAGGAGGTGAGAGTAGGGGCAAAGAGAGGTGAAGAAAGGACAGACCAGAATCTTTAGGACAAGGTGGCGGGGGAGTGAGGAGTATGAGAGCCAGATGTTAGGGAGTCAAAAAATGTGTTGGATGAGCATTATAAAGAAAGAGCAGAACAAGGATTAGGGAAATGAGGGGGTTAGGAATATGATGGAGTAAAGAATATCTGGACAAGGAGTTAGTGGGTGCAAGTGTCGGGGGCCAGTGATGTAGGTAACCATCTTAGATAGGGTGTTGGATTTGGTCTCTGAGGTGACCACAGCCAATCACTTAACCTTTCTGCATCTTGGCTGCTTCTTCTGTTAAATGGGTATGATAACATTTGTTGAATCTAACCCTCAGGGGTGTAGGAAACAAAATCTATAAAAAATAAGACTTGAAAGTGCTAAAGAAATAAGATCAGTTATTAAATCTGGGTCAGTGCTTGGAGATACTTCTGGGCTGGCTGTTCTCTTGACAGCCCTCCCTCCCCTGCTCCTGCAGGGATGCCAAGTGTGGGAAGCTTCAGTGCCAGAGTGGGGCAGACAAGCCCCGAGGGCCACACACTGTTTCCATGGAGACTACCATCCGCCTGGGTGGCAGAGAGGTGACGTGCCGAGGAGCCTTCATGTACCGTGTACCCCGACCTGACTCCTCTGCTGACTTGCCAGACCCTGGTCTTGTGCTGCCTGGTACTAAGTGTGGAGATGGCATGGTGAGCCTGCCTCACCAGCCCCAGGGATTGTGATGGGAGGCACTCCCTAGGAGTATGGGGTCACTAGTGGGGAGAGTTTTCTGTGGATCTGTGGGACTCTTAAGATGATCAACCTCCTCCTCAGCAGATGCCCTGGGACTCCTTTTCCCTTAGCCTGCCTTGCCTTGCCCAGGATGCCCTGGGCCCATCTACACCATTTGCTTCCATCATTCTCACCCACCATCACTAGGTGTGTCATGATCGAAGATGCCAGAATGCCTTTTTCCCTGACCTTCAGAGATGCCTGGAAACATGTAATGGCCATGGGGTGAGTATCCCCTGAGTATGGTTCCAGGGAACTGAGAGATACTGGCTGGAGAGTGTCATTTTATTTCAACCCCTTTCCTTTTTTTTTATCCCACTAGGTCTGTAACAGCAATAGGAACTGCCACTGTGACCCAGGTTGGGCCCCCCCAACCTGTGAGGAGCCAGGGCTGGGGGGCAGTGTGGATAGTGGTCCTGTACAGAATGACAGTGAGTATCATCAAGCAGGAACTATCCGCAGTCCAGGCAGGGAAGGAGAAAGGGGACCCTCATTTCCGGACTGACCATCTGTTCCCCCTCCCCCCAGACCATGATAGCACTCAGATGGCCCTGCTTCTTGTCTTCATGCTATTACTGCTTTCCAGTGCTGGAATGGTTCTCTACTACTACCATTGCCCAAACTCCCTGCTACACCAAGGTCTTCAAGGGCTGAGAAAAGGACAAGAAAGCTGCTGGTGAGCCTGTCTCCACACTCATTCATGTGCTGTCTATCCCCAGAATCTCCCATGTGTCCTCTTGGCACATAACAATTGGGCCACAGGAGCTGGCCCTCAGAGACCATTCTTATCTCATCCCCCCACTTAACAGCAGAAGAAATTGGAGACCCCTTCCCTAGAAAAGGGAAAAGGCCATCCCTGGAACTACAGAACACTTTAGGGGAAGATCTGAGAATGCAAGCCTTCCGGGTCCAAATCCAGACTTCCTCCTCTTATCCACACTGTCAAATCACATAGCATTTTAAGATTTAGAATTAGAAGGAAGAACTGCTAAATGATATTCTCTCTTCAGATATGTCTCACAAACATTTGTTAAGCAGAAATATACAATTTCAGAGTGGAGGTGAATTCTGTGGTCATTTGGCCTAGGTGCTACCCAGAAAATCATTTTGTCTACAACACATTATGCAACTCTAGCCTCTGCTTGAGAACTCTCAGTGACAGAGAGCCAACTACCTGCTGAGTCCACCCATCAAGCACTTTGGGACAGCTTTTGTGATTAGGAAGTTTTTCTTTACATCTTTACAGCTAACCTACTTTGACTTCTCTCCAACTTCTACTCACTGCTCCTAATATTATTAATAATAATAACAGATCAAATTTATATAACACTTTAAGGTTTATACTTTGCATATGTCTCATTTGCTCTAGAGTCAAAGACTAAGTCTAATCTCTCTTCCAGGTGACCATGAAGCATTTACAGACAGCTGTCCTATTTAATTCTCTTTTCTCTAAACTAAGCACCTACAATGTGCCCTCACTCTAATCCCCCATAGCATAAAGGAAATGGGAATAAAAGGCATGACCTAACCCTATAATTGCCTTGGCAGCTTCACATGCACTTATTTTCTTAATTGTTCCTCTTTCTGAGGCCCTTCCCTCAGCTCATCTACTAGGGATGCATCACTCCTTTCTGTGCCCATGCCTAGAAGGGCTCAAAGTTTGAATAAATAGATCTATATACACATACGACAACATTTGGTAAAAGCCAACAAATGAAGTCACGGGGTTATGATGGCACTTTGAAAGGGAAGAGAGTCTGGAGATCAAGTCCTCTATTATACGGATGAACAATCCCTCCCTGCTCAAAATGCCATCATCCTGTAACTTGTCCAAGCATTGTCCCATCTGCAAACTGCTGTGTTAGTCCCAGTAAGGGGATTTGAGCTCATGAAACCCAAATTACAGTTGTTTGAGGTTGGGCAGATTCTCTGTATGACCCCATCTTTGCTGAGTCCATCATACAGAATCTCAGAATTGCAAGGGTCCTCCGATGCCATTCCAAACCATACTCAATGAGAATACCATGATAAGGAGCATTTTATTTGGGTTTTGCTACGTGCCAGACAATATTGTGGTTCACAGTTACAAAATTTAGCACCTACCCTTAGGGAACTTTGATTATAGGAGAACAGCATGTATACATAAAATTAAATTTCAAACGTATTCAAAGTAAACACAAAGCAGTTTCTTTGGCAGGAATTAAGATTGCCTTCCTCTGGGAGCTGAGTCTGGCAGGACCCTGTATTCTGAGGCAGAGGTTCTGAGGGGAGCATTCATGGGAGATGGGGGGTAGCAGGCTGGACTTCCCAGATCCACAGATGGTGGCTCACCCTATGTCCTCTCTTTCCCCAGGTATCGGACCAGGAGCACCAGAAGTTTCAGAAGTGGGGCCCAATCGGGCATAACTCTGCAGAACCTACCCCTCCGTCGGCCTGCTCGCCCTGCCCCCGGCGTGAGCAAGGGGAGAAGGAGGAGGGTGTGGGCGGGCAGTTCTAGGGAGAAGGCCAAGGCACGGATGGGCGAGGGATTCGAGGTCTTCTCTGACTTAAGATGTATACTTGGGATTCTCTCTCAGGGAGTCCGGGGACCTCTCTCCCCGAAACCCGGAGTCTCCCAGCCAGTCAACGTGGTTCGACCCCTGCGCCCCAGCCCCTCCAAACCCCGCGACTGTCGACCCGCCCGGCCACCACCCCCCTTGAGTCACTCCCCGAGATCTGGCTTCCCCCGAAAGGACCCAGAGGATCGAGGGGACCGAGGAGATGGAGCCCGCCGCCTGTTGCCCCCCAAGAGACCCCTTCCCGTCAGCCCGACCCGGGGCCCTAAGGTGATCGGAGAGCCCCAGGGTGGAGGGGCTAGGGAGGGGAAGAGGCCCAGTGCTCCCTTCTAATCCTCTTGTCCCTAGCCCCCGCTAAAGAAGGATCCCCCGAGCCGGCCCCTCCCTGGAGACCCCGTCCTGGTCAAACAGCCGCCGCGAGGTCCCCGCCTCCTGGTCATGGTGCCACCCAGTCCAGCTCGGTCCCCTAGGTGAGTGGGACCCTCTTCCAGTTCCCCAGGAGAGCCAGGCCCGCCCTCCTGGAGAGCAGAGAACTGCCACCACCACCCCCCCCCCAAGTGAAGTCCCTTTTACTCCGGCCTCTAGCTCCAGTGAGCCTCAGCTTCTCGTCTGGCTGTTGGGGGGTGGGATGGGGCGCGGGTGCTGGAAGAAACAGGGGTGAGGCAGGGAAGGAGGCAAGGCCAAGAGAAGGGGCAGATGTGGCCCATAGGGGTAGCGAAATTCACACCGTCTTTTCCTTGTCTGTCCTCCAGGCCTAGCCCAGGGAAAAGCTCTCTCAGTTTTAAGAAATGACCAGACCAGGTTCTCCAGGAGCTGCTTTCCTGAGGGCAAAGGTCTTGCCCTCCCCAGGTGGGGGGAACCATTGGGGAGAGCAATCACCACCTTCCTTCGTGCTTCAATTCTTCCTCCTGAGACCACCCAACAGACCCACGCCTTGACCTGGGGCGAAGATGTCTTAACTAGCTGCCTGGGGAAGGGGAGGAGAAGAGGAGCACAGAACACTGGGGTTCCCTGCCCACCTTTGCCTCGCCCACCCTTCTGCTTGTATGATCCCAGGAGGGTCACCGTCTCTTGGTCCTGGGTCTGAGGGTCAGAACCATCCTTGTCACCAATCTACCTCAGAAATGGCCCGGAGCCAGCCCAGGGGCCAGACTGCTGGAGAGGACTGGGACCCAGGAGCTTGGGTGTGGAGGAGAGTGGGAGGGGCCTTAAGGAGACACTGGTGTTTGTAACACAGACGTTTACATGGATTTGGCTCTGTCTTCCCTTTGTACCATAGACTATAGTGGTGGGAGGAGAAACTACAACTGGGCTTTTCCTCCTAATTTTCCTTCTGCGTTCTTCCTCCTGGGCCTCAGTTTCCCTACTTGTTCATTTAAAAAAATAACACATTCTTTCCTCTCTGATGGAAGTCGGGAAGAGGGGAGTTTGCACCAAGTCAAGACCACAAGGGGGCGAAGTGGACCACTAAGCATAGCTGTGTCCAATTATTTTATAGAATTGGGAGGGATCATTTAGAAATCTTACCGAAGAGCCAAAATCTAGAGAGGGAGGGGGTGGGACTTATCCAAGATTGCCCAGCTAATAAATAGCAGAATTGGAATTTAAACTCAGGTTCTCTGAGTTTAAATTCAGGTCTCTTGCACCACACCATGCCTCCTCTTTTGGGACATTCTGCTCAGCAACTAGTTTACCTCTGGGGGGATTTAGTCCAGGGACGGAAGAGGGATCTTTGGAGAGACACAGATGACCCTCAGAGTGAGATTCAGGGCCTTCCAGATTCAGAGTCATCTTTGCTGAGGGAGAGAGTCACCTTCAGATTGAGATGTGTCACATCTAGAGGGCTCTGCCCTAAACCAGAGAAGTATTCCACACCTTTTGGGGAACTATAGAATTATAGAGTCTCAGAGTTAGGAGGAATATCAGAGGGCATTCCCCCAGCTCTGCTCCCTGAGCAGAAGTCCCTCCACAATCTCCAAGATGAATTTATCAGCCTGCATTTGAACACTTTCTGTGATAGGGTGCTTACTTTGATCAGCTTCCCATTCCATTTGTTGGCTCTGTTGCCTTTTTTTTCCCATGGCCTACTTTCTTTTCAGTGATATGGGATTGTGGTGTAGTAAGAACTCCCTGGCAGGCTCCCCTGACTCAGTTTAGGATAACTAGCTTCCTAGTATGAAATTCAGGCAGTAACAACTTTAGCAGAGGATTTTCTTTGGTATCAGTAGGAGGAGTGTGTGGGGGGGGAATTCTTTAGTTTTGAGTACCTGAACCCTGATATACCTCTTTCTCCAACATTTCCCTGTCTGGCTGAACGATGGATTTGTTCCATTTGCTCTTTGGGGTCTGGTAACCTCCTATGGCACTCCTTGATCCCCTCAAAATGAGGGGACCTTTTGGAGTAGAATTAGACATTCTGGGGAGATATACCTTAGGGTCCTTTCACCTCAAACGTTGCCACAAATGGTCCCTTTCAGAGAGCAGTGTGGAGAGAACTTTGGCCCACAGGTCAGGAGACCTGGGTTCTTGACCCAATCCTGCCCTTTATTGGCTGTGAGATCATGGGGAAGCCTTACCTTCTTTCAAATCAAGATAAGAAATAATTTGTTAAGTATCTCCATTATAGGCACTAAAAAGAATCCAGCCTGGGAAAAAAAAAGGCAGGTCCTATTTTCAAGGATTTTATAAACCTCTGTGCCTCAGTTTCATCTATAAAAGAAAGTTTTACTTCCTGCACTGTATAACCCAGTTGGTATAAGAAACGAATGAAATAATGGATAGGAAATTAAATGCTGAGGGCTTTTTGTCTTCTGCTCATAAAAAATAACAAGTTATAGCAGGTAGGTAATTAAGGTGAAGAGAGTGCCAGGCCTGGTGAAAGAAGGTTCAGAATCTGACCTCAGATACTAGCTGTATGACCTTGGGCAAGTCATTTAACCATGTTTATCAGAAAATGAATTGGAGAAGGAAATGGTAAATCACTCCAGTGTCTTTGCCAAGAAAAGCCTTAAATGGGATGAAAAGTGTTGAACCCAATTGAAAACAACTGAACAATTATAGTGTCCTTCAGTTACTGTCTTATCCATTATCTCATTTTTTCCCTTTCTGAATCCTAGAGAAGGAGGCTGGCAGGGTTATTATCTCTATTTTTCAGAATAGGAGGCTGAGTCACAGAGAGGGAAAGTATGGAAGATGTTTAAAACTCTTGCATACACATCTATCTAGGGGTTGAGATGTATGCTTAGATGTTAATATGTACACTAAGATATAGATATATATATATATATATATATATATATATATATATATATATATGATTTCTCTTTCAACTCCTAGAACAGTGAGTCTCCCCCCTTCTCCCACAATGATCAGTCTCACCAGAAAAAGAGGAATCCATTTATGGAATTCAATTAGAAGATTGGCGTTCTATTCCTGGACACTTTATTTGCAGGCATTCCACTGGCAGACATTGTGTTCTATTTATGGGAAATCTCAAAATTTCATCTCAAAAGGGGCCTCTTTTAGTATCTGAGCAGGAATACCCTCAACAAACTTCAACAACCATTCATTATTTGCCTCCTACATTCACAGAGTTGGACACAATTGAACAACAACACACCAAGTACTTTGCTAGACTAGATATGGTATTGTGGGTTTTTTGGGGGGCATGGGTGGGAAAACCAGTAGAGTTAAATGATTTGCCCAAGGTCACACAGCTAGTAAGGATCAAATGTCTCAGAACCGACTTGAACTCAGGTCCTCCTGACTCCAGGGTCAGTGCTCTATCCACTGCACCACCTAGCTGCCCCTGCTAGAGTAGAAATGACATAACAATAAAACAGTTCCTGTCTTAAGGTCATTTGCATTCTACTTAGCTATACAAGCAAGAAGTCTGAGATACAAAGGAGTGTACAAAAGCATGGAGGTAGGAAACGAAATTGCAGTCTTAGGGAGCTGCAAATAGAACATCTTTGCCTGGAACATGGAGTGAAAAGGAGTAATGGGAAATGTAAATCTGGAAAAGTAACCTGGAACTAGAGTATGAGGTGCTTTAAATACCAAACTGAGGAATTTTAATTTTATCCTAGAGCCAATGGAGAATAATGACGATTCTTGAAGAGGAAAGTAACATGATCAGATCTGCCATTTAGGCAGATTATTTTGGCACTTTGTGGAAAGGATTTGTAATTTGTAAATTGTAAAGAAGAGAAATTGGAAGTAGGAACCTCAAATAAGGAACCTATTGCAATAGAACTAAGGTAATGATCATGTGAGTGGAGAGAAGGGATGGATATAAGAGATGCTGTGGAGAAAGGATTGATAAGACTTCTGATTGGGTGAGGCAAAAGGAAAAGTTGAAGGTGAATCCAAGGTTGCCAACTAATGTGACTGGAAGGATTCTGATGCCCTCAACCAAAATAGGGAAGTTTGGAGAAAGGATGAATTTTATTTGGTAGCAAGTAGTAAGGTCATGTTAAATTTCAGGTGCTGATAGATGTTTAGGTGAAAATGTCCAATAGGCAGGTGTTGATGAGAGACTGTCTTTCCTGAGAGAGATTGGAAATTAGTTACATGGAAGTAATGGAAGCTGATGAAATTACCAAAAGAAATGAAATCCAGGGAAAAAAAGGGTTCAGAACAGGGTCTTAAGAGATACTTGAAGGAAGAACCTGGATGATTATTCTGAATAGGAACCTGAGAAGAGGAGTGAATATCTCACAAATAGGAGTGGAACTAAGGGAAGCAGTCACACACACACATGGAATATTCAGGAGTAAAGGGTGATCTACAGTGTCAAAAACTGCAAAAAAGACCAAGAAGAATGAAATCTGAAAAAAAAATCATCAGATTTAGCTATTATAAACTCATCAATAGTGTCAGAGAGAGCAGTTTCAATTAAGTGGTAGGATTAAAACCAGATTGCAAGGAATTGGGAAGTAAGTGGGAGGTGAGAAAGTAAATGTATTTTTCTAGAAGTCTGGCTGTGCAAAGGAAGAGAGATATTGTAATAAATAAATAGCAGGGTTATTTTAAACAAGGGTTATTCTAAGACTGAAAAGTCTGAGTATATGTATGTATTGGTAGGAAGGAGCCAGTAGAAAAGGAGAGACTGAAGTGGCCATAGAACCTTCATTTGAAGGCTTCCAGTGATTGAGAAGCCATTACTTCTGAAAACAACTCTTTTACTTTGTGATAGTTTTCAGTGGAAATAGGTTACTACACTGTGTGTATATCTTTTCACAGACATTTTATCTCAATGCTTTATTCCCAGAACACATATAACATATCTGCAGGTATAAGGATTCTTTGAAAGAAGGAATTGTTTCAGTTTTTGTAGTTGTATTTCCAGTGTCTAGCTTAGTCCTAGTCCTATGACATACATGTGTATACACACACACACACACACACACACACACACACACACAAAGTGCTTTATACTCTATAAAGGGACTGTTTATATGTGAGATATTATTATTGTCAAAAATGAGCCTAGGGAGTGGAAAAGGTCACTCCATCAACTAGAGAGTTTATTTCTCTACCAGGATGGTATATCAAATACTCCTCCTTTATATGTGATCTTAATTAAATTATCTCCAAGATGTTATGATTCCATAATTTTAGGATTATAGGACCTAGACCTGGTAGGATCCTTGGAAAAATTGAGTCACTTTCATATTTTAAAGAAATGGAGACTGAACTCCAGAGAGGGGAATGATACTCATAGTAGAAGAGCCAGGATTCAAACCCAAACCATCTGACTCTAAATCAGGGTCAAAATCCTCAGCTCTGCTTGGGAGTTAGGTTTCCAAGATGCAAGTCATGGGTAGATACTACCTTCTTGCTTATTACTATGCCCCTTCATAAAGAGGAGAAAATAAGGAGAGGGTCAAGAAGTGAGATTTCTTCTACTTCTAATATTCTGTGATTCCAAAAAGGTGTTAAACTGGAAACTATCAATGAATTAAAAAGTTTGAGTGCAACTCATGCATCTCTATTTATAGTCCTCACACAGGAGGGGCAGAAAGCCTTCCCCCCCTTATGTTTGAATGACTACAGTATACATGGCTTGAGCATTCATAAGATCCCCCCACCAAACTTAGGAGAATTCCCCAGATTTTCTCCCTAGACACAAACTACCATAGGAAGAGGTGTTTGATTTGTCCACTCCTCTCCCACCTAAAGATCTACCTACCTGAAGCTATGTCTCTCTCTGTCTTGTCTCTATCTCTGACTCTGTCTGTCCCTGTCTCTCTGTCTCTGTCTCTGTCTGTTTCTATCTCTCTGCCTCTCTCTGTCTCTCTGTCTCTGTCTCTCTGTCTCTCTGTCTCTCTGTCTCTCTGTCTCTCTGTCTCTCTCTCTCTCTCTCTCTCCTTCCCTCACTTGTTCTGGACACAAAATTTCAGCAGTCAATAAAGGATGAGGACATAGAGGTTGCTGTAGAAGTTTAGAAGGCAGCTATCACAATGCCTTGAGAGATGCCTCATTCAACTCATTCCAATTAGCATGTGTCACAACTAAATTGTGTACTGGGAGAATGACTGTACTAAAAGTCAGGAGCCCTAATTTTCCCTTTGATTTGTTACTTACTTTGACTTACTATGACTTTGAGCAATTCCTTTAACCTCTTTGGGTCTCAGTTTATTTGTAAAATAAATGACTTGGATTAGATGAGGTCTCTTCCAGTCCATTCTGACCCCACCACCATTTTTTTTAGACTTACTCTATCTTGCCCAAGGTGGAAATGCAGTCACCACTCATGGACCCAACCCCATTACTGACTGGCACAGGCCAGTTTATCCCCTCCTTAGACATTCTGGTGGTCCCCTGCTATTATAGGGACTCCAAATATTGGCATCATGCTTACTACAAACACCCTATCTATTGCTGCTATTGCAGCTCAGAATACTGAGTTCAAGTGATTCCCATACTTAACTTCCCTGATGGCAAGGATTAGCAAGGATTATATTCACAAATCCAGAATTTTCTTGAAGGGGGAAGTACAAATCCTATGAAATTCTTAGATTAGTAAGAGGGAACCTGAGTAATGAAGCCCCTGGGGTCCCAGAAAGGGGGAAACACCTCTACAGATAATTTTTGCCCCCCTTATCAATTTGCCTAGAGCTGTCCAAGGTTCTGAACAACCCCAGCTCTAGGGGCAAAGAGATACGGAAAAAGATGCATTAAGTCAAGCCCTGATCTGGAGCAGGGGGGAGGGGTGGGAAGGGAGAGATACAGCTCTTACCTTCCAATAATCTATTATCCTTAATTTTTCCTTTCCCTTTTCTTGTCACTGGAACTGGAAGCCTGATGCTGATGCCTACCCCCTTTCCTTTCATAGTTTCACACAGAATCTAAGAGTTCGGAGACATTGGAATTTATTCCATGCCTAAACAAGAGCAAATCACTTCCACATGGCATCACTGACAATTGGTTATATAGTCTTTGACAACACCCATTCCTGAATCCCTGTTGGTGGATGGGAACTCACCACATTTCAAGAGGTCTCTTCCATTTTTGGACAACTCATTGTAAGAAGTTTTCTCTTATATTAAATAAAACCTGATTTTCTGAAACTTCTTTTCCTACCCTCTGGAACTAATCAAAACAACTTTAATCCTGATTCTATAAGACAACTTTTCAAATACCTGACAACTATCTGACAAGTTTTCTCTTCTAAAAACAAAACAAAACATTTCTAGGTTCTTCTAACAATTCCCTCAATATATACTGGTGGTCTACAATCTTAGCATAGTAAAGGCCATCTCACAGATGCTCCCCAATTTGTATATATCCTTTCTAACATGTGGATTACACTGAACTAAATACCATAACCTAACCATCTGGCCAGAACATGGTACAGTGAAACTATCACCTCTCTCATTTAGGACACTCCATCACTCTTAACATAGCCTAGGACACCAACTAATATTTTAAACTGCTATCACATAATAAGAACTCAAATTAAGTTTACAGTCCACAAACAATTCTCTAGATCTCTTTCATGGGAACCATTGTCTAACCATATTTTCCCGCTCTTGTAGTTTTTGAAACTCAATGCCAAACTTCATTTGTGATCCTATTATGTTTAATCTTTATTAGATTTGGCCCATTGATCGAACCTGTCAAAATTTTTTTTTGGATTTTAACTGTCATACAGTGTCATATAATGTCATGCTGTGCCCTAACTCTAATTTAAGATCTTTCAGTTAGCCGTCTCCCCAAGCTTTATCTCACCTGCAAATTTGACAAGTTTAATTTATCCAATTTCCTGCAGTGATCTGTTAAAAATGATAAACAAGAAAGTGCCAAGGACAAATCCCTAGGACACTGTACTAGACTCTTCCCAAGTTGCTAGCAAACCATTAAGGTCTACTCCTTCGATCAGCTATTCAGTTAGCTGACCCTGTACTATTACCTAGCCCACATATTTTTATTTTGTCCACAAAGATAACATGAGAGAGTTTTATCAACTGCTTTGCTAAATTTTAAGTATATTGGGTCTATGACATTACCCCATCACAATGTCCTCCTATTGACAAAACCATCTGGGATTTTAGTGATTGCTGCTTCCCATTCTAAATTATCACATAGCATCCATCTAACAATATATACTAGGAGTTTTCTAGAAATAGAAGGCAAGCTCATTGACCTAGAGTTTACAGGTTACACCTTTTTTCTATCTTGAAAACAATATTTGTCCTGTTTCAGTCTATTTCACCTCTTACATTATCCATTAATCAGTCAAAGAACACTGACAATGAAAGATTAGTAGTTACATCTATCAAATATTTTAATACACTAGGGTGTACCTTGTTGATTTGGATATGGTAACTTGAATCACTGAGGAAAACTAAGTGCTCTTTCACATCACCTCACTCACTTTAGTGTCATCCAGTGTCATCCACTTTTGTTATGTCTTCCTCAATCAAAAGATCATATAATTTAGGGAGGTAGAGATGGATGGGACCTTTGAAACCATTGAATCCATTTACATCTTCATTTTACAGATAAAGAGAAAGAGGAAGAGAAAGGTTAAGGGACCTTCCCAGAGTCATTCAGTTATTAAAAATCTGAAGCAGGGTAGTTAGGTGGCACAGTGGATAGAGTACCGGCCCTGGGGACAGGAGGACTTGAGTTCAAATCCAGCCTCAGACACTTAATAATTGCCTAGCTGTGTGACCTTTGACAAGTCACTCTTAACCCCATTGCCTTAAATAAATAAAAAAATTTAAAAGTCTGAGGCAGGATTTGAACTACAATCTTCCCGATTCCAAGTCCATTACCCTACTTCAGGGGGATCATTCTCCTTACCCTGGAAAATAAATAAAAACCAGAGTTGAATAGGATAACATAGTTGAAAAAGACCTCAGATATCACTGACTATAATCTCCCTTATTATACATATGATTAATATGAATAGTTGGGTTTTTTAATAAATTCTCTGTTAGTTATTCTATCCACACCAGAAGGGATGGGTGGTGTCCTGAGTGATGGTGGTAGCCACAAGATGAGTGATGCCAAGGGATTCTGGAAGACCCATGAAGTACTGGAGATTGCTCTATAATATTTACTTAATCTGTCCCCTCTGAAATTTACTTTCCTCATA
The DNA here is from genome assembly GCF_037893015.1 of Macrotis lagotis. Taxonomy (NCBI): domain Eukaryota; kingdom Metazoa; phylum Chordata; class Mammalia; order Peramelemorphia; family Peramelidae; genus Macrotis; species Macrotis lagotis. The sequence continues at coordinate 227,129,101 of NC_133660.1, read as the reverse complement.
TGTAGGGTATATATCAGATTTTGTCTACTTTTTCTCTCTTTTCTTTCAGTCCTATTATGAAGTAGCTACTTCCTCTCAAACTTTCCTATCATTTCTACTCCAGAAACTAGTTCCTCTGTTGAGCAGAATTGAGCCCAGAAGAGCAGTTCTCCTTGCCAATTCCTCAACTTTTTGAAGGATGAAATTATCATTAAGGCAAGTCACAATTCCTCAGCTGCTCTGCTTTTGGTAGAAAATATCCAGATGGTTGAAGTCCCCCATCATTACATTATCAGGTCTCTGAGCCAGATCTGTTTTCTGAACTCCTTGTCTAATTGCTCCTGTCCAAGTTTTTTGTAGTATATTCCAAAGATATTATTTCTTTTTCTCCCTCCACTGAACTTCACCCAGATGCTCTTCAGTATATTTCCACCTATTCTGGTTCTTGGATTTTCTAAGATGCATATTACATATATATATATGTATACATATAAAATATAGATATGTATATTCATGCATGTATAATATAAATATGCATTTATTAAGCCCTTAGTAATTGCCAAACATTTTGGTAGACATAAGGGATGAATGAAACAATCATCCCTCACAAGGATAGTATGTAATATATGTCAGTGATATAAACATATATGTTTCATATATATGTATATATTCCACATGGAATAAATATAAAGAGAATAAATACAAAGTCTTAAATATAAGGTAGTTTGAAAAGGAAGTCACTAGTAGCTAGGAGGATCAAGAAAGGTTTCATGTAGAAAGTGGAGCTTGCAATGAGTATTGAAAGATGAAAAGGATTCTGTGGGGTGGAGGTGAAAAGAGAGTGCCTTATAGGTATGGGGACAACCAAAAAGAGACAAAGAGACAGAAGTAAAATGGAGTGTTTTGTGTAGGAAACAAAGAGCTCAGTTTAGTTGACTTAATTGTGGTGCTTAATTGTCTTTTGATTTGAATTAATATGACCCCTGATTCCAGGTCCAGTGTTCTATCCTCTGTGCTACCTAGACATTAGCTGTGTGACCCTGGGCAAGTCACTCAACCTTGATTGCTTCAGTTTCCTCATCCACAAAATGAACTGGAGAAAGAAATGGCAAATGACTCTACTATCTTTGCCAAGAAAACCCAAAATGAGGTCGTGAGGGAGTGGACCCTACTGAAAAAAAATCCTTTGGTTGGATGGTAAAATAAACATATCAAAAGACACTAATGAAATATATGTTTTAATGGACGCTGATGCATAATGTATAGAGGGGAAAGTATCTATGTATGTTTGTATATATGGTTGAGGATAAGATGCTATATTAAGGAATACCAGCTCAGAGGTTCAAACTCTCCTTTCCTTTAAATGCTCTATCCATGCAGCCTCAAAATGGAAGAGAGGTTTATGTCTTTGTCAGGGCTATAGGCAGTAGCTATTGCCCTCCTCTCCTACAACTTAGCTTCTTGCCTTCCTTGGTGTGCCAATCCTAAGGAATATTGCCTCCAAGAAAGCTGTGGGAGTTAGAAATCAGTTCAGGTTGATGGGGAGGGAGCCCTTCATTTTTCCTGTTCAGGAAGAGTTACGTAATTAGCAAATCTAGATGGTGGCATCAAAAGCTTGTTCTAAGGAAAGGGAGAAGGAACAATAGAGAAGAATAGATCCCTTTTCTTGTCTCTAATTGATGAATTCTGAATGCAGATCAAAGCGTATTTTTTCACTTTATTTTTCTTGCCTTTGTTCTCAGCATGGCTAATATGGAAATATGTTTTGCATGGCTTCACATGTATAATGGGTATCATATTGCTTGCTTTCTCAGTGTGTGGGAGTGGAGGAAAGAAGAGAATTTGAAACTCAAAAAAATAAATATTAGGAAATAAAAATTGCTTTAAAATATTTTTAAATTAATAATTAAAAATAAAAAGCCTCAGGGTAGGGGTTGGGGAGCCCTGGGTTGAATCGAGACTTCAACTCTCATCTTTGCTACAATCTAGATGCAATAGTGGATAAATTGTTGAACTTGGAGTCAAAGTTTGAATCCTGTCTCAGATAATTACTAGCCTGGTCAATTCATTTAATTTCTCTAAACCTCAGTTTCTTTATCTATAAAATGAAGGTTTGGATTCAGTGACCTCCGCCATCCCATGCAGCTTTAAATTGATGGTCATATGATCCTCTTAGTGTGACCTTGGATCATATATAACTTTACTGGATCTCAATTTCCTTTACTGTAAAACATGGTAATAATACCTGCACTCTTCTTCATAGGGTTGTCATCAGGAATGCACTGTATAAACCTTAAAGTGCCATAGAAATAGAAGTTATTATTAATCCTGTCTTCACCACCCTCCAACCCCCAATATTCTGGCAGTGGGAGGAGAGAGACAGCCCAGAATAGAAACACCAGAGCTGTTGTCCTTCATAAAAAAATAGCATGGGAGTGGAGGAGACCTGGCATAGAATGGGCAATGGAGGGGGAGGCTTAGTTTTGAAGGGAGAGAGAACCCCTAGATTGTGGCCTTGGAATGAGGATAATGATTCACTGTCACCTCTCCACACAAGGTCACCCCATCCAATTCATGGAGGGGAGATGTCTTTACCTGATCTGACTCCCTTCTGTCTTTAATACAGTCTAGTTTGAATTCCTTTCCTTACTTCCTGCTCATCTCTCCTTCTTGGTAACTACATGAATTTTCCAGCACAGAGAAATGAAACCTTTCCCAAGATTTCTGTACTTGTACCGTACTTGCCCCAAATCATTCCAATTCCCCTCCAGTCAATCAATTCCCAAACCCAGGTCTCCCCCAATCCCTCTTCCTTATCCTCTCCACCTCCCACAATGGCAGAACCAGTTTTCTAATCATAGAGTTCAGATTAGAGCTGTAAGACACCTTACTGATCATCTCATCCAAGCCCATCATTTTGCAGAAGAGAAATAGCAAAGGTCTTGGAAAAATTCTTAGACTTCCTAAGTCAAGTAGGGAGCTCATGATCAGAGGTAGAAAGGAGGTGATTAAAGAGTGCATCCTGGGGGCAGCTAAGTGAAACTAAATAGAGCACTGGCCCTGGAGTCTGGAGTTCCTGAGTTCAAATTTGGCCTCAGACACTTCATACTTGCTTAGCTGTATGACCTTGGAAAAGTCACTTAACTCCATTGCCTTGCCAAAAAAAAAAAAGAATACAGCTTGGTTTTGAAAGAAGTAATTTTGATCACATTAAATTAAAAAGGCTTTGCACAAACAAAACATACATGCAAGATTAGAAGGAAAGCAGAAAATTAGGCAAGTTTCTCTGATAAAATTCTCATTTCTCAAACATAAAGAACTGAATGAAATTTATAAGGATATAAGTTATACTTCATTTGGTAGCTGATCAAGGGATATGAACAGGTAGTTTTCAGATAAAGAATCAGAGCTATCTATAGTCATATGAAAAAATGCTCTAAGTAATCATTGATTGTTGTTATATAGTCATTTCAATCATTCCTTCTCTTCATGACCCTACTGGGGATTTTCTTGGCAAGGGCAGTAGTTAGCTATTTCCTTCTCCAGCCTATTTTTAGAGTTTGGAGGGGAAAGAGTTTCTGAGAACTCCTACCTTCATGCTGCTATCTACTCCAACCCATTTTTTAGATGAGGAAACTAAGGCAAACAGGGTTAAGTGATTTTCCCAGGGTCCCATAGCTAATAAGTCTCTGAGGCTAGATTTGAACTCAGATTCTCTTGACTCCAGACCTGACACTCTATCTACTGTGCCACCTACCTTTCCCCACTATTGATTAGAGAAATAGAAATTAAACAACTTTGAGGCACTACTGCACACCTATCATGGCTAATATGACAGAAAAGGAAAATGACAAATGTTGGAAGGAATATAGGGAAATTGGGACACTAATGCTCTTTATTGGTAGAGTTGTGAACTGCTCAACCTTTCTGGAAAGATATGTGGAACTATGCCCTAAAGGCTATAAAACTGTAAACCTCCTTTGAGCCAGCAATAGTACTATTTGGTTTGTAACCCGAAGAAATTTTTTAGAAAAGGAAAAGAGTATCTATATGTATATTTATGGCAGCTCTTTTTTGTGATGGTAAAAAAAAAGGAAATTTGAGCAGATGCCCATTAACTGGGGCGGGGGGGATGGTTGAACAAATTTTGGCCTATGATTGTGATAGATTGCTCTTAAAAATGATGAGCAAGATATATTCAGAAAAAAACATGATATTACTTTTATGCCCAAATCATATATTCATTTCAACCTCATCTTGGTATAGGATGTGAGATGTTCAGATTAGAGTTGGAAGACACCTTACTGATCATCTCATCCAAGCCCATCATTTTGCAGAAAAGAAATAACAAAGGTCTTGGAAAAATTCTTAGACTCCCTGAGTCAAGTCAGGGAACTCATGATCAGGGGTAGAAAGGAGGTGATTAAAGAGTATAGCCTGGGGGCAGCTAGGTGGTACAGTGGATAGAGCATTTCAGTCATACCATTTTCCAATTTTTCCAGCAATTTTTGCAAAAAAAGCCTGGAAAGGCTTATATGAACTGATACAAAATGAAGTGAGCAGAACTAGAACTTTGTACACAGTAGCAGCAATATTGTATGATGAACAACTGGGAATGACTTAGCTATTCTCAGCAATTCAACTATCCAAGATAATTCCAAAGGACTTATTATGAAAAATGCTATCTACCTCCAGGGAAGGAACTGGTGGCATCTAAAATAAGTTTTCATTTTATTTTTACTAGATTTTTTGTTTGTGTTTTCTTTCACAATGTGACTATTTTGGAAATGTTTTGCATGACTACACTATACCAATTTTTTTTTTTTAATGAGGGAGGAAGAGAGGGTGGAAGAGAATTTAGAACTCAGATTTTAAAAATGGATGTCAAAAATTCTTTACATGTAATTGGAAATATTTTTTAAAAGAAAGAAGTTCCAAATTTGGAAGGAGAACAAGTTCCATTAGGAAGCTGTCCTCTGTAAGGAGAGGTTCTGGGGAGTTTTACCAATTTGTGAGGAAATGGCAAAACATTCATTAAAAAGCCAGAGGCAGCAATGTAGAGGTCAATTAGTCCTTGAAGAACATAAGGCTTGCACAGCCCTTTACATATATTAACTCATTTAGTCTTCACAAGAACCCCTGTGAGCCAAGCACTATTATTATCTCCATTTTACATCAGAGGAAACTTAAAGGGCTTAAATGACTAACCTTAAGGTTATGAAACTAGTAAATGTCTTCATTGGGACTCAGATGCAGCTCTTCTTAACTCCAAATCCTGAACTCTCCACAGCTTTGTAAACATTCCCTGATAGGGAAAAATGTTAGCTGGATGAAGGGATTTTTCAAGGCCAATCAGTATAATAGGAACCAAGTACAGTGCTCTTAATAAATATTTGGGGTTTTTAATTTTTTTGTATTTTTAGGATTTTTGCAAGGCAAATGGGGTTAAGTGGCTTGCCCAAGGCCACACGGCTGGGCAATTATTAAGTGTCTGAGGCTAGATCTGAACTCAGGTACTCCTGACTCCAGGGCCGGTGCTCTATCCACTGCACCACCTAGCTGCCCCTAAAAATATGGAATGCTTCACGAATTTGCATGTCATCCTTGCACAGGGGCCATGCTATTCTACTCTGTATCGTTCCAATTTTAGTATATGTGCTGCTGAAGTGAGCAATAAATATTTGTTAAAAAATGTATTTGTTGGGGCAGCAAGGTAGCGCAGTGGATAGAGCACCGGCCCTGGAGTCAGGAGTACCTGAGTTCAGATCTGGCCTCAGACACTTAATAATTGCCCAGCCGTGTGGCCTTGGGCAAGCCACTTAACCCCATTTGCCTTGCAAAATCCTAAAAAAAAATGCATTTGTTGATTGATCCATAGAATAGATTAAGCCTCATTCATCAGGCAAAAGCCAGGAGAGGTGGCATGTGGTTAGAGGGTAAGGGTTCAAATTTGAATTTAGTGACTTATTTACCTGGGTGATCTTGGACAAGTCACCACCTAGCTGAGTCTCAATCTAATCATCTGAAGGAACTGGATGTCTTCTAGGGGTTTTTGGTAGATAGAAATCAATGGTTATCTGTTACTCTAACTGCTCAAATCAGGAGAGAAATGATTTTCCACAAAAGGGATGCATGGAAATCTTAAGGGATATCTACATACCTAGCTACTAACAGACTCCAAGGCTTTGTCCCTTATTTGGTCTAATGCTTGCATTTCCTTAAATTCTCTGGTGAAATTTCATTTCTTGCATCACTGAGTCTCCAGGGAATTAAGGGAATAGAGATCCATGGCTTATATCTAACTAAGCACTGAGATCTGGGGAATCTAGGAATCCCAGGATCCAGAAAGGAAGTAGGAAGGAGAGCACAAGCAGATAGACCACTCCCTTCAAAATAAATTAAGTGTTCCAGATGATTTGGGACTAAGGAAATTTGCATCAAGTTCAGGGATGAGTTCCCAGGATGGCTGCCTTGCTGGGAAATGTCTAAAGGCTGTTTTAACTTCTTCCAAAGGAGACAGAGCCTTAGCAGGGAGGATTTCTACTGAAGAAAAAAAGAGAATTTTTCCTACCAAGAAGAAAAATACTGGTTATGAAGAAACACTCTCTCACCTGATCTCCACCCTTCTAACTCCCAGGAGAGGAATCCTGTCAGGGAGACAGATGCCCCTGAATCCCCAAATAAATCGAAAGGAAATCTATCTCCAAGACAATGATTAGGACAGCTGAATGTCTAAAATCTTTTTTATTTTGTCACTTTGGTCTTGTTTTGATGTGCTTATGGTGGTGAGGAGACCTACAACATGACTAAATATATGTATCCCCACCTGTGTGTGACAAAAAGAGGAATGGGTTATTGAAGAAGGAAAGCAGTTGTTAAGTCCGCCAGAACTGTCCTCCTAGAATAAAGATTCTTTTTAATATCAGAGACCCCTGTGATAGTCTGGTGAACCCATCTTTTCAGAATCATGTTTTTAAATGCATAAAATAAAATACAAATTATAAGGGAACCAATTCTATTGAAATACAGCCCACAGATATAAAGATTGCAATCATGGGAAATCTAGCAGTTGGTATAATAACTATAGTCATTTCAATTGAATGATGAGAATAAATGATATTTCAATATTTTGAGATATCAGCAATAACTGCAAAATGTGATTTGTTTTGGTGAGGAAGTCACAGGTACTGATAAAACTACTTGTGTTTGCTATTGGCATTCATAATTGAAAGAACTGCTACATTTCAGTTCAAGGTTAGTAAAAATGAATTGTTATTTTGTTCTCACCCAAATTCACAAACTCCCTGCAATCTATCCAAAGATTTATCGAAAGTCTTTGGACCCTGGGTCTCTGGTCCTTGGAAGAAGTGGGATTTTCTAGGCACCAATTATTATTAAAAGTGAAGATAACCTAGTCGTGTGACCCTGGGCAAGTCACTTAACCCTGACTGCCTTGCAAGAAAAATTAAAATTAAAATTTTAAAAGTGAATCTACTAATATAATTGTCATTTGTATTGCACTTTAAAATTTTCCAAGCACTTTAAATATATTATTCCGATTGGGCTTCATAACAATTCTTGTATACATAAATGCTATTATTCTCATTTTATAGAAGAAGAATCTGAGGATCAGAAAATTGGAGTCATTTGCTAATTATTAATAACAAGCATCAAGGACAGGTCTCTATTGACTCCAAGCCCTTCACTGTATTAAACCATGCTTTATATAGTACAGGATTTCATCCCTCTCCCCCTCCCTATTTCATCCTAGAGACTTCTATCTGGCCACTGGACCCAGATGGGTCTGGAGGATAAAATGAGGCTGGTGACTTTGTATAGTTTCTCCACCCCCACCCCCACCCTTAAATCCAATTTACTTTCATGCCATAGCAACACCTCCCTGATGTCATGGTCTTCTTTGAGAATGAAGGACAGGTAACAACAATGGCAGAGGCAACTGAGTGACAAGGTGAATAGAGTGTTGGGCCTAGAATGAGGACGACCTGAATTCAAACATGCCTTTATACATTTCCCAGCTGTGTGACCCTGGACAAGGGACAAGCCATTTGCTTTAGTTTCCTCAACTGTAAAATGGAGATAATATTAGATAATTACAGGTTTGTGGTGAGAAGGAAATAAGGTTAAGATTTGTGAAGTGTTTAAGAAATGCCTATTCCTGGTGAGTGATATAATAATAATGGAATACTATTGTTTTATAAGAAATGATGAGCAGGATGCTTTCAGAAAAACCTGGAATGACTTACATGAACTGATGCAAAATGAAATTAGCAGAACCAGGAGAAAATGTTTTATACAGTAACAGTAATATTGCATGATATTCAACTGTGCATGACTTAGCTGTTCTCAGCAATACAAAGATCCAAGGCAATTCTAAAGGACTCATGATGAAAAATGCTATCCAACTCCAGAGAAAGAATTGATGGAGTCTGAATACAGATCAAAGCATACTATTTTTCACATTGTGTGTGTGCGTGTAATTGTGTCTATTTTTATTTTTGGTTGGTGCCTTCTTTCACCACATGACTTATAAGGAGATATGATTTGCATGACTGAATATGGATAACCTAGACCAAATTGCTTACTGTATCAGGGAGGAGAGAGGGAGGGAAAGAATTTAGAACTCAAAATTTTAAAAAATGAATGTTAAAAACTCTTTACATGTAATTGGGAAAAATAAAAATTATTTTAAATACTTGCTTATTCTTTTCCCTCTCCCTGGGTTGATAGCAGAGTGTATTTATCATCCTCATTCTCTCTACTCCTCATTCAGAGGATATCCCTCTCCCTCTGACTTTTTTACCCTGTATCTGCCTACCTGCCTTTCTCCTCTGTCTTCCCACATCTTTATTGCCCATTGTATTTTTCTATGCCCATATCTAACTCTTTCTCTGTCTCACTCTCTCTGTCTTTCTGTCTCTGTCTGTCTCTCTGTCTTTGTCTCTCTCTCTCTCCCCCAGCCCCACCCTGCCATGTCCTTTAAAGGACAGGTGATCCTGTGAGGGCATTTCTCCTTTATAATCACAATCTCTTCCTCCCTTTCCTTACTGCTTTCTCCTACTTCCAAGCCCTCATATTTCTAGTGAAATAGCCACTATAAATGGGAGATGGGGAGAGATTTTAAGTACTGCCCACAGCCTCTTCTCAACTAAATGACCCATGTTTCCTAGTTCTAAGTCCAAAGCCTTAGCTTTAAACAACCCTCAGCCACTAGACACCTGTCTCTCTGCCCTCCTCCCCTACCCCACCCCCACAAACACCTGCTTAACCGGAGGTAAAGGGAGCAGGGACGGTGGAATATTCCTAGACAACTGGTTTATCCACATGTTGATGGATCTCTGTTCTTGTTCCCTCTCAAAGGACACAGAGGCCAGTGAAATGTGGCTCAGGTGTGAAAGCCTATTTTACCTCTAGCTCTAGGAAAGGCTCTTTAAAGCTCAGAACTTTTCCATTCCAGATCCACAAATGGGGCTGTCTGGCTTTTCTTCTCTGTCCCCAAATGCTCCTCTGGCCCAGGTTAGGGCTCTCTCTCTGTCTCATCTACTCCTTCAGTCTCCCATAGCTGAAATTTCGGAGGCTTCCATCTTGCCCCAACTTATTCTGTTGCTGCTGTTTTGAATCTATTTTTCTCCCTCTGTATAATGAAGGGGTTGTTGAGAAAATAGCAGCAAGCAGCAGCAGCAGAGAAATAAGATAGTTCAGTGTCTAGAGTGCTAGGCCTGTAATCAGGAAGAGCTCAGTTCAAATTTGACCTCAGGCTCTTACTAGCTGTGTGACCTTGGGCAGGTCACCTAACCCTGCCTCAGTCTCCTCATCTTTTCAAATGAACCAGAGAAGGAAAGGCAACCATTCCAGCAATGACTGAACAACCACAATGAATGTAGCAACAGCAGTAGCATACTTGTTAAGAAGCTCTAGTTTATCCCATCATGAACATCATCTTGAGATGACTCCATTTCTGGCAACTGTCATCCTCACCTGGCCCAGCTAAGGGAAGAAATCACTTTTTCCTTGAAAGAAGTCAGGCAAGACTGATGTTTTTTAATAATGTTCTTTCCCTGAAAAACTGAAGGAAATCAAACAAACAGGCCTCACATCCCAAAGGTCAGGTATCTAGGGTATCAGACACAGACTCAAACCCAGGTAAGCTACCATCAAGTCTGAGAGGTCAAGAATCTGGCCTCTTTCTTCTCATCTTCCATCTCCAACCTCATTCACCTCCAGTCTGGCCTAGGACACCTGCCGGAAAGCCCTCCAGCTTAGAACCTGGCCATATCCTGCCCCTGCCTTTCCTTTATAGAGCAGTTAAGCTCTGGCTTCCTGAACTATTCTTTCAAATTATGATCAGAATTTCCCTTGTTCTTGAATTATTGAGGACGGGGAAGAAAGGAATCTTCAGCCATTAGGCCTAGGTTCAAATTCCAGTTCTCTAGTTATATGTAACTTTGGGCAGGTCCCTTCTGGGTCTCAGTTTCTACATCTGTAAAAGTTTAATTGGACTACATTAAAATTAAAGACCATTTTAGTTCTATGAATGCACACTTTTAAGCTGAAGGGATGAAGTTATGTGTGAGAGGGAGAGCTGGTACCTTCACTCAAGCAGCATCCCACTATCCACTCTGGGATGGACAAAACACCAAAAGTCCGACTGTTTGGAGTTATTTATGAGCAAATGCTAGAGTCCCTTTGAGAATGGGAGGATACCTGGCAGCCTCCCCACCCCCAGCAGCCTTACATCCCCCCAGCCCTCAACTCCTACCCCTTCCCACACACCCCGTGTTTCTCCTGTGCCCACTGTTTGTGTGGCTGAGTGATGGGGACGCCGGAGGGGGGGGATGGAAGGCCAAAGTCAAGGATCATGAGCCCCCCAGGTCTAGATGAAGCTAGAGTAGGGAGTCCGAGGGACTGGGCCTCGGGGGGATGGCAGGCGAGGACCACAGAAATTCTTGGGCCTCACCAGCCCCACTTCACCATTCTCTTTGGGTGCTGGGCTCCTCTGGAGTATTCTTCTCGACCACCCTCCTCCAGGTCACACACCTGGAAGCTCCTGCAAACTAAGCTCTAAGGGAAGGGCGGGCGGGAGGTGGACAAGAAGTCCTCGCAGAGGCTAAGTGGAACGGGGGGTGGGGTGGAGTGGGGTGGGGGAAGAGTCTTCGCGGTCCCTTTAAGATCGCTCCAGTCGCCTTGGGGTGGCGGACGGGACAGGGGCGCCTTTGGGGCCGGGCGCACTGAGTGGGTGCTGGAGGAGAGCCCGGAGCGGGACGTGGTGCTCTTGGTGGGGGGCGTCCCGGGGCGGCGGGGCGGGGAACAGAGCCGGAGCATCCAGGCAGAAGCGCCAGAAGAGAGAGAGCGCAGGATCGGAGACGCCCGCGCAGGGGATCCGGACGGAGATCCGGACAGAGGCGGCTTCGCTGGGGGCGCGAGGAGGAGCAGAGCGCGCAGCTGGACTGAGGCCGGGTCAGCGGAGCCCGGCCCCGGAGCCCGGACACACAGCCGGACCGGCCAGCATGGCAGCGCAGCTGTGGCGCCTCCTGTCCGTGCTGCTGCTAGTCGGTGAGTCCGTGCGCCCCGAGGCCCCCCCTTCCCCTCGCCCCTGCAGGCCAGCAGCCCATCTGTGCTTCTGCTTGAGCTTTCACTCTCGGGGCCCCCCGGCCCCTTCCCCCGTCCCTGTCTTCCTGCCTCTTTCCGCCTGTCTCCGAATCTCTCCTGACAGAGCTAAAAGGGACCTTGGACGCCCGCTCACCCAAGCGCCCCTTTCCCCAGATACTGGAACTCAGGCTTTTCTAGAGGAAAGAACTTGTTCAGGGTCATGCTGAGAGTTAATGCCATAGGCAGGATTTGAACCTGGTCATTTGGCTACAGATAACAGCAACATCTTTGGCAACTCTGTTTCCCAGTCGTCTCTAATATTGACCCGATTTGTAAAACGCTTTGGACAGTTCCTGGAACTTCTGTCAGTCGTTTTCAGTCGAGTCCAACTCTTCATGAAACTAGTAAGAGTTTTCTTGACAGGGATACTGGAGTGGTTTGCCATTTTCTTCTCTAGCTCGTTTTACAGATGAGGAAACTGAGGCAAACAGGGTGAAGTGACTTGCCCAGGGTCACAGCTAGTAAGTGTCTGAGGCTGGATTTGAACTCAGAAAAATGAGTCTTTTTGACTCTGGACCCAGTTCTTCACCCCCTTACTGCCCATTGGCACATAGTAGATAGTAAATAAATATTTGTTCCTTCTCCCCCCCCCCATTCTCAAACTGCTTTCCTCTCTACTCTGTCACCCCACTCTTTCTGCCTGCCAGTCCTTATTGCTATCTGGCCACTGGCCCCAGATGGCTCTGGAGGAGAAGGTGAGGCTGGTGACACAGCACAGCCCCCCTCATCAGATCCAAATTCACTACTTGTCATGGCATCACCTCCCTCTCTTCTTCGAAAATGAAGGACAAACATGAGTATTATTGCTCAGCCAAGAGCATAGGTGGTGCAGTGGACAGAGCACTGGTGTTGGAGTCAAGAGGGTGGGAGTTCAAATCTGGTCTCAGATACTTTACTAGCTGTGTGACCTTGGAAAAGTCACTTAACTCTGCCCTGCATCCAGGGCCATCTTCGGTTGTTCTAATTCTTATCTGACCACTGCATCCAGATGTCTGTGGAGAAGAAAGTGAGGCTGTTGGCTTTGCACAGCCCCCACCCTCACTCAAAATCAATTCTTGTTCATGTATTCTTCAATAATGAAGGACTAATGTCATCATCTCTCAATCTCCACCTCTCCCCTTGTCTCTTACTCTCTGTGTCTCTCTTCTTTTTTCACTCACTGTTTTTCCAACTTTCTCAGGTTTTCCCATCTGCCATCATCTTAGTAGATAGAGGGCCTTCAGTTGTATGCCCTTGATCTGTACTGATTTTATTGCCGGTAGGGGAAAGGAGGAAATAGCCCTCCAGACCTTTTCCTTTCCTTCTAGCCTGGTCACCAGCCCTCCTTTCCTCCTCCTCCTCCTTCCCCTCCTCACCCCCAGGTCATCAGGGAGATTAAAGTTCTGGTAAAATTCTCTCTCATCTCATGGGGCCAGTTTGCTGAGCTGAGGCAGGGCAGCCAATGCTCTTTTGGAGACATGGAAAGATCAGAAGGCAGTCAGGGAACAGAGGTTACTGCTTCTACTGCCCGGCCCAAATGGCCTTAAGTGATTGCTTCCACATCTCTTCTATTGCTATGACAGTTCCCCACACTCAGGTGGAGATTTTTTAATAGCTGGAGAAGGAGACAGAGTCTGTGTCTCTGGGTCCATCTGCCTCAGCTGAAGTATCTGTGTCCTCTTTCTGTCTGTATGGTGTCTTCCTAGAGAATGAGGGGAGATAAGAGGGGTGGGGAAGAACCACAGATTCTCAGAACTGGAAGGAACCTCAAAGTCTCATAGGATTAAAAGGGAAGATTTCCTAGATGAGAATTCTGAGACCCAGAGAGTTAAGAGACTTGCCCAAGATCTCCTAGGGAGTAGCAGAGTAATTATCAACCCAGGCAGCGGGATTTCAAACGCAATGTTCTTTCCCCCAAACTGTGCTTCTAGCCTAATTCCCAAACAGGAATGTGTTCTGCACAATACCCAATAGAAAAGTAGCTTTATATGGGAATCTAATAAATGTTAGTATTAGTGAACTTAACTGCTAGTCCAGCTTGGAGAGTTTCAGGAATGGAGAACTCTCTGCTATTTTGGGACCACTTTAATCTTTAAAAAGCCCAAATCTTTTTTTTTTTTTTGCACCTTCCACTTATCAATTATTCCATTAAGCAGAATGAACCTTCTTTCACAAGAAAGAATGTAGGAGATGGGGGAGGGCAGAAATCATCCTGAAAAGTAATCTATTGTTGAAAGGAATCTTAGAGATCACCTGAACCCCCCCCACCCATTTATAGATAAGAAAACCAAGGTCCAGAGAAGCAAATCACATGGATAATACGTGGCAAAATGGATTTGATCAGGTATTCTGATTCCATCATACTTATTGAGACTAAATCTGTTAGGGTACAAAGTAGACTCTCTGTTCCCTCCAGAGACAGACATCAAATATTGAAGAGAAGAAAAAAATCCTGTCTATTAACAATCTCCACCCCCTTACTACTACATGTACACATGGATAGTACCTCACTGTTTCCTATGTACAGATGCCCTGCCCTTCCCTTCCCTTCCTTCAGTGCAATGTGATACAAAGGAAGGATTTGGAGTCAGAAGACTTATAGTTCAAATCCTTTGTTAGTTGTGTGACTTGGTAAGTATTCAATAGCTCTTGAGCTCAGTTTCCCCAATTGTAAAGAAGTGTCAAATAACTGAACTATCTAATCTCAAAAGTTTGTGGTGAGGATCAAATGGTGGTACCATAAAGAAAGCACACACACATACACACACACACACACACACACACACACATGTTCTAATTGTGTAAAACAGTTCTACTTATTACTCAGTATCCTTTTATTAAGGGTCTGTCTGTTAGAATGTAAGCACCTTGAAGGCAAGTATTTTTCTTGTATCCTCAGTGCTTAGCCCAGTGGAACATACTTAATAATTGTCTATTAATTTTATGACTTACAAATTTTATGACTTACAAATACTCATGACAGACCTTGAGGATGTAGAGAGATGAAAAAAATGATGGTAGCCCCCTTCTTCCCTCAAGGAATTGAGAGTCTAACAGGACTGGGGGCAGAGATCAGGACAAAAATGGAACAAATCAATATGAGAGATCCAGGAAAATCTGAGGAAAGAAGTGACTAGTTGACAGGAGGGGGTACAACTGGATAGGCTTCATAGAGAACACAGCACTTGGGTTTAGTTTTTTATGGAGAAGGTGGAGATGAAGAAGAACATGGCAGGCAAAGTGAGAGAGTACATAGAGGTAAAAGAGGAGACAGTTTGTAGTCTGTCTGACTGAAATAGGAAGAGAAGGAGATGTAGACTGTAGCAAGAGTGCTCAGGACCTTGATTTCCAGAGTCAGAATTTACACTGTTAACTCACATTGAGCTTGCAGTCTACTAAAACCTTCAGAGCTTTCTCAGCCAAATTGTCTAGCCAGGTCTCACCCATACTCAGCATATGAAGTTGGATTATTGCATCCAAGTTAGGAGGATGTTCTATTTACTTTTGTTAAGTCTCATTTTATGCTGCAACTGAGGACATCATTTTGGTAATTCATGAGAGGAACTGAAAGTATTTGAGTGAGGGAAGTGATGTATTCAGAATTATAGTTTGTGTAGATTATTTGTGAAGCTACATGAAATATAAATGGGAGAGGTGAGTGGAAGGCAGGGAGAGCAATTAGACTATTAATACAATAATTAATTTATTATATATGAAATAAGTAAATATTATTATGTATTAAATAGTTAATTGTAACAAATACAAATAATTAGTACTATTAATACAAGAAGAAATGAGAGACTGAGCAGAAATGTAGGGATGTTACTGAGGTGGCATCTACAGGTCTTGAAAAGTAAGTGGAGGGGAGTGAAGGAGACAGAATTGTCACAGATGGATTACTCCATCAGCCATCAATCAACAACCATTTATTAAACTCTTGCTATATGCTTGAACTAGGCTCTTGGGACTCAAATATAAAGAAACAATCCCTACTTTCAAGGAGCTTATGTTCTAAATGGATTTTGAACCTGAGTGATTCTCATTGAGCCTGATCCCATCTCTTAGAGAAAGATCAGGCAGGAATTATTGATGCTATTTTATAGGTGGGGAAACTTCAACCACTCAAGTGAGGGGGAACCTATGCCCATGTTATTTTTCAACCTGCTCTGTGCTCTCTTCTCTTCCCTACCCAACTCAGCTTCTTCTTCCTCTCAGAATCCTGGTCACTTGAAAGAGACAGTCTTGGGGAGGAAACACAAGCCATTATCTGAAGTCAGGTCTAAAGGAGAGTCACAGACTCTCAGACACAAAAGGGAAGCTCAATAATACATAAATTGAGTCCATAGAAACTGGAAAGGACTTTAGAAATTTAGTCTAGGAGTCTCCCCATAACATGCCTAAGAGATGAGTCTTTAGCACCCTCTTGGACAGTGAGGGGTTGGGCGGTAGAGCGGAAAGTACCTGCTCCTGGAAATCAGCTCTGGATTATAATCCTCTATCTGCCAGATTTCGTGCATGAACTTGGTCATTTCACTTGTTCCAAGTCTCAGTTTCCTCACTTGTAAAAAGAAGGGCTTGGATCTGATGACCTTTACACTCTTTTCCAGTTTTGAAGCCCATGGAAGGGAAGCTTGGTATTCATCAATCAGCCCACTCTGCTGCCAAATAGCTCTGATTTGGTTTACAGTTCTAAGAAGCAAAATCTTCCCTGGAGTTTCCTCCTTTATTCTTGACTTTGCTGTACAGGACCACAAAGAATAGTTGATCTCACTTTCACATAACAGGTTTTCCAAGATGGTGATCAGGTGGCACCCAGAGGTGAATTCAAGACTCTAGATATGATCTGACCAGGGCAGAGTTCAGTGAGACTATCCCCCCCACCCTTGTTCTAGACACTAGGGTAGGGATATGGACTGGACCCTATTCCTAATGGTGTCACTGGCATAGGGAAGTTTCTGGTGGGGAAACTCTGCCAAGATAGGTAAGGTACTTTCTCTGTGACTTAGAATCTTGAGAGTTTCTTGGAACCCTAAGAAGTTTTGTGATTTAGCCAGGGTCATAAATCCAGTATATGTTAGAGACTTGAGACCTGAATACCCAGGCCTCGCTAGCTCCATTACACTTCCTTTTATGATTTATGGATACTCTGCCCTATTAATGAATGCAGATAAAGATCACATTCACTTTTGACTGATAAGTCCCCCTATTAACTCACATTGAGCTCGCAGTCCACTCAAACTGTCTAGCCAGGACTCACCCATACTGAACGTATAAAATTGGCTAATTGAATCCCAGTTAGGAGGATGTTCTATTTACCTCTATTAAGCCTCGTCTTATGCTGAAACTGAGGACATCATTTTGGATACTGACTGCCATCCAACACCTGAGCTCTGAGTCTAGATTTGTGGGATCTACAAATGTGATGCTTGCACCATCTTGTGTCTTCATCCTTGGAAATTCCTTCACCCTTAAGCCAGTCCTTGATAAAAATGTGGAGCAGTATGGTACAGCAGTGTTTTCTGTAACAGTTGGAGGGGAATTTAGATGTGGTCACTTCCTTCCCAGGCCCTAGCTGCATTTGTTTCCAGAAAAGAGCTTCACCAGGTATATGAGAGCTTTGGGAGCCTTGTGCCAAGGTCACTATTGTCCAGTTTTGATTTGGTTGGGGTTTCCTGGAGAGGTACCTGCCCTGTTTCTTTCCTAGATAAAACCTAAAGGAAAGGGATTTATTAAAGAAATACTTTTATGGAGCATCTATAGGACAGGGACTTTACAGATTTTTTCTCATTTGATCTAAAGGTGGATAGTTCATCTCCCTCCTGGGTTCCAGGCTCCACTGACTTAGACACACTTTGATATCAGAATGTTGTAACTGGGTGAGATCTTGAAACTCACTTAGAACAAATTTTAACTCCCGGTTTACAAGCCATAGATTAAAGAAAGAGAACTTGTAAATTTGGATGGGAAAAATTACATAATTATTTCCACTAATTTTTAACTGAAATGAAGCATTTTCTTCAATTATGAATTTTATTTTTATTTTCTAAACAAAAAATCCTGGAAAGAGGTCTCTCTCTAAGCTGAAGTAGACTGCCAAAGGATCAAAAAAGGTTAAGAATATCTGGACTATACCAACTTTCCCTTTTTACAAATGGATAAACTAAGGCTTAGGGAAGGGACTGAATTTGCTCATGAGGTCTCTAGTAAATCATATGGACCTGAAAAAAGGTGAAGGCTCAGAACCCCATATTGAAGAATGAAATTCCTGTTTAATTCAACAGGTATTTGTGAAGTGCCTGTTATGTGCAGAAAGTTGCCACAGCAATAGTGGAGATAGCTTTGGAACTAGAAGACTTGGGTTCAAATCCTGCCTCTGATATATATTGGTTGTATGAACCTGGGCAAGACAGTTTAGCCTCCATGGCTCAGTTTCCTTATCTATAAAATGAGGGAGCTGGACCTGATGGCTTTTAAATCTACTTTCTAAGAACTGTGTCTGAGTCCTGCCTCTCACTTACCTGTCTGTATGATAATGCGAACCAAGTCATTTAATCTTTCAGGGGACTAGACATCACCAAGATTATTATTGCTGACCTCCACTGGAAGGCATCTCCTTATCCAGAATCCCTTATTCCCATGAAGTCTTAGGTTTAACCCTTACCCCATAATATATATACAATGTCCCATTCCACAATTTGATAACAATCTTGAGAGAGAAGTAGTTACAGGCATTATCTCCATTTTACAGATGAGAAAACTGAGTCATTAAGAGGTAAAGTTATTTGGCAAGGTCATAAGATTCATTTAAGTATGATATGACAGGAACCTCCAACTTCTGATTCTTCCCACTTTTCCTACTTACCTTTCCCATTGTATAACAATTATCTACTGCATGTTATTTGACATGCTTTATATGACAGCTTCTTTATCAGTAAAATGGAAGTGGGGGAGGTGGGATAATAGACCAACTACTTACTAGAGGAACTTTCTAGTTCTAGTGATTCTAGGATCACAGATATTGTAATCATGTTTGTAGTCAGAAAACTGGGCTTAAGTTTTTGATCTGAGATATATTAGTTCTGTGACCTGGGTCAAATCACGCTTTCTCTGGATCGAAGGGTTGTCATCTGTAAAATTTAGGAGTTGGACTGGGAGATTTCTAATGATCTTTCTTTTTTCTTTGTTTTTTTTTTTGGTGTGTTTTGCTAAGCAATGGGGTTAAGTGACTTGCCCAAGGTCATACAGCTAGGTAATTATCTGAGGTCACATTTGAACTCAGGTCCTCCTGACTCCAGGGCCACCTAGCTGCCCCTATAATGATCAAAGAGAAAGATTTGATGATCCCATGACATTGACAACAGAACTAGGGATGTTTCCTTGGGGAGAGGATTTTCATAACCTTCTCTTTGCCTGCAGATCAGACAGCCCCTCTTCTAGTCAATGCTCTCTCTACTTTTCACAGTGTCTTTTAAACACCGGGGAATCTTCCACACCCTCATCAGTAAGTTTCTTACCCATCATTTATCTTGTTGTAGCTTCCTATTCACCCTGGCTTTTCTTCAATCCATCTGGGATCCTTCTGGGGTCTGCTTATCTGGCAAGAGTTTAAACTTCAAAAAAAAAAAGAGTTTAAACTTCATCTGGATGTGATGAGGGTGAGGGGCTTGGATTTGAGGTCTCATTAAGTCTCTTAATGCTCCTTTCCCTTTCCCTCCCTCCTTTATCCCAGAACTTAGGTCAGCAGCATCTGTCTGTCTGTCAGAGCAGATGGCTGAAATACTGGCTGTGTGGTGGGTTTCTCTGCATTGCATTCTGGGAAGAGATTCTCTCTCAAACCTATTCCAAATGTAAATGCCTACAAGCCCAACCATACCTCAGTGAGAGAGGAGGAGCCTGAGCATCAGGTACTCAGGAGAAAGGTAGGAGAGAAGGTGACCAGATGTTCAACCTGGCAAAAACAAATTTCAACATTCACTTTTAAAATCTTGAATTCCTAATTCCCTCCTTTCCTCCTACGCACACACCCCTTCGTTGAGAAAGCAAGTTATTTGATATAGCTTAAAAATGTGTACTCATGAAAGCCTTACCACAATAATCCTATTGTAAAAATAAACATAACTCCTCCCCCCCAAGAAAGAGAAACCTCAAGAAAAATAAAATTAAAAAAACTATACTTCAATCTATTTTTAGATACCATTGGCTCTGTCTTTGGAATGGATAGTATTGTTTATCATAAGTCCTTCAGACTTCTCTTGGGTCACAGCATTGCTGAGAAAAGGAAGCTCATTCCCAGCTGATCATCCTGTAACATTGCTGGGACTTTGTATATGGTACATTTCCTATTGCATCTGCTCATGCAAGTTTTTACTGAGAGCAGAGGATGCTAGTTTTGACTCTCCCTTTCAGAGACACAAAATAAGGTCCTGGGGCTTCCTTCATGAGAGTTGTATCAAGATTCTCTTTTGGGGTGATGTCCCGGATGCCTCATGGCTCCAAAGGATATAGAGCTGAGAAAAACCTTAGCGAGTCATCTAGTCCAGTAGCTTCACTTTACAAATGGGAAAACTGAGGCTTAGTTCAAAGCATATGGCAAAACTGGGATCTGAACCCAAGTGTCCTTATTCTAAGTCCAGTGTATATATTTGTATATTTGTTGTCACCAAAGGATGATTTCTTAGCTCACTGTTGCTTAATTATCTCTTTTTATATACCCATGTATATTATATGTTCTCTCTCTCTCTCTCTCTCTCTCTCTCTCTCTCTCTCTCTCTCTCTCCTCTCCAAGGGGAAAGACTGATGAACAGTGAATACATTAAGTCCTCAGAAGCTAATAAAGTATTTGGCTATGGATACCCATCCTGGACACACCATTGTAGCCTTCCTTCCTTCTTCATTTTCTCTACCACAGAGGAACTTCCCTATTTCCATTTCTCTCCCCTTATCATTTGTTTCTCTCTCCTGGTCTCAATAACTCTCATCTTACTTCAAAGCTTATTTCACTCTTCTCCTCTGCCTCAGTCTCTCCCCTCCCCTTCTGACTCTGTCTCTTCCCATCTGTATAGGTTCATAAAATATCAGAGTTGGGGGCGGCTAGGTGGCTTAGTGGATAAAGCACCGGCCTTGGAGTCAGGAGTACCTGGGTTCAGATCCGGTCTCAGACACTTAATAATTACCTAGCTGTGTGGCCTTGGGTAAGCCACTTAACCCCATTTGCCTTGCAAAAACCTAAAAAAAACCATAAAACATCAGAGTTGGAAGGAACTTCAGATACTTCTACCTAGTTGTATTCCAGGATGTAGAACCAAAGCTCTGGATTTACATAGAATGATTTAATCTTGGGAGTATCATTCACAAATATTCTTTGTGGCCCTTGCTTCTGGGTGAGGTTTCCCCTAGAAGCATCAGTATTTGGTTCTTATTTAGATCTCTACAGTAAAGGCAGAAAAGCCCTCAGCTTCTATGAAAGCACTGAGGTTCACATAACATCAGTCATGGAATTGAAATCAACTATTGAGTTAACCTTCACTATAGTATGGGATTCATTTATCTTGACTGAAAAAGTGCAAAGAATTTGCCTCAAGCCCAGGAATAGCCAAGGCAAGCCTCTTTCCCTTTTCAGTGAGCCCCATATCCCCTGGGGACTTACACATCCTTCCAACATTATCTTCCCATTGAGGCTCAATCACTCAGTTGCTAGTCTGAAGTAGGAAAAAGAACCAAGTCCTTTCTCCTGGACACTCCACCCAACCCTCAACTGCAGTGAAGGGTCTCACTGAATTATGATTTTCTCCCTTGCTGCTCCTTGGCTTGGTTTCTACTTGGTTCAGGAGCTCAGTATTGTCCAAGAACCCCCTTCTCATGCCCAGAAGGCTTACTCAGGCATAACCATGCCCCTCCTGTGGGCAGCTTCCAACCAGACCCAGAACTGTTCACTACTGTGCTCCTGCCTCTTGGCATCCTTGGAGTACTGGGATTCCCTGGTATATGTGATTCCCTGGAGGGCCTTTCTGGCCCTGTGAAGGTACAGGCTTCCCTCTAGGAAACTGGAGTCTGTGTCTGCCCGTCTGGTTTCTCTCTACCCACCTTAACTTTGGACTTTCCCCATTTGAAGATCTCCTGCTCTCCAGACCTTTTAAAGGCCAAATCCAAGCCAAGATATAGGTGACCATATATCCTTAATGGCCACATTCTATCCTTAATGCACTCTTTAAAAAAATTTTTTTTTTGCAAGGCAAATGGGGTTAAGTGGCTTGCCCAAGGCCACACAGCTAGGTCATTATTAAGTGTCTGAGGCCACATTTGAACTCAGGTCCTCCTGACTCCAGGATTGGCAGTCTATCCACTGCCCCACCTAGTCACCCCTCCTAATGCACTCTTAAAGGCAAAGGCACAGAGGTGGGAAATGAATATTGAATTAAAGAGCAAACTGACTGGATGACCCAGAGTGGGTGAATGGAGAATAATCTGAGATAAGTTTCTCTCTCTCTCTCTCTCTCTCTCTCTCTGTTTCTGACATGCCCACACCCTCTTGTTTTCTGTTTGTCTGTTCTGGTCAATCTCTCTGTATTTTTGTGTTTCTTTCTCTCTGTCCTCCTTCTAAGTCTGTCTTCTCCAGTCTTGCTATCTCTCCCTCATTTTTGTAGGATCTTCAGAGAAGATAGATAGACCGGATCTCTCAAAGAAAGAGCCTCCTGAGCTACCCACTCCTTTATTCTCCTTCCTATCTTTTTTTTAGTGGTTTTTTTTTTGTAAGACAAATGGGGTTAAGTGGCTTGCCCAAGGCCACACAGCTAGGTAATTCTTAACTATCTGAGGCCAAATCTGAATCTCCTTCCTATTTTTACTGCTATGCTAGGAACATCTGCTTCATCTTAAACTCCATTCATCCATTCAAACATCTCTTGAGTATCTACTGTAACCCTGGGCTTAATGCTGAGGAGGAGAAAGATCATCAACAGGTTCTAGGAACTCACTTCAGGGAGTTCCCAGTCTGGTAGAAGAATAACTCAGAGACAGGTAACTGTAGCATAAAGAAACAGAAAAAGGCAGCTGACTACTGACTAGGGGGCCACCTCCTCCAAATGGCATTGGAGTGGGGTTTTAAAGGAGGGGCTGTATTTTGATTGGGTGGGTGAGGATTATTCAAGGTAGAGAAGAAGAAGAATATGGATCGCAGTCCTGGACTGCCTTTCTTCCCCTCTCATTGATACTTGCAGCATAGAATCTCAGGGATGGAATAGATCTCAGAGGTTACCTCATCCAGTCCCTAATGAAACAAGATCCTCCCTTGGCCTCATCCTGGTCAGGTGGCTGAGCAGTCCTGACTTGAAGGCCTCTAAGGATGAGGAAAGGGCACATCCCCCTCACACAAAAGAGGCCACCCCTTTTCAGATGAACTCTCAGTGTTAAAAAAATCTTTTGCTTTTTCCACAAGTCAGTCCTTCAAATGCCCTCCCTATAGCGTCTTTTCTTTCCGCTAAATACCTCACGTTCCTTTAATTTTTGTCTTTTTTTTTTTTTAAGCCAGATCTCTGATTTCAGAGTGAGCTCCTGGGGAGGAACTTCCTTAGTCACAGCAGACCAACCTGGAGATTTAGTCACTCGCCATGGAGTGGCCTGACAGTAATAAGAGGTGGAGTGACCTGCCCAGTCACACAGACAGCGTACGGGCCTTGAACCCAGGTCCTCCTCACTAAGGCTTGTCACTCTTCTAGCCAACATTACACCTGGCCTCTAACAGTTGTCCTTCCCACAGCAGGACCTCGAGTCCTTTTTTCCAACCTGACCACTTTGCTGGGGATAGGCCCCAGCTTTTAATGCCCTTCCTTTAGTGGCTACAAAGCTCCATATATGGTCTGGCCAGGACAGAGAACAATGGGGTCCTCATTTTCTGCATCATGGACAATGTTTGTACTACAGATACTTGGGTCAGGGTAGACGAGAACAAATGCAGTTTTGAGAACAAAAACTGGGGTCTGCAAATAATATCTAGACATATATTGGTGGATTGGTGGGTGGTGGAGGGAGATGTCACTGCCCTGGTCATTTCCCTCCCTGCTCTATCCCAGATTCTTTCTGGAAAATGCTAATTTTTATTTCCCCTCCCTTCATCACCTATGCATACCCCAAACATGGTCTGTCCAGCAGATCCAACCATCTTTCCATCTGTTTCTTCATCATACTGGGGGTTCACAAGAGTACGATCCTGATTCTTCCCCCCAGCTTATGAATTGGATCTATTTCCCTTCGACTCTAAAGACATGAGCAAAGAAGGTGGGGGGTTTGGGGAAGGACTATTTTCAATGAGAATAGTAGTTGAGTTGGTCAGGCCTGGGGCAGGGGACATTAGTGGAGTGGGTCAGTTTTTGGTGTAAACTAATCTTCCCCCTCTTCCTTTTTCTCTTCTCCCCCCTTTCCCCTTTCTTCTCCCTTCCTCCCTTCTTTTCCCTGTTCTTCCCTCCCCTTTTCTTTCCCTACCCCCCCCTCCCTGTTTTCTCTCCTCTCCTTACTTTCCTCTTTTTCCTCTCCCACAGAGGGCTTTTCAGGTTCTGGATCCCTGAGCCCAAACCAAGACCTGAGGATAGAAGGGGACCAAGACTGCCTGAGGGCCAGTGAACATTGCACCAAGGATGCTGGCTGCAGTGCTCACCTCCGCATCCTTCGCCAATGTGTAGCTGGAGATGGTGCATCCAAACTGGGGCCTGATGCCCAAAGTCAATGCCAGAGCACAGTCCAAGCTCTGCTGTCCAGTAGTCTCTATGGCTGCCGATGTCGACGGGGCATGAAACGGGAAAAGGACTGCCTGGGAGTATACTGGAGCCTTCATCACACCCTCCCACAAGGTCAGTGTGGACCAATCCTCTGATTCTATATCTGGAGGGTCAGTTGAGGCTCTGCTTCTGGTGCCAGACTCTGGCCTTTCTGTCCTCCAGGGTCATTGCCTCCAGACCTTGTCCAAACAGCTATCCCTTGCCCCACCAGAGCTTTCCTCTCCTCCTTCCCTGGAGTGGCAGCTATTCTGATCCCACACACAGCCTATTTCTTGCTCTTAAAACAAGTTCATTCTCTCTCAAGTCATTGCCTTCTACTGCTTGCCTTTCTCCTCGGTTCAGGCTGGCCAAACTCATAAGCACAGTCTAGAAAACCTGTTCTCAGTAAGCTTTTCCTCCCTTCACATTCAACAGCTGATGTCTTCCCTCTGCTTTCCCTCTCTGTCTGCTCAGCCCGTGTACTAGCCTCGTACCCTAGAGAAGATTTAGAGGGGAAGCAGATCCAAGGCAGGGAGCTCAGTCTGGGGAGATGGAGGAGGAGTGGTCCCGGGCCCCACCTTCAGGGAACTCACCATCAGCAGCAGGGGATAGAACACTTGAAGTCAGGAAGTGGGAGTTCGAATCTGGCCTCACTCTTATTAGCTGTGTGAACTTGGGCAGTCACTTAACCTCGACTGCCTGGCATCCAGGGTCATCTCCATTCATCCTGATCCATATCTGGCCACTGGACCCAGGTGGTTCTGGAGGAGAAAATGAGGCTGGTGACTTAGCACAGCCCCCTCCCCCACTCAAATTCAGTTTACATGCTTGTTATAGCATCATTTCCCTGGTGTCGTGGTCTTCAAAAATGAAGGAGAAAGAGAAGGGGACCTTACAAGTTTGACCACAGGAGAAACAAAATGGAAAAAGTTGTCTCCTAGAGATCTGTCTTAAAGAATCTGAATTACTGTCATATGGAAGAGAGGTTAGAGTTGGTTTGTTTTGCCCCAGAAGGCAGAATTAGGAGAAAGAGAAATAGATGACATTCATCTAGCTTTTGCTACACTTTACAGGTGTTTGATCATTTAAGTCTTCCAACATATAGCCCTGGGGCTGATGAAGGTTCTAAAAGTATCATCATCCCCATTTTATGGATGAGACCACTGAGCTTCAGAAAAGTCAAGTGACATGTCTATGGCCAAATAGCTTCTAAGTGTTAGTGGCAGGATTCTAACCCAGGACTTTACTGATTATCTATCCCTTGATGTCGGTTCAATCGAGACTGAGAGTTTTAGAAAAGGAGATTTTGACACCCTGTAAAGACAATCATTCTGAAAATGAGAACTATCCAGTGTGTTGTCTTAGCAAGAAATGGGTTTGCAGTCTCTTGAAGTCTCCAAGCAGAGGTGAGTAAACCACTTGTAAGGGATATTATTGTAATTAGACTAGGTGCCTGCTGAGGCTCATTCTGACTCTCAGTGACTGAAGGAAGCATTCTTTACCTCATGTGTCAAGGTGAGACCTCCTGGTGGGGGTCTAGAGAGAAGAGGGATGGTGAATAAGTTTTGAGGGCTGGTGAGAAGAGGAAGATGATCTAAGAAAGGAAATGAAGGATGTAGGAGGTCATCAACTTCGGAATAGAATAAAGCCAGGACCTTCTGCCCACATTCCCAAAATGGAAGAAGGGAGTATCTAGGGATTGAGCCGTCTATAATTGCCAAGTGCTGTGTTAGAGAGTCAAGGCTGAGGAGGGAGAAGAGCCTTGGATTTGCTCCGCCTTCCTCTTAGCATGTCTGGGTATATAGTGGGGTTGAATGTTTTCTCCTGCTAAGTCCATAAGTTCCAGCCTTCCCTTCAGACCTTCCCCTCTCCCTCTGAGTCTGCTCCTATTCTGGGTAGGTTTGGGGAAGGCTTAACCAGGGCTGGGTGGCTGGGTGACTGGGTGGGAGAGTTCAGAGGTGAAGGATAATGGCAACAGGAGAACAGAATTGGGCTGGGGTGGGGAGGCAGGACACACTACAGTCTCAGAAGTTCAGAAATCTCTTTCCTCCTCCCTCCTCATCATTGCATCCAAGGAATGATGCTAGAAAGTTCCCCCTACGAGCCTTTCATTAGAGGCCTTGACTACGTCGGAATGGCGGCTATTACAGCAGGTACGTACCCCACCAAAGCCCTCAACCATCCGTGAGAACCCAAACACCTCCAATCTCCCCGAGTGGGAAGCAGCCTCCCTTCCCAGGGCCTCCCCACCTCCACAACTTTCTCCAGGGCTACCAAGTCGGTCCAAGACAGCAGCGATCTTTCTTCATTCAATGGTGGAGGAACTCTCCTGCCCTTGCAGGCCGCCCCCCTTTGTTCCTGCTGTCCAGGTCTTTTGCCCCGAGCTCAGGCACTTCAAATGAGTTGGAGGAAGACCTGAGCTCAAGGCACTGACCCATTAGACGGGTGACTAGCCAAGCCCTTTCCCCTTTGCCTGCTGCATCGCAGCAGCTGCTTTTGAGGCTGCTAGGAGAATGGCCCGAGAGCTTTGTGAAATGCCGAGTTCCCAGCGCGCGGTTCCGATAACTGCTCGTCCCCTCCCGTCCTCACCGCGCGGGAATCTTTGCTCCCAGTGATGAGCAGGGAGAGTCGCTGGGAAGGGAGGGCGTTCTGCCCTGTGGACTTTGCACTGTTCGCCATCGGACCTTCCTCTGTTGGATCTTCCAGCCCGGTTCTTTGGGGCTCCAAGGCCCCTTTGGGGAGCCACCCCTTCTCGGGATGATACCTAGGAAGCCCCTCATATTGAAAAGCTCTTATTTGGGGGCGGCTAGGTGGCGCAGTGGATAGAGCCCCGGCCCTGGAGTCAGGAGGACCTGAGTTCACATCCGACCTCAGACCTTCATCATTACCTGGCTGTGTGGCCTTGGGCAAGTCACTTAACCCCATTGCCTTGTTTAAAGACAAAATGCCGCCATCAGAATACGAGTGCAATGCCCAGTGAATGACCCCCGGGCTAAGAAGCCTGCCCTGGGAGTGGGGGGTGCTTGGGGGGGTGGCTCCTGCCCCCGGGGGCTCCCCGCAGGGTCTCTAGCGCTCCCCCCCGCCCCAGGGTCCGCGGGCCGGAGCCCGCCCCCGCGGGGGAACCGCTGCCTGGAGGCGGCCAAGGCCTGCAACGAGGACCCGCTGTGCCGGCGGCTGCGCGCGGGCTACGCGGCGCCCTGTCTGCGGCCCGGGGCCCGCGGCTGCCCCCGCGCCCGCTGCCGCCGGGCCCTGCGCCGCTTCTTCGACCGCGTCCGGCCCGCGCTCGGCCACGCGCTGCTCTTCTGCCCCTGCGGGCCCGGGGACGCGGCCTGCGCCGAGCGCCGCCGGCAGACCATCGTGCCCGCCTGCTCCTACGGGCCCGGGCCGCCCCCCGCCCCAGCCCCGGCCCGGCCCGACTGCCTGGAGCCGCTGGACGTCTGCCGCCGCGGCTACCTGTGCAGGTGAGCCGGGCGGGGCGGGGCAGAGAGAGGGGAGCGGGCAGCGGGAGAAGGGGGCCGGCCCGGCCTGACCTCGGCTCCCCCCAGGTCCCGACTGGCCGAGTTCCAAGCCGCCTGCCAGCCGTCCCTGCTCACCCCCAGCGGATGCGTCCACGAAGACTCCCCGAGCTGCCTCTGGGCCTACACCGGCATCCTGGGTAGGAGCGGCTAGCTGTGTCTACACTAGTATCATGGGTAGGAGCTGGCCCTGTCTACACGGACATCCTGGGTAGGAGCGGCTACCTGTGTCTACACTAACATCTTGGGTAGAAACTGACCCTGTCTTCACTGGCATCCTGGGTATGAGCAGCTAACTGTGCCTACACTAGTATCATGATTAGAAGCTGGCCCTGTCTACACTGACATCCTAGGTAGGAGCAGCTGTGTCTACACTAGCAGTCTCTACACTGGCAGCCTGGATCTGAGGGGGGAGCTTAATTTACACGGATAACCTAAGGACAAGAAGGCAGCTTCTCGAGCAGCCTCTGGGGTAAAGGCAGGGCAGAGCCTTGTGGGGGTGGGGATGGCTAGGGAGTCCTGTCTGCCTCTCCACGGCTATGTTGTCTGTAGGGATTGAGCTTTGTGAGGGTAAGCTGGGGGGGGGGGGATTACCTGGGCTGCCACCTCCAGAGGCATCCTGGGTATGAGGAGGTGAGGATGGGAATTTACATGGGTGTCCATCTAAGTATGGGGACAAGAGCCCTGGGAGGGCACTCCCTCCCTGTGTCTGCATCCCCGGGGGTTAAGAGTCGGGTGACACTGGGCAGCTGCAGGGGACGCTTACCGGGAAGAGTATCTATTCCCTACTGGGATGGGGAAGAGGTATCAGGTGCAAGAAGAGGTCAGTATCTTGGGCCTTTTTCCTCCCCTTTCCAGGGACCTCCATCACCCCCAATTATGTGGACAATGTAAGCACTGCTGTGGCCCCTTGGTGTAGCTGCAGCTCCAGTGGGAATAGGCTTGAAGAATGTGAGAGCTTCCTGGGGCTCTTTGTGGGGAACCCCTGTCTCCGTAAGTGCTCCCAGCCTGGAGGTGGGAGTGGGGAGGATGGAACAAAAGCAGAGTCTGGGGATGATGGGAGACATCAGTGGGCAGACAGGGAAGACCCTGGCTCACGTCCTGCCCATGGTCTTCCATCTGCTTTCTCACCAGAAAATGCCATCCTGGCTTTTGGCAACCAGTCAGCCCTAAGCAAGGGCCCCTCTACCTTTCCACCTGGAACATACTTGCAGGAGTCTCCAGGTCCTGGGCACAGCCTCTTCAACCAACTGAAACCCCCACAATCCACCCAGGTATGATTCTTTGGAGCCTGAGCTCCTTCCCTCTTTAAAAATGTCCTTGTTCCCCAAGCATCTTGAAGCCCCCAAATTGTAGTCTGCCCCCTCAACCCAGGACGGACCTTTTAATTGGGAAGCCATGGTCCCTTGTCTTTAGAGAAATTGTTTCCCCAGTCACTTCCATCAATCACCTAACTTGTGAGGAGAAAAACATACACACACGTAACTTCCCATATTGGCCTCCTTTTGATTTATTTCAATCAAAATTTGTTAACCATTCAGTATTTCCAAGGTTCTGTGCTTCTCCTGGGGTCGCAAAAGATGCAAATGACAGAATCCCTGCCCTGAAGGAGCTTATAATCTAATAGACAGTGACATGGGATAGGAGAGGTTGATGAGAATCACCCCAAGTGTGCTGAGGGCTTTAGAGAACTTTTCATTTTAGTAAGGTGCAAGGTGCTCCAGGAAAATCTGAAGAGAGGTTCCTTATATGTGGGGAGATGGAGAGTTGTGAGAGGCTTTTAATTCAGAAAGATGGAGATGCTTGGGAGGGAGGACATGAGGGTCTATGTAGATATTTAGGAGAGAGAACAGGATGAAATGGGGGGGGCAAAATTAATGCAAAAGAAGACTAGAAAAGAATTGGATGGAACCTATTGGTGGAGGATCTGAACAACCAAGCTCAGGAATTTGTATTTATTCTGACATCCTACAAGGAACTATGAAAGGTTTCTATTAACATTGTGAAGACAGTTGCCAGTTTGAAATAATTCTTACACCCAAAGACAGTTGAAATGACATAAGATCCCATGAAATGTGTCAAGAATTTTGCTACCTAAGCTAAGTCTGAGCCAATAGAATATTGCCACCTGTTAATTCTTTCCCCAAATGGTTCATCCAGATCCCCTTTTAGTTGTCTTCTCTTGCCCTGTTCATTCTCCTCCCTAATAGGACAGATAGATACCTTGGCCCGATTTCCCCAGAAACTTCTGTCTGCTTTTGAACAACACAATATATTGATTTAATTATCATTTTCTTTCTTCCCATCTGTAGTCTTCTATTAATTCATTCCTTTACACATTGAATATGTTGAGTATCTTTCTTGGTTCCCAGGGAAAACATAACATACAGTCCACATAAGATAGAATCCAGCTTCTATCACAGTTGAAAAAACTGAGACCAATGGCTTTGGTGTAATGCAAAGAGCTGTGGACAGTCAGGAGGCCTAGGCCGAGTAGCAGCCCTGTCTCTCATTAGCTAGGTGATCTTGGGCAAGTCGGTTCCTCTCTTGGCCTCAATCTCCTCAGCCTTAAAATGGTGGGGGGGTCACCTTAGATGATATCTAGGGCCCCTCTCTCTTTCTTTTCCCTCCTTACACTCCTCCCTCATGTGAAGTTGGGAAAAAAGCTGAGTCTGGGCTCCAACCATGGGACCCCTTCAAACCTCTGCAAGGGTATGGGTTGGGGTAAGCAGGTTGTGTGTTTCAGTTTCAGAGGCTGTAGTCCCAGTACAACCAGCCAATGAGCAACCAGGTGGTACAGTAGATAGAGGACCAGTCTGGGGTCAGATGGCTTGAGTTCAAATTTGCTCTCAGGGTCTTAAAGCTTAAAGCTGCAATTAAGGACTTGAGACACCCTGTAGAGATCCTGACCCTTCACCTCTGACCAGACTGGTCCAACTTTCTCCCCTCTTCCACCCATCTTCCGAGAAGCTACCAATACAACTTGTCCGAAGGGTAGTTTTCACCATGCTACTCCTCTTCTCGAGAATCTTCAATGGGGTGGCTAGGTGGCGCAGTGGATAGAGCACCGGCCCTGGAGTCAGGAGAACCTGGGTTCAAATCTGGTCTCAGACACTTCATCATTACCTAGCTGTGTGGCCTTGGACAAGCCACTTAACCCCATTTGCCTTGCAAAAAAAAAACAAACCTAAAAAAACAAAGAATCTCCAATGACTCTTGCTTCTGAGATGAAATAGACTTTTCAGCAAAAAAGCTTTTCCTTAATCTTCCCTGCTCTGTCTTTTCATTTCAGTCTCACATTACATCTACGTTCACACACGATATTCCAACCTGACTGGTTTAATTCATTATTCTCTTAGTCCTGCCCTATCAATCTCAAGCCTCTAGGCCCCTGAACAGTCCTGGAATGCGTGGCTTTATTATCAAAGCTCCGTTTGCCCACCACTTTCTACAGCTGGGGAAGCCTTTTCTGCTCCCAGAATTGGGTTTCCTTCTCAAATGACCTGGTTTTTAATAATCTATATCCATGTCTTATCTTCTTCCCCAGAATGTAAACATCTTGAGGGCAAGACCTGTTTTTGTCCTTGCAATCCCTGGAGCTTGCCAATGGTAAACAATGTTGTTGATTGAATTCTTTTCTCCTTTGTGTAGGTATCAGGCGAAGGCATGCCTTCCACTGGAAGCTCTCCAAGGCTTCGGGGGGCTCAAGGCTTGACCCTCCCCAAGGATCAACTGCTTCTTACAGTCCTGGCCCTATGGTTCCTGCCCTGACTAGGACAGCTGGCAGAAGACAGAATGAATGATCCTATTTGAATTCATTCTTTTCCAGTGGGGTGGCATGGTGGGAATCTGAGTCAAAGAGAAGTAGGGACCTAGGGGTCACCCCTGAGCTGTCCCCAACTTTCCCCAGCCTCAGACTTCTGCTGGTCTATGACTCAGACTTCCTGCCCTTCTCTCCTGACCCAAGATAGAGAGGAAGTGTTGGGGGATTATGGCAGAGAAGACATTACATCCTAGAAACTACTGGACCCTGAAATGCTCCTTGCCTGGGGGGTGGGGGAGGAGGCTGGCCTTGACCCTTGGAATCTGAGGTCTAAGGTACCTATAGAACTTAAAACTCCTTGAGGGCAAGGACTGGAACGGAGTAGAAACTTAAAATGTTCATCCATTGATTGAGGTGAAAGGTTGGTGGGATTTTAGAAATGGAAGGAATTTTAGAGACCATAGAATCCAGCTTCTATCACAGTTGAACAAACTGAGACCCATGGCTTTGGTGTAATGCAAAGAGCTGTGGACAGTCAGGAGACCTAGGCCGAGTAGCAGCCCTGTCTCTCATTAGCTGGGTGATCTTGGTCAAGTCGGTTCCTCTCTTGGCCTCAATCTCCTCGTCATTAAAATGGAGGTCACCTTAGATGACATCTAGGGCCCCCCTCTCAGTCCTATGATTTAATGACAATTCCCACTTCATAGAATTGTACTTGTAAACATTAAAGCATTAAAGAAAACACAGCTATTCTGATCCTGTTGGGGTGGAGTAGGGAACAGTGTGCTGGTGCTAAGAAGAAGCAACTACACCAACAGAGGATTGGCAGGGCAGATCTGGACAACAGGTGCCCTGAGAAAAGATCTTGGGTCACTTAGTAGGGTCACTACGAATCACAGGAGGACATGGCCCTGGCTGTATTACGGAGGGCACAGGCTCAGGCTGGGGGGGATCCCTCTCCCCTCATCTAGAGGAGGGCATTAGATTCTGAGCACACTGTGTTAGGAGAGTCGTTGACTAGCTAGAATAGGTGTAAAGGCAGGTGACCAGGACTGACCCGGAGAAGAGATCGGATTTGTCCTGCTTGTTCTCAGAAGGTAAAATAGGGGAGAGAGGAGAGGCAGATTTCAGCTCCGTAAGGAAAGATGAATGATTCTGGTCATTAAAAAGGGAATGGCCCACTGTCATAGTTAAGGTATTGTTGATCACCAGATGGGTGCCAGATGCCCACCTGTGTGAAATGCTATAGGCTTCCCCCACTGCCCATCTTCAGAAACCAGTTGTACTAGAACCCCCTGAGGTCCATTCCAGGTGGGAGAGCTGGTGAGTGATTAGAGTCACCTATCTCCAAGGCAAGTTGGGGAAAGGGGAGGGGTGAGACAGGGGCACCAGGAGCAAAGATGAAGGTGGAATATAATAGAGGGTCGGTATGATTTTATTTTTTCCATAAAGTTTCATATTTAGGGAGTTTTCCTTTAAGGAAAATAAAAACCTTAGCATGTATTAAAGTAGAACAAATTAAGACAACAGATGATACAATGCTGGTCCGGTTGATGCTGATTTTCATTCCATCTCTCATGCCATTTAATTTCATTAGTGCTTCAATGACTTCAGATGATCAGGGTCACAGTTGTTATTCCCATTTCACTGATGGGGCAACTGAGACCCAGGGAAGGGAGTGATTTGTTCTGTGACCACCTAAGGAATGGCAGGAACTACACTGGATTATCCCTTTGAGGCATGGACCTTTCTTCATCTCTCTCATACACCCCATGGGCACCCAAACTCACCTGAGTGCTGGTGACCATTCCTTCTACATAGCCATGAATATACTGTTTCTCTGTCTCTCTTTGTCTCTCAGTCTCTATGTCTTTGACTCTCCCCTCTCCACACACATAATGCTTCTTATTCCAGGTTGGAGGGGGGATATTTACCTTACCCAAGCATCCTTGGAAAAAGGCTAACTTCTCTGGTGTGCTCACCATTGCCAGGTACTATGTTAAGTGCTTATAATTATAATCTCATTTGTTTATCACAACCACTCTGGGAGAAAGGTGCTCTTACCCTCATTTCACCTATGAGGAAAATGAGGCAAACAGCTTAAATGACTTGGCCAGAGTCACACAGCTAGTGAGACAGGATTTGAACTCAGCTCTTCCTGACCTCAGAGTGGCATTCAATCCACTGTGTTACTTAGCTGCTCACATATCTCAGAATAGTAGGTGGGGAGAAGAGAGAATCCCAGGATTTGGAATGGAAGCACCCTTAGACCCTTATTTTACAGATGAGGAAACTAAGGCCTCAAGAGAGCAATTAGTTCACCAATCATTTATTAAGCACCTAATTCCTCGATGGCACTACATTTGATGCTGACAACACCAAGACAAAACCAAAATAGTCCCTGCCCTAGACTTTCATTCTACTGAGGTTGCAACATATATACCAATAAATGAGTGTAGTCGATGGCGGGAATTGGGAGAGACCTCCTGGAGGAGGAGGTCCTTCTGTGGTGCTTCTCTGGGGCAGAGGGAGGCAGGAGATGGCGTCCTGTGCAGGGAGCGGTTTCATTGGGACACAGCTTCTAAGTAAGTGGGAGTCATATTGGGGAGAACTTTAATTATCAGGCACAGGAATGTTACAACATTTAGCCTGGCAGCAATAGAGGTTAGATCCTTTCATTTTTATCCTCACAACACCCCGGCTAGGGAACATCCCCTAACATTTACATCCTCACAAGTTCATAACTGGAGTTAATATGCCCACCGGTACTTAGTTGAAGAGTCAAAGTCTTCTGATCCCAAATTCTGTGCTCTATCCTACAGTAGGAATTGAGGCATCAATGTGTATCTCCCCCTCTCCCTTTAATACAGTCTGTGAATTTGCAGGGTGTATGTTTGCAGGGTGTTTGTGTGGGGGCTTGTATACAAAGGCACTGGAGGAAGAAAGGGATGGAAGAAGCAGGGAGAGAGGGTACAAAGTTCCCTCAGTCTCTGTTATCACAGAAGTCAACATAGTAGTGGGAAAAACAAAAATATGCATTATTACATCTATGTATTTGAGAAGGGCAAACAAAAAACTGTAACTCAGTTGATAGAGCATTGGGCCTGGTGTCAGGAAGACCTGAGTTCAAATTTGGCCTTAGATATATACTAGCTGTGTGACCCTGGATAAGTCACTTAACCCTTTGCCTCAGTTTCCTCATCTGTAAA
Source organism: Macrotis lagotis (assembly GCF_037893015.1). Taxonomy (NCBI): domain Eukaryota; kingdom Metazoa; phylum Chordata; class Mammalia; order Peramelemorphia; family Peramelidae; genus Macrotis; species Macrotis lagotis. The sequence goes on along the minus strand of NC_133660.1, from coordinate 227,094,240 downwards.
ATGAGCTGGAGAAGGAAATGGCAAACCACTCCAGTGCCAAGACAATTCAAAACAGGGTCACAAAGAATTGGACACAACTGAAATGTAACAAGAAAAGACACTTGAATTAAAAAACAAAAGATGTTAGTCTTTATTAATGGGGAACCAGAGGAGACAACATTTGAAAGCTGTACAAGGACAGGAGAGAGGATAAATATACAAATTGTGGAGGAAAGAAGCTACCAGCAACAGAAAGACTGAAGATGCAATAACAATGGGGTCCTGGATAAGGTTAGATGGAATACATCCTATTCACTATGGCAAGTTCTTCCATGATTCAATGGAGAGAAATGGTGGAAGATGATGCTAAGGCTGAAGAAGCTCCCACAGATCTTTTCTTCTCAGGGAAGAAGGTTCTGTGTGTTTGTCCTCAGGTAGGGGAAGGGCAAGACGATAAGGGGTGGTATTGGATAGATCCAATTCCACCCACAGGCTGCTGGTTACTGCTAATGAAGAAAGCCATCAGCTAAGAGCAAGGACTATTTCTTCATGGACCCTTTCTTTACTTTCCTCTCCCCGTCTCCCTCTCACCTGAGTCAGATTCACTCCATCATTGGGTCAGCTCTGGCCAGTTACTCTCAAGCTAGGATTGGGGAAAACTTCTGTTGCTAGATAGGATCCAGTCTGGGACTTGAGACACAATAACAACCTTTTTGCTTTTGGGACCCTATCTATCAAGTTTCTGTCTCATCTTCGTCAGGAACTGGTGATGGTCACTAGGAATTCTGACAGGGTAAAACAGATTTGGAAGCTGCTGGAAAGTGTGGGGACACAGGAGTACTCTGGATCAGAATTGTCTATTTCTTTTTCCTTTGTCCTTGAGACATCTTGTCATTTGGGGTGCAGAAGCGAGAAAGTTACTGCAGCCAGTCTAAAGCCCCCTACCCATGGGGTAGGACTGGCTAGGACCAATACTGGAGGCAGTGCTTCAGACATACCCAGACTAGGAGCAGAAGCTAGTCAGAGAGAGGAGCTAGCTCCTTGAGAGTACCTCAAAGAGTCACCCGGCTGTCTCAGAACCCAAAGAGTGAACCAGGGATGATGGAAACTCCTTGCCCTACTTGGTGAAACTCTTCAGTTCTGGACACTAGTCTCCCTATTATGCACCCTGGCTCCCAATTCCTGCTCTGCAATTTATGGGCACAGGTGCTTTGGGATCCTTTCTAGGCTCTGCAAGGAGAAGGGGATGTGGTTGGAAGTTGGAGGAGATAGCTATGGGGAGCTCCATGTGGGGAGCTCTTAATATTTCTTTTCTTTATACTATCTCTAAAGCACTGGCTAGAGAAACTGCTTCAAAACCAGGGCTTCCTGGCTTCACTTCTCACTGCTCTAGGCAGCTCCTTAAATGGCATTACTCTGAATGGATAGACCCTGCTTCTTCATTTGAGAATTCCCTATATCAATTAATTCAAGAATAAATTAGGATCCAGTTCTTATCCCTATCTCTAATAGATTTTGTGACCCCAGTATGCTCACTGCCTGTGTTCTGTGACTATGAAGGGTTATTCGATGGAGATTGTAGGATTGGCTTGGGAGTGTGTTAGTTATAGATGTTCACCCTATGGCTTGGCTTCTTGGTAGGCTAACTCTGATGAGACCACCTGGCAGTTGTTACAGGTATGACACATACCTATGGTGAACAGCTCAGCTATGACATGCCTTCATTGTGTAACTAACAGTGACATAAAGAACTTCAAAAGGCTCAAAGGATGACAGCACCCTGGACTAGCTATTACTCCTGTAGTCCCCCCTAAATCATCGACACAAAGTGGTGCCCAGAACCCTCAAGTGCCATACTCACCTGGGAACACGGTGACACATCTCATCTCCCTACTGATTCAAAGGGAAGAGCTACTGCCATCTGCCATCACTCCTAGTTGGTCATACTGAATTGTCAGCAACCTTTGGGAAAGACCAGCCTTCTCTGCTGTTACCATCCTGTTCTCATACTCTATACAAATCCAAATCAAGCTTCCTCCTCCCCTTCCCAGTGTGGAAACATAGCTCTAATGCTAATCAAACAATGGTCACTTCTTCAGGCCAACCATGTATAAGTTACTGTGTTTTGAGTGTGGAGACAAAAATGAAAGCATCTCTGGTCTCAAGGACATTAGGCTTTCTCTTTTTTTAAATTTCATATTGATAACTTTTGCTTTTATATCATCTTCATTTCCTAGAGAAATTCTTTGCCATAAACATTTTTTTTTAAAAAGGGAGAAGGCAATTCAACTAAGCAGCACATGATCAAATCCAGCATTATACACATATACATGTGTATGTCTATATTTAAATATATACAAAATTCCATAGTCCCATAGTCTCTCAAGAAGAATGGGAGGTGCATTCACACCCTTCTTCTTTAAGGCCCAGCTTGGAGCCCCAGTGTGGAGAGGAGCGTGGAGGCAGCTAGAGATTCTCAGATGGGGAGGGAGGGAAGGAGGGTACTGTAGGCCTGGGAGACAGTTTGTGTTTAAAGCACAGTACACTGGACCAGTTGTGAAAGGGAGCAATGGATATACTAAACTTGGAAAGGTAAGTCAGGGTCAGGCTGGGAGGGGCTTTAAATGCCAGACAAGTTTGCAATTGAAACTAGAGGGAATTGGGAATCTGTGAGTTCACAGAATAGGGGGTGGAGGTGTATAAAATGATTAGACTTCGCCTATAGGAATTTTACTTGGCATCTGTGGGGAAGGAAAGACGGGGCAGGAATATTCTTCAGGAGTAATTGCAATAGTCTTGGGTGAGAGGTGATAAAGGTAGGAACTATGATGGTGGAAGGAAAGGGAAGGATATAGAATTATACGAGTTAGCAACTGAGTGATTAAGAATGGGAACTGAAGATGACTGAGGTTTGGAGCTCTTCTGACTGGAAGGTCAGGGATGCCCTCAACAGAAATAAGACAAGCCAGGAAACGTAAGGGGATCTAATAAGTTCGATTTTGGCTATCCTTGGACTGGAATTCAGGAAAGACCAGAACTAGATATGTAGCTTTGGATGTTATTTGCATAGAGATGGGGGGGGATATAGAGAAGTGAAGGTGAAAAGAAAAGCAAGGGTGCCTCCATGGGGTTGAAAAAAGTCACCAAGAAAGAGCATATTGAGAGTCTGGTGGCACAATGTGGATGATGCACCAGCCAAAGAGATGAAAAAGAACAGTCAGACATGAAGAAGCAAAGGAACAGTGTCAGGAAGAGAATAGTCTCCAGGAAGTGATGAATAGTGTCAAATGCTGCAGAGTTCAAGGAGGATCAGGAATGAGAAATCATTAGATTTGGCAACTTTGTATATATTCTTTTTGTTCGTTTTTGCAAGGCAATGGGGTTAAAGTGACTTGCCCAAGGTCACACAGCTAGGTAATTATTCCACCTAGCTACCTCTAGATTTGGCAACTTTGGAAAGAGCAGAAGAGATGTTACCCCCTCAGGAAATGGAACAAAGGAGGAGAGTAGGGGATGGTGTCTAAGGGGCTTTGAGATATAGAGTTGGGGAGAAGAGAGCTCTCAAGAGGAATAGTCTTTTCTCATTAAAATAGGAGCTGAGATTCTCTGCTGAGAGGATAGGAGCTGGGGTTGCTGTGGTTGCTGTCCATTATTGAAGACGACAAAAATGACACACTAGGTTAGCATTAAGTTATAGTGTGTCTGACTGGCTGATCAGACCAATATGAGCTCAGAATACTCTATCACAGATTGGGGACAAATAATCCATAACACTTGGGTGGCTACTCTAAACTTACCCATTTAACATTTCCTTTGAGCTGCTTCCATTCTACCTTGCAGCAGCACCCTCTGCCATGCTGGGCAGTCCTGTGTCAGTGGTCTCCCATGCTGCACAATTAATTCCAAAATTTTTAAGACCCTACTGTGAGCTCTTGCCTTATGAGTTTTCCATGAAACAGTCTTTATGGCAAACATATGTTGGGTATTTGAACAATGTGATTATCCCATCCTAGATGGGAGCTGCACTCTCTCTGAATCAGAAGGCAGGATCTGAACCATCACCTCTGGCTTGAAGGGTAAGGCCCAGGTTGGGGGTGGGCACCTCAGGATGAGATGGGAGCCTAACCTCAGCTATCCCAGTAAAAGGAGTGCCTTATCATTACGCCAAAGACTTGCAGAACCTAGAGTTAGCCGAAGATGCTCTCCTGATGGGATTGGAAGGCGAGTCTTAGTACTGTTGACAACTGAGGTTTTCTCTAAGCACCTTTACAATCCATCCTGATTACCAGGAAGCCTTCTTTAGTATCTGGGTGAAAGCTGACTTCACCCTCCAACTCTACTCTTAAAGACCCAGCAAAACAAATCAAACCAAAGCGCTCCCTGACTTCAAGGAGTTTAAATGGCGTTATGAGAATAATTTTAGTAAATGGACACACACTAATTCAGAGGGTAAGAGCACCAAGACTTGGGGGGGGAATCAAAAAAGTTTCATGCAGAAGAGAAATGTTTGAGTTGGATTTTGAAGGAAATAAGGGATTCTAAGAGGCTGAGGGAAGAGCCTTCCAGACTTGGGGACAAAAACTCAGATGCACTAGGGAATAATGTGTAGCAAAGTGGGAGAGAGTGGTTAGAGACAGGCATGAAGGGCTTTAATTTATAGCTGATGCTAAGGATAATGAGGAGGTGTTGGAATTTAAATGGGGTCCCACTGATAATTAATGCCTGGCTCCTAAATGTGAGCCTGGAGAGCTGACATCCTACCTATGTCCTCAGTTCAGGAGCCTCCTCAACAATTTACAGCAGGAGGTCATTCCTTTTGGGCTATCTTTGTGCCTTCTCTCCTCTAGTTTTATGTCCTAGTCAGGCTGCTAGAACTGAGGTCTTCCTGACTGAAGGCCCGGCCCTCCAATCCATACAATGGGCTGTTTCTCAGCTGAGGTTAGGGATGGCAGGTCAGGAGAAAGGGAATCTAGGGTGGTAGTTACAGGGTCAAGGTTGGGTTTGGAGGCAAGCAAAGCTAGTATGGCAGAGACTGATTGGGAGAAGAGGGTAGTGTAGTGGGGATCAGAGGATGTGACATGAGCAAAAAGGTTTAGTGTGAAAGGGAAAGGTAGCATCGGGAAGCTAATATTGGAGAATGAAATTTGTGAGGGTGCAATTTTAAGAGGGGCCAGGCTCTAAGTTAAGACTGTGTGTGTGTGTGTGTGTGTGTGTGTGTGTGTGTGTGTGTGTGCGCCTGAGGTAGGGATGATGGAGGTGGAGAAACTAAGGGGTAAGATTGCTAGAAGGGACATCAAGAGGAAGAGAGAAAGCTATGGATGATGGCAAGGATGTGGTGAACAAGACTATGAACCAAATAGTGAAGTTGTGGGAAAAGCTGGGAAGAGTGCCAGGTGCAGGACGTCAAAGACATAAAGGCACAACATACTAATGTAACAATTTACAACAGTACTACTTGTGGGAGTAAGAACTGCAAACACCATCGACATCCATTGACTGGAAGAAGGCGAAACAAATGGTGGTACATAGGTATAAGGGGGAAAAGACATAATGAAATATAAGAAGAAACAACATGCATGAGAATTCAGAGAAACATGGAAGATGTGAACTGATGGAGAGGGACATAAGGAGAGGCAGTTACTGTGTCTGATGAGGTGATCAATCTCTCCTCTTTGTCATCTTTTCTACCTGCAAACAACTGTTTTGGCAACAAGTCCCTCCCAGCCATGTCTCTCCCAGTCTTGTATACATGCACATACACAAATTAATTTGATTCTCATAACTGCCTGTAAAATGAAGTGCTCTTATAATAACCCATTTTACAAATGAGATAACTATGGCTGAGATTAAATTACTTTTTCAGGGTCACACAACAAGTAAATGTTGAAAGCAAATTTGCATTCAGATCTTCCTCTCGCAATATAATACCATTTCATTTCCCCTAGAGACCATTACCTCGTCACATTTCATGTCCCCTGAACCTAGTGACTTTGATGGCCTTTCTGTATCCTTGTCCTCTACATAATAGCTTGATGTACCAGGTTTGTTCTCAGAATCCAGGGCCTGCCAGGGACTTCAGAGGTCATCTCTTTCAGCATATACCTGACCAAGCCTCTCCCATATACTCAACATATAGTCTAATGCCCCTTCCTTATGCCAGCCTTCTAAATGAGGAATAATAAGTGCCTCAGATAGATTGAGATAAAGATTAGGAGATGCTTTGGAGAATGGATATAGAGAGGCTGAGCTTGGCTGAGAGGAAAAGAAGCAGGGGACTGGGAAGAGGGGAGGATACTAAGGGAATGAGGGATATTGGGATGGTACTATCTGAATCTGGAACAGGTTGAACAGAAGAGAGTTGGAATTAAGATGCAGGTGGGAGATGAGAGAGGGAGGAGAATGAGGAGGGAGATGGCAAAGGGAGAGAAAGGCAGTCTTATTTTGGGAGGGGAGGCAGATCAGCATAAAGGAGTTCCTTGGGATTTGGAATCAAGAGTATCCAAGTTCAAATTTCAGGTCTGTGTGACCTTAAACGAATCATTTAGCCTCTTGGTCTTAGTTTCTTCATCTGTTGATTAAGATTGCTAGGGACTCTTTTAAGACTAATTCTATGCTCCTATGATTCTGTCCCTACTAAGTGTTCTCTTCTCCAGACTAAACACAGTTGCTTCAAATGATCCTTATAATAAATGACCCATTCCTTTGTAGTCTAACTATTCTGATCATCTATTCTGACTTGTCAGTCTTCCCTAAAACATGACACAACTGAATACAATACTCCAGATGTGGACTGATTACAGCAGAGTATTATTATCTCTCACCTTCTGGAGGTTATGTTTCTCTTAATAGAGCTGAAGTTGAGTTTTTAGCTTTCATATTGCACTGTTGATTGAAAAGTGAAATTGTTGTCATTGGTCATTTTTCAGTCATATCTAATTCTTCTTCTTCTTCTTCTTCTTCTTCTTCTTCTTCTTTTTGCAAGGCAATGGGATTAAGTGGCTTGCCCAAGGCCACACAGCTAGGTAATTATTAAGTGTCTGAGACCGGATTTGAATTCAGGTACTCCTGACTCCAGGGCCAGTGCTCTATCCACTGCGCCACCTAGCTGCCTCAATCATGTCTAATTCTAATGACTACTTCTGGGGTCTTCTTGGCTGAGATCCTGGAGTGGTTTGCCATTTCCTTTTCCAGTTCATTTTACAAATGAGGAACTCGAAGCAACAGGGCTCAGTGACTTGTCCAGGGGCATACCAGTTTGGAAGAGTCTGAGGCCAGATTTGAACTCAGGAAGATGAGTCATTCTGATTTTAGGCCCAAGACTCTAACCACTTTGCCATCTAGGTCATACTTTTACAGCATATTAAAACAATCAGATATTTTTCATAGCAACTACCTAGCCATATAGCTTCCATTCTATGCCTGTAGTTTTTAAAAATCTAAGTGCAGAACTTAATTTTAAAATATTTCTTATTTTCATTTTAAGGCAATGAGGTCGCACAGCTAGGTAATTATTAAGTGTCTGAGGTTGGATTTGACTTGACTCCAGGACCAGTGCTCTATCCACTGTGCCACCTTGCTGCCCTACCTCTTTTATTCTCCAAGGTTGTTCAAAGACCTGGTCCCTAGATCTTATCATGGTATACCCATGGGTTTTTGGCCCCAACTCCTATTTACTTTGCTCTTCATCCTTCTTCTTCATCCTCCCAAGGTCCAGTTCATTCCTTTTCTTTGCAGCCTTCTTTATGATCTTTCATTTTGTCTCAATTCTGACTGCACTTTAATTGGGCTGTACCTTATTTTATTGAACTGTTTAACATGAGAATCTCTCTCTCTAATGAGATCACGGGCTCCTGAAGAATGGAAGTTGCCTTCTGTTTTTACTAGATTTGCACCACTGGGATGATGGACTGTGTCTAATCTTAAACTCTCTGTGCCTTTCTAAGCCTGAGCCAAGCATAGGAATTGGAAGGTGGCCTCCACAGCCGCTCAGTAAGTGGTTTCTGAAGATACAGGGGAGCTGTGCCATTTGGGGAAAACCACCAGCTCTCCTGGCCTTGCTTTCTTTCACCACCTGCAAAATAACATAAAAATGGATCGCTGAACCAGATAATGACAGCTGGCATTTAGATAGCCTCTAAAGCTTCATTCATTATCTGATTTTAGCTTTGAAGCCACACTGTGAATTTAGTACTGCTATGTTATTCTTTTTTTTAAGATGAAGAAATGGAGACCCTGAGAGGTTGTCCATGATCCCAGAGAGTATCAGAAGTAGAATTTGAACCCAGGTCTTCTGAGTTCAAGATCTTGAGTTATTTCCACTATATCACACTGCCTCATCAGAAATACTGCTCTTTTGAACCCTATAATGCAGAATAAAATCTTGGTAAATTAGATGGAGTGGAGAAAAGGGGGAATTATGAATAGCGATGACTGGAGAAGATGGGGTTTAGAGCAGAATTTATTAAGGCCCACACCCGCAAAGCTATGTTCCCTTCTCCAGCTCTGGAGGTAGAGGGCTGATTTTTAATGGGTGGCAGGGGAAAATAGAAGTAGAGAGTTGACAAATTTTCTCACTATGTCATAATCCTCTGGAGGGCTTATTCTATCAGGAACAACTACTTACATTTTTCGAGTACATTCTTGAGTACTTTCCCCATAACCCTCTTATGACGTAAGTAACTCAAGTATTTTTATCTCTATCTTATGTATGAGGAAACTGAGGCACCGAGAGATGAAGTCACTTAATCATGGCTAGTTTTTGTTTTAATATTAATGTTTTATAATAACATTTATAAAATGTTAATAATAATGTTTTAATATTTGCAAAGTGATGATATATTATTAAATAACTTGCCCTTTCTCACAGATAGTAAGGATCACAGGTTCAAACTCAGTTCATTTGGTTCAAGAATCAAAGCACTCACTTTCTAAAAGAGTCAGATGCTTTTCTCAGTGGAGAATTCATGACTCCAGAAGTAACCTTAATGAGAGGCCTCTAGACATTCAGGTAAATCAATGGGCTGGGTCTTTTTTCCACTGGATCTTTTCTTTTCTTTTTTTCTTTTGCTTAGTATCTTAAAACTTCTGGTAATCAAAAAAGAAAGGTAATAGAAGAGTAAAAATTAAAACCAAAAGCCGCACTTTAACCAGATCTTCTACTTTTATTTCCGAAGGAAATTTTGTATTACAGTATTTACTTTTTGTTTATATACATATACTTCACATTTGTGTTTAAAATGCACAGACCTCCCAGAATTCTCTTGTTCCGGCTTAAATTAGCTGTTATCTTACAATACAAAAAATACCAAAAAGTTGCAGTCCTAACTTGTGTATGTATAACACCCACAATCCCCAGCAATGAAATAGTTTACAATACTTACTCCGTATTTACATATGAGTGCAATCAATGCTAAATTATACATATTAACAAACTAAGCTGGAGTCTGAACACAGAAGAACTGGAAATAACCGCAGACCCAAGGAGTTTCCAAAGACAGAATTAGTTTTAGGAAATAGGTTTCACTAGTGTTAATGTGTGCTAGGTCCAAATTCAGAATAAGTGGGAATCTCTTTCAGGATTTCTTTGAAAAGGGTGGACTGACAGATTTTACAGGCTATTACACAATTTTCCCTCCTTGGCAAAGCTTTTTATTAGTGTGAATTACTAATTGGGGGAAAATGTCTCATGGGGATAATTACAGTACCTGGAAGACATGCACAAGAATTTTTATTGTTTAAGAAAAGTTCAGTAAATTGGGTAACTGTCACTTGAGCCCCTAAGTGGAAGAGACAGCAAGTATCCTGAGCATAATATGCCTCTGCTCGGCCTATTTCTTCCCTCTGTTCATACTCCTGCCCTTGAGTCTGGTTTACTGGAGGTGGGGGGGGGGGGGAAGAAAGGAAGAGTCTCTTCCAGGTCTTCCCTAATCTATAGTTGGAAGTCAAAGCCAATTCTATAATTTGGTTGTTAACCCTTCCACAGAATTTCAGAACTAGAGAGCATTTAGTCCAACTGGGCAAAAATCCCTTCTATAACCCTGTCCCTCATATCAGTACTCTCATTTGGCCTCTCCTTAAGAGGCCTCCTGTTACAGGGAATACATTACTCTTCTTCAATCTGTTCCACGTTCACATGCTTAACTCTACCCAAAGGTATCTGTGGAGATGTATGTCTGATAAAGGTAAGGAACTTAAAAACCTGACTCTTTGCCTTAACTGAGTGCTTGGTTGGTAGAAAACCCTTGATAAATTTGAACTTTACCACACAAGATAAAAAACCGTGGAGTAGCTGTTTAAAAAAAAATCTATTCCTACTGGTTGGTATGAGGATCCTCTAGGGCATGCCATCCTCCTCTTCCCTTCCAGGCATCCCAACTCCAAGATGAGTGCATGATAACTATACTAGGTTAATGACGACTATCCCAGAAGAGGCATTAGAAGAAGCTTCACATTCATTCAGTTTCGGGGTCACTGACTGAGTGTTCTGGTCCCCTTTACCCACAGACCACCCTGCCCAGCTCTGTTTTTCTGCCCTGCACACAAGACCTGTGGGCCCAGGATTCTCTTCCAGCGCATCTCACAGCAATCAGGTTGCCCTCATCATGGGCAGATGGCCTTGGGAAGAGGTAGAAGGGACCTCAGTCTTTCTGTGCCCAGAGAAAAGACTGCAGGTTTCTAGACAAATAAAGACATGGGAAGGAGTAAGAGAGGAAACAAGTAAACAGGGGTGTTACTGGCTGCTGCACATAATGGCTACAAACATTTATGAAATTTTTGTTGGAAAATAGAAGTTATTTGCAAACAAATAACCAAATAAAAATAACCCTTATTTTTCAGTGCCCAAAGGCATCGTTCATGCTATAAACTAAAAGGGTGGAAAATTTCCATTAAAAACCTAAACAAAGCCACAACCACAAATTTCAACCTTCTAAGACATGGCTCTGGAATTTTTGCTTCCATGTCTCATAATATTTCAACTGTAAAAACCAAGGGAAATTGGTTCTAGGACTGAAACTTAGGGCACCCAACCTCTGCCCTGAAGCCAAGGCTCCCTAGCAAATGGAGATTTGAGTCAATTCTAATGACAAGAGGTTAAATAGCTTCATTTTAAAATTCTCCCATGGAACAGCTGCATTAAGGTGATTCACAGGACAAAGTTTCAATTTGAGATATTTTGCTTATTTCATTGAAATGAGTTGCATTTAATGCATCAACATGTTGGGGACATTTTTCCTTCTCAATTGGCAGAGCATCAGGATCTAATTGGATGACTTCTATGAGCTCTGAAAAATACTCAGTGATTAGTATTGGGGCATGTTATTAAGCCTAAACTCAGGCATCATTTAAAATGCATCAAAAATACATGAGCAGTATCTCTGTTTTATGTGCATCTTCAAAGATTTAGCATTTTGTATACAATGCCACTGTGTTATTTAGTTAGGTTATTAAAATGGTTTTCATTTATTCACAGGCTCTCTGGTGACATATGGGCCTGTATCCAGGGCTGGGAAGCTGGCTTAGAATAGAGACACACCAGCAATTAGAGACTTCACTGCTCTCCATTCCAGTTGAACTGTTAAGTCTGGATTCATCTGTTTGCTAAAGGAAGCAGGGTAGAAGCAGAGACATGACAACCGTCCAGACATTCCACATGTTGGCAGAAAGAAGACTTAAAGGAATGCTGTTCCCCAAAAGTGATTCACAATTCTTGGTCTGCTGCCTTGCCTTCTGCTTCCTGCCTCCTCTTGCATCCTCTCTTTTAAATCACTGAAGAGCTAACCTGATGGCCCTCAGAGGGCTGACAGTCACTTACTGGTCAGAACTTTTTCAACAAAGACATTAGTGAAGAAGGGCAAGGGGTTGGTGAGGAGTGTTGGGGGAAGAGGTGCAGAGAAGAGTATCTTTGCAAAGGGAAAATCAATCCTAATAATCAATGCAGCTCCCACAGCCTCTTTCCCACTTCCCCATTCCCAAAACAGGCCTGGATCACTCTCAAGGTCTTTACATAAATGGGCACCTCCTGGAGAAGCTGGATGGACAACTTAGGCAGAAGGGGCTGTGGGATCTCCTTCTCTGAGTTCAACTGGAAACACAGAGTTAGAATTGAAAGGGACCTTCAGAGGTTATATATCCTTGCTCTTGGTCAGTAGTGTGGAAAAAAGGGAAAAAGTCCTTTTTTGGAGAACTGAGTCTCCTGGAGGTAATTCATTTGTACATTAGTGTTGTTGATTCCCCGCCCCCCCCCCCAAAAAAAACCTTCTAGGAAAAAAGCATTCCTAGGGATCTTACCCTGGGACCAAGAATAGGGTTATAAGGTTGGGAGAAGAGAAAAAGCTCTCTCTAATCACTCCATTTAGTTACATCTCAAAGAGAAAATTCCCAAGGCATTATTCTCACAGGTCTTGGGCTCCCAAAATGCCCAAAGGTTCACCTCCCTTTGCCACCATCATTTTGAGGTGAAGATGGAAAAGAAGTTCTTCTAATCCCCTGTCATAGCCTAGGTCTCACTGAGATGGGGTGGGAGTGATTTTCTCACTGGCTACTATGGATATTCAAAGATAGAGAATAAGAAAATGGGGATGGGGGAGAAAAGATGCAGTACCTTCAGTTTCTAAGAGTTCTTTCCTCCTGCCCTCTTAAAATCTTTCCCTATTTTTCACTCCATTTGGCAAACCTGAGTTTCTGTTTTTCAGACTTTTAAATGTGCTGATTCTCTATTAGTCCTCATCATGGACACTAGTTAGTGGAAAAGAGCCTCCCACAACTGGGGGAGACTGAGGTGGGAAGGTGTCTTCTTTCCCTTTCTCCACATCATGACAGACTCTAGGTTTTGGCCCTTGGTGGAAGCCCTTACTGAAAAGTGACTTCCCCCTACTCACATTTTTCCACAGTATCATTTGAATTTCTTCTTTGCCTTTACCACATTCTACCTTGTACCACATTTATTTGAGTCTTTATCTCATCCCAGATTGCAAGGTCCTTACTAGAAGAGCCCCTTTCATATTTGTATCTATAGGATCAATATCTGAAGTGAACTTAACTAGAATCCCACCAAGGACTGTCCCTTTCTCCAAACAGATTGGCTGAGTTCACTAGTCAAAGAAAAAAGATGCTCAGGGAAGATGAGGTTAAAATGGAAAGGACAGAGAAAACAGAGCTGCCTTGCTTCCAGGAATCAAAGAACACCCAATGTGGTGCCCCCATCCTCTTAATTGCTCAGTGAGTATGGAGAATGAGTAACCTCCACTTTTGTGCCCTAGAAGTAAGCACAGGAAGGGCCAAGAGAAATATTAAAGTTGAGACCTATAAGGTTATGGGACACACACAAGGGACACTCCACATTCACACACTTTTGACTTGGGACAAGAGGTGAGAACAGCAGCTTTTACATAGGATACTGTAGCTCAATCCTACTTTCCCTTCCAGGTACTGCTACCAGGTTAAGCACATCCTTGGGTGGGAAAATTCTATCATCTTTCCTGGCTGCAAATTAGGTTTTAGAAAAGAGCACAGATTGCCTAGGGTAACCATTTAAATTTTACAGGAATATAGGAATGCAATTATGTAAAAACCTATGTATACTAATTTCCCAATTGCTAGATCTATTTAAAGTCTAGGCACTTCGTGTGTGTGTGTGCACATGTGTGTGTTCTAAATGGGTTAAGACTATATTAACCAAGATTCCTTAGAAAACCACAATCATTTGCATTCTTTCCAAGTGACATTTCTGATCTTTATATTAAAATAGTCTCATTCTATTCTATTTTGCCATGATTCCAAAGAAATGGACTGTAAATAATTCTCAACTAGAAAAATACCACTCCATGGAAGAGAGATATCTCTGCCTAGATGGTTCAAGAATAAACAGCATTTTTTTTTAAAGAGAGAATACACTTCAGACAAAAATTAAGTGACTTCACCTGAAGGTTCCCTAGAAGCCTACATTGGTGAGTTATCGATGACTAACATTGACCTGTAAACACAGCATCTCTCTCTTTTTTTTTTTTTGCAAAGTTGAGAAATACAAGTCCCCAGGAACAGTTCGCCATGTATAAACCTGAGTGTCATTCATTCCTAACTGTTCTCCTGGCTTTATTTACACTGACTTCCCATAATGATGACACGATCATTATTGGACCTGTAATTAAATTAAATGAATCTGACGAAAAAGAAAAGGGTGGACTCTGGAACACAAACTGGAGCAACTTTCAGACAAAGCAAACGACCATGCAGACAAGGTTGGGCTCAAGGACGCTGCCTTCTCCAAGTATCTCCAGCCGCTTGCACCATGACTGTAAAATCTGTGGCCCTCCCTCCCCCCCTCCCACCCTTTCCAACTGTTCTTGTGTGTTAAAACCCTTACAGGGACAGTCCTCATGCTCCAGCATCAGATGCAGGTACCAGGCTGTGCAGGTGGTTGCTGCTTCCGATTTCGTGTGGCTCCTGATTTTTCTTTGTAGGCAATTGGCATCTGCTGAGAAATGTCTACCAGGGCACTGGCCACAGCAAGTCCTAAAAAGAGACCCCAAGTGAATGTACATGAATAAGCAGCTATAAACTGACCTCAAACTCTAACCAGCAATATTGCTTCTAGTCTGTATCCCAATGAGATCGCAGAGAAAGGAAAAGGACTCAATTATACAAGAACATCCACAGCAGCATTTTTTGTGAAGGCAAAGAATTGGAAAGTGAGGGGTGCCCATCAACTGAGTAATGGCTGACTAAGTTGTGGTACATGAATGTGACAGAAAACTGTATTAGTGTGCTGTAAGAAATGAAGTGGGGGATAGTTTCAGAAAAACATGGGAGGATCTATGTGAACTGATGCAAAGAGAAGTGAGCAGAATCAGGAGAACAATATATCCTAAGTAACAGCAATGTTTTGAAGAAAATCAACTTTGAAAGCTTTAGTAACTCTAATCAACATACTGACCCACCAGAATTCCAAAGGATTCATGAGGAAACATGCAATCTCCAAAAGGGAGTTGATGGACCCTGAGGGCAGATTAAAGCATATTTTCTTCTCTCTGTCTCTGTCTCTGTCTCTGTCTCTCTCTCTTTAATCTTTTGAACATGGATAATATGGAAATTTGATTTGTATGAATTTGTAATGAGTTTCATTTTCTTGCTTTTTCAATGGGTGGGGGAGGAGAAAGAGAGAAAATTAGAAACCGAAAATATAGTAAAATGAGTTATCAAGAAAAATAAGTAGTATAGGGGCAGCTAGGTGGTGCAATGGATAGAGCATTGGTCTTGGAGTCAGGAGGACCTGAGTTCAAATCTGGATTCAGAGATTTGATACTTCTGTGTGACCTTGGACAAGGCACTTAACCCCATTGTTCTCCCCCCCAAACCCAAAACAAACAAAAAAAATGAGTAGTATGTTTTCTACTTAACTATCTATCCAAGATCTGTGATAGTACCAGGCATTGGTAGAAGGAAAGAAAATCATTTCCTTTTATAATTCTCTAAAAAAAATTCATTTCATGCTATGGTTTCATTTTAACAAACATTAAATGTCTACAAAATTCAAGGCCTTTGGTGAAGCCTTGAGGAGAAAAGGATGCATGAAGTGGCAGAGTCCCTACTTGTGGAACATATCCTCCTTCCTGAGGATGAGTCTATGTGGATTCATTCAACAAGAAAAGAAATGTAGTCTAAGGCAGGGGGTGACAGGCAAAAGGTAATCTAATAAAGGGCTCCAGGAAAATCCCATGGAACAGATAATTTCAGTTGGGAGAAGCAAGCAGATATCACAGAGTGTGCTGTTCAGGAACAGCTCAGGATAATTTTCTCATTAGACCTCACCTTCTAATTACAGCAAAGGAGAGCCTTTGCTGTGACACCTGAAGGCCAGGCCTGGTGGAGAAGGCACTTTGGAAGGGGCAGGCACTGCCCTTCCCTGACATCATTCCCTGAAAAGACACTCCCTCCTTCCCCCAACTTGCACACTTGGCTCATGGCCAGGATCAGTGGGTTCTGTACCCTTTATCTGTAACTACTGCTGTGTAAGGAGGAGGTTGCTAAGAAATCCCAATCTATTAGCCCCTCTGCTAGGAGTTAAGGGCTGGGCTAGACAAACTGCAAAGACAGTGCTCCAGAGGAAGAGACTGGAAGTCAAGCTGAAGCACATGTGAGATTTCAAATCACCTTTGGGATATAAACTCACTGTGTTCCCCTTTGTATGTATAATGTATAATGATGAAAATCAAGTCCTGAATTTTTCTTTCATCTACATAGGAAAAAAAAAACACTGCCTGCTCTCTTTTATTTCCACTTCAAGTTTAGGTTTCTCTAGGAGTTGGGGATGGAGGCGTCCCTTTTTTTAGTAATCAGTAACCAAAGGAAAAGATGGAATTATTCTCTGAAAAAATGGGATGACAGTTGGGTCTTGCTTGCCCTTCAAATAGCAATAAGAACATTTTCCACTTTTCTAGTGTTTTAATGATTATAGAATTCATTGATCACAACAACCCTGAAAGGTAAGGATTATTATGACTTTTTCATATGAGCAAACCAAGGCTTGTGGAAGTGACCACAAGGCAGTTAGGAAGATGCCTCTAAAATCAGGGCTTTCCTCACAGTACCACTCTGGCAAACCCCCAGGGGCTAGGGGCACAAACTGTCTCCATCCACAGAGGAAGTTAAATTATAGCTCACTCAAAGCATTTCCATGGCTTGACCACTATTCCTAATTCTTGCTCCCTGAACTCCAGGTGCAAAGAGGGGTCCTGAGGTGGAGCCCCGGCTCAGATACAGCTGTATGACTTGGGCGAAATTTTCCTTCTATGAGCCTCAATCTACCCCTCTGTAAAATAGGGACAATCAGGAAGGCTCATCCTGCTTACTCCACAGCACTGAGATGAGCCCTGTATGGGGGGGTCCTGTTTTGGCTCTTGCAGGTCCTGCCTTGTAACAAGATCCTGTGTATGTGTCCTTGAGCAGCTCTCTGGCTGTGGGTTCCTTGAGGGCATTTTTATCTCTGTCTACACAACACAGCACAGTCTACCCCCAGGAAACAAGCTGGACAGGCACCTCTATTTCTTTGTGCCTCAGTTGTCTCTTTTCTACAACAGATTCAGTTCAACTCAATTCAATAATAACACTTATCAAGTACTCACTATATGCAAGTACTGAGCTAGACATCAGGGATACAAAGCGAAACAAGAGGAGTGCCTATCCTCAGGAGCATATACTCCCCTGGGAGGGAAGGAAACCAGCACTTCTGCAGCATTCTCCATTCCAGGCACTGTAATAAGGGCTTTTTTATAAATATTATCTCACAACTACACTAGGAGCTGACATCCTATTACTTTCCCCATTTTACAGTTGAGGCAAAGAGAGATTAAATGACTTGCCTGGAGTTATCCAGCTGTTACATGTCAGAGCATCAGCTGATCTACTGGTTCACCCTGTGTATAAGGAAGTCCACAAGAAGCTGATAGACAGTTTTTAAAAAGACATTTTAGAGAGGGACATAGCTATGGTCTTGTGGAGGGATGAGAGATGAGGGAGAAACTCCCTCTGGAGGAGGCCCCTCAGTTATGTTTCCAAGGAAGTGGGTGAGGAACACATCCCGGGTAGAGAAGGGGTAGAACCCCTACAAATCTCCAAGATAGGTGATGGGATGCTATGGACACTGGGCGAGCTGACCAGTTTGAATATAACAGAGCATGAAGAGAAATCATAGGAAATGACATTGAAAAGGGGAGCAAGGGCCAGGCTGTGGAGAGATTTAAAGATCAGTCTAAATATGCATTTTATTTTAGAGGCACAAGGGAGTCACTGAAGAATTTTGAGTGTATGGAAGACTTACTAGGATCTGTTTTAAAACAATTACCTAGGCTGTGTAGAGGATGGACTGGAGAGGGGGAGAGAGTGAAATCAAGGAGACTAATTAGTGTTATTCTAACAATCCAAGTGAGAGCTTCTGAGGATCTGAATGAACACTGAGGCTTTCAGGGGAGAAAAGGGATAATGGAGAAGGTGAACTGATGAGACTTGGCAACTGTACAGACTGGAGGAGAGGAGGGTCAAGGATAACTCAGAGTTGAGAAGTTTAAATGACTGGAAGGATGATGCCAACAACAGAATGGAGAATTCTGGAGAAGGAATAGGTTACTAGAGAAGTAAGAGTTCCATTTTGGACACATTGGTCTCTAAGATCTTTTCCACACCTGACATTTTATGTTCTAAGGTCCTTCGCAGTTCTGACATTCAATGTTCTGTAAACTTTCTCTTCCCTGACTTTTTCTGGTGTTCTCACCACCTAAAAATGAAGAGAAGCTTAAGAAATAATGTTTCGGGGCAGCTAGGTGATGCAGTGGTCCTGGAGGACCTGAGCTCAAATCTGGTCTCAGACACTTAATAATGACTTAGTTGTGTGACCTTGGGCAAGTCGTTTCAGTATTGACATCTCTGAGGAAAGCTCAAGGCTCCTAAGTATTTTAGCTCTCTTCTTCAGAACTAAAGGCAGGTTGTTGCTTTCATATCAGCTGAAGGGGAACATAGACTCACCTGACTGTCCTGGTGGGGGGATTCCTCCCAGGCCTCGAGGCAGCCTTACAAATACTGAAAGGACTGCAGCTCTGTTACCAAAGCAGGGCTCCAAAGCAATGGGCTTGGGAACAGCCTGTGGAAGAAGAAAGCACATAGGGTTAATAATGGCTTCTTAAAGTATCACTGACAGACAGTTTTGCCTAATTTTTTCTGATCTACTTCTAGCCAGGGGGCAGGACACAGGAGTTAGGGGGTGGTAGAAACAGTTTAGCCTTTCTTCTTGAAATCAGAGGAGCCCCAGAATTCTCTAAGATCAGAAAGCATTGCAAGAACACAAGCATCACTGGGACTGGCATGCACACCAAAGATTACGTCTGGATTAATTTTTAGTGGCAGAAAGGTTTCCCTTTCTTTTATGTCAGTAACCCAACACACCAACACACCATCACACACACACACACACACACACACACACACACACACACACACACATACACACACACACAACCACACACTATCAATCAATCAACCCACAAGCATTTATTAATAGCCTGCCATGGCCCAGGCTGGGTGTGCGAGGTGCAAAGGCTCACACTTTTCCACTCAAGAGAAACCATGCTTTGTCATCAACACACATCCTCCTTCTCCTGCCAGTGGTCCAGGGACAATGGCTCAGCACCATGGCCTGCCACTTCTGAAAGGCTGCCGGCCCCTAACCTAAAATAAAATAATAAAAGACTGCTTGTTCTCTTGGCCCTTTTGGTTCCATTCATTAATAAAATCATTTTCATTTCAAAGTATAACTTCATCAAGTCCTTCCCAGACACTCAACATACTGTACAACTGAAAGTCTGCTCTCTTTTTGACTAGGAGTAATGTTACGGACATGTGCAGTAGAGGCCTAAGTGGTCACGCCATTGGTAAAGAATCTTGCATTTTTTGGACCACAACCATTATGGTCATTTTGGAGCTTATTTTAAAAACTTATAACTTATAAAGACCTGCTGGGAAGCTGGCTACACCAATGAGGAAAAAGTCCAAGCATGACTAATGACCCTACCACTGAATATAACACCAATTTTTTTTAAGGTTTTTGCAAGGCAAATGGGGTTAAGTGGCTTGCCCAAGGCCACACAGCTAGGTAATTATTAAGTGTCTGAGACTGGATTTGAACCCAGGTACTCCGACTCCAAGGCCGGTGCTTTATCCACTATGCCACCTTAGCTGCCCTATAACACCAATTCTTTTCAGGACTGCTCACTGGTGATGAGGTACCCCTAAAATCAAACAGTTCTTCCTCTACTGGCAGAGAAGGAAAACACCTGTTTAATGAGAGATGCCACTATGGGTCATATAGTTGTGAGGCTGAGGGTTGATCTCCATTTCTCTGCTATTTACTATACATTTCTCTCAAACAGTGAAGGTTTAGTTTGAGCTGAGCAATAACTATCATTTCCAAATTCTTCTCCCTTAAGACTACAAAAAAATCATGTTCTGATATCATCTTCATATATACTAATCAAATAATTGCTGCTCATTCAATTAACTTAAAACTATCATGGTATACTTTAATTAAGAGACCCAGAGACATGATTTTACAAGTTAGAAAGGGAAAAATAAAATATCACAATTAAATCATCAGCATCCAATAAAACAGCAGAGTGAGCTAAACAAATTGAACTTAAAATCATTTTATGATCAGAAGAAACTGGAATCATTACAACTGGGCCTTATATGTCATCTTTTCAGGGTAATATAAATTGGACTTTCACAGCTTAGGAAGATAAAACCCAGTCTGGGTATGTTTATGACCACATAGTTTTCCTGTTTGGTTCTTTCAATAAAATCTTAGAAGTTCACAATAATTTCTTTTTTGCAAAATATGTTTATAGGCTCTAATCTAATAGTAGTTCGGTCCCTATGCTAATGGTTAGGCCAAAGCCATGAAACAGTTGAAGTCATCCCCTGCTTCCAAACTGCCTCCCATAGTCTTCCATTCTACATTTCCTCCTCCATTGTTTCTCCACCCCGACCTGTTATCTCCTCCCTCCATATACAATTTTCTGTCCTATCAGCATTCCAAATGAGAGATCACACCTGAAACAGGAAATGTGTCCCCCTGTGTCCCCCTCCCTTCCTGCTAAGTCATCATTCCTCTCACTGGTTGACCATTCCATTGTCAGACCTTCCGTGTTCTCAGGTTGTTGAAGAAGACCCAGAATGAGAAGAGCTCACCAAGGCCAAGTCATTTTACAGATAAGAAAACAGGTCCGGAGGTTAGAGAAATCACCCAAAGTCACAGCAAGAAGAGTAGAACTGAACTTTGAACCCAAGTTTCCTGCCCACACTCTCACTTTTTCTTTTTTTAAAATTAAATTATTTATTATGCCTCACCAATCAATTCAATCAATTAGACTTGTTTTTTTAGTCATTTACATTTAAAATAATTTCAACATCTAAAATGGTGTAACAATTTTAAGTCTCCATCAAGAGTTCATGCTTGATGGAAAAAATTAAATGAACTGATGCTGACTGAAGGAAACAGAACCAAGGGAACATTGTACACCTAAACAACAACACTGTGAGATGATCAACTATGATGGCTGCATCTCCTCTCAGCAGTTCACAGATCAAGGACAACTCTAGGAGACCTATTATGGACATTGCCATTCATATCCAGAGGAAAAACAACAAACCACAGAATCTGAATATATACAATGTTCACTTTTTTAAAACCTCTTAAGTTTTTCCTATCTCATGATTTTCTTTCTTTTCCCTTCATCTTAATTCCTCTTACACATAATGATTAATATATAAATATATTAAAAAGAAATGTACATGTACAACTTTTACCAGACTGTTTCCACCAAGGGGAGAGGGGAGGAAGGGTGGGTGGTAAAAAACTGTGTAACTTACAAATTTGAAAATGGATGAATGTTCAAAGAGTCCATGTCTGTTAATTTTTTACCCCCATTCTATCTCATTCAGTCATATTCTATCCTTTTGGGGTTTTGATTTTTTCACTTTGCATGATTCTATAAAAATATTTCCATATTTCATTATGTTCCTTATCCCAGTAAATCTTAACTACATTATAACACTACATTATCTCAGTGTAATGCAATTTATTTAATCACTACCCTAATATTGGACATTAGGGTACTTTTATTCTGTTTTGGTTGTTTGAGGTTTTTTTGTTTTGTTTTGTTTTTCAATTCAGAGATAATATTGCCACAAAAATCTCTGAACAGTTCTTTTTTGTTTTTGATAACATGTTCAGGTTATATTCCCAACTGAATTATTGAGTCAAAAGGTGTGATTATTTCTATGACTCTCTGACTTTGAACTGAATATTTCCAGATTGCTCTCCAAAAATATCTACAAGTTCACAATTCCATTAGCAAAGAACAAATGTCCCAATTTCCCCAAAGAATCATCAAGTACTGAGTTTCATTATTTTTAATTATTTTGAGCAATTTGTTGGGTGTTACCTTAAAGTGATTTTAATATGCATATCACTGATTGTCAGTATTCTGAACATTTTTCAACATTTTACAAAAGCACCTGGTTTAGAATACATTTTAAAAAAAGAGAATTCCTTATATAGTTTAATGCCAAATCTATGGTTTTTTCTTACAATAGCTGTTTCCCATAATCTTCTATTTTCCATTTTCTGTTGATTACATATTTTTTGACCAGAAAAGTTATTTCTCTTCCACATCTGAGAGTAAACCCACTACTGTATTTTTTCCATCTTTTTAGTTGCCCCCCCCCTTAATGTTCAAGTCTATCACACAGTTAAAAATCATTGAAGTTTTTGATAGGAGATATAGATCTAAATTCATTTTCTATAAACTGTTAACCAATCTTCCAAGGAATATTTTTCAAATAACGAATTTCTATCCATGATACTTCTACAGATTTATCAAACATTTTGTGGAGCTCTTCACTCATTCCTGGCTCTTCTCTGGTGCTGGGAGGTAAAAGATTTATTTGTCTGGACTGGAGTTGATTACTTGTCTACTTTCCTATTGTCTGTGAGTTGCTAACTGACTTTCTGTGCAGTTTGGGGACCAAAAAAAGTAACAATGGATTTTTTCACCGGATTTACTGACTACTGTTTAGTCTGTTATTAGAATTTCAGATTTTTAATGAACTAGATATGAGGGAGTTGAGCAATCTGCTTGGATTTAGGTAACCATCATGGCCAGAAGTTCCATTAATTTTGATATGTGGAATTATTTTTATCTTTGGATTTAAATGTTTTTCTACTTTTTCCCTGATTTCTTCTCCAATTCATTTGTTTAAAAGATTATCTTTTTCAGTTTCTATAGATAAGCAGCATGATATAATAGATGGAGCACTGATTTGAGTTATTAGCCATCATTTCAACTCTTTTCTCAAACACAAGTTATGTGGCATTGGGCAAGAGACAAACTTTCTGGAGTTTGATTTCCTCATAGATAAAAAATAGACTTGAACCTCTTCCCAAGGTCTTTTTAGCTCTAAATCTATGATTCTCAAAATTTTTACAATTTTTACTTATATTATTAAAATTTAATTTAAATTTTATTGCATATGATTTACATCAGTTCTGCTTTTCTGAATTTATGGAGGACTTCTCTATGACCCAGTAAATGATTCATTTTTGTGGGCATTCCATGTATACTTGAAAAGAATGTGTATTCCTTGTTTCTTTATCATAAGAAAGAAATCATGAGATTTCCTTTTTTTAGAAAGATTTTATTTTCAGTTTTATAATTTTCCCCTGTTCTTGCTTCCCTCCCCCCACCCCCCCCCACAAGGCATTCTGTTATTTTTTACATTGGTTCCATTTTATACATTGAATGAGATTTCTTTATTAATTTTTTGTTGCCCATATCTGACAATAACGTATTAAATATTAGTTTTTAAAATATATTTCTTCTATTTCTGTTAATCTTTCTTTTATGAATTTAACTGCTGAATTGTTTGGAGCATATAAACAGAGAATTGTTACACATTAGTTATTCATGTTTTCTATCACTATTATGAAGTATCATCTTCTGTCTCCTAGTTTAAATTCTACTTGGTCGATATCATTCCTAGGCAGTTGGACAATGTATTTTAGACAGAATCTTACTTTTAATCTAGCTATTATCTTTGCATTATGTACTTCCTATAAGCACATTTTGATGGATTTTGTCTCTTTATTCTGCATGATTGTGGGAACATCATCTTACTTCTCTGGAATTCAGTTGCCTCATTTGTAAAATGAAAAGTTTGAAATATATTATCCCTAAAATCCCCTTCTAATATTAAACTTACAATTCTTAGTTTTGGTATTTGCTACTTCCAAGAATTTTTTTTTAGGCTTTTGTTTTGTTTTGGTTTGGTTTTTTTTGTAAGGCAATGGGGTTAAGTGGCTTACCCAAGGCCACAAAGCTAGGTAATTATTAAGTGTCTGAGGCCAGATTTGAACTCAGATACTCCTGACTCCAGGGCTGGTACTCTATCCACTGCGCCACCTAGCTGCCCCTTCCATGAATATTTTTAAGTTCTTAAATATCAATCTGCAATTTCTCTAATTTTTCTTCATCTCATGTTTTTCTAAACAGAGTGCTCTTTAAATTAGCTAACTTGATTAACCAACTTCAAACAGGCATAAAAATCCCTGTATATTTTATGGGATTTCTTTGCTGTACCATTAAAAATTTTACTACTTACATTTCTGTTCAAGAATGAATGTATTAGAAGGAACAGACCCAGTCAGTATGGCTTCAGTATGCACTGGAGCTACCTTGGTGGTGCAATTCAGGCTCAGAAATCTGGGTGGCATGACCCATGGATGGACACTCCCCAGGGTCAGCCCAAGCCAATGCTGAGTGGGTGAAGTGTCCTTGCGGCAATTTTTTTGGGGGGAGGAAGAGTATAGAAGAGGGGTAGAAAAGGAGGAAGAATTGATGAAACTTTTCAGTTTAGGGGAAAAGACTGGCAATCCTAAATGATCCTAAAAGATCCTTATTTCCTTCCCCTCAGCTATTTTTAGCAAGTACAGACCCATTTTACAAAATAGAGCTTTTAGTTCCTAGTCAGCATCAATTTTGGGGAGGAGCTGATGGGAAAGTATTCCCCTGGCAGGTTCATTTACTTGAATGAGGGAATTCCCTTTTACTACTTACTAGTTCCATACAGGAAGAGTTAAAGGGGAAGATAAAGTTAAAGGTAGGGAAGTTAAAGGTAAAGGACCAGGTAGCTCTCTTGAGCTCTGACAAGAATCTGGAACAATCACAACATGAGGATTAAAGGGTCAAGGAGTTCTCTCAGCTATGGCTAGTGTTGGGTTTGGGGAGTTGGAAAGAATTCCCAGGATCTAGGGATGGAGAAAAGCTATCCTGCTGACTGTCTGAGGTTTATACAAGGAGTAGAGGCAAGAGAGATGGCTATGGCCATTCAGGGCATGGACGACAGGAGGGGGGCAGCTTAGTAACTTTGGAGGTCAGTTTCAGGAGCCCTCCAAATGATGACAGATGGGCACAGTCTTCTCAGAGAAACTACAAATGCCAAAGAAAGTCAACACCTACCAGCAAGATAGGAGGTAAACGCTAATATGATTCCATCATTTTTTGCCGAGGCAGTCAGCTCAGCAGCTAGATGACAGTCAGAGAAACTGCCCCACTTGTTAGCCATTCTCCCTGGGGATGATGAAAACCGCTTTTTCATTGAGTAAGTGGAAAAGAAATGGGTGTGCACCTCCATGTTTGGGTGCATGCATGTTCACAGACTCAAAATTGAGTTGGTCAAAGGCGTTACTGAAATTTCAAAATGATTCACTGAGTCTTCAGCCTTCTGGCCTCAACTATGACAATGGGTATTTCAAGCATCTGCCTACAGGTATTTTCACCGACAGAAACCAAAATGAAGGGAGGGGCAAGAGGGATCCTCCATATGAGGGGCACTCCAGAAAGAGACAAAGTCCTTGAGGGGTTCATGATACCCACACCCTGGCTGGGTAACCTCAGTCCAGCCTAGTCATATCACCCTTTTCAATAATCCTATATGATTCACTGAATATTTTTGTTATACCTGACCAATATGGTGTTGGTTTTTCCTTACCTAGACTTCTTTGTTATAAAGGAGGGGTATAGGGGAAAGGTATCCTAGGGAAGTGACAGTACACACTGACGCAGACACAACACAGACACAACACAGACACAGACGCAGACATTCAGATACACAGACACAGAAATAGAGCACAGACACACACACACACAGACACAGACAGACATACAGATACACAGACATAGGCACAGACACAGACACATAGATACACAGACACAGGTACAGACACACACACATGCACATGTGAGGAAGATCTTAAGTGGAGGCATATTCTGAAAGGGGCCTTAAAGGTTTTTCATGTAGATGTGCTCTGACTCACTGGAATATGAGCTCCCTGACAGCAGGGGATTGTAATATTTTATTATCTAATTCACAGGGATGCTGAGTAGAAAAAAGTACTTTATAAATCTTTAAAGGGGCACTAAAATCATTTCTATGATCTGTTCTTCTAGAGTCACAGGTGACCAGATAATGTGACTTCTAAGTTCCCCTTCAATCCTGTGAGAACAAGTTGGCGACATCTACATGCTTTTTGAGATCAGGGCCCTTTTTCATTGTTGCATGTATATCTCCTGACTTCTAAGTTTTTAACAAATAGTAGGTAAATGTTTGACTCTAGATCTTAAAGAAAAGTTTGTGTTTCTACATGATAGCTTGGAATATATGACTGAATTGTACAAATCTTTCTAGAAAAGAGTGTAAGGGAAAGCTAATCAAGTTCTTTCATGTGTCTCCCTTATAGGTGAGTGAGGGGAGGTGGGGGAGACACCAACCAGGTCTCTCTATTGCACTGGAATCAAGTGACTGAAAAAAAATTCCTATGCTAAGTGACTAGTTTATGAGGGTTTCTTTTTCTTTTTCTTTGTATGCATGTAATGTGCTGCTTTTGGGTCTTAGTTTTCCTGTTTTCTTTTCAATCTTATAGCACTATAAACTGGAATTGTTTTAGTACCAACTAAATTGTGATGTCCATCACAATCATCATTGCTTCCTCCCTTCTCCAATAATGATAATATAACTTTCTGAGGTTCTAGGATAGACCAGAGTACTTTAACTGCTAACATCCAAAGCCCCCAGGGCACCATGTTGCTAAAGGCTTTAATAGAGAACTTTTCTCAAGACAACTCTATGAATTTATTTTACAGAGGAGGAAACTAAGGTCTACAGGAGTTGAGCGAATTGTTCAAGGCCACACAACTAGTGGGTGTTCACATTTGAACTTTTGGACTCCAAATTCAATGCTCTTCGAATAAGATGTGCCTTTTCTTCTTTTCTTTTCTGTCTACCACCCCCACTACATCTCTTACCCCTAAACCCAGGGCTGGAAAAAAATGGAGCAAATGTACTGGCTGAAAAAGAGGAACAATTTTTCAAGACACTTTGTCCTGGGCAATTCATGCCACTCCAGAGAGGCTTACTGGTCATGTCTATGAGTCTAGTAAATTGATCAACAGCACTCCCCTTAGAGTTTCTTAAAATCTATGAAATGCCAATTGTGCAAAGGACAGACATTTTGATGGCTATTAGAGAGGAATCTGTCTTTTAACTTTTAGGGCAAAGGAATATATTTTAGGTAGAGTTGCCTGGCATTAGGTTGCTTTGGTTTTAAACTATACAATCTCAGAGAAAAGTCTCCTGAAGAAACTTTTGAACATGGTATGCTCTGAGGCTGATTAGTGGAATGGATTAGGTCCACAATATACAGAAGCAAATGTGTTTGACAAACAAGATTTGAGCTATGGGGCAAAAAATTCACTTTGTAACAAAAATTTTAGGGGAAACTATAATGTAGTTTGAGAGAAACTGAACATTCATTATCATCTCCTACCATATGCCAATATAAGTTCAAAATGGGAAGAAGATATATAGACAGAATGGTTGATTTCATAAGCAAATTAGTGTCTATAGATAGGGAACACTTTCACAGGAAGGAAAATGGATAATTTTGAATATATAACATTAAAATTAGAAGAAAACCAAGAAACGAGGGGAAAATCATTTTAGCAATTTTTTCTGCTAAAGATCTCAGGTCTAAAACACAGGGAATTGAGTCAAAGTTGTAAGTATAAAAATTATTTTGCAAATGATAAATGGTCAAAGTATACAAATAAGTAGTTTTCAGAGGAAGAAATAAAAGGTATCAACAGCCATATTTAAAAATGCTCCAAATCATCAATAATTAGAGAAATGAAAATTAAAACAACTCTTGATGTGCCACCTCCCATCCATCAGATTGGCTAAGATGACAAAAAATGAAAAATGAAAATGCTAGACAGAATGTAGGAAAAAAATAAACTAATGCACTGTTAGTGGGGGCTAAGAACTAGTCCAACCATTCTGGAAAGGAATTTGGAACTAAGCCTTAAAAGACTATTAAATTGTGCATACCCTTTGACCAAACAACAATAGGTCTATATCATAAGGAGATCAAAGAGAGAAAAAAAGGACTCTATGTACAAAAATGTTTATAGCAACTCTTTTTGTGGTGGCAAAGAATTGGACACTGAGGGGATGTCCATCAACTGGGGAATGGCTAAACAAATTGTATTATATGAAGATGATGGAATACTATTATGTTGAAAGAAATGAGTAAAAAAGGGAAAAGGACCCACATGTACAAAAACACGTGGCAAAAAACTGGAAATCAAGGGGATGCCCATCAATAGCCAAACAAGTAGTGGTAAATGAATGTGATGGAATACTCTTGTTTTGTAAGAAATCATGAGCAGGTAGATTTAAGACAAACCCGGAAAGACTTAATGAATTGTTCTTAAGTGAGATCAACAGAACCAGGAGAACATTGTACATATTAACAGCAAAATTGTGTGAAGATCACCTATGACAGAGTTAGCTCTTCTCAATAATGCAATAAAGACAATTCCAAAGGACTTGTGATGGAAAATGCTGTCATCATTCAAAGAAAGAACTATGGAATCTGAATGCAGACTAAAGCTTACTATTTTCACTTTTTAAAATCTGTTTTTGTTTTTTCTTATTCCCCCCTTCTTAGATTCTTATTTTACAACATGAAAAATGTTTTGCATGATTGTACATGTTTTACCTATATAAAATTGCTTGCTGCCTTGGTGGGGGGGCAGAAAAAACTTTGAAACTCAGAACTATTAATGTCTTTGTCAATTTAATATTTCTGAACAATAAATTAATATAAAAAGAAAAAAGAATGAAGGAGATAAGTTTCAGAAAAACTTGGAAAGATATGTTTGAGTCTGATGCAAAGTAAGTGAGTAGAATCAGGAGAATAACCTATATGATAAAAAGCAATATTGTGAAGAGAATCAACTGTGAAAGACTTAGTAATTCTGATCAATACATTAACCTACAAAATATGTTATCTACCTCTGGAGAAAGAACTGAAGGGTACAGAATGAATCATATTTATTTTCTCTATTTCACCCCTAAAATATAGCTTGGGGACTGTCTGAGGACAGATTTGAACTCAGGTCTTCCCAACTCTAAATCCAACACTCTATCCATTGCTGCTCCTCCCAGGTAACTGAAGACATAACTATGCCACAAATGAAATAAAAAAGCAGGTGGTAGCAATAATAATCTCAGACATGATAAAAGCTAAACAAGACAAAGAGAGAAATAGAGAAATTATTTTGTTGAAAGATACTATTAAAATTAATTAATTTCAATGTCACATATATGACCAATTTTGGCTCCACAGAACAGTAGATATTAAGTGTTGACAGATATGACTGCTCTGTTGTTCAGTTTTGCTTACTTGTTTTTCCTTAGCTATAAAGGAGGGTTCTTAGGAGGGAGAAATAAATGTGGTATAACCATTTCCCCCCCAACACACACACACACACACACACACACACACACACACACACACACACACACACACACACTTACTTTACTTAAATGCAAAATTAAACGAGTTACAGGGAGAAATAGATAGCAACATTATAATGTGCCCCTTGCAGAACTGGACAAATATAACAAAAATTGAATATTTGTTGAAAAAGTTTTGTTTCTGTTTTTCCTTTTTATGAAGGGTGATATGAAAAAGAAATCAGATACAATTATCTGAATTCTTGCTTCAAAAAAATGCCTCTCTTAATGTTCAAACAGGTCAGGTCATAAAATTTCAGAATGTGTCCTTGTTGCTCAGTTGTTTTCAGTTGTATCTGACTTTCTGTGACCCCCATCTGGGGTTTTCTTGGCAGAGTTACTGAAGTGGTTTGTCAGTTCCTTCCTCATCTCATTTTACAGATGAGGAAATGGAAGCAGCCAAGGTTAAGTGACTTGCCCAGGGTCACAGAGTGTCAAAACGAGAATATGTCTAGTCTAACCCATAACTGGCAAAGAATCCTTTCTGCAATAATCACAAAAAAGTAGTCATTCAGTCTTTGCTCTACTTTCTAACACCTCTAACTTTTAGGCAGTTTTTTTTATACAGAATTTGAAATCTCCCCACCAGGAACTTTTATTGTTCCTAGTTCTGCCTTGTGAGGTCAAATAGAACAAATCTAATCTCTCCTTCTAGGTGACAGACCTCCAACACATGAAAACAATGATTCTATTTCTTGCTATAGTCTCTTCTGCATTCTCAGTTCATTAAACTAATATTTGCAGGACAATCTCTAGTTGCTTCCCTATCCTGTATTAATCAGGACTCAAAACATGTCTGATTAGATCCGTTTAAAAACACTCTCCAATGGTTGCTAATGGTCATAAATTTCTCAACTCTATTCCTCCTATAACATGAATGAGGAATTAAACACAATACTCATCTGATCCAAACTTAAAAAGATTTGGCTATGGTGTCTGGGGAATAACATCTGTGTGATAATCAATTCAGAGGAAAATCTATTAAGTGGTAGTGAGTATTGGAGTAATGAATAGACACAGCTCTTGGCAATACAGACCATGTTAAGTTTTTTCCTCACAAACCACTGATCTTTAGTGCCTCCAAGTCTCAGTTCTTTTCCTTACCATTATTTGCCTAAAAAAACACAGCTTCCTTTTCCCAACCCCTGTGCATCTCAAACAGAAGGATATCTCAATCTCCACTAAGAAGGATGTATTACCATTTCTCCTTTATTTGTTTATATGCAACACTTTTCTTAACCAATTTTTGGTAAGAAATATTTATATCTTCATAGAGGACATAGCCAATTACTGTTCTGCTTCTTTTCAGACCTCAAAAAATATGATCTTGAACAGAAATGGTTTCCATTAGCAGCACTCAGCTATTTCCAGCCAAATGTTCTACAGTATTGAACTGCAACCTTTCAGAATCTAAGCGAGAAAAACCAAACAAATGGTTTATTCTTTAAAACCAAGAGAACCCAAGACTTAACTGCACATTCAGAAGTAATGAAAATTAAGGCAAAACAAGACCTTACAGCTTCAGCATTTTGGCTTAGAGGAAAAGGAGAAAAAGAGGTTATTAGAATATTGAGACTTCCTATCTTGTGCTTTCCCCCAGACCCAGGGGAACAAGGGACCATGCAAAATACCCCAGGATCTACTCTTCAACAAGCCCTCTCACCTTTATGCTTCCTCCAATAAGATCAGGTGGCTCTTCATCTGTTTCCAAGGCAACATTGATGGAGGCAAAGGGACGACTGGCCATCTGTTGCATCTCACGAAGAAGTTGCTAATAAGTAAATAAAGACAACAGTATGAATACTGTATTCCAAGATCAAGGGTGGGGAACAAGAGTAGTAACATAGAGGAGAGGAACAGGGGAACCAATGAAGGGCAAAGAAATTTTATCCAAGTATGGTGTAGGTTTAAAGAAATGAATCTGATGGGTAAGAAGTTAAGTGATGGTGGGCAAAAGGTCTAATGATGAAGTTATTCCTGTCTTGATTACACAGGCTAAGAGAAAACACTGTTAGTTCAGTGGTGGCTTTCATTCTGGCTACAACTGTATTAAATCATATAGTGAAAGAGGGACTGAAAAAAGCTGGATGGAATGCTATATATATATAAAGAAATTGAATCAAACTGGTGCAATGTTGGTGGAACTGTAAATTGGTCCAACTGTTTTGGAAAATAATATGGAATTTTGTGAGAAAAATAACCAAAATGGCATATTCAGTAATTTCATTATTAGGCA
Organism: Macrotis lagotis; assembly: GCF_037893015.1. Lineage (NCBI taxonomy): Eukaryota > Metazoa > Chordata > Mammalia > Peramelemorphia > Peramelidae > Macrotis > Macrotis lagotis. The sequence goes on along the minus strand of NC_133660.1, from coordinate 227,062,565 downwards.
TATAACCCAAGGAAGTCAAAGCAAAAAGGTCTCTCTCATACAGTCATAGCAAAAAAAAAGTAAAAAATAAAGTATCTGTCATTTTGAGAAAATCTGAACAAATTGTGATATGTAAATTTAGTGGAACATTATCATGTTGCAAGAAATGATGACTATAATAGAGAAATTAGAGAAACATGAGGAAGATGCATTATCTCATGCAAAATGAACAAAGAGTAAAACATATACAGTGACTACAATATGGTAAATAAAAACAACTTTAAAAAGGCAGGTGAACTCAAATTAAATACAATGACAAATTTTGGTTCCACAGAACAGTAGATGTAAAATGTTGACAGATATGATTGCTCTGTTATTCAGTTTTGCTTACTTGTTTTTCCTTGGCTATAAAAGAGGGTTCTCAGGAGGGAGATATCAATGTGGTATAACCATCCATTCCCAATACAAACACACATCCAACACACCCACATCCATACCCATACCCATGTCATCAATAAAATTTTTTTAAAAGGAGATAGGATAATAAAACAAAGATCCTGAGTCTTCATAGAATTTTTTTTTAGGTTTTTTGCAAGGCAAATGGGGTTAAGTGGCTTACCCAAGGCCACACAGCTAGGTAATTATTAAGTGTCTGAGACTGGATTTGAACCCAGGTACTCCTGACTCCAGGGCCAGTGCTTTATCCACTGTGCCACCTAGCAGCCCCTTCATAGAATTCTGAGTAAGAGAAGAACTTAATGATCATCTAATCTAAATGTTCAGATTGATGAAGAAAGTGAGGCTCAGAGTGGTAAGCTGACTTACCTAATGTCATATAAATAACAATTAGCTGAGCTGGCATCTGAATCCATGGGAATCCCTTTGCAGATGGTTCTCAGATATATTTCCCCAGGCCTAACCTTTCTCCTGACCTCCAGTGGACATCTGTAACTCAGCATGTGCGAAACAGTCCTTATTACCTTTCCCCCAACATTCACCTCCTTTATGAACTCAATTATTTTGTGGGCCTCACTTTAGTGTTATCCTGGACACTTCTCCCACACTCGACATATTCAATCAAATGACACATTTTGTCCTTTCAACTTTCACCATCTCCCCTCTATGATCCCTTCTCTCTATTCACATAGCTATACCCACTTGAAAGTTCACATTACCTCTATGCTTGAACTACTGAAATATTCTTCTGGTTGGTCTCCCCATCCTCAAGTCTTTCTTCTCTCCAATCTACTATCCACTCAGCTGCCAAAGTGATCTTAAAAATCAGGTCTGACAATGACAGCCCACTACTCAAATTCCAATGGCTTCTCAATATCCCCAAGATCAAATATAAAAATGCTTTATTTGCAATCTGCCCTTTCCTAATTTTTCAGTCTCCTTATATTTTACTTCCCTCAGAGTACTTTCTGACACAGCACCACTGGAGGCCTCATTCCATTTCTGGACTCAGCCTTTTCATTGGCCTGGAATGCTCTCCCTTGCCAGCTCTACCTCTGAGCTTTCTTAAATACTAAACTAAATCCTATCTCTGCTGGAGGTCTTTCACTCAACACCTCCACTGCTAGCTCTCTTCCCTCCAAAATTATCTCCCATTCCCAGTATACATATCTTGCATGTAATTTTTTGATATTTTGTCTCCCCTATTAGAATGAGCACTCCTTGAGGGCAGGGATCACAATATCTGACACACAGCAGTTAATACATGTTTGTTGAATTGTGGCCAAATGGTGGAGAGAAGAAAGGTATAGTTCTAAAGTCTCCTGATCTCTTCCCCATCTATCACATGAAACAAACCTCTTAATAGAAATCCAATCCACAAAACCCAGAAAGAAAAGGCAGGAGAAAGAACATCTACCTCAGGATTTGTCTTCTGCATTGGTGGGCACAGGTGTGTGAGCAGAACCACCAGCCCTGCTGACAATAGGGAGAGGGATGACCTCACCCCAGGCTAGAGCCTACCATTGATTGAAGGCAAAAGGATCTAACAGCTTCAGTCGCTCCCTTCAGGCTAAGGGAGATGGCCTCAATCAAGGTCACAGATACTCCAGAGAAAGCAACTAGCACCTCCTACTGGCCAGCCAGAGAAATTGCACTCAGTGAGAAAAGCCTCTAGGGATCCCAACACCAAACCTCTGTGAACCAGCCCCTCCCCAACTCAAGGTCTTAGCAAAATGAAGAAAGGTCAGCGGAAAGGTGGATCCACAGAAAAATTCTTGGAAGGAAAAGACCCTAACTCAGAGAGACCTAGAACCTCTGAGGAGGATATGATCTGGTCTCTAGCACTGAAAGACTTCCTTGAAGAAATAAGGAAGGAGTTTAAAAATCAACTGGAAAATTTGCAACAAGAAAACAAATCAGTGGGAAATACAATTGGTCAAATACAAAATAAGAATAAATCTCTCAGATCCTTAATTGGACAAATGCAAAAAGAAAATAATTCTCTCAAAACCTCCATTGGTCAAATGGAAAGCTCTTTCAAAAGTAGAATTGACCAACTGGAAAAGGAGCTGCAAAAGGTAAATAAAGAAAACTCCTCTCTACAAAAAAGAATGGAGTCTGAAGAAACTAATGACTTCATGAGACAGCAAGAGCCTGTTAAACAAAAATCAAAAAATAGAAAAAAGAAAATGTAAAATACCTCATCAGCAAAATCACTGACCTCAAGAATAGGTCGAGGAGGGGCAACCTGAGAATTATTGGACTTCCTGAAAACATTGAAGAGGGGTAAAAAAAGCCTGGATTTAATATTATAGGATCTAATGATGGAAAATTTCCCTGATATCATGGAACCAGAGGGCAAAGTAGTTATTGAAAGAATACATTGATCCCCTCCAGAAAGAGATCCTAAAATGAAAACACCAAGGAATGTTGTGACCAAATTCCAGAACTATCAGATAAAAGAGAAAAAATCCTGCAAGCAGCCAGAAAGAAACAATTTAAATATTAAGGAGCCACAGTGAGGATTATGCAGGACCTGGCTGCATCAACATTAAGGGATCAAAGGGCCTGGAATGAGATATTCTGAAGAGCAAGGGAGAATGGAATGCAGCCAAGAATCCACTATCCCACAAAGCTGAGCCTTCTTTTTCAGGGGAAAAGATGGACATTTAACACAATGGAAGAATACATGTTTGTTGACATAAATATAAAATAATTCAAGGATGGTGGGTAAGGGAAAACAAGCAGCAAAGGGGATCAGGAGAACCCTGGAGATGAGTCTTGAGGGGAACAATAGGAGGAATAGCAAATAGGTTAGTTTGACTGGAATGCAGCATATTTGAGCAGGAAGGTAACGAAAAGCTCAATTGGAATAGAATGCAAAGGGTTTTAATTACTAAATATAAGTATATTTGTCTCTTATGTAGAAGAGGGAGCTATGGAAGTCTCCTGAGAAGGGAAGTAACATGATCAGACCTGGGCTTTAGGAACAGAAATTAGGCAATTGTGTGTTAAGGATAGACTGATGAGGGGAATCACTGAAAGTTGGGAGACCAATTAAGAAGCTCTTATAACAGTACAGATAAGAGGTATTAGAGGGGACTTATGTTTAGAGGAGACAGGCATGGTATGGTAATGTTGGAGGTGGAGAGTGTGTGAGAAGAAAGAGTAAAGGGGGGGTGGCTAGGTGGCACAGTGGATAGAGCACTGGTCCTGGAGTCAGAAGTACCTGAGCTCAAATCCAGCCTCAGACACTTAATAATTACCTAGCTGTGTGGCTTTGGGCAAGCCACTTAACCCCACTGCTTTGCAAAAACCTAAAAAAAAGAGTAAAGGGTAATGCTTGAGATGATAAGAACTCAGGCAATAGATCTAGGCAAGTTTGGAGGAAGGGCCGGTTTAGAATGGAATTGAAATTCTAACATGCAGGTAGAGTTATTTAGTAGGCATGTAGAAATGGGGTTTTAAGACGTATGTTAGTGATGATCAACACAGGACCTTAATAAATGCTTGTTGAATATAGAGATGTGGGAGTCACCTAAAGGGAACAGCTGATGCTTGAATCTTGGGGAGCTGAGGAGGTCAACAAAAGATGGAATATAAAGAGAGGAGATTCCAAAAGATCCTCTTGCTTTGGGCATGGGAGGCAAAATGAAAACAAAAGAAGAATGAGGACAGAGAAAAATGAGTGAACAGTGTCACAAAAGCCAACTCTCAAGCTCAAGGTGGGATCAGCAATGTTACAAGCTGCAGAAAGGTCAAGGTTATCTGGCCTATCAGTTTAGAGGTCAATGGTCAATTTCAGAGTGAAGTATCTAGAAACTTGCCTGTAAGGTGACAAAGAAGAGACAGAATAGCAATAGATCTTTCTAAGAGCCTGGTGCTGAAGGAAAGAGAGAGATCATTAGCTTGAGGAGATGGAAGTGTAATGATAAGGTGTTTGTAAACAGGACCATAGACTTAGATGTAGAAGGGCCCTTAGACATGATCTAATCCAACAACTTCATTTTGTGGATAGATATTAACCATCAAGGGTGGGATTTGAACCTAGTTCCTGAGACCAGGGACTCTGCCCTTTCCACTGTACCATGTAGTTTCTACTAAATTTAACGTGTGAATGCATTTAGATTGGAAGAAGAGGGAGTGGGGGAAAAAGATTAGTTAGGAAGAGTTAAATGCATTGCTGAGGTAATGAGGGTCTGGCCCAAGGATGGTGACATTGGGAATGGGTAGGAAGGGATAAATTCAAGAAATATTTTAAAAGAAAATGGAAAGAAGAGATGATAGTATGACACAAGAGAATTAGGTTAAGGAGAAATTCAAACAAAATATTTTACAAAAATTTGAGAGACCATTTTCAGCTGAGGTTAGAAGGGCTGCATGCAGGGGATAATACCTAATTTGAACGAAGTGGAATGTCTTGTCTAATGTCAGCAAGGGCTGAAGCCAGTTCTGTTTTCAAATGTGTCTTTTATACCACACTAAGTCTCTGATAAAGGGAGATATACAACAGTGTTTTGATTACACCATCTCTTGCCTTGAAATGCTGAGATATATGTACCTATCTAACACTCTTAGAAAATAAAAGTGAAGTTCAAACAATGTTCCTGTTGGGCAAATCTATGTCCAGATATGTTCATGGGGAATAGGGTACAAGGCCACTTGATATGGGTATGCAATGATGGTTGAGGTGCCAGGTCAAGGATGATGAAGGACACAGCAATCTGCAAAAATAAAACACCACAGGTCTAAAATTGAAAGATGCTGAATATAAAGGATATGTCAAAATAAGGAACCAGGCTGAAAATACATGAAAATAAAAACCTAGCCATATTTTTGTCTTTGTCTGAATGCAAAAGTATCCTTTGGTGTTCACCCCATAATGGATAGATAAATGATAACTACTGACATTTGTTGTTAAATTAACCAACTTGGTTCTAAGGTACTGCCCGGGATTTATTCCTCAGTAGCAAAGTAAGTCTATTACTGGCATCTTGTTTCAGAAACAAAAGGAAAACTGTCAATGAAATTTCAAGTTTTTAAAATTAAAACAAAATTGAGAAAGAATATGCATTGAGACTCCTATATACACATAACCATAAGTGAAACTTTCATATGAAAGTGGGAAGGAAAGAGAAAAACAGAAACAGAGAAAGTACAGCATTTATCCCTGATTACAAAGGTTTGATGACCTGAGTCTATTGCTTCTTCCAAGGAGAGAATGCTGCATTCTCCAGAGGTGGAACTGAAAGGCAGATCTCTCAGTGGAGAGTCAGGGCAGGGAAGACATATGGGAAGTACACCAGAACCATTAGCCAGCAGTGATTCTTGAGATGACCGTTTCTTCCTTGCCTCAGGTCAGTTACACAGGCTTCAGACATGGCCCAATGGAACCTTTGGTGTCTACTTCAATGACCAGGGTGGGTTCAGTGGGAAGGGTGTTTTCTAGGCCTTTCTATAAGCCAAGGGTCAGTTCTGCCCCACTGCCTACTTCTCTCCTGTGCTGTTATGGAATGAGCCTAGGATCAGAATTCCAAAGACTTAGCTAAAGCCAATCCTAGTTCTCCCAATGATTCACTGTGTCTTTGCTTTTTTTGCATCTCAGTTTACTCATGCAAAATGAGATAGTAGGAATATATTTCCGAGTTCTCTTCCAGTTCTGACATTGTGATTCCACAAGGAAAAATCTTTAATATAGCAAACTCTCACAATACTAATAAACAGTGAAAGGGAAAGGCTAACTAAAAAAAAGATGGCCCAGAGGTCCTATGAAAAAACACATGTAAAAAGGATGCCTACAATCCTACAAACACCTAAAAAGAGAAGCACAAGGAATGTTAATGAATATACAATACCAATTCCTAAATTATTCACTAGCTAAATTCCTGATGCTGTTTTTTTACAAAGAAAATTGTTTTATAAAAATTTTAATTTGGGGGCCCGCGCCCCGGCCGCTCCTGTCCCACGGCTCAGTGCGCCATTGTCAGCGGCCATGGACGCGGCGGAGCCCAAGGGCGCCCTGAAGCCGTGCCTGCTGCGCTGCAACCAGGGCTGGGAGCACCGCGGTGTGGCAGCTGCCTCCCTGGAGGAGCTGAGGAGCAAGGCTTGTGATCTCCTGGCCATCGACAAGTCCTTGGAGCCAATCACTCTGGTCCTGGTGGAGGATGGCACCATCGTGGATGATGATTACTTCCTGTGTTTACCCGACAATACCAAGTTCGTAGCCCTCACCTGCAATGAGACGTGGAAATACAGCAATACAGATGGAGGCACAGCTTGGCTCTCCCAGGAATCCTTTGAAGCAAAAGATGAGATAGACAGCAGGACAGCCTGCCGGTGGAGGAACCTGGCCCAGCAGCTCCGAGGAGATCTTTCCACCATCATTCTCCTGGCAGAGGAACTTTCCCAGAGCCCGTCAAAAACCCAGGACCACCAGAACACGCTCCAGCAGGTGCTTGACCACTGAGAAGAAGCCCGGCAATCCAGGCAGCTGTTGCAGCTCTATCTTCAGGCCCTGGAGCGGGAGGGCGGCATCCTGTCCAAGCAAGAATCTGAGGCTCCTTTGGATGAAAGGATGGATGAAGTGGACTCGGGGGTTGCTGACCACGTCACCCTCTCCAGTCACGTCCTAATGGTGCTGAAGGAAAAGTCCTCCCCAGAGCTGAGCTTATCTAACCAGGATTTAGAGCTGGTGATCAAGCAGCCTCCAGAGGCTCTGGCCCGAGCTTTAAGCTGGAACCTTGACAATGCCACAGCAGTCCAAAGAGCCTGTCAGCAGCAGCTTACCTGCAGCAGGTCCAAAGCCTCCACGCACTCCACAGCATCTCAACGAGGAAGAATTCTCTTACTGAAGAACCCCTGAGCCCCAAACGGGCCAAGTGACCACCCGCTTCACCTCCTGGCCAGCACCTGCAGGAAGATCTTCCTCAGGGAAATCAGTAGGAACTTGTTCTCTGGCTATTCTTCCTGTCTTGCCCTTCATCCTCTGTCCTAGAGCTTCTCAATGATGGGGTAGGGGGGCAGAGAGGCTAGACAGGTGGGCCCAGAGGCTCACACCCCATTTGAAAAAAAGCCATCATGAGAATCTATTTACAACCTGGGCGACAGTCAATAGAGGTTCTGGTCATTTTTCGACTCTTTGGGAGTCAGAAACAGAGAATATCACTTCTCAAACTCTGGACTCCTGCATTGTTTAAAAAGAATTGCAAAAGAGGAGGTAGTTCTGAATCATGGTCACAACCCTCCACCTGGGCCATAGAAAAAAGAGTGTCGGGGGAGCAGAGATAGAACATTCTCATTTGGGAAGGTCAAGGAGGGGAAGGTCTTATTTCAAAGTATCAGGTTTTGGCTTCAACAATTAGGTGTCTTCTAAGTCTGCGGACCAAGTTTAGCTTGAGGTGGAAGGAGGCTGAGTATTTCACTCCTGATATCTAATTCAGAGAGGCAGCTGGCCACGGTTATCAGGACAGCCTGGATCTGAATCTCGCCTCCAACACCCCCCTACCCACAGTGTGAGCCTGGATGAGGTAGAGGAGGTGGTGATCTTTGTTGGGAGAGGGAGTTTTCTTACTGGGAGTCAGATACAAGCCAAAAAAAAAATACAGTAAGAGAGCTCTACATACATATTGTCACTTGATTCTCACATCGATCCAAGGTGCTATTATCAGATGAAATGATTTGACTGTGGGTATAGAATTAAGGAGCATGGGAAGTAGAATTTGAACTTAGGTCTTACTCCAAGTCCAGTGCCTAACCACTACTATACTACATATAATACTTATAGATATATGTGATATAGCCATCGCTGTATTATATAGAATGCCTATATGTACATATAATAATAAAATTTATGGAATTGACTGTATTATCACAGTGAAAAAAAATTTTAATTTATGAGAACCAGAGGTAAGCAATCTTGTCTTATTCATTTGACTTCATTTCTTTACTGCTGCTATTCTTAGAAGTTTTTCCATCATAAACAAAGTTAAATTTCCCAAGGCATTATGTTTCTACCACCAGTGGCTGTGACTTGTACTCTCCAACATCAGTTTCTAGGCAGCAATTACTTTAATCCAGATTTTATAGATGAAAGAGAAATAAAGACATATCAAGTTCATGTTACAGATGGGAAAATTGGAGTCAAAGGAAGGCAATGACTTGTCTGAGGTTATATAGGTACTGGTGTGGTGTAATGGAAAGATGAATCCCACCCATCTTCCTTATGGAATTCTGGGCAAGTTTCTTAACCTCTGTCTGAGTCCTAGTTTCTTCTAGTTTGTCTTATTGAGTCATTTCAGTTATGCTCAACATTCCATGACCCTATTTGGGGTTTTCATGGTGAAGATACTGGAAACCACCAAAGTGGCTTGCCATTTCCTTGTCCAGCTTATTTTACAGTTGAGGAGACTGAGGCAAACAGGATTAAGTGACTTGTGTAAGGTCACACAACTAGTAAATATCTGAGACTAGATTCAAATTCAGGCCCTCCTGACTCCAGGGCCAGCATTCTATCCACTGTGCCACCTATTTATTTATAAAATGGAAATAACATAACTTACTCTCATATTGCTGTTATCAGAAAGGTATTTTGTAGGCCTTAAAGTATTGTAGAAATGGAAGGAATTATTTATAATTAGTAGAGCCAAGATTCAAATTTCAGGTCTTCTATTTCCTCATCCAATACTCCTTTCATTATATGACCCTGTCTTCTCAGTTTGTAGCCAGTCCTCCATTCTGGAAAAGAATCAATGATATCACAATGCCTTGACTTGCAAGTAAACTGGATCTAAGTGAGGAAGAGCTGTGCAAAGTCAATCAGTCTCACTCTTTTCCCTCCAAAGTCATCAGAGTTCAAGAGGCTAGACAATCAGCAAGACCCAGCACCCTGCCTTCTCAATTCTTCTAGCAAACCCCTGACAACATAGAGACCTCTTGAAAAATCTCTCTTCTGAGCCTTAGGGATACTGCACTCTTACCTGTCTTGACTTTCTCTTCTTTGCTGAATGATTATAGATATGGGTATGCCATCCTGGTTCTCTTCTTTATACCCTCTTCTCAGTGATTTCTTCAGTTCCTGAGGGTGCGATAATTATCTCTAGAGCAATGCCACCTCTCCTTGCTCTTCCACATTTCTGAATAGACCCTGCTCAGAATCCCATGTGTCCTTGAAACTCAGTTGGAATGGCAGCTTCTCCAGGATTCTTTCTTAATATCTCCTGCCAATAGTGGGTTTCCTTTCCAATTTGCTTCATCTTTAATTTGTTTACATTTCTATGTTGTCTCCTTGTAAGTTCTGCTATCTGTCTTTGTATCTAGAGCCCCAGCATGGTGACTGGGCCATGGCAGGAGCTTAACAGAAGTTGTCTGAATGACTGGGCTTTGGTTATTGGCTGAGAACTCCATGTCTACCTGTGGCCTATCAGAAAAGCTTAGAGAAAATGTGTTTGAATATTACTGCTCTATCCTCTACCAGGGAAAGCCTGGGAAAATTCCCTTTAGGGAGCAGTCAGATACAATCAATCTGAGGAGAGCTACTCATTTACAATTTTGACTTTTTCCCCTGCTAGAAAGTTCCTAGAGAAACTTTTATAACATTCCCAGAGGTGCTCTGAGTGATGCACTAATTCCCATTAGTGAGAATTCATCGTACTGCAAAATAAAAAAAAGGAATGTATTCAATAATTTACTCTTTGCCAATTACTAAGAAATGGAAATTTCAGTTAGAAATTAAATATGAGAAAAGATCTAAAAGGTTAGGGAGAAAAGAACTCTGTCTACTTCAGGAAGCTGTCTGCTGTTCAAGGGTAGGTACATGGCTCTCTCTACTCCAAGAGGGCTGGAAGGACACTTGGGTTTTGAAATTCTAAGGCCATAGTACAAGTGATTTGTTCTAATGCAAATGTCATCGCAAATCCAAAAGTGCATTAGTACCCAAAGTCCATGAATAAAAAGTAGAGCTCAACAGATAACAGGGCAATTAAACTCTTATCTTCTTCTGATCCAGAGTATTAAACAGAAATCAGTCTGTCTTGAAGCTGGCCTTGGATGAAGCCCATTAGAATGCTGTAAAACTCCACAACCCTGACAGTAAAAAGCAGGCCCACAGTTGAGTATGGAGTGGGGAGAGGAGGATGACCTTTTCAGTAACCATCTTCCTCGGTACCATGAATGTAACCTAGTACTACTAAAGAGGAACAATCTGAACCCTGGAAATACAGCTGCAGAAGAGACAGGTGGAAAATAGGTACTCTAAATCTGACTCACTCCTTCTGCCCTAAACGGAACCTCTTTTTCTATTGTGTTCCTTATTTCTTCCATCCTTTATTTCTCCTCACATCTTCCATCATGTATTTCTCCTCCCATCTTCCTCCTTCTGCCTCTCCTTATTCCAATTTATATAATACTTCTCTATTCCTCTTATTCCATTCCACTTCACATATTCCTTTACTTAAGCCCCCTCTCTCCTCATTTTATCTAAACAACTTATCTACCTTTCTCCTTATCTATTGCAGGTTAAGATCAGAGATTATTTTAGTCTTTCTTTGTATTGTTTGCATTCTGCTGACTGCCCTTCACAACATCTCCTTTCACTTTCTCCTTTCTATTCTACACATCTCTTTTGTACCATCCTCAACTCTATTTTACAAAAAAAATCTTTCTTTAGAGCTTTTCCCTTTAGTCCTATGTAATATATTTGTTAAATTTAGTAAATATTATTGAATATGAAGTCCTATGCATCATTCACCTAATATTTAATGAATGTCTACAAATGCAAGACATAGTGGGTAACACAAAGATGAAAACTGAGTCTCTGTTGTTAAGGAGCTTATGGTACAGAAGAAGATTTGATAAATACCATTAAAATAATACAGTGTGATAAGAGTTATCAGAAAGATGCCTTGCAGGGTAAATGGGAATAAAATAATGCCAACAACAGGATAATCAAGAATAGAAGGGGGTAAGGGAATGAAGTTGAGAAGAAAAAGTTGAAGAGGTTTCATTTTTGGTCCCAGGAATAGACAAAGCTTTCTGAGGATGAATTTAGCTATGTGAAGAGAGACTCACTATCAGTAAGCTAACTATTGACTCTTTAATCCTTTATCCATTACAAGCCAAGAGACAGAAAAAAAATAAAGGGCATTCAATCATGTGGAGCTCTTTTAAAAATTCTAAGAATAAAGAGAGCTAAGGATAAGTTTTTGGACTATCTATAACAACTATAGGTACACCAAATACAAGATTTTAGTCCAATAACCAAAGGAATGAAATATTACTAAAAGAATTGAATCATATCAATAATAACATTCTTTTAATAGACAAAAAGGAAGGCAGAGCTATATAGAATGAGGGCTCATGAACTTTCCCTATTGGAGAAACAAAAAAGTTATAAAGCAAATAGTTACATGGAACATATAATAATTTTATCTTGGCAAAAGAATCATCATGAAGAAAACTGAAACTTGAAAAGCATGAATACAGAGAAAAATTTTACAAAGCATTTAAGATTCTCCAAATCAGATCAATATATAATATACTCTAACATTATTTATCTTCAATTCAAAGGTAGGGATGATGGTGAAAAGTAGGTTGGAAAATATGGATCAAGATTGGGAAATAAGACTTGTAAACTACTCCAAAGACTCATGAATACTTCATTTCACAAAAGAATCAGAAAATGCTAGACATGATATGGGACAAAAACATAGCTTAACAGACAAGTAATGACTGGTCCCTGATGTAGGAATCATAAAAGAAGCAGTTGAGTGTAATATAATGAACAAAAAGAACACACAAATAAACATCAATTTGGAAAAAAGAATGAAGATGAGGTGACACTGCAAGCAAAGGTACAAAATGGGTACTGGGGAAAAAAAGTAGTTAATGACTGATCACCATCAGTTTCTTTTTTTTTAATATTTAATTTGTTTTCCAATTATATACAACAGTAGTTTCTACCTATCATTTTTTGTAAGATTTTGAATTTTACAATGTCCCCCCCCCAACAGAAGGTAGTCTGATAATCTTTATGTTATTTCCATGCTAGACATTGATCAAAATTGAATGTGTTGAGAGAAGACACTGAATGTCCTTGAGGAAAAACAAAATATTAGAGATAGTAAAATTATGTAGTACATAAGACACTTAAAAAAATTGAAGGTAGTAGTAATCTTTGGTTTTTAACTCCACAATTCCTTCTCTGGATAAAGATGTCATTCTCCATTGCATATACCCTAAAATTATCCCTGATTATTGCACTGATGGAATGAGTAAGTTCATTAAGGTTGATCATCAACCCCATGTTTCTGTTATGGTGTAGAATGTTCTTCTGGTTCTGCTCATCTCACTCAGCATCAGTTCATACAAATCCTTCTAGGCTTCTCTGAATTCCCATCCCTCCTGGTTTCTAATAGAACAATAGTGTTCCATAACAGACATATACCATAATTTTGTTCAGCCATTCATCAAGTGATGGATTTCCAATTCTTTATTACCACAAACAGAGCTGCTATGAATATTTTTGTAAAGGTGATATTTTTACCCTTTTTCACGATCTCTTCAGGGTATAGACTCAGTAGTGGTATTGCTGAATCAAAGGGTATGCACATTTTTATTGCCATTTGGATATAATTCCAACTTGCTCTCCAGAAAGGTTGGATCACTTCACAGTTCCACTAACAATGTATTAGCGTCCCAGATTTCCCACATCCCTTCCAACATTGATCATTGTCCTTTCTAGTCATATTGGCCAATCTGAGATGTGTGAGATGGTACCTCAAAGATGCTTTAATTTGCATTTTTCTATTCAGCAATTATTTGGAGCAATTTTTCATATGACTATGGATAACCTTGATTTCCTCATCTGTAAATTGTCTGTGTATATCCTCTGATCATTTGTCAACTGGAGAATGCTTGTTTTTGACTCAGTTCTCTATATATTTTCTAAATGAGTCCTTTGTCAGAAATATTAGTTGTAAAAATTGTTTTCCAATTTATTGCATTTCTTTTGATCTTAGTTACAGTGGTTTTGCTTGTAAAAAAGCTTTTTAATTTAATGTAATCAAATTAAATTAATGTAATAAAAATTATCTAGTTTGTTTTTAATGATGTTCTCTATCTCTTCCTTGGTCATAAACTACTTCCCTTTCCATAGATCTGACAGGTACACTATGCCTTGATCTCCTAGTATGTTTATAATATTGTCTTTTCTGACTAAATCCTGCACCCATTTTAATCATATCTTGGTATAGGGTGTGCAATATTGGTCCAATCCAAGTTTCTGCCATACTAACTTCCAATTTTCCCAATAGTCTTTTATCGAAGAAAGAGTTCTTATCCCAGAAGCTGGGCTCTTTGGGCTAATCAATCGGCAGATTACTATAATCCTTTCCTGCTGTCTCTTTTGCACCTAGTCTATTCCATTGATCAACCACTTCATCATCAGTTTCTTCAAAAGGCTCAGTTCTCTTCTCTTCCAACACTTCCTCAAAAAATGGGGATGAAGTTTGTGAAGGCTCAATGAGTACTATAAAATTAGAAGGTATAGTTACTACTGACAGAATGGGTTCCAATATACTCACAACTTAATTCCCCATAATATGCAATTCCTCCAAATAGAAGACCAACCAGCATAAAAAAGGGATTGTGACACGTGCATGAAACCTAAATTTACATGAACTTTTTTGCGTGACCACATAGTGAGCTTTAGCTTTCTTCATTTTAGAAAGATGAACTCATTATCATTTAAATTCTTCATATTTGTTGTTTCTTATGGCAAACGTGGAGATTAAAATAACAGCTTCCCTTGTCCATCAGTCTTCCATGATCTCAGGCACAAGTGAGAGAGCAAGAGAAACACTATTAAAGACTTTAGTCCAATAACCAATGGAATGAAATACTACTAAAAGAATAGCCCACAATGGCAAAAGGGAGTCTGTTTCAGACATCACACTATATAAATCAATGGATTAGCTGTAATCAACCCTGGAAGAAGTGGTCAGAAATACATACTTTGCCAGGTGCAAATGGTGCCCAGGTTTTTGTTTTTCTCTTTTTGAATAAGTACCCTTTAAGTCTTTGTTCGACAGGGAAAGATTTTGTCCTTGGCACAGGAGACTGTATCTTTGCCTTACCACACAGCAGCTGGAGTAGCAACTCTCTGAGGCAGGAGGGACTTTTATTTCTAAAGTGGGAAAGCTCTCCTGACCCAGCAGAAAAGGTACATACTTCTCTTGGAATAAATAACCCTTCTCATCAACCTTCCTTTCTCCTCCACCAAACATTATGTGAACTAGTGTTTCTTAGTGCTTCTAGTATGATGAAATCTCTTGATTTCTTTGCTAGAAGAAATACAGAGGACTAGTTTCCAGAATTTATTAATCTCACAGTTTACTTTTGCTCAATGTTTGTAAAGAAAGGATTTTTTTTAGTTTTTTTGCAAGGCAAATGAGGTTAAGTGGCTTGCCCAAGGCCACACAGCTAGGTAATTATTAAGTGTCTGAGACCAGATTTGAACCCATGTACTCCTGACTCCAAGGCTGGTGCTTTATCCACTACACCACCTAGCTGCCCCAAGAAAGGATTTCATACCATTGAAGGGAAAAATTTCTTTTTTTTTTCTTTCTTGAAGGACACAAAACTTAAGAACAAAACAATAATGTACTTTATTGGTCTAGAGAAGATCCAATTCAAGAGAAGGGCTTCATCTCAGCCAGGCTAAAAATTGGACCTGAGAGAAACTAAAGAAGTTAAAAAAACTGGAATTATCAACTCATATGAGATGAGCACTGAGGTCACATATAGATGGATGCTGAAGAACAGAGGCGAGAAGACAGGGACTTAAGCTGATACAAGGAAAATTTTCAGGTATATATTAGGAAGAATTTTCTGACTTCAAGGTTCCTGAATTAAAAAAGAAGTTGGAGGAAGTGGGCAGAGTTGCAATTTCATTGGTGCAGGGAAATTCAAACAAAGAAACTCACATTTATCCATGACATGTTGGGAACTCTTGTACAACTTAGTCTTAGAGATCTGCCTGAGATATCGCAAGAAGTAAGTGATTAGCTAAGGGCCACATAATCAAAATGTGTCCAAGGCATAGCTGAACCCAGCTTTTCCAGATCCAGACCAGTTCTCCATCCACTATAACTCAAAGTTTGTTATTAAGATCTGAATATTCTAATGCCAGGTTCTGTTGAGGATGAGGAAGGAGAAATGAAAAGGGGAAAGAGAAAGAAGGAAAAGAGGGGAGGAGAAGGGAAGAAAAAAGAGGAAAGGAAAAAAAGAGGGAGAAGAAAGGTTGAAGAAAGGGGGAAGAGGAGGGAGGGAAAAAAGGAAGAAGAGAGGATGGTGGAAGGGAAAGGTAGAAGAAACAACTCATCTACAAAGAGCTTTAAGGTTTACAGCATGTTTTCTTCACAATAACCCTATGCAAGATAGTTAATAGAGGAATTTTGCAATAGAGGAATAAACTGATTTTTAAATTCATTTTTAATTAAATTTTATTTTTTAGTTGTCAAGCACTTAGTTTTCTTCCCTCCCCCACAAAAGAAAGCCAAAGCTTTGCAAAAATTAAGTACAATAAAACAAAGCAAATGCCCAAAGAAGATAAAGCCCCTATCTAAAGGCCAAGGCTATGCCCTTGGGAAGGCAATGCAGAAATTCTTCAAGGCCAGCCCAGTAGCTTGAAAATCTTTTATAAATTTCATGTGCTATTTTACTAAAGACTCACTGATTTTCTGATGCATTTCTATTATAATTTATTTTAAGTCCATTAGCACCCTATTTCTTAGTGATGGCAAGTGTCCATGCCTTTCTCTTTAGCTTTCAGGAACTCTCCTGAAACACAGATGGCTCAGGGGTCATCTATTTCATCAACATGGATCTCCTTCCATTGATTAAGACCATAGCTCTTTTTTGTCCCTGTGGTCTAACTCTATGCGTGAGCTGTTGGGGCTGAAAAAAAAGACATATAAACCCTGGTAGCCAGCCCTGGCCTGGTCTTCACTAAAGCTTGATGCTGTTTGTTCTTTGTTCATGAAGAAGACCATGACTTCGGAAAGCTGATGTCATGACAAGCAAATGAACTGGATTTGAGTGAGGGGGTGCTGTCCTGGGTCACCAGCCCCATTTTCTCCTCCAGAGTCATCTGGGTCTAGTGACCAGATATGAATCAGGATGCTTGGAGATGGCCCTGGATGAGAGGCAATCAGAGTTAAGTGACTCGTCTAAGATCACACAGTGTCAAGTGCCTGAGGTTGAATTTGAACTCAGATCCTCCTAACTAAACCCTATATTATGCTGGAAAAACACAGGCAAACCTGGTCATTTTCCTACCACAGGGTGAGGTATCAGACAAGGCCATTAAATAGAGGAAATAGAAGAAATACAATTTAAATAAGAAGCAGAAAAGAACAAAAACACTCTCCTCTCCTGACTCCATAGGGAAAAAAAATATAAAATACAGGAAGCTGCCTCAGGAAGGAGGCAACTTGTGGAGTTGAAGGCTCTGCCTGAAATACTCAGTTCTCCAGCACTCTCTAAAAAGCAACAGTAATAGTCTATATTCCCTTTGGAAAACTTCAACCTTGTTCATCAGGCTGCACACAGGACTCTTCCTTGTTGCTCAAATAAGAACTCTCATGATCTTAAGTTGTTGGGAAGGAAAATGCTGCATGATTTTTTAATGAAGTCATATGTAGTATCATTTATCCCAG
The DNA here is from genome assembly GCF_037893015.1 of Macrotis lagotis. Classification (NCBI taxonomy): domain Eukaryota; kingdom Metazoa; phylum Chordata; class Mammalia; order Peramelemorphia; family Peramelidae; genus Macrotis; species Macrotis lagotis. Next base: position 227,045,418 of record NC_133660.1, on the reverse strand, counting down.
AGATAAAAGTGAAGGACAAAAAAGTCTCCCTGATCTTTAAGGAATGGTCTTCTGGTGAATGACTGTCTTACCTCTCTCCGCCTTGAAGCCCAACAGCTTTGCTTGATCTTCCAAACCACAGCAGCCACAAGCAGCAAAGAGAGGAAACAACTAGAGGAGAGAAAGCATCAGATTATTAAGCTGGTCTCAAATGGTGCACAATCATGATCACAGACTCTTAGGCCACTAAGGCAGCCCCTCCCTGATTCTACTCCACACCAGTACTGCCCCCTACAAAGGGGGTTCTTCACCCTTCCCTCAACTTCTTCAAGGAAGATGCAGTCTCTTTACTGCTCCACTGCTTCTTATGGTAGTAGGGAGCATGCAGGGCAAAGTAGGGAGAGGTTTTGGAAAGGGCAGGTTTATGGCCTTACCCTAAGGTGACATAGCTTTCTCCATGGAAGAAAGCAATACTGGAAGGAGGACTCTGACTCCTCAATTCTACAGTATTAACTTGGGTGGAAGAAGAACATTTGGAGAAATGCATGATGTAGGTGATGCTGTCAATAGCAAATATAAAAAACTGAAGGAATAGAAAATACCTCAGAGCAACAATGGGTGATTATGGAAGGAATTGGTAACTTAGGGATTAGAAAATATAGAAAAATATAACAGTGTGAATCACACAGAGATTTATTTTTACAAAGTAAAATCAGGGAGGTAATGCCATTGTAAGCAAGTGAATTGGATTTCAGTAAGGGATTGCTGTGCTAGATTCACCAGCCTCACTTTCTCCTCTAGAGTCATCTGGGTCCAGTGGCCAGATAAGAATCAGGATGACTGGAGATGACCCTGGGTGAGAGGCAAACAGGGATAAAAGACTCTTAGGTCACTGTTAGTTTTCTTAAACTCTAAGCCTATAATTCTCTCAAACCCATAAACCAACACTAACCAAGGAAGCATCCAGGGATCTAATAGCTACTGTGGCAGATAAGGTCAAAGCAAAGCACAATATTTACTTCTGCTGAAAGATAAAAGTAAGACCAACTCTTTAAAGAAATTAATTCTAAATCAAAAGTATACTTGGCATTCTATGTTTTTACAAAGCAATTCAAATAGTTTGAAGGCTAGCATTTATTGCTATTTATTCTTTTTTTTCCCCTTTTTTTTTAGATTTTTTTTCAGGGCAATGGGATTAAGTGGCTTGCCCAAGGCCACACAGCTAGGCAGCTATTTATTCTTAAAAGACATCCTACTATGTGGCAGATTCACTGAATCCCCAGGTAACACTCAGTTTCCTAATAATACATTTGAACACTTGATATTGGTTTTCCTGGAGAGGAGTCAGATCTACATGGAATCATTCTAACTCACTTATATCAAATGGCGCAAGTCTGTAACATGAGGAGGGAGAGGGAATTGTGGTTTGAGAAAATAACTTTGACAAGGATTATTTGCCTGGATAGGGATCAAATCTACGCATACTGACTTCATTAGCACCAACACCTTAATTGCTGAAAAAATTATCACAAGCAAAATGGAAAACAGTCACATTTTAAATTTCTAAGATATGGGTTTATATCTTCTGCCCATATCTTGTACAACTTAGGAAGCACATGACTTCTATTGTTAGGATTTAGTTCAAATTTTGGTTCAACTGATTTATACCTATGAAACCCTGGGCGAATGAAGTAATCTCACTGGACTTCAGGTTCCTTGTCTATAAAATGAGCTTAGATTATATGACCTCTTGAGTTTCCTTGTAGCTCTAATTCTCATTCAGAATAGAAGCAGCAGGGAGTTTTAAAAATAATGCAACATTAAACTAAACTTATTCTCTGTTCTTTCTAGGAAGACAACATTGCTGTTGCTTTTAGACAGACACAAGGAGGCAGCAAATCCACATGGAAATTAGTTAAGTCAAAACAGACAAGCTCTTTGCAAAACCCTAAAACCTGACAGGAAAATACTTAATGGGGTAAAAATACAACAGCATGTAAATGGTTAAGCCTGACAGCCCAGAGACACAATCCGAGGCCTTGGTATACAGCTCTGTATCTGAGGGCTGGTCTTAGTGTCAGATACTGAAATAGGTATTAAAAGTGTTACACAGCTACTTTGGGATGCTGCCAGCACCTCTCTCGATGCCAAGAGATTAGTTCATTCCATCTGTTTGTGTTAGAAACAATACTACAAAAAGTAGACCAACAGATTAAAACTGTCCTTTCAAATATGACCTCCTACAAAGAGTACATGGAAGTGGGAGAGAGGAATCTATGAAACTCCTGATAGGCTGGATGACCAATCTCTTCTTAAAGATCTCCAGGATCTGGGCAATCAGCCCTTATGAGGCAGTCCTTTTCATTACTAGACAGCTCTTCTCTCTAGTAAGGTGAATGAAGCCTGCTTCCCTGAAGCCTCTATTATTCCCACCTCTTTTCTCTGGGGTCCAGAAGAATAAGCCTGATTCTTCTATATAATAGCTGAAGATAGTTAAAATGAACTACCCTGTCCCTGGACCCTACCAAATATTCTCTTCTTCAACTATCTCTAGTTCTGTCAATCAATCCCCATTAACCAAGGTCTTTCTATTTCCTCTGGACATGCATTGTTTACCAATAGACCCTGCTAAAATGTGTCATTCAGAATTGGACATAATACTACTGATAGGACTGGTCAAAGCACAAGATAACAAGAACTATCATCTCCACAGTTTTAGACAATATGCTTGGATTGATACATTATAAATTTAACTTTGCCTTTTTGGTTGTCATGCCAAATTGTTGACTCAAATTAAGCTTTTAGTCCATTAAAATCCCAATGTATTTTTAAACGAATTGTTAATTCTGTTATACCTCTCTTACACAATTCTTGAGTCTTTGGGAACCTAAGGTACTAGAATTACAAAGATTAAAAATGGATAAAACAGTCCTGCCCTCAAAGAGTTATATCTAATCAGGGGAGACAACACATACATAGAACACAAAAGAAATACAAGGTAATCTTTTTGTTTGTTTTTTTTCTGGTGAGGATTGGGGGCAGTGGTGTGTGGACACCTTAATGGCTGCTCCTTATTTCTTCTAGGATAACATAACTTCTAAGGATAAACTCCTTAGACTAATATAAAAAGCTGTCTACCATCTGATCCCAACTTTTTTTTAAACCTTATTTCACACTATTTACCTTCAAATATTCCATTTTTCTATATCATATGCAGAGGGATTATTTCCAGAATGTAACATTCTGCTTCCTTTCTGTGCATGAAATCAGTCAAAAAAACACTAAGGGGTTTAAGAAGCTGACATTCTAATGGGAGAAATCACATCTATATCTATACAAAACACATATGGAGATTTGGGGAGATGAGGAAAGTCCTTTGTGCAGAAGGTGGTGCTGGGGATGTTTTTGAAGGAACCTTGAGGTGAGGTGGAAGGACAGTATTCTAAGTCCAGGGGTGAAAAGTTATAGAATCTCCTGTGTGAAGGGTAGCAGCCAGGCAGGTGTGGCAAGTCCACAGAAGGCATTCAGAGGAATAATATGTAACAAGACTACAAAGGGAGGAAAGGACCAGATTGAAAAGCAGTACTTTCAATATAAATGGAGAAACCTATATTTGAAATAATAGAAATAATAGGAAGGGGAGGTGAGATCTCATTCTCAATCCCTACAAAAAAGATGGTCAGACCTATGCTTTAGGAAAATCACTTTGGGATTTCCAGGCAAGATTAACTGAATGGAGACAGGACTCCTAGTTCCCATACATCTACTTTAATGAACAACTAAGAATTGCACCAGATTGAATAATTATCAAGAATTCCAATGATTCACTATAATAAGGGTCTTCTTCTATCCCAGAAGTACATTAAAAATCCAGTCTTTTTAAAGTCCATAGAAAAGAAGATTGGGGCCACCAGACAAAGTAGTGCAAAGCAAAATAGCAGCTTCTCAACATGATCAGTGCCTGGCCAGAAATGAGAATGAGGGAACAAAGCCCCAGTGGGACATAAACCCCCTGTAGAGAACAGTGAAGAGAGTAAGTGTTACAGCAACCAGTCCTGAGACACTCCCAGGCTCCCAGATTCTGGAGTCCTTAGCACTCTGCTCTGAGGCACAGCAATCTGAACTTCAAAAACTAATCTTGGGAGCTAGAGAGAAATGCAAGGACTCAGGTGCAGACTAAGTAGAGCTGGTCACTGTACCTAAAAGTACAGTAGAAGGCAGAGCCTGGCCCAGCACAAAGCCTCATTTCAGGAACTAAGTAAGGCTGGAGAAATGAGAAAATACTGGAAGATGCAGAACACTATAAAGAATTACAATAGTTTCAGAGATTATCAAAATTCCAATCTAGAAGGACAAAGTAGCTCCATAACAACCACGAAGAGTCATAGGGACTACACAGATACTTTGAAGAAAGCAAGCAAAAGAACAAATAAATGAAAGAAAATTTCTGGAGGAAAGAGCTGAGAGTATAAATAAATAGCCTAGAGCAGAAAGTGTTAAATCATGTAAAATGGATACTTTGAAAATTAGAACAGAACAAAAAGAAATCAATGACAATGAGAGAGAAAGAATATTTCAACAAAATCAAGATTGAAAAATTAGGATATGTAAGATCCTGTAATAAAAACTGACCTGGAACCATAATTTAATTATCAGATTCTCTAAAAAACAATGATTTTTTAAAAATTGGATTATATATTTTTTTTAAAAAATCACAAATAGAACTATTAGAACCTATTATCTATCAAATCTATTAGAACCTGAGAATAAAATAAGAAAAAGAGAATCTCTCTCCACACCCCCCAAAAAAATCACCTCCTAAAAGAAATTCCAAAAGGAAATGTCTAGAAATATGAAAAACAGTTAACTAAAGCTCTTTTGACATTAAAAAAAATTTCTATAAATAAGTCAGAAAGAGTTCAAGTACCAAGGAATCACAGTTAGGACCTGTTGGATCAAAGTGTAAACCAAAGTAGATAACAATAACAACAACAAAACTAGTTAAACGTTTATATAATGTTTACTATGTGGCAGGCACAATGCCAAGGGCTCGATAAATATGTCATTTCCTGGAAAGATGGGTATTGTCATTCTCACTGTATTTAGAGGAAGAAGGAAACTGTGGAGAAAATCACCTTATTGGGTTTGGAGATGAATCTGAAGTCTAGAAGGTTAGGTCAGTAGAGTACAAGCTCTGATAGGCCCTCCTGAGATAGAAATAGCAATAAATAGTATTTTGTACCTGAGGATAAGCCCAATTAAACTGGCATCAGAAATGGGATTACCTTTTGTCAAACTTTTTTCAGTCTGAATAATACAATGACACTGTCTATGAAGACACACAGTGATTATGAATTACATCAGAGGAAAGACCAATAAAACTAGTAATTCTTAATATATTAAAGCAATAATATTTTTTTATTAATAATATGTGACTAGTTTTGCAAAGCATATCATGTGAACTGATATAAAGTGAAGTTAGCAGAGCTAGGAAAACAATTCACACAGTAATAGCAAAGTTACAATGATAATCAACTATGAAATACTTCAGAACAATGCAATGATTCACAACAATTTCAATAGATCTATGATGAAAAATTCTATTCATGAATTCAGGGTACAGAAGGAGTCCTATTTTTTCTCTTTTATTTTTCTTGCTTCCCTCCAATCTCTACAACATGGATAATTTGAAAAGATGTTTTGCATGTCTTCATATATATAATGGGTATTGCATTTCTTGTGTTCTTAGTGGAAGGGATGAGGGGAAGGTAAGAATTTGAAGTTGAAAATAAAAAAATTTTAAAAACCATTAACATATATTTTCATTTCATTACTATAAAAACCTTCAAATCTAATATGAATGCCATGCCACATGTTGTGTCCTGACTTTCTATACCTACAAAAAGTCTTCACAAAAAATCAGTAGGGTTGAGTGCTACAAAAGAAGCAAAAGGCCAAAATCCAATTTTAGAAACTCTCCTCTAATCCCACAATATTCCCATCCATTCCCACCTATCCTGGCTGCCAATCAGCCAAAGGTCCATTTTATAGTTAAAAGAGTACTACATCAGAGTCCTGGCTTCTCAAGTCTCACTTTTTTCATCAAACAGTTCAACATCATTAAGACCTTCTTTTGACACTTTCTAAAATGGTGTTGGATTAAAGTAGGTGTTCTTAACTTTTTGTGCTTATGGACTCTTTTGTATAGTAGTGAAGCCTACAGACCCTAATGCATAAAAATAAAATAGAATTGCAAAGGAATACAATTTATATTGAAATATAGCTAGCAAAATAATTTTTAAAAGTCAAGTTCAGACTGTGAATTAAGAGCCCCTGTATTAGAGAATCTCTAGCATCTCATCTATCTCTAAAATTCTATGATTTATGATTTCCATCTAAAAGTTTGTTAACCCTCAAGACAACCCTCTGGGTCAAGGCTCAAAAATATCTACTTTGTTAAAACAACAATCAAATTTCCCAGGGCAAGTTCTCCCTTCCCCCCAGTTTTGCTGAAGGTATTCATATCCTTTTAGTTCAGTGTTCTTACATATAAAACTCCTACTTTGGTTACTGTGTGCAATTCATAAAGACTATTCTCTAGCTCTTATTTCTCTCCTGGGTAAGGAATACTATCAGACCATGGCAATATTAAAAAAAAAAAAAGAAACAACATAGTTCCTTAGGAACCATTTTACTAAACCCTGGCATTTTATTGGACATTAACTCAACCACTGAAAAGGTGACAGTTTACTGGGGAAATGATTATATCAGATGTTTCTGTTTCAAATTTTTAAAAACTCCCCTCTGATGAGAAAAACATATAATCTCAAATCATTCTAATAAAGTGATAACTATATAACTGCAATGTTATCTTTAACGCTTTGGTGCATTACAATTCACATTCAACTTCTCAAAATATTACAGCTGCAAACACATGAAGCCAGGCCAGTGAATCTTGATGATCACTGTGTTCAACAGCCCTACCAAGGAACTCATCTCCAGGAAGGACAGGCCCATATCCCCAGAGCTTAGACATCTGCACATAGTAGATGCTTAATAAAGGTTTGATGTTTGTCCTTCATCCTCAAAGATGCTGTGACAAGCAAGTGAATTGGATTAGAGTAAGGGGATGATTTGCTTAGTCACCAGCCTTACTTTCTCCTCCAGAGCCATCTAGATTCAGTGGCCAGATAGGAATCAGGATGACTGCAGATGGCCCTGGATATGAGGCAGAGTTAAATCACTTGCCCAAAGTCACACATCTAGTAAGGTCAAGTATCTGAGGCGAGATTCAAACTCCCATCCTCTTGACTCCAAGGTTAGTGTTCTATCCATTGTACTGCTTAACTACACACACTTAAAAAGTTCTACTGATTAACAAATGCACATCTCATTAGTTACACTTGGTGCCCTGCCTGCTCACCTACCTTCCTGCTGTCATTCCTAAGAATTATGGTTTCATCAACTAATCCTCATCTCTTTCTACTGAAACACAACCAGGGATACAAAACCTTTGCTTCTTTTCCTAAAATGGCTATGAAAATCCAGACTCTCCCTTAATTTCCAAACAGCCTAATTCAGCAAAGAGAAAGACTGAAAAATATCTTTTGCTTCCAATCTCACCTAGGAGAAAATTCCAAGTGTATTTTTTTTAGTTTTTAGGTTTTTGCAAGGCAATGAGGTTAAGTGGCTTGCCCAAGGCCACACAGCTAGGTAAGTGTCTGAGGCTGAATTTGAACTCAGGTCCTCCTGACTCCAGGGCAGGTGCTCTATCCACTGAGCCAGCTAACTGTCCCTCTAGGTATATTTTTAAACTTAGGATATATAATTTTGTGGAATTTGTTAAAAAAAGAAAAGGCCTAATGCTTGTTGGTTGCAGATATTCTGATTTATAGCAATAAACATTATAAACATTACAGCAATAAACCTTCTAATATAAGAGAAATGCTATTGAAAATGTTAAATTTTCCCCATGGGGTTTAGTTTTTGTTTACTCTAAACCCTAAAATGAACAGTTGAGAAGTGTCTAACAAATTTTTGTTCTTAATACTTGAGTTGTTTCCCTAGTGGGAAAAGTGAATGTTGGAACAAAATCCTTTTCCTAATCAAACTCTTTGGTTTTGGTAAGGAAGGAGAATTTTCTTTGATTCAGGAGCTTAAACAATAAAATGACTGTAAGGAACTTAAGGTTCCTTCTACCTTTTTAAAAATATGTGGTTTTTTAGGGGTGGCTAGGTGGCGCACTGGATAGAGCACCAGCCCTGGAGTCAGGAGTACCTGAGTTCAAATCTGGCCTCAGACACTTAATAATTACCTAGCTGTGTGGCCTTGGGCAAGCCACTTAATCCCATTGCCCTGCAAAAACCTAAAAAAAAAAGCTGCTTAACTCCATTTGTCTTGCAAAAAACTAAAAAAAAAACACTAAAAAAAGCACCTAAAAATATATGATTTTCCAATTACATGTAAAAACAAATTGCTTTTTAAAAATTTTGAGTTAAAAATTTTCTCCCTTTCATCTTTTTCCCCCTCAAAGAGAAGGAAAGCAATTTGATATACAGTCATGAAAAACATATCTATATTAGTCATGTGGTGAAAGAAACAGATCTCCCACCAAAAAACCCCAAGAAAAATAAAGTTTTCAAAAAAGTATGTTTCAATCTGTCTTCAGATTCCATCTGGAGATAGATAGGTGACATTTTTCATCATAAGTCCTTTGGAATTTTCTTGGATCATTGTACTACTGAGAATAATTTAATTATTCAGTTGATCAATATTGCTGTTACTGTGTACAATGTTTTCCTGGTCCTACTCACCTTCATTCAGCATTGGTTTATCTAAGTTTTTCTAAAATCTGTTGGCTCATCATTTTGGGGGGGGGGGGAGTTGGCAAGGCACTGGGGTTAAGTAACTTGCCCAAGGTCTCTTAGCTAAGTAATTATTAAGTGTCTGAGGCTGAATTTGAACTCAGGTCCTCCTGAGTCCAGAGCTGATGCACTACCTAACTGTCCCCTTCTCCTTCAAAGGTATAAACTTCATCTAGTCCTATTAAAGTGAGGAGCCCAGGATTGGGTTCTAGCCAGTAAATTACTCAAAGTTGGGCAAGTCATTGACCCAGACCACTGCAATTTGAATCAAGAGCAAGGCCCTAAAATTCTCTGATTCAAAGGCTTTCCCAAGGTCCTTACTCATTTTGTCTACCTCCTATTTTCCCAAATGGCTTCTTTCTTTCTTTTTTCAAAGGGAAGGTATAAATTTCTCTCATTCCCATCATTCTAAATTATGTGCTTAACTCATGATCATTTTATTGCATTAATTCAACAAACAGAAGTATATATTGTATTCAGAGCACTATGCCTGGTGTTGTAGAAGATAGAAAAGATATGATGTCTGCCTTCATGGAGCTTACATAAATAATTTACAGATGTAATCAAAATCTGTCCTACTTTCTGCATGGATCTTTTCCTATACCTATCACCACTGTTCTCCTTGGACTGGTTGTGTGAGAATTCTGTGTCTACTGAACTGGATGCTGGTATTTATCACACATGAATCTCCTGGAAGACAGGTTGGGTTTCTTCAAGTATGTTTTTTACCTAAAATGAAGGACATTACAAACAGAAGGGAGCTAAAAGGGTAATCAGTCCAACTCATCATTTTATAGCTACTAATACATAGGTTTGAGTAGCACTTTGGATGTGTTATCTCATATAATCAGGATAACAACTATACTACTATTACCATTATTATTAAAATGAGGCTGACATTATTTGCCCAAAGTCAAGAGTTAGGGACTAGTTGACTCCAACTCTACCTGCATTAAGTTGTCTCAGATGAAGAAGCCCCTTGTCCATTTGTCCTTCTTTCTAGTACTGGACAGCAAGTTGGCTGGAAAGCAGAATTTGCTGAATGTTCAAAGGGGTGTGTCAACAGATTAAAATCTGGGACTCTTAACCAGCTCTTCCCAGGTGGGTGGGTGGGGCAAGCCATGAATTTACTCAGGGAGAGTACATTGATAATTGTCATCTAGGCCACGATTTCTTTCATGCTTTCTGTGTGTGCTTCTTGAACAAAATCATCAGCTTGAGTGGATGAGGGGGACTCAAGATTTGGAGTAATTCTTGGGTATTGTTGAGCATTATGATTTTCATACTGATTGCTATGTGTAATGAATTTAATAATAATTTAGTCTCTAGAGATCCTTTTCACAGGCAGACCCTGGGCTGGGGAAAGCAGTGAAAACAAAGCAGCAGGGAGTGAATAATCAATCATGAAGGTCCTGCCTTCTTTCCCTGAAGGCACTTGCTTGTGTTTGGTCAAGTGAATTGGGACAACCTATACTGTACCTGAGCAGAATAATGGGTACCCCCCCCCCCCAAGACTATACAATCAACTGAACCAATTCCACAGGATTCAAAGATACCTGTGATGTCCTACCTGGATGATCATGACTGCTGCAACTGTTGGATTGTCCTGCACTGTGGGCGTGTCCTGGGAAGAGCACTCAAACCCCTAAACTGACTGTGCTATGACCTACCTTCCTCCTCCTTTCCCACTTAAGATCACACTTGTATTTTCTTTCTGAAGTACAGAAAGGGGGAGTTCCTATGAGGAGAAATCCCATAATTTGGAAATTGGATGTCTTGTAACAAAGTAATTAATAAAACCGCTACCTGGTTCCTGGCACTCTGTCTCAGGTCTGCTCTGTCATGATCAGGTTAGAGGCTGGCTCAGTAAAAATTCTGATATAGTATAAACAAGATTTTTGTGGCAGCATGAAAAACAAAACAACAAATGCTGCCCTTTCTATACAACTCCTCCTTCCTGAAATAAATGTTTTCACTAAGAGTGGAGAGACCATCTTCTATTTTCACTCAACAGCAACAAAGAAAGGAGTCTTTTTCAGGATGATTTTAGTTTAAAAGGATGACATACCCAAAAGACCACATCTGGTCAAAGCAAATCTGTGCATTCAACTAGTCCTGAGAAGTCATTGAAATCCTGCTCTATTTACTACTGTGATTGACTTTTTTCTCAGTAAATGTTTTTCTGTACTGAGACTAAAAATGGTAAAAGATAACATGCAGTAAGAAAGATGATAGGATTAGGGAAAAAAGATACCAATTAAGGTGTGAATTTATTTTGCATGAGATTGTTTTTTATGGGAAGAGGTGATGGGTGGGGAGTAGGTGAATAAAGATAAAGATATAAAGAAAGAAAATGCAAAAAAGAGCAGAAAGCTGTTTAGAAGGAGATAGAAAAAAAAGCAACAGTGTTGGTACAGCATGTCAAATTTTATATGTATACATATATATTTAAAAACTGTACATAATAAGAAATCCATGGATGTATGCCATCTATGGAAATATATAACATGTAATCCAATAATTTGGAGATATATATATATATATACATATATATATATATATATATATATAATCCACACATAAAACTTTATTTAAAAATTCATGTTTTTGATATTTGTTATGGTCATAGTTAAAAAAATTAAAGACAGATAAAAGACAAGGGATAAAGAGAGGGAAAAGGAATAAGTTAAAGGAAAGAAAAATAACAAGATAGTTGGACATTATAGGACTAAGAGCCAAGATTCAAAAGAAGGCAAAGAAAGAAAACCTGTAATAGAGACAAGTAAATAGGATCAGATCTAAGGAAAATATACTAGGCAGGAGAGCTCAGGAAATAGGGGGGAGGTGGGCTCCTTTGCTGCTGCATGGAGGTCTATGGTCAACTATGATAAGGACAATGAAGCTCAAATTTATCTGGGGGAGCTAAATGATGGCTAAAGATCTTAAGTATCCATGTCAGAGTTATACTACTAAACAGAGTGACAGGGAGAAGGTGTAGGGCAGGAAAGAATTTTTAAAACTGTTACTATTCTGCAAACAACTTTCTAATAACCTTGCAATATGGCAGGAGATGAGGAAGAAGAGGGGACAAGATTTCTTTTTAACTGGGTTCACAAAATACTTCAGGCCAGATCACACACTTATTGGGTATAGCTTCAGAAATGGTGGGAGGGATGCTGGGGAAATTATCCAAGAAAAGAGAGTGTTATAATAAATACTTGATATAATAAATGAGAAAATATCTCACTGGAAGACAAGGAACAGCCACATAGTAACAGTTCATTCCTTATTCCACTGCAAGTTTCTTTTCTTCCCTACTTTCTTGTCAATCCCACTGACCTCTAGTAAGCAGGTTCCCTCTTCCTAACCACTGTGAGGATAATTGAGCATTGTCTTCACTTGGATAATTGGTCCTATTTCTCCTTTCTCAAAAATAATGGTCTTAGGCTCCTCTATTCCTTTAGGTATAGGGCAGGCAAACATGCCCACTCTGCTTTAATAAGGAAGAAGTTGCTAATTTTAAAGGTCATTCATCTATTTTGCCTCTACATCCCCCAGCTAGCAGGCATTATACTATTTGCATCGTTTATACATTTAAGAATCCTATGTGGTTGCTATCCATCTTGTTTCTATGCCCTAAAGACCATTAGAACTTTCCATTCTCCTTGATGTGCTGCTTCACTTAGGATAGGAGCTTTTCAATCACAGACTGTTTACATTTTCCTTTTGCATTCCTAGCATTCAGTTCAGTGAATAGTAAAATAAATGCTCATTCATTCATTCATTCATTAATGCATTACTCCAGTTGAAGTTTTAAGTAGGTAATGCTGGTAGAAAAAAATGGAAAGTAAAAGGAATCTCAAGGTGACTTATAGGCATTGAGATTTTATGGACCAAAGAGCTATCTTGAATTCTTAAGAAATAAAGCCAGAATAATGTGTCTAACACAAAAAGATAATTCAGGCTAACTATTCTTTCCTTTTTTGACTTTGTGATTGAAGAGTTCCATAAACATTTACTATTACAAAATACCAGCAACTATCAGTGGGTATTTGATGCTTTTTACCAGATAATTTACTAGTCTCATTTTGTAGTAGTAATCACCATGTATTTGTCAATTTTACTACTTAGTCCTATGACCTATGGCTGGCAGAGGTTATGTTGAATTATATTTTATAAAGTGCAGAAATTTTAATGATCATCTCTTTCTTAAAAAAAAGTTTTGAAAGACATGAACTTTTTGTATAAAAGTAATGATGAGGGATGGCTAGGTGGCACAGTGAATAAAGCACCACGCCCTGGAGTCAGGAGTAACTGGGTTCAAATCCAGCCTCAGACACTTAATAATTACCTAGCTGTGTGGTCTTGGGCAAGCCACTTAATCCCACTGCCTTGCAAAAAAAAAAAAAAGTAATGATGGTATGATGCACAAACCAATGGAATTATTTTTGGAGAACCTTCCAAAATCACCAAGTGTGGCATAAACCAGGTCAATGAACATATGGTACAATTTCCTACAACTTACTGAATAGATGAATGGACCAAGGCCAATACATAATCTATTTGAGAGCCTTGTTGTTCTGTAGCTTTATTACAGCATTATGAAGTCTCTCAAAAAAAAAAAGTTAATAGTTCAGGGACACAGTCTATCTATTTGAAACACAGAGGTTCCATTGACATCAGTGGGCAGTCTGCAGCAACTGGTAGGAAATCCATAGTCCAAAGTTAGCATTTCAACATTAACCACAGAATAGGTCTGAGACCCCAGGAAAACAATGTTTCAATGTCTAAGCTATAAACTTTCAATGGTTCACTTGTAGCTACAAAGCTAGGGAAATATGGTTTTCATTAAATTATAAAAACACATTTATTAATATTAGTTTTTGAAAAACCTATGTCACCAAATTCAGGAAATGTAGAACTTAGATCTTTTAAGTGAACTCTCCAAAATTTAGCAAATCTTTTGATTTCTCTTAAAGGCCTTGGTCAAACTACTTATATTAATACTTAGCTGTTAGCAAAAATGTACATGTTTAGCTAATGTGAAAATATAAGTAAATATAAGAGTACATTATTCCTTCAAATGTACTTTTGCAAGGGATGATGAAAAACATAAATCAAACAACACAACAATAGTGTGTTCTTCCCCTTAAAATTATCTTACAATGTTCATTAAAGAAAATATTTAATTGATATGTTCCAAACCACCATCAGAAAAATAGATCTAAAAATCAAAGTTAATAGAGAAAGTTTTATGTCATTGAAAGAAAAAAAGGAAAGGCACCATTTTTAGAAAAATTCTAAAGACTAAGAGAATGCAACAACTAAAACTAAGACTAAGGTTTCTAAAGCAATAGGTAGAAGAGAATTCAGTTCTCAATGACAGGCCATAAAGCAAGAAGAAAGTACTTTTTGGGCAGCTAGGTGATTCAGTGGATAGAGCACCGGCCCTGGAGTCAGGAGGACCTGACTTCAAATCTAGCCTCAGACACTTAATAATTACCTAGTAGTTGGATGACCTTGGGCAAGTCATTTAACCCACTACCTTGTCAAAAAAAAAATCAAAAAAGAACCTTTTGAGTTTCAAAGTAACATGTAACCACATACTATTCCTATACCATAATTATAGTATAACTGAGTAGTGTATGGAGGTATTTTAATTGATATTAAAATCCTGTAATAAATTAATATTTAGCTGCTGTAAATGGGGGGGGTAGGGAGGTGTAGAGGGGTATATGGCACAGCTAGGTAGCTCAGTAGATAAAATGTTAGATCTGGAGACAGAAAGACCCAAGTTCAGCCATGTATTGACTATATGACCCTGGGAAAGTCATTTCTGATTGTCTTAATCCACTAGAGAAGGAAACAGCAAACCACTCTTTCTTTACCAAGAAACTTCATGGATGGTATTGATCTGTGGGGTCATGAAGAGTTGAACACAACTGAATAATTTAACAACAAATCTGTATACTTATTCAGTCAATGTTTATGCATATGAGTGTGTTTATCAGCACTTGCAAGGTAGGGTACTAATCCAATTTAATTCACCAAATTATCTACTGAAAGTCTACTAGATAATAGATTTATTAGTAGAAAAAGCCCATGATGTAGTATAGCTTACTTTTCTTTTTTAAGTTTTTGCAAGGCAATGTGGTTAAGTGACTTGTCCAAGATCACACAGCTAGACAATTATTAAGTGTCTGAGACTGAATTCGAGCTCAGGTCCTCCTGACTCCAGAACTGGAGGTCTATCCACTGTGTCACCTAGCCGCCCCTGAAGTATAGCTTTTAAAATGCTCACCATCTTTTCACAAAGATAAGATGAAACATGAAATATATAGAGAAAAATACTATAAAATATCTACATAAAGGGATTCTACAAGGGATGGGGCATACAGTGCTATGGGCAGGCAGGAAACAAAGATACTGTTGGTGACTGTCCCTGGGAAGGTGTCTGAGATGAGTTTGGATTGGAAAATAGCGAGGAGGAAGATAATTCTGGCAGAGGCAGAAGACTTCAGTGTACACTGTCTAGCATATCAAGGTATGCTTGATGTTTTCTGATGAGAAGAATCACAGCTACATCTGTCACAGAAAAGGTCGCATCTAAAAAAGTGTGCTGCCTCAAGTCAGCTTTGGAAGATTGTGTCTCTGGTTTTGGTGGTTACCTTTGTATAATCAATTCTGACTCAATGAGAAGACTTAAATAATAGCGACCATGATCTGGTCAATTACACTTTTTCTACAAAATTGACTCGCTTTAAAAAAAGATTAGCTCAATTAGACTCTCTGGAATCTGGAACTCTTTTTTTTTTTTTTTTTTTTTTTTAGGTTTTTGCAAGGCAGTGGGGGTTAAGTGGCTTGCCTAAGGCCACACAGCTAGGTAATTATTAAGTGTCTGAGGCCAGATTTGAACTCAGGTACTCCTGAACTCCAGGGCCAGTGCTCTATCCACTGCACCACCTAGCTGCCCCGAATCTGGAACTCCTGTGTTTAAACTGAACCTCAGATACAAGGTGCGTCATGGCAGACAAGTCACTTTGCCTCTGCCTGCCTTGAGTTTCCTTATCTGTAAAATGACGATATTAGTAGTCTCCACCTCCCAAGATTGTTGCAAGGATCAAATGAGAATGTTTATAAAGCACTCTGTAAATCTTTAACTGCTAAATAAATTTTAAAAATTAAAATTAAAATATGAATGAATCAATTATCCTCTTCCAAAGATGAATAATTATCCTCTTCCAATGATCAGTAGCAAGATTTAATTCTGAAAGACAATGCAGTAGTGGATTAAGAGCTGACCAAGTGACCCTGGAGAAATCATAAAACTTCTCAAAGCTCCAGACAAATGTGTAAGATTAACATTACAGAATTAGAAGCTGATCTTCATTTATGGGAGAGTTCCAAATTTAAGTCAGTCAACAGGAATTTATTAAGTACCAATTAGGAGACAGGCACTGAAATAAATTCTAGGGACACGAGAGAAACAAACAAAAAATATGGTTTAATTGTATATAGACATAAAAACAAGAGACTGGAATGAAAATCAGGGAAGCCAAGAGGTAGAGAAATCCAAAAATGGGAACTGAAAATCCTGGAGCTAGAGATGAAGAGAAGGGCAGTATTTTGGGGCCCTAATTATGTATGTGTGTGTGTGGGGTGGGGGGAATACAATCAGACTGGAAAGGTAGGAAGGGGTCAAGTTATGGAGACTTTTTAAAAAGCCCAATGAAGGATTTTTTTATATGATCTTGAAGGAATCCCAGGAGTTTATGGAATGTATGCAGGGATAGTGGAGGAAATGAAATGTGACACAGGAAGGTTTGTGTTTTAGAAAGAACACTTTGGTAGCTATATGGATGCCTTAGAGTGGGGAAAGACTTGAGGCCCAGACACCAACCAATCACATGCATACTACAATAATTAAGGCCTGGTGTAAATGGAGTCTGAACTGAGGAAGAGAAAAGGAAATATAGGAGATACTATCTAGGCAGAAATGACAAGATTGGTTAATGAGTAGATATAGAGGGGGAGTAAGAGTGAGCTACTGATGACCCCAAATTGTGAGTCTGGGTGACTAGGAGGATAGCAGTATTCTAAACAATAATTACAAAGTTCAGAAGGGAGGACAGGAGCAGGGGGTTGGGTGGGGGAGATAACAGTTGTGTTTTGAATATGGTGAATCAGAGGCAGGTCCAAGAGGCAGCTGGTGATGAAGGACTAAAGGCAGGTCAGAGCAGGATAAGTAGCTCTGAGAATCATCTGTAGAGAAATCACAGCTTTATCAGCAAAGGATGCCTCAGACCCTTACCAGGTCCCACTAGTTGTTCAAGCTCTCACTGTTTAAGTTATATGGACTTGTCTTACATCCCTCTCTTCCCACAAAGAATAGAAGGTCCTTTAAGGGAAGAAACTGTTTAGGTCTTGTCATTAGAATCTCAGAGCCTAGCATAATTTGATGAATTGATTTGAGGAAAGTTATGACAGGACAAAATAAGGCTTAGATAGAAGAGAAATAAGTTGCCCAGAATCACAAAGTTAGAACACTTTTAGCCCTGTGTCATTCTGCCTAGTTTAGAAAAAAAAGCTTCTTTGTATCTATGATAGAGTCCTTTTTAAAGTTCTCTCCCAGTATGTAAGTTATTTTGCACCATTCTGCTTAAAGTCACCAAGCTAACAGTTTTTAAATCCCTTCATGTTTCTTAAAGGGGCTGTCTCACCCACTATTCTCCAATACACATGAACAAAATATTGTTTGAACCATATTTAAACATAATCATACAGCAATTTCCTCACAATTACCTAATTCACTGATAAGAAGATTGGAACCAGAATCAGGTAAATCTCCAGTTGGCCATAATACAATATGATCAAATCTGTGTAGCTATCTGAAGAGAACGTTATAAAGCAAGAAAATCTCCTTTAAATCAAATATATGACAGAGTAACAAATTGATTTTATTCTTTCCCACTCCCCAATTTCTTATTATTATCATTCTATTTTATTCAAAGATATTAACTACTGCTAGGTATTGGGGAAAAGTGATTCTATAAAAACACAGACCAACAATAGAAACTTGGCTCAAAGGCCATCCTGCTGAGACTCATAGAAATGTTCCATATAGAAAATAAACTTTTTATTCCACCTCAAAGTCCCTTGACTTTGGGATCTGATACTATCTAGGATACCATTGGCTTAGTAAACCTTCTCCTATCTCCATTCAAAATTAAAGGAAATAAATTATAGAGTATACCATGTATAAGCAAATAAGAAATTTAAAAAAGATATATTACCATGAGTAATAAAATATAGTTGAGCAAACATTCCCCATATCTAATGACAAACTTTTGTACCTCTGGAAATATACCTTCCTTGGTTTGGGAATCCCAAATAAAAAATGAAAATAACTTTGAAAGACTTAAGGGAAATGAATAATAAAATGAACAGTCATAACTCTGGAAGGCTGGAGATAAAGTACATTTCCCAATTCTTGGCAAAGGGATGATGGATTTCATACTAGTAATATGGAATGAGACACATATTTTCAGACACAGCCAGTATGTGAATTCATTATGCTCTATTATAATGACTTGTTATAAAGGAGGGCTTTTTGTTACTTGTTAGGGATAGAAGGAATTGGAGGTAGGGAGAAAATGGTAGTAAGAGAGCTGCAAAAACAAGAAAAATAAAGATCATCATCAAAACATTAAAAACACATAGAAAAGAGCAGATAGTTGTTTAGAATAGGATATAGGAATGGAATGTATACAGGGATGGTGGAGGAAATGAAGTGTTGCACAGGGAGGTTTGTGTTTTAGAGAGTACACTTTGGATTCCTTACATGGATGCCTTAAAGTGAGGAAAGACTTCAGTCCCAGACACCAACCAATCAGGTGCATATTACAATACTCAAGGCTGGGGTAATTGGGGTTTGAACTGAGGGAAAGAAGAAGACATATAGGAGATACTATCTAGGTAGAAATGACAAGATTAGGGGCAGCTAGGTGGTACAGTGGTTAGAGCACTGGCCCTGGAGTCAGGAGTACCTGAGTTCAAATCCAGCCTCAGACAAATAATGATCCTAGCTGTGTGACCTTGGGCAAGTCACTTAACCCCCTTTGCCTTAAGTTAAAATTTTTTTAAAATAATTATAAGATTGGTGAACAAGTACAGCAGTTTTATAACTACTGAATTAAATTTCCAATATATTAAAAATTACAGAAACTTATAATGTCACTTACAATTCTGTTTTTGTATATTGAAATGTTCATGGTTATTAAATTCATAATGAAGAAGGAAACTAAAAAGTCTCCTTAATTTAAAGTTAAGAACTAACTTAAATTCCAGTAGCTCAGATTCCCATTAAATTTTTTTTAAAAAAAGACAAAGAATAAGTAAATTAAACAATAAATTTTCTCCCAGCAAACAATTCTTATATTCTAGTTTCAACTCCAAGCCATGCCTTTAACATAAAAGGAACCCTGGGCAAGTCCACTTTTCCATGAGAGAAAGCAAAAAGGGGAGGGGTGACAGGGAGTTCTTATTGCTGAGTTGTTTCAATAGTGTCTGACTCCCTGTGACCCTATTATTTTTTTCTTGGCAAAGACACTCAAGTTTCCTTCTCCAGACCATTTTACAGATGAGGAAACTGTGGCAAACAGGGTCAAGTTACTTGTCCAGGGTCACACAGCCAGGAGTCTGAAGAAGATAGGTCTTTCTGACTTCAGGCCTGGTGTCTAAACTGAGAGAGTCAAGAGAATACAATTACGAATATGCTGAAAATATCACTTCTCTCTTTCCAGTTTCCTGTCTATCCAATCCTGAGTAGACAACTACATTTATAATGCTGAACAAAGCATTTATAATTACTTCATTAGCAAAAAATATAATTACTATAGAATGAGACCTTAACTGGAGAAATATCATTTATACAAAATCTAGCTATGTGACCATTTGAGAAAAATTACTCTGTATGTGTGTGTCTTTGTGTCTGTGATTAAACCTCAAATCAATTTATTTTCCTTTTCTAAAGTTTTATCTTGTGAAATATAATATTAATTTTCATAAAGAAGTGACTGCTTGGTGTTCTGAACAATTGAGAAAAGATCAAATAACTCAGTGAATGGGCTAGGACAAAAAAAATATTTGCAGGTTCTTAAAAGATGACTTTTTTCCCCTTTTTTTCACAGATAGAAATTTCATTTTGAATGTTTAGTTCTTTAAGACAAATTTTTTACTCCCCATTAGACAAGAAAGCTCAAAAAAGTTTTCTGACTTGACCAAAGTCATATAAGCTAGTTTAAGACAGAAGATATAGCTGGGTTTAAAATTCAGAACTTTGGAACTCTAGTTTAAGACTCTTTTTACCAAAATGTGTTCACTTTTTCTTTGCTCTTCTTTATGCAGGTGTTCTAAATGAGCAATGGTAGATATGGAGGAAAAGGAAGTAAGAAAGGAAAAAAATAATTAAGTGTTGATTTAAGCTTTGGTTTGTGGTCTTTTAAAATTGATGAAATACCAGCATTCTGACTAAGAAGTATACAAACCCTTAGATAATTTAACTATTTCTTTCTTTTCTTTTTTTTTTTTAGGTTTTTGCAAGGCAAATGGGGTTAAGTGGCTTGCCCAAGGCCACACAGCTAGGTAATTATTAAGTGTCTGAGACGGCATTTGAACCCAGATACTCCTGACTCCAAGGCCGGTGCTTTATCCACTATGCCACCTAGCTGCCCTCTATTTATTCCCTAAAATAAACAAATAAACAAACAAATAAATAATAAATAAATTTATTACTTAAAAGAAATAGCTAAAGCTAGTATTTACTAAATTCCTAAGGCAGTATAGAAGAAGTGTGAGGTTCAACCCAAAGCAAGCATTTTGGGGTTACTCATGGAAAATTCTATCTCCTAATTGGCTTGAATAACTCCAAATACCAAGGTGAGGTGGACAAAGCTTAAAAAGCAAAAGGATTGGGAACTTCCGGCCAAGATGGCAGAGAGAAGACAGGCACAGTTCTAAAGTCTCCTGATCTCTTCCCCATCTACCACATGAAACAAACCTCTTAAAAGAAATCTGACTCAAAAAAACCCAGAAAGAAAAGCCAGAAGAAAGAACATCTACCTAGGGATTTGTCTCCAGCAGGAGCTGTGGCTGAATTCGAGCGGGTGAGTGTGGGCCCAGAGGGAAGATCAGCCAGGCTCAACCAGACTAGCAGCTGAATTGGAACCGGGAGTCAGAGGGCCCGAGAGTGGGACCTGCTGGATCAGAGGTGGGGCTGGACCACAGGGGCATGAGTCTGTGGGGGAGCAGAGGCGCTGGAGTTGGAGCTGTCCCCCTGGAGATCCCGGACAGGGCTGGGGGGAGAATTCTGGAGCAGGGGAGCTGTGGATACCATCCCTGGGCTCCTCTGGTCTGAGTCCCATTACAACTCAGACTTCTCCCCTAACAAACAAATGCAAACTACTTCTGCTTCAGGCCCAGGTGTGTGAGCAGAAGAACCAGCCCAGCTGAGGAATGACCTCAGGCCAGGGTAAAGCCCACCATGATTGAAGGCAAAAGAATTCAATACCTCCAACTCCTCCCTTCAAGGAAAAGGAGAAGGCCTCAACCAAGGTCACTGACACTCCAGAGAAAGCAACCAGCACCTCCTACTGGCCAGCCAAAGAAACCACACTCAGTGAGTAAAGCCTTTAGCGATCCCAAGCCCCTGTGAACCAGCCCCTCCAAAACTCAGGTCTCAGCAAAATGAAGAAGGGTCAGCGGAAAGGTGGATGCATAGAAAAATTCTTGGAAGGGAAAGATACTAACTCAGAGAGACCTGGAACCTCTGAGGAGAATACAATCTGGTCTTCAATACAGAAAGACTTCCTTGAAGAAATAAGGAGTTTAAAAATCAACTAGAAAATTTGGGGGAGACAATACCTTGCAACAAGAAAACAAATCTCTCAGATCTTCAAATGGGCAAATGCAAAAAGAAATTAATTCTCTCAAAACCTCAATTGGTCAAATGGAAGCTCTTTCAAAAGTATAATTGACCAATTAGAAAAGGAGTTGCAAAAGGTTAACGAAGAAAACTCCTCCCCCCAAAAAAGAATGGAGTCTACAGAAACTAATGACTCCATGAGACAGCAAGAGTCAGTTAAACAAAATCAAAAAATAGAAAAAATAGAAGCAAATGTAAAATACCTCATCAACAAAACCACTGACCTTGAGAATAGATCGAGGAGGGGCAACCTGAAAATTATAGGACTTCCTGAAAACATTGAAGAGAGAAAAAAAGCCTGGACTTAATATTACAGGATCTAGTGATGGAAAACTGCCCTGATATCATGGAATCGGAGGGCAAAGTAGTTATTGAAAGAGTACATCGATCCCCACCAGAAAAAGATCCTAAAATGAAAACACCAAGGAATGTTGTGGCCAAACTGCAGAACTATCAGATAAAAGAGAAAATCCTGCAAGCAGCCAGAAAGAAACAATTTAAATATCAAGGAGCCACAGTAAGGATCACACAGGACCTGGCTGCATCAACTTTAAGGGATCGAAGGGCTTGGAACTAGATATTTCAAAGAGCATGGGAGCTTGGAATGCAGCCAAGAATCTACTTTCTTGCAAAGCTGAGCCTTCTCTTCCAGGGAAAAAGATGGACATTTAATGAAATGGAAGAATTCCAAAAATTTCTGATGAAAAGACCAGAGCTAAATAGAAAATTTGGGCATCAAACAAGAGGTTCAAGAGACACATGAAAAGGTAAAAAAAAAGGGGGGGGTGGTAAAAGAAAAAAAATTGCAATCCAGTAAGTTGAAACTGGCTATATCCCAGCATGGGGGTAAAAAAAAAAAAGATTCTCATAAACCTTGAGAAATGTAACTCTAACAGAGAGAATACACCTAGCCAGAAATGATGGACATTCATGACCTTATCCATGAGACTACTATCTAATGGGAGGTAACTGGCTTTAACCCCACTTGGGAGAAAGACTCTAATAACTCTCAGGAATTTTGACTCTATTCGATAGAATATACAGAACTAAAAGGGACAGACACTTAGAATTTTCTATGACTTAAATAGAATGATCTAAAAAAAAACACTACTGCCCTAAAAAGGGGGACATGAAAGAGATGGGAGGAGGGAGGGGATTGAATGGGGTAAATCTCATTACACTAAGAAGTACAAAAAACCTATGGTAATAGTTGGGAAGAAGGGAGCAGAGGAGAAACACCTGAATCTTCTCATCAGACTTGGCTTAAAGTCAAGCTACACATACTCAGTTAACTTATAAAACATCTAACCTTTCAAGTATTAAAAGGGGAAAAGGGGAGGGGGGATGGAGAAAGGGAAGGGGAGTGGGGAAAATAAGGGGAAATAACAAAAGGAAGGGAAGGGAAAAGGGAAAAAGGGAAAGGGGAAAGAAAGTGGAGGGCGTGATATAGGAGGGCAAACAAACTGAAGGAGGTGGTTTTCAGAAACAAAAGACTGGGGAATATGGATAAAGGGGGGGAAGGGGGAAAATACAAACAGAGGGAAGATAGCATGGAGGGCAATAAAGAATTAGTAATCATAACCTTGAATGTGAATGGGATGAACTCTCCCTTAAAACGTAACCAAATAGCAGAGTGGATTAAAAACCAGAATCCTACAATATGCTGCTTACAAGAAACTCATTTGAAGCAGAGGGATACATATAGAGTAAAGGTAAAAGGCTGGAGCAAAATATATTTTGCTTCAGCTGAAGTAAAAAAAGCAGGGGTAGCAATCCTTATCTCAGACAAAGCAGCAGCAAAAATAGATAGCGTTAAAAGAGATAAGGAAGGAAACTTTATCCTCTTAAAAGGTACCATAGACAATAAAGTCATTTCAATATTGAATATATATGCACCCAGTGGGACAGCACCCAAATTCTTAGAGGAGAAGCTGAAAGAATTACAGGAAGACATAGGCAGCAAAACTCTACTAGTGGGAGACCTCAACCTCCCACTATCAGATCTAGAAAAATCGAATCATAAAACAAACAAGAAAGAAATTAGGGAGGTAAATAGATGGTTAGAAAAATTAGATATGGTAGACTTATGGAGGAAACTGAATGGGGATAGAAAGGAATATACCTTTTTCTCTGTAGTACATGGAACTTATATAAAAATTGACCATGTACTAGGACATAAAAACCTAATGATCAACTGCAGAAAGGCAGAAATAGTGAATGCATCTTACTCAGATCACAATGCAATAAAAGTCATATGCAATACTGGGCCAAGTAGATATAGACCCAGAACAAATTAGAAACTGAATAACCTCATTTTAAAAAATGAGTGGACCAAAAAACAAATTATAGAAAGAATTAACCGTTTTATCCTAGATAATAATAATAATGAAACAACATACCAAAACCTATGAGATTCATTCAAAGCAACTCTCAGGGGATATATTATAGCTCTAAATGCTTATATGAATAAATTGGAGAAAGAGGAAATCAATGAACTAAACATGCAACTAAAAAAATCAGAGAAAGAATAAAACAAAAATCCCCAATTAAGTACCAAATTAGAAATTCTAAAAATTAAAGGAGAAATTAATAAAATTGAAAGCAAAAAAACTATTGAATTAATAAATAAAACCAAAAGTTGGTATTATGAAAAAACCAATAAAATAGATAAACCTCTGGTCAATTTGATTAAAAAAAAGGAATAAGAAAACCAAATTTCTAGTATCATAAATGAAAAAGGTGAACTCACCACCAATGAGGAGGAAATTAAAGTAATAATTCGAAATTATTTTGCCCAACTCTATGCCAATAAATTTGATAATCTAAGTGAAGTGGATGAATATTTACAAAAATATAAGTTGCCCAGGTTAAATGAAGAAGAGATTAAATACCTAAACAACCCTATCTCAGAAAAAGAAATTCAACAAGCCATTACTGAACTCCCTAAAAAAAATCTCCAGGGCCTGATGGATTCACAAGTGAATTCTACCAAACATTTAAAGAACAATTAGTTCCAATCCTATATAAACTCTTTGGAAAAATAGGGAAAGATGGAACTCTGCCTAACTCTTTCTATGAAACCAATATGGTACTGTTACCTAAACCAGGAAGAGTTAAAACAGAGAAAGAAAATTATAGACCTATTTCCCTGATGAATATAGATGCAAAAATCCTAAATAAAATCTTAGCAAAATGATTACAACAAGTCATCACTAGGATAATACATTATGATCAAGTAGGATTTATTCCAGGAATGCAGGGTTGGTTCAATATTAGGAAAATTGTTAGTATACTCAATTATATCAACAACAAACCTATCAGAAATCATATGATCATATCAATAGATGCTGAAAAAGCTTTTGACAAAATACAGCATCCATTCCTATTAAAAACACTAGGGAGTGTAGGAATAAATGGACTGTTCCTTAAAATAATTAGCAGTATCTATCTGAAACCATCAACAGCATTATATTCAATGGGGACAGGCTAGAGGCATTCCCAATAAGATCAGGGGTGAAACAAGGGTGCCCATTATCACCACTACTATTCAATATTGTATTAGAAATGTTAGCATCAGCAATTAGAGAAGAAAAAGAAATTGAAGGAATTAGAATTGGGAAGGAAGAGACAAAACTCTCACTCTTTGCAGATGACATGATGGTCTACCTAGAAAATCCCAAGAAATCATCTAAAAAACTACTGGAAACAATTAGCAATTTTAGCAAAGTTGCAGGTTATAAAATAAACCCTCATAAATCATCAACTTTTCTATATATGTCTAGCAAGAAACAGCAGGAAGAGCTAGAAAGAGAAATCCCATTCAAAGTAACCTCAGACAGTATAAAATATTTGGGAGTCTATTTGCCAAGACAGACTCAGAATCTTTTTGAAAACAATTATAAAACACTTCTCACACAAATTAAATTAGATTTAAATAACTGGGCAAATATCATGGATAGGTAGAGCTAATATAATAAAAATGACAATTCTACCAAAACTAAACTATCTGTTTAGTGCCATACCAATCAAAATTCCAAAAAATTACTTTAATGAGTTAGAAAAAATTGTAAGTAAATTCATATGGAGAAATAAAAAGTCAAGAATTGCCAGGAGCTTAATGAAAAAAAGTGCAAAAGAAGGTGGCTTAGCCCTACCTGATCTAAAATTATATTATAAAGCATCAGTCATCAAAACTGTTTGGTATTGGCTAAGAAATAGAGTGGTGGACCAGTGGAATAGACTAGGTGTAAAAGCAGGAGATGATTATAGTAATCTGCTGTTTGATAAACCCAAAGAGTCTGGCCATTGGGATAAAAACTCCCTCTTTGATAAAAATTGCTGGGAAAATTGGAAGTTAGTATGGAAGAAATTTAGATTAGACCAACACCTCACACCCTTTACCAAGATAAGATCCAAATGGTTACAGGACATAGACATAAAAAACAATACTATAAGCAAATTAGAAGATCAAGGACTAGTCTACCTGTCAGATCTATGGAAAGGTGAACAGTTTATGACTAAGGAAGAGTTGGAGAACATCACCAAAAACCAATTAGATGATTTTGATTACATTAAATTAAAAAGCTTTTGCACAGATAAAACCAATGTAATCAAGATCAAAAGAAATGTAGTAAATTGGGAAAAGATCTTTACAACTAATGATTCTGACAAAGGACTCATTTCTAAAATATACAGAGAACTGAGTCATATTTTTAAAACAAAAAGCCATTCCCCAATTGACAAATGGTCAAAGGATATGCAAAGGCAATTTACAGATGAGGAGATCAAAGTAATCCATAGCCATATGAAAAAATGCTCTAAATCATTAATTATTAGACAAATGCCAATTAAAGCTTCCCTGAGGTACCACCTTACACCTTTCAGATTGTCCAGTATGACCAGGAAGGATAATAATCATTGTTGGAAGGGATGTGGGAAATCTGGGACACTATTACACTGTTGGTGGAGCTGTGAACTCATCCAACCCTTCTGGAGAGCCATTTGGAACTATGCCCAAAGGGCAACAAAAATGTACATACCATTTGACCCAGCAATACCACTACTGGGTCTATACCCTGAAGAGATGAGGAAAAAGGGTAAAAACATTACTTGTACAAAAATATTTATAGCAGCCCTGTTTGTGGTGGCAAAGAATTGGAAATCCAGTAAATGTCCTTCAATTGGGGAATGGCTTAGCAAACTGTGGTATATGTATGTCATGGAACACTATTGTTCTATTAGAAACCAGGAGGGACGGGATTTCAGGGAAACCTGGAGGGATTTGCATGAACTGATACTGAGTGAGATGAGCAGAACCAGAAAAACACTGTACACCCTAACAGCAACATGGGAGTAATGTTCAAGCTTGAAGGACTTGCTCTTTCCATCAGTGCAACAATCGGGAACAATTTTTGGCTGTCTGCAAAGGAGAGTACCATCTGTATCCAGATAAGGAGCTGTGGAGTTTGAACAAAGTACAAGGACTATTCCCTTTAATTTAGAAAAAAAAAACAGATAGCTTATTGTCTGATCTTGTTACCTCTTAGACTTCTCTTTAAGGATATGATTTCTCTTTCATCACACCCAATTTGGATCAAGGTACAACATGGAAACAAAGTAAAGACTGACAGAGTACATTCTGTTGGGGGGGAGGGGGGAGGGAAGCAAGATTGGGGAAAAAATGTAAAACTCAAATAATATCTTTAATAAAAATAAATTTAAATAAAAAAAAAGCAAAAGGATTTTTAAGCCTGAAATCAGGTTGATAGCAGCTATACAACAGTTCTACAAAAAATATTTTTTGAATGACTGTTCAAATAATCTTGGTCCCAATTTCTTTCTCTAGCAACTTATTAATGGCTTCCTCATTTTCTTTGTCTAAGTTTGGATTGTTTTGGCTATTTCCTGCTTCAGTCTGGGTTTATTTATTTAATGATCAATTTTCTTTGAATTCTCAGGTTTTTGCATACCTATAATTACCAACCTGGGTTTCTAAGACTAATTGAGAAAATGCATCTCTCTTGACTCTTTTAAGAGGTAGAGTGCTGAATATTACATACACTGTGGATAATTGTTGAGTTAGATTTTATTTTTTTCTATTTCTTTTCTTTTTTTTTCAAAACAAGAGATGAAGTTAGATTCTGGATAGAGAACCAACTTTTAAGACAAGAGATATGAGTTCAAATCCTGTTTGAGAAATAGTGATGAACTTCAATGTTCCAGGACAGGAATTAAACTCCATTTCCAATTCCAATCAATTTCCAGTTTCAATTTCCAATCAAATACAATACCAAGAGCACCAGAATTATATTTTTAAATGTTAGCATTAAACAAAATAAAATGTTAGTTTTAAAAAATATATAAAACATAATATTAATTTGTGATAGGTCCATTACAATATCCTTTACTTAACTAGTTATTTACTCCTAAAATCTATGTCTATTCTGAAGCTCTTGCCTTTGATTCAAAATAACAATGCATACCTCTAAAAAATACTTCAGGATCATGCCCAAGTTTGTCTATGCTATTGTAAACTTAGCTTTCTTCTGGAAGTATTG
The DNA here is from genome assembly GCF_037893015.1 of Macrotis lagotis. Classification (NCBI taxonomy): domain Eukaryota; kingdom Metazoa; phylum Chordata; class Mammalia; order Peramelemorphia; family Peramelidae; genus Macrotis; species Macrotis lagotis. The sequence goes on along the minus strand of NC_133660.1, from coordinate 227,017,036 downwards.
TCTGAGCCCATGTGAATTACCCGAGCTGAGTAGTAATCATTAAGTGTGATATGTATTGGGGAGATTTTATGCCAAAAGCTGGATATGTATATTAGTTTCCTCAGTATTCTTCAACAGGGTCACTAACAAGACCATTTTGTCTGATCCTTACTAAATGAATTCATCCTATAGTACTTCTGAATCCACAGCCTTATTCTTTAAAGTAGTAGTAGTAGGTGCTTCCCCCTTAAAGAGCCCAGCTCCCAAAGTTTTAGAACAAAGTTGATTATCTATTGCTTAGTTTGAAGGGTTCGGATGTCTGCCTTCCCTTTCTTGCCTGTGTCACTTTTTTTTTAACCTTCCAGTATTCTGATGGAAGCCAGGATACCTCTCTGCTTCTTTACATTATTTTTTCTTTATTTTTACAATTAATTCTTTCTTTAAAAAAATTTAATCAGCAAAATTCTGTCATCTTTCCTCCCCCCTCACCTTCTCCAATTGAGAAGAAAAACAAAACCTCTGTTAAAAACATGTATAGTCAAGTGAAACAAATTTCCACATTGGCTGGCCATGTCCCAAAGGAAATATATAAACAGAAAGAAATATACACATACACACATATAAGGAAAAGTATATAAATATATATAAACATATGTGGAAATATAAACAAATACATATCTGAACATTTAAAGCTGAACAATATATAATCAACCTTGCTCTAAATCAGAGGAATCTGGGCTTAGGAATTTAGTAAGGAAGAATGATGCTGTGGATTCACAGGTGACATTAGATAAGACTTTTCTTTCTCTTCCCTCTCCAGCCCCAATATATTTTTCTTCCCCATTTTTCCATTCTTCTAAGATCATTAAAGCATAAGAAACCTATTTCCCAGTCCCAGGTCTTCTGTCTAATTTGTCCTCTATGATCAACTGATAGGGTTCAAAGAGGCACATGTATCATCTTCTCTTATCAGAAGGTAAATAATTTATATTCCTTATATGATTGTTTACCCTTTTCTGTTTCTTTTAACTTTAAGCTTGAATTTCAATGATCCATTAGGAATATTTGGAAGTCCTCTATTTTATTAAAGTCGCCCCCCCCCCAACAGAGTTACACTCCATTTTTCTGGGTAAGTTTCTCTTGGCTGTCAGCTTACATAGTCTGCCTTATGGAATATCATATTTCAAAATCTCAGTTTCTGAGATCCTGCTATGTCCTGTGTGATCCTGACTGTGCCTTCTTGGTACTTGAATTCTTTTTTCCTAAAGCTGCTTGCAGCATTTTTTCCTTTGATCTGGAAGCTTTGAATTTTGGCTATGATGTTCCTTCATTTTGGGGTTTCATTTGACATTCTAAGAAATATGGACAATTTTCTTTTAATCTGTTTTGAAATGTATGAAATGCTATTTATGTTTTCTTCTTTTCTTTGACTTTGTTTTACAGGTCCTCATTACTATTAGTTTGGACAACTGGAATAATCTCCTGTCTTCTCTCCATCTTTAATTTTTCAAGAATAGTCTTTCTTATAATGAGATTATATCTTTGCATTATTATATCTTTTATTCATGAACTAATCTTTTTTTTTTTAGGTTTTTTTTGCAAGGCAAATGGGGTTAAGTGTCTTGCCCAAGGCCACACAGCAAGGTAATTATTAAGTGTCTGAGACTGGATTTGAACACAGGTACTCCTGACTCCAAGGCCGGTGCTTTATCCACTACGCCACCTAGCCGCCCCCATGAACAAATCTTAATTGGTAATCTACTGTCTATCTAAAAACTCAAAGTTCTTTAGAAACTAATACCATTCTACTTTTCCAGATTTATCTGACATTGCTCTGCTCCAGCCAAACTGGAATATTTCTGTACTTACAATGAAAATGCTCTGGATTTTTATCTCTCTGTGAATTTACTCACACTATATTCCCCTATATGTAGAATATTTTCTACTTCCCACTTTTTGCCTATCAATTCCCATCCACCTTTTAAAATTGAACTCAAAGGTCACATCTTCCATGAGGTATTTCCTGAATAATAATAATAATAATAATAATAATAATAATATTTCTCTTTTCCTTTACCAGATTACACACAAAACTTTATTTTGTTCTTTCCCTAAAGCACTTGTCATCTAAAACTTTATATTAAAGGATGGCCAAAGGAGGATGAATTTTCACACTTGGCATCTTTCAAAGCCATTTTCTAAGCTGTGAAGACCCTTTGGATATGTAGGATTTAAATAGGCATTAAAATTATGAAAACACAGGACTTTAGGGGCTTGTCCTTATATCGTATCTAAATTTATCTCTACAACTTCTACCCATTAATCCCAGTTCTGCATCTTGAGACTGATAAAAACAAGATTACACATCTCTGTGCTATTTTATCCCCTGCAAGGTCCACAAAGGCAAAAAATGACTATTATGTAAACTTTATACCTCTATCATGATATATAACATAACATGTTAGACAGTAATTTCTTAATATTTGCTGAATGAATGAATCAAACATCTTAATTTAGATATCCTAGCTTAACTGAAAATTTTAGTACCATACATGTAGTTATAAAACCTCAAGAGAAAGCAGGGAATGGATAAGGCCTTGGACTGGTGTTTAAGGAAAGGTAAAAATATTTCTGTAGTGCTAACTCTGAGCCAGTTTCTCTGTACAACACTTAACAATGAGCCCATCCTCGCAATAATCATGGGAAACAGGGTGTCATTATTAGCCCTATTTTTGAACTGAGGAAACTAAAGCAAACAAATCTTAAAGTGACTTCCCAGGGTCACACAGCTAGATAAAGAGTGGATCTTAACTTAGATCTTCCTGTTTCCAGGTTCCACTCTCTATCCACTGAGTTGCCTAGTTGCCAACCTAGAAAACAATTCAGATTACAAAAGGAACTATACTATCTGTAGAAAACAATGCAACTAAGGAAAAATAGAGCAAATTGAATTGTACTAATTTTTTCTGAATTAGATAGTGAAAGTATGGGATACTCCTTCCAAGTTAAAAACCTGCTTTCGAGATTTGATTTCTCTATTCAAACTTCTGACCCACCTCATTGGGTGTCATTAGAGTAAGTCCTGAATAAAACTCCCAAAGCCTAACACAGAGAATTAACTCCTCTTTTGATAGGGTCTTACAGTCAAGTAGCCTTAGATCTTCAGAAAGTATAAGTAATGATTTGCATGTAGTTTATTTGGTATGCATTTTAATATCTTTCATTTGTTTTATGAATAAATATACATATATCATATACTCACAGGACAACTACATGTATGGGTACATGCACATAAATAAAAAGAGAATAAAATCAGTATCAGTGTCAGGGTTTCACAGTCTTATATTGGGTTTCTCTGGCTATGTTTGGTTGACTTCTATTGTTTATCTTGGAATTCATAAACTAAAATCCCATAGGTCATCACATGAAATAGATAACATTTGGTGACAGGGAAGTGGGATCTTTGATCTGCTAATCAATTTCAAGTTTGATATAGGAGAAGAGAAACTACTGACAGTCAGAAACTGTGATTTCCCTGAATCAGAGAAACCCCAAATGTACTCAGGTTTTGAATTTTAAAGATCACCTTGAATGCACATTTATGTTATTAAAAAATTGGAATACTTTACCTTCAACTGAAGAAATATCCTAATCATTCACAATTTAAAGCAGGTGGGCCCATTCAATGTTATGAAAAACTGATACACAAACAAAATTTGCCAACCATATTTCTATGGGTATTCTGAAGGAAGTTATTCACATTTCAAAAAGATTCTCCACTTTATAAAAGAGAGCAAGAATTTTTCAAATTGAACTGAGTTTATTTTTGTTTCCTTTAAACCCCAGTTTAAAACATACAATTTTCTAAAAACATACCTACTCTACATAGTAAGACCCACCTGCTATGGAAACAAAGGGTAATTATTCTTTCTTTAATGAAGTCATTCTGTTTAAGAAACCCAATCACCTAATATTCAAAGAGCAGAATGTTTTAGTATTCAGAAATACAAGTACCTGAAAAAGGTCACAAAGAACTGTACGAGGTCCATAAAGTTGCTGTGCTGAGAGAATGCAATCTGTAAAGGGAAAACAAACAGTATATATGTTACTGTTCCAGGAAGGATACAAATAGGAAGCTCAGCATTGCCATTCTCACTCACATTCAAACTAAAGGGAGGATATTTTCAGGGAAAAACTGAATTAATGTTTCAAATTGGTTTTTAATTTTGCTCAGTTGCTAACCCAAATGATTGCTTGCTGTTCCAAGACTGCAACACAACTTGTGATATAGTTTCCAACTTACCCCTAAAATAAAATTCAAACCCCTTAATTCGGTTCCTCAAGGATTTATAAGCTAACGTGTTCCCTTATCACAAATTCTTCTGACTCTCATACTCAGACCTGCATCCAAATGAATCCAACACCTCTCCTAAATAAAATATATTGAATACTGATTCTGTGTCTTTCAAAAGACCCTATTTTTCCTTTTGATCAGATTCCAGCCCTTCAACTTCCTTTCCCCCATACCTCCCCCATTCAAGCTCTTCCTCTGATCACTTTTTTTTTGACTCTAGGCATTCCTGTAGCCTAAAGACTTAGATAAGCATTTATTAGCGATAGATTAAGCTTCTTGAAAAAGTGATATAAGAAATTATCAGTTCTGTGATGCTGAGTGAGATGAGTAGAACCAGAAAAACAATATACACTGTAACAGCAACATGGAGGCAATGGACCTGCTCATTCCATCAGTGCAACAATTGGGGACAATTTGGGGCTCTCTGCAATGGAGAATACCATCTGTACCCAGAAAAAGAACTGTGGGGTTTGAATAAAGACCAAGGACTATTACCTTTAATTTAGGGGAAAAAACTGATATCTTATTGTCTGATCTTGCTATCTCTTATACTTTATATTTCTTCCTTAAGAATATGATTTTTCTCTCATCACATTCAATTTGGATCAATATATACCATGGAAACAATGTAAAGAATGACAAATTGCCTTCTGTGGGGGGTGGGGGGGAGGGAAGTAAAATCAGGTGAAAAATTGTGAAACTCAAAATAAATAAAAGCTTTAAAAAAAGAAATTATCAGTTCTTTAAAATAACAAATAATTGTTTATATTTACATATTATGAAAATTATGCAAAAAAATCTGAGCTATATCTAATAGATACTTTCCCTCTATTTGTGGTGATGAAAAGTGCTTTTAAAACAGTATAGTGCTAGAAATGAAAGTTATAGAAAGAGTTCTATAAAAATATGGCCAACTTTTAAAAAACTGTAAAATGACATTCACTCAACATTTATTGAGCACCTACCATCAGTCACTATGAGATCATAAGGAAGTCAGTAAACCTACATTCTAGTTCTGGCTCAATCACTAATTTGAAAGTTCTTGAATAAGTTCCCTGACCTCGGTGTCAGTAAAATAAAGATGACAGACTAAATCAAATGTTCTTAACCTGGGGTTTGGAAATCTGGCTTGTTTTTTAAATAGTATTTTGTTGACTGTATTTCAATGTAATTGGTTTTCATTAATCCTATATATTTTATTTTGCACACTTAAACATATAGTTCTGAGAAGTGGGGTTCTTTGGCTCCACTGCATTTTCAATACAGGATCCATGAAATAAAATAGATTAAAAATAGATGAACTAAAAAATCCTCGTTGTTTCTAACACTCTAGGCTTCTATGAGTCTTATGCTACATTGAGTTTCATCCTAAAACAGAAATTATAACCTTACAACTCTGAGTTGGCACCCAGAATAATCTATTCTGGGGCCATTAAGTTTATGTTGTCTTAAACCTTGGAAAGAATCTAAAGCAAGGGTCACTGAATATCATGAAGAAATGTACATGTTTTTGAAAATTGAAGCAATGCCTAAATAGGACTGAAGCTTTTGTTTTAAATCCTAATCTTTTAAAGGCACACAATCTTCATAATAAAAATGTGAGATACCATGTAATTTTATTCATTAAAAAAAAAGTCAAAAGTGTTCTAAAACACAGAATAACAAAATCTATCCCTAGTTCTTCTTTTAACTATAAGATGTTAGACAAATTACTTCCATAGTGGCATAACAGAATATGCTATTATAGAATAGTAAAGGTTTAGAAGAATAATACTAGATTTTGAAGCAGAGAATTTATTTTCAGATCTTAGTTTAACTCTTACTACCCCATGTATATTTCAGCAAGTTACTTCCTTTTGGACTTAAGTTTCAGCTTGTGTACAATGAGGTTGAGTTAAGATAATGCCTAAGAATTCTTTCTGCTATGACATTCTATGATATTTGAGATCAGCAGGATAGCTTTCATACTGTATAAGAATGTCAGGAAGCCACTGAATCAGGTTGTGAAGATGGTCTTAGAGATGGTCTAGCCAAACCCCAGTCATCTAAGATAGGAAAAGAGAGGTCCAGGAGTGGAAGTGATTTGTTTATGATTACAAGGTAAGCTTCTTGGTAAAGTTGTTTCTAGAACCAAGATTACTGAAGGAGACCAAAGCTTTTACCATTTTATGACATCCTCATTAAAACAGTTCTCAATGAGATAGTATAAATTCTATTGAATCAACCTCAAAGGACAAGGACACAATTGACAACAGGGTCAAACAAGGGAAACTTTTTTGCAAGCCATTTGTTTTACATTTCACAGTCATACATACCCCCATACACCATCAAAATAAATGAAGGAAAATTAAGACAAAACAATGAGGCTCAATTAGATCTGAGAATCTTCCAAAATCAACACTTTTCTTGTAAAGTATTGATATGTTTCCCTTTGACCATCTGTTCCCACTTTAACTTTTTTGTTACTGGTATTGGCAGAAGTTGTTCTTTGATCTCATTATGCCACCTTTTCCCTTCTTACATACACATAAGGTGATCTCAATTCTAGCACAGATTCTTTCATCTTTATTTAAATCCTTTTTCTTAAAGTTCAACTTAGCTGTCACTTTCTCCATGAAACTTTCCCTAATTCCTGAAGCTGACTTAGGGATAGGTTTCATTTCCTCTAGAAATTTTCTTCTAGCACATTGATTTAAAAAAAAGAACATTTACCCTCAGTACAGTAAATCTTATATCATATTTATTTAAGGGAGTATTAAATATACTCACTTGACTGTAAACTCCTTGAGGGACTGAGAAACTGTAATTTTTGCAATTTTGTGTGCTTGACATAATGTCCTACATATAATAAACAGTGATCAAATTGAACTAAATAGTGTGGGTGAGAGATAATGAAAGTAGTAGCAATGGAAAAAGAAAAGGGAGTAATAGAAGACAGTCTGGAAAGAAAATGAATTATCAGAATCTGGCAGCTGATTCAGTGTACAGGGGGAGGAAGATGAAAAAGTGAATGATAACTCCAACTATTAGTTGGAAAGAATGGTACTGATGTCATGAAAATAAAAAAAGACGAATGTGGCAGAAGGGTAGGGTTTTTTTTCTGGTTTTCACATTAGACATGGTGTGACAGAAGAAACAGTTTGTAAAAAAAATTTACAGGTCACAAAAAAGAAAAAACAAAAAAAATAAAGAAAGTAAAAATAGTATGCTTCAATCTGCATTCAGACCACACCAGTTCTTTCTCTGGATGAGGATAACATTTTCCATCACAAGTCTTCTTATAGTTGTATGGAAAAAATGTTCTAAATCACTATTAATTATAGAAGTGCAAATTAAAACAACTCTGGGGTGTCACCTCACATCTATCAGATTGGTTAATATGACAAAAAAGAAAATGACAAAAGTTGGAGAGAATGTGGGGAAAACTGGGATTCTGATGCACTATTGGTGGAGTTGTGAACTGGTCTAACCATTCTGGAGAACAAGTTTTTTTTTCTTTTTTTTTTTTTTTGCAGGGCAAAAATGGATCATGGTATTGTTGAGATGAGTTAAGACAATCATAGATGATTGTTGCACAATGTTGCTGTTACTGTGTGTATAATATTCTCCTGGTTCTGCTCACTATACTTTATATCAGTTCATGTAAGTTCTTCCAGGTTTTTCTGAAATCTGCAAATTGCAGTCTGGAACTTTGCCAAAAGGGCAATCCAATTGTGAATACTTTGTGATCCAACAATGTAACTCTTAGACCTGTAACTCAAAAAGATCATAAAAAAGGAAAAAGAACAAATATGTACAAAATATTAACAGTTCTTTTTGTGATGACAAAGAACTAGAAATTGATGAAAAGCAGAACAAGTTGCGGTTCATGAATGTAATGAAATACAATCGTGAGATAGGAAATGATGAACAGGCAGATTTCAAAAAAACCTAGGAAGATTTACATGAACTGATGCTGAGTAAAATGAGCAAAAACAGAAAAACACTGTACACAGCAACACTATGTGATGATCACTTATACTAGACTGACATTTCAAAAGAACTGTGATGGAAAATGCCATCCATATCCAGAGAAAGATTTGTGGATTCTAAATGAAGATCAAAGCATACTATTTTCACTTTTTAAAAATTTGTTGTTTGTTTTTATCCTTCTCATGGTTTTTCCCTTTTATTCTGATTCTTTTTTCATAGCATGAAAAATATGGAAATATGTTTAACATGATGTTACACATTTAGGTTATATCAGATTGCTTGCTGTTTTGGGGAGGAAGGAAAAAATTTTTATAAAAATGAATGCTGCAGGGTGGCTAGGTGACGCAGTAGATAGAGCACTGGCCCTGGAGTCAGGAGGTCCTGAGGTCCTGAGAAAAAAGAAAAAAGGGGCGGCTAGGTGGCGTAGTGGATAAAGCACCGGCCTTGGAGTCAGGGGTACCTGGGTTCAAATCCGGTCTCAGGCACTTAATAATTACCTAGCTGTGTGGCCTTGGGCAAGCCACTTAACCCCATTTGCCTTGCAAAAACAAAAAAAACAAAAAAAAAGAAAAAACTTGTTCTCCAGAATGGTTAGACCAGTTCACAACTCCACCAATAGTGCATCAGAATCCCAATTTTCCCCACATTCTCTCCAACTTTTGTCATTTTCTTTTTTGTCATATTAACCAATCTGATAGATGTGAGGTGACACCCCAGAGTTGTTTTAATTTACACTTCTATAATTAATAGTGATTTAGAACATTTTTTCCATACAACTATAAGAAGACTGGGTTTTGGGGAAAAGATTAAGAGTTCAATTTTGGACATCTTTCCCTTTTCTCTCTACAATTATCTCATAGATGACCTCACCCCCTTTATATGTTTTCTATCACCATGTAATACTTTAAATTCTGGTGTATCTGTTTGTGGCATTGAGAAGTTGGGGAGGTTTTTGTGTGGGGGGGGGAGGGAAGAGTTGATAATAGTGTATTTCTTGGATTCCTTTGTCTTATTCCCTTTGAAAACCAACCATAGATCAAATAATTACAGACACTGATTTCCAAAAAGAACATTAATCATATAACTACAAAGAAATTTAAATAGCTAATAATACTGGGTCCTACAGCATAGCAAATATAGAACCCATTATTTTTTATTTATTATATTTATTTATTATAATTTATTTTTCCAACTACATGCAAAGATAGATTTCAATATTAATTTTTTTAAGATCTTGAGTTCCACATTTTTTTCTTCCCTCTCCCCTCCCCTTGATACTGCAACAAATAATCTGATATAGATTATACATGTATTATTATTATTATATTCAATTACTACACTCAAATAGTAGTAGAAACCTAAAAAATGATAGAACAGAAAGGTAAAGGATCATTAGAAGCAAGATATAATATAAAGTAGCAAAAATCATTAGCCTATCTGTAAATTTCTAACAAAAATCTGCCAGAGTAGACAGAAAAAGAAACTCTCAGAATATCTACAAAAATGCATAAAAAAATTTGGGAATCAAATTAAAAAGATACTCTCAGGACTTGTATACAAAAGCAAATGAAAACAAATAATTGTAGGTATTGTCTTTTGTTTATGGTTGGACTGTGCCAACATAATAAAAAAAGAAATACTATCAAAATTACGTTATGAATTTAGTGCCATACCAAATTATTAGAACTTATCAAAATAATACCAAAATACATCTATGGGAGCAAAAGATCAAGGGAAATGATGAAAAAAAGTAGGTGAGAATAAAGGATCCTGAATTGTTTAGTTTCAAACTAAACCATAAAGTAATAATCTCTCTAAAACTCACATATTGCTTAAAAATGGAAAATTTAGTAAATTGTAAAGACTAGGTAAGACCCAGAATTAATCAAACATGTTAGCCATGTGACCAATAAATCCAAATCATCAACTACTAGATTGAGGATTCCCTAAATTAGAAATTTAGCTCTTGGGGTCTCCCCTAAGACTCTTTCAAAACTATTTTAATAATAATAATTCTAAGATGCTTCCTATTAAAATATTCCTAATTTTTCTAACAACATACTTAAAGGAGGCTAAATAAATCTTTCATATTCTTTAACTAAAACAATATATTACAACAGAATGAATGTAGAAGCAATAGATTTCTATAAAGCCAGACCATGAAAAAGAATTACAAAAATATGTAAAACAAGGCTACTTTCACTATACTTTTTGTCCTGGAAATTTTTTCATAAAAATAACAATCTCTGTTAACATGAAATAGTTTTGTCATTATTTTAAAATGAATTAAGAAATATTTTTAAAACTTTATCAATTTTAACTTCTAATATATTAAATATCAATAGCATATAACCCACATACAAACTTGGGGGTCCTCAATCAAACTGAGAAGTTTGATAGCAGCTGCCCTAAGTCAAAAATTGCTAGGAAAACTAGAAGACAGTTTAGCAGATATGAGTTTTAAGCCAACATTTTACACATTTTCACTAATTTATAGATTAATTTTTTAAAAATAGAGAATGGGAGGAAAATGTCTTATAGAATGATAGATACAAGGAGAATTCTTAATTAAACATAGGATAATTGTGATTACAGAAGTTAAAATATGTACTTCTAATTACATAAAACTGAAAATATTTGCACAAACAAAATCAAAGTAGCTAGAATAAGAAAAATCATTAACTGAAAGAAATCATTAAATAAAAAAAGAAATCGCTATAAAAATATTTATGGAGTGGTGGGAGCAAGTGGTAAAGCAACAGTGCAATGAAAAAGAAAAGTACATGACTAGCATTAAAACAGAAAACTCACAGCTATTACTTCCATCACCACTTCCTCTCAAACTCCAGTGAAGCATTACCATCTATCTGACACTGTATCCTAAGAACCAGTGGGCCTTTGCAGCTAGCTAACTTATAGCAGAAACTTTCTCTAAGTGGTTTCTTTCCTTATGAGAATATGAACTTTTGAAGATCAGGGACTGTCCTTTCCTTATTTTTTCTATCTCGAGCACTTAATATAGTGCTTGTACAGAGAAAATTCTTGATAAATACCTTTTCATTCTCTCATTCACTTAAAATATATTAAGAGAGTTTTGAACTTTTTTTGTCTAGTCTTGCGTTCCAGTACTATTATTGTCTAATGTGAGTGTGAGCAAATAACCTTAATTTATTTCCTTCTCTATAAGAAGGGAAGGAGGATGTATGCATTCCCACATACAAGAACTGCAAGGCAAGTGTCTGTAACCTTTTATAATCTGAAAGGTAGCTCAGCTTCAGGCATTTTCTCTGTCCACCCCCCACCCCACCCCCAGTCTTTTTCTCCTCATCTCTCCCTCCTGGTTTCCACAGCTCCCTTTAAATTCCAACAGAAATCCCATCTTCTGGAACCTTTCCCAACTCCTCTTCATGCTGATACCCCTCTGTGGATCATCTCCAATTTAACCCATCTAAAGACTGTTTTTTGCTTGTCATCTCCCCCTTAGACTGTCACCTTCTTGAAAGGCCAGCCTTTGCCTATCTTTGTAACCCCAAAACTAAAGCACAATGTCTGGCTCACAGTCAGTGCTGATTAAATGTGTTCTGACTGGCTGGCTGGCTACTATTTATAGTTTCAGAGGTCTGGACAACCAAATATATTTCCAGTTCAAAGATACAAAAGATAAATGATCTTTTAGGTTCCTTCCTATTCTTAGAGACCTAGGAATTTTATAGAGGTTAAACACTGATAATCAGAGGATTTTATTAAACTGCCAACTGCTACTGCTCAAAAAATTAACAGTTATAAACACAATCAAGTATCATATTCAAGTGTCTGTTACTAAAGGAAAATCTTTAAAGTTGACTTGTCTTTTGTTTAAATCTCACTTCACTGAGATTCTATGAAGTTTTTAAGTTAGTGACTATTCTGTGCTAATATTAAACAAATATTCACAACAGCACTCATTCATTTTTCAAGTTTAGCTTTGATTTCTTCATTTAACTGACTCATCCATTTTAGTATCATGCTCCAGTAAAACTATAATTCTCTATGAAGCCATCTGCTTTAAAAGAATGGAATGATATGGTTGGTAGGGAAGAAAGTTTTCCATCCAAAATGTTATTTTAAAACCTAATAGTTAGGCATTCTTGCTACCACACACAGATTTCAACTGGGAGATGCCAAGATTTGAAGGGAAAACACACCTTAATGTGAAACCTAAAATTCATATTTTCCACAGCTTGGATTTTAAAATATTTGCGTTCTAGCTAGCAAACTTCCTGAGACTCCTTAAAAATATCCTCCCTTCCCTGGCCCTCGCATGCTGGTGAGCTGTTTCAAGTTATCTTGAGTTTGGCAGCAGGAATACTAAAATCAACAGAGCAAAGTCTTAGACTATAAGCCACTTGGCTAATAAGTTTGATAACTGAGTTTAAGTACTCAGTGACCAATGTCTTAAAAAAAACTTTTCAGATAATAGACTGTAAAGATAGGAAAGGAGCAGCAAAGTAGGACTGCTCATTAAATGTTGTTTCACTAACCAACTTTGATTTTTTCAAAGCCCAAATGAGTGGTGAAACCCTCTTGTTTATTTTCTACAACAGAATGTTACATGATTTTTAACAGCAGTATATAACTGAACTACCATTAGATGACTGGACAGCAGTCTTCTATGAAGACCTATAGGTGAAGATAGATGCCAAACTGACTGGAATGAACTGAAATAAACATTATATATATATATATATATATATATATATATATATATATATATAATGTATATAAAAATATATATATATATATATATATATATGTATATGTAGGAATAGAAGAATAAATTCAATAGAACTGGAAAAGTCCTTAGAAGTCAATTATCTAAATTCACTTTAGAGATAAGAAAACAAGGTTTCCAGACCAAAATGACTTGTCCAAAGTCACACAATACTTGAGCAACAAAGATGGAATTTGAAATCTTTGAAATTTGAAATGATTTGAAATCACACCACTTTGACATCTGATAGAGGGCCCTCTTTGCTATAAAACTTTATGAAAACTTTATTATCAAACTTAATAGGTCAAATATTTCAAAGCATTAAGCCATTCTCAATGAATAAGGCAGAGATTTATTTCTTCCAATTAACTAGCCAGATGAAGCCATTTCCCCACAAATATCAGAACTTCCTCAACCTGTCCAAAGAACAAGCTCTCTAAAGCCCTTCCTAGCTTATGTCAATGTCATCTATGCCTCTGCCCAAATCTTCCAGAAAATACACCCAGAATACTGGGGACCAGTTAAGGTTTCTAATTGTTATTATCCCCCCACCCCTTTACACTCACCCTTTCAAAGTCAAGTTTGAGAACTGTACATTAAAATAACAATTTTTACAGTATCTATAAATCTTTAGAGGAACAACTGTTAAATTGAAAAAAAAAGACAAAATTAATTTAATAAATGGATTTTGGGAAAAAAAGCTACTTCTGTGACAAATATATGAGCACATTTTGAAGTCTATTATCATTTTCACAACATTAATAAGCTCTCATTTGATTTCAGAGAGTCTGAGAAGCTCTCCCTGCTATTATCCTGAACATCTGATCTACTAAAACTCTCTTTGCTCTGCTCTCAGAGAAAGTGAATTATAATATACTCAAGAGTATTACATTTTAGGAAATTAAATTTAAAATATATTTATTAAGTCTGTAGTCCTGTATTTGGTGCTATGGATATAATGGTGACGGACAACACAGTCAATACTCCTAAGGAGTTTCAATCAAATACCAATGCATACACATAAAAAAAATAAGTATGATACAAGAAAGACTGTGACAAAGTCAAAGGAAAGCCCCAGACTAAGTGTTAATAGGAAACTTTTAGGAGGAAGTAATTATCAGGGATGTATCAGGGATGGCTTTGTGAAAAACGTGGTACCTGAAATAGACCTTGAAGAAAAAGGATTTCAAGAGGCATCAATGAAGGACATAATCTAGAATTAGAATTAGCCTTCACCAAAATGTAGAGTAGAATGAAAGAGTAGAAGGTCATTAAAGAACAGCAGTTGTTTAGTTTAGTCAGATGTAAGTGTTCGAGAGGAATTAGTGTGAAGAGAGTTGGAAGTTAGACTGAAAACCAGACTTGGGGTGGGTGTGAGGGGAATCTTACATGCCAGGCTAAGTATATATTTTGTTCTTTGAAAAATAGGTATCTGGGGTGGCTAGGTGGCGCAGTGGATAGAGCACCAGCCCTGGAGTCAGGAGTACCTGAGTTCAAATCTGGCACTTAATAATTACCTAGCTGTGTGGCCTTGGGCAAGCCACTTAACCCCATTGCTTTGCAAAAAAATCTAAAACAAATAGGTATCTACTTAAAAGAATTCTTAGCTGGGAAGTAATATAGGAAGACCTCCACATTAGCAGTATAAAGGATAGGGAGATCTGTCATAAGGCTTTTGTAATATTCTAGGAAAGAGGTGATGAAAGCCTGACTGAGTGTAAAGGTTATCCATGTACAAGAAATTTTAATACAAAAGAGAATGTGATATGATCAAAGAAGAAATCTGGATAAAGTACTAAGAACAATTCAATGAAAGGTGGATTATTTACTCTTCTCTCCTCTGACTACACCAGTCTCCATTTTTTTCCTTTGCATAATGAAAATATACTAAGAAATGAAAATATGCAAAGGGGAAAAAAGAGAAAACACAGGGAGTAAAGTGAACTGCCCTTCAAAGTATAGCTATTGCTCTATCTCAAATTAATTTCCCTGTTAGAATTTCTATGTGAAGATTAAGACTGAGAACTTGAAATTTGAGGACCTTAGTTCTTTATACAAATGGATGAAAAAGGCATAACGATGTAGCAGGGTTTGTTAGCCTTCTACTTTTCTGACATAATGAAGAATGACCTAAAATAGGACATCAAAATGAAATCTATCCAAAATAATCAAATTAAGTCTTTAGATAAATGATAATATATGAAAGGAAAAAATCTGGTCAACAGGAAGGATTGTAATTCCAGCTGTAAAAGAAATGTGAGGCAGAATACATGAAATACTTTTAATACAATCTATGACTGGTGCAACATTTTAGAGTACCATTAACTCAAAGGATCACATTACTATTATTTGTCCTGTAGAGTTAAGAATATTCTATTTTAAATTTTTTCTCCCCAGCTACATGCAAAACCATGTCTCAATATTTACTTCCAAAATCTTGAGTTCCAAATTCTCTCCTACTTCATTACCCCTCACTGAGAAAGCAAGTTACTTGGTGTAAGTTAAAAATTTATAGCCATGAAAAACATCACTACAATAGTCATGTTGTAAATATAACCCTCACACACAAAGAAAGAGAAACCTCAAGAAAAATAAATGAAAAACATATTCTTCAGTCTGTATTCAGATACCGTCAACTCTGTCTTTAGGATGGATAGCATTCTCTATTATAAGTCCATCAGAGTTCTCTTGAGTCACAGCATTGCTCCTTTCACCTGTCCTTCCTCAAAAGTGTATTTACATCTGACTACCCTCTTCCATGATCTTTCCTGATGATTAGAATATTGTAAAACAGAAATCAAAGAAGCCTGGAAGAGTTATAGGCTGCACAAAAGAGATAAGTGGGGGGGGCAGCTGGGGGGCAGCTAGGCAGCACAGTGGTTAGAGCATCGGCCCTGGAGTCAAGAGGACCTGAGTTCAAATCCAACTTCAGACTTAATAATTGCCTAGCTGTGTGACCTTGGGGCAAGTCACTTAACCCCACTTCCTTAAATAAATTAAGAAAAAGAGAAAAAGAAGAGATAAGTATGATAGATGTATTAATCAAGAATCAAACTTAGCCTCATTTACAGTTGGTGCCCCAGGAAAAAGTTCTCCCAATATGTATGTAAACTGCATGGAGTGCAGAGGCTGAAAGGAGCAAATTAGAAACCCTTGAATAAGCAGTCTTTTTTAAAAAAAAAAAGAATGATAAGTTTGAAAATAAGTCAACTGATTTTTGCTTCATAGGAAAGAAAACAGAAAGAAAAGGGAACAGGTTCTATAGTATCCTAGTCTATTTGTTGACACCTCCATAAGAAAATTCAGTTCTTGGCATATGGGGATTTCCCAAAAGGAAAATTTTTTTCTTTCCCCTTAAATCCACACTTGCTGCCCAGAAACTATTAGGCTTCCTGGAATTTTTATTGAGAATTTCAGATATTCCAGCAATAATTTTTAAACACCACAAACTGTGCTAACAACTCTTCTTGCCAAACCCCCCCCTTTTTTTTCATTTTTTTCAAACCCCTTTCAAACTCAAGGCTCACCTTCTAGAGTAAACCTTTCTAGATTAGTTTCTATGTTTCTCTGGAAAATTAAGATTTAGAATCTTAAATATCTGATATTTGCATACAAATATCTCTTTCCCTTTGAATTTTAAGTTCCTCCAAGGGCAAGAGTCATGATTTTTCATTTGTATTCATTTGTATTTTCATTTGTATTATTATATTGTGTTGATGTTTAAAAAAATAAATCTAAAAGGAATATCAATTTAGCACCTCCATGCCTACAGCAGAGAAGCCTTAAGAATCATTCTTCTAATGAGATGGTCTTTTGCTAGGTATTATGGTGCCCTCTTCTAGTTACCTGGGAAATGGGCAAAACTAGAGCTGCCAATGTTGATCTCTTCCTCTCCCTGGCCCCAGTTCTCCTCTGTGTGAAATGAAAGGATATGGACTAAACCATCTATCATCTGCCATTCAATTCTAAAACCTATGGTCCTAGGATCATGGTCCAACTCATAACTACTGTTTGTTTGTAACCTCTTGTCATGGAACAAAGGGAAACTACACGATGCACAAAGAAATCAAAATGATGTCCTGAGCATTACAAGTCGAACTGCATTTGGTGGAAAGAATGCTGGATTTAGACTCTGCTCCGGGAACTTGGGTAAATCATTTAACTTTCCAAGGTCTCAGTTTTCATATCTGTAAAATGAGGGAGCTTGGAACAGAGTAAAAGTTCTTAAATGTTTTGGCATCATTTTTCTTTTTGACCATCTCAGAATAATGTTTTAAATGCATAAAATAGAGATATATTGGATTTCAAAGGAAATCAATTAGAACTGAAATAAAGATATAATTTTCTGCCCATCCAAGTTCATAAAGAATACCTATACTAAATAATCTCTAAGTTTCCTTTGAGTTGTACATAAGGTAATATGAATCTCCTTAAATTTGACCAAAAATCAATTATCTGCAAATAACAAAAACCCTTAAAGGGCATTGTCCAAAAATAGATGAAAACAAATATAATACAAATGAGGTTAAAACTTTTCATAACTTGGTTCCCCCTCTTCCACACCTTTCTTCTTATTTTACACCCTATTTTCCTCCCACCATTTCCCCTTCTTTCCCTCTTCATTCCTGCCTCCTAGTCTCCCTAACTTCTTTCAAGTCTCAGCTAAAATCCACCTCCTACAAAAAATCTTTCTCAATCCCTCCTAATTCTAGAGTTTCCTATTTCTCCTCAATAGAGTCTGTTTGTACATAGCTGTTATATGTGGTCTCCTTCACTAAATGGCAAGCTCCTCAAGGTTAGGGACTGTCTTTGGTCTTTCTTTGTTATTCCTCCTAACTTAGCTGAGTCCCAAGCCCAACAGGATAGGAATTTAATAAATGTTTATTGACTGCTGACTTGAAAAAAAGTGGAACAACTTGCTTTAAAAAGCTATGTTACTTAATGCACATATAGAAAAAAACACATATTCATGCAGAGGGTAATTATAAAACTGAAGAGCATATTCACTTTCTAAAAACTGTAGTTGTTTGTCTTCCTCTCAATCTTGAAATCACTTTTATTAGTTTATCTTATAATTATTGTTTCCTCTGTATAGAAGATGAGCTTCTTGAGTAAAAGGGAATGGTTTCAGTTTTTGTCTTTGGAATCCTAGCACCCTGTACATGGTAAATCCTAAATAAATGTCACACTGAAATAATCTGCAAATGCAAAAGGAAAGTATAAATAAAACTGCTACCTTAGTCAACTTTTTAAATATGATCTTGGAATCCAAATAGCACTTTAAAGTTTACAAAAAACATTACAAATATAATCTCATTTTTGTCTTAACAAAAAACTTCAGGAGGTAGGTACAATTATTATCCCCATTTCACAGATGAGGATATGGAGACAGCCTATTTATTCATAGTGTTTTATCCAGGAATCACACTGCTAGCGAGTACCTAAGGTCATATTTAAAATCAGGTATTTGTGTCTCCAGAGCTTGAGAACTCTATCAACTGAGGTACCTGGTTTCCTTCTAAATATGAAAAAAATTCCTTAAATATAAAAATAAGCTCCCTCTTATTTTTAAAAAGGCTTCTCTGTTCTAAGAAATAATTAGATTGCACACCTCCCATTGTTTCAATTAAAATAAAGAAGAAAACAGGACTGTATTAGTGCAAGAACAACTGGATTCTATATAAGTAAGGTAATTTCTAAAGGTCTTTTACCTGAGGAAGAACCACACTATCTGGAAAAGCCATGACCCAGATCTTAGCTCACATTAAGAGTAAGGGCCTACTATGTTGAAGAGAAAATCCTTTAGCACCCTGGGAGAAGAACACCATGGTACCATAGTTGTTGGGGGGTGGGGGGGACAAGAGTAGGGAAAAGAGACAGTTAAGAAGGGAGGTAACTCACAATTATTAGGCTCTCTTGATATAGATGCTACAGGGCATCACTTAATAGATAAATCCTTGCCTTCAAGATCTAAAGAAGCAGCAGATTACTTTGTAAAATAATCTCCAAGGAAGAAAACATCACTAATAGGTGTTTAAAAACAGTATCAGCAAGATAACAGCAAAACACAATCTCCAGAGGAAGATACTACTGTTTTGTTGTTTTTGGTTTGTATGGTTTTTTTTTTAAAGAATCCTTTACAATTTTATTTTAAATCTTACCATCTACAAAAGGAGATACCAATTTGTCCCATTTGACTCATGAATGGGAATAATTATTTTCAACAATTATTTCCACTACAACTAGACAAGGTAATCATTGATTAAAGTGGTGCACTGGGAGAACAACAGATGTGTAATCAAAAGATGTGGATGTCCAGCTGGGCTCTCTCACTTGTTGACTCTTTGTTGTTCTTAAGCAAATCACAACCTTTTGGGTTCTGTCTCAACAGCTTCACTTGCATGAGGGGCTGACCTCTCAAATACTCTGAGCACTAGATCCAGTCCTTTGAAGCTCTAATGCCAAGCAATTCTACTGATAATAGTATAAAATGAAACATGAATGATTCAAAATTACTGCCAAATGGAGTAACTAGTATTTCCTGAGTGTCTAAGTACCCAGAAATATGTTTGAGGAGTACAGGTAATAAACTCTCAAACATGCACTCTGGGAGTTTATGATTTAAATAGGGAATCAAAATTTCTGCACACCAAAACATAAAGAATACAAGACAGTATGAAGATTGGACCATAGAGCTATAAGCCTTGATCATAGTGGGTCAGAAAAGGGGGGGGGGGAATAAGTGGAAATTGGAATGAGAGTGGAATAGGGAGAGAAAAAACACTGAATTTGGAGTCCTAAGACCTGGGTTCTTCTATTTTTTAAGTATTGTTGTTCAGAAATCTAGATTCCCTATTTAGACCATAAACAGACTTGCCTAAGGAGGCACATCTATTTAAGGCAAGTCTGTTTCACCTAGTAGCATCTTCCTTATCTATGAATGTCAATACTTTACAATGGCAGTGACTTCATCAGTAAGAGTATTCCATTAAATCTGCATAAATTGCTAAGATTAAAAACAACCCCTAATTCCATGAGCATATGTAGGCAGTAAGGCCTCAGTATTTATCATATACCTCCTATGGTTTGGGCATAGTGCTAAGCACAGCAAAGATAAAGAGGATAAAGAACAATGCTCCAGATCTGGAGGACCTAAAGTCATCTCCAACCTACATAGAGGGCAGACCACAGTAGAGATAGGGATTCCTTCACATTTTGAATATCAAAGGAGATAGTGTATCCTAAAGCTCTAGAGAACAAAATGCTAGATAATGAAACATTGTCATCAACATTGTACTTAGAGAACATAGTTTCTATATTCATTATAGTTCTGATTTAAGAAAAGCAAATTGTTGCTGGAAAATTTTTTTTGTGCGATTCAGTAGTGTTCAAAAGTACAAATGTGAAATATTAACAAGTATGTGAAAAGATACTAAAAATCATGAAAAATAAGAGAAATGCCTATTAAAAATAACTCTTGAGGTTTCAATTCATATTCATCTGAATGATAAAAATGTTGAAGTCAGTGAGAAGACAAGTGCATTAATGCCCTGTTTGATAAAGCTATGAACTGTTCCAATCATTCTGAAAAACACTTTGGAGCTATACTAGAAAAATTAATAAACTGTAATCCAATGACATCCCATTAAGTGCACATATATTTCAAGAAAATCAGAGAAAGGAAAAAAAATGTACTCCACATACAAAAATATTTATAGTTAACTGGGAATAGCTGGATAAATTTTGGCATATGGATGCAATGGAATCTGACTGCACTTAAAACAACAAGGAATAACCAATAGGAAGAATTCAGAAAAACTTGAGAAGACTTGTATGAACTGATGAAGGGCAAAGTAAGCAGAACAAAGAGAATTATTTACACATTGAACATAATAGTGTTAAAGTAAAACTATAATGAAAAGCATTATTAAAAGAAAGCATAAACTACATTAAAAGAATTATGGAAAGTTTTATATTTGTGCATTCTACACTCTTTATTTAAGAGAAAAAGACCACTCACCAGTAAACTAACATTAGGAATTCATTCAAAAGTTATTTCTATTATTTGGCAGGGTCAACAAATCTCCTACATAAACAGTTACAAACAATGAGAAATTATATTGCTACAGATAGCCTAGGACCACTGAGAGAACCTCAAATGCCTTTTCAATCCTCAAAGAGAGAGAGAGAGATTTTGTTTAATATGACTTGAGGATTATTTTTCTTGATCCTAATTCTTGAGAACTTTAAATCTAAAGTCTAAGCTTGAGTTCCAGCACGGACACACACTATATAACCACTGGCAAGTCACTAGTCACTTTCAACCTGAATTTCCCCATCTGTAAAATAAGGATAAAAATATTTGCTTAGGGTTTACATTAGAAAAGTTTTATAAATGGTAAAATGCTATATAGCTATCTTTTTTACATCCTTCTAGAAGACATAATTATGATCTGAAGAAAATAATTTAACCTCTAGGCATCATTTAAAGAGTAGTCTGACAAAGGATATTTTTATGGTTTGTAGTGCCATAACTGGTAAGGTCAACAAAATTTTCTTCTCACTCAGAACAACCATTTGAGAGAGTTCGATAAACATCAATCCCAACAAGTCCAAGAAATAGATATTTTAGTAAATAAACTCTATGCTCCATTGGGCATATCTATGCATATATCTTAGATACAGTTATCCCTTCATGGATAAGGCTTTAATATTAGTTCAGAAAGTAATTTCCATTGCTGAAACAATAATTCAATTCTGTCTATTTAAAACACTTTTCTATAGTAATCATTATATACTAAACTACTTTCTACCTAACCAAATGAGTCCATCTGAATATTCATTCTTTAGCCTAGAACCAGACCTAAAAAAATTAGGAGCAGGAATGAAAACAGTTCAGGTCCTTTGACTCCCAAGGATCAAGTCTGAGTTACTTACAAGAGATGAAGCATGTGTACATCAGTCTTTCAAAAATAGACACAGTTAAAACACATACTCTTTTTACTTGGTTAAAAAGTTAAAGAGCAAAAAATAACAAAACCAATGCCTGCAGAGATGCTAAAGTTAACTTCAAACTCCCTCTTTTAAGCAATTACCATTTGAGCTATTTCTAATTGTAAAAAACAATTTGGGGCTTTGCCCCAAATGACTTTCACTTAAGGATTACCATTTTAAAAGTATGTGTTTATACACAATTCAAGGTGAAGATTCAGGTTCCTTTAGATAGCAGCACATCCAATATTAATTTTACTTTTAAAAAATGAGAGTGCAGGGTTTTAAAAGGCTTTAGATTGTAATAAAAATAATAAATGAAATCTAAACTAAACAACTTTACACTGTTTTGCTCTAAGTTTTTCATGGGATTACATTTGTAGGAGTACTTTCTTCTAAGGCCTAAGGGACTTATTTCACATAAAAAAGGACAAGAACAGGTCTATGAGTGCACTAGGGCAGAAAGATCACAGCACCCCTTTTTTTATGCCTTTTTGAGTGCTGCTCACACCTGTGCAATCATCACTAGGCATGGGAATAGGACTAGCAGCAAACTGGTTTCCACTTTGAGCACTTCCTACCATTTAAGTCCTAAAAGCCAAGACCTACTGGGGTTCACAAAGGGAACTAATACTAATTGTACTCTCTTCCAAGGTGAAGCATACATACCATGGTAATGCTACCCCATCTAGGAAAATTGCCCCAAAATACTTACAGCAGTTGTATCAGAGTATGAAGCTGCATTTGCAACAAGACTTACCTGATTTTTCAAAAGGAGCTTGGCAAACTAAATGGTTAGCATATCATAGTTTATTTTCTAATATGCTCCCTCCCGTGTGCTGCTTTCCTAAGTGATTCTTACTCTGCATAGCAATCCATCTCAGGCACAGGCACTGACAAATTAAAGAGAAAAACTATCTCCCTCCATAATGTAGCTTTGATTCTTACATTCAAAATGATTATTTTCCAAAAGTGGGTATGGGGGGGGGGGGGGAGGGAGAGAGGAAGAGACACTCTACACCAATATACTCTCTAAAACCACTTCAGTTACTTTCAAGAGGTGGAGCAACGGGTATGAAAAAAAAAACCCAGAACTCAGCATTGGCAAAAGCACAGCTATCTCTAGTACAAAAGCCCATTTATGTGCACAGCGTCCTCTTTCCAAGGGGGAAAAAAGCCAGTATAAGGCAAGATTTTCAACAAGAATCTTAAAAATAATAATCTCTTTTAAATAATAATTAATGAAGTTTAAAGTACAATTTGATGATTATTTTAAAAAGGATATCAGATGCTCTGGTGAAATAGAACCAACAGTGGAGCTATAAATTGATGAAGCTATTCTGGAAAGCAATTTGGAACTTTACCCAAAATGTCACTAAACTGTGCATTCCCTTTGATCCAGTGATAACACTACCAGGCCTATAACCCAAAGAGATCAAAGAAAGAGTAAGAGGACCCTTGTGTATACAAAGATTTAAAGCAGCTCTTTTTTATAGTAGTAAAGAACTAAAAACCATGGAAGTGTTCACCAATTTGGAAAGAGCTGAACATATTATAGTAATGGAATACTATTACCCCTTAAGAAATGACAGGATAGTTTCAGACAAATCAGGTAAGACGCCATATACTGATGCAAAGTAAAATGAGTAGAATCCCCCCTCCCCCATTGTATCATAACAAACTTTGCAAAGAAAAATAACTGAAAGAATTAAGAAGCCTGATCACTGCAATGATCAACCAAGACTTCAGAAATGGTGACACATTCTACTCACCTAACAATGAAATGATGAATTCAAGGTATAGAACAAGATATTTTTCAATGACAATTTAGGAATTGGTTTTTTAGTTTACAAATCTGATGTAAAAATTTTGTTTTCCTTTATTGTAAGTTTAGACAATGGCTAAGGGGAGGGGGGCCTGCAATAGGGTTACTAGAATTTTTTTAAAAGATAAGTAAGAAATAAGGATCACTGAACTATTTCTTTTTAATGCATAGAAGGGAGCAAAAGGGAGGTGAAGAGGGCACACAGATAAAGAAGGCTTTGAAAGAATATCTTAAATGTGCTGTATACTCAAAGGGAACAAGCAAGCTGTACTTGGAGCATATGAAGTTGTAAATACAATCCTTTTTTCCCCCTTTTCTGCTTTGCATATGAAAATGTCACTTGTTGATATTTGTTAGATTTAAAACAATAGATTAAATTGAAAACTTTTTAAATGAAATAGAACCAACAACTTTCAAATAGGACTTACTACAAAAATAATGTATATTTTAATTAATTAATTAATGTATAATTCCTTTTGAAAAATTGATAAAAAAGAACAACTAAGAAAAGAATTACTGGTCCTGATAAATTCGCAGGAGACTAATTCTATCAAACTCTTAAAGAACAACTAGTAACAATACTACACTAATTAGTCTCAAAAATTAAGAAATAAAGCATTAGATCACACTTCTTTTATGAATCAAATGTAGTCCTAATAAGCTAAACCAAGGAGAGATAAAGTTAAGAATTATAAGTCAATATCATCAAAGAATATCAATTCAATATTTTAAATTAAAATGTTGTCGGTGGCACAGTGGATAGAGCACCAGCCCTGGAGTCAGGAGTACCCAAGTTCAAATTCGGCCTCAGAACACTTAATATAATTACGTAGCTGTGTGGCCTTGGGCAAGTCACTTAACCCCATTGCCTTGCAAAAAGTAAAAAAAATGTTGTCAAACAGACTACAGCAATTATTATATAATTATTAATTAACAATTATATAACTATGATTTAATGGATAATTATTATACAATTATTGTTATATAATATTAATATATTAACATTAGGAAAATAATCAACACCATCATGTTAGAAATAGAAACAACCAAAACCACATTTTTGTCTTGCTATTTTTAAAAAGTCTTTGATGAGGTATAATGTATTTTTATATCCACTCTCTCCCTCTATAAAGTACACATATAAATAGATCTTTATAATCATAAAAAATGTCTAAAAATCGAAAGCAAGTATCTTTTAAAATGGGCTCACACTAGTTTTCCCCAATAAATATGAGTAAAACAAAGATGCTCATTCTCCATCATTATTATTTAATATAATTCTAGAAATGTTAATAGCAATAAAACAAGAAAAAATAAATGTGTAAAGCTAGGTAAAATATCCCTATTTGATGATGATGTGGTGGTTTACTTAAAAAATACCAGGGAACCAGCAAAAGATAGAACAGTTTTAGCAAAGTTGCAAGTAAATAAATAAACCCATAAAAATCAACAGCATTTCTACTATGTTATAAACAAAATCTAAAAGGCAAAAAAGGAATGGAAATCCCATTCAAAAGAATCACAAAATATATATACAATATCTGGAGGATCAGGACAGTAAAGCACACATAATACTTGTGTGGATTCAATTATAAAGTTTTCTAAAATATTTACAAATGAAGAATAACAAACAGATTCAGGAAATCTTTGGGGTTCATGGCTGTGCTGTGCTAATATATTAAAAATAACAATATTATCACTGTTAATTGGCAAGTTTAATTTTAGAGTATATCAGGAAGATCCTTGACACTTCTCTTTAGTTCCATCCTTTGGCCTACATACAGATTTTTTTTGACATGTCTTTAACTTTCTTGTCTGAAACATTTATCTGAGCTAATTTAAGTTATCTGCTTCTTTTCTCTCCCTGTACTTCTCAAGCTGTCAGGCCCACATTTCTGCCACAGGACTCTTGAATACTCTCCAGGGTTTCCTAAATACACATCAAATCTAAATGCCTCTTAATTTATCCTAGTTTCTTTTCTCTCTTACCCTTCCATAATTCTATTCTAAACAGTTTTCCTATTAAAACAAATCCATAGAGGGAAAAATTCTATAAACCACATCAGGAAAATACTCAAGAGCTCAAGTTTTGCTCCTACCTCATCTTCCCTAAATATAAATATAAACTATAGTTTACCAGACAGAACCCCCTCCCCCAGAAAGGAAACCTTCCTCAATGGTCACCTCCTTCCCTCCCCTTTCTACTCCCAGTCTTAAAGTAGATTTTCTTGACTCAGATCAGCTTTATTCTCCTTTCTTTTCATTTTCTTTTTTTTGTCAAATAGTATGGTCTTTCTTATGTCAAAGAATTAAACAACCAGAGAACTTTGGAGATGGGACTTCAGAAACCATCCAGTCAAAAATTCTTAACTCCAAAATCATCCTGTTATTAGGTTCAGTTTTAAGAGCACTAGTGATAGGGATCTTATTATTTGGCAACCATTTTCATTTTTCTACAGGATTAATTCCTTAAAGTATTACAAAACACTCTTCTCTTTGATATTACAGTATTTTCAAATGAGAAAAGAAGTCCTGATTTCATTTAGTCCAAATCATACCTGAACAGACTTCCTTTCTGTGGCCATCTTAGGATCATCCTGCCACATAATTTACCCATACTCTCCCCCCAAAAAATTTCATTTCATTTTTTAAGTATTAAGAAGTTTTTACTTATAACAAACAAAAAACTGTCTTCTACTTGTCAATTTTGGTTTGTTCCTACAAAATCAAGAAATTCCATATAACAGTCCTGCAAATTTTTAAAGAAATGATCATGTTCTCTTAAGTCTTTTCTTCTCCAGGATAAGCATACCTAAGGTTTCTTCAACAATTCTTTATATAACAAGAATTTTCTGATCATCATAATCACCTTCCTCTAGACATTCTCCATGTTATCAACATTTAAAAAAAATATGGTTCCCAGAACAACTGAACAATATTGTAGATAATGGTTTGTCAGTGCAGAATGTAGGAAGGACTACCACTTTCCTTATTTGGGAAAGCATACATCCATTAATTTCAACTTGGATCAAATTAACTTACTTTCACTTGGTATAAAACCTAATTATACAAAATTCCAAAAGTTTCATCATCCTTATTCTCTGTTTCTTCAGCTGATATCTCGTATTTGATCCTTACCTTTAGTCTTCATAATTAACAACTCCCTAGTCCCCTCCTCAAAGATAAAGCCAGGGAAAATGGTATCTAAGAACATGAAAGTTAAAACAATTTCCACTAAACTATCTGGTCTTTCCTCTGCATATTTTTTTAAAAGAAGATTTAATAATGCCTTTTTGGTTTTATCTTTTCTAGAAATACAACCTACCTGCTACCACTATACCTTGCCTTAAAACAAAGAAGAAGGTAAGCAAAACCAATTGGTACTACCACAGCAGCCATATCTAAGAGTGTATTCAACATTCAGTCAATCTCCCCCACCTCTCTAATGAATGGCAAGAAACAAATGATTCTTTATTCTCTAGGATCAAGATCAGAAATTAAATACCTCAGACTGGTCCAGTTTTTTTTCAGTGTTTTATATCCTTGTAGTCATTACATATATTGTAGTTCTGCCTACTTCTCTCTGTATTTGTTTATACAAGGTCTTCCAACAGTTTTTAAAATTCCTTATATTTCTTACATCTCATGGCCCAATAATATTCCACCACAGTAATATGATTCAGTTCAATTGGCATTTATTAAGTGCCTATTTTGTACAAAACATTGGACTAGGTGATTGGGTGTATCAGTATTGACAAAGTCAGTTGGTAGGTATTTATTGAGTACTTACTAGATACTAGGCTAAGCTATGAACTAGGGATACAAAGAAACACAAAAGTACAAACACCTGTATGGAGCTCACATTGAAGGGAGAAGACCCATAAGAAATTAACTCCCAACTAAGTATATATACAAAATGCAAGAATAAAAAGGAAAGAAAGGTAGAAAAACTCTTAAGATATGACACTGAGGTGACTAATGAAGTGATTTGAAGCATTTTTTCATCTAACTATGGACAGCTTTGATTTCTTCTTTTGGAAACTATATCTTTTGACTATCAATTGGAAATGGCTTTTATTTTTTACAAATTTGACACAGAATATATCTGGCAAATGTGGCTTTTATCAAAAATTTTTGATGCTTCTTCATTCGCTTATGGTATCTGCTGGCAAAATATAGTTTCCCTGATTTGTCTTTTATTTAGGTCTATTTTTGCTTTTTGCTTTGTCTGAGATAATGATTGTTACCCTTACCTTTTTTACTTCCTCTGAAGCATAATAGAGTCAGCTTCAACCCTTTATTTTAACTCTGTGTATCTTTCTGTTTCAAGTTTGGATTGTTAAATTTTGGTTTCTTATCCATTCTATTATCTACTTCTGTTTTATGATTGAGTTCATTCGATTACATTCACAGTTATGATTATTCTGTATTTTTCTCCATCCTATTTTTCTTGTTTCTTTTTCTCTTTTTTTATATCCTGATCCTCCTCAAAAGTCTATGTTGCTTCTAACCAGTCTTCTTTAATCTGTTTCTTTTAACAACTCCCTTCCTCTTATTCCTTCCCCTCTTATTTCCCTATTGTGTAAGTTAGATTTCCTTACAGCTGAGTATATTCCTTGCTTTCTGAACCAATTCTGGTGAGATTGAGGTTCAAGCATTGCCTGCCACCTCCTCCATTTCCCCTTCTACTGTAAATGCTCTTCCTTGCATTCCTCTTTTATGTGAGAAAATTTTCCTCATTCTGCCTCTCCCTTCTTCCTTTCCTACTGTAATTTCCAAGTTCATGTGTAATTTGATTCAGACATTTCCCCCATTTGTAAGTCGTATTTAGTCACTACTACAAATCTCAGTAATGAGTCTTTCCTACTCAATTTGCATTATCTTCACTGATATTAGCTGCATCTCCTATGTTTCTGCCAAACAGTCATACTTTTAAATTCTCTCAAAGAACAAAGATCCACCTTGAGATGATCTTTATCTTCCTGACAGAATATAAGCAATTTGAGGGCAGAAACCTCTTCATTTTTGTCACTGTATCCCCAGTGTTTATGGGTTGATGGACATCTATAAGGATTACCTTCCCTAATTTCCAGAATAGCTACCTTTACACTCTAGAAATACAAGAAGGCAGGATACAGATAGGCCTCTAGCCCTGATTATGTTGTTGTGCTTCTAGGTACCATTTTATTATAAGGGGTAGGTTATACTAGACATTATGACTTTAAGAGGCTGAACATTTTTCTTTTTCATGAGAAATCTTATAATCTCCAGGAAGAACAATGGAAAGACACTCACTCAACTTGTAGTAATAAAACAAGCAGTTACTTATTAAATACTACTTGTTTCAATCACAACTCAGTGACTTGGTCACTAACAACTTTAGATAGTCTCAATTTTCTCTCCCAATTTTGTATGTCTTCTTTTATCTCCTATTACCCCTGTTTGATCTTAAGTTCTTCAAAGAATATAAAATTGCTAAGTCTCATGCAGGTCAAGAGCTTTCATCATCTGAAATATTTCCTCTTTCTGCACAACTATAATAAAAAAAACATCCTGGCTAAACAAAAAAATGCTGATTAATCACTAGGAAGTGTCCAAAGTCAGTCTCAAACTCAAATCTCTGACTCCAAGTATAGTCCACTTCCTTTCTCCTAAATCATGCTGTATTACATAGAAAGCATTGAAAGGTTGTTGAATTGAATGAATGTCACCTTTTGCCTCCTCCATTACAGTATGAACCTAACAACGATATGGAGGTGACTCTGGGCTCTTGAAAGCTCAAGTGCTATTTAGCCCAAGCTAAATAGCCCAAGTGCTATTTAGGTCCAACTTTGCTTGGAAACTTTTAGCAATAGGCTTGAAGATGGGCTGTGTATTTATCACTTATGAACCAGCCGTCTTCATTATTATTAGAAGACTGCCTATTAGCTAATTAAAATTTTGCAGCAATATCAAATTATACAGATATATACAGTTAAAGAAATATAGATTATTCAAGGTATCAGAAAAAATTTTTTTCCCTTTTTTGGCTGATTGTAGATACTAACATCTTCATCAGAAACTTTTCTCTAGAGGTCAATTACAATAAATCTAAGAAATATTAAGTTATCCAATCTCATCCTTTTCAATTCAAGACACTAAAAGGAGCATTTTAATTCAATTCCACAATTTTCTGCGCATGTAATATATGATAGTCATTGCAGCACAGAATTTGCAGACACTGCTATGAGTTGACTATTTCTTTTTTTTTTTTTTAGATTTTTGCAAGGCAAACAGGGTTAAGTGGTTTGCCCAGCTAGGTAATTATTAAGTGTCTGAGACCAGATTTGAACCCAGGTACTCCTGACTCCAAGGCCGGTGCTTTATCCACTACGCCACCTAGCCGCCCCTGACCATTTCTTTATGGTCAATGAAAAATAAAATGAATACAAAAGAAAAAAATGGAATCTATTCCTCTACTCTTGTGTTAAATGGCTAATACATCACCCACTCAAAAAATCTGGTCAGGCAGAAAACCATATTAAGCAAAAGAGAATTACAAGAATGTAATTTCCTTCTATTAGTTTAAAAAGACCTCAGGATTATTATTAAAGGTAGGCCTAGTCTGAATTATGCAAAATTAAAATAAAAGTTTTAATTACTTTTCAGTTCATAGCAATACTAAGTTAACATGACTAGAATACTTGGAATCTGTTATTAATATCTGTCCGATTGACCCAGTAATGGTATATACCAGATCAAGTTCTATAAATCAATTAAAAATAAGTCATTTTATTAAGAGGCTCACTCCCTTCTCCCTTTCACTTTTTGTTATACTATTTACCCAAATCATACTTTTCCTACAAACATTACAAAAGTAAACTAGACTTTCCCAAATTACAAATTCCAAATG
This sequence comes from Macrotis lagotis, assembly GCF_037893015.1. Lineage (NCBI taxonomy): Eukaryota > Metazoa > Chordata > Mammalia > Peramelemorphia > Peramelidae > Macrotis > Macrotis lagotis. The sequence continues at coordinate 226,986,273 of NC_133660.1, read as the reverse complement.
TGTTAAATATAACAATGATCAGAGGCAACTGTACCTGAATTTTGATGGGCCAGGTAAAATTGCTGACATAAACAAAGAAAGTGATATTTGGGTGGCTGCGGAAATCAAATTTCTCATTGGAAAAGCTATCTTTGTACTCTTTAATGTTGGTTTTTGAAACAACAGCCATCTCCTCTCCAGCTTGTGTACCAGCTGTTGGGGTGAAAAAGAAGAATAAGTACATTAAACTTTTGTCTACCACATATTATACTTAGTATCCTACTACTTCCTAACCACATCATTCTGAAAAATAACCAAAAGAACAAATATTTTTGTGATAAAATTATAAAGATAAGCTCTGTGGTGACACATACAATTAAAAAGTGCTTTATATCCCTTATAAAACAAACCAAAAATGAAAAGCTTTTCAAAATACTATTCAATTGAGACACCAACCCTATTTTTTTTGCAATATTTCAATTCATATTTTCTATTTTCAACTGTCTTAAATCCTTAAAACATATATGCAAGGGGGCAGCTAGGCAGCTCAGTGGATAGAGCACTGGCCCTGGAGTCAGAAGAACCCGAGTTCAAATTCAGCCTCAGACATTTAATAATTACCTGGCTATGTGATCTTGGACAAGTCACTTAACCCCATTGCCTTGCAAAAAAACCCACATATACAAGGTCTCTGAGTTCATCTATATCCCTCAAACTGACAACTATAAAGAACTTAGAGGAGGTTAGAAAGGTATTTGGAGTGTCACCTAATGCAGTCTTCTGCTCACATGCAAAAAGTCTTCCCAGGGAGATGAAAATTTATTTTCCAAGAACCCTCTCACAAATTTCAATCAGATCCCCCAACAGTGAAACCCTTCTAAGACACAAAAGAATTGAAAGGAATCTCAGAGAGCATCTTGATACAGATAATCCATACCTATGAAAGGTATACGATTCTAATTTTTTATTGTGAGGGCTATAAAACTTCAGATCATATATCCATTTTGAACTTATTGGGAATTTCATGTAAGTACTTGCCTAAGTCTGATTTCTTCCAAATAATTTTCCAGGGTTCTCAGCAGTTCTTAAAAATAGGGAGTTCTTTCCTTGGTAATTTATATTTATAGATTTTTTTTTTAAACTCTAGGTTAGTGAGTTCAATTATTTTGGATTCTTTCTTGCCTAGGTTGTTAGGCTGATTTGTTTTTCTATTTTTTTAATGAGTTCTAAATGGGTTTTGACGAATGCATCTTTATGATACAGCTTGAGGTCTGAAAATTCAATTTCCCTTTCATTTCTAGCTTTTTAAAAATTATTTTTCTATTTTTAGATATTGTGGTTTCCCCCCCAAAGGAATTTTATTATTTTGTCTAAGTCTATAAAAGTATCTTTTGGTAGTTTGACAGGCATAGCACTAAATTTATAAAGTGACTTTGATAATATTGTCAGTTTTATTACATTAGCATAGCAAGTCACAAATATTAAATAGTCTTTCTTTAAACAAATTTTGTCACTTTGGGTACTGAGTTGCTTATGGAAAATGACTTAAAAACTATGCATTTCGCAGTTATTTTGAATATGAATTCCCTTGCTATTATTGACTCCTCAGTTTTGTTATCATTCTACAGACTACAGCATTGGAAGTTTAACAAAGTATTTCATATATATGTTATTCTCACAATAATTCTATAAGACAGGTACTTCAGGTGCTATTATTGCTACTTTACAGTAATAAAGCAAAGACTTGGGGAAGGTAGGTGATTTGCCTCGTAATCAGCAAATCCAGAATGGGGACCTCTAATTTTTAAAACCAATTTTCTTTTAACTGTACCACCACTGTTGTCTTGGTAATTTGTAACTTGGTAATTCCTGTCCTCTGAACAGTAAATAATAAATCTTCAGGGCTTGAAGATACCACAGGCTCCTTTTCAAGGGCAAACATCGCCCAATTGCTCCATAGCTTTTCTCATAGGCACTTTTCACCATCTATACACTACCCCTTAAGCTCTTCAGAACTGCTATACAATTTTTTTTGCAAAGATATAAGCATTGCATTATTATGACCACAGATGAATTTTTGGATATGAGCAGTGTATCATGTTTGAGTTTTGTCTGGACTAACTCCATTAATGATGTGGGATCAAAGTTCATGTGTACTTTTTCTACACAGAAAACATATGCCTGCTATGTATTAAAAGGTAAACCAGTCTTTTGTTATATGCAAAGCCTGCCTTTTCTTAGTCTTTTGTTTATAGTTGGATTCCCCATTCCCCCAAACACGGAATTAGCTTGAAGCTGACTCCCATAAATTTCCTTGTCTTTAAAATCATTCTGTGGCTCTATCTTGTCTGAACATATAAGTTTCATCCTCTCAAGACATGTCAGGAATGATTAATGCATTGTAAGAGTGCTACCCAAATAGTCCTGGATCCAAATGCTTAAAATATTTATGAAACAGCTTATGGTACATGCAAGTAACCACAAAAGGGGATAGTCTATTCAGAGGAAAACCTCAGGCTCTGGAGAGTCTGGAATGAAAGGATCACTGAAACAGGAGTAATTTTTATTTATTTTTTTGATTTTTGCAAGGCAATGGGGTTAAGTGACTGCCACCTAGCTACCCCCATGTGTTAACTTTTCAATCCAATAGTAACAGTTATTTCAATAATGATTTAAGGTTTGCAAAGTACTTTCCTCACAACAACTCAATGAGATAGGTAGTTACAGATTAGAGAACTGAGATTTAAGAATGATTAAAATTGACAATATTAGAAACTGAACTTGGGAGTACCTAATCTTAACTCCAATATGCTTTCCAACACCCTGTCTCTTCTACCTTTATTCTTTTTATCTTTTCACTTTCCAACCTTCAAAACATTTTCACTACTGGGCACATAACTAAAATAAAAAGACTGGATGTTATATTTCCAGATTCTAAAGTCAAACATATTTTAGTTCTTTGCAATAACTAAGTATTTTACTAACCTGTAAAGCTTGTTGCCCAAGTAATGTTGAGGTTGAAGTTTTTTGAGGCATTGATAAACATATCCAAGTCCCTATTTTGCTGATCAAAAATAGAAAGTCATGTTACTAAGTAATATTAGAACAATTTGGAGATTTTACAGGAAAGCCATGGTTAAATTTCATTACTATCAACTTTCCCAATTACAGAGGAACTTACATTTGACTAGTGTCTCATGAGAAACCCAAAACTTTTGAGAAGAGCAAGTGTTGACAGGGGGAAAGCAATTCCCAGGTGATTTTCCTTAAGCTGAGCTACAAATCCAAAATAAAATTCAATTTCCCTGCCATAAAGGTATGAAGGAATTATTGCTCCATAAAATGTACATATGGTCCAAGAAAGCATTTTTTTTAAAAAAGATTCCAAGTGATGACAGAAGAGTACTATCTTTTTTAAACTAATGGAAGAAAATCAACCCTGAAAACTATTATGTAATATTCCCTCTACCCTTAACCTCATACAAAGAATCATCACAAACATCCAGAGAAACATTAGGTCATCTTGATCATACTTCTTCAGGTGTAGCCACAAAATTGATAGCTGTGTAATAACGATCATCCTCTTGGGACAGACTAAAGGTGAACTGATAGTCAATAAGAAGTGTATCTGTGGGGGGAAAATTTATGCAGTTTTAGAAACCAATAAACCTGTAGAGTAAAAAATTGGAAAGTAAAAAAAAAACAAGCTAGCATTTAAAGGAAAACAATGTAGGCAAAATGTCTCTTCTGTAATAGTGACAGGGAGGCCTGGTTACTATTATTTGATTCAGCTCCATACTAAGTCTCAATAGCCAGAAAGAATTCCTAAAGCTCAACACCACCAAAAATTGACTAGTAGCCAAAGTTCTTGTTAAAAAGGAGGCTCTGCTATCCTTATATTAACTTCAAGCACCCATCCTTACTCAACTGGTCCTTTGCTGTTTTATGACTTTAGTTTTGGGTTTTGGGTTTCAGTTTATGAAAGGTCCCTCCCCGTGTTGATCTCTTAACCCTCTAAGGAAATAGGGAATTCCTCATTTCTACCCTGTTGAGTCTTCTGATTGCTATGGACTAAGTCCCTCTAAATTCTCAAAGGATTTCTGCCCTCATCTCCAGCTTAGATAATACTTCCTGATGCAACTGGTCATTTCTCCATCCTTTTAAATTCTGCCTTTTGCTTTGATACAACATTGCCTTGAATATACAGATTATTTTGAGACATCAATATTTAAAACAGGGGCCAAAGAAATGCATTCAGAATTGCCATGAAATCCTGAACTATTCTCTCAGGTTCAATTAGTGCTTCATTTTCATTAGAATTATTTGTACATTTCAATTCTGAAGGACAACAATGGGGAGTCTGTGGAATTTAACAATGCTCATAAAACCTTTCACAAAACTTAAAGTTTTAAATAAATGTGAGTAATTTTTTATAAAACAATGAAAAGTGAAAAGCAGTTCAAATATAATGGAGTTAAGACTGATAAAATCTTTGGGGCTTTGTTTTACAGGAAGAATACAAACTGAGCTCATGATTTCTGCACTCTGCTCAGAGTAGACCCTGAATAAATGCTAATCTGAAGTTAACCTAATAGCTCATGTGATAATACCTGCTTTGCAATTAAGTGGCATTTTTTATTCCAAGAAAATGAACGTACTTCACAGAAGTGCTTATCCATAGACACCTTCTAGAGAATGCTCAAAGCTTCTGCCAAATCATATAGTAGGGCCCAATTGTGTTTCAGGAATTATATTTATAAATATAATTTTAACTAACCTTAAGTATGGTTATTAATTTGCATTTTAATGCTTATTTTGGTTTCTGAACTTGTTCCCCAGCATATTCAATAAAGATCTTGACAACTAGTCTACCACAAATCACTAATTCCTGTTTAAAACTTCTTCAGTATGGCAAAGGTTCATAGAGTAAGCAGAATTACAAAAAAGAGATGAAGGGGGAAAAAAAGGCCCCAGAGTATCAGCAAATAGTGACCACTACCCTTCAAACCAAAACAGTCATTTAAGGGATCTATTAAGACCCAGGGCACTAACCTTTAGTAGACAAGCCAAAAGCTCCTACATTCAGATTCCTACCAGAGTCCCTTGTTCTGCTGACTTATAAAAAAGGTGCCTGGTAAACACTCAAACATGTTCCCAATCAAACAGGAAAGGTAGAAATACTCACAGTAACATGTTCCTTTAAGAGGATTTCCTTGATAACGATTTTCTACTTCACATCTAGAAAAAAATTAAGATTTATCATTTTTTTATTGATGAAAAAGTAGTTTTTATATTAGGAGACTTAAAATCAAATAGACTCAGAGAACTCAAGTCTCATCCATATCAAACAAGTAAAAAACTGTTTTTCAAGGCAATGAAGTCACTTTTTTCACTTATATCCCACTCTTGGTCACATAAGTCTACAGTCATTCTGTTTTTTCTGTTTCTCCAACAATCCAGACAAATATTTATTCTCTGGGAGAACATCTAGTAAAAAAAAATGGGGCAGCTAGGTGGCACAGTGGATAGAGCACTGGCCCTGGAGTCAGGAGGACCTGAGTTCAAATTTGACCCCAGACACTTAATAATTACCTAGCTGCATGGCCTTGGGCAAGCCACTTAACCCCATTGCCTAGCAAAAACCTAAACAAACAAACAAACCTATACATTAAACAAATACTGAAAAACCAAATCAGGCTAATGCAGACTGAATAAAAAAAAGAGAAATTTAAATTTAAATTACAAATTCTTCATTTATACCTTTAAGTCATTTTTTGCCCTTTGGGAAATCAAAACCCTCTCCAAAGCAGATTATTCATACATAAGTAGTGAAAATACTTTCTAATTTGTCATCTCTAAATTATTTTTCTATGTTCCCTAAGTAGTTTGCTCCCATTTTCAAAAATGTCATGTGAAAACAATAATCTTAGTTTATTTAGAGTCAAATAAACCTGTTTCCTATTTGAAAAATAACTTGAATACTTTAAGGAACAGCATATTCAATAAAGATCTCGATTTCAACTAGTCCACCACAAATCAATAATTCTTATTTAAAACTTTTTCAGTATAGCAAACCTAGAAACCTACATAGCACATCAAGGAGGGCCCATGATAGGCAAATGTTCTCTATCCTTCCACAACTGTCATCTCAGACAATACCAAAGTTATGGGTTAAGATCCCTTCTGACAAGAACCAGGTGGCCCCTACACTGTGCTCACTACAATTTTGAGGGGTAAAGATGCAGGCCAATCGCTCTGCCTTGAAAATGTGACCCTGTCCCTCTTTTAAGGAGAATCTAGGATGAAGATGACAGAATTACATAAAAAAATCTCTTTTAAGGGAAATTGAAATTCTCCAAGCATACAGGTCTATGAGCCTCAATATTTTATTACTTTATACCTAATCCTGGAGAAGAGATGTATAGTGGATTTTATTATATCACCTTTAATTTAATCTTGGTTTTAAAAACCAAAATGGGATCCACTAGTAGCCTTCTCTTCAGAATTTATTAGCAGTATAAGACATGCAAAGAATATACTTTGGTAAAACACTAAAATCAAACCAAGCAATTCTCCTAAGACACAGATCCCCAGTCTAATAAATAGAACTGGCAGTCTATTATAGGGACAGTTTTATTATCTGCAAAATAACAGCAAGTTCAGTGGATACATGCTTATTTATAAGATATTGCTGTTAGATACTATAGCAGTCATAAATATTTCTTTTTATCCTTGAGACTTTCTCGTAAAGAAAAAGGAGAAAAAAGAATTTGCTGAATGAGTCTTTCCTCTAAAGCAGTCCTCCCTAAGAACTATGCTAGCTAGGTACTACCACAAAGAGATGGGATGTTTCTTCTTTGACCCATTTGTTTCTTTTTTTTTCAATTTTTTTTTTTTGCAAGGCAAACGGGGTTAAGTGGCTTGCTCAAGGCCACACAGCTAGGGCATTATTAAGTTTCTGAGACGGGATTTGAACCCAGGTACTCCTGACTCCAGGGCCGGTGCTTTATCCACTGCACCACCTAGCCGCCCAACCCATTTGTTTCAAAGCCTCTATTCAGAATATTCTGGTTCTTCTACCTCCAGGAAATGGGAGAAGAAATGTTTTAAACAAAAATTTGTCTTTCTTCCTCTCTCCGGTTCAGTTGACAAATCCTGACTGGCTAAAAGTAAGCATGGAATTGTAGAGAACACACAAATAAGTTCATTCCAATATGCACAGGTCAGGGAATACCAAATGTTGGTAGACTGATTTCTGGTTTAAAAAATAGTCACTTTCATTTGGAGGTGTGAAGAAGAAATTCACTTTGGGTCCTGAAGAACTATGATAACACTCAGCCAGAAACTTGATCACTTTCCAATTTATTTAATATAGACTTTGAATTATCTGGCTCTTCTATATAATTTCTGTGTTTAATATTCTTTTTCTTATGAATAAGCTCTAGAAAATACACTCATGACCTTGAATATGTGGCAGCAGGGATAAAATGGAAAAAAGGGAGTATCTTACCCCTGGCTAATGCTCAAAGGATGGTGGCAATACCGGAAGGGAGGACAGAGAAAAGATAATAAATCTCTGATCTCAAGAAATCAAGTAAGCTTAGGAATCAACAGGGTCAGAGTGTCATAACTAAAACTAGATTTTAGATATCAGTAAAGTTTTTGAAGCATAATAAGAATGAAGTCCAAGGTCAAAAGTTCCTAAACTTGTTGATCTCATACTAGGAATGTTATTTAACATTATTATGAAAGTAGTTTTGACCCTATAGATCTCTGAAAGGGATTGGGAAACCTTTTGGGGTCCCCGATCATTTTTGGAGAATATTGTTGTAGGCCAAAAAAAGGGAATTCAGTTCCACTCTCCCTTTTTAAGTCAGTCATAAGGAAGAATTGAGTCCAAAAGACTCATGGAGCAGGATGAATTTTTCATACTGCAAAACTGGAAGTCAACCATTCTTTCTTTCCTTGAACAAGAGAATTAGCTGCTTCAATTATGGGTAAGGGTGATAACCAATAGGTTAAGTTCTCTAAATATGAAGTATAAACTATGGATTTCCTGGGGTTAATAGTACCCACACTGTGATGATCTCCACTAGAATTTAGAATCCACCACTGAAACTGAGAATAGGATATAAGTGAAATTTCAAATCAATCAATTAGATAGGAAAGAATGCTGGACTTTGAGCTAAAGAATTAGGATCAAATCCTGGTTATGTCAAGTAACACTTGTCTAACCTAGGGCAAATAATTTAAACTATTTGAGTCTCAGTTTCTCAGCTGTAAAATATGAAAACTAAACTAGAAGGTTGCTCTTAGTTCTTCCAACTCTACATTTATGATTCTATCATTATTTTTGGTCAGTTTTTGAACAAATATGGTGAAAGGAGGCAAATCTTAAGTCTAAAAGACTTTGATCATAACTTTAACAGATTTCTTTGCCTTCCTGTCATTAGCAAAAATCACTTATATGTAGCTGACTATAAATACTAAATGAATGTAATTACATTTGTTAAAAATCAATTGTCCTACCAGGATTCCAAATTCAGTATAGTACAAGGAGGTGATACTCACAATTGGCATTCATCTCCTTTGATTCCTTTGGTGGTGCAGAAACACTTGCCTGAATTTGTATTACAGAGGGAAGCATGACCATTACACTTGCAAGCTGTGAAAATTAAAGAAAACAGAGCTTTATATTTGGGTAAAAAAAATCAGTTTCCAATCAGCCTATAAAACCACTTTAATTGAAAAATGAAAGAGAAAGAAAAGGGATAGCAATTGGATGGTGAAAAATTTTCAATCAGTAAATTTAACACAAAGGTCAAGCACTGATGGTACTGAATTAAGCAGAGACCTGAAGATTGACTCTAGTCATTCTCAGGAGGTAGTATCAACTTTTATCAGTTATTCTACAAGAAGAGTTATCTTTCCAAGCTTCCAACTCTTACTATTCTTTCAGGACTTTTTCAGATTTCTCATTTATCACTCTTTTTAAAAAAAGTTATGAACTTTAAATGTAAATACTTCAATGTACAAAGAATAGAAAAAGAGAACTGGATATTAAACTGAACTTCTATTACATAGTTTTTTGAAAATACAAATTAAATTTTTAGGGTTTTTTTTTTTGCAAGGCAAATGGAGTTAAGTGACTTGCCCAAGGCCACACAGCTAGGCAATTATTAAGTGTCTGAGGCTGGATTTGAACTCGGGTACTCCTGACTCCAAGCCCACTCCAAGACGACTTTCTCAGAATGTTTTCAAATGAATAGAATAAAATACACTGAATTACAAAGAAAAACAACCATACTTGAAACAGTTATCAAAATATTTTAAAGTATTTCTTTAGAAATATAAATTTTTAAAGTTCATGAATCCTATTCCAGATACTCTTTTTAAGACATTACATTGTGATGGTACTGTTCCTACATGTCTAAACAATTCATCCCAATCTCCTTCACCCTCTATATCCTGCATTATATATAACAGTGAGCATTTCTACAGCTCACAACAGCTATATAGATGCTATATTATCACCATTTTTACAGTTGAGGAAACTGAGGTAAACAGGTTAATTGATTTGGCCAGGGTCTGGGAATGCAGGTCTTCCTGATTCCAATTCCAGTGAAGGACTCTCATATATTCCAACTTCAATTTCAAGGGAAAGCTTCAAATTTACACTTATTTGTCCTCTAAATTATTTTCTTTATCTGGAATGCCCTCTCAACTCCTCTCTCTTTCCAAATTCTACCTAACCTTTTAAAGTCTCTCACATCATACTTTACTTCATCAAGTCTTCCCTGAATAATTGGGGCCACATTTATCTCCTTTGCCTTTACATTTCCAGGACAATTAGAGATGATCATGGAACATTACATAAAGGGGGGCTTCAAGGCTCTATCTTTTTGTAAAAATTAAGAGACATAATAGGTTAAATCAACACCAATATTAATAACTATAGTACTTTTACACATCACTGGCATCACTCAGACATCAGTTGTGGAACCAACACATACTATATTCTGAGGCATCTCAGACATAACTAGGAGACTTCTCAGAGTTTAGAGAATTTTTCTAGGCTACAAAAATGCAATTTAAATAGAGTTCTAATGAAACATTTCACATGCTATCAGAAAATTCAGTACAGTATTTAAATACTAGAAAACTGGTTTATATGAGTGATTTAGTTAATATGAATACAATATAGACTCTAGCTAATATTACTTTTCAATTTTACATGTTTTTCCTCCAAATATGTAATTGTTATTATTTTTATACTTTTAATCTTCATAGATGGGAAAACTTACAATGTTTAAAGTATACTGAAAATAGTAAATTCTGCTAAGAAATGTAGCACTCACATATTTGCTTTGTCAAAATGTCAGACCTCAATTTTTTAATTTAATAAATACAGCATTATTAATTAGATTTATATTTAACAAAACTAGATTTCACTTACGCTGACATGTTCCTCCATTTGTAGGATCACCATAGAAGCCTGATATACATGTCTCACAGTGTTTGCCTGTTGTTAGATTTTCACACTTTTCACAGATGCTCTCATTGATACATTTACTGTGTCCATTACATTGGCACGCTAGGGGAAGAAAAGAAATTCAGGATAGCAACAACTTCACAGCAAAGAAGCAATAAATCCTCTAAACTTATGGACTTGGGCTACTTAAGTCTTCCAAAGTTATAGCTATCTGAAGCAGCTTGCTGGATTTAGAATGTCATGAGAATAAAAAAGCAAAAAAGCAAAGCATAACGGACTTGTTCATCCCTCCCCTCCTCCCCAAAAAATGCACCCTGATCACTTTAGGGAGAGAGTAAAAGAGAAAATAAACATACTAAATGCAGCCTTTGGGTTGGAACACAGAAATCTAAAGAGACTATTGCATTATATGCTATTAAAGACCAAGAGAAAACAGGGAAATAGATAAAGAGTTTGAGCTCTGATAAGCAGCTGACAGAGCCATGACATGGTAATGATGATTGGATAATTGGCCAAAAGTAGTTATATTTTGGCTTGCCTTCATGATAGTTTTGACCTTCAAAAGTGAAGGAAATAATTAAAGGTGGTGTGTTTCTATATCTTATTCTATATCTTATTCTCATCGACAAGGAAGAAATGAATGATTGAGTGGATATGATAGGAACTCTAAGAGAAATTAGTCAACTAGTATTCATTAATGAAATTGCTATGTTTCAGTAACTGTGTTAAGTACTGAGAATACAAAAAAAAAAAACGTCCCTCCTCATCAGGAGTTCACAATCTAACAGAGGAGACAACAAGCAAACAAGTATGAATAGACAAGACCTATATAGAATAAATTGGGGGTAGTCTCAGAGGAAAGGTACTTAGATTAAGGAGGACTGGGAGAGGGTTCCTGAATAAAGTCAGATGTTAGCTGAGACTTGAAGGAGGCCAGGAGGCAAAAAGTTCCAGGCATGAGAACAGTCAGAGAAAATGCTTTGAGTCAGGAGAGGAAGGGTCATGAGAGAGGACTAGCAAGAAAGAGATCACCAGATTACCAAGTGTGGTGAGGGGAATAAGATATGAGAAAGTGAGAAAAATAAGAAGGGTAAAATTTACAAAGGGCTTTAATCAAACAGAATTTTATATTTGATTCTGGAGGCAACAGGGAATCACTAAATTTTATAAATAGAGAAGGTGAGATAGTTAGAACTGTGCTTTAGGAAGATCACTTGGCAGCTGAGAGGAAGATAGATGAGGAAGCCTTGAGGCAGGGAGACCAACCAGCAGGTTATTTGAGTATTCCAACCATGGAAGGAAGAGGGTCTATGCTAGTGATGGCAGTGTCAGAGGAGAGAAGGGGGCACCTGTGAGAGATGTTACAAGGAAAAGACAACTGACTGGATATGCAGTTGTAACAGAGTGAGAAATGAAAGATGAAAGTTATGTTGTGACCGTGGGGGAATCACTCTTAGTATCTGAGATACAGAAAGAGGGGACTGTTGGGCAAAGTCAGAGACTCACCTAGAGGTGCAAAGAAAAGACTGAAGAGAAAAAAAGAGAAGTTTGTCACCTAACATTTCACAGGAAAGTCAAGCCAAGAGAGCTAGAAAGCTCTCAAGAATAAAATTTTAGAGAGAGAAACAATTTTGCTAAGTATAAAAAGAAGGCATTACCTAAAGAGAAGAGATGTGGATTTACAAGAGTTCACTCATCTGGATTACATTTTAAAAAAACATATACAAATGAAAGCAAGGGTAGGTGATAAAGAATGAACAAAAAACATGTAAAAAAATGTCAGAAACACTAAGTTTAAAACTGATTTAGGCTAGCAAAAAAAATAATGCTCTTCTGTTGATTTTTAGCTATTCTAGGAAAAAAGTTAATAAAAGAAAAAGGAGAAAAACTATTCAGGATGAATGAGAAACTAACTACTGGTGGAAAGCATCAGAACTGCTCAAGCATTATTTCACTTCTATTTTGTCAGGAAAAAAACGCCTAGTTGGGAGTTAATATCTAATATAAATAAGGAAATAATAGGATCCTAGGACTCAAGGTCCAGATGTGAAAAGTGGCTACCTAGTCCAAATACTTCAATTATAAGGTAGGAACTAAGGTCAAGAGTTAGGTGACATGATCAAAGTGATACAAAGCAGCAGAGCCAAAATTTGAACCCAGGTCTTCTATGTCTAAATCCATTGTCCTTTCTACTGTAAAATATTGTCCTTGATGTCACCAGTGTCAGATAAACTTCATTCTAGTCTGGACACAGATTGGCAGATGTAATTGGATGTAAATGCCAAGGCACTGTTACTGATTTTTTAAAGACAGAAGAGAAAGAAGTGACTAAGGGCTAAGAAGAACAAATGTCCCAATTTTCTAGAGAAAAAAGTGAGTCAGCAAACTATAGGTCAGTGATTCCAATTTCAATTTTGGGCAAAAGTCTAATTATTAAAGGAATGTTAATGAACAGGTAGGAAATGAAGCCCTGATTACAAAAGCTTAGCATGGCTTCATCAAGAACAACTAATTCATGGCAGATAAACCTTTTTTTTTTGAGAGGACTGTTAGACTAGCAGACTGAGGAATGCTACAACCAAAGCTTCACTATATAAAAGCAAAGCATTTAACAAAGTCTTTACTAGACTTGAAGACAACAGAGATATAGGATTATGTAATCCTAGAATGACAGATTCAGAGTTGAAAGTAATACTAGTGATCATCCAGTCTTTTATCTGATTTGACATATGAGGAAGTGAGGACAAGAAAAGTTAACTCACAGATGATAAAGCAATGATTCACATCTGGGTTCCTTGAATGACAAATGTAGTACTGTTTCCACTGTAGTATGCCACTTCTATTAATACACATCAGGTACATACAGAATGGCTTGACTAGCTAGACTCTAAAATTAGTCAGTCACTAACAATTTGATGTCAGCTTGGAAGGGTTAGGATAACCAGTGCCCAAAGACTTGCACTTGGCACCCCATTCTATTTATCATTTTTGCCAATGATTTGGCTAAAGGCATAGACAGCAAACTTGTCAGATGTGCAGATAGCACAAAGTTGGAGGGCCAGGGAGAAAGAGAAGATGAAGAAAACATTAAGTGACCAAATCAGATACAAAGAGACCTTTACAGTCTTTGATCAGAGTCACTTAGGATGAAATTGAATAGATAAATGTCAAATCTTATAAAAGACAAAAAAAATTACATTAATGTAACTCAATTACATTAATAGGGAGGCATAGGAGAGATCTTCACATAAAAACTGTATACCACTTTCAGAAGTTGATGTAGGGGAAATTTCTGCTCAACTACAAACTAGACAGTTTTTGTCAACCCTTCTATTTCTATGAAAATACTGAATAGCATACACATATAAACAGAATTGATCATGTGAGAAAAGGAATTTTTTTTTAGGTTTTTTGCAAGGCAAATGCGGTTAAGTGGCTTGCCCAAGGCAATACAGCTAGGTAATTATTAAGTGTCTGAGGTTGCATTTGAACTCAGGTACTCCTGACTCCAGGGCTGGTGCTCTATCCACTGCGCCACCTAGCCACCCCAACAAAAGGAATTTTACTTAAATAGTCATCACACTGATCTACAAATGATAAAATTGAAAGTAATGGATGCTTGCAAAGAAAACTTCCTAAAGTATTACACAGTAGTGACACATTCTTTTATGTACCATTTTAAATACAAAATATTGGATAGCGTAAATTCTATTACAAATAAAAGAGGTCATTTATGTGGTTGTTGGTGTCTGAGGGTTTTTTTTTTTTATCTTTTGGAACCCTGTAAAACTAAAAATGATCCCCCATAGTTTGATCATCAACTGGGACTTGAGAGTAGGGAAAGGAATAAGCATTTTTACTGCACCTGCTAGACATTGTACTGAGTACTTTTTAAAATATTATCTCTTTTTATCCTCACAACAATCACGTGAGGCAAGTTCTATAGAAGAAACAGGATGAAAAGTGATCCAGGGTCACAGACAATTAAGTGCCTAAGGTTAGATTTTCCTGACTACAGGCCAAGAGCTCTATCACTGTACTGCCTAGCTCATTTAAATGTCATATACTTAGTGGAGATTTTATATTTACAAGATTTGACCTTTCAAAAGGTTACAACAGACTTACTGATGGAAGGGTGCATGTAGCTACCTATTATCTAGGAAAGGTGCATAAAACTTCATTCTATTCATTCAGAAAATATGCACAAGTAGGCAGCAGAAAAAATTTGGCAATTTTTCTACAATACAGCAAAATAATGAGCAAAGCTCTTATTAAAATGTACACATTGGGGCAGCTAGGTGGTGTAGTGGATAGAGCACCAGCCTTGCAGTCAGGAGTACCTGGGTTCAAATCTGGTCTCAGACACTTAATAATTACCTAGGTGTGTGGCCTTGGGCAAGCCACTTAACCCCATTTGCCTTGCAAAAACCTAAAAAACGAAAGTACATATCATTAGGGAAAACTAATCTTACATGAAATAAATACTCCAGGGGGCACAGCCAACATGGTGACAAGAGAGGATCATCTCTTAGGCACTCTCTCATAAAACTTATAAACTAAGGACTCTAACTACATTTTCAAGAGACAGAACCCACAGAGGGACCCAGTGAGGAAGTTCTCCTACTCAAGGTAACTTGGAAAAGAGTAGAAAGGCTCTGCCCCCGGGGTTGGAGGGGCATCCCTCCAAAGGGGTGGCCTGCCAGAGCAAAAGAACTTCAGCCTCCCAGGCACTGGGAGCCACAGCTCGTAGTGGGGGAGTTTCCTGAGCTATGCCCTGGGGAGCATGGGGCACAACTTGGGGGCACAGCAGGGGGACCTCTGCCAGAGCGAGCAGATGAAGCCCAGCTCTCAGGGCACACAGCAAGCAGGTGGCCAAGGTAGTCCAGATCCAGGAAACAGAAGCAGGTGGAGCCAGTAAGCAGGAGCCTCCAGGACATGAGCCCATTGAGCCCAGGGAGGGTAGTGAAGAGAGAGACTGCCGAGCTCTGTCCTCTGCCCCCTGGAACAGGATGCTGGGGTTCTGACCACATTCAGATCCTGATCTCAGTTTAGGACCCCCCATAAAACAGCAGGGCTCCCCCACCTCAGTCCCATGGTGGGCAAGGGGCGCTTATGGTCATTCACAGACCAGAGTGTCCCAAAAGCTCAGGAAGCACCTCAAAACCAGGCTCAAGCTGGGAAAATGAGTAAACAGAGAAAAAAGAGGAACACCATTAAGAAATACTTTGCCTGTGAGGCAAAGAAAGACCAAAATACTCAATTTGAAGATGAGGAAGCACAAGCTCCTGCATCTAAAGACTCCAAGAAAAAAACAGAAATTGGGCTCAGGCTATGACAGAGCTCAAAAAAGACTTTGAAAATCAAATTAGGGAGATAGAAGAAAAACTGGGAAAAGAAATGAGAGAGATGTAGGAAAAAACATGAAAATGAAGTCAGCAGCTTAGTCAAGGAAATCAAAAAAAAATGCTGAAGAAAATAGCATGCTAAAAACCAGCTTAGGTCAAATGGATAAAACAGTTCAAAAAGTTATTGAGGAGAAGAATGCTTTAAAAAGCAGAATTAGCCAGATGGAAAAGGAGATAAGAAAGCTCTCTGAGGAAAAGAAATCCTTCAGACAAAGAGTAGAACTCAGGGAGATTGCTGAATTTACAAGAAATCAGGACTCAATACTTCAAAACCAAAATAATGAAAAATTAGAAGAAAATGTGAAACATCTCATTGAAAAAACAACTGATATGGAAAACAGATTTAGGAAAGATAATTTAAAAATTATTTGAATACCTGAAAGTCATGATCAGGAAAAGAGCCTTGACATCATTTTCAAAGAATTACTACAGGAAAATTGCCCTGATATCCTATAAGCAGAGGGCAAAATAGAAATGGAGAGAATCCACTGATCTCCTTGAGAAAGAGATCCCAAAAAACCAACCCCTAGGAATATTATAGCCAAGTTCCAGAACTCCCAAGTCAAAGAGAAAATATTACAAGCAGCCAGAAGGACACAATTCAAATACCGTGGAGCTGCAATCAGGTTCTCACAGGACTTAGCAGCAACTACATTAAAAGCTTGTAGGGCTTGGAATATAATATACTGGAAGGCAAAAGAGCTTGGAATGCAATTGAGAAATCAACTACCCAGAAAAAATGAATGTCCTCTTCCAGGGGAAAAGATGGACTTTCAATGAACCAGGGGAATTTCAAATGTTCCTGTTGGAATGGCCAGAGTTGAACAGAAGGTTTGATCTTCAAATACAGGACTCAGGTGAAGCATAGAGATTGGAGGAGAAGGCAAAAATATGAGGGACTTAATGATGATGAACTGCATGTATTCCTGTATAGAAAAATGACACTGATAATACTCATATGAACCTTATCAATTAACAGAGCAGGTAGAAGGAGCTTTTATAGATGAAGCACAGGAGGAAAGCTGAATTTGAAGATAAAATATGGTATAAAAATGGAGTCAATAGAAAAAAGGGAAATGTAATGGGAGAAAGAAAAAGGAGAGGGGGAACAGGCCAAGATATTTCATATAATAAGATTTTTCTTTATTACAATGAACTATTGCAATGATATGGAAGGGGGGAGGCAAGGGGGAATGAGGGAACCTTTGCTCTCATCAGAGATGGCTAGGAAAGGAAACAGCAAATATACTCAATGGGGTATAGACAGCTGGAGTAAGAAGGAGGGGGGAGCAGGGGGAAGGGGTGGGGATGTGAATAAAGGAGGAGAGGATGGACCATGGGTGAAGAGTGGTCATATATAACACATTTTCTTTTTTACTTCTTGCAAGGGGCTGGGATTGGATGGCCTATCCTGGACCATAGGGCCAGGTGGATGTTGGGTCTAAGGGGACGTATGGGGGCTTGGGGCCTCTTGGCCCAGGGCCAGGGATCTGTCTGCTGCACCACTCAGCTACCCTACAGCAGATTCAGAGTGAAAGGAGAGAGAAAATATAGTACAAGGCAGTGGAGAAATGACAAAGGAGAGAGTTGTGATCAGCAATGGCAACGGTGGAAAAATATGGAAGTAACTTTTGTGATGGACTTACCATAAAGAATGTGATCCACCCGCAACAGAGTTGGTGGTGTTGGAACACAGACTGAAGCACATTTATTATTATTATTATTATTGTTTGGGGGGGGTGCAGGGTAAATGGTGCTGGGTGGCCTGCCTGGGGCTGCATAGCAGGGTGATCATTGGGTGTCTGAGGCCAGATTTGGACCCAGGTGCTTCTGGCTCAAGGACTAGTGTTCTGTCTGCCACCCAGCTGCTCCTACTATTATTACTATTTTATTTTATTTTGGGTCTTTTTATTTCTTTTTTGGTTTTTGCAGGGCAGTGGGATTGGGGTGGCTTGGAAGTCACACAGCTGGGTGATTGTTGGGTGTATGGGGCTGGATTTGGGTGTGAATGCTCCTGGCTCCAGGGCTGGTGCTCCATCCACTGTGCCACCTGGCCATATCTACAATTACTACTATTATTTGTTTTTAGGATTTTGCAAGGCAAATGGGGTTAAGTGGCTTGCCCAAGGCCACACAGCTAGGTAATTATTAAGTGTCTGAGACCGGATTTGAACCCAGGTACTCTTGACTCCAGGACTGGTGCTTTATCCACTGTGCCACCTAGCCGCCCCTACTGCACCACCTAGCCACCTTTAACACAGTGAACTTTTAAAAGAAAAAGGACAAGGAATGATTTCTTTCAACCAAATGACCAAAAAGAGAATGTATCTGTTACCTGGACATTGGATAAAAGACCAGTTGTATCTGTTGTCTTCTAGACACATGCTAGAATTAAGAAGTGGCTGTGGATAATGATTTCCTGTGGGTGCCAGCACTGGCATCTTCACTGGCCCTTTGAAAGAGCCCTCAATGCACTTCCCTTTGCCAGTGTTGCTCGGATCAGTACACCAGCCGCAGCCAGGTTGCTCCAAACAATGACCACAAGTACAGTAGCCAGAACAATTTTCCGCTATTAAAAACAAAACATCAGGTTACAAAAATCCCACATGCTAATAATTAGTAAAAGGTAGCTTTTTATTCTTTTTTAAAAAAAGAAATTAAGGGTTAAAAAGGACACACAAATCATTTGGCAGAAAGTTGTAAACTGTTTCTTAATGATTAAAGAGAAATATTTTACAATTGACAATGTCAGAATGTCTAACTTTAAAGGAAAGTTACAGAAGAAGTATAAAGGAAGCTAAGAAGATCTCAAGGAAATCTCATGATCTCAAGGAAATCAATGGTAAAACCAGGAATAGAAGTCAAGTTTTCTAATCTCAGTAAGGTCTTCTTTCATTGCTTCCTGTATATTGTACCCACAAAAACAATTAAATAATTCAATTAGAAAATTATATATATATATTTTTAGCTGGAAGGGACACTAGAGATCATCTTTGTTAAATGCAATCATTTTATAAATATGGAAATTGAGGCCAGATGATAAACTAATTTTGGCATAACTAGCTTTATGACAAAGGAAAGTCAAGATTCTTCTGATTTTCAGCCCTATGATTTTTCCATTCTTTATATCTAATTTCCTTCTATTATAATTTTAGACTAAGAACAATTAATCCTACAGGAATCAAAGCAAAACAAGAAGATCTTAGAAAAAATGATCCAGTCTCTTATGGCCTTCTCTTTTCTAGAAACGAATATCAAATTCCTTTGGTTTTCCTCACAAACATCATTTACTAGATTTAGAGTTCTCTTTTCACCCTTCTCCATGCTCTTAATGTATCTTACAATTATAATATTCAGAACCATATTGGGGAGTCTAGCAAGAGGTCTGAGAATAGAGGATTTTCTAATTGTTCCTACACATCATGATAGTCTATCTTCCCCACTCATCTGGTTTCTCTAGAATACAAGTATCACCAGAACTCCCCAAATATAAATTTATCTAGGGTACTTAAATCATATTTCAACTTGTTTCCCTATGCCAACCAATCTATTACCTATTCCCATAGTTCATCACTAAATCTCTTGATATCCAATTATAATGATGGATGTAAGCTACTTTCAATTGTAATTTACTTATTAACATGTATTACCATTTTAAATTAATTTAACCTGCATGTAAATTATACATTTGATTAGTAGATGGTCTTTAAAGCCTTTCCAATACTGTAGAATCTGCTGTATCTTATGCTCCAATGATATAGCCTAACAGAGTAATCATGGTGAAGGGGAGGATTTTGCAGAGGTACAATACATGAAAAATCTTTACCAAATCTCTATCATTTTTAGTCATTTTTAAGAATTTAATCAATGATATTTAATGACATTTTTAAAAGTTCATAGATTTTTCTGAAATGGTCTGTTTTACTTTCAAACAATCTATACTAACCAGTGGGTCCCCACCATACTTTAAGACCAATATAAAGCTCACAGCAACATATCTCAGTTGGGGGGCAGAGAAATTTCTTATCAAAGATCACTGAAAACTCATTCATGAATCCCTGAAAAAAATCATAGATCTGTCAATAGGACCTTACTGTACTCTGCAAAGATGTCACATTCCAATGTTTGATCTCACTGATTACTGGACCAATTACACGTTCTCTTCCTAAACCCTAAAATGTAGTAGTCCCAGACTATTCAATTAGTAGTTTTATTCTGATATCTTTCAGATACGTATCTATCTGTGACAGAATTCCAATATAATCATAAGCTTCTACAAGACAGTGGTAGGACAACATAATTAGACCAGGAAGGACTTCATAAGCTAAAACTTTTAGCCCATTGCTGTATTTTGCCCATAGTTGATTTATGGCTTCATGTATATATATATAATAGAGGCACAAACATAGACACATGCCTACATATACCCCTCTACCACCACACATGCACACATGTACACACTACACATGCACAAGCTCTCAGTCAAGAATTCATTTTATAAATTGAATAGATTCCTTACGGGGACAGCTACTCATGGTGTACCACTCCATACATTGGCCAAAAGGAAAGGAAGCCACATATGCGTTGGAATCCACACACTGCTTCATGTTACTGCACCACATACACTCTGAGCTGCCACTGGTACACTCTCCACACATGGTTCTCAAGGCACAGGGGGTGCGACATTGCTTGGCACTGTGGTTGGCTGGATGAGGAAAAAACAACAGAAAAGTATATCAAACTTTACATTTGAAGCTTCTGATACCTATCTGATAGCCAAGCTCTGGCCATGTATTTCACCATCCCAATTTGCTAAGGGCAAAGGAAGGTAATTTCAAAATGGGGCTAAGGGATGGGAGGTGGTTAAGAGGAGAAAAGGGGGAAAGAAGGAAGAAAGAAGAAAAAAGGGAAGAGGAGGAGTCAGAAGAGGAGGAGGAGACAGCAGAGGAGGAGGAGGAGAAAGATTGTTTTGATAAAACACATGGTAACCAAACAAAATAAATGATGGAATCTGAGTTTAATTAGAACAGAGATCCCAAGTAAGCTTCACCCTGGCTAGTAAGATCCCAGAAGGGAGGCATTATGCTTCTTCTACAGATTTGGAATGGTACTAGCAAATGTTAACAGAGCAAACTAGAATCAACCAACACATAAAACTTAATTATAGGACACATGGCAAAATTAACAAATGAGATGCTATATTTTTGTTAAAAAAAAACAACAAAGAAGAAGGAGGTTCTAAAGTTAGGTCACTTTCAAATAGAAAATTTCAGGATTTTTTTCTTAATCCACTCACTAGGGGCAGCTAGGTGGCATAGTGGATAAAGCACTGGCCCTGGAGTGAGGAGTACTTGGGTTCAAATCCGGTCTCAGACACATAATTACCTAGCTGTGTGGCCTTGGGCAAGTCACTTAAACCCATTTGCCTTGCAAAAAAAAAAAAACCCTAAAAAAACCCCAACCTTAATCTACCCACTAATGGAAGAAGCAAAATGATACTATACACAACCAACAATGACTTAAACAGAATACACCTTTGGACTTTGTATACTTAGAATTTCTGTTGAATTGATTACTTTCTAGCTGGTTATTCAAGGTGAGAAATAGAACATATGAAACTAGCAGCAATGAGTGAAAACCATTTCTACATCATACATTGTCTAGTCAATTGAACTTTTAATGAAAAGCCAGGAAGGCATTTAGCAAAAATGCAACCAATTTGACTGAACAAAACTGCAATGTTGTCTTAGTGATATCCGCTGTTAGACTGATCTCAGTCATCACATTTATATTTGGTGTCACTGCCTCTGACTAAAAATTTTTTATATTAAACATAAAAACACTTCATTCATCTGATTAGAAGGTATTCTGAATCAATGTACTTTTCTAACTTTTGAGCTGTTTTCAGTCACTGGAGTTTCCTAGGCAAAGATGCTGGAGTGGTTTGACCTTGCTTTCTCCAGCTCTTTTTACAGTTGAGGAAACCAAGGCAAGAAGGGTTAAGTGACTCACAGAGTTAAAAGACACATCTAATGTCTGAGGCCAAATATGAACTTGAATCTTCCCAGACCTGGTGCTCTATCCACTGTACCACTTAGCTGCCCTCTTTTTCAACCTACCTTGAATTTAATCCTATAAATACATACTTTTATATTTCAGTGAAGATATTCTAAGAATTATATTCCTTTCTACCTTAGTTATCAAAGTATCCTGATTATAATTTAGCCTTTTCTTGATTGAGAATTATCATTATATCATCATTAAGAATATCACTTCCAATGCCAGGTGCAGAGTATGCACTTAATTAATGACTCAATAAATGGTACCGACAGATACATTGTTTTTTACTCAACCTCCCTTCTCCCACTCCCCAAAAGACTCCAGTGGCTCCCTATCACCACCCAGGATTAAGTGCAAAACTGCCCTGAGTCCTTGTAGGTCCTTCTGCACAGAATGGTAGGGGAGCAGAAATAGTTGCCAAAATTGTGAGGAATCATAGTTTTTAGATGTATAAACACTAACTTAAATGAGAACTTTGTTCAATGAAAAATCATCTACATCAATATTGATAAACTAATGAGATGTATGAAGAGAAGAGGTAGATGAATAACATAATGAGAGGGTTAAAAGATGATCCATACACACACACACACACACACACACGTATATATTCCACTGGTGTCTTGCAAAGTCAAAATGGCAAGAGAATGGTCTCCAGTACATTGGGTGGATCTGCAATGGAGAATTTCTTGTAAAATATGGACAGGAGTCATACAAGATAATAATACCAAGAGGAGACATTTATATAGTGCTTGAAAGTTTCCAAAATAGGTGTAGCCAAGATGGTGGAGTGAGGGCAGGAATTCTCAGAAACTCATCCCCCCCAAAACTCCAAAAATCAAATTATGACTCTAGCCAAAATTTAGAGGGGCAGAATCCACAGAATGGCTGAATGAGACAATTTCCCAGTCCAATATAACTTAGAAGATTCACAGGAAAAGTCTGTTTCACCAGGACCAGAGGGGTTGGAAAGAGCCATAGCACAGCTGGGCCACAGCACAGCCTGGCTGGGGCAAACCAGTTCAGCCTTCCAGGAACAGCCTGCAGCATGCCTTAGTAACTGGGCATGCCTGTGTCCATGACGGGGGAGGGGGGGGGGTTTCCAGATCTTCCAACACAGGGATCAAAGGAGACAGCTTGAAGAGGCAGTTAAGAACTCTGTACAACAGAGAGAGTGTGGAGCCCAGGCCAGAGCCAGCGCCAGCCTTGAAGCAGCCCTGCGACTTTAAAACTTTTTGAAATGACCAGAGAGAACACAAAGTCTGATCTCCAAGTACAGGACTTAGGTGAAGCATAGAGAGGGTGGAAAGAGCAATATGATGGTATAATAAAGTATGAAGATGGAGTCAATGGGTGATAAAAGAAAGTACTGGGGAGGAAGGGAAAGGAGAGGTAGAATGGGCTAAGATATTCCACATAAAAGAGTCAAGAAAAAACTTGCAATGGAGTGGAAGGGGGAAAGGACTGAGTCTTCACTCTCATCAGAAATGGTTCAGAGAGGAAATAACATACATACTTAGGGCATAGAAATCTATCTTACCCTAGAGGAAAATGAGAGGAAAAGGATGGGATAGGGGGAATGGGGGAGAGGAGGGAGGTGTAGGTGATAAGAAGAGAGGGAAGATCGTGGAAGAGGGTAATCAGATACAACACACTTCTGAGCAGGGTCAGGGTGAAAGGAGAGAGAGAGAACAGAATAAATGGGAGTGGGGAGGAACAGGATGGAGGGAAATACAGCTAGTAATAAGGGCTGTGGGAAAAGATATTGAAGCAACTTCTCTGGTGGACTTATGATAAAGAAGGCAATTCATCCCAGAGACAGAGCGATTGGAATCTGAGCACAAACTGAAGTACACTTTTTTTTTCACCTCTCACTTCATTTCTCTTGATGTTTCTCTATCTTTGGGGGGGGGGGTGTGAAAGGGTATTTACATTTACTTTCACAACAAGATTATTGTAATAATAAAATAAATAAATACATAATAAACAATAAAAAAGTTTCTAAAATAATTTAAAAACATCACATCTGAGCCTCAGATGACATGGTTTAATGAAAAATGAGAAAAAAGGTTCAAAGAAGTTACCTGACTTTCCCAGTTATGGAGCTAAAGAAGAAAAATTCAAATCCTTGAACTTTTATACTCTAAATCCAAAACTATCCATGTTTCATGCTACCTCTATGAAAGGCATGGATGGACTCCAATCTATATCACTGGAAGAAGTATCCATGAGATCAAAGAGCCATCAAGGTATCTTCTAATCTATCAAGGAAACTCTTCCCACACCTCTCATCCACTCTACATAGCACTATATATTCCCATCATCTTTTTCTTTCAGTGATTTCAATAATTTATTAATTGAATGTTATCTGCTAAAGCACTCCATGTTATTCTAGTCTTATCATCTACCATTTCTCTAAAGGCATCCTAAGTAGCACCTGGACCAACTGCCCTTCTGTGAATGGCTTAAGACATTTCTACCTACTCTTGCATTTAGATACTTCTCTGCCTAGAGTAATATTTTTCTCCTGTCAAAATGCTAACCCTCTTTTAAAGGACACTTTAACTGCCCTCAATATTTCATGAAGTATTTAAAGTTTTCCATGAAATTTCTGGTTCTATTCTGTATGTATGACCTTATTTACTTACAAATTTTTTAGAATATGATCTTTTTAAGGAAAAAATGCTTTTACTCTCTTTGTATGCCCAGCCTCAAGCACAGTCCATGACCAGCAGTAAGCATTTAATAAATGCTTTTTGCCTGACTGGACTTTCCCTAGCACTTTTCTCCTCTCTTATGTCATCTATCATTCTGCCTGAACACACACAAAATTACAAACTCTCTGAAGGCTTTGTGTTTTATTCAAAGCATAGGGCTTCTACATAAAGCACTGGATTAATATTTGTTATACTCTAAATAATATTCTAGTCTATAAGAGAGCGATTCTGATGGGGTTGTGGGGAAGAGGTGAAACCAAGGAGGTGACCACATTATCATTATTTTGAAGTAGAATAGTTATTCTTCTATTAGTCTATGGTTCTAAACAAATTTCTTCTGGAAGATTCAGGAATATTTTAGAATCAGGGAAAAAGCCTAAATCCATTTATAATCTGATTACACTCTGTAAAAAAAGAAATAAATCTATCAATCTTCTGAGAGAACAGTGACAGAATCTAAAAGAGTCTAATCATGCATCTGCTTGTGTGTACACTCAACCTGACCTTGCTCTGCTTGACTCTTCAGGAACTTAATTCTCCTTCACTTACTGAAAATGGTACCTGCTCAAACAACCTCCATGTCATCCTGGTCTCCTTAACTCTCCCTCACGTCATATATTCTACTTCTATCACAGCCCTCCCATTCATTCTTTTTTCTTAGTCCTACCAAAACCATCCTAGTTCAAGGCATTCATCTCTTGTTTGAACCACTATGATAATCTCCTAGATAGTCTTCCTGCTTTAAGTCTTATTCCACTCTAAGTCATGCTCCCCATTTGTCTAAGCAATTTTTCTAAAGTACACCTGTACTTTGTCACCACACTTCTCAACTAATCCAGATGGTACCCTGTTATCTCTAAGAACACATATAATGCCATCTGCTTGTCTAGGCCAGTCAAATATGTAGCCCCTACTCATTTCTGTGCCCTTACACTCATGGTCTTCTTTGTTGGAAATGCTCTGCCTTCCCCTGCTACTCACATTTATTTTGGTATTGCTACATAGTATGAAGCCAAATGATTGATTGATTGATTGGTTTAACAAGAAGTGAAATGACATTTATGCCATGCCATTCAGCTGCCATTAGGCATCTAATAAGGGGGTGCATATCTGTACTCTTTCTTTTGGAAAAAGCCCATATTTATTCCAGACTTTAGGATAATAGATTTAGAGTTGGATAGGCTATCAAGAGTCATCCAGGTCAATCTCCTCATCTTTATAGATGGAGTATGGATGAGAGAATTAACCATGGTCATGTGGGTAGTGAGGGGCAAAGAAAAGATTTAAACATAGCCTCCATCTCCAAATCTAATATTCTTTTTTTTTGCTGCAATAGGTTAGTAGATACCTAGTCAATGTTTTCTAATGAATAACATGCATATATAGATGGAGCCTGTACACACACACACACACACACACACACACACACACACACACACTTGAACAAAAACCATTTGAAGGAAAAACATGGAGTCTTATTTTTCTCTGTAGCCAAAGGACCTAGCACAAGGCTCTCCAAAGAGTGGGTACTTAAATAAATATAGAAAAAAGGGAAGGAAAAATGGAAGCCTTAATGAACTGTATACTTACCAGGCCTTTCACAAATACTTCCATTAAGTGGATTAATGCAGGTTGCAGCCTTCAAGCCCTTGGTATTAGGCTCTGACAAGATTCCACAGAATCCAGCATCACTTGGTTCTGACGGCAGCCACTGAAGTAAGCTATTTGTAAATGGGGACATGTCTTCCCAGCACCAATAGGACACATTGATCTTCCGGAGCCCTACCCATGGGGTCAAGGTTGTTTTGGACTATAGACAAAAGAGACACAATTATTATTCTGTCTGATCTCTGCAGAAGGGAGGTTGCTAATCAGATCCCAAACTGTATGATCCACAACAGACACTCTTTTTTTTAGGTTTTTGCAAGGCTAATGGGGTTAAGTAGCTTGCCCAAGGCCACACAGCTAGGTAATTAAGTGTCTGAGGCCGGATTTGAACTCAGGTACTCCTGACTCCAGGGCCGGTGCTCTATCCACTGCACCACTTAGGCTCCCCACACACCAGACACTCTTAATAGTCAAGCACATATTACCCATGACAGAAGCAGACAGATTTAGACAGAAATGGGAAAAAGTTAATAGGACATTTTTTAAAATTTAAGGCAATAGGGTTAAGTGACTTGCCAAAGGTCACGCAGTTAGGCAATTATTAAGTGTCTGAGGCTGGATTTGAACTCAGGTCCTCCTGTCTCCAGGGCCAGTGCTCTATCCACTGTGCCACCTAGCTGCCCCTCAATAGGATATTTATGCTATATTTTAAAAGACAAAATCAAGGATCAGAGTGAAAAATGTAATTTGACAAATTCTTTTCAGGAAGGTGAATAATAAGAAAAAGCTAAAACTGAGACTTTATATTCTCAAATTCCTGCTTTCTCTCTGGGGTTGGGGATGGATGAGAGGAGTGGTCATTAAGCATGGCTGAAAGGAAACTAGTTTACCCAACAAGCAATTCTTGTATAATACCACCTCTCTCCTCTGAATTAACCCTCAAGGAGTGAAAATTAAAGTTGACAATAAGTACGTTTACTAGCTAAAAATAATTTCAAGATCACATGAAGTGGATTTAGTTTTAAGTGCTAAGGAAATAAAAAGTAAAACAATATTATTTCTGCAGTTAATGAGGAAAGATAGTATAGGAAGTGAATACTGTGGTGAAATATGAAGAAAAAAATTGGAGGGAAGTGGTAGCAAAAAGGGACTTCTTACCAGGTGAAGGCAACAACAGAAGACATGGAAGACAGAATCAAAAAGTATATGCAGAGAATGGATATAATGCAAATGGCATTTTAAGAATACTAATCAGTTAATGGCAAGGAGAATTCATCCATTAGACAGGAAGGGAGATTTGATGTAATGGAAAGATCTTAGTTTCTCAGTTACTACCATTTAGTAGATCAGTTTCTATCCATGGGCCTAAGTTTTTTACATCTGTAAAATGAAAAGACTAAGATAGATCTGAAATTCTAAATTTTTTTTTTTGGTCATGGATCTGACAGTCTGATTAAGCACAAGTACTCTTCAGAATATTTTAAATGTATAAGATAAAATACAAAGGATTACAAAAGAAACTAATAATAACAAAATACAAATAACATATTTAAGAACTTTTTCACTAAATGATCTTTGCTTCCATTTTTAAAATCCTATATTATCATGACTTTACTGTGTTCTTACAACTTTGTGACACTATGAGAGGATGGAATAAGTTCAGGGCAAGAATGTAAGAAGACCAATATCTTTAAATACACTTAAGAGATATTAAAGTAATCTGGAAATATAATAAGAAGGGTTTGAATTTAAAAAGGTAGAAAATGAAATTGAAAATAAAAAGGGACTAAGAGACTGTAGGGAGAAAGAATTAGCAGGCTAACTGTATCTTGAAAGAAATGATTATTTTTCGATTATATTAATAACCAATTATCAAATTAGTAAGATGGTGGGTTTTTTTTTACTTCCTCATTCAGGAACCAACTTCCAAAGACCAGTTAGTCTCTGAAGCACACTGCTGATAGATGAATTGCCCAAATTCACATGCTCCTCAATCTTGCACAGAAATCTACTTCCTAGGAGTTTTACCTCTATTTTGAGTATAAGTAAATTCTTGCCCTTAGGAAATAAGCCCATGTTATTGCTTTCTTCCATTGGAGTGTAGGGTAACCCAGCTCATAAAACAGCAAACTAATGAGAGTGATCTGAGTAGAGACTGGATTCCTTTGTTAAGACTGCTAAAGGTAGTTGAATCTCATGATCAAATCATATTCTCAGCAGGAGGAGCTAAAAGGCTTTCAGTCCACCTCCTTATTTAAAGTCTATGATCTCATTAATTTTTCACCAATCAGGGTTGGTTTTCATCTGCCAGAGGCACTTCCTTTTCCAAAGGTATTTAAGCATTTGGGGATCTCCAGGGTTTTGTCTTTGGTTACCAAGGGAAACCATTGACCATTAATTTATTACCAGTTAGCCTAATAAAGTGATTAGTAATTACTTAGTAATTGTGCCTCTGGGGTTGTCATTTAGCTCAATCTCAATCAGTTAAAACAACTCCAAAGTTTAAAATTAGCATCAGGAAAATAGTAATGCAGTTGATAGTGAAATAATATAAAAATGAAAAGTGCTGTTAATACTGAATTTAAAAAAAAGGATGCAATTCCTCAGAGACAATCAGCTGTTGTCTAGACCTGCAAATAGCCATGTGGATAGAATATGACATAAGATGAAGAGAACTATAGAGTTTTAGTCCAACCCCTTCTCTCTACACATCTCTGGGTGTTACCCATCTTTCCTGTCATTGATAAAATAAATGCAGAGCTAATGACATAGAATTGCTTTTTTTTTCCTTCAAAAGGTACTTGGCCATAAACCATAGCATACTTTCCTGCCTGATTAGGAAGCAAGACTGGTGCTTCTAGCCTCTTCAGTAGACAAAGGAACCAAAGTAGAGAGAAGGAACCAAAGAGGGGTGTAAAAGTGGATAACATTCATTTGATGAAAGACACTTTTAGAGTTGAAGAAAGGAAAAGGACTTAAAGACTAAAATCCTAGTAAACTAAGGTTTAGTCAAACCTACTGTTAAGCTTTAGTAAAGTTAAAAACAGGAAACATTTTCAAAAAGTTCATTTTAATACTTTTATGTTTTTTTACTTTCTTGATGAACTCAGAGAAAATGGGTTTTAATGCACACTATTTCTTAAAATGCTCTTCTTGGCAGGTACGTTACTTATTGCTCCAAAAATGTCTTTGTCACTAGAATCAGGGCCAATATAGGAAAAACTGGGATCTGACAAAGATT
Source organism: Macrotis lagotis (assembly GCF_037893015.1). NCBI lineage: Eukaryota > Metazoa > Chordata > Mammalia > Peramelemorphia > Peramelidae > Macrotis > Macrotis lagotis. The sequence continues at coordinate 226,956,771 of NC_133660.1, read as the reverse complement.
TTGCCTCAAGATCATCTGTCCCCTTCTCCTCATGCTTGTGCCTTCCATTCCTCCCTTTCACCTCAAACTTCCTCACAAAGAGTTCATTCCACACTAAAAACCTCCCTGGGGGATGTGACCTTTTACATGCATAGAAAGACTACTCCTATCAAAGGATAATCTGTTACTAAAGAAATGCAGTTTCAGTTGTACTTATGAACAGAAAGTGGGAGGTGACTATTGCAGTCCTCTGCTCTACCAGACCCAAGACTGGCATACTAGTAAGAGGTCAGCATCACAGTTGCCTTCTTCTCAATCTCCCTGCCAACTGCCAGACAAAGACAAAATGTAGGCTGTTCAGTTTAATATTGTTAAAAGGACCTTTAATCTTAGAAAACTGGTTAATTGAACTAATACTGTATTAAAGTTTTAAGGGAATGGGATGAAACTCCAACATGGAATTTTAGAGTGCCACCTTGGACACAGGGTGAGCAAGAGAGAAGAGAATGGGAGTCTTTCTGGGATAACATGCAGCATATGGCTTCTCTGTACTATATAAGGCAGACTACCCAGAAGGAGCTTTGGACCCTGCTAAATCTTGTCTCAATGACAGTATTACCACCAAGAGAGTCATCTGAAAAGGCTTTTAATCTGAGGAGCTTCCAATTAGCTCAACACAAGACGTCAGGAATTAACCAGTCATCCATCCAAGATCATCTTCCACCACCACCAAAAAAAGAGAGACATATTCATATATCCTGATACTTTTATAATGGGCCATTTATTTACCATCCCAGTTTTACACATTATTTACAAGATAAATGCAATCACAGTTTCTAAGGCATTGTTCAGAACATCTTAAAAGTAGCACCACATGGAAGAAAGTATCAAATGAAAGCATGACTGAACAAGCTAAAAAACTGAACTAAAACTCCCTTGAGTAGCAAAGTGCCATTGGACATCTCCTAAATCAGGGCATACAAGGGCGGGGGATAAGATCCCAGGACTCACCAGCGATTGAGTTGACTGCATGGAGCGCAGCTGTTTAAGAACAAACTCCACCTTCTTTGGGGTGGTAAGAGAGGCCAGGAAAGCATTCATATTCCTGCAGGACAATTTAGCATTGTCGTAATTGTCTCTTGTTGTTGTAATTTTTAAACATGAATTTCCAACCAAATGCCAGCCAGCACCACAGATATTTTCTTGTGTTAAAAAAAAAGGAAAAAAAAAACAAGTTTTACAAAAGCAGGCAAAATTCATGTATTCTCAGGGAAAATTTAGAAAAACTTGAAGTAATGTGTTTTGAGAGGGAGAGAAATAGAAAAGGACAATAAAATTTTAATAATAAAAATGGAAACTCCTTTCCCCTCCCAACAATATTTGAAACCACTTCCAAATTGTGATTGTTTAGTTCCAACTTCACACACACACACACACACACACACACACACACACACACACACACACACACTTCTCTCTGTCTTCCACATTTGATTATTTTTTTTCTTTATTTTGCTAAGGCTGCTTATGAGTTGAACAAATTTAATTTGAAGGATCACGTAGAATTGGCTATACAATATGATTCTTGAAATTTAATAGTTCATTAATTCTAATACCCTTGAACATGCAAAGGCACTAACCAGAAGATATTTTTCTGTTGGGTGATGTGGAGATGAGATGGACCAATGAAGCTAAATCACCTCTGAAGAATTAGAATGTTACCAAAAGGATTGTGCCTCTCAAACAATACTAGCAATCTAGCTAGGTAGAGATCACTATGAGAATAAGAAATTACACAAGGACAAGGGAAAGGAGACCCTTATTGAAAGGCAAAGTGAGGATGATAAGTCTAAAGTACATTCAGCAAGCAAAGGGCAGCTAGATGGCAAAGTAAACAAAGCACTGGCCCTGGAGTTAGGAGGACCCCTGAGTTCAAATCCTGACTCAGACATTAACTTGATGTGAACCCTGGACAAGTCACTTAACCCCAATTGCTTCAAAAAACCAAACAAGTTAAGTGTTAGAACTCAGGTCAGAAGTACAGTGGAGCCCAGATTTATCCACATGGCCCAATGCCACTAAAAAAACCTGAGGTATGAAGATTGGCTACAAAAATCTCTTTTCTCAATATTATGAGGGGTAGATTTGCTCAATTTTAGAGGCTCATATACCTGTCAGAACAGTCTGCAGTTTTGGGTAAAATGAGATGCTCAAATAGAACTAGATAATAAACCAAATCCTCAGGATTCCTAAAAGTAATCTAGCCACTTTTAAATCTCCAGAGAAAAAATAAGCCTGAGAACCATTGTTGACAACATTTTCTTTCCCCTGCCATCACTTCACTCCATCAGAGAAACCTCTGGTCATATAAACCCTAATCTGGTATAAACCTAAGAGAAAAAAGTATTAAAGAGACTGACTGCTAGTATTGTTTCCAATCTTATTGGGCTATACATACTATTTAGCAGGTAATATAGAGATTGTGGAAGTTAGAATGAGTGATGCTATAATTCTTTTCAAAGTCAATAGCCTTACATTATTTTTTATTAAGAAATACATGAATCAATTCTTTGCTCTCCTATAATTCAACATAAAATCTGTGAGACAAGAAAAGTACCTAGGCAGTTAGCTATCTCCATCCATACTTACCAGGCAAAGCAACACATTCTTGATTCCTGGGTTCCCACTGGCAGTTCTGGTCCATGGCACAGCTCTTACAACTTGTCTTTTTGTTACAGTAATACATTGGATTATCCTTTGGACAATTCTCATATTTGGAAATAGAAACCTAAAATACAAGTCAGGTTTATGCATTTTCCTAGAATGTCGGCTCACAAATTTAATGATTACTGTATCATTCTGTAGAAAATTTTGGTCTGGAAAAATAGTGGGGGCAGGGTAGAAGGAGAAGATGTGTCAAGAGGAGTAAATAATAAGGGAATCAAGAAAAGGGCAGGAGTAAGTCATAGCAGAAAGACTACTATAAAAAAAACCAAGACACCTAGGTCATAGTCTTGGCACTATCATAAATTTGAGTGATCTTGAACAAATCAAGTAATCTCCCTGAGAATGAGTTTCCTCAACTAGAAAAGGAGAGCTCTCAATAGGAAGCTCTCTAAAGTCCCTTATAAGTCTAAAAAGTATGATTCTATGAAATACAAGATATTTTAGCAATTATTATTTTACAAAATAATTTTTCAGAAATCACCATTAAAGATTATATATTATAGCAAAACAACAAATATCAGATCATCTTTATAAAGGTGTCAGTTCCTATTCTCTTATGGCTAAAATATCCTCTATTTTTTTTTTAGGTTTTTGCAAAGCAAATGGGGTTAAGTGGCTTGCCAAGTCCACACAGCTAGGTAATTATTAAGTGTCTGAGGCCACTTTTGAAGTCAGGTACTCCTGATTCCAGGGCTGGTGCTCTATTCACTGCACAACCTAGCTGCTCCCCCCTTTTGTTTTTTAAAGAAAGATTTTATTTATTTTAAGTTTTACAATGTTTCCTCCATTCTTGCTTCTCTCTGCCCACCCCCCACAGAAGGCATTCTGTTAGTCTTTACATTGCTTCCATAATACCCTCTATTTTCAACCTCATTTCCTCCTCTCTCACTCTTGCCAAATTGGCCTTCTTTCTGCCCCTCACACCTAACACATTACTTGTCATATTCAAATCTAGCTTCCACTACTGGAAATTTAAAAATCTAATTTCCTGACTCCACAGAAGCTCCATCAGCTGATAGGAAGGAGACACAAAAAAAACACTTTCTGAAATAGGAAACTGGAAATTCAGAAATTCATGTTCATGTTGTACACACTTTAAAATAACTATAATTCTGTCTACAATTCTGCCATCATCCAGGCAGGTTCCCTGCTACCCTGAGGATGTCTCTGCTGATGAGCATCAATGGGTTAGAGTACGAAGCACTTCTTACCTGACCTTCAGTACAGTTACTGTTCATGGAGACACAATGGTCATTGCACCACTGGCAGTCATTTGTGTTGGCGGTACAGCTGTAACAGTCTGTGTGTTGATCGCACTTGTCATGATCAGCAGCTATTAAAAAATGAAATATATTTAACTAGAAGTAATTTTGTTCTCCTAGTATAGAGTCACCAGAGGATATCAAAAGCTTTAATTTATAATTCATACAAAAGTGAATTTGTTCCAAGAAACTTCACTTTACAAATTTGGAAATTTCCCCTCTGCTCCAAGAAATTAAATATTATTCTGTACATCTTCCACATTATTCATTTGAAATTTTCCACATTTAATTGAAGCAGTTCATATTTTCATCTCAGACAAATTTTTATAATCTTATCCCTTTACTTTAATGTTAAGTGGCTAATTCATTTGATTTTTTCAACTCAATTCACTGAACATCTACTCAATATTTATAGATATATAAAAAGATAACAAGGGAGTCTGGCTCTTTGGTTTATTTGGGGTTTTTTTTAGATTTTTTTTTCAAGGCTTTCAAGGGTTAAGTGGCTTGCCCAAGGCCACATGGCTAGGTAATTATTAAATGTCTGAGGTCGGATTTGAACCCAGGTACTCCTGACTCCAAGGCCAGAACTCTATCCACTGCACCACCTAGCCACCCGGTTTGTTTGTTTGTTTTTTAAGAATTTCTTTTATCTAAGAGTCTCTGCAATTGGCCCCCAATAGAACATAAATGGTCTTCATCTATGGTAATTCCATAAATACTTAGGAGGATGCTAAACTAATTGTCTAAACTCAAAAGGGGAAAAAATATAGCATAATGATTTGTTAAGATGATTAACATCAAGTAGTGTTTTGTTTTTTAAAGCTGGGGAGAAATAAACATGTTTGTAGGAAAAAGGGAAGGAGTCATGATATGTGGAGATTGAAGATAAAGAGAAAGAATTGGAATAAGAGTGGGATCAATCTGCCATGGCACTTAGAAAAAGGAAGGGATCAATAATGCATAAACAGAGGTTGGCATTCACAAGAAGAAAAGCAAACTCTTTGCTGAAGAATGGAAGGAAAGGACCCACCTAATAAACGGTCAAGGAATATGAAGAGAGGAAGAAAGCAAAGTTAACAAAAGTCATGAAAAAAATGTTCTAAGTCACTAATAAGAAGAGAAATGCAAGTTAAAACATTTCTGAGGTACTGCCTTGCACCCATCAGATTAGTAAAGATAAAAGGAAAATGATAAATGCTAGTGATGTGAGAAAAATAGGTACACTAGTGAAACCATTCTGGAAAACAATTTGGAACCATACTCCAAAAGCTATAAAATACACATACTTCTGATTCAGCAAATGACTCATATTTTAAAAAATATATTTATAAGTTATTTTTGTGGTAGCAAAGAATTAAAAACTGAGGGAATGTTCATCAATTGGGGAATCACTAAACAAGTTAAAGTATATACATGAAATCAAATACTATTGTGCTGTAAAAAACAATGAATGGGATAGTTTCAGAAAAGCCCAGGAAGATTTATTTATATGAAGTAATGAAGAGTGAAGTGAGCAGAATCAGGAGAATAATTTACACGATTTGTGAAAGACTATTAGTAACATCTATCAATCCAATGACCCATCACAACTCCAAAGAATTTATAATAAAAAAAAAATACTATCCACCTCCACATAAAGAACTGATGTACTCAGAGTTTAGATTGAGGCAAATTTCTTTCTCGTTTTAGTTTTCTGGAACATGACTAATGAAGAAATAGATTTTGCATGACTTCATAAGTGCAATGTGAATTTTATTTCTTGTTTTTTGAACGTTTGAGGAATGAAAGAGAATATTTGGATATAATTTGGAAATTTTGGAAAATTTGGAAAATAATATGAATAAAAAATTTTTAAAAGAGAATGGAATGAAGGAGATGGTAGGATAGGATGTCTGAATGATTTATAAGATGAGGAGAGAGGAAAACAGGTCTTAGTGAATGGTTTCAGCTTTTTTAGTGAACTGTGAGGTAACGTCATTAACTGAAAAGGGGAGGTAAAGGAAGTCTGTGCTAATAAGCTTAAGGAAAGATGAGAAGATATGAAACAGACATTTTTGGGGAATAAAATAATAAATCAATGAAAAAGGAATAGAATGCTTGCTTGTAGTGGACCAAATCAATTTAGTTTCATAATTTTCTCCATTTCCATTAAGTAACACATAAATAAGAAATAGGGAGATGGTTGGTGGGAACAATTCAGGGTTAGGGCTTTGACAAGACATGATCTATGATAAAAAAAAGACAGAGAAGGGATTGACAGGAAGGGAGTTCATGGTAAATGTGAAAAGCAGAGTCAGGGTTCATAAGACTAAGGAAAAAGGGAATGATAAAAGATTATGATCAAAAATTAAATTCAAGGTTTGTAAACAAGGAAGCAAACTGCTTAAGGGTGAACACAAGATCAAGAATATGACCATATCATTGGGTATAGCTGAGGTGCAGTGAAGAATGAGGAGATGGAGCTCAGTAGATAGAGGAACTGAGAAATTAGGATATTTGAGGAAGCATCAATATGTACACTAAAATCCTCTAGAATATGATCAGTTTATAGGGAAGAAAAGAGACTATAATGCATTAGGGACTTAACTCAGTGAAGAAGGAAGAACAATGCCCTCGACATCTATAGAGAGAACCCACATCAGGGTTTGGATTGAGTGAAAAATATGGATTGAAGGGAATTCAAAGGAGGAAAGGTTGCTTAGTCAAGGTGGTAGAGGAAGAGTCTGGTATATTTAGTATTTATGCCTTTTTTTTTAGGTTTTTTGCAGGGCAATGGGGTTAAGTGGCTTGCCCAAGGCCACACAGCTAGGTAATTATTAAATGTCTGAAGCTGCATTTGAACTCAGGTACTCCTGACTCCAGGGCCAGTGCTCTATCCACTGTGCCACCTAGCCTCCCCATGTATTTATGCTTTTGTCATTTGTGTTCCAGATGGCTCATTTTTATAAAGGTATCGTGGTTCTGAGAAAGGTGCATTCTTTAATGTTTTTATTCAAAAGATCCACAAATCCCTCAGATCTAAATTCTCCAACAGTTTTTTCAGGTCCATATAGTTCTTTTTTATTTATCTATTAGGTTTTTCAAGCTCTGAATGAACCCCAAATTTCTGAAAACTGTGTTAATTTCTGTCTTTTTGTAATAGATTTAAACTTTCTTTCATGAATTTAGATACTTTGCCAATTGATGTATATGTTTACTATTGATGATGGCTCATTATATAAATAGTTCCTTCAAGGAATAATATAGTACCCAATTCCAATATGTATATATTATAATTTTGATTTTCTCATTATGAATTTTTATTATCAGATGGCAAAATTACAACTCTTTTTTTAAAAGTCTTGATGCAAAGTAAGTTCTGCCTCTTTTTAAAAAAATGGATCTTTACATTTTAGTATGTTTTTCATATATGGAAGAATGCTGGGTTTTGATTTCTTACCCATTCTTCAATTTGCTTTAATTTATTAGGCTGTGTAATCCATTGACATTTAAAGTTATGATTGTTAGTCTTGAGATCTTCATTAATTCTTTTATTCTATTCCTTTTTTCCTTTTAAGTCATATTCTGAACAGAAAATATCAATAAAAACTTATAAAAATGTAGAAAAAATTAACTCAGTACTTCGTTATTGCAATTAGTTATGCCCACAAGATTTCCCTCCCTACACTCATTTGATTTATCCCAATTTTTTTTTAAATTTGTTTCTTCCCTTTTCATTGACCTATTTTCTCCAATCTTAGGCCTTCCTTTTCCCTATCTAGTTGAGTGGTTCAAAAATCTTCCCTATTCATCTTTAAAACTCTTAAGTAACATTTTTTTAGCTGTATCCTTTTCCAAGAAGTTTTTTTTTAATTTGTCCTCTTTGATATTTCTCTTCTTTAAGAGTCTATTATTTGTTTTATTTTCTGACTCACAGAATACCCTCAGTTATTTCCTCTTTATTTTCTGTATGCCTAATAAGGATAATGGACCTAAAGGATCAAATCTGAACTCCCTCTTAAATACTATTTCTTTCTTAATGCCTTTATAAATCACACCATCTTCTATTTTTTGCAAAGTCTCAATCTTAAAAATATCAATTTGTGAAGAAAGCAGTATCACATGGACACAGTGCTGTGTTATAAGTAGCCATTTGGAACTTGAGCTCCTTTGCTTTTTGGAATATACCATTTCATTCTTTCTTCTAAATTCTCATTACTGTAGATTATTCCTAGTCAGAAGGTCTTTCTCATAGATATTGCAAAATTAATTATTTTTTAATTTTTATCCTAAGTCCATTAGAGAGGTTACTTCCATATTTTTTCCACAGTTCCTGTTGCTGATTGTAATTCCCTCCATCTATTCCTCCCCACTACCATTTATTATATTTTCTCTCTCCTTTCACTCTGTCCCTCTTCAAATGTGTGCTGTGGAGCAGCCAAGTGGTAAAACAGACAGAGCACTGGCCAGGAGGCCCCAAGCCCACATTCCACCCCCCAGAGACCCAGCAACCACCCAGTCCCATGGCCTGGACAGGCCACCCAATCCACTACCTTGCAAAAAATAAAAAAAGAAAATGTGTTGTATCTGACTATCCTCTCCCATGATCTACCCTCTTCTCTATCACCCACATCCTCCCTCCCCATCCCCTGTCCCCTTTCTCCCATCCCTTTCTCTCCTTTTCTTCTAGATTTCTATACCCTAATTATGTATATTGTATCATCTCTGAGCCATTTCCAATGAGAATAAAGGCTCCTTCATTCCCCCTCACCTTCTTACCTTCCATTGCAAAAGCTTTTTCTTCAGTCTTTTACATGAAAATCTTAGCCCATTCTACCTCTCCTTTCCCTTTCTCTTGGTACATTTCCTTTTCACTCATTGACATAATTTTTACAATATATTATACCTTCAAATTCAGCTCCCTCCTGTGCCTTGTCTAAATATGCTCCTTCAAACTGCTCTTATAAATGAGAAGGTTCATATGAGTACTATCAGTATCATCTTCCCATGTGGGAATACACATAGTTCATCATCATTAAATCACTCATAATTTGCCCATCCTGTCCACCCTCTCTATGCTTCACCTGAGTCCTATACTTGAATATCAAACTTTCTGTTCAACTCTGGCCATTCCAACAGGAACATCTGAAATTCCCTATTTCATTGAATGTCCATCTTTTCCCCTGGAAGAGGATATTCAGTTTTGCTGGGTAGTTGATTGTTGGTTGCATTTCAAGCTCTTTTGCCTTCTTTAATATCATAATTCCAAGCCCTAAGAGCCCTTAATATGGATGCTACTAAGCCCTGTATAATTCTGACTGTAGTTCCGTGATATTTGAATTCATTCCTTCTGGCTGCTTGTAATATTTTCTCTTTGACTTGGAAGTTCTGGAATTTGGTTATAATATTCCTGGGGATTTTTTTTTTATCTCTTTCAGGAGGAGAGCAGTGGATTCTCTCAATTTCTATTTTGCCTTATGTTTCTAGGATATCAGGTAATTTTCCTGCAGGAATTCTTTAAAAGTGAGGTCAAGAAAAAAAAATGGGAGTTAAAAAAAGGCTCTTTTCCTAATCATTAGCCCAATAATTTTTAAATTGTCTTTCCTGGAACTGTTTTCCAGGTCAGTTGTTTTTTCAATGAGATATTTCACATTTTCTTCTAGTTTTTCATTGTTTTGATATTTTCATTCTTTTGATATTGTTTTATCATTTCTTGATTGCTCACAAAGTCATCAGCTTCCTTTAGCTTCATTTGACATCTGAAGGAGTTGCTTTCTTCAGAGAGCTTTTTTATCTCCTTTTCGGTCTGGCCAATTCTGCTTTTTAAGGTACTCTTCATTATCATTAACTTTTTGGACTGCTTTTTCCATTTGAATTAAACTGGTTTTTAACATGTTTTCTTCAGCATTTTTTTGGATCTCCTTGACTAAGCTGCATCTCCTGCATCTCATTTCTCTTCTCAATTTTTCCTCTCCCTCCCTCCCTTCTTGATTTTCAACATCTTTTTAGAGCCTTGCCATAGCCTGAGCCCAATTCTTATTTTTCTTGGAAGCTTTGGATACAGAAGCTTGAACTTTTGTCATCTTCTGAGTGTGTGTTTTGATCCTCCATGGGACCAAAGTAATTGCTTATGGTCAGGTTCCTTTTTTTTTCATTTACTCATTTCCCCAGCCTATGCCCTGGTTTGGGGGTACTTTCCAAACTTCTTAGTATTATCGGGACACCCCCACAAGGACCACAGTTCCTTTAAGGTCTTGTGAGAGGCTCTGACTGCTCTCCTGGCCTGTGCTTTGATCTATGGATAACCACAAGCACACCCTTCTGTCCTGGAGCTGTGATGTGAAGGTCCCTGCTCCGCTACAGTATTATAGGGGATGAGACTGTGACCAGGGTCTGAATATGGAAAAAGCACAAGAGTCCTGATCTATGGACAGAGGAGAAAGCTCATCAGTCTCCCCCCACTCCCTTATCTTCTGTGGGCTGAGTGCTCTGGGAGCAGCTGCCAGGTAGCTCCCTGTTGGGAGGCTCTGTAGGCCTGCTTCCCTAAAATTAGATTTTTTAAAAATATATTTTAATATTCCAAGTTTTTTCCCCTTCTTTCATACTCTACTTTTTAAAAAAGATTCTCTAGTATGTTTCAAATTTTTCATCAACTGTGTGGTCTATGATTTTTAATCCTACATTGAAAACGTTGATTCCCATCCTAAATTTATTCCCCTAAAAGTTTCATGTCTCCACTCAATTTGGATCAATGTATACCATGGAAACAATGTAAAGATTGACAAATTGCCTTCTGTGTGGGGTGTGGGGTGTGGGGAGGGAAGTAAGATTAGGGGGAAAATTGCAAAACTCAAAATAAAAATCTTTAAAAAAAAAAAAAAGGAAATTTAAGGCTTAACTGCCTTAACTTGCCAAAGTGAGGAAGTCAGAAGAGTTCAGAAGCATTTTTGGCTGGTAAACACTTGTTAATAAACAATAATAAACAATGACTGACATTAAAAAAAAGTTTTGTGTCTTTTGAAATTTCTTAACTTTTGCCTAAAAAACAAGAGTTTTGGAGAGTTGGTTTTATTGCTTTTCAGTTTTCCAGAAGGGTCCAATCAGGAAAATTCAATTTTTTTTCATCATCCAATACTAGCTTATGATGATTTGGGTTTTTTTTTTTAGGTTTTTGCAATGCAAATGGGGTTAAGTGGCTTGCCCAAGGCCACACAGCTAGGTAATTATTAAGTGTCTGAGGTCAAATTTGAACTCAGGTACTCCTGACTCCAGGGCCGGTGCTCTATCCACTGCCACCTAGCTACCCCCTTGGGGGTTTTTTTTGAGATTTTTCTCACTCTTTTTTTATGAGCTTCTCAATTTATCTTCCTGTGACCTAGGAATTTATTCAAGTCATGCTTTATATTCCAGTCACTTGTCTTTGGCTTCTGTTCTCTTTAGACTCTCCTCCCCTCTAATGCTACTCAAACTTTTGATAACTGGGCCTCTGAAACTTTAGCCTTGTCAATTTTAGGGTTAGAAGGCTCAGTTTGAATTGAGTCTCAACTGGTAAACTCTGGAAAAATAAGAAGGATGAGGGAAAAACTGGTCCCAGTTTATTTTTAAGTTCCTATATCCTCAGGAGTTAATACATTCATTTTCCCTTGAAATCTGTGGCTCTGGCATAGAATAGGTTGTGGTCTGGGGGCACAAAGAGGCAACTAAAATAATTTAATTTCATGAGGTTTTTTAACTTTATGTGCTATTTCTATCACTAACTCTATTTCTCTTTGTTAATAATCATAAATCCTTTTTCTGAGGTTTTTGGATTATGGTAACTACTCTTCCATCCAGTCAATCATGAGCTGGCATAACACTCTTCAAAGCTGTCTTATCTGAGACCAAATCCTAGGTGTTTGTTAAGGTATTCCTAGAAGCATGACAATTCATATTGTTCAGGTACTGTCTGCCTCCATCATCTAGCTGTAGTCCCATTCCAAAGAGTTAGAAATAATTTCTGGAAACCTACACACACACACACACACACACACACACACACACACACACACACACACACAAAACCTCCCTTTCCTTTATATCCCAGTCATCCAGACTTTTTTCTTGCTTTCACTAATCTCACTTCTCTAAGATATAAAGATCAGTGAGAAATTTCTAGGAGAGCCTATTTTATTAAACAAAGGAGTTTCTATTTAGTTTCAGGGTCCCAAAGGAGACTTCATTTATCATTTGGTGTCTCAGTATACAACACAAAGGAAGTAATAATTAAGCTGTTCCACAACCTAAAAACCTTACAGCTTATAGATACCACAGGTTAATTTACCAAAAAACAAAAACAAACAAAATGATATCTCCATCACCCCCACCAACAACCAAGAAATAAAACTAAAACTAGTTAAGTTTTTTAAGCAAAGAAGCTGCACATACTTCTTTTTGAAAAGCATTCTGCTATGGTCTTCTCTTCTTGTGCTTCAGTTGCCAAGTCCCAAGGGATACACTGAGAGGAATTCCACACACATCGGACTCCAGGTCCTGCTGTTACACAAGTGTCCTCACTTTGATGTGCTTCACACCTTTCTGCTGTAAACATCAGGATATCGCTGAGCAGAAGGCTGTTGAAACCTCCAAATATATACATAGTGCTAAACAAGAAGAAAAAAGTGTTTTTATCCCAAATTTTCTATTTTTCATACTATACTACTTCATTAAAATCATTTTACCAAATGATGCTTAAGGGGACTATAATGTAGAAAAGGCATTTACAAAGAGGTCAAAAGGCATATATTCACAATAGTAAGGGAATAGAAGTTCTAGCCAACCAAAAACTGACTAAAGGAATTGCTTATGCCGTAGATGATGCCTTGTTGTAAGGGGTGGAGGTTAGCAGGGTTTGTATGATTGTAGTCTTGAAATGACCAAACAACTGTCAAGTGGAAGGGATATTCAACATGTTCTGCTTGACTTTAGAACTCACAAGGCTAATGGAAGTGATCACATGCAAATAACTATTTACAAACAAGATATATGCAAGATAAAAGAGAGAATTACAGAGGGAAGGTGTTAGCATTAAGGGGGATCAGGAGAAGTTTCTCATAGAAAGTTGGGTTTTAGCTGTGCCTTAAAGGGTCAAGGAAGACAGGAGGCATCCAGGAGGAGGGTCATATTAGAGGTATAGAGGCTATCTGGTGAAAAATCACAGTCAGGAAATGTTATTATACAGAGGCAGACTTAAACTCAACATTAGAACCCTTCAAAAGTGGGAACAACTTCTCAAGAAAAACCCCCTGTCATGAGAAAACTTCAAAGCCTGGATAATCATATGTCAGAATGTGGCAGAAGTTACTATTGCTTGAGGTAAAATCAAATATATTCTGATGTCTCTTAGAGATATTTAAAATTCTGCAACAGGTGTTTCTTACAAATATATTTCTCTATGTGTATCCTCTTTTCACCTTACATTCTTAAACATCTTTAGCTACTACTTACCCATCTTTCTGAAGTTAAATGGTTCTAAGAAGTATACCTTAGTTTACTTAAGAAAACATTTCAAAATCCATTAAAATGTGTAAAATATTACTATTTTAAAAGCACATAATCTCCTGCATTACTGCCCAAATTCATCACTCCTGAGCTTCAGACCACATCCAGTCTATAGCACTAGTAAGTACTACGAAAGTTTTCATGATCCCATATATATATCAACACCCAGTCACAAATACAGTGTAGAACTAGAGGAATCACTTCTCCATAGTCATTTAGTCTGTTATGCAGTATTTCAAAAGAACTGTAGGGAAAGAATCCTTTTGAGACAGGATGGCACATTTCCAGGGGTCTGGGTTCCCAGTGCTAATCCTCATTGTCATACCTAGACTAGGTAGGAGAGACTTTATGCCTCTGGTTTTCTCAGAGGACAAGGACAGGAAAGCTCTCCTCCCTTAGGGAATTAGACAATAAATAGTCCCTTATTACCACTGTTCTTAGCAAAAGCTTTCTAGGAAGACCCTCTTTAGGCCTGGATACCAATTAGACATTGGGAACAAGTTCAGGACAGTGCTTCTCACACCCCAGAGAATTTACAACAGGTCACATCTCCAAAGAAGGATCGAATACTGACTGCAGTCACTGTACCATTATGAAACTCTGGGTATTCCTAGGCTTTAACAGCTTACTGCCATAGGAAAGGAACAATTGAGACTTAAAAATTACATTTTCTGGGAAAGAGAAGAGAAAGGAAAGAAATCAGTATCTATATGGTGCACACTATTTGCCGGGTACTATGCAGCACTTTGACATATATCATCTTATTGTATCCTCACAACAATCCTAAGAGTTTGAAGCTCTTTTTGTCCCCATTTCAGTTGAAGAAACTGAGGCAAACAGAGGCTAAGGAACTTATCTAGGGTCACAAAGCTAATAAGTTTCTAAAACTTGATTTGAATTCAGGGCTTACTGACTCCGGGTCAAAACTATTATGAAGGATCATGGAATCTCTGGCCAGAAGGGATTTTAAAAATTATTAAGCTATGAGGAGGCTAGGTGGCGCAGTGGATGGAGCACCAGCCCTGGAGTCAGGAGTACCTGAGTTTAAATCTGGCCTCAGACACTTAATAATTACCTAACTGTGTGGCCTTGGGCAAGCCACTTAACCCCCACTGTCTTGTAAAAAACCTAAAAAAAAAAATTATTAAGCTAACCCCTCCCTCCCCAAGGAGAAATGACTTGTTCTCAAAGGTAGTAGGTCTCAGATCAAGAATTCATTCTCAGGTCCTCTGACTGCTGAGCCAGAGGTCTTCTATATCACCATTTAATATGGTCAAGTAATCGGTCTTCAGCATATGCTTATTGAATTAATATGATAACAATCCACCCTTGATGATGATGTTGACTAGCATGTATAGAGCATTTTAAAGCTGGCAAAGCAACTCACAACTATCATCTCATCTAATCCTCACAATCACTCTGAGAGGCAAGTGCTCTTGTTGAAGGCAAATAGAGGTAAAGTGACTTGCTCAGTCACTTTACCTGAGTTTCTGAGAGTAGTGTTGGGTCTTCCTGACTCCAGGTCCAATGCTCTACCTACCCATTGTACCAGCAGATACTATCAGGAAGGTTCAACTGAAATAATGTACATCAAGTACTCTGCAAATTCGAAGGGGCTCTTTGAATGATGTCAGTAAGGAAAGCAGCCTCCTGATTCCAAATCCAATACTCTAATCTCTATGTCATGTCACTGAAATAGTTGCCCAAGAGTTTCTACTAACAAGATATAAAGGAGAAGTAAATCATTCCATGTTAGTGCCACAAATAGCCCAAATGCAAAAACAGAAGGAAAAAATTAAATCAAAGGTAAAACTACTATGGTCCACTACTAATACCCAGACAGAATTATAGATTTAGATCTGGAAGTGGTCTCAGGGGTCATCTAGTTCACTTTCTTCACTTTACAGACATGGAAATTCAGATCACAAAGTTTATGTAACTTGCCTATAAAAGAAATAAGTGGCAAGGCAGAGATTCAAAACCAGATCCTGTGTCTCCAAATCTAGTACTTTTTCCTCCTTGTGTACTATCCTGCCTCTATCTTTAATGAAACATGGTTACCAGATTGAGTTTAGAGGAAGGGAGGTTTTAGAAAGTAAGAATTTATTCTGTCTTCTAGATGTCTATGGTTCATCTAGCACGCAACTGATGACATGGAATTAAAATCCAGGACAGAAATTAACACAAAAGCTATATATTTAGGAAATGACAATCAATCCCATAGGACCCAAGATAACCAAGTGAGTAAATGTAATAATATAGGGTCCCAAAACAAAAGTCTTAGAGCTCACCCAAATTAAGAAACAGAAAATGGGTGGTCTTGAAAATAAAACTAAGGATGATTGCACTGGTACAAGGAGAACCAGGAAAAAATCAATTATCTCAGAAGGCAAGGAAAAGGAGTGAGTTTTCCAGGAAAAATTAACATAAATAAAAACTTTAGCCGGATCAAGCAGGAAAGAGACAGAGACAAGGTCATCAGATATAGAAGTTAAGACCATCAAAGGATCATGGATCTAGAGCTGGAAGAGTTTTTGAGGTCATCTGGTTCTAATCCCTCATTTTACAGATGAAGAAACACAGGTCCATTAGGTCATGATTTTTTTCCCCCAGGGTCACATGAGTAGTGTCAGAGGCAGGATTTAAATCCAGGTCTCAGAAACCCTGTATATATGCTCCAGGAAAATCTCTTCTACCAACACTGGGTTAAGAACTAACTGCTTCCATTACAGATAAGCAGGGAATTACTCCCTCCACAATTATTCATAATTTTCTTCAATGATTCTTCTTGATAGTTTACCAGAAGAAAACTAAATATCCCTAAAATCAATCCTTGGCTAGCACTACCTCTACTAGATCAATCTTCTTCAGTTCTCTTTAGAAAGAACTTCACATTTATTGCTCAGGGTCTCCATATTTAAAAAGCCACTGAATTCCCTCTGCATCAGTCATATTCTCATACTTTCCAGACTCATGAAATTAATCAGGATTCTCTCTTCTACCACTTCAAATAATTGTTTTTACACTTGAAACTTTCATTTTTTTTAAAAATGAACATTTCATTCTCCCTGAAAAGCTAGATAATGGAAAAGCAGTTCCTCAAGTTCTTACATTTAATCTTGTAAGAAGGAACCTGGCAATTTGAGGATTGATGACAACTTCTCGGCCATGACAGAAAGATAAACATCACAAAGTCACTGTAAATGCCTACAAAACTCTCCTTGCATTTTACAGATGAAAGAGCAATTAATTATAATAGAGTGGTAGGGGAAGAGTTAGATTATATAGGTTTGGGTGTTAGGGTAGAAGTAAGTATGGATAATTCTTCCTAGGAACTTGGCAGTGAAAGTAAAGGAAAACACAAGATACTAACAGAGAAGAATTGTCAGAGAAACAAAGCTTCTGTCCTGATGGAATCAAGTGGAACAAGTCTGTGGGCAGAAGAAAGGAAAGGGAAAAGAAAGGTGATTGACAGAAAGAGGAGGATAAATGGGACAGAAGACTTAATGGAACTGAATTATCTATAGGGCAAGCTCTAAGAGCAAAGAATGGGATCAAGGACACAAGAAGTGAGCTTGTCATTGGCAAGAAGAGTCATGATGTCTCTAGAAGTAGGAGTAAAGAAAGAAAAGAACTGAGAAAATGCACCTTCTTTCTTTCATCAGAGAAGTGAAGGGCTTTAACTGTAAAATTCCATATGCTATCAAGATACATTTATGTATCAGTCAATTTTGCTGACTTTTGGGGTACTTTTTAAAAGGGAAGGTTCATTTTGGAAGTGAGGTAAGACAGGTATATATTTTTTAAAATGAGTTTTTAATAAAGTGAAACAAAAGATGCAGGGAGATTTGAGGGGTATGAATTGGGGAAAAGAGGTACTTCCAGCTGATAGCCGTTTTTCTAAGTGAAGCAGGAAGCAAGAATGTTGTGGGGCAGGAGGCAGGTTAAGCTCTTGAACAAAGAAGGTTTGGAAGTTACCAAAAAAAGCAAGATTTAAAATCACTGAAGAAAAAAATAAGTTTGACCATACAGTAACGAAGAGCCACTTCATCAGCTTTATATGGATTTATTCATTTATAAAGCTGGACTTTATTCCAACTAAATTCAGCAATTTGAGAAGAAGAGCAGAGAAAGGAGAGGAAAGGAGAGTGATCCAGGGTTGCTGAGGGGCAGGGATCAAATGTCAAAAGGAAAAGTGGACAAAGTAGCCTAATCATAAAAGGCTACATATAATTGAAATGCTCAACTGTGGAGTTGTGAGGAGATGAATGTAAGAATAGAAGGGCATAGTGGCAGCTAGGTGGTGCAGTGCATAGAGCACCAGCCCTAGAGTCAGGAGGACCTGAGTTCAAAACCAGTCTCAAACACTTAATATTTACTTAACTGTAACTCCTAAGGTACCACCTCATACCTCTCAGATTGGTCAATATGACCAGAAAGGAGAATGATTAATTTTGGAAGTGATGTGAGAAATCTGGGACAGTAATGCATTGTTGGTAGAATTGTGAACTAATCCAAACTTTCTGAAGAATCTGGAATTATGCCCAAAGGGCAACAAAAATGTGCATACCCTTTGATTCAGCAATACCACTACTGGATCCCTGAAGAAATCATGAAAAAGGGTAAAAACCCCACATGTACAAAAATATTCATAACATCTCTGTTTGTAGTGGCAAAGAATTGGAGGTCGAGGGGATGTCCATCAATTACAGAATGGCTAAACAAGTTATGGTACATGAATACTATGGAATACTATTGTTCTATTAGAAATCAGGAGGGATGGGATTTCAGAGAAGCCTGGAAAGACTTGTATGAACTGATGCTGAGTGAGATGAACAGAACCAGAAGAACATTGTACACACTAACAACAACATGGGGTGATGCTCAACCTTGATGGACATGATCACTCCATCTGTGCAATCATCAGGAACAATTTTAGAAGATCCATGATGGAGAATGCCATCTGCATCCAGAGAAGGAACTGTGGAGTTTAAACGAAGATCAAAGATTCAATTTTTAAAGCTGTCTTATGTATTACATAATTTTTTTTCTCTAATGTTATCTTTCTTCCTTTTGGAGCTGTTTCTTCCTTCATAACACATTCAGTTTTAATCTATGCATATCATAGATGTAAATGTAAAGATTATTGGAGGGGAAGGGAAGAAAGAAAAAAATTGTAAAACTCAAAAATTTGCAAAAAAAAAGGTAGAAACTATCATTGGACATAATTGAAAAATAAAATATTTATACAAGGGGAAAAGTGTTAAATATAAATAGACTTAAAATGAAAAAAAACTTTACTTAGCTGTGTGACCTTGAGAAAATCACTTAACCCCATTGTCTTGCAAAAAAAGAATAGAAGGGCATAAAATGAAGGTGAAAAATGATAATAGGTTTAGTAGCAAAAGGAAAAATGGGAAAAATGGAAAAAATCATAAGGAAAAATGTTAAAACAAGAAATATTACTGTATTTAAGTTCTTGCATTTAAAATATTCTGCTTCAAGAAATCATGTATTCTCCTTCAACGGAGGTCTTTAAATAGATGCTACATGACTATTTGTCAGGTATGTTACAGTGAGGATTCCTTTCAGGTATTGTGGGACTAGAAGGTATCTCAAATTCTGATATTTCTGAGATGGTACAGTTATGGTTATAGTAACTTCTAAGCTATGAACATCCTTGTAAGTAGTTGACACAAAGAAAAGTAGAGGCCATGAGAACTGAGGAAATAGATGAAGAGAGTTTGAAACAACATAGTGCTTATTTGTAAACAAAGGCATATTGGTATAAGAAGAAAAGCTGTAAAGAATCAAAGGAAAGTCAATGGCCTCTGGAGGCCAAGAGATAAATAACAACAAAGATTTGGACCAGATGATCTCTCTGGATAAAGTAAGCCTCAGAGGAGTGACAGAGGGTTGGTGGCAGATGGCAGATCGGGAGTTCTAGTCCAATTTATAGGATGAAAAAAGGTATAACCAAGCATGAGAGAGGAACAACCAGTTAAGTCGCAGTTTCCAAAGCCAGTCAGGTTTTCATCAGTGAGAGACTGGAGAAAGAGTGTGAAAAGAAAGTTGAAAATGAAATGTATTCATTTTATACTGGGGATTCTAACAATGGAAATGGAGGGCAAAAAGACAGGCATTGAGATATGATAGTACTAAATTCAATTGGGGATGAAAGTATAGTGAGGAGCAGGAAAGGGAGGGTTTTGTCCTGGAAGATGGAAGTCTAAATCATTAAGATTAGGGGAAAGGAGGTAAAATGGGCTGACTAGGCAATACTAGCTTAGGACCTCTAATTCTCAGGATCCTAATGATGGAGAGTGGTACAAATAACAGGTTTCCCTCTCCAAATATCAGAGAATTGAGGCAGGGCAAGGAGTTCAGTCAGGAGAATCTGGGTCATGAGAGACCAAAAAAAGACAGTGGTACCAGGTCAGTATTCACACAGCAACATGGTGGAGGATCAGACAATACTAAGGTTAAAACATTTGTGGAATATCCAAATAATTCTGACCCATAAGTCTTGGGTCTTTTTGCATTTGATCTAGTATCTGAAGCCCTAGTAGGACTTGCAAAAGACAACCCAGATCTTACAAGAGTGTTCCCTTCTTTACAGCTGTTCTACAGCATCTACCTCATCATAAATCTGAAGCTCCATCCTGTGCTGAGCTCCTTAAGTAGGGATTGTTTCATTATTTGTATTTGAACTTTCAGTAACTAACCAGGAACAGACAGTTAATAAATACTTATCAATTAATTTACTGAATGATTTAGTCTCTCTCTGCAGTACAGCTAACACCTAAGAGGGGGACTCGCATGACTACATGCAGCCTTATCAAACATGTATTCTCCCCACAAATTAATTTTTAAAAATCATAATAAGAGCAATTGTAACATGACATTTCCTTCTTGGTACTTAGAAAAAATGAAATGTGAACTAAGGTTCCTAATAGTAATACATTTTTGGAAGAATCAAAATATAAATAACAGAAATTTAGAATTGCATAATACTATAAGAAAAATCAATGGAATGTATGAGTCCACAAATAATAAAACTACTATGCTTTTTCCTCTTTCCCTCCATTTGTTTTTAAGCACAGTTTTAAAATTTGATGTTATCAACCTGTGCTTCTGGTTCAACTACATATTCTCAACACCATGGAATGTCATTTTAAGCTATTATCTGAAAAAAGATAAAATTCTCAAGCACTATTAATCCAATTACCTGTTATACAAGACTGCTGAGTGACCAAATCGGTTAACATCATGATGAAGATCAGGTCTTCGAAGAACTGACCAGCGATCACAAGCTACAATTAAGAAAGTGTCTGTCATTCACAATATCCAGGATCTGACATTGCTATTTTGGGTACAAGGGCTAGAACAACCTCAGTACCTCAAAAATGTCTGTTTCTCTCAACATGTATCTGTTCTCATATGAACAAACACTACCCTCTACTGGTCATTCAAGCTAATCACACTTAGCAACTTTTAATCTGAGTGTGTGGGTAGTAGTGCAGGTTTGGAGAACTCTGTAAAAAAGCATATTTATTTGCCCCAGTGAAACATAACAACTCTTATTTTCTATTGAAAAGGTCTTCTGAGATTAGTCCTTACAGAAGAATAATAGGTACATTCCATAGTATAGGAAATTTTAAATTCAGAAAGGGAAGGTTCCATCTAATAGATAATTCAACTCCCTCTAAAAAATTACTCAACCCAAAATAATGTTAGAAAGAAATGACTAAGCTCTCAAGGCCTTTCTGAAAATGTGAAAACTGTTATATAAATCTAAAAAAATACGTCAGATTCACTTCCCTGAAAAAGTCATATCCAATATATAAAGGTACATTTTTCAAAAGGGGAAGGAAACTGCATTTATTATACACCTACTGTCTACCAGGCCCCATGCCAAGCACTTTAGGAACATCATCTTGGCTGGTCCTCATAAAAGCCTGAGGGAGCCATGAAATTATTAGCCTTGATTCCTAGTTGAGGGAGTCATAAAGGAGTCCCTTTTAGCTGTTCTCTCTGAAAGACTTACCAATATCATAGGCCATGAAATCTGATGAAAAGCACTTGGCCCCATGGCTCATGGAGGTGTCATTGTGTGTGTTCCCTCCAAATACCAGCATGGTTCCACTGACTATCACAGCCGTGTGCAAATAACGGAAAAAACGGCTGTCCTTAAGAATGGTCCTTTGAAGTTAAGGGAAGAAAAGGCATTAGAAAAGGGCTTGTTATCCACTGACAAGTACATAATATCATTTCATTAATTTAAAAGAAAAATACATGTTTATTAAATGGCTTCTCCCTTATTGTCATGACACATCACATTTAAAATAAAGATCCACATGAAAGTGAATTACAACCCTGGTCCAAGGAACCTATTACTTTCAAAAGCTACATTTTCCTCCAGAGATTTAGCTCATAGAGCTTAGAACCTTTTAAAAAGGGTCTTAGAGATCATCTTTGTCCTGATTTTACCAATGAGCAAATGGAGGCCCAGAGAAAGGAAGTGATTAACTCAATATTAAACAGATAATAAGTAGCAGACCTAGGAATCAAAACTCAGTTCCTTGAACTGGTTCTTCTTCTCCTCTAGTGTGCTGTGTCTTTCTTGTTTTTCCTGTTTTTCCCCCTCCCTCCAAATCAAATTCAGTCACAAGTATAGAAAACATTAATCCAGTTGAAAGTTCCTCTGAAAAACAACCAAATATTTCTTGCTTGACTAACGTAAGTTATAGAACTCAATCCTTCCCCATTACTCAAGTCATGAAACTTGAAGTTTTTGAGAAATAGATTAGTAACTTCTTTAATGGAATTTTAAAATTACAAAATATTATACCTATTCTGCTCAATGCCCTGATAAATGTTATAACTAGATTTCATATCTCAAATTAGTCATTTTACACTTATTATAATTATCAAAATTTTATTATCACATATATTTTCTGGTGTAAGAGTAAATATTCTGCTTTTCTGTCATGGATCTAATCTACTTTGATTAATAATTGCTTGCTTTCTCAATGAGGAGAGACAGGATGGGAGGGAGAGAATCTGAAACTCAAAATTTTAAAAACGAATGTTAAAAATTGCTTTTACATATAACTGGGAAAAGTAAAATACTAAATAAATAAATTGAAAAGCAGTACCCCAGTAATCCACAAGGAAAATACAAACCAAAAAGGCTTCTTAGTAATCACAATTTATTCAAAGAAGCCCATGTACTTTATTCAAAGTAAAGCCCTGGGGTCCAGACTCAGAATTTATTTTTACTTTACATCCTGACAAAGTCAAGAACCTGTTTTTCAAATCCCTTGTGTGAATTAGATGAGCTGTACAGGCAGACAAATAGACAGGAGCAAAAATTTATAATTAAAATCTCAAACAAGAACTCAAAAAACAGTCTGCTCAGACCATTTAATGAAGGGGAAATAGCCCTATTTATTATATTTTAATAGCCCCTGAAAACATAACTTTACTGAAACAGAAAAATAACAGATATTTAAAGTAAAAACCCTAAGACTAAGGCAACAAACCAAAAAAACCATTAAACTGCCTGGCTGTGAAGGAGCACACCTCTAATTCCTCTTTGCCTGATAAAGAGTTCCAAGCTTCAGTGGATAAGCCATTGGGCATTTGCACTAAATTTGACATTAATAAAGTGAAAGGGGACTAAGTAGACTAAGGAGGGACAGAATGGACACCAAGGTAGGAGACAGAACAGGTCAAAACTCTGGATAATGATAGGAGTGGGAGTGAAGGTACAGTTTTTAAGGGGGAAAAAACAAATAAACATTAATTGTGTTCAGAAAATACTACTTAAGGAAGGGACATTTGTGACTGAACTCAGGAAAATTTCTTTCCCAAAACATGAAAATAAAATTTGAGTGCATGAAAGAGTAAATCTTATCCATTCAAAACACTTAACTATCCACAATACCTTCAATCTCCAAGAA
This sequence comes from Macrotis lagotis, assembly GCF_037893015.1. NCBI lineage: Eukaryota > Metazoa > Chordata > Mammalia > Peramelemorphia > Peramelidae > Macrotis > Macrotis lagotis. The sequence goes on along the minus strand of NC_133660.1, from coordinate 226,933,319 downwards.
TTCTAGCTAGTCAGGGGTTTGCTCTAGCACTACAGAAATATTAAAAACATTAACATGAAGCAGGATCTGTCAGGAAGCTTTCTCCATTTTCCAATATAAAAATGCAGTAAGGGAAAATATGAGTTACTATATACTTCCCAACTACCTCTGCTATATTATGCATCAAGAAACAAAATTAACAATAATTACATTGAGAAAGAAAATACTTACCACATCTGAGTATCCACGTCATACTTATATAGATCATCAGCAAGTCTATATTTGTTGGCACTGAAAGCCTTATAACCACCATGTATGTAGAGGGAATTTGTCTTGGCATCATAAACACTACTGTGGCCATAACCTCCTTGTACAAGAGCACCCTGAGTTTGTAAAATACTCCAAGCATTCTTCTCTAAAAAAGGAAATGCATACAGATTATTCACCTTTGGAATCTTAATATATGTGACAGCTAAAGAGAAAAGACATTAGGAGACAAAGTTCAGCTGACCAATTTTTAAATCACTGTTAAAATAAGAAAAACAATTGCAACATAAATAGTAGATAATACCAATAATAGAAAATACCAACTTGTTAAATACTCAAATTTTAATTTTATTGGCTCACATCTTTAGGTGGCATCTGAGCAAAACTTAAACTTCAATTTATGACAAATATTAAAATTAATGCCCATGACTTTTTGTGAGGTCTTTAGTCTATAAAGTAAAAGGAGAAAAGAATAAAATTGTTGGTGGGGATTTTTTCTTTATAAAATACTAGTTTTTTTCCAAAACCCTGAATAAAATTGCTAATGGCACCAAATTCCATACCCCTGAATTAAGCCAAAGGTAAAAGAATCAAAACTGATGAGGTTCCAGGCAGAACTGAGGTCCTTTTTTCCCTACTCTTTATATCTGGCAAATTCCCCAGGAATTACAAAGACAGTAAAGGTTAATTAAGAAGTGAGTAACCCTAACTCTAGCCCAGACTATGAGAGCTAGAAACCAATGAAAGGTAAAAATCTCTCTGGTATACAACCCTAAGCTACAGTAAAAAAAAAAACCTAAGAATATAAAGAAGTAATATCTCACATTTCTCCCACTGTGCCTATTTAAAGTTAATTCAGACAACTCTCCAGGAAAACTTGTTGAATCAGAAACAGGCTGGCTTCAGAACTCTAAGGCCATGTCCAAAAGCTTTTCCTTTCAAGAAGGACACAGTACAAAGTACTATCTAAGGGCAAAGGGAAACGAACTGACAGAATATCCTGAATTAAACCAGATTACAATAGACATTCTGGAAACTGAAGTAGAAAAGAAATGGAGGTCAAGAGGCAAGGGAAAGAATTTAGAATTAATGGCTAAAACCCAAGTTAAAGCCATTTTCTATTCTTGTCAGTTAAATGGCTAGGATTGCACTATTGTAATGCTAACAAGCCCGGACCAAATTAAAGTGATACTGTTTTATCCTATTCCTCTCATGACTGACCTGCCAAGGTACCATCTAAACAATCTACACCCACTCCTTAGGACTAATTTCTCAGGTGCAATAGCCAATATGCTGATGGAATGCAAATAAAAAAACATCTAGAAAAACAAAATGATTTTGTGTTAACTGTATTATAATCTCCTTCCTTAGCAGTGACTTCCTCATAGTATAATCATGAAAGACTAAAAGAAAAGTACAGTACACCAGAAAGGACTGGTTGCAGAGTCCAAAAGGAGGGATAAGGTACTGGTACTGAGATGGTAAGAAGAGAAAACAAATACGGAGCTAGGGCTAACCCAGACCTAAGTGAAAAGCTAACAATGTGAAAGAATGATTAAGCTTGAATCCAAAAGGACAAGCTAGGAATTACAAAGACATTTTGAAGAAGCTATCTCCTCAATGTAGAGGAAAAAATTCGAACAATTAGGGTATCCAAAAGTAGAATGAGCAATTACAAAGAGCAATTGTTTCCTCAACAATGAAGATATTCAAGTAGATTTCAGATAATCACTTGTCAAAGATGATGTTGGACTAGATGAACTGTCATGACCCTTCTGAGTTTCACATTCTGTGATTCTGAGGATTCAAAGATTCAGCAGGCTAGAATGGCAGGTAAAAGAATAAGATTCAGTATAATATAAATACATGTGAATTCCTATACTTAGCTTTTTAAAAAAAAACGAACTGCACAATGGTTTTTTCAAGATCTAAATTGGAGCTGGTGTATACCTTATTTTACGAGATACTGATAAATGGAATTGCAAGAAAAGATGGCCTGGATGCAGAGAAATCTGCAAACTGTCATAAGATGTACAGTTAAAGATACTGGGCATATTTAGTTGGGAAAAAAAAACTTCAGAGATTTCCTAGATGTCTTCAAATAATCAAAAAGGAGAGAGGATGGGATTAAGGACATAAATGGATGCTGGAATTAAGTATCACCTTCTACCTGATGTTTTTCCTGAGCCCCAAATGTTGCTTTTCCAGATAATCTTGTATTTCTTTTGAATGTATTCACTTTATGCTAATAGGTGTACACAGCATCTCTCCAATATTAGACTCTTAGAATTCAGGAGCAGTTTTGATGATGTCACTGCATCCCTAGCATCAACAATCGTACTTTTTTTCTTACTAACCAACCAATGTTTGTTGATTGACTGAAGGACAGGTAAAGCTTTACTCCCCAAGCTCCAGAGAGCCTTAACAATAATACTGTGCAAATATTTCAGGGCTCCTCTAGTACAGCAAGAACAGACCACTGCTTCTCAGGCACACTAAAAAGCTATGAATATGAAGACAAGCACCTTCATAGCCAATCTAATCCTTCTGACAATTCTAACCAGGTGATGTGAATAGGAGGCAGCCTCCTTTTCCAGCACAGCTGAGAGTACAATAGTGTTAAATCAAATTAGTGCCAAAACTAAAGACAAACCAGGACCCCTTGGTTGGCTTCTCTGTATCACTAATGTAACAGAAGGCAGCATTGGAAGTCATCTCAAAAGGCAAGTTTAAAGTATTGTAACTATGTTAGCTTCTCTGAAATAAGCTGTCACAACTTATCTGAGCTCTTTTGATCCTGGAACATAGCAGGATCTTGTGGATTTGGGGTTAGGTTTTTGATTTAGGTTTGGGAAAAGATAGAGGGGACATTTCCAAGGGAAAAGGAAAAGGGAAATATGATATCTATGCAATACTGGCTTACACAATCCATACTTAATAGAGTCCTGGGAATCGGAAAGATCTGAGCTCATTCATTCAAGTACTACTTGAAATAATTATTAACTATGTGATCATGGGCAAGTTATTTAACCTCTCTGAAGCCCCAGTTTTCTCATCTATAAAAACCCCCCCTTACAATAGTGAGAAACAAATAAGATAAAATACATAAAGTGCTTTTCAAAATTTTCTCTTCAAGTCCAATCTATATCTGAAGAGGAATTCCTCCTCAAGAAAGGATCAATCAGGGGAGGCTAGGTGGTGCAGTGGATAAAGCACTGGGCTTGGAGTCAGGAGTACCTGGGTTCAAATCCGGTCTCAGACACTTAATAATTACCTAGCTGTGTGGCCTTGAGCAAGCCACTTAATCCCGTTTGCTTTGCAAAAAATCTAAAAACAAAAAACAAACAAAAAAAACAGAATCATTCAGCCTCAATTTGAGGAGGGTTAGTGATGTGGCATTTGTTCCAATCCAATGGAACCTATTCCATTTTTGCACAACTCTAAAGGTTACCAAGTTTTTCCTGACATCAGGTCAAAATTTCCTTCTATAAAACTTCCATCCAATGCTCCCAATTCTACTTTCTGGAGCCAAGCAGAACAAATCTCCCTCTTTCACAGAATATCTTTTTATCTATTTCCAAGAGAGCAAACAGGCTTTTCCTCTCTATTCGGAACATACTCAAGTCCTTCCATTAATCCTCATTACAACAAGGTCTCCACTCCTCTTGTTCCTCCTCCCTCTGGACAATGTACCTATGTCAATGTCCTTCCTAAAAATTTAATAAACAGAACTTTAAACAACACCCTAGGGGAAAGCTAGCCATGACAGAAGAAAGCAGGCCTAAATGGCATCAATTTCACATTGGGGGGAAAAAAATCTCAGTCTTCAAGAAAGTTGCAAAGCTTTCTTCACTAATTTCTAAGTAATTCTAATTTCTAAAGTGTGGTTCAACACTGTGTGATGATCAACTATGATGGACTTAGCTCTTAGCAGTAATACCATGATCAAAAACAATTCTAAAAGACCTGCAATAGAAAAATATCATCCATATCCAGAAAAAGAGCAATGGAATCTGAATGCAGATGAAAGCATATTATTTTCACCTTTTAAATTGTTTTTTGCTTTTCCCTTCTCAGGTTTTTCCCTTTTTGTTCCGATTCTTCCTTCACAGTGTATCTAATATGGAAATATGTGTAACATGATTGTACATGTATAACCTATATCAGATTACTTTCTTTCTTAGGGTGGGAGACAGAAGAATGGGAGGGAGAAAATGAATGTTGAAAATTATCTCCACATATAAGGGAAAAATTAATTGATTAATTAATTATAAATCAAGTTACCAATCTGAGACTTTGTGGCTTCCTGAGCTAGAATCGGCCTTAATCATTTTCAGATTACCTCCTTTCTTACTGCCTCTCTGTTTCTAATATTCATACCCCCCTTTTATATCTTCCCCTAATATCACACATTGGGCATTAGAGTGCTTTTATTTTTAAAGGAATTATAAAACTCAACAATATAGTTGCAGGCAATCAGCTTGTGATTTTCTGCTTGTTATGCTAACCTATAATCCAAAGTTTCAGAGTCCAAGACCTGCAAGATTTCTTCCTGACTAGGTACAGAATATTTAGTCCTCAAAAATAGAATGGTTTCAATTCCAGATCAGTTCACTTGGGTGCTTGAGCACCCATCCAATGGTTTATAATATAGTCTAAATTCATTTTTAGCTAATTAGGAAACTTTTGCTTGGAGCTTTTTGCTATTCTATCCACATTCCTATGTAATCACTTAGATAACTAAATATTTCCTTTTCTTCTACAAGAGGAATTAAAAACAAAGAGAGACTGAAGGCAAGAAAATTAGATAGAAGACAAGTGGAATAATCCAAGAGCTATACCAAGAGCCTATACTAAGGTGGTGGCAATAAAAATGGAGAGGAGGAAACTAAAAAATACTGTAGGGGCGGAACCTCTAGGGCACTGGTGACTTTGGAATGTGGCAGATAAGGAAAAAGCAGGTATAAAATGTCCAGATCCAGTTAATTAGAAGAATGGTTATAGGGTCATTAACACAAGTTATTTGTGGGTGTCACAGCATCTGTATTCTTTCTGAGGGCAGATAGCAAGTCTTCTCTTACCTTGACAGCCAATGCAGCATGTTATATGTACAATATTCTGCATAAATTCCAGCATGTAAAGCTAGCCTTCTGTATGGAGCAGGCATTTTTTTTTAACTGAATAGACAAGATGGCATGGGAGCAAGGATTTGGTTTATTTGTTCCTGTGGGGTTTTTTTTTCTAGGCAGGAGGGTAATGGAGAGAGAAGAAATATAGATAGGACAGACTTCCATGTTTAGACAGAGCAAATAACTTCAGTTTCTTAAAAAGTTCCTTATAGGTCCCAATTTTCAGAACTTTAATCATTTTTGTCACCTCAAGACCTTATCCAAATGTCCACATTTCTCATTTTGGAAATTTCAAAACTGGTCAATGGCTGAAACATGCAAATCTATTTTGCCACCTCTGACCTTCCATACCATATCAATGTGAACTAAGTCAGAAAAAAACTGGCTCAATGTCAATTATGTAATAAATGTTAAAAAGCAACAACTGACAATAATGTACCTACCAATGTCATATTCCTGCACATTGCTTATGTAGCCATAGAGAGGACAGTGACCAAAGATAACCAGCATGACAACTCTACCATTTTTCATTGTGACAATGTGTGCTGAGTGCCCCACAACTGCATACTGTTCCTTTGCTTTGGGGGTCAATAAAACCCATGATTCGTTTTTAATATGAAATACCCTCAACTCATTTGTCACATTGCCTGTTGAATCAATCTTTCCTCCATACATGTAGATTTTGTCCTGGAAACAGAATTTGGAAGAAACGTTAAAAGACTCAAATATGAGGAGACGAAGAAGAAAGATAATTTATTTCTACTTTACACCACATAGGAAATTCTTAATGACTACTTTTAGATTCTAGACATTTGGAAAAATCTCTGAAGAAGAAAAGAAATTATATCAATAATTTTCACAAACATGATTTTAACATGTGTGATATTGAAATGCAGCTTATGCTCTACTTTTTTTTTTTAATCCAAAAATGAACATGATGTAGAAGAGAGGGCATTGGGCCTGGAGTAAGGAAGGCCTAGCTAAGTTCAAGGCCCCTTGGAATACTTCCTGGCTGTGTGACCCTGGGCAAATCACTTAACCTCTCTAAGCCTCAACTTTATCATCTAGAAAGTGACGGGCTGTACTCTAGGACGTCCAAGGTCACTTCTAGCTCTAAACCTATTTATCACATGCCCTATCTCCAACACCTGCCAGTTCTTCCTGGTCTTCCTCTGATGAAAGTCTCTTGCAAGTATAAAGTGGAAAAACAAATCTCAATAGATTTTTCATACTACTCCCTACCAAAGAGAAAAGAAAAAATGTGAAAACTACTGTACTATCTTATTAGAGAATGTCTATTCTTTCTTCAAGTGATCTAAACATTTATGAAAAGTTATTACATAAGCAGTTTCAATCTTTCTTAGATTTAAAAGTGTCCTGCCCCACAACTATACTTCCCTAATACAGTTTCAGTTATTTTTAAAAATTACTCTGATAGATGTCAGAGTGAACTTAAACATCTTCCTCTTTATTTCTACTTATCCACCGCTCTGCCTTTTACTATGTTTTTTTCACATGGAAGGTATGATTTTACCAATCAAAAATCATGTTAAATCTCTTTTTAACCAAAATACAATAATGCAAATACAACAATCACAGGAAAGTTAAATTTCTCATCCCAAAGTGAAGAAATTTTACCTTGTACAATGCCAAAGAATGACCATATCTTACAACTACATCATTTACTGTTTGGTTCAGTGGAAGCCACTCCCGAGTGTCAAGGTCATACCTGTACAACAAAGAGAGATTAAGTTTTTACTCAAACAAAACAATATTTCACATTCTGTTCTTTATTATCGATTCCACCACAGAGTCACACTAAACTTGCGGGGGGTGGGGGGAAGCCATCTAGTACGAGGTGAGTACTTGGTAAATTTCAGGGATGACCCTGGTACTCATAAAGAAAGGAAGGTGAATGATAACTGCTGGGGACCACCAATGTATTTCTGATGACCAATCCCTCTGAATTGGTGCTACCCTTCATTAAAGGGATATAGACTAGGCCTATGTTTTAACTTATTCAGGGAATTTCCAGATGAGGAAATGCTCTCTACCCATACAGATCAGCACTTCTTCTGCAACTTATTATCAGAGTTGCCTCAAGACCAGAGAGATGCCCAGTGTCATATACTATTATATATTAAAGTCAGGAGTTGAACCTGGATTTTTCTAGCCCACTATCTATACTCTATGCTATGGTGCAACTGCAACAAAAAATTTATATATCATCAATTTCAGGCTAGATTTCAGTCCACAGATTAAAGGTGAGGGAAAAGGACAGCAAGAAAAGACATGCAGCATAAGGTAAAGCTGAAGGGTTATTTTAAAGTTTATTAAAGGAATTCATATTAACATGTACTTAATTTCATGCTCACTTTAAACTGGTACACATAACTAATTTTAATTACCATGTCTTCTTTTTTAATTCATTATACAAAATTAAATGTTAAGTATAAATATACCTTTAACAACCCAATTTAAAAGTGACAATATTCTGCTGTGATGCCATGAGCAGACTGCCCATTTGTCACCATTCCTATGAAACTGCCTTACAATTTTATTTCACCATTTTAAAATATCAAGGATAATTTAAGAATGACAAATTTACAAACAGTGCTTCTGGATCTTTCTATGAAGCAATTATAATCACTTTAATTACAATAAGAAAAAAAATTTTTAAGTTTTTTTTTTGCAAGGCAATGGGGTTAAGTGGCTTGCCAAGGCCACACAGCTAGGTGTCTGAGATTGGATTTGAACCCAGGTACTTCTGATTCCAGGGCCAGTGCTTTATCCACTGCACCACCTAGCCGCCACAAGAAAAAAATTTTAAAGACCATGTTGGTTCCTAAAAAAATTTATAGGCTTTAAAAAGTTATATATGTATACATAAAATTTTAAATTCATTTCTAATATAAACTTAAATGTTTGGGGTTAAAAAGGCAGCAATATTGCTTCTCCTATATGCCAGAATATATTATGAATTATTTTTGGATTAAGATTTTCTCATTTGTCTAAGTACCCATAGAGCTTGACATTAACAAGATCAAGGTCACTAAGTTTCAAACATTATGCCCAGCACTGACAAAAATGCATCTACCAGTATCAGATTCCTGCCTATCATCTATTCATCACAGAGAGGGTGGTGAAAACTACTCTGAACTCGGAATATGCCAACCCTTGGATTCTAACTAGCTCTGTGACCATTTGCAAGATACTTAATCTCCCTGATCTTCACTTTACTTATCTATAAAATGGACCCACAACACAAATAAGATAATGTATATGAAATCTATCATAATTATAAAAGACTGCATAAATATCAGCTATTATTACTGCATAAAAGTTAAACATTTCATTAAATAGAAGATATAAAAGTAAAATGTATTTATAAAAACATTACTCTGCAAATTAAGAAAGCTTTGCTGTTTCTGATGTAGCCAGAGGCAGAACCATCATTTGAGAGTCTTCCCAAGAAAAAGAAGTTTCCACTTGCCCAGTAATATTCTCAACATTTCTGAAAGAGTCCTATCCTACAAAGAAAAGAAATTCTGCCAAAGCCCTATGAAACTAAATTATATGCGAAAGGACCAATTAATTTAAGAAAAATGGAACAATTGGGAGATCAAAGGCAGCCCTTACTACCAGTCTATTGACTGGCTGTGGAAGTTATATCCTTGCAGTTCTCATTAAATAAACACCTAAGTATTGTTACACTGTGACAAAGGAAAAGGGCAGCATCTAGTTATGGTAACGATCTCAAAAGTGGATTAGGCTCAACACCCTCACTAACTTCAAAAACACTTGTTATGGTTCTTATCTATCTCTCAAGTGCAATTAAGTAGACTCTCAGCACCATAAACTCTGGAGTCTGTAGCTCTATCTTGAGAAGCAATGGTCACCTTAAGACTCTGATAAGTCAATTGGAAGAGGACAATAATGGAGGAATGTACAATTAGCTTCTAGCAAAGAAAGGAAGGACCCCCCCCCCATTTGTATGCATATGTATATGTATGTTTGTGTGTTTGTATATCCAAAGCAAGGAGCTTCTATGTATTCTATTATACAGTAATTCATTTAAAAATAATTCATGCAATCAGAAAAAACAATTTAACAGTTTTTGAAGATGAATTTTTCAATTGTGGAACTTATTTTAAAGATACAGAAGCACAACATATTACCATTTAAAAGGCTTAGTAATAATAAAAGTATAAGTTGTGGGGCAGCTAAGTGGCACAGTAGATAGAGCACCAGCCCTGGAGTCAGGAGGACCTAAGTCCAAATCTGGCCTCAGGCACTTATAATTACCTAGCTGTGTGACCTTGGGCAAGTCACTTAACCCCACTACCTTGCCAAAAAAACAAAAAACAAACAAAAGTATTAATTGCTAATGGTTCTTGTCCTTCATTATCAAAGAAGACCAAAATGATATCACTATGTTTAAGACAAATGACAGTGTGTCCGACTGTGGCTGATCTGACCAATATGAGCTCGGAATGCTCCACCACAGGTTGGCACAAATAGTCCATGTGATCACCTAAGGTGGGTACTCTAAACTTACATATGCCACTTTTCTTTTGAGCTGCTTCAATTCTGCCTTCCTCATAGAGTGCAACCCCCTCACTGATGAGGGCATGCCATGCTGGGTAGTACTGTGCCAGTGTCTCCCAAGCTATACAATCAATTCTAAAATCCTTAAGAGAGATCTTTAGGGTTTCTCAGTATCACTTCTTCTGACCCCCTTGTGAGCATTTGCACTATGTGAATTCTCCATAAAATAGTTTTTTTTACAAGTGTGTGACTGTCATTATAACAATATGTCCAGACCATCATATTTGCACTCTTTGTAGTAAGTTGGAATGCTAGGCAGTTTGAATCCCAGTGTCTAGTGTCTTCTCCTTCCAGGTGGTCTTCAGAATCTTCCTAAGACAATTTAAATGGAAGCAATTCAGTTTTTTGGCATGGTCCAGGTTTCACCTTAGCAATGAGGGCAACACAACAACAGCTCTGCAGACCTTCAGTTTAGTAGTCACTTAATAGCCCTTCTCTCCCACACTTTCTTTCAAAGTCTCCCAAATAACAAACTAGCTCTGGCAATGCAAGTGTCAGCCTCACTGTCAATGGGTACCTCCTTGGAAAGGACACTCCCAAGGTAAGTTCATAGTACTCAAAACTTCTCCATTTATCAAAATCGATGGTTCCACATATGGATGGTGTGGTCCTGGCTGATAGAACAACCTGTGTTTTCTTAGTGTTAATTGTTAGACCAAAATGAACACAAGCAGCAGAGACCTATACTTCGTTGCATCTCAGCTTCAGAGACTGCATTGGGGTGCACAATCATCTGCAAATAGAAGATCATGCACCACCACTCCCTCAACTTTGATCTTGGCTTGTAGTCTTTTCAAGTTAAAGAATTTGCCATCAATGTGGTAGCTGACCTTGAGGCCATGTTCATCCTCATTAAAGGCATTTGATAACATGGTTGAAAATATGCCAAAAAAAGTATAGGACACAGCTTGTTTCATTCCATTAGTGACTGGGAAATCTTAAGAGCATTGTCCACTATCTAGAACCTGTACATGCACACCATCATAAAAGTCACAAACAATACTGATAAACTCCAGGCAACCAAATTTTAACAAAATTTTCCATAAACCCTTGAGACTGATGGTATCAGGTCTACAAATGTTGTATACAGACCTCTGTTCTGTTCCTGGCATTTTTCCTGCAGTTATCAGGCAGCAAACACTATACTGACTACTCCTCTACCTTTCTAAAGCCACATTGGCTCTTAGGAAGGTGACCAACTTCCAGGTGAAGGATCAGCCTATTGAGAAAGACTCTGGCAAGAATCTTACCAGCAATGTCTAAAAGAGAAGTACCCCTGTGATTGTCACAGGACAATCTGTTCCCTTTACCTTTATAAAGATGGACAATAGATGCATCCTTAAATTTTGGGGGGATAAACTCCTCATGCCATATAATCTGGAAAACTTCAGACAGTTTTTGGATGAGCAATGGACCCCCCCACCTTGTAGATCTCAGCTGAAGTAGAATCAACGCCAAGTACTTTGCCACTTGAAAGGAGTCTAATGACATTCAAAACCTCTTCTTCAGCTGAACTTTCAGCTAGGGACTGACTGACTCCAACTTGAGGTAAGCAGTCAGTGGTTTCTGCATTGATTGATGATGGTTTGTATGGTATCCAAATAACAGCCCTGAGTGAAACAAGGCTGGCAAATGAAGGTCAGCTTACTGAAGTCAGACTAGTATACACATTTTTCTGGAGTGGTTGCAGTGAAAGGGAATGCTGTGAAGCTGGGATAGGTTTTGCAATCAAAACTAATCTAGTCAACATTTTTGAATGTCTACCAAAAGGAGTGAATGTAAGTATCATGACAATGAGATTGCCACTTCTAGGAAAATATCATGCCACCATTATCATGCTCCCCTTATGACAAATACTGAAGATGTTAAAGAAAAATTGTATTGAGACCTGGAGAACCTTATCCTCAATGTACCAAAAGAGGACAAACTTATTTTTTTTATTTAATTTTTTTTTTTTTGCAAGGCAAATGGGGTTAAGTGGCTTGCCCAAGGCCACACAGCTAGGTGATTATTAAGTGTCTGAGGCTGGATTTGAACGCAGGTACTCCTGACTCCAGGGCCAATGCTCTATCCGTTGTGCCACCTAGCCAACCCATGAGGACAAACTTATAATCATGGATGACTTTAACGCTAGAGTAGACTCAGACCAGACATGGCAGGGAGTCCTTGGGAGGAATGGAGTTGGAGACAGTAACAGCAATGGTCACCATCTTCTGAAGACTTGTGCATCTCATGTCCTTCTCATCACAAATACTGTCTTCTATTTACCTAAATGCAATAAAACTTTCTGGATTCATCCTCATAGCAAGCATTGGCATCTATTAGACTATGTGATTGTAAGGAGAACAGACAGACAAGATGTGAGAGTGACAAAAGCAATGTGTGGTACAGAATGCTGGACTAATCGCAGACTCATCCTTTCTAAGCTAAATATTCATATTCAAAAAGCCATAGCCCCAAGACAAAATGAATACTAGAAGAATTAATGTCAAGAGATTAGAGTGTCTCTCCAAGAGGGAACAGTTTGTTGCTAACTTGGAGGGAAAACTGAGCCAATACATAGTGGGCAATAGTGGAGCTGAAAAGGAGTAGGCAATTTTCAGAGATCTGATGTACAGTATTGCATTTGCTCTTCTGGTCCAGAATGCTTCCAAACACCAAGACTGGTTAGAAGAAAATAATGGGGAAAATAAAAAAGCTGCTAAAAGAAAAATGAGATCTCCACAAGATTTACCAGTAAGATAGTTCATTGATTTCTAAGAAGGCAGAATTTAATTCCAACAAAAGTAAAGTCCAAGCAAAGCTTAGAGAGAGATGTAGGACTCTTGGCTTAGTAAGAAGGCAGATGAAATTCAATTTTATGCAGACAGAAACAAACCAAAATGCTTTTATGATGCCCTGAAAGATATTTATGTGCCAAAGACATATGGTGTATCTCAACTACTAATAATTTCTGCCATATCACTCTTTCCTAATGACTTTAAGGAAATGATAAAGCCAATATAGTCACTGAAAGGTCTGTCTTTCACAGTTATGGTTGGAAAAAGAGTACGCAAAGAAATAAATAATAGAGATGATCACAAAAGATAATATACATGTAATTCCATGAAACAGAAAAGCTTTTGTATGAACAAAATCAATGTAAAAAGAAAAATAAGGGAAGTTATACACTAGGAAAAAATATTTACAGCAAATATCTAATCAAGTTTTATTACAGGAGAGGGAAAGAAGTGAGGGATGAGCATTGTTTGAACCTAACTCTCATTAGATTTGGTTCAAAAAAGAGGAAAAATAAATATTCAGATGGATAAAGCAGTCTATCTTTCCCTACAGAAGTGGGAGAAAAAGGGGAAAAGAAAAGAGGGCACTAATAGAAGGAAGGGCAGAATGAAGGAGACTGTGGTCAAAAGTAAAAACTGGTGAGGAGGAACAGGGTGGTACCTCAGAGAAGCTTTAATTTGCAGTTCTCTAATAATTAGTGATTTAGAGCAATTTTTCATATGTCCATGGATTGCTTTGATCTCCTCATCTGTAAATTGTCTTTGCATATCCTTTGACCATTTGTCAACTGGGGAATGGAAGGAGGAACAGGGTGAAAGGAGAAAGAAAAAAGTATAAATGGAGGAGGGGGGACAGGACGGAAAGAAATACACATTAATCCTAACTGTGAATGTGAATAGGTTGAATTGTCCCATAAAATGAAAGCAGACAGCAGAGAGGATTAAAAATCAGAATCACACAATATATTGTTTACAAGAAACACATTTGAAGGAGAAAGACACACACACACACACACAGAGTAAAAGTAAACTGCTGGAGCAGAATTTGATGCTTTAGCAGAAGTAAAAAAAAAAAGCATGGGTAACAATCCTGATTTCAGAAATGCCAAAGCAAAGATAGATCTAATTAAAAGAGAAAAGCAAGGAAACTATAGATATAGACAACTATATATATAGACAATGAAGTAATAGCAATTCTAAATCTATATGCAACAAGTGGTATAGCATTAAAGGAGAATTATAATTAAAGGAGAAGCTAAATGAAATATAGGAAGCAATAAACAGCAAAACTTTATGAGTGGAGGACCTCAACCACCCCCTCTCAAAACTAGATAAATCGGGGCGGCTAGGTGGCGCAATGAATAAAGCACTGGCCCTGGAGTCAGGAGTACCTGGGTTCAAATCCAGTCTCAGACACTTAATAATTACCTAGCTATGTGGCCTTGGGCAAGCCACTTAAGCCCATTTGCCTTGCAAAAAAAAAAACAACTAGATAAATCTAATTACAAAATAAATAAGAAAGAAGTTAAGAAAGTTATATATGATAGACCTCTGGAGACAACTGAATGACCATGAATTAGGGTATAAAAATCTTCACAATCAAATGCAGAAAGGCAGAAATAATAAATGCACCCCTTTCAGATCATGATACAATAAAAATTACTTGTAATAAAGGACCACTAAAAAGACATTAAAAATTAGCTAGAAGTAATCAAATCCTAAGAATGAATAAATCAAACAACAAATCATAGTAACAGTCAATAATTTCATCAAAGAGAATGACAAAAATGAGACCACAGACCATATTAGCTGCAATTAAAATCTAAAAGCAGTATTTCAGGGAAATTCTTTATCTCTAAATGCTTACATGAATAAAATAAAGAGCAGATAGATGAATTGAGTGCTCAATTTAAAAAGCTAGAAAAAAAACATTAAAAATCCAATTAAGCACCAAATTAATAATTTTGAAAATCAAAGGAGAGATCAAAAAACTGAAAAATAAGAAAACTATTGAATTAACAAAAAAAAACAAGAACTGGCTTTATGAAAAAAGCAAAAAATATGAATAAAATAAAACTTTGGTTAATTTGATTTTCAAAAAAATCAAATTACCAGTATCAAAAAATAAAAAGTGAACTCACCATCAATGAAGAGAAAATAAAAACAATTAATTAGAAGCTATTCTGTCCAACTCTAAGCCAATAAATATTAAACTCTAAGTGAAATGATTTCATTCAACACTATGACAATAACAAGAAAACATACCAAAACTTGTGGAAATCACCAAAGCAGCCATTAGGGAAAATTTTATGACTCTAAATGCTTACATGAATAAAAGAGAGAAAGAAGAAATCAATGAACTGGGCATGCAACTAAAAAAGCTAGAAAGAGAACAAATTAAAAATTCTCAATTATTGACAAATTAGAAATTCTAAAAATCAAAGAAGATTTCATAAAACTGAAAGAAGAAAATGACTGAACTAATAAATAAAACTAAGAGCTGGTTTTATGAAAAAAAGCAATAAAATATATAAACCTTTGGAAAATTAAAAGGGTACATTCTCCACCAATTAGGAGGAAATTAAAGAAAAAATTCAGAGCTATTTTGTCCAACTGCATGCCAATAAATCTGACAATGTAAATAAAATGGATGAATTACAAAAATATAAACTGCCTGAATTAGCAGGAGATAGAATATTTAAAAGCCATCAATGAATTCCCTAAGAAAAAACCCCCAGGACCAAATAGATTTACGAGTGAATTCTATCAAACATTTAAAGAACAACTAATTCCAATTCTAAATAAATATTTGAAAAAATAGATGAAGAAGGAGATTGGCCAAATTTCTTTATGGTGCTGATCCCTAAACCAGGAAGAGCCAAAACAGAGAAAGAAAGTTATAGACCAATTTCTCTAAATAATACTGAAGCAAATTTTTTAAATAAAATATTAGCAAAGAGATTACAAGTTATCACTAGGATAATAACCCATGACCAGACAGACTTTGTACCAGGAATGCAGAGCTGATTCAATATTAGGAAAACAATCAGCATAATTCACCATATCAATAACAAAACTAACAGAAATAATAAGATTACCTCCACAGATGCTGAAAAAGCTTTTGACAAAATACAGCACCCATACTATATGAATACAATAACAACACACAGCACAGTGGATAGAGCACCAGCCCTGGAGTCAGGAGGACCTGAGTTCAAATTTGACATCAGACACGTGATAGTTGCCTGGCTGTGTGACCTTGGGCAAGTCACTTAACCCCATTGCCTTAAGTAAATAAATAAAATTTCAAAAAGAAACACTAAAGAATATAGGAAGAGAGTTTTCCTTAAAATGATAAGCAGTATCTATCTAAAATCATCAGCAAGCTTTATATGCAATGGGGATAAAAGAAATATCCCCAATAAAAATCAGGGGTAAAACATTATCATCACTATTATTCAATATTGCTTTTAAAATGTTAACTTTAGCAATAAGAGAAAAAAAGAAATGTAAAGAATTAGAATTAGGCATTGAAGAAACAAAACTCTCATTTTTTGCAGATGATATGATGGTACACTTAGAGAACCCTAGAAAATCATCTAAAATACTAGTAAAGTAACTAGATAAAACAAACCATTCAAATCATTAGCATTTCTATATATTACTAACAAAACCCAGCAGTAAGAGATAGAGAAATTTCATTTAAAGTAACTGCAGGGGGCAGCTAGGTGACACAATGGATAGAGCACTGGCCCTGGAGTACCTGAGTTCAAATCCAGCTTCAGACACTTAATAATTACCTAGCTGTGTGGCCTTGGGCAAGCCACTTAACCCCATTGCCTTGCAAAAAATTTTTTAAAAAAAGTAACTTACAGGCATCATAAAATACTTGGGAGTCTACTGGCCAAGACAAACCAGAAACTATATGAACACAATTACAACACACTTTTCACACAAATAAAATATGCTCTTAACAATGGGAAAAATATCATCTAATCATGGGCAGATTGAGCTAATATAATAAAAATGGCAATTCTACCTAAATTAAATTACTTATTCAGGGCCATACCAATCAAACTACCAATAGAGCTAAAAAAAATAGTAACAGAATTCATCTGAAGGAACAAAAGGTCAAAAATATCAAGAGAATCAATGAAAAAAATTGCAAAGGAAGGTGGTCATACCAGATCTAAAACTGTATAATAAAGCAATTGATGTCAAAACTGACTGGTACTGGCTAAGAAACAGAGTGATAGATCAGTGGAATAGATTAGTACAAAAGAAATAGTAGTGAATGACCATAGTAATCTATTATTTGGTAAACCCAAAGACCCCAGGTACTGGGTTAAAAACTCACTATCTGACAAAACTGCTGGGAAAACTAGAAAATAGTATGGCAGAAAATAGGTACAGACCCTCATCCCTCACTGTATACCAGGATATGGTTAAGATAGGTATAAGATTTAGACAAAAAGGAAATCAGGAGAACAAGAAATAGTTTATCTGCCAGATCTATATATAGAGAATGATTTTAGGACTAAAGCAGAGATGGAGAACATTATAAAATGCAAAATGGATAATTCTTATTACATTAAAAAAGGTTTTACAAAATTAAAACCAATACAACTAGGATTAGACAAGGCAGAAAGCTGGGAAATAATTTTCACAGCTAGTGTTTCTGATAAAGGATTCATTTCTAAAATATATAGCGAACAGTCAAATTTATAAGAATGTATAATAAATTGATAAATGGTTAAAGATGAATAGGCAGTTTTCAGATGATTAAATTAAAACTTCCTATAATCATATGAAAAAATGCTCCAAATCATTATTGATCAGAGAAATGCAAATTAGAGAAATGCACCTTTGAAATATTATCTCTCACCTATAAGACTAGCTAAAATGACCAAAAAAAAGGAAAATGATCAGTGTTGGAGGGGATGTGGGAAAAGTGGTACAATAATGCACTGTTAAGGGATTTGTGAACTGATCCAGCCATTCCGAAACTATGCCCAAAGGACAATCAAATTGTGTATACCCTTTGATCCAGCAATATACTACTATTAGTTTGTATCCCAAAGAGATTATAAAAAAGGGAAAAGGCCAGATTCACAAAAAATATTTATAGCAGCTCTTTTTGTGGTGGTAAAGGATTGGAAATTGAGGGGGTACCCATTAATTGAGGAATGGTTGAACAAGTTGTGGTATATAAATGTAATCGAATGCTTTCCAGAAAAACCTGTAAAGACTTACATGAACTGATGCTATGTTAAGTGAGCAGAACAAGGAAAACACTGTACAAAGTAACAGCAATACTGTGTGATGATCAATTGTAATTGACTTAGTTCTTCTCAGCAACACAATGATCCAAGACAATACTAAAAAACTCATAACAGAAAATGCTATCCACTATGTTTTTTCTCTCAACACATTCAATTTTGATCAGTGCATATAGCATGGAAATAATGTAAAGATTATCAGATTGCCTTCTGTGGGGCAAAGGGGGGAGGGAAGGGGGAACTGCAAAATTCAAAACCTTACAAAAAATGATAGGTAGAAACTACTATTGTATATAACTGCAAAACAAATAAAACATTTACATAATAAAAAAAAGAAAATGCTATCCACATCCAGAGAAAGAACTGAATGCAAAGTGAAGCAGACTATTTTTCACTTTTTTGTTGTTTTTTGTGGTTTTCCTTTTTGTTCTATTCTCTCTCATGTGACTGACTACGTGGAAATATATTTACAAGACTACACATGTACAACTTTTATCAGATTGCTTGCCTTCTTGGGGAGGGAGAAAAAAAACTGGAACTCAAAATATTATAAAAAGATAAATGTTGAAAACTATCTTTACATATAGTTGGAAAAAATAAAATAGTTACTAAAAAAATGGCTGCCTCTCTAGAAGAAACTATTTGAATCATTTCACTCTAATAAAACCAGTCTGATATACAGATACAATCACAGTCTCTTTGGAAAAAAACAATCTGCTTCAAGCCAGAATGGTAGCTGGCTAGGAAGAAAATAGTTGAGAAAACTGACTTGAGGGCAGAGAATCAAGACAGAGTAGTTATTAGGAAAGTCAAATATTCTCAGCAGAAGTATCTTGTTTATTGTATTCTACTCTCTACTGGAATACTAGCACAATTCTAAGTCATTAACTAAGCATTTAAAGTATTTTTGATTAAAGAAGTATATTTCTCCCATTTTAAAGCCCTAATAGGAGAATTCAAACATCAATATCAAAATTGTGTTCAAAATAGTTTTCTTTAGGATCAATCTATTTTTCTTTGTGACAATTTTTAACACTTAACTATATTTTCAAAATGTACAAGTTATTCAACTTACGCCAGAACCATGTTGTAATCTGAATGGTTGAACATATAACCTCCAACAACCCACATTATGTTACCATTGACTACACTTTTGTGGGATGCTCTGGGGAGCTTTGGCTGAGAGTATTCTTCCCGAGTCCAAAATGACTGATTAGCTGGCACAGGAATTGCACAGCCAGGTCCTGTAAGAAACATAATAAAAACTGGTTAAACAAAAGAAGAATTTACATTTAGAGAGGTTTGTTTTCTATAACTGAGGCAATGAATCATAGAAAAATTTACCTAGAAGAGAAATGTCACCAAGTTTATCTCTCTTCCGTATTTAACCCTAGGAAATGGTTTTCATCTGTCAATTCTGTTCTGCTAATGGATCAAATCTGTCATAGCCACTGATATCAAATAAACATCACTAAAACTTGAAATCATAGGTAAAGCACAGACTAAATTGTATTCAAAATTTATTTTATGTACCAGAAGTAGCCTTCAGGAAAGTCTACTAGCAATGGCATCAGTAATTAAGTAAGACAAATAAAAAAGTTTAAGCATTTCTCTGATAAATTTTAGTACCTAAGAACATTAACACTTGATCCTTCTTCTAATTTGTAATGTTACTAAGCCTAGTACTTATATAGTATTATTTATGTCAAACACTTCATGAACAATTTTAAACAATATTAAACCTAAGATAAAACTCAAAACTCTCCAAAGTGCAGAAACGATAACAGTTTTTAGGTAGGAGTTTGACTTTTATTTAGCATTATGAAGATAATGATAGGTATTCAATAGGTACTCAAATACCTGATTAATGAAACTCTAAATGCCAGCCAAATGGACACAAACCACCGAGAAAACTAGTAATATCAATAAAAAACTTTAAAAGAAATTTGGGAAAAGATTTTCAAAAATCCATTTTCTTCCCACAAAGGGAAAAAAAGAACATTTTTGGGACTTTTCTTCTTTAGCTTCAAAAAAGACAGTGACTGAAAAACTCCTGAAGTCTACATTTGGCTATCTCTTTTTTCCCCACACACCATTAAAGGACCTGATTTCTTTGGGAGCCTATCATATTACCTATTTGTCTTCTCTATGATTTTCTAAGTTAAAACTCCTAGTGAAATGCATTTTATAATCATTCTTCTCTCTACCTAAACTATACTTTTGACATGTCCTCATAGCAGTTGAAGCCAAAAGCTATATGTATATATGTTCAAATCCGGCCTCAGACACTTAATAATTACCTGGCTATATGGTCTTGGGCAAGTCACTTAACCCCACTGCCTTGCAAAAAAAACAACCTAAAAAAAGTGTGTGTGTGTGTGCGTATAGATATAGATATAGATAGATATATAACTGCAGTTTTCCAATTCAAATTTACATGAATAAGAAGCAAGGCATTTTTGTGCTCAGTGGTTCAAATTCAAATCTTTTTCTAGTTACCCAATATCAATTTAATTGTATACCTTTGGAATTCAAAGGTATAGCTAAAAGTTCAACTGTCAAAAATGTCTGTGTACTAAAGATATAATTCCATATAGAATTAATTCATTTAATACCTTTAAAGAAGGGAAGGGTTAGGAACTCAAAGGTGAACAAAATATGTAAAAGTCATTCTCACCCTGCCAATCTGAGTGACATGTGCATTCTCTAGCATCACTTGAATCACAGAAGCCTCGATCTGGAGAGCCACAGTCATTGGTACAGTACGGAATATCACATGATTCTCCTTTCCAGTATTGTGAACACTCACACTTCACAGTATTGCTGCCACCATTGAGTTTACATACTCCTCTACCAGAACAGTTATTAGGACACACATCAAAACTATAAACACAAGAAGAAATAAAGTCAGGAGCAAATGAAACATCAATATATCTGGAAGAACTTTTGCCAAAGTTTCACGAGTTGAACTCTAACTTATCTGTACATTAACAATGTCTACTTAATCACAACAGCACTACTACTGAGCCAAAAGAAAAGTTAGAGAGAACATTGTCACAGACCGAGTAGTACCTAATCCTTCATGTTGTAGATGAAATTAAAAATCAAGGGTTAATATACTAAGAAGCAGATACCATTACTGGGTCTATAACCTGAAGAGATGATGAAAAAGGGTAAAAACATCACTTGTACAAAATATTCAAAGCAGCCCTGTTTGTGGGGGCAAAGAATTGGAAATTGGGTGAATGTCATTCAACTGGGGAATGGCTGAACAAATTGTAGTATATATACGTTATGGAACACTATAGTTCTATTAGAACCCAGGAGGAAGGGGAATTCAGGGAAGCCTAGAAGGATTTGCATGAACTGATGCTGAGTGAGATGAACAGAACCAGAACACTGTACACTGTAACAGCAACATGGGGGTGATGATCAATTTTAATGGACTTACTCATTCCATCAGTGCAACAATGAAGCACAATTTTGGGGTATCTGTGATGGAGAATACCATCTGTATCCAGAGAACTGTGGAGTTTGAACAAAGACCAAGAACTACTACCTTTAATATAAAAAAAATTATCTTACTATTTAATTTTGCTATCTCTTATACTTTATTTCTTTTACTTAAGGATATAATTTCTCTTTCATCACATTCAACTGAGATCAATGAATACCATAGAAACAATGTAAAGACTAACAGATTGCCTTCTGTGGGGGGGGGAGAAGTGAGATTAGGGGGAAAAAGGTAAAATTCCAAATAAATAATTAATTAAATATTTTTTTTAAAGTATACTAAGAAGGACCAAGGAAAAGAGGAAGCAGGCGGCTGTAGGGGAAGGATTCTATTAGAACCTATCAGGGATAAGTAGAGAGGAGTAATGGAGGAAAAAGAGTTATGAACTAAGTTCATCCCTTGACCCTATGGCTAATTTTGGTATCAAATCATTGGGTCTATGGATAGAGATCTTTTGAATTCTTGTTCAGTTTTTTCAGTCATATCTCACTCTTCATGATACCAATTGGGGTTTCCTTCTCCAACTCATTTTCCAGAGGAGGAAACTGAGGCAAACTGAGTTAAGTGATTTGCCTTGGATCACAGACCAAGTAAATGTTTGAGGCTGGATTTTAACTCATGAAGAAGAATCTTCCTGACTCCACGTCCCACACTATCCACTACATCACCTAACTGCTCTTTGTATAGCTCTAGGCAAATTTCTCAACTTTTCTCAGTCTTAATTTTAAGGTTTATAAAATGGAATTAGTAATACTTTAGTACTTACTTCATAAGATTATTATGAGGGCCAAATGAAATAATATAATAAAAACACTTTATAAACCTTAGAGTTCTAGATAATGGTCAACTGTTGATGTATTTATCAGAAATCGTTATAATGATGTCTATGTAGAAAAACAAGATGTTTAACATTCTTTGCAGTTATTTAAAAACGAGTTGGAGAAGGAGATAAGAGAACCAGTTTTTTTGTCTTAACAGTGATATAGTGATAGCCTTAATCTCCCAAGACAGCATAAGTCATAACAATTTTATCCTGCCTTCACTCTAAAATGAAGAATGACCAATAAATGAACTAAAGAAGCAAGTTTATAAGCTCTGACTTCTTCCAATGAGTCCCAATGAGAAGGATAAAAAAACGCTTATCAAAGCACATCAGAAAAATTCACGGGGCAATTATAACTGGTAAATAAGACATCATGAGAGCCAAACTCCATACAACTATTCCAAAATATTTTTCCTTGTATCTATTAATAGCTAATAATAGAAGCATATATGCCCCAATTATGAAGTCCAAGAGAATCGAGATATAAACTAGTATGCTCTCTAAATGCTATTTTAAGAATTCAAATCACAAGCAAAAACTTAAGTAAATGAAGTAGCTCATCTTTGTAATACACAGGCTGTCAAGAAAGAGGAAACTAATAAAGCTATAGTTTAAAAGGTAAATATACTCTTTCTATCTAGGGCACTGGGATACAGCACTGGGTCTAGAATCAGAAAGACCTGAATTCAAAATCAGCCTTACATATTAAGTAGCTGTAAAGTGACCCTGGGCAAGTCACTTACCCCTGTTTGCCTCAGTTTCTTTGTCTGTAATATGAACTGGAAAAGGAAATGGTAAACTGCTCCAGTATCTTTGTCAAGGAAACCCCAAACAGATCACAAGGAATCAGGCATAACTAAACAACCACAAAAATTCTCTCTATGAAAAAAGATTGAAAGAAAACATCAAAAATGTTTTCTCCTTTGCGAAGAAGCTTCATTTACACAATCTTTAAGTCTTTAAAAAATTGTTTTAAACTTAGTTTAGTGGGGCAGCTAGGTGGTGTAGTGGATAGAGCACTGGCCCTGGAGTCAGAAGGATCTGAGTTCAAATCCAACCTCAGACAATTAATAATTACCTAGCTGTGTGACCTTGGGCAAGTCACTTAACCCCATTGCCTTACAAAAACAAAAAAATAAAAAATAAACTTAGTTTAGTACACTGAAATAAATACTCTCTAAAAACCAAAAAGAAAAAATTAACAAAAAAGTTGAGTTTTCAGCATGTTTGAAAATTCTGTCCTTTAGGCATTAAAGTTCAATCATACTTGACTAGAGTATGAAAATAGCTAAGTCATATGTAACAAAATGATATACAACCAGTGGGAGAGGTTACTGAAAGACAAAGAGTAGAATAACTCCCCAGAGCTCTGTCACTGGTCCTCTTTGAAAACAAAGGACAAACAACAGAGATTAGATAATTCCCAATATGGATACAGAACTGAATTTGTTAACAATTTCTTTTACTAGCCTCCTTTTAAAAAAGTTTATGCTCTCACTTGTACAAAAATATTTATAGCCACCCTGTTTGTGGTGGCAAAAAATTGGAATAAGTGAATGTCCTTCAATTGGGGAATGGCTTAACAAACTGTGGTATATATATATATATATATATATATATATGTCATGGAACACTATTGTTCTATTAGAAACCAGGAGGAATGGGAATTCAGTGAAGCCTAGAAAGATTTGCATGAACTGATGCTGAGTGAGATGAGCAGAACCAGAAAAACACTGTACACCCTAACAGCAACATGGGAGTGATGATCAACCTTCATGGACTTGCTCATCCCTTCAGTCCAACAACCAGGGACAATTTTGGGCTTTCTGCAATGAAGAATACCATCTGTATCCAGAGAAAGAATTATGGACTTTGAACCAAGACCAAAGACTATTACCATCAAATTAGAAAAAAAAAGCATTATATTATTATGTAATTTTACTATCTCATACTTTATTTTTCTTCCTTAAGGATATGATTTCTCTGTCATCACATTCAACTGAGATCAATGTATAACATGGAACCAATGTAAAGACTAAAAGAATGCCTTCTGTGGGGGGTGGGGGGAGGGAAGCAAGAATGGGGAAAAATTGTAAAACTCAAAATAAAATCTTTCTTAAAATAAAAGTTTATGTTCACTCCTTCTACCTTCTCTCTTCTCACTCACTCCTTACCCCCTATAAATTCTGATTTCCAATATCATCACTCAAATGAAACTATTCTCTCTAAAGCTGCCAATATTACACCTCTTAATTACAAAATCTGATGTTCTTTTCTCATTCTTTGTTCACAAGTTGCAGCATTTAACACTGATAAAAACTCTTTTCTTCCTGGATATTCTTTCCCTGAATTTTTCTGACATTGCTCTCTCTTGATTCTCCCTATAACTCTCTGACCATTCCTTTTCAGTCCTCTTTATTGGTTCATTATTCACTGAATGTATGTTTCTGAACTATGAAAGGTTCTATCTTGGGCCTTCTTTTCTCTTTCTATCTATCTCTCAATAAGCTCATCAGCTCTCAAGAATTTAACTATCATCAGTTATGCAGATGATTCACAAATATACACACATATATACATGTATTATATAGATACATATGATTATACATATACATAAATATATATGTATATATGTGTGTACACACACACACACACACACACACACTCTTGTATAGCTCCAATTCCAGGCTCTGTTCTATCTTCAGGCCTGCATCAACAATTGTCAATTGAGCATTCCCTAGAGACATCTCAAACTCAACAAGTTCCAAACTGAACTCATCATCTTTACCCTCAAACCCTCCATTTTTCTAAACTTCCTTATTTCTGGCAAAGACAGTGCTATTCCCTCATTCTTTTGCAACTTTGACTTCATCCTCAACTCCTCTCTCTCCTTCAAACAATAACTTATTCAATTAGTTGCCATATCATGCTGTTCCTAAATCTAGTTTCTCTGAAATTCCACCCTTTTCCCATACTCCCTACTCAAGTAATGTTACCATCTTACTTTCCAGCCTCAAAGCTTCCTGGTTGGTATCCTAGGCTCAAATTTCTCCTCAATCTTGTGCTTCCTCCACAATGTTGCTAAATTAAATTTCCTCAAGCACCAGTCTGATCATCTTATATTCCTATGCTCAATCAACTCCAGTGGCTTCCTATAGCTTCTTGTAAAAAGATATAAATTCCTCGATTTGCCTTTTAAAAGCCCTTCACAACCTAGCTACAACCTGTCTTTCCAGTCCCATTGGACATTACTTTTCCTCCTATATCCTCACATATTCCATTTGTCATTTCCATATCTTTGTATTGCTCATGTACTCCCTCTTCCCTTCTGCTTCTTCCTTGAAGATACATCTCAAAACTTCTAAAAGTCACCTTCTCCATGAAGCTTATTCTAATCCTCCACAACTGCTAATGACTTCCTTCCCAAATTCCCTCAGATATATCTCCTTTGTATTTATTGTAGACTAGTTGGTTGACTGACTGATGGGGTGAAGAAAAAATTTCTATAAACAATGTGACAAGGAATCTGAACTCAGGAACCATAAAAGCAGGATGACAGGAATGATAGCATTTGTCTATTTCCTGCCAAAACTAGTTGTACCTTCCTAAGCACCAGGAATATGTCACTTTTAGGCTAGTTGTCCCAGAGTCTCACACTCAGATAGAGAAGGTACTTAATAAATGCTTGGTGATATATTGGTCTTGAAAGTAGCAAGTTCCATATAGTTTAAGCATTCAAAAATGTGTGACCAAAAGCAACTAAAAAAGAAGACAGAGAAGGGATTAAAAATATGCCTACCCTTGAAGGGATGTAAAAAATAAAGAGTATTAACTGAAAGCAGGAATATTTTTTAAATCTCTGAGTCACAAGAGTGGGAATATAGTAGGTGCTTAATAAATGCTTCTTGATTTTTGGATTACCACTCAGTCTTGATGATCTTCCTCTAAATGATATAGCAAGAGAAAAAGGAGCCAGAAAGCTATTCTTTTAAATCATGAGTGAAATTAAGTCATTTGAGATTCCTCTGGTACTGACTATTTAGTTAGCCATTTCAAATGTGGTTTCCTTCATCATTCTCTGAAGAAACTGAATGAACTGTGGCTTATAATACTGTTGTGAGAGACTTTAAAACATAGAGAAGAGGAAACATGTTGTAATGGCCTGGTCTTGAAGTTAATATCCCTGCTTATATCCCCGCTCTGCTCTGCTCAGAGCATGGCCATGGCCTTGGACCTCTTTGTTCAGTCAAACAGACATAATGAGATATAATCTTTATCTTCCTCACAAGGTTGTTGTAAGGAAAGCCCTTTGTAAATCTTGATGTGATTAGTTGTTACTACTTTAAGTTTAAAGCACCTTGGAATATCCTAAGGTAGACTTCCAGATATTTCACTCCTTGATATTCTCTCTGTAAAACAGATTTCCACCTAGCTAATTCAATTCAGATGTGAAGAAAGATTTGTAGAAAACTGGACAACAGCTCACTTTCTTTAGCATCCAGTACTCTCTAAGATAGTTTGCTAAGACAAAGAGAATTGCAATAGAGACTCCAGAGAGTCCATAGGGAACCTACCTGGTGAACAAGAGACAAGTCTAGAAGGTAAGTGATAAAGAAAAGCAGGTAGGATCTAAAGGGAATGATCTAGTTGTAGAGATTTCTTGTCTCGGCTTTTGGATTTCATCAATTTCAGTCAATTTTTCTGAGTAATAATTTCTTTACAAGACTATTTCATTTTTGGTTTTTGGATCCAGAATTTTTACTTTATCACTTTACAAATCTTCATTAATTATGAAATCTAACTAACCTATTCTGTGCCAAGCTTGTTTTGTTAGTTCAAAAATGTTATAACTAACACCAAGTTTTTTTCCTTTCCTTGTGGCATTGCCTGAAAACTGAATGGTCAATTCTAGAATCCACATCTTCTTACCCTAGGCACCAAACATTTCAATCCACAAGAACCATTTCTAGGATTAATTTACAAAAGAAAGGGGAATATACAAATTCAAAAATAAATATATAAAGAGAAAATAATTAGAACTGTGAATGAAAAAAAATTACATCTATTTGCCAAATTATTTTAATATACTGATTATTGTCTTGTCTTTTTATCCTTTATTATAAAGGAGCTGCTTTTCGAAAGAGATGGGGGAGAGGATATATTGGGAACTATAGAAGTCATAAAAACAAAAGAGAACAATTTTAAAATTTAGAAAATAACTCGGTTCTAAACTGGATAGTACTTCTATCTCTTATCATCTCTATCAGCCTAGATTGTCCATGATTAATGTCATCCATGGAAAGACTTTCAAGGCCCTAGAAATGTCCACCTCCCTCTTCCCCTCTAACATTTCCCTTGTGAGTACACTACTACACCCAAGCTTAACTGACAAAGGCCAATTATTAGCTCATTTCTACTGTGACTAATGGCCAGATACTGGTGTTCTATTGGTATTATTATATGATCAGTTAACTAGGTATGTTGGCTGAAAAGGTAGGAAAAAGACTAATTTATAAAATTCATTAAATTGTGTCAAAAAATGGAAACCATAAAAAAACATATAAAACATATGCTTGGTACATATAATAAAATAAGCCCATCCATTACAGCAGATGCCTGCCTGTCCCTAAAAACTACTTTCCCATGTGTTCTATGACACAGGTTGTCATAGCATTTCTGGAACATTTCAGAAAATAAATTTCTCTAGCGCAAAAAAAAAAAAAGAAAGCTAATGAATCTATAGAAAGAAGCCCCAATATTATCTCATGCAAACTGGTTACTCAATATGTCATTTAAAAATTTTAAGGATGATTAGAGGGGAGAGGAAAATGGAAAAAGACCTGAGACTCTACTAATAGAGGGAATTTCAGTTGAGGAATCTCCTTCAATTAAAACAAGTCAACACTTTCTCTGTGACTGTAGAGAATTTTCTAGAGTACTGAGAGGATAAGTCATTTGCTCAGGGTCACTGGTAGTCACAAAGATGTGTCTAAAGCAAGATCTGAATCTAGGTTTTCCTAGTTTACAGGCATCCTTACTATCTAATACACCAACTGATCCCTCATTAACATGGGCCAGAATAAACTTGTTTCATTAGTTAAGTTCCAGACAGGTTGCTCCTGATAATATCTACTTCCCTTTAAATATAACTACCTTCTTTCTCATTTTTTCCAACTACTAAATAAACTTATTTTATATTTGCCATATTTCCACTTAATGAAAATCCTTATTGCTCTTTCTTAATAAATTTCTTGCTTCTTGTTGTTCAGACAATTTTCAGTCCTATATGACTCTTTATGACCCCTTCTGGGGTTTTCTTGGAAAAGATATTTTTTTTTTAGGTTTTTTGCAAAGCAATGGGGTTAAGTGGCTTGCCCAAGGCCACACAGCTAGATAATTATTAAGTGTCTGAGGTTGGATCTGAACTCAGGTACTCCTGACTCCAGGTCTGGTGCTCTATCCACTGTGCCACCTAGCTGCCCCCTTGGCAAAGATATTAAGAGTAGTTTCCATTTCCTTCTCCAGTTCATTTTAACGATGAAGAAATGAGGCAAACAGGGTTAAGTGACTTTCCCAGGGTCACACAGCTAATAAATGACTGAGGTCAGATCTGAACTCAGGAAGGTGTCATCCTGACTCCAGGTCTGTCACTCTTTTACTATATCACCTAGCTGCCATAAAATTTCTTGCTTATTTCTGGTAAAAAGAATCATTCTACCAATATGACCAGAAAGGGCAATGATCAATGTTGGAAGGGATGTGGGAAATCTGAGACACTAATACACTGTTGGTGGAGCTGTAAACTCACCCAACCTTTCTGGAGAGCAATTTGGAATTATGCCCAAAAGGCAAAAAAAGGTGCATACACTTTAATCCAGCAATACCACTACTGGGTCTATACCCTGAAGAGATTATGAAAAAGGGTAAAAACATCACCTGTACAAAAATGTTCATAGCAGCTCTCTTTGTGGTGGCAAAGAAATGGAAACTGAGGGAATGCCCTTCAACTGGGGAATGGCTTAACAAACTATAGTATATGTATGTGATGGAACACTAATGTTCTATTAGAAACCAGAAGGGATGGGAATTCAGGGAAGCCTGGAAAGACTTGCGTGACCTGATGCTGAGTGAGATGAGCAGAACCAGAAGAACACTGTACACCCTAACAGCAACATGGGAGTGATGATCAACCTTAATGGACTTCCTCATACCAAGAGGGCATCAATCAGGCACAATTTTGGGATATCTGCAATGGAGAATACCATCTATATCCTGAGAAAGAATTGCAGAGTATGAACAAAGACCAAAGACTTTCTACGTACCTTTAATTTAATTTTTAAAAAATTGTCTTATTATGTAATTCTGCTATATCTCATACTATATGTTTCTTTTTTAAGGATATGATTTCTTTCTCAACACATTCAACTTAGATCAATGCATACTATGGGAACAATGTAAAGACTAACAAACTGCCTTCTTTGGGAGGTGGGGGGTGGGAGAGAAGCAAGATTGGAACAAAAATTGTAAAACTGAAAATAAATAAAACCTTTCTAAAATTAAAAAAGAATCATTCTAGTTGATAAGCAATAGAGAAATTCTCAGTTCACACAAACAATTCCCAAGAATTCTTGAAACTCTTTACAGACTTACCTATATGTGATGTTAAATCCAGTCAAGTTATAGGCAGCATCACTAAAGAAGTGCAACAAAGCATATCCTGAGGTGGCCACCACTTCAGGGATAGTTTCATTGCCATCTCTCTCAGGAACAATCAATCCACTGAAATAAAGAGATGGATTATTTAGTAAGTTAAACATAATCCCAAACACAAAGCCACAAAGGTTACTTCAGTGTGGGGAGGGGGGAGGGGTAGGGAAAAACAGTCAAAACAGAACATGATTCACTTCCCTAACTACCAACCAGTTTTATGCAGTGCAAATCTGAAGAACCTTGTTATTCTTCTAACAAAGAACAAAACCTCAGCAATGAAGGTGGAAATGCAATAGAGGCTGATAATTTAGTAACAGTACAAAGAAAATATATTAATACAAGAATGGATTCACATGAACACCTAACATCAGTAGCAGTTTTCTGAGTTCTGTCCTATTCTTTACTTATTAAAAGATTTTCTTATTTTTCTTTGAAGACAAGGTAGGATTTACACAAATTCCTATTTTCTTCTTCTTAACCTTTCTGATCTATCGTTTTCCATTCTCATCAAGGTGATGAGACAAAGTGAATAGCATCTCTTTATGCTTTAGTCAAGAATTTAGTTAATCAGTACATAAGCTACTGAGAAGGAGGAGGAAAAGAAAATGAAGAAGAAAATGTAGTCTCTACCCTCAAAAAACTTACAATCTAGTAGAAGAAGAAGAAAAAGAAAATGCATATTCCCTATTCTTAAGAAACATAATCTATGAGGCAGTTAGGTGACACAGTTGGATACCAGCCTTTGAATCAGGAGGCCCTGAGTTCAAATGCAAGTCCCTTAACCCTCCCCACCCCAAAATATGTACATATATTATTTGTTGAATAAATGACTTTAACTGAAATTAGAACTATATATCTATAAAATACTATTATATAAAATAGATGCTTTTGAACAAAATCTAACATACAGTTGAGTGCCTCTCCCTCGCACTGAAAAGAAAAAGAAAACTTTTTTTTTAGGTTTTTGAAAGGCAAATGGGGTTAAGTGGCTTGCCCAAGGCCACACAGCTAGGTAATTATTAAGTGTCTGAGACCAGATTTGAACTCAAGTACTCCTAACTCCAAGGCTGGTGCTTTATCCACTACACCACCTAGCCGCCCCTGAAAGAGAAAGCTCTTAAAACAAATAAAAACAAATTCCTACATTGGCTATGCAAATGAATTTCAACTTTGTAGTTCAACACATACACACACATTCTCTTTCTAACAGGTATCACCAAAAAAAAAATCCTACCTAATTATCAACTTCCTCTAAAATGTACCATTCCTGCTAATATGGTAGCCATTGAATAAAACAGAAAGTTGAGATATGAAGCCATGGGAAACAGGCTGCTTGAACTGATAATTTATGAAATCAAGAAATGCTACAGGCATAACCCAGTTATTTGGATTGGTTGTTGTCCTTCAATCTCAAAGACCAAAATGATATCATTATGTTATAGTCAAGATACTATGTATCTAACTGTGACTGATCAAGCCAACACTAGCTCAGAAAGTTCTACCACACATCAGGCACAAATAGTCCACATGAACAAATAGTCCACATGAGTGAAGTTTCTAAATATATGCATCTCACATTTCTTTGGAGCTACTAAACTCTGCTTTGCTCATAGAGCGCAATGCCTTCTTTGATGAGGCATACCATGCTGGGCAGTCATTTGTCAGTGTGTCCATGTGGCACAATTGATTTTCTTCAGAGAGATCTTGAGAGTGTCCTTGTATTGCTTCTTCTGAACTCCATGCGAGAACTTGCCCTATTTAACTTCTCTATGAATTAGTCTTTTAGGCAAATGTATGTTTGGAATTCAAAGTTAGGGTATATAAATGCTATTGTGCTCTCTGCAGTAGAGTTTGAATCCTTGGCAATTCAGTTCAAGAAAGGATTTCAGTGAGGTCCTAAAAGTATCTTATCTTGTTAGTTGATCTTCATTATCTTCCTAAGACAATTGAAATGGAAGCAACTGAGTTTCCTGGCAATTGGTAGACTGTCCAGGTTTCAAAGGTATTCAACTATGAAGTCAATACAATACCATATAACACTGGAAAGTAAACTGCCAAGGTAAGTGCTGGCTGATGAAGTTGTTTTCTTGGTGTTAACTGTTAGGTCAAAATTAGTACAAGCAGGGGAGAATTAATTCATACTCCATTCCCTTTTCTGCCAGGGGAAGTCTTTACATGCTTAGATAGACAATCCCTCTAATTCACTAGTGTGTTAGAGACCCCTTGACCTACCAAATGCTTCAACCTACCAAAATGCTTTTCCTGGGAGTGGCCACTGCATATGATAAAGCTTCTTGGAGCCACAAGTGAGAGTTGGGTGAATTAGGTAGACTCCAAAGGTGAAAAGCAGTCTTGTAAAGGACTCAGGGGCTTTCACACCAGATATGAGTCTTCCCTGAACACTTTCCTACTTGCCAGGAAAGACCACAAAGGCAGGGGAAAGAGAAGTGACAATCACACTTTAAGGCAGCTCAAAAGGAATAGGGGCAAACAGCACAGAAAGTGCACAGATAAAAAATGAAAGAGGTAACGCTGGTAAATGACAAGGGTTGGAGTTGTGAAGGCAGTCAGGTAACAATCAGAAAGTGGAAGAGGTAAAAGAAGTGAAAGAGGAGGAGGAAGGCACATACAGAGAACCACTCATGCAACCATAGATTAGAGTTAGGAACACTTAGCAGCATGGACCCAAGATGGAGGTGGAAGAGTGCTGGAGGAAGTGGGTGGGCAGAAGTTTGGGGCATCATTTTATAGTATTTGGGGGGGAATAGACTAATTCTTACCTGTGCCATCTTAGAAATAATTCATTAACACATTCAAATTATCTCAAAGTTGTCAGCAAAACTTTAAGGTTTTACTACCTCATCTTAGCATTGTCAGCACTCTGATGTTCTGGGAATCTTAATACAGATGTCTGAAACTTGTCTTAGAGTCAAATAGGACCAAAATTACTGACAGCAAAACCTTTTTTTCAGCTTCTCCTGTTTCAGTACATATTACCAAGATGTGATTTTTGGTGAATATATAATAACAATTTATAAATTATGCTCCTTTATTCTTTGGGAAAGTTTGTATGTGACTTCCAGTTTCCTCTTTGCAATCTTACTGCCTGCTTTTGCCACTTTATACTGGTCATTTATAAATTTACTCAGGATACTTACTAAAAGCAGTAGAGGGGCAAAGTGGGGACAAGAATAAGATACAAGTTCAATACATTGTTCATCAATGAAACCATAAAGAGAGATTTGATACTTATGCCAGACAATGCATTACATTTTAGTAAGTTAGTAGCACTAGAAAAAAAGATACCTAACAAGACAGCAAGGTTAAAAAAAACTAGCATTTAAAATATGTTTGAAGGTTTAGAAATTAATACAAATTTATCCAAACTTTAGTAAAATTATCAAGGCTATTAGCCTGAAGATATTAGGTGAACTATCCCCAGGTCTCTGGTTTTCTGATTACTAAAATGCAAATACAACATACCTCTACCTAATTCAGGAAGTTGTTACAATGAGCTAATCATAAAATGTATATTAAAATGTACTGAAATCTTTAAAGTGCTATACAAAATTTTTAATAAAACAAAAAGAAATGGTTAGTAAAGTTTTTATTACTAGAAGGTAGAAATCATGACCTTGGTCTATTATAATGCCAAATACAGAAGAGAAAAACAAACTCTTTACAACATGACTAATGGTCTAGAATGATTTCCTCATTCTGTAGTGCCAGAAAAAGTTTTTGAACAGTTGCCTTTTCACTACTGGTTAGAATCAGAAGCAACTATTATTTCTTCAAATCAGTTTACTAAACACAAAAGCTCTATAGTAATGAAATGAAGATCTTTCAAATGAATAGGGCAATTCAAATGTCAATATGATGTCATTAAAAGATCAATTGACTATTTACTGTTACCTCATAAAAACAACACTATGCAACACTTCAAAACTTAGTACAGGTAGTCAAATGAAATTTCCAATGATTTCATAATGTTTCATGGTGCAATCGTTAAATATTGTATTTTTTAACCTTTTAATTTAACTTCCATTAACTCTCAAGAAAAAATGACAGCTAAACCAATGGATAATCATACCTACTTTAACAAACCCTCTCCAAACAAAGGATTTCTTCAGGTTCCTGCTGTCACCTATTCCTTGGTTTAAAATTGGATAAATGCTTTCATATCCATTCTAATACATTTTCAGCTTACTCTTCTCAAGGGGCTCTCAGTGTTAATGAATAGTAGTATCTGATTACCTTTCTATATAACAACTTTTGTGGACATGAACACATTTGTAAGATACCCTTCATGCTAAATAATGATTTTCCCTCAGCCTTTCCCCTTAAAATGGCATTTTTCCAATTTTACCTAGCAGAAGAGGGGGAAAAGACCCTGAGATTCAGAGTGTAATTGTGCAAAACAGTCACAAAACCATTAAGTGTAGGAGGTATGATTCAAAATTCTACTTTTGGACATAAAGCCTGGTGTGCTGTCCTCTCAAGACCAAAGGGCTTCTCTAGACATATGGCAGAACAACTGATAACATTAGCAAATTAAAAGAAAATACATTTCTCATCAGAAATCTGTCAGAGAGGTAGCTTGGTACAAGAAACAGAAATTAAGCCCAAGAATAAGGAAGATGAGAGGTCAGGTACCATTTTTGATCCACTGGTTATATAATCTAATACAAGGACACTCTTCTCCTTTCAATATTAGAGATAACTCTCTAAAACCCAAGGAATTTCATTACCTGAAAGTTTTCTACACCAAAAAATTAGAAATTCAGACAAAAAAGAAGACAGCTAAATTAATATTGTATTTATAAATGTTCTTTCATATCTGGAACAATGGTCCTAAACAGCTTTTAGAAAAAATGAGTTATCTAATAAATTCTATTTCTTTAATTATAATTCCAACAACACTGGTTTCCAATGTTTTAAATTATCTTAGCTAATTTGGTGAGTGAGATACTACTTCAAAGTTGTTTTAATTCGTATCTATATAAGAACTGAAGCATTTTTCAAGTATTCTATAACAATTTGGTACCTCTTAAAAATCATGCATCTTTTTAAATTTTAATAGAACATTTCTATATAAAAACAAAGAAAAAGTATATGTGTGAATCTGTACATCTCTATAATGAACAGTTTTGTTTTTTAAATGCAGGAAGGACTAAGTGCATCAATACAAGCAAAAATATTTCAGACACTTGAAACTCAAACGGCATTGTTATTTTATACTTCATGACTTTTTCCATATCTTCAATATCAACATTCTATAATAATCCAAAGGCTCTTCAAATAACAAGAAAAATAAAAGATCATTCTAATTATAAGGCCCAGCATATAATTAAACAGTATATTTTAGGAATAGGATAAAATCCTACATTTATTTCTATTGTCATTTCTTTGTCCACATTAGACTTTTCCTTTCAGAGCATCAAATGTTTATAAAAGTTTGTAAGTAATATTTTAAGAATAAAACAAAAGGTTGTTTTTGCATATAATTTACATTTTTTTTTACTATTTTTTATTTTTCTAGTTTTCAGATTTTCAAAATTTGTAGTTTCGTTGCCATATTAATATATCTTTGCTTGGGTCTTACTGATAAAATGTTTAAGATGATAATAAGAACTATCCTCTCCAACTCATCCAATGATGAATTTTTAAATATTAAAAATAATTAAATGACAAAATTTTACTATGTGAGGCAGAGAAGACTTTTCCTCATCTGTTTCAGTGATAAGTCTATCAGTGAAGTTCCTTCTCCAGCTGACAATCTAAAAGTAATGAACAATGAGGTTCTCACTGGACTCAAGTTCATAACAAAAGAAATAGTCACAATGTCTGAAAGATAAAAATGGCTCTTCATTGCAATGGATTATCAGTCATCCCCTTCTCCATAATCTCTTCTGTGTTTCCATTATACTGTCTTCTAGTTCTCTTCCTTGATGTCTCATTGTTCTCAGTCTCCTTTGATGGATCATCTTCCAGGGGTGTCCCATAAGGCTCTGCCCTGAGGCCTTCTTCTTTTCTTCTACTTTATTATTTCATTCACTTATCTTCAATAGACCAAAGCCTATTTTGGGGATATGTTATAGAGGAGATTCTTTTATAGGTAGGAATGGACCAGATCATCACTGAGATTTTTTCTAACTCTGTAATTTAGTAAACTATTTTAATGGACAAGGGAGGAGTTATTATTCAAAAACCATAGAGCTCTTAAGTAGACAGTATAAAAGGCAAATGAACAGCTCAGTTGTAAAATTTAAAAGGATGGAGAAAAGTGGAAGCAAAAACTGGAAACTAAGGGCATGGTCATGAATATAGTAAAGGTTGAATAAGTTCAAGTACATGAATATGAGGGAATAATATTATACTTTAAATCATGAAGAAAGAGATGATTCAAAAAAAACAAATAAACATTTATATAAACTGATGCAGAGTGAAGTAGGTAGAAAATGAAAAATTTAACCTGCAACATCACTATTACTAAAATGAAGATTTTCAATACTTTTATAAATCCTGAGAGCAATTTATATAATAACACTATAAAACAAATCTGAAAATTAAAAGATCAATAAAATGATTATTCATGATTCTAAAGTGCCAGTGATGACATGATACGCATGTCAGAGCTGATAGATTTAGGACACAGAGTAGGACAAATATGATTTTGAATCTGGTCGTTTAAGGGAATTTGGTTTCCTCAACTCTGTGTTTGTGTGTGTGTATGTGTAGTGTGTGTGCACGCACATGCATGTGTGTGTATTTCTTGCAAAGAATTTTCCTTTACCTTTTTATAAATGAGGGAGGGGGTAAGAGAGAAAGAAAATAAATTTGTTAAATTAGAAGAAAGGGATACACATGTAGAATGCTGCATGTACTTTGTGATAAAGTCATTTTATTATTATTTTTACTTAATCAATTTAATTTGTAATAAGAGACCTTCCATTGAGTGGGAGTGAATTGTATATGTAAAAACAAAACATATTAATAAAACTTTTTAAAAATGGGGAAGGACAAGAAATCAACCAAGATCTATTGATCTCAATGTGTTTATACGAATGTCACTATTCCTTGACAATGGTGAGTACTATCCTATTAAGAGTTAATATTAGAGGTGGCTAGGTGGCGCAGTGGACAGAGCACCAGCCCTGGAGTCAGGAGTACCTGAGTTCAAATTTGACCTCAGACACTTAATAATTACCTTACTGTGTGGCCTTGGGCAAGCCACTTAAACCCCATTTGCCTTGCCAAAAAAAACAAAAAAGCCCTTTAAAAAAGTTAATACTACAAAAATACTTGGGAATTATCTTGTCACTAAATGGAGTAGAAATAGAAATAATAGAATTCAAATCATTATTGATTATAGAAAAGCTAATTAAAACAACTCTGTGGTACTACTGAAACCTATCAAATTGGCTACTGACAAAAAAGGAAAATGATCAGTGCTTAAAGTATATGGGAAAAGGACACTAATCCATTGTTGATGGAGTTGAGAACTAATCCAACCATTCTTCAGAGCAATTTGGAAGTATGCCCAAAGGCAATAAAACTATGCATACACTTCAATCCAGCAGTACCACTACTAGATCTGTATTCCA
Source organism: Macrotis lagotis (assembly GCF_037893015.1). Classification (NCBI taxonomy): domain Eukaryota; kingdom Metazoa; phylum Chordata; class Mammalia; order Peramelemorphia; family Peramelidae; genus Macrotis; species Macrotis lagotis. The sequence goes on along the minus strand of NC_133660.1, from coordinate 226,895,626 downwards.
AAGAGACCATAAAAAAGGAAAAAGACCTACATGCACAAAACTATTTATAGCAGCTCTTTTGGTAGTGGCAGAAATACCCATCAACTGGGGAATACTTGAACAAATGATAGCATATGAATGTAATGGAATACTATTTTTCTTAGATGGGTGAACTTCAAGAAAGCCCTGAAAGACTTGCCTGAACTGATGCTGAGTGAAGTGAACAGAACCAGGAGAACGTTGTTTACATTATTATCTTTTCAAAGAATTTTATTTATTTTCATTGATATGCATATTTATATTTTTAAGCTACAAAATTTCCTTCCACCCTCCATTCCCACCCCCCCTCCCCTTGGTGGCAAATAGTCAGGTTAGCATTGTACATACATATTTTGATGCACATGATTATATATTAGTAATTGTTGCTATGAAGAATTAGGATTAAGGGAAAGAGATACATAAGAGATAATTTTTATAAAGTGTTCATCAGATTCTGAAGGGTTGGGTGTTTGTGTGTGTGTGTGTGTGTGTGTGTGTGTGTGTGTGTGTGTGCGCACGCGTGCTTTGTTTTGTTCTTCTTCCTCTGGATGGGGATAATATAGTCCATAGCCAGTCTAATACAGTTGTCCTAGCCCTCTGGATTGTTGAGAAGAGTTGCTTCCATCAAGGTTGTTCATCACAATGTTGTTGTGGATGTGTACAATGCTCTCGTGGTTCTACTCCCTTCATTCACCATCAAATCCCATTCCATGCTTCTCTAGAGTCCAACCATTTATGGTTTCTTATAGAACAATAGTATTCCACAGTATTCATGTACCATAACTTGTTTAGCCATTCCCCAATTGATGGACAACCCTCCTTCAATTTCTAGTTCTTTGCCACTATGAAAAGACTTGCTATGAATATTTTGGGACATGTAGCACTTTTCCCTTTTCCTATAATTTCTTCTGGATATAGACCTAGAATTGGAACTGCTGGGTCAGAGTATGAAAAGTTTTATTGCTCTTTGGGTATAGTTCCATATTGGTCTCTAGAAATATTGCATCCATTCATAACTCCACCAGCAATGCATCAATGTCCTAATCTTTCCACAACCTCTCCATCATTGATCATTTTCCTTTTCTCATCTTAGCCAATCTGATAGGTGTGAGATGATACCTCATTGTTGTTTCAATTTGCATTTCTCTAATAAATAATGATTTCGAGCATTTTTTCATATGATTTTCTGTATAGCCTTGATTTCTTGAGCAATTCTCTATATATTTTAGAAATGAGACCTTTATCAGAACTCCTAGTTGTGAAGATTGTTTCCCAGTTTTCTGCTTTCCTTCTAATTTTGGCAGCCTTGACTTTATTAGTACAAAACCTTTATAATTTAATATAGTCGAAATCATTCATTTTGCAGTTTATAATGTGCTCTAATTCTTGTTTGGTCATATCTGATGGATAAAGTATGTCTTGGTCTGCTTACATCATTATCAACTGTGACGGACTTAGCTCCTGTCAGCAATTCAGTGATCAAGAACAATTCTAAGAGACTCGGGATAGAAAATGTCATTCACATTCAGAGAAAGAACTATGTGTCTGAATGCAGAGCACAGCACACAATATTCACTTTTTAAAACTTCCTATGTGTTTTTTCTTTTTTTTTGTGATTTTTTTCCCCTTTTAGTTCTGATTTTTCTTTCACAACATGACTAATATGTAAATATTTTAAACATCATTGCACATGCATAACCTATAGCAGATTACTTGCTATCATGGGGAGGAGAAAGGGAAGGGAGGGAGGCAGAAAAATATAGATCTCAAACTTTTGCAAATGGATGAGTGTGGAAAACTATCTTTGCATGTAAATGGAAATAAAATAAAATTAAATTAAAAAAGAAAACTATGTAATTGAAAAAAGTAAAATGAAATAAACATTCAAAAAAATAATAGAATTATAACTTCAGAGTTCTTAGTCAAAAATCAATCCTTATTCAAGATCTTTGTTCCTCATCATTGATAAGGAATATTCTCTTCTCTATTTAATTTTCTTTTTTAATAATGCTTTTTAAAAATTTTTTCATTTGCTAACATTTTATTTATTTTCCAATTATATACAATAGCAGTATCTACCTATCATTTTTTGTAAGGTTTTGAATTTTACAATTCTTCCCCCCTTCCCTCCCCCCCCACAAAAGGCTGTCTGATAGTCTTTACATTGTTTCCATGCTATACATTGATGTAAACTGAATGTATTATAAGAGTAAACATAACCCCCCCCCCAAGAAGATGAGAGACCTCTAGAGAGAGAAAAAAAATGTACTTCAGTCTGTGTTCAGCTTTCAATGGCTCTGTCTCTGGAGTGAATTGTTTTCTTTATTTTAAGTCGACCAGAGAAGTTGCTTCAAAATTTTTCCATAAGTTGCTATTACTAGCTATACTTCCACTCAGTTTCTCCCCACTCTCATTTATTCTATTCTCTCTCTCCTTTCATCCTTGCCCTGTCCAAAGTGTGTTGAATCTGAGTACCCTCTCCCGTGATCTTTCTTCTCTTCCATCACTTCTTCCACCCTTCCCCCTTATCCCATCCCTTTATTCTCATTTTTCTCTACAATAAGATAGATTTCCTCACCCTATTAAGTGTGTATGTTATTTCCCCTCTGAGCCACTTCTGATGAGAATGAAGGCTCACTTATTTGCCCTTGCCTTCCCCCTCTCTACTCCATTGAAAAAGCTTTTTCTTGACTCTTTAGTGAAATTTTAGCTTCTTCTTCTTCTTCATCTCCTTTCCTTTCCTCCCAGTACTGTCCTTTATCACCAATTGACTCCATATTTTTTACTATATTATACCATTATATTCCTCTCCTTCCTATGTGCTGTCTACACACACGTTCAGTTTTGCTGGGTAGTTAATTCCCGGTTGTAAACCAAGATCTTTTGCCTTCCAGAATATCATATCATATTCCAATCCCTATGAGCCCTTAATGTAACTGCTGCCAGATCCTGTGTAATCCTGACTATGGAGCCTCAGTAGTTGAATTGTTTGTTTCCGGCAGCTTTTAGAATTTTCTCTTTGATAATTTGGAGTTTTGGAATTTGGCTATAATATTCCTGGAATTTTTTCTTTTGGGATCTCTTTCAGGAGGTGATTGGTGAATTCTCTCAATTTCTATTTTACCCTCTGCTTCTAGGATCTCAGGGAAATTTTGCGGTATTATTTCTTGGAAAAGTAAGTCTAGGCTCTTCTCCTGATCATGGCTTTCAGATAACCCAGTAATTTTAAAATTAATTCTTCTGGATCTGTTTTCAAGGTCAGTTGTTTTTCCAATAAGATATTTCACATTTTATTCTAATTTTTAACTTTTTTGGAAGTTTTATTTCTTCCTGATTTCTTGTGAAGTCAGCTTCCTTTAGTTCTATTCTGCATTTGAAGGAGTTATTTTCTTCAGAGAGTTTTTTTTAATCTCCTTTTCCAGCTGGCCAATTCTGCTTTTTAAGGCATTCTTCACCTCATTTGCCTTTTGTTTTGCTTTTTTCCATTAGACCTAAACTGGTTGTTAAACATATTATTTTCTTCAGTATTTTTTGTATATCTTTCACCAAGTTGTTGATTTGGTTTTCATGATTTTTCTGTATTGCTCTAATTTCTCCTCCCAACTTTTCCTTCTCACTTAATTGCTTTTCAAAGTCTTTTTTGAGCTTATCCATAGTCTGAGCCCATTTTCTATTTCTCTTGGAGGTTTTGGATATGGAAGCTTCGATTTTGTCATCATCTGAGTATGTGTTTTGATCTTCCATGGGACTAAAGTTATTCTCTATGGTCAGTTTCTTCTTTTTCTGTTGTTTATTAATTTCCTCAGTCCAAAACAGCACTTCCAAGACTTTGTGGGGGGTTTTTTGGGGGGGCCATCCCACTGGGACCTTTATTCCTTCAAGGTCTTATGCACTCTTGCCTGTATGGCCCCCATACTTCTCTCTGCCCTGGAGCTATAAGGAGAGACCCAGCTTGTCTACTTCGTATGGAAGCCCAAACTGCAACCTGGATCTGAGTGTAGGCTAGCAGCAGAGTCCTACCCTGAGGGAGAGCAGAGAAATCTCTGCCATCTTCCCTGACTCCTTACCATCTCTGGGGGCGCAGGCTGCTTTTTCCAGATTCTCACTGCAGATTCTGTGGCCAGTGCTCCTCACTCCATACTCATTCTGGTGTTGCAGAGTTCTCTCACTGCCCCTTTAAGCTGTTGCCAGTGATCTCTTGGCTGTGCTGAATTGCACCACAGCCGTGGCTTTTTTCCAATCCCTGGTCCTCATGAAACACACCTTTCCCATGGAAGTTCTAAGTTATCTTGGACTGGGAAAATGTATCATTCAGTCTTTCTATGGGTTCTAACCCTCTAAATTTTGACTAGAGTCATAATTTGTTGGCTTTTGGAGTTTCGGGGGGAAGGAGTTCCTGGGGAAATGCTGCCTTCATGCTGCCATCTTAGCTCCACCCCCTTCTATTTAATTTTCTAATACTCTTCCTCTAGAAAAGTTCCCCTAACTTAATTCTTAAATTCACTCCTGTATCTGGATCATTCCTGACTCACATGCTACATGTGGTTTGACATAAGCATCAATTTCAAACTTACTAAAGACAAAGAGGGCATCTAAGAAGCCTATTCATCTCACTGTTTCCTCCCTATTAGTAAATCACTGACAAATAATGGCAAAGAAAAAAGAATTTAAAAATCTAGCGAGGACTGTCACTTTAAAAAAAAAGTTTTATATCTGATATGGCTAAGATACATTCCTTTGCATTTTTTTAAATGATTCCCTTGATATTCTTGACCTTTTGTTCCTCCAGATGAATTCTGTTACTATTTTTTCTAACTCTGTAAAATTGGGGGTTTTTTGGATAGTTTGACTGGAACGGCACTGAATTAGTAATTTAATTTAGGTTGAATTGTCATTTTTATTATAACATTTTTCTAATTATTTAGATTTGACTTTATTTGTGTGAAGAGTATTTTGTTATGGTGTTCATACAGTTTCTGAGTCTGTCCTGACAGGTAGATTCCCAAGTCTTTTGTTTCCTATAGTTAATTTAAATGGAATTTCTCTTTCTATCTCTTGTTGCTGGGTTTTGTTAATAATATATAGAAATGCTGATAATTTGTCTGGGTTTATTTTATATCTTGCTACTTTGCTAAAATTTGCTCATTTGTTTTGGGGCAGCTAGGTAGTAAAATGGATAGAGCACTGGCTCTGGAGTCAGTAGGACCTGAGATCAAATTTGACCTCAGACACTTAATAATTATCTACCTGTGTGACCTTGGGCAAGTCACTTAACCCTTTCAAAACTGAAAAAATGCTTAAGCCTTGGGGCAGCTAGGTAGCACAGCAGATAGGACACCGGCCCTGGAGTCAGGAGTACGTGAGTTCAAATTCAGCCTCGGATACTTAATAATTGCCTACCTGTGTGACCTTGGGCAAGTCACTTAACCCATCTCACAAAAAACAAACAAACAAATAAAAATGCTTAAGTCTTGCCAAAAAAAGAAAGAAAAATAAAGTTGCTAATTATTTCAGAGTTTTTTTAGTTGATTTTCTAGGGTTGTCTAAGTATACCAACATATAATCTGCAAAGAGTGAGAGCTTTGCTTCCTCATTGTCTAGTCTAATTCCTTCCATTTCTTTTTCTTCTCCTAATGCTAAAGCTAACTTTTCTAATATAATATTCAGTAATAGTGGTGAAAATTGGCATCCTTGTTTCACTCACTGGGAATGTTTCTAGTTTATCCCCATTACACATAACACTTGCTGATAGTTTTTAGATAGATATTGCTTAACATTTTAAGGAAAACTCCATTTATTCCTATGTTCTCTAGTATTTTCAATAAGAACAAGTGCTATATTTTATCAAAATAAACAACCACATTATTAATATCAAATGGTATTTTTTTAAGGTTTTTGCAAGGCAAATGGGGTTAAGTGGCTTGCCCAAGGTCACACAGCTAGATAATTATTAGGTGTCTGAGACCAGATTTGAATTAAGGTACTCCTGACTCCAGGGCCGGTGCTTTATCCACTGCACCACCTAGCCACCCCTCAAATGGTATTTTAACTTGTTTTGTCAAACATTTCCTAATTCAGCAGGGAGTTTGGCATCTCTGCTCTACGCCACTATTTAGTTTTAAATCCCTGGCCTTCTATTCCACATTAACCACATCTTAGTAACCCCCAACCCTAAATTATTCCTATCTGCTTCCTTCATTTCCCTATATATGATATTAAAAAAGATGAAGGAAATCTTAAAACTGTGATGATTTGATCCACTACAAAAATATTATTTTATCTAATCTTAAATGAGCCCTCATTGTGGCAAGGCAACCATTCTACTCCAACAAATTAATTTCCTACCTTACTCTCTACACTAACTATTCCAAAACTTTATTTCTCTCAAATCTAAGACATCACCAACCTTTACCATCACCCAATCTCATATTCAATGAAAAAAATGAGCCCTTTTCTGAACAAGTTATGGTATATGAATGTTATGGAGTACTATTGTTCTATAAGAAACATGAATGGTCAAACTTTAGAGAAGCATGGAAAGAATTGCACAAACATCATGAGACTAAGCAAAGGGAGCAGAACCAAGAGAACACTATACACATTAACAATAACATTGTGAGTTAATCAACTATGATGGATTCAGTTCCTCTCAATGGTTCAGAGATCAAGAAAACCCTGGGAGACCTGTAATGGACAATGTATCCACATGGGGGGAGGGGTAACATTTTCTAAAACTTCTGTTTTTCTTTCCTTTCACTTGATTTTCTTTCTTTTCCCTTAATCCTAATTCCTCTCGCACAAAATGACTAATATGTAAATGTGTTGGACACAAATGTACATGTATAACTTTTACCAGACTGTTTACTGTCAAGGGGAGGGGGAAAGAAAAGAAGGGTGGCAGAAAATGTGTAACATAAATCTGCAAATGGGTGAATGTTGAAAAACTAATATAATATGTAATTGGAAAAATAAAATATCAATTTAAAAAACACTAGAAAGAGAAAAAATGAGGTCATCCACTAGAGAGCTCCTTCTTCATTCCTCCTCCTCATTTCACAACACTCAGATTATCCCCCATCTCTACCTTTACCTCTGCCCTCAAATGATGACCCTTCCAGTTGTCAAAGTCAATCCTTCTACACAATATATACCTTTGATTCCATCTTTTTCCATCTTTTCTAGTAGACTCGACCTACTCTTATTTCCACATTATCTCTTATCTTTCATCTCATGCCATCCTTCTGTTGGCTCCTTCTGTTGCTGACAAATATATCCATGAACACCTCCCAGTCTTGAAAAAACTCCCACTTCCACTACCATCCCTATTTGCTATCATTCTAATGGTTACCTTTCTTATCTTTGTTTTCTCTAATGCCATTTCTAATTCGTCTATCAACATACTGGAGACTGTGACTTTAGGAAGGTATACAAATGGTAGGACTATCAACCACATTATTTTTTTTTTTAGGTTTTTGCAAGGCAAATAGGGTTAAGTGGCTTGCCCAAGGCTACACAATTAGGTAATTATTAAGTGTCTGAGGCCAGATTCGAACCCAGGTACTCCTGACTCCAGGGCCAGTACTCTATCCACTATGCCACTTAGCCACCCCCACATTATTTTGTTCTAAAAGATAGATAGCTTTGACTGCATCATTCCCCTGCACAAATACCTTAAATGACTCTTCAGTCATTATATGATAAATTCAAGATTCCTTACCTTGGCTATCAAAGATGGTTACAACTAATATTTCCAAGCATATCTCCACTATTCCTATATGAAATGCAACAAAAATATACACAAAGTTCCTGCTCAGCCAAATTGGAATGGAATAGTTGTCCTTCATTCTTGAAGAAGACCATGACATCAGGGAGCTGATGCCATGATAAGTACATGAATTGGATTTGAGTGGGGGTGCTGTGCTAAGTCACCTTACTTTCTCCTCCAGAGCCATCAGTATCCAGTGGCCAGATGTAAATCAGGATGACTGGAAATGGCCCTGAATGCAAGGCAATCAGGGTTAATGACTTGCCCAAAGTCACAAAGCTAGATTTGATGTTAGATTTGAACCCGGGTCCTCCTGATTCCAGAGCTAGTACTCTATCCATTGTACCACCTAGCTGTCCTGTGGGCAAATTAGTCATCTTTACACATCTTTCAAAATCACGCTTCTTCCTGTTTCTAAAATTTGAATCAAACCACTGCTTTCTTCCCTCTCTGCCATTTAAAAACCATATTTACTTTTCAAATCTTTTCCACTCCTTAAAGCAATCCATGATCATTCCAGTAAATTTATCTCTTCCCCCACCACTGAATTCCTATAGAATTTCACCTATAACATTAATTTAGCAATTAATCATGTATTCATTCACTTATTCATTTGATGGAAGAAATAACAAATTTTGATAAAGAAATCTTATTTGCTTATAAGCTCTATCCTATTATTGTTTTGAACTATTTACATAAATCGCACACTCTAATTTATCGTATCTAATAGACTCTTAGAATGACAGAGATGAAAGAACTTTAGTTAGTGATCACCAAATCCAAACTTTTCCTTCTAAAGAAAAGGAAAATGGGGCCCTAAAGGAGGAAGTATCATAAATAAGATCATATATTAAGCTAATATTAATAGCTAACATTAATGTACTTATTTTCAAACCTTTTTATATATAGTATTATCATTTCACCCTCATAACAACTTTGTGAAGTAAATACTGAGACTCAGACAGGTTAAATGAATTACCCATAATCAGACACTTAGTAAAAATCAAATACCCATATCAGAGTTCAAGAAAGCTCACCTGTGAGAACCAGGGGACCAAAATTCTAGTTGGAGGGAAATGAAGATGGCAGAGAAAGCAATGTATGGTTTGGCGAAAAGGTGAAAGTTTACCAGGTACTTATGCTTAGGAAACCTCAAATATAAAGTTACTTGAGAATAAGAATGCATTTTATATAGCATTTGAAACTTCAGAATCTTCAAAATTCCTCCATATAACTTCTGTGCTCCTCATAGCTAAGACTATAAAGAGATTCATATGTATACCTATAAGGAAGACAGAGTAGGTATCTACACTCTATACCCAAAGAACCTAATGATGAAAAGCTAATTGACTTGACCCAGTGTTACAGAACATGTAGGTGATAGTCCCAGAAGTCTTTTTAAAACTCCCAGGCCAGTGCTTTTTCCTCAGGGACATATCAGATCAACAGATCAGTCAACTTTGACTAAGAAAAAACCCAGTTTTTCAAGAATACAGACAAGCGGTGTTAGAATTCAGAAATCAAACAGCAAATAATTACTGTTTCGTTTAATCTGAACTTACCTAAAGGCAGCCACTAGTGGGGCATAAATGGAGTCCCCATCATAAACATATAAATGGTCCCAGCTACATTCTGTAGCAAAATGACTGAAGCGAAGGCGCATTATTCTATTTGGCCTGAAAAAAAGAATAAATTATAATCAAAGATATTTTAGTAAAGTACATGCCTCTTCATATGTAAATAATCAAATTCCCTAAATTTAAAATAAACCTGATATTTGTGACATTAGAAATCTGTTCTGCACAAACATAATGTTAATCTTGAGCTTTAGTTTTTATTTTTCCTTCAAGAGTACCAACCAATTTAGAATACATTTATAGGGAGTTTTAGAGTAGTCACTTAAGTCTTTGCTGAACTGAACTCCTAAAGATATAAAAAAAATTTCATGGCAAAATGACAACTACATTTAGTTGATAAACCACAAAACAGATTATTTTTATAATTCTGAAGCTAAACATACATTTGACATTTTTCCTAATAAATCTGAAAGAAAAAAGTACCAGTTATCTCAAAGAGATAAGACTTAAAGCAACTGTTCAGATATCTATGCTGAAATTATGTTGAAATGTAGAATAAAAGTTGGTTCATAATGATTTCCTTCCTCAGCATGAAGTAAAATTGCATTCTCTAAGGTCACTGATTATGTCTTCATTGTTTAATACAATGGCACTTTTCTCAGTCCTCATCCTTTTGAACTTTTTGTAGAATCTGATCCTTCTGACCACCCTCTCCTTAAGAATAATATTATCATCTCTCAGGGCTTTAGAGATTACCATTCTCTCTCAGGTTTTCCCCTATCTTCTTAAAAGATCTGGCTGTGTAAGAATCATTGTGTACATTCTACATGATAAGACATATCATGCCTAGGTATAAATCCAGGTTTCTGATGTATTTTCTTCCTTTTCAACTCTCCTCTCTATACAGATTGCTATAAAATCTAGATAACCAACCCTTATTTCTCTCCCTGAAATCCATGCCACATCTGTACCTAGAAATCCTGTAGGTACTGAAACCTCAATATGTTCAAACAGAACTCATTGTCCTCCCTCTCCTTTACCTATCCAGTTAGTTATTTTTTTTCTACTTCTCTGTCCAAGAACTTCAGTAATTCTTATAGCCAACCAGGTTTGCAATCTAGGTCCCTGAATTGTTCACTCAATCACCCTGATTCCCATAATTCAATCAGTGACCAAAGTTTGTTGTTTCTCCTTCATCAATATCTCAGTTGTCAGTCCGCTTCTCTCTGCTCTATCACACAACTACCCTAGATGAGGTCTCTCAGTTACTGCCTTTCCTGGATTACTGCAAGAGTCTACTACTTGATCCCCTTGTAGCCTGTCTTCCTCTTAATCCAATTCAGCTTCCATACAACTGCAAAAACTGATCAGTAGAGTCCCGATCAAATCCCTCTTCTCTTCTGCTCAAGAAGCTTCCATGCAGCTAGGTGGCACAGTGGACAGAGCACTGGTCCTGCAGTCAGGAGGACTTGAGTTCAAATCCGGCCTCAGACACTTGATACTTACTAATGACCTTGGGCAAGTCATTTATTTAACCCCACTGCCTTACCAAAAAGAAGGTAGAGGTTGTCAAATACACTGATGAGGGATGCACCTAAGTGCATGCAACTGAAACCAGTTTAAAATGTAATTGAGAAATCTTTAGCAAAATAAAAAATATAATAAAAGACAGATAAGATTAATATGTAGTTTTCTAAGTTCACAGGGATCCTTACATATAGGTGATCTCATTTCTCTATCTGAGTCTGACACCATTGGTTAATGTTTCTTCTTTTCTGCTAGTATAAAATAGAAATGCTTTTTTTCTGAAAAACCTTTAAAGTCATCTAAGTTCTGGCCCCACATATTTTTCCAGTTTGATTAATAGATTACTCTCCTTCATGCATATGCCTTCTTGCTGCTGCTTATTTCTTTATTTTTAGATTTTTCAAGGCAATGGGATTAAGTGGCTTGCCCAAGGCCACAAGGCTAGGTAATTATTAAGTGTCTGAGGCCGGATTTGAACTCAGGTCCTCCTGACTCCAGGGCCAGTGCTCTGTCCACTGTGCCACCTAGCTGCCCCCACTACTGCTGCTTATTGTAGAATAAATTATATTTTCCTTCTCAGTGCCTCTGCGTAAGTTGTCATGGCCATTTTGCAACCCATTCATTGGAACTCAAAAATGTCTTCAAAAGTTACTTTGATTTATTTTTTAGATATTCTAAACTTACTTTTTTGTGAACATATAATGTTCTTTTCCCTTTGCTCCAAGTAAAATGGAAGTTCCCTGTGGGCTAGTTAGGTCTCACTTGTGTATTTTTATCTCCACTGAACCCAGGCACATACATTACTGAGTGACTGATATCAACCAAGTTCCATTGAGAAAATGAATGTCTAAGGGGTGACTAGATGGCACAGTGGATAGAGCACTGGCCCTGGAGTCAGGAGGACCTGAGTTCAAATCCGGCCTCAGACACTTAATAATTACCTGGCTGTGTGGCCTTGGGCAAGCCACTTAACCCCATTGCCTTGCAGAGAGAGAGAGAGAGAGAGAGAGAGAGAGAGAGAGAGAGAGATGAATGTCTGAAACCCCTAGAAAATTAAACCTAATTACAAATGTCAGGATTCAAGCCTTTTACAAGAAGACAAAAGTAAAATTATTGAATGACATCACTTGAACTGATACTGGCTGAAATTCCCAGAGTAAACTGTCCAATAGTCTCAGGTCTTAAAAACTTTACTGTACTAAAATTAAGAGCATCAGTAATGAACAAAGAGAATAACATAAAACTTAATGATAAAAATCATTGATAACTTTAAGATCTACTTTCAGGACACTTCATTTTAGGAAAGACACTGATAAACTGAAAAATGATGCTCAGGATATTAAAGGGACTAGAGACAATTATATAGAAGGATTGACTGAACTAGGGATATTTAACCTGAAGTAAGACAACTTGGGGGTAACACAATAGTTACTTTTAAGAATCCAAAAGGCTGTCATTTGCAAGAGATAGCAGATTTGTTTTTCTCCATCAAAGAGCAAGAACTAAGGAACAAAGATGGAAACTGCAGAGCAAGACTTCAGGTGTGAAAAAACTTTCTAACAGAGGTATCCAAAAGTATAAATGGCTACCCCAGGAGATAAGGAGCTCTTCCCTCACTAGAGAACTTCAAGTAAAAGTTTTATCAGGTAGACTCTTGATTAAGTATATGTTGAAACAGATGGTTCTTACTGTGTTTCACTGAATATTCCACTCCTCTTTCACAGCTCAATTTCTAGAATGAATCTTCTACACTCACTATGCTTCACTTATTCACTTCTTAATAATTCTATTTACTACTCTACTGAAAATCCTAGAGTACCAAGAGCTAAATTCTGTCATCTTCATTTCAATTCTTTCTAGTCAAAAAAATACTTAACAATGAGATCTGTCCTTCTAATATATGATCCTTAGAGTAAGGTCTATCTTTCTAAGATACTATTTTCTGCTTTGCTCTCACTTTTAGAAACTTGTCCTCATAGGAACAAATTCATGGGATAAAATGCAAATAAATGAGTTAAAATGCAACCACTGGAATTAACCATTGATACGCTGATAGAGATAAATCATTTATTGCCTTAAATGATATTTTTTAAAACTTAAGAACACTTAAGCAGCTTGCTAAATGATCATGCAGACAATATAAGTATTTACTCTTTAACTTTCACATCCTTAACTCATTGGATGATAAAAGAAATTTTGCGATGGAGAAGAAAATACCATAAAGCAATCAACACTTAATTTAAAATTATATTTTAAACAAGAAAAGTTCGAATTCGACTTTTATTCTTTTCCTTCTGAGTCTATTTCATTTCATTTTATTAGATTTTTTTTTTGCAAGGCAATGGGGTTAAGTGGCTTGCCAAAGGCCACAGAGCTAGGTAATTATTAAGTGTCTGAGACCAGATTTGAACCCAGGTACTCCTGACTCCAAGGCCAGTGCTTTCTCCACTGTGCCACCTAGCCACCCCTTCTATTTCATTTTAGAAAGTAGTGACTTGCAATAAACCACAGAAAATAATTTTCCTTCTAATTCTCAGCAATTCTATATTTCCCACAGTAGCAAGCACTAGGTTAAACCACAAAAGGATGCTTTGACATAAGCCAACATTAAATAAATAGTACTTATGAGATCCACGAATTGAGAGTACCATTCTTAAAAAATCATAATGGCCTTTGTAAACTTCACTTTCTGAAATGAAATCAATTTCATTGCTCTCCCCAAATGAAAATATGTGTATGTGGATATATGTGACATTCATATCAGATGAATTCTTCTCATCATTACACTGGTGTTTAGCTAATGATCCAAATTTCTTCCAAAACTTTTATCTGTGATAAAAATAGCATTTAGACAAATAAAATATTTCCTATGTTGTCTAAGTCCTAATTTTAAAATATCAGATCATATTAAAGACCAGTCATTCTGGGGCAGTTAGGTGGCGCAGTGGATAGAACACTGGCCCTGGAGTCAGGAGGACCTGAGTCCAAATCAGGCCTCAGACACTTAATAATTACCTAGTCTTGTGACCTTAGGCAAGTCACTTAAGCCCACTGCCTTGCAAAAACAAAAAAACAAAAAAGACAGTCATTCTTAAAATTAAATCAACACTCTGCTTATTGATTTAAAGCAATTCACAATATAAAACAATTTAATCTGTAATAACTATTTGGAATTTGGGACAATTAATAAAACGAAAACAAAGCAATAGACCAAAGTTATCACCCTTTAAAATTTATTTTTAATTGAAATTATGGCCAGAGAAGTCTAAAGGTACAATAAACAAATACAAGCAATCAATCAGTAGCATTTTCCTCATGTATGTCTTTAGCAGAAAAAAAATTATTGAATATAAACTTGAAGTCTATCATATAAAAATAAAACAACTGTTACTCACTGTCCTTCAATGAGCCATGTACATTTGGTTTTATATTTGTAATTTCCAGGTCCATCAGTTACAAAACCTGATGATCCAGTCAACCTATAAATGTAAAGAAAAGAAAAATATTTTTAAAAATGCTGGGGTTTCCAAGAATCTCATATGTCAATAACATAACACATCTTTTTAAACTTTATTTGATATTGAAAGCCCTTCATAAGCTAACCCTTTCAACCTGTCCCATGCCTACTACATACATCTTTTCAGACTTCTTACATTTTATTCCTCACACATTCTGTTTAATCTAGTGACACTGTCTGCTTTACTATTTAATGAACAAAAATACATTTCACAACTTCATGCATTTCTCTGGCTGTCCTCAATGGCTGGAATGCTCTCTCCCTTTTCATCTCAACCTATTGACTTCCCTGTCTTTCTTCAAGTTTCAACTAAAATTCCATTTTCTACAGAAAATCTTTCCCAGCCCCCTCTTAATTCTAGTGTCTTCCCTCTCTTAATTATTTCCTACTTACCCTTTAGATATCCTGCATATACAGTGTCTGGCACCTAGCACTGTTATCCATTCAATCAGTGGTGTCTGACTCTTTGTGGTCTCATGAAACATAACACTCCCAAAGTCTAAGCTCATGCTCATTATTTCCATATCATTATTTATCCTTCTCATCCTCTGCTGTCCCCTTTCCCTTTTGTCATCAATTTTTCCCAACATCAGGATATTTTTCAATGAGTCCTGTCTTCTCATTATGTGGCTGAAGTATCTAAGCTTCAGCTTCAGTGTTTGACCTTCTTGTGGATAGTCTGAATTAATTTTTTAAAATATTGACTGATCTGATCTCTTCTCTGGCACCACAATTCAAAAGCATTGATTCTGCAGCCTTCAGTTTTCTTTATAATCACAACTTTCCTTATGATACAGCTTGCACCTAGCATGTGCTTAATAAATATCTATTCTTATCATTTCACTGGTATTTAGCTAATGATCCAAATTTCTTCCAAAACTTTTATCTGGGATAAAAATTGCATTTCTAAAGTAAAATCTTTTCTATAATGTTTTCTAAGCTCTAATGAAAATAGATTAACATTAGCAGCTCATGAATATGCAATGGAAATTAGCAAAAAAAATCAGATCATATTAAAGACCAATATTCTTAAAATTAAATTAACATTGGTTATTGATTTAAAACAATTCACATTATAAAACAATTTAATCTGTCATAACTATTTGGAATTTGGGGCAATTAATAAAACAAAAACAAAATAGTGATTCAATATCTACTGAATATCTGACTATCTTCCACAATTCCCACTCTTATTTTACACTCTACCTAAACACGTACCTAAATGCCATCTCCTCTATGAAGTCTTTACCTGATTCACCAAATAGAAGTGATATTTTGCTTGAATTTATCAGAGCACTTTGCATCTGCCAGGCATATCTCATATTCTGAACTGTATTTATTTGCATACATCTTATCATCCTCCCAACAAAGTAAACCCCCAGAATACAGGTACTGTGTTTATCCTCCTCCAGCAGGGGTTAAGGAAAGAAAGAAACGTAAACTAGTAGAACAGACCAGATAAACTAGAATAAGGAACAGTGTGGAAGAGATTGGGTTTAGAGTAACATTTTACACTAAATATTAATGGTCACTTTTTTTAAACCTAGCATATAATCTGATTATATACTTATATAGTTATGATTAGTGGCCGAGTTCTTGATCAAACAAGATAAAATAGAGATCACAAAGAAAATAGATGATTTTGATAACATGAAATTGAAATTTTTGCCCAAACAAAATCAATGTAACTTGCATAAGAAAGGGAACTTCATTGAGGAAAAAAAATTGTGTATCAAATATTTCTAATATAGAATTGATAACAATAATAAACACAAATGTATAAATGCCTAGAGATATCCCTCCAGCAAAGAGGTGGTCAAACAACAAGAGCAATGCAAAAAGAATTGTAAACCATTAATAACCATATCAAGGACTTACAAACCAAATTTCAAAAATAATCAAAACAGCTCTGGGATTTCAGCTAACACTCGACAAAATGGAAAAAGATAACAAAAAAACAGAAACAGTCCATGTTGGAGGGGCTACTAAAAAATGAAAGGTGTTCATGGAAATGTGATTTATCCAATCATTCTGGAAAGCAATTTTTTAAAAAAATTCTTTTCCTGTTTTTAGGATTTTGACTATTGGAAGTATATTCCTGCTTCCCTCTGGAATCTGAACTAGTACTTCCATGTAGAATCCTAGGAGAGAAAAAGCATAAGATCTTTGATTTGTCTTTGGAGAGAGTAAACTAAGGCTATTCTCCAGCTTCTTACCAGATAATTGGCATGTATTCTTTAAATATCTTACTTTTTGCTTTCACTTTTTAAAGTAGTCAAGAAGTCCATCTGCGCCCCCTTCTTCCATAATAATGACATAAAGTATAAAATTGGACCCAGATGGCCCTGCAGCATATGGCATACTAGTAAGACTTTCAATATGCCCCATGTTGGCTATTCCAATTGAATAAATCAAGTATATTCCAGTTATATACTCTCATTCCCCTCAAACAACTCCTGAGTTAAAAGATACCAAAGCATAAAACTGAAAACCAGATAGCAAATAACACCTTGCTTCCTAACAAGTATCAAGTACCATCCAGAACCCCTGAAAAGCAAAGTGTATCCCTAACATATGAGAGGAAAAAGCTTTTCCTATGCAAAATAGGAAAAACCGAAAAGCTGTTTTTTACAGCTATTAAATCACCCTAATCTGGACATAGATTTAGAGACTTACAGAGTTCCATTCTCATCTATAAAGAATATCCTAAAATGTTCCCTTTAGTTTTATGCATGTATTTCCTTTCCTCCCTCCCTCCCTCCTCTTACCAGGAAATCACTCATTGGATACCAAATGAAGGAGAAGGGAGGCATTTGGCACCAAATGAAGGAAATAAAATGTGTTCAAGAAATATCATCTGCTTTTTAATTCCTCAACTCATGGAGGCCTCATTTCAATTCTTATAATAAGTGACCCTAAATTAAAGTCTCAAAAACCAAGCTGAGTGGGGTATTTGCATTGATATTTCATCTCACACCCAATAAAAATGGGGAAAAAAATTACAAAAATAGAACCAACCCATGTTGGAGGTGCTACCAAAATATGGAAGGGATATTGTAGAAATGTGAATTGGTCCAACTATTCAGCAGAGTAATTTAAAATTATTCTTTTAAAAAAATGTCTTTCCCACTTGTTAGTATTTTGATAGAACTTTATTTCCTTTTCCAATTGAAATCTGAAATGGCATTTCACATATAGAATCCTAGCAGAGAAAAAACATAAGCATTTCTATATGGCACAGTATTAGTTATGAATTATAACTTATAAGAGTGAAGAGGTTAGATGTAAGAGACATGTGAAGGTAGAATCAATAAGTTATGATAACTAAGTAGTAGATATGAAAGAGATTAAAGGATTAAGCATGAATTCTAAGTTGCAAAATTGAATGAATTCAAAGAAGGTCATGTCCTCAACAAAAAGGGAGAGTTTGTAAAAAGGGTAGGTTTTAGAGGAAAAATAATAAGCTACAGTTGGGACACAAGTTTGAAAGGTGATGTGCAAGAGGCAGTTGGTAATATAGGACCAGAATTCAAAGATCTATGTAAAAATGAGAATCAAATTGAAACAAGACCAGTAAAGTTCTTTGGAGGACTCTTTATACTAAATGTTCAAAAAACTGATAATAATCCAGAAAATGAGACTGAGAAGAAGAGTTAGTTAAGGGGAAAACTAGAAAATAGAAATGTCAGAGAAGTAAGGTAGGAATGTTCAGGAGGCAAATATGGTCAACAGTTATAAAAGTGACAGAAAGATCTAAAAGAATGAAGAATGATTCCAAAATTTATCTTAATCAGAATTCTAGAAATTATCTTAGAGAAAAAGATAACTCCATATTTGAGGCATTAAAAGAAAAAATAGAAAGAACTCCATAATTAGGAAAAAATATATACCTTGAAAAGAGGTTACTATAATAGTGCCTCAGGAATTGGTGACTGGCCCTGTACTACGCAATATTTTTAGCAGTGACTTGATTTAAAACATAAGTGGTATGCTTATGAAACTGGCTGGTGACATAAAGTTGGGAAAGGCACTGGATGACAGTTACATTCAAAAAAGTTTTCTCAGCCTAGGACAATGGAATTTATCTCAATGCTAATAAAAATAAAATTTAATTAAAAATAATGTAGTTAAAAATAAATTTAAACAATACAAGATAGGAAAATTCCAGTTAGACTAGTTTGTCTAAAAAAAGATAAGGAGGGTGGGGCTTAATGGATCATAACTCCAGTATGCATCAATAGTTTAACATAGCCCCCTCAAAATAAATAATAATATAATGCCAACGTGGTTCTGTTATTGTCTTTAGTAAACCTACAGTATCTGAGATGAAAGAGTTATAATCTACCCCAGTCAGAACATAGCTAGAATATCATGTTCCACATTTTATGAAAAACACTCGCAAACTGGACAGTCTCCAGAAAGAGTCAACAATTAAGATGATAAGGGGCACTAGAGATCATGCCACATAAGGATAATCTGAAGGAAGTGGGGATGATTACGCTGGAGAATGGCCACAATAACTATCATAACAATCTGATTCATGAGGAAGGAGGATGAGATTTATTGTCTGGCTCCAGAAGGCAGAATATTAGCAGTGGGAAAAGGCTGCACAGAACCAGAATTTATCAAAATATAGGGAAATTTTTCCTAACAATTAGTTATCCAAAAGTAAAATGACCTGATAGAATAGCAGTGGGCTGATCCTAACCTGAAATCTTCAAGCAAAGACAAGATGGCCAGTTTTTGATTATGGATCACAGGATCATAGAGTCTTATCTAATCCAATCCCCTCATTTTTAAAGAAAGAAAATAAAACTACCATTCAGGTAGTATCAGAATTAAAATTTGAACTCAGGTCCTTTAACTCCAATACCACGGTATCACATGCCTGTTAATATTGGGAGCATTCCCAGACAACAGTCTCTAAATTTTCTTCCAACTCAAATTCTAGAAAAAATGTCCACTCGATATAGCAATGAATAAACAAAGCTGAAAGGATCACAGAGAATACATTGTCATGATCATATTGGCTAAAAGTTCTGAATTGGTTTTTGTGTTGAAATTGTATTTTGTTATGGTTCCTCTCCTCCCACACCACCCACAGCAAACTCGCTAATTATTACAGTAAATATAAAAGTAGCGAGGGTAAAGTAACAATCAATAGGAACTAGGAATTGAGAGTATAAAAGGGAATGTGGAGACCCCTGCCCTAAAACTGATTCCTTAAATTAATCAAGGTTATATTCAGAGACTACATGCTAAATTGGGTGAAGCCAATTGGGCCCCAAAATACAGACCCAATATCTGTCCCACAGATAAAACCCCAAAAGACACAGTAAACCAGAGAAAAGTTATATAAATTAAATAACCCTAAACTAGCACTAATAACTTTGAGATATTGATATATTAATAAATAGACATCCAAGGTAGTAAGAGTCAGGCTCTCCCCCACCCAGAATTTAGTAAGAATGGGACCCCAACACTCAAGTACTCCTTTTCATATGCCACAAGTCCACGCTATGCAAGTGCTCCCAATTCCAATCTGTGGCTACATATGTGAGTCTATGGGCCCCTCTCTCTCCCACTCCATTTCTTCCCCACATCTGCCCCTCTCTGCACCCCACTCCCTTTGCCCAAACTGCCTCTGAATTCTTTGTGCCTTATTAAAGTGTGATTGATTGATTATTCTTCCACTTGCTGCCAGCATGATCTTTCCAGGTCAGTAGCCAAAGAATCTAGCTTGTTCCCCATGACCCAACCTAGGACCCCTTTTGTGGTCTCCTTTCTTAAAGTATGAATCCCAATACTCAAACTTCTACCATTTGTCCCTAGTCTCTACATTCCCCATTCCCATGCCAATGGTTAAGCAGGGTACCATGAACCCACTGGAAGAAAGTAAGGCAGACAAAGGAATGAAATGCCCTCTTCCCTGTCCTACATCTCCTGCCCTTATAGTAATCTCTCCTCACATTTTCGTTGAAATAGAAGAGTTTTCTTGCTGTTTAATATCAATAAATCATTCTAAAAGGAATAAAATTATTAATAATACTTCAACAACTTATGTGTTTATTGATATTTGGCTCATTCTAAATTATATTGGCCCTAAGCATAAAGACTTAAATATTATGCATCCTTCATATTTAAAGATGATCAAACTGATGATGTAGCTTTTCATTCATATGACCAAGTCCTCTAAGTACCATATTACATGGGCACAGTTACTAAAGTAATAAGAAATATTCCAGATTTGACAAAAGCAAATATAAATGCAGATACAGATGCTTCCTACCCTGATGACTTCATGGGTCCAACCTCTCTCTTCAGATGCCTATCTTGAGGCACCAACACCACCCTCTTAGTGCTCCAAGAAGCAGCAGTATAAAAAATTCAAAGGCATTGGCAGAAATAAAATGGTGCATGCAATGGAAAGAACACTCAATCTTCATGTTTGATGCTGGAGAAGATGTAAACACCATTCTGAGTCAAAATCATTCTGAATTCTTTTCTTATTAAATATTTATGAAGTCATTTATGCTTAAAGATTTTTTGCACTATTCTTTTGTGATACAAATAGCAACAAATTCTACATGTATCTAATTAATAAAACAATCTAATTAATATCTAATTAATAAAACAATATGACTATCTTTTTGGACAATACTGTCAATATATCTTTGAGAATGAATTTATTTTTTACTCAGAATATGATCCAAGATCACATAACTCAAGTAAGTAATAAAATTAAATCAAATTATTTTCTGTTCAGATATTAAGCAGACACTTTCTAAACTAGGAGAAAAAAAACTTTGTAAATAGTAAAGCAAAACAAATTCACACAATGGCCAGGTCCAATCATTCTGTATCTTGAGTCTAGTACTTCACAGTCAGGAGGTGGGTAGGAGGTTTCCTCACTGACCCTCGAAAGCCTGCATTGTTCAAAGGTCTTATGTCTTCCAAAGCTATTTGTCATTACAAAGCTGTTATTGTTTAAGGTATTATCCTGGTTTTTCTCACTTCATTCTTCCTCAGTTAAAACACTCTTCCTAGGTTTTTCTGAAGCAATTTCTTTCATTCTTCTTAGACTATAATAATATTTCATTATAGTCAATGTTATATTTGTTTAGACACTACCTAATTAAGAGGAACCCCTATACTTTACAACTCCATACATTTGTATATATGAGTCCTTTTCCTCTTTCTTTTGATATCTTTAAGGTTTAGATCTAAAATAATGGCATCACTGGGTCAAAGAATATGCACAATTTAGTGATTTGGAGTATCATCTGGTACTTTAAATAATTCCTGTTCTAAAGAAAATTATTTTTCAATGTTCTTCTTGACCTGTAGAGGTAGCCAATTAAAATCAACAAAAGGATCTGTAGGAGTTACAAGACCCAGCATCCTATGAAACTGTTCTATGAAGTACTGTTCTTCCCACTGAGACCCCAAACCATTATTCTGATTAACATTTCAGAAAGTTTAGTTTAGGAGGAAAATGGCCTCCTTCCTAATATCCTTCTGGTTAAGGAGTATCTAATTCAACAACTAAAGTGGGGAATGAGAGTGAAGAGACCAAACAAATTACAACCTTAAGGGTAAAAATATGAAAACACTAAAGTGAAAATAGCCTGAAAAAATAATGTGTGTTATTACAAAATCAACTACTTGGATGGAATAAGATAGAGAACTGGCCTCAGAACCAGCAAAATCTAGGTTCAAGGTTCACTTCTGATATAATAGGCTGAGCCTGAATAAGTCATTTAACTGCTCAGTGACTAAGACAAATCTGTGATTCAAGTTGCAAATCAAGTATAGGATATGCATTAGTAGAGGGAGTTTTCTCATCAAGAGTTCCTTATACCAATGAAATCACTGGCTCTCTGTAAAATTAAACTACACAAACACTCAATAAACATACAGTCTCTCTATTCTCTCTTCTCTTCCTTCTTCCTTCCTTCCCTCTCTTCCCCCCCCCTCCCTTTTGTTCACCTATCTCCTTTCTTTCTCCTTCTCCTTTCTTCTCCCTCTTCCTACCTCCTTTTCCCTAATACTGAACCATGTAACCTATTATCTGAAGAATAAACTAGGTGGGTTTGGAGAGGCTAATCATCAACTTAAGCACAGGATATTAAGTTTTATAGCAACAAGAACTTCCAAAGATAAACTACTAAGATATGTAGAGATCATTATCTGTATCATAAGTAGTGCCTATATTGACTAAGTCATAGATGATAAAAGGGAAAATGATCAATTTATTATGTGCAATATTTAATGCAAAGAAATTCTATAAAAAATTCACTAAAAAAACTCCACTTCTTTAATAACCCAAACTTTAAAATTTGGTATTAACTTTAACTTATTCTAATCCCTTCATTCATCAAACCTCTCATGCAGTAATTTTTTTCTTCAATAAAATTGTTTACTGGATTTATTCCTTCCTAACCCTTTCTCTGCATTCAGAAGACCTGTGGTTCAACATCTGGATTATTACCATAGCCTTCAAGTTATCTTATTATGTCTATGCTAATGATTATCAGAATTGCTTATCCAACCCTACAGTCTCTCCCAGCTTCCAGATGTGAATCTCCAACTGCTCAAACTACATGTCTCATGGACATCTAGAACATGTCCAAAACTGAATTCATTATTTTCCTCAAAAAATCCTCCCTACCTTACAAATTTCCCTAATACTATTAAAGGCATCACTTATCTTTCCAGTCATCACAACTTGTGTGTCAACTTTCCATCCTCTCTCATTCTCCAGATCCAATCTGTTGCTAAGACTTGTTTATTCTATCTTCATAACAGGTTTTGAATCCCCTTCATTCCTGATACTGCCTCCAATCAGATACAGGTTCTCATCACTTCACTACCTGAATAATGTCATTCATTGCTGGTGGATGTGCTGTCTCCAGACTTTCCTCACTCCAGTCCATCTTCCAGACAATTGACAAAGTAATCTTCCTAAAGAGCAAATCTGACCACATTGTGGCCCCCCCCCGCCCCTTCGATAAACTCACCTGTTTCTCTATCACTTCCAGGATAAAATCTAAGACTGTTTGGCATCCCTTTATAGAACTTTCCATATGCCCACAGAACTTTCCAATCTTCCCATACCACATACTCTGAATCCAGTGACACCTGCTTCCTTGCTGTTTCTCTAACAAGATACTCATTGCTGAGCATTCTCTTTGGTTCTCTATCCTCCAGGCCTGGAAGGTGATCCTCCTTCATCTCCACTTCGTGAACTCACGTAAAGCTGATCTGTATAGTGATTTGAGTGTTGTTTCCCTCATAAGCCTGTGAACCCCTTCAAGTCAGGAATAGTCTTTTGCCTTTCTTTTGTCATCTCCAGCACAGTGCCTGGAACATAGAAGCTGATTAAGAAGTGTTTGATAATGTTTGTCCTTTGTTCTTGAAGAAAACCATGACATCAGGAAGATGATGCCATGATAAGCATGTGAACTGGATTTGAGTGAGGGAGGACTGTGCTAAGTCACACTTTCTCCTCTGGAGCCATCTGATTCCAGTGATCAGATATGAATCAGGACCATTGGGGATGGCCCTGGATGTAAGGCAATCAGGGTTAAGGCCCAAGGTCACACAATGAGTAAAAGTCTAAGGCTGAATTTGAACTCAGAAAAATACCCACTACGCCATCTAGCTACATGATGACTAACTTGTTTCGGACAAGCTAGGTGGTGCACCAGCCCTGGAATCAGGAGGACCTGTGTTCAAATCTGACCTCAAACACTTAATAATTGCCTAGCTATGTGACCTTGGGCAAGTCACTTAGCCCCATTGCCTTAAATAAATTTAAAAAACTTGTTTCCTCCCAGTTTCTCCCCTCTGTAATCCAACCTGAACACTGTACGACAGTCAAACTGTTCTCTCTATAATAACTTTTCATACTTCCCTAAATCTACAACAGGTCTACACTGCCTAGAGGATAAGGTTCAAACTCCTCAACCATCATTACAAGTCACTTACAATCTGGTCCTACTTCATACAATTTAACTACTTCTGATAAACACAGACTCTCTCTGCTTAAACTGGTCAGTCAACAAATATTTATTAAGCACTTCTTATGTACCAGGTACTATACTGAGCAATAGAGATAAAAAGAAAGGTAAAAATAAGCCTGCCTCCAAGTAGCTCATGTGACAAACACCGGACATAATCATGAAAGCAACTAAGTACACAGATCTATAACTAAATTATAAAGTGGCAGTCATCAAAATTGCCTGGTGCTGATTAAGAAATAGAGTAATGAACCAGGGGATTAGAGTAAGTACAAAAGAGACAGTAATCTATTGTTTGACAAACCCAAAGACATTAGCTTCTGTGAGAAGAACTCACTATATGACAAAAACTGCTGGGTAAACTGGACAACAGTATGGCAGAAAATAGGACTAGACCCACATCTTACAACCCATAAATCAAAATAAGGTCAAAATGGGTACAAGATTTAGACATAAAAGGTGATATTATAGACCAATTAAGAGATCAAGAAATACTCTTATGTGTCAGATCTATGGAAAGGGGAGAAGTTTATGACCAAACAAGAAATTGCAAAATAGATGATTTTGACTATATTAAATTAAAATTTTTTACACAAATAAAACCAATGCAGCCAAGATTAGAAGCAATGCAGAAAGCTAGAAAATGATTTTCACAGCTAATGTTTCTAATAAAGAACTCATTTCTAAAATATATAGAGAACTGAATCAAATTTATAAGATTACAAGTCTTTCCCCAATTGATAAATGGTCAAAGGATACGAACAAGCAGTTTTCATATGAAGAAATTAAAGCTATTTATAGCCATATGAAAAAATGCTTCAAATCATTTGATTAGAGAAATGCAAATTAAAACAACTATGAGGTACCAGCTCACCTCGATCTGATTGACTAAGATGACAAAAAGGGAAAATGATCAATGCTAGAGAAGATGTGGGAGAATTAGAACATAAATCACTGTTGGTAGAGTTGTGAACTTATCCAGCCATTCTGGAAAGCAATGTGGAACTATACCCAAAAGATAAGCAAACCCTTCATACCCTTTGATCCAATAATGACAATACTAAGTCTAAATTTCACAGAAATCATAAAAAACTATGAAAAATGTTCAAAAATATTATAGCAGCTTCCTTTGTAGTGGCAAAGAATTGGAAATTGAAGGGATGTCCATCAATTAGGGAAGACTGAACAAGTTATATATATATACACACACACACACACATATATATATATATATGAATGTTATGGAGTGCTATTTTTCTATAAGAAATCATGAATGGTTGGACTCTAGAGATCTACTGAATGAATTACTGGAACTGATGCTGAGCAAAGAGAGCAGAACCAAGAGAACATTGTAGATATTTACAATAACATTTGTGAATTGATCAGCTATGATGAATGCAGCTCCTCTTAGCAGTTCAAAGAACTAGGACAATTCTGGAAGACCTGTTATGGACAATACCATCCACATCCAGAGGAGAAAAAAACCCCATAGTATACAAATGTATATTATGTTCACTTTTCTAAAACTTCTTTTTTCTTCCTATTTCATGATTTTCTTTCTTTTCCCTTAGTCCTAATTCCCCTTGCACAAAAATGACTAATACGCAAATGTGTTGAACACAAAAGTATACATACAACTTTTACCAGACTATTTACAACCAAGGGGAAGGGGAAGGAAGGGAGGGAGCATGATAGAAAAATATATAACTTATAAATTCACAAAAGAATGAATGTTGAAAAACAACCATTGCATGTAATTGGAAAAATAAAATATTAATTAAAAAAATCTAGAATGGTCAGACTTTAGAGACACATGGAAAGACTTGCATGAACTGATGCTGAATTAAGTGAGCAGAATCCAGAGAATATTGTGAGATGATCAACTATGATGGGATGCAGCATCGCTTAGCAGTTCAAAGATAAGGACAATCCTGAGAAAACTGCTTTGGACAATGCAATCCATATTCAGTGAAAAAACTATGGAGTCTGAATACAGAGCAAAGCATATTATTTTCACTTTTTTAAAATATCTTTTTTGTTTTTCCTTTCTTTCTCACGGTTTTCTTCTTTCCCCTTATTTCTAATTCCTCTTTCACAACATGACTAATATAGAAATGTTAAACATGATAGTACATGTACAACTTTTACCAGATTGTTCACCACCTTGGGGGGGAGGGAGGGAGGAAATAGAGGGTGGTAGAAAAATGTGGAACTCATAAATTTGCAAATGGATGAATGTTGAAAAACTACCTTGTGCATGCAATTGGAAAATAAAATTTTGACTGAAAAAAAACCAGGTACATTCAATATATATACAATGCAGATGAAAGTAATCTCAAAGGAGAGTATTAGCTCCTGGGGGATAAGGAAAAGACCTCCTGGAATCAGGAAAGTCAAGGAGTGAGGAGAAAGAGCATTTCAAGGACGGGGGACCAGTCAGAGCTAATGTAATGAGATGGGAGTATCCCCATTTGTACAATAGCAAGGCAAAATGGCTTATCAAAGGGAATGTCAGCATGAAGAGAAATAACTATAAGAAGAATGGAAAGATAATTATGAGTCTGTTTGTAAACAGGGTTAGAGGTCAACTAAAGGTCTTTTATTTAATCCTGGAATAGGGAACCACTATAGCTTGTATCAGGGGAAAATGTGTCATGAAAAGATAAAGGGTAAATAAAAAAGATTTAGGGTAAATAACTTTGAAAGCTGAGAAGAGGATGGATTAGAATTGGGCATGTGCCTTGAGGAAAAGAGAAGGTTATATAGTAGGTTATTGAAATTAGTTCAGTTAGAAATTTTGAAGTAGTTCAGAAAGAAGTGATGAGGTAGACAAACTAAAGTAATAGTGGTTGTATGAAAGAAGAAAGAATAATCAAGAAAAAGAAATGATAAGATAGGGCAACAGATACAGTTTTTGGAATGAAAGAGTAGTCAAAAACAGTGGGGAGCCTGAGTGACTGGTGTCCTTAACAGCAACAAGGAAGTTCAAAAGAAAGGAAGTTGTGGGGTAGAAGGAAGGGAAGATAATGACTTCTACTTTAGGCATGTTAACTTAAGATGCTGATGAGACATCTAGTTTGAGATGTAGGAAAGGCAAGTGGTAATTGAGAAATAGAGCTCAGGAAGGAGACTAGGGATGGATATATTAATCTGGAAATCATTTCCATAGAGAAGATAATTGAACCCATGAGAGCTGATGAGATCATTAGGAAATGAAGAAAAAAGAAAATAGAGCCCAGGCTAATGACTTAGAGGAGACCCAGTTAGCAGGAGTGACAAGGAAAGAGAACCAGCTAAAAGAGACTAAAAAAAAAAAAGAGTGGTCTGTCAGATACCAGGAAAAAGCAGGGAAAAATCTAGAGAGGAGAGAGTATCCAAAGGAAGGTGAGCAAAAAAGTCAAATGATTCAGGAAAAAGTAAGAAGGGTGAGAATTAAGAAATACCATTAGATTTGGAATTAAGTAATTATTGATAACTTTTGGAGAGGGCAGTTTGAGATGACTGATGAAGTCAAAAGTCAGACTGCAGAGAGTTTAGAAGAAAAGAGAGAGAGAGCTTGGCAGCTGTCATGGATGGTCAGATTACATGACGGATTTTTAAGGATGGGAGACATAAGGAATATTCGATGGCATCAAGAAAGGTGCTGGTAAATAAGGAGAAACTGAATATTTGAGGCTTAGGATGTTAGGACAATTTTCTAGAGAAGACAAGAGGGAATAAGTTCAAGGTCAATGTAGAAAAGGTTAGCTTTGGCAAGTAAATGGGCCAACTCTCTAACTGATATAGAGGTTTCCTACAAATTATTTAACTCTATCAGACCTCAGATGGTTCTCTTTCAATTCTAGATCTGATTCTATAAATTCCAATAATCAAGATTATAAGAAATTGATAGAAATATATTAGAACAAAAACCATTCCCAAATTTAGGCAAGTGGTCAAAGGAGAGGAATGGGCAATTTTCAAAAGAAAAAAATGTCATCAACAACTGAGAATTAGACACCTTCAACATATGAAAATTCCAAATAACTAATAAGAGACAACTCGGAAGTTTTACTTCATAGTTATCAATTTGGCAAAAATGATAAACAATAAAAATGATGTTGCAGGATCATGGAGAGGCAGGTCTGCTAATTCTGTCAGAAAAGGTTTGGCCCAATCACTCTAACAAACAAATTGACATTATACCAGAAAAGTATAAGACAAAACCATATATATCCTCTGATCCAGCAAAATGACTGCTTATACCATTTGGACCTATTTATACAGAAATATTTTTAAAACCCTTTCTGTAGTAGAAAAAACTGTAAACAAAGTAAGTGTCCCTTAATTGGAAAACAGCTGAACAAACTGTGACAAACAGAAAAGAATATTATTATTATTATTATTAATATTCCATAAAAACAATAAATACCTAGAATTTGGGGAAACTTCAAGAGATTTAAGTGAAATTGCAAAGAACTGGAGAACAATTTTAAACTCAGACCAACACAGTGACCAACTGTGATTTCCAAGAACTTAAAGTAAAGTATGCTTCTCTCCTCAAGGTTTAAGGATAGCAAACTATAGATAAATAGAATGAAGCATTTGTGATTAGTCAAGAGTCAGTAATTTATTAAGTATTTATTATGTATCATTTACTATGCTAATCACTAAGGAAACAAAGAAAGACAAAAACAGTCCCTGCCCTCAAGGAGCTCATACTCAACAGGAAAAAAATGCAAAAAATTATGTGCATCCAAAATATATATGCAGCATAAATAAGGGGTCATTTCAGATGGGGATATTGCAGTGGATGGGATTCAAGCCAAGTTTTCAAAGAAGTTAGGAAAGTCGGGAGACCATAGAGAGGTCGGAGAGCATTCTGGTCATAGGGATCAGATGACCAGTGGCAAGGTAAAGAGTCAAGAGGAGTGTTGGACAGGAGCAATAGCAAATATGATAGTGTTGCTGAATCATAAAGGACGAGGTAGAAAGGTAGAAAGGGAAAAGGTAGTAAAGAGCTTTGAATGTCAAAGAAAGGATTTTATATTTGATCATGGAAATGACAAAGATCCCTTTGGCAGCTGAATGAACAATGTACCGGAGTAGGGAGACTAACCAGAAAATTATCACAATAGTATAAATATGACAAGTAATGGGCCTGTGGAGAAAATGGGATGCACAGAAAAGATGCTGTGAACTTGGCAACAGGGAAGATCAAGTGGGATAAGTAGGAGGGAAGAGTTGAGGACGATACCCAGTTGCAAGTCCTGCTGTGAGAGAGCATGGTGATACCTTCAACAATAATATGTAAATTTGGAAGTAGCAAGATCTGAAGGGAAAGATCATGAATTCTACATTAGACATGCTGGGTTAGAGGAGTCTATGGGAGGTCAGGAGAAAGACAAAGGTTAGATACACAGACCTGGGAATAATCTGTATAAAGGTAGTAGTTCAACACATAGGAAATGATGAACTCACCAAAGAAGAAATTATAAAAAAAAGAAAAAAGGAGAATATCCAGAGTGGGCAATCTTAGAGGAAGATTCAACAAAGAAGATTAAGAAATGGGCAGACAAATAGAAGAATCAGGATAGAGCAGCTCCATAAAGACATAGAAAAGAGACTATGAAGGAGAAGACAGTAATGGAGAATGTCAAAGGCTGGAAGAAAGTCAAGGATGAAGACTGAGAAAGTGTCATTAGATTTAGCAATTAAGAGATCACTGGTATTAGGGGCAACCATGACTTAGGCATCATCTAATAGGGAAAGTTAGATGGCACAGTAGGTAGAGCACTGTGAGGACCTGAGGTCAAAACCGGCTTCAGACACTTACTGGCTAAGTGACCTTATACAAGTCACTTAACCCTGATTTCCTCATGCAGGAAAAATAAGTTAACTTAAGTTAAAAAGTGTATGCAGATCATTTTCTCTTGGCAAACTGTAGGGTAATTTCATGTGAGACGGTAGAGAAGCAGAAGGGAAAATAACTGAGTAGCATGGGATGACGAGGCGAGAAAACAAGAGTTCTTAATGGATGACCTCAATTTTTTCAGTAACATATGAGACAAGTTCCTCAGGGGAGAAGACAAAATAAAGGGACTCGATATGAGGCTGCAAGAAAGATAAAAAGATTTGTAGTAGTCATAGTAGTGAAGGACAGTGAATCAGTTAGGGAAGTTGGGTCTTGGCAAATCGTGGTAGCATAAAATGGTTCACCAAGGGGTAAAAGAAGGTAAAGTAAAGTCAGTGTAAAAATCACAACCAAGGAAAGAACTAAGTAATGAAGTAAATGGAGTTAACAGTGGAATGAAAAACAGGTCAGATCATAAAGTAGAGAGAAAGGATGAATGATAAGTGATTATAATTTCTAACTTTTTTTGAGGTTCCCAGAACAAAACACTCCATCTCTCAACCTCCAGGCATTTTCTCCGGTTGTCTCATGCCTATAATGCACTCCCACAATTCCACCCGGCCCTAGCTTCCCTGACCTCCTTCAAGATCCAACTAAAATTCCATCTTCCACAGAAAGGTTTTTCCCAATCTCAATTCTAGTCTCCCTCTACTCCCTATTTATCCTGTATATAAGGTTGTTTGTACACATTTATTTGTATGTCATCTCCCCGATTTGACTGTGAGCTTTTTAAAGGCAGAATTGTTTTTTTTTCCCTCTCTCTGTATCCCTGGTCTTTGGCATAGAAACTGGCATAGAGCAGGTACTTCTTAAATGCTTATAGATGGACTGACTAATTAACCTCAGAATTCATGAACATGGAAATAGAACACTCACTGGTGATAGCAAGATAAGGATATGACTGTTTCTATGTAACTGAGATTAAATGGAGAACAGGTAATGGGAATTGAGCAAACTGAGATGCTAGGAAATTAAAGAGTTTGAAATTAAAGAGTCTGTTGTTGGTTGGTCTGTCTGTCAGTCAGTCTATCTATCTTTATCAAAGTCATCTAGGATAAAAGCAAGAATTAGGGGTGGAAAGACAGCCTGGCATGGACCTCATTAAGGAAAGAGGAATATTCTGGGAGCAGTAGAGAATATCTATCAATATCTTGATTGGGTGATAAATTTGGATTGAATTACCTCAAATAACTTTTTTACTGAGAGAGATGATTATGACATGGTCAGACTTGTGCTTTAAGATCAATTTGACAGGTGAGTGGAGAATGGATTAGAAATAATGGCAAGGTTTATTGCATTACAATGGAATGTTTTCATAATAAGTCTATCATTTTCCACATATATGTATCTCTACTATTATCAATGCTAGTTTCATATATGCCATTTCTAAAAATAAAATAGCATAAAAATATTCAGTTTTTCTTCAAAGGGATCCAGCATCTACTTTTACATTTGTATAACACTTAGAAGATAAATATTTCTAATAATATATATTCTTGTTAAAAATGAGTTTTTAATCAGCAAGACTTTGCTTTCATTCCAAAGACTTTTGGAGCTATTAGTTCTTAGATTCTCTCTATAGCTATAGATAAAATTATTTTTATAGAAACCATCTAGTGATTCATTCCAACATTTTAAGACCTGCTTCCAAAAACATCAGAATTTAAACAATTACACTAAACTACCACACACTAAACAAATAGTTCATCAGTGACTTGAGAATTATAAAAACTGGAAAGAACCTTAGAGATCTTCTAATCAACTTCCACTCCAACCATGAATTCACTCATTCATAATTACAAGTAACCTATATTGTGGAAAAACGATTATTCCCTTAGATAAGTAATTTTCCTCTCTCTAGTTTCAGTTTCTTTATCTACTACAATATGGAAGAGGGAGACACAGAGAAGGTTCAATTAGATGATTTCAAGAGTTCCTTCCAACTCTAAAGCTATGATCCTATGGATGTATAAGAACTTAATGTGTACAGAGAGCAGTGTCTGAGGAACTGGGGGAATACAAAGCTGTGATAAAACAGAGTCCCTATCTTCCTAGTGTACTTACAGTCTAGCAGGGGAAAAAAAAGATGCCATCAGATATAAAAAAAGATTTTAAAAATAAAATACTAGGAGAGGTTGGAAGGAAAAGATCACTAACAACTAAATTATTATCAAACAGTTCCAGATTACACACCCCTTTCATTCCAGTCTTCATCCCCACCTATTTCCCACTGGAAACTTGGACTTGGCCCTAGGAATCACTAAGAGATGAAAGATTAGCTTTCACCTTATCTTGTCCTGAACCAAGCCTCCACTTCCACCAGCTCCAAATCAATGACTCTTCATCTCTCCCTTTTTCCAGATCATCTTTATGTGCTATCGTCACCCATTAGAATGTAAACGCCATTAGAATACAGACTATCTGGCTTGATTGCGTTTGAATCCTCAGTGCCCAGCATGGTGATGAACAAATAGAAAGAGCTTAAAAATTATCTATCTAACCATCAAAAAATATTACACAACAATTTTATAATAAAGTCACATATGGAGAAAAATTATTTCTTTACCTAACATGCCACAAAAAATCTTTTGCCATCCAATTCTTGATAACCTGGAGGCCTACATTTGATTTCTCACAAAATTTCACCATTACTAACATGACTTCAATCAGTCAACAAGTATTTATTAGATGCCTAGAAAGTCCCCAGCATTAGGTATAAAGATGCAAAGAATGAAACAATCCCTACTTTCAATGAGCTTACCATTTAATAAAAGTACCTATAAAGACATTAATAGCAAAATATAAATGTAAATATACAGCATAAATATAAATAAAAGTGAATACATAAAACATAACTATTTATATATTTACTTGTATAGACACATATAAAGCAGGTAAATACAAGGTACTATTGGAAGAAAAAGCACTAGCAATTGGGAAGATCAGAAAAGACTTTATGCAGAAGATGGCAACTAAAATACCTCATAAAGGAAAGAGGTGGTATTCTGAAAGACAGGGATAAATATGAAATGTATTCCAAGCACAGGAAGGTAGCCAATATAAAAACTCAGGGAACAAAGATAGAGTGTTTTTAGTAATAAAAAGTGGGACAATTTGGCTGGATCACAGGACATGACAAAAGGACATAATGTCCAATGAGTCTGCAAAGGTAGGTTAGGGTTAGGTTGTATAGGGTTTGCAAGGTTAAATAGCATTTATAGTTTATTCTAGGGACAATAGAAAGCTAATGGAGTGGAAAAGGGTCTTCATGATCATATTTGTGACAAAGGAAAATTAATTTGGCAGTAGTGTATGGGGTGAACTACAGTAGTGAGAGCCTGGAGACAGGAAGACCATTTACAGGAGGGTGATGCAGCAATCCAGCTGAGAAGAGATGAGGGGGTGAACTAAGTAGTAGCTTGCTGTTTGAATGGAGAGAAGAGTCAATAGAAGAGTCCCTCAAAATAGGAAAAAAAGACAGATCTGATAATCTCAGAGAGAGCAGTTTTGTTTTGTTTTTTTAATGAGGTCAAAAGCCAGATTAAAAAGAGTTTGAGGAGCAAGAGGAAAAGAAGTAGAGATATTAAGTATAGACCTGTGTTGTCTCACCAACTCAAGATGAAAACAAAATTGGAAACTGATTAACAAAATAAAAATACAATATAACATATGATGTTAATTTGTAGGTTCCGAAATCAATATGCTGCCAGCAAGTTCATCTGAGCTTGATACCACTGATGTAGGCAACTCTTTCAAGGAATTTGGCTGAGAAAAAGAGAGACAGAAGATGACAGCTGAGGGAGAGAGACTGAGGACTTTTTTTAGTAAAGGTTTTTTTGGGGGGAGGGGTCTTTTTTTAAGATGAGGGAGACTTGTCCATATTTGAAGGAAGGAGGAAAGGAAGTGATAGGGACAGGGAAAGATTCCCTTCAATTGGGGAATAGCAGAAGAATGTACTTTAATACTATAGTGGTGTAAGAAATGTTGAAAGGTACAACTCTAGAGAAACCTGAAAAAACTTGTAAGAATAATACAAAAAAAAAAGAATAATACAATAATGTGAGCACAACTAGGAAAACAATTTCTACAATAACAATAATAATAGCTAGCATTTCTATAAATCGCATTGAAGGTTCCAAAGTACACTTGTTATCTTTTCTGATTCTGTCCTAACCCTGCGAGTAGGTGCTTTATTATCCTCATTTTACTAATAAGGAACCTGAGGCTGAAACAGGTTAAGTGCTTTGCCCAGAGCCACACAGCTATTAAAAATTTGAGGATGGACTTGAACTCAGGTCTTCAGGAGTCCAACCATAGCACTCTTACATACCTATAACACGTAGCTGCCTTCAAACAAATTTGAAAGATCTGAGAATTCTAAACCATGACCAATAATCAACCATGATTCCAGAGGACTGATGATGAAGCATGTTTTAGACACCCTCTAACAGAAAAGTGATGGACTTGGGGTAAGAGTGATATATACATATATATATATATATATATATATATATATATATATATATATATATATATATATATATGTAATATTTTGGACATGGCCAATGCTGAAATTTGTTTTGCTTTTCTTTGTTTTTCCCCCCAACAATGGAAGTGAGTAAAAGGAAGAGAAAGGCTTCTGCTCATTGAAAAACATAAAATTTAATTTTTAAAAGCACTGAAGTCATATTGAAAGGTCCAAGAAAAAGGCATTATGAGATAGGAAACAAGCATATATGTAGAGGGGTTAGAAGTGAAAGTAAAAGGGCCATCTCTGTCAGAAATTGAAGGAAAAGAAGAAAGTAGTCAAGGGATTTTGAAGAGAACCAAGTAAGAAAGAAAAGTATGTATTAAATGATCTCATTTTTGTTCATTAAATCAGTAACAAGGTCTTCAGCTGAGGTGGAGGAGGCTTGAGAAAGGAAGAAAAGGTTTAGAATAGCTTCTGTGAAGAGTGACAGAGAGAATCAATTAAGAATAAAAAGACTGCCTTGCTTCAGTGAGGACTCAGTTGAGGTTGAATAATATGAATTTGTAATGTATTCAGTCAGGACAGTTGTGGATTCAGTAGCTCATAAGCAAAAGCAGAAGAGGCAGATGGTAGAAGTAATCCAGGGCTAAGGTTTAGAAGGAGAGGATAAGAGAAGAGAGGCAAAAGGACAAGAGATTCAACCCTAAGTATCTATTTAGGCAATGGTCATAAATATTCTGACTGCCATAGTATTAAAAAAAAAACCCAAAACAGTGAATTTCAAGTCAGAACATCTCCTTTCAAATCTGCTCTTTACAGTGTGGTACAGGAGAAAGGCATCAGAGAACTTTGTGTTTGATTCCCAAGAATGGTCACTTACTACCTCTGTGACCTTGGACACATTTCTTAAGCTCTCTGTAGTTTCAATTTCCTTATCTGTAAAATGAGAAGGATCAACCAGATGATGCCTAAGGTGCCTTTCTGCTTGAAATCCCTGTCTGTGAAGAGTACATACACACAAAGAACCTCTGTTTACTCATCTATAAGATGAAGGGGTTGAACTAGATGATCTCTTCCCTGGAGTCAAGCAGAATATGTCTGATCCCTCTTCCACAGGGTAGCCTTTCAAATATTTGAAGACATCAATTATGTTCCTCCTAATCTACTAGCTTAGACTAACCTAAAAAGGGAGGTGGAAGAGAAGGAAGAGAACTGAAGGTGTCTGAGCACAAACAAAATATATGCAAGTAGTATTTGAAGAAAAATAATCTAACAATACCTACTGAATTTGGAAACAGAATTTTAGAGGCAGCTAGACCTGTCAGAAAAGGGTTAGAAGTCTAGACATTATATACAGCATGAGGTGGTGAGGATTGTTGGATGGTGGTAATAGCAAAAATAGAATGGGCATCTGGAAATGACTTTACAAAAGGAAAAATGAGCACGTCTGGCTAATAATCAAGTCAGAGAAGAGTCAAGGATAACAATAAAGTTTCAAGGCTAAGGGCCTGGGAATGATGTTCTATTGAAAGAAACAATAAAGCAAAAGGCAAGCTTAGGACATATGGATAGATATATAACTGGATGTTCAAGCCTGGCATTCAAGAGAAACTTGATTGGAATTAAAGATGTGTACTAAGAAGTCCTGTTAGAAGCAATTTAAAAAAACTATATTATTTGCTTCTCCCCTTTATGGGGAGAAATTTGGAATTTCAAGTAAATATCACTGTTTATAAGCAATTAACTAGAGACAACTAATTTCATTATTCCATTTTTCCTGTTTAAAAAAATGTATTTTCCAAAAATAAAAATATAAGAGTACCATCATTAAGTCAGTCACAAGGTAGTTGTGTCCCCAAGGCAGGTGGGGACATGAACCCACTGATAGATCTAGATAAGGAAAACTGATTTCATTTTTGAAAAACCTGTTTTTCTTTCCTAGACTCTTAACCTTTACCTTCAGTTTCCAAAATATTTATTGAAATTTGGTTAAGCCAAAGGTTTTCAAGAGCAAAGGTCAGATTAAGGAAAATGTTTTTTCATCTATGGAAGCTAGGTTCCAACAGTATTTTACATATGAGTGTATATATATCTTCATATGTTTATATAAATATAGAGCATACAATCATTGAATCTCTTGTCCTTTTGAGCCTCAAAGAGAGCAAGGGGAAAGAGAATCGGGTCTATGATTTCATGGACATAGGGAATAAACTGGCACTTGCTCAACAATTTACAGTATTAGAGAATTTCTGAGGACACTGCTTATCCTGCTCACACTATCCTTTCTAAATTTTAATGTAAAATAAAAGAGCTAAAATTTACATCTAAAAATGTGTAACAGGGTAGCTCAATTTTTACATTCTAACTTGGTGGGGTTTATTTATACCACAAAGGAAAATTTCAATGATACTGGTGGGCAGAAAAAATTACAATTGAATTATAAATAACTTTCATGTGGAAAATAAAAGAAAAAGTTTTATTTCCTTGCTCTGGAAATCTCCGAAAAGACTCTAAAATGATATTATTCTTGTTCTAAGTCTTTCTGTAGCACCTTGCACTTGAAAGTAGTATATAATTACTGCAAATGTAGCGTTCCAATTTTACCAGTCTATGTGTTTTTTCCATTCAGCCAGTATTGAATACTGGAAAAAGTCCACTACATTTCTAAAACAACAACAAAAACTTCACTTAGATAGCAAAATGGAGCACTGGTATGATGATGCAATCAACTTTTTAAGTGGGATCTAAATTCAAAAACTACTTTCTCTAAACAATTAATTATAAGTGAGGCCCTTCACTTTAATGTCCTTTTAACCTAATAACATAGAAGCTAAAAGTCTAAATAAAATTAGACATTCCATGGTAATCAAAACTGACACTACATGGAGAAATCCTCCAAACTGAAACCTTGCTTAAAGTAAAAAAGCTCAACCTGAGTCTCTTCTTCCTAAAAACTGGAAACAACAGTAACAAAGCACTTTTTTCACAAATACTACTAAATCACCCCAAAATCTGGCAATTACTGGAACCAAAACAATTCATTCTTCTTTCAGGAAAGAACTCTGCCCAAATCAGGGTCATTGCTTTCGTGTTTAGCAATGACAAGAATCAAAAGATATTCTCAAACATATGTCATTATTCAGAGGTGTCCAAGATCAGAATCAACTTTCCTAAATCTTCCCTCACTATTATTTCTCCCTCAAAAAAGTACTGTGCTAGACTTCCAGGTGCCCACCTCTATCCAGTAGGAACCACCCACAAAGTAGGGCATCTGAGAGTCACAATACTCTTAAAATTTCCCTGGAAAGCTTTTTACTTCCCTTCAGATCAGCTACTGCTTCATGAAAACTTCCCTCTTCACAAATCTAGCTAACAGAGGATCATTCTTTCCTCAATTTCTTAGATCCTTTTGTCTCATTTCTCCTTCACTTTTATCATCTTCTAGCTTGTTATTTGTGTTCTTTTCTGATCTCCACAGATTTTAAGCTCCTTGAGGTCTAGGAAGTGTTTTTCCGCACTCATTATCCATTGTACTCTCAGAAAGTAAACCATAATTGGTACTTCTTAAACTTGAAATTGAATATGAAGGACAGGCAAGACCTCTAAACTTTTGCAGTTTCTGCTCTACTCTAATGAAACCTCCCCTCTTCTCAGTATTAATGTTTTCTCTACCCCCATAATCAATGGTCCACTGGAATCTCCTACTGAATCCTCACGGTTGATCCTAGGCTCCTATCAACACTGCACCTTTATGAGTCCCTGAACCCACCTGAACCGATATTTTAGCCCTAAGAAACTCTCAAAGGCCTCACTCTGTAAAATAGTGGGTAGTGGATGTCATGTCCAGTGTGGCCTGGAGTCAGGAAGGCCGGGCTTCCTGAGTTCAAGCCTGACACTTCTGAGCTCTGTGCCCCTGGGCCAGTCATTTAACCTAGTTGGCCTCAGTTTCTTCATCTGTCAAATAATGATATCACGTCAAGTCTGGCCTGGAGTCAGGAAGGCTGAAAGTCTGCCTTCGGAGGCTTCTGAGCTGTGTGCCCCTGGGTGAGTCATTTAACCCTGTTTGACTCAGTTTCCTCCTCTGTCCAAATGAGCTGGAGAAGGAAAAAGGCCGAGAAAACTCCACGTTGGGGGAGCAGAGACAGACACAGCAAACTACGGAACCACAAAACGAGGAGTGGCCGGTCTCGGGGTTCACTTTCCACTCCGGAGCGAGGCTCCGCGGGTGATCAAGGTCAGCCCCGACACCCCCGTTTGGCCTTCTCGCAGCCCCCTCTCAGGCAAAGACTGGCTCCCACGCCCATGACTGCGGAGCCCCCGCCGCGACCCCCCGGGCGGCCCTGGCCTCCCGCCGCCCGGCCCGGAGCCCCGGCCCTGCAATGCCCCCCCCGCGGCCCCGGGGCCCCATCTGCGGAGCCAGGCGGGGTCAGCCGGTGCCGGCGCCTCCCCGCGCCCCGCGGCCGCGCCGGCCCGGCCTGACACGGGGCCCCGCCGCCGCCGGCTCACCTGAAGCGGCCCCCGCAGTGCTGGCACTGGTCGCCCACCCAGCCGGCCGGGCAGACGCACTGGCCGGTGGCCGGGTCGCAGCGGCCGCCGTTCACGCAGGGCCGGTCGCACTCCTTGGCCTCGGCCGCGGCCGAGCCCGACGCCGCGGCCGCCGGGGCCGCCGCCTCGGCCGCCCGGAGCAGGGGCAGCGGCGGCGGCGGCAGCAGCAGCAGCAGCAGCGGCAGCAGCGGCAGCGGCGGCGCCGGCGGCGGCCGCGGGGTCCCGGGGGCCGGCCGCCCGCCCCTCGCCCCGGCCCGGCCCGGACCCCGGCACTGCGGCAGGGGCCCCCGCGCCCCCCGGCCGCTCGCCGCCGCCCCCGCGGCCGCCGCCGGCCTCCTCCTCCGCCTCCTCTCGGCGGCCGCCGACACCATCTTAGGGGGCAGAGACGGCTCGCCCCTCTGGTCGCGCACACGGACACACTCGGCAGCCCGCGGCCGCTTCGCCTTCTCCGGGACGGGACGAGACGGACGGTGGCCGGCTCGGTCAGAGCCGGGGGAGGGGAGGGAGGGCGGGCGGGGGGAGGAGCCGAGGCGGGGGAGGAGGCGGGGCGAGCGGCCGGCGCCTGCGCAGAGGCAGCTCCGGGCGCCGCGGAGGGAGGGCCCGGCCGGAGCCGCGGCTCCCGCGTGGCCGCCTGGGGCGCGGGGGGGGGGGGCGGGGGGAGGGAGACGCGGTCGCGAGCTTCGGCCCCGGCGGAGTCCGCTCCTCGCCCCTCCCGGTGCGGCGTGGCGGGTGGGCTGCGGGGGAGTCCCCGCCTCAGAGCGCCCCCTCCTGGCAGAGCGGCGAGGAGGCGCCCCCCGGCGGCGAGCCGCGGCGGCGCGGGAGAACCTCAGCTCGCCACCGGGAGAGGAGGCCCCGCGGCGGCGAGGACGGAGCCCGGAGCCCGGAGCCCGGAGCCCACCCTCCAGACTCCCCAGCACGCCCCTTGTACCTCCACCCCCACCTTCCCCTTCTCCCCATCCCCATCCTCTCTCCCCATCTTTCCCCTTCTCCCCATCTCCATCCTCTCTCCTCATCTTTCCCCTTCTCCCTATCCCCATCCTCTCTCCCCATCTTCCCCTTCTCCCCATCTCCATCCTCTCTCCCCATCTTTCCCCTTCTCCCCATCCCCATCTTTCCCCTTCTCCCCATCCCCATCCCCCTCCCCATCTTTCTACTTCTCCCATCCTCTCCCCATCTTTTCCCTTCTCCCCATCTCCATCCTTTCTCCCCATCTTTCCCCTTCTCCCCAACCCCATCCCCTCTCCCCATCTTTCCACTTATCCCCATCTCCATCCTCTCTCCCCATCTTTCCCTTTCTCCCCTTTCTCCCCCAACTGTCACCTCCCACTTTTCCCCACCTTTTCCTCCCTTCTCCCCTTTTCTCCCCATTTTTCTTACCCCTGTCCCCTCCCCACTTCCCCTCATCTCTCCTTTTTTCTTCCCCCACCCTCTTCTCTCTCTCCACCTCCCTCTTTCTCCCCTCCTCTCCCCTTACCTTTACCCTCTTCCCCATTTCCATCCACTTGCCCCATCCTCTCCCCTCCCTATCTCTCCTCCTTCACCTCCTCCTCCCTTTCTTCCCTCACCATCATTTCTTCATCTTCCCTTCAAAATTCTCCCATGAGCCCCTTCACATGTCCAAATTTTATCAACATCCCTTCAAAATCCCTGCAAACCCCAACACCATCCCTCACCATTATTTCTGAAGAATTAAAAATAATCTTCAGGAAATTAAGATCCTTGGTTGTTTGAGTTGGAAAAAACCTTTTGGATCATCTGGGTAAAGAGATAGAAACTGAGCAGGAAGACAGTGTAGGAAAGCAAATGGAAACAAAGTTTTGAAATATTGAAATAGCTAATCTCACTTAGAAGCCCTTCTAATCTCAGGGGAAAAAAGACTGCAGTTTTGACTTCCTACCTCTGTCTCCTAGTTGAACCTCACAACAAATCCTCAAAATAAAGACAAGTATTATCCCCTTTGCCAGTGAGAAGCTAAGTAATCAGTCGTGACCATACAACGGTGTCAGTGGTGAAACTGTCTTGGCTCAAGTCTTTTGCTATTTCCACTACACCATCATAACTACCAAAAAAATTCATGATGAATTACCCTGGCCCTCCTCATGTTTCTCATAGAGTTTTTCCTTTCCTTCTCCCTCTCGCTTAATAATTTCCCTCTCTTTGGCATCATAGTTATTTGTTTACTTCTTTACCAAAACCCCCTGTCCACAATTATTGTGAATTCTGAGAACTAGGGCCTTTGTCTTATCTAACTTTCTATACCTGGGACCTAACAGTGTCTTACACACTCTGATAAATTTTTATTGAATTTGGAAGTGAGGAGGCATGAGATCAAATCACAAAGTTTCATGCTTGCAAGGTTAAAGATAGTGTGGTTGTGAGACATGGCAGATTCTGAGAAAATGAGTGATAATTGTGTCTTAAGATTATTTCTGTGCCAGGAATAAAGGATATATAGTGGCAGTTGTTCAGAGTATACCTTCACTTACCCCAATTGAAACTACCAGAATGTCAAACATCTCTACATATGCTGGTTTCAAAACATAATCCAAATTGAAAGGATATATTAAGTAGAAATATTCTGCATTTGAGTTCTCGTATCTACTCAGATCTTGGGTTAAATGAGTTCTTACCGTACAAAACTAAAACAAACTGCCCGAGAAACAACTGATGTAAGTTTGGCAGAAATATCAGTGTTGGAAATTCCACAGGGATAACTTTTTAAAAATATTTAAGCAATAAAGAAGACCAAAGTCTCTATACAAGGAGTTCCCAAATTTGGGAACCAAGTCAGAAAGAGTAACTCTTGAAAATGAAATCTCCCAAGAATCATCATAGAACACATGAGCTTAATTCACTACCTGTCACTTTGATTAGAAAAACTAATTGATTGCTGAGGTTTTATCCTTCTCAAAGAAGACCATGACATCAGGAGAGGTGATACCAACAAGCACATGAATTAGATCTGAGTGAGGGAGGTACTATGCTAGTCACCAGCCTCCCTTTCTCCTACAGAATCATCTGGATTCCAGTCGTCAGACATGAATCAGGACGACTGGAGATGGCCCTGAATGTTGTGACTTACTCAAGGTCACACAGCTAGTGTCAAGTGTCTGAGGTTGAATTCAAACTCCTGTCCTACTCATTCCAAGGTCAGTGCTCTATCCACTGGACTTGCTTAAAAAAAAAAAAGGAAACTAGAAATTTAAAATGTAGCTAACAGAAAAGAATGTCAAAATGGAAACCTTAACAGTTACTATTTTCAAAAAAAAATGGTAGGATGACAAAATCTTTATAGGCAAGTCAGAATTTGACAATATATATCTATGCAGTTTGACCTCAGAATTGTCCCTGGAGTAAAAGCAATATGATTCTAGACGGCTAGTACTGGTTCTATAGACAGAAACATACAACAAAATTGAGAAGATCAATTTGTCAACATTTCCTAAGTTCATGGAAACAACCTTTTGATACTTCCAACTCATTTTGGGGTGATTTATATTCACTAAGGGCAACTAAGTGGCACAGTGAACAGAGTTCCAGTCCTGGACTTGTCTTCCTGAGTTCAAATCAGTTCTCAAACATTTGACTTAGTGAGAAGGCAGATGAAATTCCATTTTATAGATAGTAACAATCCGAATCACTTTTGTAATTTTCTGAAGGCTATTTATGGGCTATTTTGGTGCATCTCAACTACTCGGTGCTGCTAACAGCCACAATGATTAGTGATAAGGACATGATCCTGGAGAGATGGCTAAGTATATCCATAGTGTTCTTAACTGATCATCACTCAATGATGAAGTCATTGACTGTGTACTTCAAGTTTAAGTATATCCCTATTTGGCCAACCTTCCCACTGAAGAAGAGGTTTTGAATGTCATTTAACTTCTCTTGTGGCAAAATGTCTGGTGCTAATCCTATTCCAGCTGAGATTAATGAGGCAGGGGGTCCACTGGTCATACAAAAGCTGACTGAAATTTTCAAGGTTATTTGGTAAAAGGAGTTCAAGGATACATCCCTTGTCTCAATATCTATAAAGGAAAGAGAAATAAATTGTCTTGTGACAATCACAGGGAACTCTCTCTCTCTCTCTCTCTCTCTCTCTCTCTCTCTCTCTCTCTCTCTCTCTCTCTCTCTCTCTTTCTCTCTTTCTGTCATTGCTGACATGATTCTTGTTGGAGTCCTCCTTAATAGCCTGATCTTTCACCTGGAAGATGGTCTTCTACCCAAGAGCCAGTATGCTTCAGA
Source organism: Macrotis lagotis (assembly GCF_037893015.1). Lineage (NCBI taxonomy): Eukaryota > Metazoa > Chordata > Mammalia > Peramelemorphia > Peramelidae > Macrotis > Macrotis lagotis. The sequence goes on along the minus strand of NC_133660.1, from coordinate 226,852,046 downwards.
AAGGGCAAAGGAATAGTCAATATGGTGTTTGCTGCCCAACAACTCCAGGATATCAAGAGTAGAATAGTAGTCTTTGACCTGATCAAGGCTTTTGACATTTTCAGTTGTGAGTCATGAAAAATCATGGCAAAATTTGGTTGCCTGGAAAAAGATAATGAGATAATAATGAGTATTTCATGACACTCTAATACTTGTATGGGTTCTGGTTAATGGATAATGCTATCACACTTTCTCACTCACTAATGGAGTGAAAGAGGGATATATACTTGCTCCCAAACTTTTTTTTTTGCATAATGTTTTCTAAATTGTTGCCTGATTCCTTCAACAAAAAAGAAAATGGCATCAGGGTCCATACCACACCGTAAATTATTTAACTTGGAAAGGCTACAAGCCAAGACTAAAGGAGAGGGAGAATTGGTACATGACTTTCTGTTCACAAATAATTGTGCACTCATTGCTAAGATGCAACCAAGATGGATTGATTCTCTACTACTTTTACTGATTTTGACCTAATGATTTAACAGTAAGAAAACAGAACTTCTCCATCAGCCAGCACCACACCATTCATACATGAAACCATCAGATATAGCAAATGGAGAACTATTGAATGCTGTGGATAAGTTCACTGACTTGGTAGGATACTTTCCAGTGATGTATGCATGATGATGAAGTTGATGCAGGCACTACCAGGGCTAGTTCAGTGGTTGGGAGGCTCTAAAGAAAATATGGGAGAAAAAAGGTAGTAAATAGCCTACCACAACTGAAGAGGTATTGTGTTGACCTCATTGTTTTAAGTCTCTGAAATCTGGATAGTCTACCAGCACCATGCCAGGAAAATGAACTTCCATTAGAATTGTTTTGGGAAGATTCTGAAGATCATCTAAGCAAGATAAGGCTCTATACACTGAGGTCCTTTCTTGAGCTACACTGCAAAGCATTCAAACTGTATTGCACTCTGAAATACAGTTTGAATGCTTTGCAGTTTTCCTAGAAGACTATTTTATGGAAAAGATAAACAAGGCAATTTCTCACATGGAGTCAGAAGAAGCTATGCAAGGACACTCTCAAGTTCTCTCTGAAGAATTTTTGAATTGTGCTACATGGGAGATACTCAAAAGTGTCCAACATGGTGTGCCTATCTCAAAAAAAGTGTTATGTTCTATGAGCAAAGCAGAATTTCAATAGCTCAAAGAAAGAGTGAGATGCCCAAATTTAGAGATATCTCCATTTCAAATATTCACGTGAACTATTTGTGACCAACTTGTGGTAGAGTCTTCTAAGTTCTGAGAAGTCTGATCATCCATAATCAGACATACTATTCTTCGACTCTAACATAGTAATGTAATTTTGATCTGATTCAAAAACAAAGGGCAGGGGAGGCCACCAGCCCTGGAATCAGGAGTACCTGGGTTCAAATCCAGTCTCAGACACTTAAAGATTACCTAGCTATGTGGCCTTGGGCAAGCCACTTAACCCCATTGCCTAGCAAAAACCTAAAAAAAAGTGGGGGGGGCAACAATTAACCAACCATCTGTGTGATCCTGGGCAAGTCACTTAACCAATTGCCTCAGTTTTTTCATGGACAGGAGAAGAAAATAGCAAATCCCTCCAATATCTTTGCCAAGAAAACCCCAAATGATATCAGAAAGTCAGATATAACTGAAAAATGACAGAACAGCAGTATTTGCCAAACAATCCGATCTTTTAATTTGCTCTCCTAAGTGAATTTAGCCATCAGTAGAGTATGCCCTTTACAAATAGCCAACACCAGTTCTTATGCCAGGTTTATTTCCCATTGTAAATTAATAAATTGGTCTCCTGAGTGGACTTTCACACCAGGAGGGAGGGCCTTGTGCAGTCAACCAATGTTATTTCTCATGCCAGGTATAGTTCCCATTTGTAAATTAACAAGTTGGTATTCTAGTTTATAAATCAGTCTCTAGTGAATTTGATTAGCATGAACCAGTTGCCCAGAGCTGATCACTCCTGAGCAATTAGATAAAATGAAGTTTGTCAACCTGCAATGCCAACAACCTGACCCAGGCTTATTTCTGTGAAATACCCAGGGAAATAACTCAGCGAGGTATCCTTCCTACTTGGGAGGTAAGGTGATATTATTTATTCATATTTTACAACTGAGGAAACTGAGACAGAGGTTGTGACTTCCCCAACTCCTAATTTGTTTGTTTGTTTTTTGAATCATATGTAAGGAATGTTCATTTTTCAGTCAAATAAATATATTTTGTTATATTAAAGAAAAATACCATTCCTCTATTTTTCAATGTTTTATTACTTGATTTAAAAAATAAGGATTAGAATAATTTATCAAAGGACTGTTCTCCACCTTCTAATATAATCATAATTTCATGTGTTTTCCATTGTTGTGACTATGCAGTTGTTTTCCTAATATTAAATCATCCTTGTATTCCCTAGTAAATTTTAAAATATGTTGTAATATTCCATTTGCTAGCAATTTATTTGAAGTATTAGTATTGGTATTCATAGAGTCATAGATCTAGAACTGGAAGACATATGAGAGGCCATCTATTCAATACTCTTTTTTTAAACAGAAGAACCTGTGGCCAGGCAGGGAAAGACTTACAAGAGTAACTGGTTCACCTAAGGGATATGGATAACCAATATCAAAGACACCATTTAGACACAGATTCTTTGATTCTACAGCCATTGTTTTTTACTGTGTTGCCTCATGAGGACATTGGTTTATTGATTTAAGAATACTATAGTACTGTTACTTTGCCTTTTCTTTATTGAGTATTAAAAAACCTATATGCCTTATAGAAAAAGTTAGGTGGAATGCTTTCTTTTTCTGTTTTTGAAAGCAGTTTACATAATATAGAAATGGATTTTAAGGATTTTGGGGTTGCAATTTGTATTTTGCATAAATCATTTTGAGACCTGTTTTGTCATTTACCCTCATTTGTAAGAACAAGAAACAATTAAGCCATCATCACCAACTCAGCTATTGAGTCTAAAAGTGTGCCAAATTTGTCCTCTAAAGTCTCCTCTATCTCACTATCATGAAAGGGAGATGTCTTTCATCAACTGTCCTTGGAAATTATCATTAGCCATGAAATTTAATCTGGCTTTAGTTACCTTTTCTTTGTCTTTTTTATTCATTTGTTTTAATTTCCTTCATGATATAGTCATTGGGAAGTAATATGATGGAGGGACAGAGACTTGAACTCAGAGTCAAAGACCTAATTTCTGATCCTGCTTTTGACTATACATACTAGTCTTTAAAAGTTTTTTAATTTAATTCCTTCTTTCTCTGATAATTTTCTTTATTTCTTCTTGTTATAGAATGCATGACTTTCTTGTATGGTTGTTTGAGATGGCCACTAAGGTCTCTTCCAATTCTTGAATTCTGTGATTCTGTATGCATTATGATTTCTTCTTTCTCATATCTGATTTGGCAATTTGATCTTCCAACATTTTTAATTAAAATGTATTGATTTGTCAGTTTGGGGTCTTTTGAAAAACAGCTTTTTGTTTTACTTATTCAACTGTTATTTTATTTTATATTTTTCATATCTCCTTGTTCAGTAATTTCTTCATGCTACCCTTTATATATTAATTTGTTCATTTTCTCATTTAACTGCCAATAACTCATTTATTTTCTTTTTTCTTTCTTGTTAATGTAAACATAAGCATTTTGAGGTATAAATTTGGTTCTGGGTTGTTACCATAAATTCTGTTACATTTTATTACTATTGTCCTTTATATGATTTATCATTATTTCTATAATTTGATTTTTAGAATTATTCAAATCATTTTTCAACTGTCTGGATCTGCTTCTTTTTGATCATATTTTCCTTGAAGACTATTATGATTGTATCATGGCTCACAAATGGTTTTCAAATGTTTGCCTCTCTGAATTTATCTGAAACTTCTTTAGATCTCAGAAAAGGGTCAATTTTTGTGAATTTTCAAGTGTGTTTTTAAGAAAACAATTTGAGCCCCGCCCCCCGGCCCGGGGCGGGGGGGGGGGCCCTGACCCCCGGTGTGCCCCTGACCCCCGGTACGGCCCCCTGACCCCCCGGTGCGGCTTGCAGCAGATCCAGAGCAACTTCATCGTGGTGATCCACCCCGGTTCCACCACGCTGAGGATGGGCCGCGCCACGGACACGCTGCCGATCAGCGTCCCCCACCTGATCGCGCGGCGGCGCGGGTAGCCGGGCCCGGCCGCCCCCCGGGACAGCTGGCTGCTGAGGGGCCGCCTCAACAAGCCCGAAAGTACTGAACAGAGACAAAACGGCCTTAAAATGGTGGACCAAGCCATCTGGTCCAAAAAGATGTCAAACGGTGCAAGAAGAATCCCAGTGTCCCCGGAGCAGCTCCTCCCCCTCAGTAGATGGTCGTCTTTGGATACCTAGATCCTGTCTGCTGGTGGGCAGCCTTTGGGCAGTGAGCCTTTCCAAGCAGGACTGCATAGAGTCGCTACCTTTACTTATTTCTCTGCGATGCTCTGGAGAGCAGAAAAGGCCCATCCTCCAGAAGGAATCACCCTGTGCTTGCTATCTGTGATGTTCCTCAATGGACATCACTAGTATATTTAAGTCCTAGGATTTTAGAGTTGCAGGGCGCCTTGGAGCTCCTTAGGCTGTGACCAAGAGATGACCAAGCCAAAAGACATTCCTTCAGAAAGGCTTCCTTTGCCTTTGCCCCGATTTCAAAGATCTTACAGGAGTCTTTGAGAGAACGTGATGGAGCCCTTGCAGAAAAGTCTGAGGGTTGGGGATTGTGTGCACCACATAAAGACATGGTGTTACCCACTCTCGGCAGAATGAAGCCTTATTCTCAGATCAGTTACTGCTCAGATGACAAGGTCCTGGGAAGGGGAAATTCTTCTGTTGGCAGAGAAAACACCTTTTTTTCCTGGACCCTCGGCCTTCTTCCCCTTTCCCGGGATCTCTGGTCAGGACTGCTACTCTCTTCCTGGGCCATGGGGGAGAAGAGAAAAGGTAGTCTGAATTTCATGTCTAAATTGAAGGAATTTTCTGCAATTCTCAGGCTCGATCCTACAACAAGCAGATGCAGCCGGCAATTCTAGATCACTGCTCCGGAAATAAATGGACAAGCACATCTCATCACCCCGAGTATAGTAGAAGAGGCTTTATATGTTAATCCATTAGATTGTTACAATATTCACTGGCCTATCCGCAGAGGTCAGTTAAATATTCACCCTGGACCTGGGGGCTCCCTTATTGCCATCCTGGCAGATCTCGAAGCAATATGGTCACATGTAATACAAAAATATTTGGAAATCCCCTTGAAAGACCTCAAGTATTATAGGTGCATCTTGTTAATCCCTGATATTTACAACAAACAGCATGTGAAGGAAGTGGTGAATATGACCCTCATGAAGATGGGTTTCTCAGGCATCGTGGTCCATCAAGAGTCCGTGTGTGCCACTTTTGGGAGTGGTTTGGGCAGTGCCTGCATTGTAGATGTTGGGGACCAGAAGACCAGTGTGTGCTGTGTGGAAGATGGAGTTTCCCATCGGAATACTCGGCTTTGTCTTGCCTATGGGGGATCCGATGTCTCACGGTGTTTTTACTGGCTCATGCAGCGAGCAGGGTTCCCCTATAGAGACTGCCAGTTAACGAATAAGATGGACTGCCTCCTCCTGCAGCACCTCAAAGAAACTTTTTGTCATCTGGACCAGGACATCTCGGGCCTCCAAGACCACGAGTTTCAGATTCCCCAGCTCTGCTTTACCAGTTTCGACTCGGGGATGAGAAGCTACAGGCGCCGATGGCTCTGTTCTACCCAGCGACCTTTGGCATTGTCGGTCAGAAAATGACAACACTGCCCCAGAGATCACAGGGTGACCCTGAGGACCCTCATGATGAGCATTACCTGTTAGCCACACAGAGCAAGCAGGAGCAGTCCTCCAAAGCAACTGCCGACCGCAAGTCCATGGCCAAACCTGGTGGCTTCGACAGCGACCTGCGGGCTCAGTCTTCAGACATGCCAGACAGGCTCCATGCCCAGGAAGTGGAGCTGGGGCCATCACAGAGTGACTGTTTGATGGGGGACAATGAGTCTGAGGAAGCGCCCACGGCCCTGATGTCCAGGAAAACTGCTGTCTCCCAGTTTGAAGGGAAAGTCCTGGGGCTGGACAAGGCCATTCTCCACAGCATCGACTGCTGCGCCTCAGACGACATGAAAAAAAAGATGTACAGCTCCATCCTGGTGGTGGGTGGCGGCCTGATGTTCCACAAAGCCCAGGAATTCCTGCAGCACCGAATCCTCAACAAAATGCCCCCTTCCTTCAGAAGAGTTGTGGAAAACGTTGACGTCATCACGAGGCCGAAGGACATGGATCCACGCCTGATTGCATGGAAGGGCGGGGCCGTGCTGGCCTGTCTGGACACCACGCAGGAGCTGTGGATCTACCAGCGGGAATGGCAGCGCTTCCGAGTCCGCATGCTGCGCCAGCGAGCAGCCTTTGTGTGGTGAGCCCGGACGTGAGCTGTGTAGTTCCAGACACTTGGATCTCATTTATTTTTCTAATTTATTGGTCCTTATATTGAGCTTTTATTCGAAGATACATGAAATGCAGCTTTCTGATGAGGATTAGTTTTAGTCGTATTAGTTTTAGAACTGCAGATTGTACTTATGATCAAGCACCAGGGAATAAACTTCCGATGATGTTCAAAAAAAAAACAACAATCTAATTTTCTCATTCAATCTTTCCCTTCAGTTGTCAAATATAATTTCTTCAACAGTTGATTCAATTCAATTTTTTACTTTTTAATTTCCTTATCAGACATTCCTATTTTCATTGTTATATCATATTGATTCACTCCTTGAAGGTGAGCCTGTGGAAGAATATTGCACAAGATAGACAGGAATGAATGAGTTGTTGCATTATTAGAAGGAATTTCCCCAATCAATAAAAAATAGATCCATTTGGAACATTGAAATCTCCCGTCATTATTAATGATACCTTCTAATAAATTTAAATTTTCCTTTATAAATTTAGATGCTGGACTTTTAGGTGCATAGATAGTTAATTTTTTTTTATTTTTCAACGTCAAAAGTATCTTACATTTTCAGTTCAACTCAATAAATATTTTATTTAATTTATTTAAGGCAATGGGGCTAAGTGTGACTTGCCCAAGGTCACACAGGCAGTTATTCAGTGTCTAAGGTCAGATTTGAACTTAGGTCCTTCTGATTCCAGGGTCTGTGATCTATCCACCTAGCTGCCACCTTGATAAATATTTATTAAATTTATTAAAGGCCTAAAAGATCATGCTTGTCATCAGTTAATAAGCATTTATAATGTTCTACTAAGAGCTAAGGATATAAAGAAAGTCAGGGGCTAAATGCTGGGAATTCAAAAATTGAAAAGTGTCACAGACCCCTCCTTTTAATATAATACTGCATTTTTTATTTCTTTTAATAATTTCTGATTTCAATTTGTCTTGTTCTGAGAACATTACTACAAACTCATGTTCTCTATAGTTAGTGAAGTATGGTAAATTTTACCTCATACTTTAATCTTAGACCTATATTTGTCTTTTTATGTTTTGTATGTTTCCTGTCTACTGCATAGGATTAGGTTATTATTTAAGATAATTCATAATCCTTTTAATAGAGAAATTTGATCCATTTACATTTAAAATTACACTTTAAAAATTTGACTTACACTCTACTGTTTTTGTCAAATTATTTAATCAGAAAGAAATTTAACCTTCCCATTTCTCCAATTCTGTCTTTCCTAAGCTTTTCACATATTTATTGCAAACATGAATTGGCAATGATAATTAAAGTCCCCTTCATATACTATTAACACTAGATTTTTTTTTATTTCTCCTAATCCACCCAACTAACTGTTTTAGATAGGAATTTATATCTGGCATTGGTCCATCTCCAAATCCTCTGCCTTCATTATACTGCTTTAAAAACCCACAAAATAAAGCCAAAAGCCAAAACTCTCTTTTTTTTTTAACCTGATTTATAAAAGAGAATCAGTCCTCTATATTTCATTCCCTTAAGGTTTTTCTTATACTTGTCTTATACTTTTCCTTTTGGTGACTGCATTGAGAGAGTAACTAGTTTACCATAGCTAGAATTTAACAAAAGTATTAAACCAAATTATGTATATCTACATAGGAAACTCTGCTTCTGTTAATTTTGTTTATTAGATGTTGTTTTAGAGGTAGAACCAAGATGGAAGAATAAAGTCAGGGACTTGCATGAGCTCTGCCTCAAAACCCATTCAAATAATGATTAAACTAATTATGCTTTTTAAAGCATTCTTTTCCCCACTGATCTTTTGTCCCACTTATTATTTGGCCTAGTCTGTTTTTAAGGTATTTTCAGAATTGACCAAATAGAAAAAGAGATACAAAAACTCACTGAAGAAAGCAATTCTTTAAAAATTAGGACTGAGCAAATGGAAGCTAATGACTTTATAAGAAAGCAAGAAACAATACTGCAAAACCAAAAGAAAGAAAAAATAAAAAAATAAAATATATCATTGAAAAAAATCTGACCTGAAAAAAAGATCCAGGAGAGATCATTGAAAAATTATTAGAGTATCTGAAAGGATCAAAGTGACTGAAATAGATGTTGCAAAATATAAAAGAGCTTGGATTACAACGAAGAATGAACTACCCAGCAAAACAGCATAATTTGTCAGGGGAATAGATGCATATTCAATGAAATAGGGGACTTTCAAACTTTTCCTGATGAAGAGACCAGAGCTGAAGAGAAAATTTAACTTTCAAAAACAAGACTCAAGAGAAGCATAAAAAGATAAACAGGAAAAGAAAATCATAAGAGACTTAATAAGATTGAGTCATTAACATTCTTATATAGGAAGATGATTCTTATAACTCATAAGAATTTTCTCATTATTAGGGCAGTTAGAAGGAATATACATATATATACATATATATATGTATATGCATATACATATATATATATATATATATATATATATATATATATATATATATCCAGAGGGCCCAGAAATAAGTTGAATATGAAGGGATGATAGCTAAAAAAAATAAAATTTATTTGGTGAGAGAAGAAGGTACTGGGAGAAAGGGAAAGGGAGAAGTAGCATGGGGTAACTCTCTCCCATAAAAGAGGAAAGAAAACATTTTTACAGTGGCCTATGAGAATTGAATTCCTCTGTAATTATCCAAGTCTCCCTTTATTTCTATGGTGATCATTTTGTAATTGCATTTGGTTTTTTGTTTCCATTACAAGATCATAATTTTTATTTATTTTTGTTGTTATATTAATTGCATATAAAGATAATTTTCAACATTAATTTTTTGTAAGATTTCAAGTTCCAAGGGGCGGCTAAGTGGTGCAGTGAATAGAGTACCAGCCCTGAAGTCAGGAGTACCTGAGTTCAAATCTGGCCTCAGACACTTAATAATCACTTAGCTATGTGGCCTTGGGCAAGCCACTTAACCCCATTGCCTTGCAAAAAAAAAAATCTAAAAACATAAAATAAGATTTCAAGTTCCCCATTTTTCACCCTACCTTCCTAAGACAGCAAGGAATCTGATATAGGCTATACACTTACAATTGTGTTAAGCATATTTCCTATTAGTCAAATTGTGAAAGGAGAATTGCACAAAAGGGGAAAAAATGAGAAAGAAAAAATAAAAAGCAAATTTATAAAAGTGAAAATTGGATGATTTGGTCTGCATTCAGACTCCATGGTTCTTTCGCTGAATGTGGATGTTATTTTCCATTACAATCTTTTGGAATTATCTTTGAGACAATTTTCTCTGTTGAAAAAAACTAAGCCTATCATAATTGATCATCACACAGTGTTACTGTTGCTGTACACAATGTTTTCCTGCTTCTGCTCACTTCACTCAGCATCTATTCATGTCTTTCCAGGTTTTTAAAAATCTGTCTGCTCATATACTACAATTTGTTCAGCTATTTCCTAATTGATGAGCATCCCCTCAGTGTCTAATTCTTTGCCCTCACAAAATGAACTCCTATAAATATTTTTGTACATGTGGGTCCTTTCCCCTTTTTTATGATCTTTTTTGAGATACAGACCCAGTAGTGTTATTGCTGGATCAAAAAATTTGTACAATTTTAAAGTCATAGTTCCTTTGGGCACAGGACCAAATAAATGCAAAATATTTTTGAGATGGGCCTGGATGAAATGAGAGAAAGAAAAGAAAAAATAGGGGATATCCAGAGAAGGAACTGGGGAGTTTAAATATAGACCAGAGTTTACTATCTTCAAATTTTAAAAAAAAGTTGTCATGAATTATGTAATTTTTTCTCTTTAATTTTTTCTCTTCCATTTGGATGTGATTCTTCTTTCACAACATGATTAATATGGATTTTATGTTTTGTATGGTTTTATATATATACATATATATATGTATATATGTATATATACATATATATATATATATACAGAGAGAGAGAGAGAGAGAGAGAGAGAGAGAGAGAGAGAGAGAGAGAGAGAGAGCCTATATTATACCAGGAGGAGGAAGAGAGAAGGGAGAGAGGGAGAAAAATGTATATAAAAAGATTGTTGAAAAATACTGTTACATGTATAAATACAATTAAACTTAAAAGAAAACAAATAAAGGAGAAAATAGGTTGCAGAGAAATACAGTTAGCAATAGTATTTTTGAAGCAAATTTTTCTGATAAAGGTCTCATTTCTAAACAATATAGAACTGAGTCAAATTTATAAAAATAAGAACCATTCTAGATGAAGAAATCAAAACTATCTTTTCATATGAAAAATGTGCTAAAACATTGTTAAAGAAATGCATATTAAAACAACTCTGAGGTACCATGTCACACATATCAGATTGGCCAATAAGACAAAAAAAGGAAAATGATCAATATTGAAGGAAATAAGGCAAAACCGGGACACAAATGCACTACTGGAGGAGTTGTGAACTGATCCAACCATTCTGGAGAGTCATTTGAAATTGGATCTGTATCTCAAAGAGATCATATAATAAAGGGGGAAAGACATATGTCCAACAATATTTATAACAGCTCTTTTTGTAGTGGCAAAGAATTGGAAATTAAGGGGATGCCCATCAATTTGGAGATACTTGAACAAACTGTGGTATATGAATGTGATGGAGTACTACTGAAAAAAATCACTAATGGGCAAATTTCAGAAAAGCCTGGAAAGGTTTATATGCTCTGATGCTGAGTAAAGTGAGCAGAACCAAGAGAACATTGTATACATTAATAGCAACACTGTGTAATGATCAACTATGATAAACTTAGTTCTTCTCAGCAGTACAGTGATCAAGGACAATTCTGAAAGATTTGTAATGGAAAATAACTTCTACATCCAGAGAAATAACAATGGAGTTTGAATGCAAACCAAAGCATACTATTTTCAGTTTTTAAAATTTCTTTTATGCTTTATGATTTTTCTTCCCTCTCATGGTTTTCCCCTTTTGTTCTGATTCTTTTTTTGCAATATGACTAATATGGAAATATTTAACATAGTTTCATATATATATATATGCATATATAATCTATATGCTCATTGCCAAGGAGAGGGGGGGAAGGGAAGGAGGGAGAAAAATGTTCAAAAATATTTAAGGCAGCTCTTTTTTGTAGTGACAAGGAATTTGAGGGGATACTCATCAATTGGGAAATGACTGAACAAGGTATGGAATATGACCTTAATAATTACCTAGCTGTGTGGCCTAGGGAAAGCCACTTAATCCCATTGCCTTGCAAAAAAAACTAAAAAAAATCTTTCATAATTCAGATAGATATTTTTGAAGTTATGTCATTATTCTTAACTGCTTATAAAATCATTGCTTTATTTGGAATTACACCCAAAGGGCAACAAAGCTGTGTATACCCTTTGATCCAGTAATACTACTGCTAGGTCTATATCCCAGAAATCACCAAAAAAAAAAAGGTAAAAGATCCACATGTACAAAAATATTTATAGTAGTTCTTTTTGTAGTGGCAAAGAATTGGAAATTGAGGGGATGCTCATCAATTGGGGAATGACTGAACAAACTGTGGTATATGAATGTGATGGAATATTATCATTCTATAAGAAATCCTGAGGTACTAGATTTCAGAATAGCCTGAAAAGACTTGCATGAACTGATGTAGAGTGAAGTGAGTAGAACCAGAAGAATATTTTACGTATTAACAGCAACATTGGGGGATCACCAACTATGATGGACTTGCACATTTCAGCAATATAATAGTCAAATACAATTCTAAAAGACTTGGGATAGAAAATGTCTTCTATATCCAGAGAAGGAACTGTGGAGTTTAAATGTAGACCAAAGCTTGCTATCTTCAATTTTTAAAAGTTGTCTTATGAATTATGTCTTTTTTCTCTCTAATATATTTTTCCATTTGGATTTGATTCTTCTCTCACAATGTGATTAATATGGATCTTTATTTAGCATAATTATACAAGTTTAGCTTTTTTTAGATTGCTTTCTATCATGGGAAGGGGAAGTGAAGAGGGGAGGGATAAAAATGCAAAACTCAAAACTTTGCCAAAAAAATGATTCTTAAAAACTACCATTGCATAGATTTGGAAACATAAATAAAATATTTAATAAAAAAACTATTATTGTCTTGTCATATTAATATTGAAGCTTGATAGTAAAGTATCTGGATGGATTAAATTCAGACTTCACCCTTATCAAATGTATATATTCTGTCAATAGACTTTTAATTCTATAGAATTATACATAATTGAATAGAACGAGTATGTATATATGAATATAAAATATGTCTATATATTCTGCTAATATATGCTACAGTTCCACAATCTGTCTCCTATTTTCATTATTTCTAGAAAATTTTCTTACATGTTTTAAAGGTTTTTTTCCTTTTCATAGTTTTCAAGAAGCTTAATCTTAAATTTTTATGATCACTCTATATCCCAGATCTATCATTTTTATATATACTACTTCCACATCTTTATCTGAGTAACTGTTTACAATACAGTTTAATTTAACAAACATTAAGATTGTACAAAGGGGCAGCCAGGCACCAGCCCTGGAGTCAGGAGTACCTGAGTTCAAATCCGACCTCAGACACTTAATAATTACCTAGCTGTGTGGCCTTGGGCAAGCCACTTAACCCCATTGCCTTGCAAAAAAAAAAACCCTAAAAAAAAAGATTGTACTGTAAACAAGGCAGTGTGTTAAATGCTTAGACTTTAAGGATAAAAATTGGCACCATCTTTTCTCTTTTGAAGTTTATTTCTACTCAGGATTACAACATATGAACCAATCAGTATAATGTAAATTACAGAATAATGTGGGCAAAGAAGGGGAAAAGTGCTTCAGAAAAATTGAGAAATGTTTTTCTGCTTTCTCTTCTGTCATCATTTCCCTTTCATCACTTGTTTATATTTTTTGAAAAATATTTCCAAACTCTTGAATTTCATTATCTTTTTACACTGAGATTTTTTAAATCTCATTTCTTTCTTGTTTCATTACATTATATTTTTTTCTAATTTCATTCTTTAATTCCTACATTGTTCCACTTAGCTTGCTTTTTTGGTGCTTCTATTGATGATGTTTAAGTATATCTTTTTATGACTTTTGCTTCAGGTTTCTTTTGTTCAGAATTTCTTTTTAATTGTGAAGAAATAATCTGTGCTGGAGGAAATACAATTGCAAGGGTGTTAAAAGACTAATAAAGAAGCTATCTGAAGGAAGAGATGATAACACAAATATGGAAGCATCTCACATCTAAAAATGTATATACTGAAAAAAGTGACCCTGAGACTAGCAGTAGACATCAGCCTTTCATGATTACTATCCTAGTTATTGACTATCTTATTAAAAGTTTTCTCGGGCAGCTAGGTGGCGCAGTGGATAAAGCACTGGCCCTGGAGTCAGGAGGACCTGGGTTCAAATCCGATCTCAGACACTTAATAATTCCCTAGCTGTGTGGCCTTGGGCAAGCCACTTAACTTCAATGCCTTGCAAAAACTAAAAAAAAAAGTTTTCTTAACATAAATCAGGAACTTCATTGAAAAGATAATTGGTAGGGACAGATTTTCTAAAGCAATATTCAGCAATTAGCCACATAAAGGAATATTGCATTCCTTGTGTTTATTGTTCATTGATTATGAAGCAACATGTGATTTAGTAAAAGAAGATACCAAATTAGGGGTTCTTTTACAAAAATCTAACTTCCAGTCATACCTCTCATTCAGTCAAGATTCCTTAGATCATATACCACTAGAAATAACTGTTCAGTGAATCCTCTGATAGTTAACATCAGGAAAAGACTAAAGGAAGGAAATAAATGGTACCATTGGGATAGAGAAGAGCCTATTTAGATGTCAGATTGAAGAATTCCCTTTGCATGATAAGGTCTTTTAGATGTTCCTATTTTTATATATAACATTGTAATGATTGCATGAAAACCCTAAACACTGAAAAGCTTCTCAGAGAAGATATATAAGCTCTCAAAGGAGTTTTGCCTATTTATGCACACAGGAAAGGCAAAGTGGATGAAAAATTTTCTGTTTACTAGACTTCAACATGAATGTGGATGTTTGCTCAATAGAGCTTGTCCAACAGTGTGTGTGTGTGTGTATTTATATTTGTATTATGTATGTTTGTTTTAGACATACAGTATTACTGACAATGAATTGAACCCAGATTTGAACAGAAGGAGAAGAGTATGGTTGGATTGCTTTTGAGAAATCATGATCTTTTACCAGCCCCAGGTGTCTCAAAAGCCCATCTTTGCAATATTGACTTTTCATTTGTGTTGCTGCATGTCAGTGCGACATGAACACCATCACCTCCAAAAAACCAGAAATGAGCAACACCTAGAGAACAGTGCAGCAGTGCACTGTAGGTGTTAAGCAGGCTACGATATTATAAACAAGGAATTCCAAAGAACAGAAATAAAAGATGATGTTAAGGGATTGTATACTAGGAAGAAAAGAAGAACTACTCATGTGACAAGAAGTAAAAATGGCAGTTGAGCCGCCAGTGTTCCACTGCAAGAAGCAACCCTCCAATAGTTTGGGAAGAGCTTCAGGGATGATCTTTTGGAAGGACATGGATATGAATCCCATAAAATGGGCAAGTTTGAATGGACTGTGATCTGTATTATTGGAGGGAACTACTAAATTAATGAGATTGTAGATTCATTTGAGTATTTCAGGGTTAGAATTTTTGTATAATAATTTCTTCGAGTTTGTGAAAAAAGGAGTGAAGTGGTTTTGTTTTTTCCATATATTTTATTATATTTTTGAGGATAATTTTGAATAAATAGACTGCCTTGTGACTTCTTTCTCTGCCATCTTTCCATAAAACTGTTCCCTCCCATAGTTCTTTGTTCTAATCCTTTCTAATGAATTTGTGGTATAATATTTTGTATTGTATTCATCTGGGTTCCTATTTTGTCCCACCAAGAACCAAGAGGGAAAAAACCATATCTATTTTGAATTGAATATCTAACAGCTAACAGTGCTTAGTAATAATCACTGAATTAAATAATAGTTTCCACTCACTGCCTCTATCTTCTCACAACTCATTCATTTACTATTCAACTTCCTTGAGTCTAGTTTCTGACACCAGCATTGAGGACCATCTCCTGTCATCTTAATCCATACCTCGTCACTGGATCCAAATAGCTCCAGAGGAGAAAGTGAGGCTGGTGTCTCTGCATAGCCCCTTCCCCTCCCCATTTAAATCCAACTCACTTGCATATCATGGCATCACCTCCCTGATGTTCTAGTCTTCATTAAGAATGAAGAATGGGGGCGGCTAGGTGGCATAGTGGATAAAGCACCGGCCCTGGAGTCAGGAGTACCTGGGTTCAAATCCAGTCTCAGACACTTAATAATTACCTAGCTGTGGCCTTGGGCAAGCCACTTAACCCCGTTTGCCTTGCAAAACCCTTAAAAAAAAAGAATGAAGAACAAACAACAACAACCTCAACACTAACATTCCACTAGCAATGCAAAGCCACTAATGATCTCTTAATGACAACATTTCTCATCTTTTCTCATGCTTCCTTCTTTGTGATCTCTTCATTTGATACTTTTAACCACTTGCCTTCTTTCTCATACATTTTCTCAAGTAGTAAAATTGAGCTAAACAGTTTTATATTACATATATATTAAATATATCCTATATAAGATTATATTATTTCATCATCATTTGCTCTCCAATTATTATATGTTCTAAATATGGACTCTAGAAAAGCAAGATCCATGGTCCAAATCTGACACCTACACCTGTAATCAGGGGAAGGAAATCAAAATCAAACATGGCAGACTGCAGCTGCACTATATATCTTCTAGCCTCATTGTATTTCTTTCCTCTACTCATTTTACTGACTCTTACTACCAGCTTAGCTCTTTCACTAGTCAATAAACACTGATTCAGTTCAAAAGCCTTCCTGATATCGGATTCCCTTACATACCTCAGAAGAAGTGCTTCTGCTCTCAACTCCACTTAATCCAACTATTTCTATAATCCCTGCAACTGAAGCAGAAAGGATTCCAATGCATCATCTGCACCATCTTTTGTCTCTGGATCCCGAGGAACCCTTCTAGAGAGAAATGTTTTCTTTCCCTGTATCAACCAGTTTGTCAACATGCCACACACTGTGCAAAACATCAGGTATACAGAGAAAGACAAATATAGTCCCTGCCCTCAAAGAACTTACATCCTAGTGGGATCTCAAGTGGCACTTTGTTCAGATCTCATTTCTTATGTTTTATGTTGTTAGGATTTTAAATCATTTTTATTTAGACTCAGAAGGTGTGAAGGACCATGTTTGAGTTATCTTTCTATCTTTCCCAATGTCTAGATGTCTACACAGTTTATATATACATATATATATAAAGCAGGAAATAAATAAATGCCTTTTAAATCATATCGATCACTCTTTTTGATCGTCCTTGTCTTAGTCAGATTGCTAGCTTTGGTTCTGAATGAGCTCAGCTAATTATTCATTGACCTGTCACCAAACAACTGGTTATACCTCACTGCCCAATTCTGCCCTCTAGTGTCTAATATGAGTGGAACTTTAAAACCAGAAAAGTCAGGTTCTAACTGAAAAAGAGGCTGGCATGAAATGTGTGTGTGTGTGTGTGTGTGTGCTGTCACCAACCTTATTTTCTCTTCGAAAGTCATCTGGGTCCAATGGCCAAATATGAAAGAGGGCAAGTAGAGATGGCCCTGGATGTGAGACAATCAGGATTAAGTGACTTACTCAAGCTCATACTATTAGTAAGTATCAAGTTTTTGAGATCAGATTTGAACTCAAGTCCTCCTGACTACAAGAGCAGTATTGTATCCACTGAACCACCTGGATGCCCTCCCAAAATAGAGAAAACATATAAAATCCTACAAGAAAGCAGAAAGTCCCCACATATTAGATAAAAGAATCCCAGTTACTAAATATGTATGTAAGGTTAATTTGATATCCTTCAGAATGTCTGTGTCCAATGAGGGGTTCTAAGAAATGTTCAGCAGTATCAGAGGACAAGTAATATCAAGATGGCTAGTGAGTGACTTGAGTACTACTTCTAGAAGTTAATGAGGGTGACAGCAATGATGAGAACTCACCAGCTGAGGGGAATTCAGGAGGACCTGGAGGGAAGGACAAAGTCATGTACATCCAGCCTTTAAAACTTATGAATCTGGGGCAGCTAGATGGTGCAGCGAATAGAGCACCAGCCCTGGATTCAGGAAGACCTGAGTTCAAATTCCACCTCAGCCACTTAATAATTACATAGCTGTGTGACCTTGGGCATAGTCACTTTAACCCCATCGCCTTGGGAAAAAACCTTATGAATCTATAGAGTAGCAATGAAGTGCATTGAAATTTTCCTTATCTAGTTCAAAATCTGTTACTTGCTCAGAACCAAACCTGTTTCTTCAGTCTCTGATTTCACCTCCCACTAGTTTCTCTAGTCTCAGTTATGTTCTTGGCATTGTTCCACCATATTCTTCAAAATTATATTCCAATACCTCATCATAGTAGGTAACCCAGGGTTCTCAAAAGCTATATGAGTCAAACACAAGCTTTCAAAGGTTCTGTAGAGCCAAAAAGGGTTTGAATGTATATCCAACAATAGAACTGGAATGGACTTCAGTGACATTTTAGTACCTGATAATTGAGATAATATTTGTAAAGTGTTTAATGCAGTGCCAAACCCACAGTGAGGCGCATATAAATGCTAGATGATGATTGAAAAGTGGTCATCCAGCCATTGCTTGGCAACTTCTGATAAGGGAGAATTCACTATCCCTTGAGGCACCTCATTTCTACTTTTGGATAGCTTTCATTGTTATGAACTTTTTTCTCACATTAACTTTATTTCTTGCTTTGCAATTTCTATCAAAAATCCTAAGTTCTTCCTTCTGGGACCAAACAGAACAAATGTAATTATACTTCTACGACAACCTTTCAGTTACTTAAAGACAACAGTAATCCTTCCTCCCCTTAAGTCTGCTCATCCCCACTTTTTTCTACCAATTTTTTTATGATGTGAACTGGAGGTCCTTGACTTTTTGTAGTCATTCTGTTGCTTATTAAAATTCTTTCCAATACGTGTAACCCAGACCAAAACACAATATTCCAGATGCAGTTAAGTCAAGGTAAATTACAGCAAAGAGTGTTACCTTTTTCCTGGAAGTTAAACTCTCTTAATGCAACCCAAAATCATATTCGTCTTTTGGTTGCCAGATTACAAAGTTGACTCATATTGAGCTTCCTGTCTGTTAAAACTTCATATCATTTTCAGACTAGCTGCTCTTCAACCAAATTGTCCCCATTTTGCATTTTTGACAACAACTTTTTATGCTCTGGCGTTAGAATTTACATTTTATCCCTTTTAAATTTCCTCTTAATCTATTTGGCTTGCCAAAATCTTTTTGTGTTCTAATTCCATCACCTAATATGTATATCCC
The DNA here is from genome assembly GCF_037893015.1 of Macrotis lagotis. Lineage (NCBI taxonomy): Eukaryota > Metazoa > Chordata > Mammalia > Peramelemorphia > Peramelidae > Macrotis > Macrotis lagotis. The sequence goes on along the minus strand of NC_133660.1, from coordinate 226,833,112 downwards.
TCCTAGCTTTGTTTCATGTACAAATAGCATAATTGGCTTATTTATACCTCTTTCCAAGTCATTACTACAAATATTAAGCAGCATGTAGCCAAGCACAGATCCTTGTGATTCTCCATTAGTGAAATCCTTCCGAACTGTAATTGAACTATTAATAACTACTCGTGAATTCTGACCATTCAAACAATTCCTAATATATATATTTTTACTGATTGATTGTTGTTCTTTGTAGTCAAAGAAGACTGTAGCATCATATGAATGATGGAATGACTTGCACATTATGTTGATTATAGTAAAGGGAATGTTGTGCAAAGACATCCTTCTCATTGCCTCTTCCAGAATTGTCCTCACCCATGGCCTGATCTAGTAAAAAATAGGACTTATGATGATGGTCTGGATACAGGGGGAGACCTTGGTGCTTTGGATGGAATCTTCCATGCTACTGAGGCACTACAGCATTCCTGAAACCCCAGTCAGAGCATTGGTATGGTGATTTTATGGCCACAGACTTGTGACAATATAGAATAGTTAACTTGTCTTTCTATGATCTAATCGTCAGTTTGATCATTTTATGGAAATGGTCTTTTGGGAACTTTGAATGGTTAGTTCAAGGGTGAGGAAGCTTTATTCTGTCAAGGATCATTTGTATATTTATAACATCATTCATGGGTCATAAAACTTAAAATTTTACCTGCTCTATTTGGTCAAATATTTAATTAATTCACCTCTAGAAAGATCCAAGATTTATTGAATTTCAAGTCCTTCCTGTGGATGACTTGGCAGCACCAGATCAAATGATTTTGCAGGCATTATACATCCTGCAGGCCAAAATTTCCCCATCTCTGATCTAGGTATACAATTTTCTAGCATATATCTCCCTCTTTTCCATAAGAGTACCATAATAGGTATTCTTAATGTTTCTTGAAAGTTGTCTGAGAGAAATAAATCAACAACATAAATTAAGAGATGAGGAAAAGTTTGGCAGTGGGCACTTTCCAATATTCTTGAATTTTCTTTCCTCTTTCTCTGAGACTTCTGATCCACTATTCCTTAACATTCTTTACATGTGCTTCAGGGCAGAGAGGTCTGGAAATTGAGCCTGAGAATTCTCTATGGAGTCATCACATAGCATTAATATTAAATGCTTTAAGAATATTAGGCTATTTTAATAGAAATCTGTCCTGCAGTGGGCAATGAAATTTTAAAAAGAAAACTAATAATGATCAGGAGGGTCTCTAGTGAGCCAACAATTAGAGAATTGTGCCTAATTCTAGCTGTTACATTTTAGGAGAAGTACTGACAAGCTGGAGTGAATCCAAAGAATAATAATGATGATAGCTAGCATTTGAAAAATGCTTCAAAGATATTCCCTGAGAAGTGCATGTGATTATTAACCACATTTTCAAATGAGGAAACTGAGGAAAAAGAAGTCAAATGACTTGCACTGAGTTACACAGTCTGAGGCTGAATTTTAACTTGGTTCTCCCTAAGTCCAGGTCCAGTGCTCTATACAATGCACTATCTAGCCTGTATGGGGGATTCAACACAAAATCACATAGTTGAAGGAACTCAGGGTGTTTAACCTAAAGAAGAAAAGATTTCTGGGTGCATTAGCATTATTTTCAAAATTTTAAAGGCCCATAATGGGAAGAGAGGTTAGATCTGTTAGATTTTCTTTGAAGGGCAAAATGAAGAGCAATGAGTGGAACTTAAAGAAGGTAGATTGAAGCTAAATGAAAGAATAAACAATTAATTAAAGATTTCCCAAAGCAAAATGGGCTGTATCAGAAAGTAGTGAGTTCCCCATCATCAGAGATCATCATGCAGAGTTTACATAATCATTTGTCACAGACACTGTAGAGAGAATTCCTGTTCATGGCTGAACTGGACTAGATGACTTCAATTCAGTTCAGTCCTTTATCTTGGGTTTCTAGATCTAGGAGCACACCTTCTACTGATCCAGACTGCATCCTCTCTAGGCTTTAGCAGAATTTTAAAAAGTTGATGGAACCAAAAATCTCATTACTTGGTGTCCAGCACTCTGGCAATGGGTTTCTTGGATGTATTTAGGTCGATACTTGCACATTAGACCCAATTTATCAATAGTAACATATTGAGGTATTTGATCATGGCAGGACCTGCCAGTCTCTGCAATCTGCTGCTGCACAGCCTTGAAGAAAATGGAGTTACCTAAATAGCACATTTACAGTGAGGCATTACAATTGGACTTAGAATCAAGGGAGGAAATGCTGGGAGGAATCTTAATGTTTATCTAGCATTGAAGGCAGAAATTTTAATTGACTTGACTCATAAGTAGTGGAGTCTTCATTCAAGACTAAGTCATTTAATACCCTTGTAATTACACCAAGACTACCTTTATTTTAGGAGTGTTATCATATAATATTGAGTATTATAGCTATCTGTCTTTTTTCTTATCATCCCAATAGTCATTAAACTCAGTGAGAATAAGGATGAGATATCTATATTACATATTTCCCTCTGTTGTTTTGTATTAGCTATCTTCCATTCATTCCATCTCCAATCACTTATTTAGATATTAATTTATTCATCCCAACAATCATGCACCTTGTGACCAAGAGTAACAGACACTAATTCTGGTTGGAGGAACATATTTTATTTCTCAAATAAGTAAATATTTATTTTTAGGCCTCAGTCTTATTCTTTGGGTTTGGATCTAATTTCTTTTGGTCCTTGAGTATCTAAGGGGACTTTTAATTGATCTCCCTGGCTTCCCAAAAGTCCTGGCTCAAATCTTCCCATTCTAATCCATCAGTGGAGACATAGCTTCCAAAGGAACTTTTCCTTGAGCTTATATCTGATCATATCACTCACCTCCTTAATAAATTCCACTTTGTTCTTTTTATTGTTTCAAGGATCAGATATCAACTTCTCTGTGCACTTTTCAAACCCTTCACACCCATTTTTCTTTCTTCATCATACATTAACTCCCTTTCCCAAACTCTGTGGACCAACCAGACTTAAAAAAGGAAACTTAACTGCCCCCTGCTATGAAGTTTTTTGATCCTCCTCCGCTAATAATAGCTACTCTTCTTCTCTAACTACATTCTATTAAATGACCTTGTCTTTTATTTGTATCAATTCTCTTTACTCCGGGTCTATTTACTTACATATGAACTTGAGAGTAGAAATTATAACATTCTTGGTTTATATATCACCACAGCCTGGCACATATTAGAAGCTTAATTAATGTTTATTTGATTGAGTAAAGAGAACAAACTCATATAGTGTTTGATTCACTTGAATGAGCAGTTATAGATATATTTATATTTTTGTTCATACATACATATATGACTGTCCTTGTGTGACAATTCTTAAAGATCCAGATATGTAGGGCAGACTTTCATTACAAATGTAGGAAGGGTTATCAATATGAAGATATATATATATATAGAGAGAGAGAGAGAGAGAGAGAGATATCATTGTGGTTTCATGGTTTCATTAACTTTAATTCATGCATAATATTTTTGATATAGGTTCTCTACCTATCAACCCAAATTCTAGCTCTTCTATCATCTTTCATGAAATGCTTCAACCAAAGAGCATCATCCCTTAAGACCCTGACTTCATGTGAGTCTGTTCACTGTAAGGATAGTGCTTGGACTGATAGTCTAGACTTTAGTGTAGCATATATGATTTTAAGCTTTGATCTGTGAGCTTTTTAAACAAATGTCTTACTAACTACATTTCAATGTATTTGATTTTCTTTATAATCCTGTTTATTTCATTTTATATAATTAGAAATTATCCGAGAAGGGATTTATAGGCTTCACTAGAACTATTACTCCAACTCACACTTGAACTGATGATGATGTAGCTACTATTTTCCTTTAGTTATCTTAGGTTTATCTAGAAGGGTTGAGGTGTCTTTCTAATGCTTTTCAATTCGGAATGATGCACCACCTACCATGATTATCATTTAGGCAGGCAGACAATTAATATTTTTAAGGTATTTGTTAAAGTGGTGTAGTTGGCACAATTCCCTCCAAAATCTTTGACATCCATTCATTCTACTACAGAGTCCAACTCAATTCTAGGGAGCATATGTAACAAAAAACAACCATAGAGTCTGAAAGGTGTTCATTTCAGGTCTCAGGATGTTCTCCTTAAGTATGGTATCATTTTTCTTTTGTGTTCTTTATAGAGCCTTGAATTTATGTCTAGTCTCTGATATCCCCTTAACTTGGAATTCTGATGGAAAGATGTGAAAGTCCTCCTGACCTTTGAAGTTCCAGAGGTCTTCCTAAGTATTTCATAGGGTGGGGGTGAAGGAAGCAAGGCCAAGACCTGGTTCTGCACTTCCCCCCCCCCATCCCCTACTGATTATTTTTAAGAAGTATAGTTCTACTCTCTTAGACTCTAAACCAATTCCTGGATTTTATTCAGCCCCCATAGGATGTTTAAAAAACTTCCTCAGTCAATCCAAATATTTTTCCTATAAGGAAGCCATACAAGTTGTTCAGGGACTTTTCCTGAATTTAGTTGAAATTTTCAATTGATTGATTGAGACATGTTCTCACCTGAAGTTCTCACCCAATCACAGCACAGCATTTTATCACTTATTTTAAGTGGGATAGAATGACTTGATTCATTTAATCAACCCTCACCTTTACACTCTCTCCTAGTTTTGCTGTTCTCAGCAAATCTATGGAATGTGTCTAGTTCCATAGATTCCGTCATTCCAAATTCTTTTTTTTAGTGCCATGAAAGTGACAAAAAATTTATTTATTTTTTCAAAGATTTTATTTAGAGTCTTACAATTTTCCCCTAATCTTGCTTCCCTCCCCCTACCCCACCAGAAGGCAATTTGCTAGTCTTTACATTGTTTCCATGGTATACATTGATCCAAATTGAATGTGATGAGAGAGAAATCATATCTTTAAGGAAGAAAAATAAAGTATAAGAGATAGCAAAATTACACGATAAGATAATGGGATTTTTTTTCTAAATTGAAGGTAACAGTCTTTGATCTTGGTTCAAACTCCCAAATTCTTTCTCTGGATACAGATGGTATTATCCATCACAGATAGATAGCCCAAACTGTCCCTGATTATCATTCCAAATTCTTAATAGTTCTTTAATGACTTGAGAAAAGTTTACATATTGTAATAAAAGATCTTAAGAAAATCTGTGGCATAATTCATAATCAAATCTAGTAATTGACATACTTCCTAAATTCCAAATACCTGATGATACAATTCAAGAAACAATATTATTTTATAATTTCTAATCATTTAATGCCTAACTTCTTGCTTGCAAAAATACCTTTTCCAACCAAAGACAATCAAGGAAAGTAAAGAGAAAAAAATCAAACTTCCCAACTCAGAGAAAAAGTGTGGTTTCTTTCAGAGTCCCCTGAGCACATAGGGCACTTTTCACTGGGATTATAATAATATTTGCCCTTCATTCTTGGAGAAGACCATGACATCAGGGTGGTAATGCCTTAACAAGCACATGAATTGAATTTGAGAGAGGGGATAAGTCACCCAGCTTCACTTCTCCTCCAGAGTCATCTGGGTCCAGTGGCCAGATATGAATCTGGTTGACAGGAGATGGCTCTGAATGTGAGGCAATCAGGGTTAAGTGACTTGCTCAGGGTCACATAGCTAGTCAAATTTCTGAAGCTGGATTCAAGCTCCTGTCCTCCTGACTACAAAAACCAGTGCTCTATCCACTGTGCAACCTACTGGCCCCATAATAATATTTGTCCTTCATTTTTTTTTTTGCAAGGCAAAGGGGGTTAAGTGGCTTGCCCAAGGCCACATAGCTAGGTAATTATTAAGTGTCTGAGACCGGATTTGAACCCAGGTACTCCTGACTCCAGGGCCAGTACTTTATCCACTGCGCCACCTAGCCGCCCCGTGTCCTTCATTTTCAAGGAAGATCAGGACATGTGGGAGGTGATGCCATATCAAGCACATGAATTGGATTTGAATGAGGGAGTGCTGTGCTAAGTCACCAGCCTCACCTTCTCCTCCAGAACCATCTGGGTCCGGTGGCCAGATATGAATCGGGACGACTGGAGACAACTCTGAATGCAGGCTAATCAGGGTTAAGTGACTTGTCACACCGTTAATAAGTGTCAGAGGGCAAATTTGAACTCAGGTCCTTGTGCCTTCAGGGCCAGTTCTCTACCCATTGTCATTGAGCTGCCCTTTCCACAGAGATTAATGGTTGACTGTAAGGAACCTCTGCATTGTGAGATAAGAAACCAAACCAACTTGACTTGGTCCTTATACAACAACATCCTCATTCTTCTGTCCCATGGAGGGTTCTCTGCTGCTCTGGACTCTCATGGATGCCAAGTCCTATAATAAAACTGGAACTGGTTTCATGGGGGCCTGGAGTACTTTACCCTCTCCTTTTTCTGCTGCTGAACCCCTCTATTTCAGACTCACATAGAGAGACTGGGTTTAATCATTAACTAACTTAAAAAGGGAAAGAAAATAAAGGTCCCTATGTTAGAAGAAAAACAATTCCTCAAAAGATCATGCAGCACATGGGGTCATTCCACAGGAATTAGGGCCTTGGAATAATCTAGAAGTCATTCCTCCTCCCTTTAAATGAGAAAATAAACTGTTTAGTGTGAAACTACTTTCATTGTTCCTTCATTGCATAAGGATAATATTTCCAAGTGTCTCTACATTTCACACATCAACATTTTCCTAGGATTCTCTGTATTGTAAGTGTTTCACTGAGAAGTCAAGGCAAATTTTCTCTGGGTCCTTGTTCTAAAAGTTCCCAAAATTTCCCTCAATGAATCCCCACTACTGTAGATGAAATACAAATGGAGTTTTCTAATTCACTCCTCATTAGGACAAGCAACTTAACTTAACAGAAAACGTAATTTAAAAAACCCTCAAAGAGGTGTGGAATTCCCACAAAGGGATTAGGCATTTAGAATGCTTGCTTGGGGTTTCTAGGCCAGAAGGCAAACCTCCTGTGGACCCAAAATAAATAAAGATCTCAGACAAGCTGTCTAGACTCACATAACAGGCAGGCAAAGCATTCTAGAACTGCTTAAAAGTAAAAACATAGATATTCATGAGCTATCAGAATACTCTAGGCAAACCTCTAGGAATTGTAAAATGTCAGTGTTGGAGTCAGGAAGACCCATCTCATCTTCCTGAGTTCAAATGGAACCTCAGACACTTCCTATGTGGCTTGGGCAAGTCACTCTATCTGTTAGCCTGTTTCCTCATGTGAAAAATGGAGAAAGAAATGGCAGACCTCTCCAGTGTCTTTGCCAAGAAAACCCCAAATGATGTCTTGAAGAGTCAGACATGACTGAACAACAACAAATATTTTAGAATACCAAATCCATTTTCATATTTTCTTTATATCATTAATGCTATTGAGTACAGTCATATAATAGATATGCATACATAAGAATTCCAACAAGTAAAGATTTTCTCAGAAGAACTGGTCTACTACATATATATATATATATATATATATATATATATATACACACATACTGGTTTACTAAATACATACATACATATATATATATACATACTGGTTTACTAAATACATACATACATATACATATATATATATATATATATATATATATATATATATATATATATATTTCCCAAGGCTACACATCTAGGTAATTATTAAGTGTCTGAGACTGGATTTGAACTCAGGTACTCCCGACTCCAGGGTTGGTGCTCTATCCACTGTGCCACCTAGCTGCCCATGGTCTACTTTTTAAAGGAAACTTATTTACTGTAATTGTAGTCTAAAAATGGAAGGAAAAAATATTTCCAATTTTTCTCTGGTGGTAAATTCTACAGAATTTACTAACTGAAGGGCCAGGTGGAGACTGTCCCCACAAATGCATAGGATCCAGTCTCTAATCTAGGGACCTGTTGTTGTTGTTTGTCCTTCATTTTTGAAGATGACCAATGAAATCCTTGGGTTTAAGGGAGACAGAATTGCACAAAGTAGTCAACCGCACTCTCTCTTCCAGAGCACTGAAGTCCAGTGGCAAGACAAAAGCGAGGATGATTGGCAATGGCCAGGATGCCAGATTCATTGACCCTAGCGTCTTCAATGTATGACAAAGCTCTAAGAACTCCACAGTACCTTTGTGGCTGTTGGAATAAATTGTTCTCATCTGCCCATTCTATCAGGGAACATCTTCACATGCTTGGGATAGACATTCCCTTAACTTATCAAGGGATTTAAGATCTGTTAATTACTTTCAACCTGCTTTAGTCCATCTGCCAAGATGGTCAAGGGTGGCCACTGCACATCCTACAGCTTCCTGGAACCACTGATGAGAATTGGGTGACAGGTGAATCCCCCAGGTGGATGAGAAGCCCTGGAAAGGGTTTGGCAGCCCTAACACCAGAGGTGCTCATTCTTGACACCCCAGATACCCCAAAGGCACATGTAGCATACATCAGAAGGACTTATCATCTTCCTATCAGCATCCTAATACTGAACCTACAATATCTGACAGCACTGTCAACATCAAGAACTAAGAGCAGAATGCAACAGATTCACAGCTCCACAAGGAACCCAGCAAACAAGCTTCCCATGCTTAAAAGAACTCCTTAAGCATCCCATGTGGAGGAGAAATGAACTCACAGCAGTCCTAGGATTTTGAGTTACCTGTTTTCCACATGTATTCTAAACTTGAGCACATTTCCCCTTGAAGTTTGTAGGTACTTTCCAAAACGTCAGTGAGTCTGGCTGTCTTATTGACAGACAATTCTTATTTATAACAGCAAGTGCATCAGTGAAAGCTCTTGAGTCATATAGCATTACACAGTCAACTCCCTTCAACCTTTCAGGTCAATCCCTAGAGTTCTGAGGAGAGGCAACAGTCATTCTCTGAGCACTTGACTCATCAGGGCAAGTGAAGTTAGGATAGTCAGCTCAAAGAATTCACTTCAATAGGTGCTCATCATCATGTGGGGGAATAGACATTGTGTCCTTCACATTTGCAGATATCCCTGAGAAAGATTCCTACATAGCACTAATTTATTGTATTCACAAGTTTTGATATATGATAAAGAAAAGTTGGTGGAGAGTTTCCCTTCATAACATAATCCAAAATAAAAACATAAAAAGTAAACTCTAGAAAACATTCTTTAATTTTTTTTTCATTTTAAAATATGATCAGGCACTTGTTTTTCCTTTCCACCTCCTTTTATCCTCAGAGAGTAAGGGAGGAGAGAAGGAAGGAAGGAAGGAAGGAAGGAAGGAAGGAAGGAAGAAAAGGTGTATGGAAGGAAGAAAAGATGAATGGAATGAATGTATCACATGGATGAATGTATCACATATGCATAAATAAAGTATATGCTTACATTGATCATGTTCAAAAGCCTATTTTGAGTTCTGCTGTCTATCATGAGGCGGAAAGAATTCTTCCTTATCAATCATCTTATTTGATCATTTTGTTGCTCAGAGTTCTTAAAACTTGCAAAATTCTTTGTTTTTATGATATTGATATTATAATTTCTCTATTCTACTCACTTCTTTTCACATTAGTTTATACAAATTTTTCTATGTCTCTGTGGAAGTCTCTTTTTCCTCCTTTCTGTGAAGGGGTTCCACCATTCTTTTAAAGGAATTTATAATTGCACACTTTTGATCAGTTATACTCCTGCAAGGCTTATACCTTAAGGAAATCAAAGAAAGAGAAGGTACTACATGTACAAAAGTATTTATAGCAGCTTTTTTGTGGTGAGAAAAAAATAGAAACTAAGGAGATGGTCATTAAATAAGGAAGTGGCCAAATAAATTGTGGTGTATGAATATAATTGAAGTCATTCCTCACAAGCTTTTTCTTCAGTTAGGTGAGAATCCTTTTGCATATAGGACTTTAATGTAAGAACATATCCTTTCTTCTTTTTGACATCTAATTTTACAGGTAATTTCCTGGCCTATACTTTTACAATACTTTCTTCAGAATATGTAGCTTGCTGGTAATATGATTATAGAACTACTGAGACTTGGAAAACTTATACTAACATGTTAAGAGGAAGAAGTAAAAGAGAGCTCTCATTTACTCTTTAATAGGACATGGGAGAGAAAATTATGCCTTCCTCTTAGAGGCTGTAGATTGAAGTCATTTAAAAAATAATAAAGTTGATGAAGGAATCATAGAGCTCAAAAGGATCTTGAAAAGTCATTCAGGCAATCCTTTAATCATCAAGAACTCACATTCCAACTTAGCCAACAGCTGTGAATCTCATTCACTTACGTAAAAGAGGTCTGAAATGACTACATTCCATTCCCTTTAATCTAATAAACATTTATTAGGCAACCACTGACTGCAAAAGACTATACACATGCTCTGTGGGATTTGGTGATGTGCAACAAAATAGTGAATAATAAACTAGACAGTACAATCTATATTAATAAATGTTTCCTGAATTTATCCTAATAGAAAATAATATGAGTTGGATAAAAAATACTATGCCAAAAAAAATCAAGGCAATACGATTAACAAAATTAATATAACTTCAGAATATATTCATAGAAGCATGGTTTCTGGAATGAGGAAGGAAGTCCTATTAATAGTCACACCATAGCTACAGTATTATATTTTGGTTATGAAGGAATATCAATACAGTACACTAGGCCCAGTAAGTCAGCCAGGATAATGAGAGGTCTAGGGATCTGGTTTTACAGTGACTGCTGAAAGGAACTGAGAGGTAATATATCAGATTATTGGAGTTAATAATACTGGAAGGGTAGCTAACTATAGCAGTGGATAGAGTTCTGGACCTGGAGTCAGGAAGACCTGAGTTCAAATTCAGCATTAGACACTTGCTAAGGTGATCCTGGGCAAGCCATTTAATCTATTTGCCTCTCTTTCCTCATCTATAAAATAAACTGGGGAAGAAAATGGCAAAGTACTCCGATATCTTTGGAAGAAAACCCCAAATAGGGTCATGGAGAGTCTGAAATGACTTAATAACATCAATATTATATTTGGACGATTATCATGTAGAAGAGCAATTGTTCTGTCTGGGTCCAGAGTATAGAAGTAAAATCCAAATGGGAAAACAAAAGAGAAAGCTAAAATAGAGTTATCCAAAAGTAGAATGTACTACTTTAGGAAGTAGTTCCCTGTTACTACAAATTTTGAAGCAAAAACTAGATGAAATCTGTGAAGGAATTCTTGTTCATGTATGTTCATTGGACTACCCCAAAGAGATAAAAAGGGGGGGAAGACCCAGACATACAAATATTTTTATAGTGAATAACTCATTTTCTTACAGGATAAAAATAGAAACTAAAAGAATGATTTGTTAATTAAGGAATGGTTGAACAAATTATGGTATAAGAATGAAATGGAATGCTATTGCTCCATAAGATGTGTTGAAGGGAACAGTTTCAGAGAAACCTAGAAAGACTTGAGTGAATTGAGCAGAACCAAGTGAACATTATACACAATAACAAAAATACTCTTAAAAAACATCTTTGAAATACTTAAGAACTCTAATTAATTCAATGACCAACCATGATTCCAGAGGGCTGATGATTGATTATGTTAATTCTCTCCTCCTGACACAGAGATGATAGACTTAAGGAGCAGAATGAGATATGTGGTTTCATACACACACACACACACACACACACACACACACGATGTGGGAATTAGTTTCACTTGACTATACATTTTTTACAAGGTGTTTTTTTTCTATTGCAATTGTGGGAGGTGGGAGGAAAAGAAAATAGGATTATAAAGGGTAGTGATTGATTTGTTACCCCCCCCAAAAAAAAAGAAAAAGAAAGGGGGAATTGAAGCATTTTTTAAATGTGTAAGAGAGAAATAAAAGTCCAGGAGGAAATTTTTTTAAGCCATACAGCTTCAAAATGTTAAATTTATTACATCCTTAAAAGGAAAAATAAGCTATACGTAATAGAAATCTGCAGTTTTATGTATTGTCTTCTTTCTCTGTTCTACTTGGTATGTGGAAAAAACTTGCTTCATTTGGTTTTTGTTAAGTTCAAAAATGTTAAAATAAAAATTATAACTGAGGGAGTAAAGTTATAGGCTATAATCAAGGCTAATCTTAGAAAAATGAATTGTTCATCAAAGCTAAACCTAATATTCAAAGTACTATGTGGTTTCATGATGAAGTATTAAAAAATGTGCAAAACCTTGTGAACTCAATGCCAACTCACGTAAAACAAGTGATTGCATAAAAATTAGTACATATAAAAAAATTAAGCTATAAAAGTTTATTATATAATTCAATAAGTTTAATTATTCTACTTTGACCTAAATAATTTACACATGATGTTGCTAACTAATGATCACAAAGAAATATCACCAAGAACTCTATCAGATCTCAGTTGTTTTAACTTAGCTTGTTTTCTTTGTTGCATAAGATCACAGGGTGGGGTCAAGAGAGGGTGTGATATACATGGAAATGACTGTGATGTTAAAGCAAAAAATATCCATAAACATGTTTTTAGTTTCATTTTTAAAATAGATCTTGTCAGGTTGATATACTTTTGTGATATATAAGGATATATTCTAGATTGTTGACAATTAGCAGATCATGGGGATTCTATGGCTATAGCATCCCTAAATTTTAGCAAAGCATTTAATGAAGTATCTTATGCTACAGAAAAGATGTTAGAGATACAAACTAGACAATCATGCAAATTAAGGGGTTTGAAACTGGTTGAATGACTATAAGGACTGAAACCTCTAATATGACTGTCTCTTCCTAATAGAAAATGAGCTCCTTGATCACAGGGATTGTCTTGTTTTTCTATCTGTACCACCCCACCACACACACACCCATAGAACAATGTTTTGTGCACATTAACTTCTTAGCAAAGGTTGGTCATGTGCTATTAAATTTTTTTTCAATAGCTTGGATAAAGGTATGAAATCCTTGTCAAATTTGCAGACCAAAATGAGGAGGGCAGTGAACATATTGGATGATGGTCAGAATCCAGTGGATCTTTGAGGTTAGAATATTGAGTTGAATCTAATAAGATGAAACTGCTAGGAATGAATGTAAAGTATTACAATCAGGTTCAATAAATGAACTTCCAAGTAAAAGATGGGGTAAGGATAATTAGATAGTAATCTGTAAATGATCTGGGATTTAAGTAATTGAAAATACAATATGAGTTAATCATGTGATCTGAGAGCTAAAAATAGCTGATTTGATCTTGAGTTGCATTGAGAGCATAGCTTCCAGGAAGCAAGAAGTGTTTTCCACTTTGGTCATTTCTGGGTAGTCCCTCTTTCACATGACAGTCCTACAAATATTTAAGGATAGTTCTTTCTTGCTTGGATGTGTTCGAGTAAGGAGATGATAACTGCTGAAGCCTCCAAGTGGGAAACATTCCAGTTCATCAGGGGGTTAATTTGAATTCATGAAAACATGACCCTACTGTTGCTTCTGATCCTATTTTGTCTATTCTTTTCTGTCTCTGATGAAGTAACATTGAAGACAGAATAAACTGTGTTGTAATTTTTGAACTTTAGAAGATTGAGAGAGCACCAGGGGTCCAGGAACTTGAGTCAAATTCAAGGTTTATGGGCAATCAAGCCTGGTGAGAAATGAATTCCAGAATGAATTGCTAAATCCAACCCAGAATTTGGATCATCAACATTTCCAATTCTCGCAACTAATTCTCACATGTTGGGATTTCAAGTTTAATTATTATCTTTGTTTCCTCCTCTAGAAATGATCCAATACTTTAACACTTAAATGGGTCTGTGAGTAGTCTCTCAAGTGGTGTAATTCACAATGCATCTGAATCTTCTCATTTTGGTTTATTCTTGTCTGTCTGCCTTCAAATCCTCCATAAGGGACTGACCCATGATTTTAGCCTAACAAAATCTTTTTGAATAATGCTTCTGTCATTCAATTGATCAGTGATTCTTTCTTGTTTTCTGTCATCCTTAAATTTAATAAAATGTCAGTAATGTCTTTAACATATTAATAAAATTGTTGGTCAGAAGATGATCTATCCCTTAGGCATTATCCTCCATGGATCTGTTAAGCTCTAATGAAATTAGTGCTTTGCCAACTTGAAAGGACAATGTACTTTTCTGCAGTGATGGTGATGATGCTGCTGATGATAAAATGGCCTGTGATTTCACTGATTTTTCCAGATGAGGAAATTCCCTCTAACAATTCAGTTATGCAACTGTTCTGCAATTTAGTCTAAGAGAGGGTCTAGCAGGCACTGCCTGGTTAAGTGATTCTTTTTTTTCTAACATGGTAAATATCAGTAGAAATAATCCACAGAAGGAAAAGTTCTTTGGGATGGGGATACTCAATAATTTTTAAAAATATAAAGGGGTTCCAAGGCTGAAAAGTTTGAGAACCACCGGATTACAGCTTTACCAGTAATGATTTCAGCAATTAAATCTATTTTTTTTTCAGTTTTGAGGCAACTAGGTATTAGAGGGGAGATAGAATGATGGGTCTGGAGTTAGGAAGTTCAGATTCCACCTAACATAATAGTTGCATGACCCCGGGAATATGACTTAATCTGTCTTGTTTTCCCAACTGTAAAATGGAAATAGTAGTAATACCCACTTCCTAGGATTAGTGTGAGGATCAAATGAAATATTAATTGTAAAGCACAGGCAAATGCCTTATAATTTTTCTTTTCTTCAACCCTGATCTGCAATTGGTCTGAACCTGGTTACTTCAACTCATTTAGAGAAGATGGGTGCTGCTTACTATCTTCTCCCTGATCTTGGGTTTTGATTCCCTCTTAACCCTTTTTGTTCAGTTTAAAATAGAAAAAATAGAAATTGATGATTTCCACACTCTCTGCTATTTGTTAGTATCTTCTCACTCTTGGTTCCTCCCCCACCCTGAATAGCTAAGTATATGCTCTTTGTTTTTCTTGGCAGTATTTACCATAAATCTCAGTTGATTCTAAACTTTAGCTTTTCTGACTCAGGATGGTGCTACAGTTTTTTATTCATCCTTAATTACCTACTTTGTACACACACTTTCAATCTTCTATCCAAAGTTCATCTCAGCTCCCCAGTTCAGTCATATCAATCTTTTTAGAGGTTCCCAAACTATTTTTTTCCTTCAATACACATTTTCAAAAAATATTTTTGACTAACCTGAAAGATCCTCATTTTCATGGAGGTGATATCAAAGGATTCCAGAAAATTTCCAAAATGTTTGTAAAATAGGGGTAATAAATTCTGCTCTGCTTATCTGAAAGTAGGGATTATTTCCTTTATCCCTTGTTCTCTCTAGGGATTACTTTTCAATGAATCATACAGGACAGCTGTAACTCAGTAGTTAATATTGGGCCTTGACGGCATTATTTATTAGGATTCAGACTGGCCAAGCAGTGGAGAAAGATGAGGAATGCCCTTGCTGATATTTCAATGGTTTTAAATAAACTTCAATCATAGCTCTTAGCTTAGGAGAGTCTTGATAAATTTGTTTTTCTGGTGTAAAGATCAGAATAGTTTTAGTTGAAAGAATACTAAAGGGATAGCTAAGTGGCACAGTGAATAGAGCACCGGCCCTGGAATCAGGAGGCCCTGAGTTCAAATCCAACTTCAGACACTTAATAATTACCTAGCTGTGTGATCTTGGGCAAGCCACTTAACCCCATTGCCTTGCACAAAAAAAAAAAGAAAGAACACTAAAATGGAAGCAAAGTGTATCTCTGCCACTGATTCCTGAGTAACCTTAAACAGGTTGTTTCTCCTCTCTGGATCTCAGTTACTCACATAGAAAATAAGGAATCTGGATGAATGGATATCTGAAGTACCTTCTAGTTCTGACATTTTATGATACTAACAACTCTGGGAATTCATAATTTTATTTTATTCAATTGTTTATCTCAAATGGCTTAAAATCCAAGCAAGATGCCATTGTAATTATATTTTTATAAACTTTTTTAAAGTGATTAATAAAAATCAGAGTCTCAGAAGAAGGCAGAGATAGAATGCTCCTCACATTTACTGATAACAAATGTGGGAAAGATTATAAGGGCATGCCGGCAAATGTATAACAACTAGGTCTCTTGGGTGGGAGTGATCATATATGACACATTTGTAAGTTTAATCTGGATTAACATTCTCTCCATCACTTTTTAAAGTTTAGACAATCAGTGAAATAATAAGTCAAGCCCTGATTGTTAGCCTTTGCTTATTTCTGAGATGTAAATGCTTATACTGAAAATATAATGATCTGATCTTGAGCTGGTACAAGCTGTCTCCATCACACTTCTGGTGGAATAGGCAAGAGTCAAAGTCAAGTCAAAGTCAAAGTTGAGTCCAAAAAAATGTTAAAAAAAACTGGAAAGATGGGTTGAATCTAAGATAAAACTAATAAGGATAAATGTGAAAGTTATACTTGGTATAAAAAAATCAAGTATAGAACAGGAGAGATTTGGCAAGAACACAATTTATATGAAAAAAGATTTGAGGATTTTGTTGTGCTTTGGTTCAGAATTGTTTACCAAATGATATGGACTTCAAAAAACTTGCTATTGTTTTTGCTGTTGTTGTTCAGTTGTTTCAGTTATGTCTGACTCTTCATGCTCCCATTTGTTTTTTTGTTTTTTTGTTTTTTAGTTTTTTCAAGGCAATGGGGTTAAGTGGCTTGCCCAAGGCCACACAGATAGGTAATTATTAAGTGTCTGAGGCCGGATTTGAACTCAGGTACTCCTGACTCCAGGGCCGGTGCTCCATCCACTGTGACACCTAGCCACTCCCTCCCATTTGGTTTTTCTTGGCAGAGATACTGGAGAAGTTTGCCATTTCCTTTTCTACAGATGAGGAAACTGAGGCAAACAGGTTTAAGAGACTTTTCTAGGGTCAGTTATGTAAATGTCTGAAGTTAGATTTGAACTTAGAAAGATAAGTCTTCCTCATGGTTCCTCTATACACTGAAGCATCTAGATGCCAGGATCAAATGCAGTAAAAGAGAGGTACAGTGTTCCTATCCCATTGTTGCTGTGGGCAGACCAAAGTGCCATTATGTCTAGTTCTGAGACTCTGGGTTTTTTTGGTTTGTTTTTCTTTCCCCCATTAAAAAAAAGCCAAACTGAATTCTTTGATTATAGTTATTTCTTTGATCTAATGTAACCACATTTCCAATAGGTTGAGAATTCTTTTTTGACACAGATGGTCAAAGTTACTAGGCAAATAAATGTCTTTGTGGACATTGAATTAACTTTTTATTTTATTTTTTCAATGAACAATTTTTAATTTTTCAATGAACAAAGATCTATTTTCTCTCCTTCCACACTTTCCATTAGAAAAAGAAAAAATGAAACCAGAACCTTCAGTATCAAATATGCATTCCCACATGGATATGTCCAAAAAAATCTATCTTGTTCTTCAAGGACATCCATTAGAAGAATGATCAGAATGATGAAAGTAGAAAAATCTTATCATAGATATATCAATTGAAGGAACTAAGTTTTGACAACGGGGGTATATAACATGGTCACCTTCCAATGTATGAAGGGCAGTCCTGGAAAAGAAATAAAACTTTTTCTCTTTAGCATCAAGGGGAAAATAAAGAATTAAGAATAGCATTTTTGAACTTTAAAGGAGCTTTAAAGGAGTTTCTAAGGAGCAAAGTATTGTATTATATATTATATTATAAGAAATGACAAGCAGAATGACTTCAGAAAAACCAGGAGTGAAGTGAAATCAGGAAAACATTGTACACAGTAAAAGCAAGATTGTATAATGTAGAACTGTGAATGACTTGGCTATTCTCTGTAATACAATAATCCAAGACAATCCCAAAGGACTAATGATGAAAAATGCTATCCGCCTCCAGAGAAAGACGTCTGAATACAGACTGGAGTATTGTTTTTCACTTTTCTCCTTCTCTCTCTCTCTCTCTCTCTCTCTCTCTCTCTCCTTTCTTTTTTTGCTCAGGTCTTCCTGTACAAAATATGGAAATGTTTTACAGAACTGCACATGCATAACCTACATCAGATTGCTTACTGTCTCAGGGAAGTGTGGAGGGGAAAATGGGAGAGATAGAATTTTGAATTCAAAATTTCAAAAAATGTTAAAAATTGTTTTTACATGTTTTAGGGAAGAAATAATATATATATTTTAGAAAAGAAGAAGTAGCCTCCAGAAAGAACTTCCCCAGCAGATGTTTCAAGTGCCCTGGAGCATCTGACTATGACTCAATTTACTGATATTTTAGCATATCCACTGGAAAGAAAAGCATACCAAAGAGGATCATTTTTGAAATATTAGGACTAGTCATGACTCTCCTAAATGTCAGCCCTGAATTCAGTGTGGTTACAGAAGAAACAGAAATCCAGAAATGTCCACTTGAGACCTGAGACTAATATTCAGCAAATGTTTATGAGTCTCCTATGGCATCCTTATTTCATGTCTCTTTCTCCCTTGCCACTCATCCCTTACTCAGGCAAATATGCTAAGCAGAATCAGGGTCAATGGTAAAGAACCACTACAAGAAAGTAGAACAGCAAGGGGGTTGGATATTCCATTTGATACCTAATCAGCCCCTGAATAATTGAGAGTTGGCTGTAATTCCTCCCTAAGCTTTTGGGTCACATTCCTGCAGCCTGCTTACCTGCCTCTGTGGCTAATTTTGTAAGACATCTGTGGAAAGAAATATTTTTTCTTTTAAAAATATGAATAGTGAGAAAAACATTCCTGATGATGTTAAAGTTCCATAGCAACTCTTCCTGTGTACATAGACCAAACTTCCTTATAAGTCAACATTGTTGCTGTTTTTATAACAACTGGTCTCTTTTGGTTTATTCATCTCTTACTCCAGTCATGGAAAAAGAAACAAAACCAATTTACACTTTTATTGAAGTGCATATCTGGACTTGTCAAAAGAGCTGAGTCTGAACCCCAATTCAGTACCTGAAATTGGGTAAATCATTGAACCTGCTGACCTTCATTTTTTTACTTTAAGAATACCTGCCCTGGGGTGGCTAGGTGGTACAGTGGATAGAGCACCAGCCCTGGAGTCAGGAGTACCTGGATTCAAATCTGGCCTCAGACACTTAATAATACATAGCTGTGTGGCCTTGGACAAACCATTTAACCCCGTTTGCCTTTCAAAACCTAAAAAAAAAACAATACCTGCTCTATTGGTATAAAGGATCTTGCAAGGACAAAGTGAGATAATATATGGGAAAATATGTAAATTCTTAATATTCTAAAGTTTATTCTAAATAATATGTCCTTTGCCTTGATCTCTTTTTTTTGAAGACTTTTCTGATGTACCTGTTAGTATATTAATTATAGGGAATGTTGCATGTGTACAGATGTTGGAGATCTGAAGTTAACTGGTATTTATCACTGCCTCAAAATTTGCCTTTGAGAAGCTTGAGAGAATCTCTTCACTTCTGACCATTTAGGGGAAAATCCCAGGAATTTTCTTTATTTCCCATTTTCCTGTTCTAATAGACTGACATCTAGAAATATACTTGTGGCTTTTTCTCTACTTGGGTGAATTCTATTCTGTTTTCTGGCAGTTCAACATCTCCACTGGTTCTCAGGGTATAAGACATTCTTGGAAACTCTTTTCAAGATGGGGAATGCAATTCTACACCACCCCCTGAGACTTTATGCCTTCAGCAGGATTACCTAGTTTAGTTTAGGGAGGATTCTTTTTTTCCCCAGGTTTTTGTAAGGCAAATGGAGTTAAGTGGCTTGCCCAAGGCCACACAGCTAGGTAATTATTAAGTGTCTGCGACCGGATTTGAACTCAGGTACTCCTGACTCTAGGGCCGGTGCCCTATGCACTGTGCCACCTAACCACCCCTGAGGATTCTTAACAACATTGGGTTCCATTAACCCTGTTGAGAAGCTCATGAACATAGGGCCCAGCATTAGAAACATCCTATGAGCTAAGGATGCAGGGACAAACTGTTTGATTTTTTGCGGGATGAGGCTTAAAGATAACAGTGAGGGAATCTCCCAGACATTTAAACAAGACAGAACTTTGACTTTTATGTAAATTTACTCATTGTAGAAGTCTGTCTTTAATTCTTGAAGACCATGAAATCAGGGAGGTGATGCAAACCACAAGCGTGAATTGGATTTGAATGGGGGTGGGGGAGCTGGATTGTGTTTAAGTCACCAGCCTCACTTGCTCCTCTGGACCTATCCAGATCCAGGGGGCCAAATATGAATCGGTATGAGTGAAGATGGCCCTGGATGTGAAGTAATCAAGTTAAGTAGCTTACCCAGGGTCACAGCTAGTTAGTGTCTGAGGTCAAATTCAAACTCCTGTCCTCTTGACTCCAAGTCCAATATTCTGTCACTGTACCAGCTAGCTGCCTACCCATTGTAGAAATGCTTTGTTGCTATACTATAGGTCATCCTTCTGCCACAATGGAGACTACAGAGATCACTTGTCTTTCTTCTCTTAATTTATTTTAATTTTTTATTATAAATATATCTTAAAATACTATAGACTTTGGTAGTCTAGTGGTGAGGCAATGAATGGAAGAAAGGAAGTAGGTACTAAGATTGAGCAAGGACCCCATGGACCCACTGACAAGAGGAAATAGTTCTTAAAAACTAATGTAGTTTCAGGGGTGGCTAGGTGGTGGAGTGGATAAAGCACCGGCCCCAGAGTCAGGCGTACCTGGGTTCAAATCTGGTCTCAGACACTTAATAATTACCTAGCTGTGTGGCCTTGGGCAAGCCACTTAACCCATTTGCCTTGCTAACCCCCCCCCCAAAAAAACCTAATGTAGTTTAGTTAGTCCTATGGCCCTGGGCCATACTCTTCAGTATCTACTCACCTATGTTCTTTTATACAGTACAGAGTTTGGAATATCAGATCTGCCCCTCCTGTACAAATTAGTAACCTGGTAACGGTCTTGTGAAAGAGCAGTCAAGACAGACCTATCCACCTTGGGATAATTTAGATGATATCAGGATCCTCCAAAATCTACATTTCTAACCTGAAGGATTCTATCCAGCAGTAGGTAGAAATGCCAGGCCTGGCAAGTAAGACTCTGAAGATCATGGGTCAGGAACCAATATGAAGTAAACCCAAAAAGTGGAAAAGATGGTTGGAGGAAGAAAGAGCTAGACTGGAATAACTCATCAGGGAGACCATCACTAGGAGAAAGAAGCTAGTTGAAATACCAAGAAGATGGGAGTCAACAGTAAAGTTCAGAATTCCCAATTTGTGAGTTCCACTTTTTTGTTATCTTTATGCTGTTCTTATGTACTGCCCCCACCCACTGTTGTTGTCTCCATATTCTGCTGCCTTCGTGAATGAGCCATTGGAACCAAAGCTCATTGATCATATAGTCCTGGTGCCACCCTTGACTTCCTCTTCAAGAACTCTTCTACCTCTTGCTCCTCCTCATGCCAGTTATAAAAAACAACTGTTTTAATCACATGCAAATCTTAATGTGTAACATAAATCAAGGATCCATGATAGATAGATAGATGGATATCAATAGATATTTACATTACAGAAATGTATAGATAACTATTTAGAACTATATAGTTACAGATATATGTATGTATATGTACGTGCTTGTCTGTGTATAAATAAGAATACATGTATGTATGTGTAAACATACATATATATCTGGGAACATGTAATACTGAGGCAGATCATAATCTGTTTCTCCTGTACATACTCAAATCAGGTCACATAACTTGGCCATGGTGATATGACTAATGTCATTGGAAGATTTTGAACCCAGCACTCATTATATCATGCCAGTCTGCTTCTGCAAGTTGTTATCATTATTACCCCAAACCTCCAAGACACAAAGAAGACACCAAAATACAATGGAAATGACCAGTACTGTATTTGTCACACATATAAATTATTTTCTATCTCTGGTACCCATAAATTATACATAGAGTTCAGAATTCAGGTCAGTGCAAAGTGCAGTCAGAAGAAAACCACCACATGGCTACAATGCAAAATATATACAGAAAACAGTCTAGGAGACACATAGACAAAACTCATACTTAAATATAAAAAAAAGAAAAACTTCACCTTAATTTTCTTTGTACACTGACTACAATTGAGAAACAGTAATTTTTATGGATGAGGAACCAACACAGTGGCTTGCCAAGCAACAAGTAGAAACTAGTAACACCATTAATTTTTTTAAGATGAAAAACTGCAAGTAAACTTAGGCAATGAGAATTCTCATACTGGAGGCACATGATGAGGAAAATGATATTCCATCATGGAATGGTTTACAGGTACAATTCATCTGTTCACAGAGTTTGGCAGAAGCTTGAAGGAGGATAGGCAAGAAATCAGAATTGGCAGGTGCAAACTGACTCACTTGGACTGGATCCTAGGCATCAGCCATATGGCTATACTTTTAACACTTCAAAATCAATGTTAGCATATATTGAGGCACTCAGCTTCTCAAACTTGGTTCTAAAGAGGTTTGGTCCAGTCTATTCTTTCCTTTAAATTCTGTTGTTTTTTTTTTCAGGACCATCTTTTCTTACCATGACAAGAAATGGAAAGCATCAGATGCATTCCCCAAAGCCCTCAACTTCATGGACCCAAATCTGTTTTGAGAATAAGAAAATGGATGCCCTGTTTATTGCCAACAGCTGATGAAATAAAGACACCACAGGATTTCAGTTTAGACAGAAAGTATCTAATCTCTGCTCCCTCCACAATCAAAGAGAGCCTCCAGATCAAATTCTCTGTCCCACATCGCAGATGCAGGGGCCATCTGAGTAATACCGAAAGCCATTGTCTTCACACCTGCAGATCTAAAAGTCTGTTATCTCCACAAACTAGTTTGGCTCCAAAAGTAAGGAGAATTATTACATAATCTGTCATCATTCATCAATGTTTCCTAAGCACCTACTGTATACAGACCACTGGTGCAGTTAGAGTCTGTATAATAAAGGGATTCTCTGTTCTTTTAAAGTAGGGATAAAATTTGAGACAGAAATAAAATAACCAAAGATTGGAGTTTACAGGATTCTTTCCATCGGGGTCCCCCAAGAACATCCCATGTATCATTTTTTTTAGCTTTATACATTTTAAAAATTAGCCTTCTTTTTCAGGGGTAACAAGGCAAAGCAAAAACTACTTTTAATCCTTCACATGCTGGAATCCAGGCACAGTAGATTCAGATTAATTTGGGGGAAGGTCAGTCTGAATAGGTGAACAATTCAAATTAGAAAAAAATTTTAGAAAAAAATCAGTCTCACTACTTTCAAGTACATTCAGAAACTCAACTAGTCTCAAAATAAGTAGCCTGCCTCAATGAATTGTTAAGGATTAATTGGATTTTGCTTGTTAATTATCGGCAAATGTGAGCTTCTAAAGTGCTTGAGAACAATTTGTTCTCTTAAGTAGATTAAAAGTTATTTTCCTTCCTACTCAAATATATTTATTTACATTGCTAACTTGTTCAGTAAAGCTATATTCTTAAGTAAACTTTGGCCCACGTCTGGTCCTGACTTACAAATTCTGATCTAGTTCCAAATAAATGGGATTGATTATGTTCCAGCAGCTGGAACTGATTCTTGTAAACCTTAGGGAATGTAAGAGTTGAAAGGGGAGGTCCCATTCCTTCTAGGCCCTAGCCCAGAGAATAACACAAAGTTCATGAAAATACAGATCTCATGTCTGAAAGCACAAATGCCTTAAAGAAGAGAACCCTTAAGTCATTATCTTCCAGTAATATATAAAGGAAAATTAATCTTTGGATTTTTGAAAAATAAAATAATGCTACACATGATTTTCGGAATTAAAAGATCTTTTTTTAGGCAATCATTTCAAACTATCTTGTGCTATTTGACCCTAAATGATTTAACTCCCTGATTGTTCTTTACTTCAAATTCAACTCATCCGGATTTTAGAAAGGTCTCAATTAGTATAAGGATGGAGGAGAATTCTGTAGCTTAAATCTATACAAATGTTCATGTCCTTGCCTTCTACAAAGACAAAACGTCCACTCCTTTAACCCTCAATTTATCAGGTGGCTGAAAACCTCAACCCAACTGATCACACAAGAGAGGGAAAAATTATTTATCCCTCTCTCTCTCAGGATAGAGAATCCTGCTTTTCTCATCTCAAGCTTCAGGATGCCTTCTTCCAACCAAAGGAACTCTGTGTTGGTAAAAATAGGGGTTTCAAAGGCCATATGGGGCTGCTATCCTTGACTGGCTGCCTGAACCCATACTTTGCTATGAATTATTTCCTTAGAAATTGCTTACTTAAGGTAACTAAAATGTAAAAGATTATCTTTGACTTCTCCTAGTATGACAGTGACCACTGCAATCACCCCATCTCTCCTACCTCTGGAAATAGGAGATAGGCTTTTCAGTTTTAGCTATTAGATACAACACATTCTAATGAACGTGAAGACTAGGAGATTGAGAGCTGAGAGAGCTTTACTCCCAATCCTCCCATTTAGGAGCATGGATAAATTATATCCTCTTTCTAGGCCTCACTTTTTCTTCCTTAAATGAGCAGACAAGACTGGATGGTCTCTTAAGTTTCTTTGCAGTTTGTAATGGTCGGTGTTCTCAAATATCAAAAAGTGCCAGCATCCCACTTGCCAAGGGAAGGTTAAGAGGTATCACTGGACAAAGTTAGATTTTAAAACATCTTTTAAAAAATACTTTTTGTGGTGTGCTTGCTTATCTCAGAGCAAACAACCACCGGCTTTCATACAACACTTGAAATGCTTAAATATAGGGGGTTGTCTAGCTCAAGCAGGAAAATTTTAAGTGCTTCATTTGTTCTCCCCTATAAACCCAAACAGCCCTACATTTCCTCCATGTCTACTTCCCCAGAGATGAGAGTGGCTCTTAGGTATATTCTGACAAGATGGACCCTTCAGCTGAGAAATCAAGTACCCTGCTGTATTATAATGTTAATTTAATATAAAAATACTGACCATAAAATATAGAATATGAGATGATAAAAATTGCATCATATTTTAAGCATTTGTAGATAATTTTTTCTATTGAAATATCTCCTTGTTTCTTGAATACTGGGTTGACCTCAAAGACCTGGGGCAAGAATGGCTCTCAGAAGTCATTGGATGAGGAACCTGAGGCTCAGGAGGGGAGTCACACAGAAGTGAGCACTGGCAGTGGGGTACAGCGGGATGGGGGTGGGAGAGGTGGGATCTAACCCATCTCCAGAGGCACTAACACAGGATTAACAAAGAAGGGAAGGGCTTGGTACAAGGTACAGGAAGACTGTGTAACCTCTACCTAAGTTTTGGTTGGATTTAGCATATAGAAATTTTTTTCAAAAATCCCCATTTTTAAGTAAAACAGGCATTTTCAAGTGAAACCTTGGGAGTTTAAATCAGCAATCTGGCAGCCTTATCCTCTATTTCCTGAAAACATATATAGCCCCTGAAAAATGGATCCATCCTTTATTTTGACAAATGTAAATTTTCTAGCCTGCTTCATTAGCACAGCTGGAATAACCATCAATCTGCCCAGGGGTCAACATATTAGAGACACTTATCTAATGAATGCAGCCAGGTCTCCAATGTTTTGTGGCCAAAGCACCATTTTGAAGAAGACCCAGTGGGTACCCATCATATGGTCAATAGCAGCTAAATAGAAGAGACCCCAATGGGATATTTCACCAAAATTGTCTCTGTCACGTTGTGACTACTGGTCCTGACAAGAATACAGAGAGGTAGGGTTTGAGGTTGAGGGGGGTGGGCTAGGTCTGAAAGATGGGATCTGAAACTCAATGCCCAAGAGCCTAGGACACACATCTGTCAGTACCATCAGGGAAGGAAAGACCTAAACACTGTTACAGTTTGTTCTCTCTTGGCCCAGTTCACTATGGGTGTCAAAGGAAAAATTATCTGGCATGGATAGGCCAAATGTTCACATAATATTGCTCTATGTAGATAATAGACTAAGAATTTGGCATAAAACTACCAAGTCAAAGAAATAATGACTTTTCATTGCTAACTCAATCTTCCTAATTGGAGTCCTGAAATCTTCAGAAAACACTTCTAATTTTAGTGCATAGTCCAGCCTCTGGAACCTACACATTTGGCAAGAAATAAGGAAATCTACAGAATGGGTATTTTTCCCCCAAAGGGAAATGTCTTATTCTTTGTGCTAATTTTCATTCTGAAATAGTATAGCATTCTTGGAAGTCCTATTACCCACTGCCTATCCCCTTTTGGGGCTAGATGAACAAATTGTCCACATTGGCCAAGATGCTGAAGAAGGATAGACCAGTAAAAAAAAAGTGGAAAGTAAAGAGGCAAGAAAAAAAGGGACTAGTTACATAGAGAAGGCCATGAAAGGTAAAGACATTATGGTAACATGACCTGGCTGAGCTCTCAGTGCAAAGCCCTCTAGTGGGGATAAGAGGCAATTTGTACAATATTGTCCAAAGGAGAGGACAAAAAAATTGTGCATCAGCATTCAATCCCTCCCCTTACCCTTTATCTTCTCAAAACTGCATCTATTCTTTTTCACTTTCCCTAAATCTTTTCCAGAGAGTATTTCCTGTCTTTAATATTTATTTTAATTCAATGGCACTACTATACATACATTGGGGGGTGGGGTCCCTGGCACCCTTATGTCTATTATTTAAAGAATAGTATGCAGTATCCATTGGAGATGACATCTTTTGTCATCCAATTAGGAATATGTGTATACATTGACCACAGATTCTCACTACAACAAATCTGGCACATGGGAGAGGGGGATATAATAAATGTGATTGATCTCACAAACTCACAAACTCAAACATTCCAAAGGCAGAAGGAACAAACTGCCTAATCTAACTTGTACTACAAATGGTGGCTTTGGACAGGATGTGATCAAACTAAAACTGTTTGGAAGGCATCACCAATTTTCTGCAAACATCCACAACAATTAATAATTTAATGAAAAGTTAGCTTGATGCCAGATGAGTCTGACCTTAATAATGGAGGTCAACACTCAACCTTTTCTGATTCTTGTTTCTGTGGGTACAGTTGTGTGCATGAGAACCCTTTTGTCTTGGAAAAGCATCCTAAGGGTCTGACAAAAAGGGCCAGAAATTGCATTCAACAGAGAAGCAGATGCTTATGGTTTGATCCTTGTGCAAGTCAATGAGTCACCTTGTCCCCAAGCCTACACCGGGGAGAATCTGTTCTTCTTCCAACTTCTTTATGTGGCAAACCTCAAAATGATGGAATAGGTTCCTGAAAAGCCATGGAATGCACACATTTCCAAGCCAAAGAGCACAATGGGTGGATAGGACTTAACACAGGAAACACGATGAAAGGGCATTGATGAGCATGTTATATCAGCAAGCCTTCTTTCCCGATTCCCTGCCCTAGGCCCAGCCCTGGGGTGCACCGGGAGCCATTCATCGACTTTGGCCTTCACACCCTCTTCTATTTCATCTCTCCTTCTAAGCCTCCCGAGCTCTCAATTTTGGGATCCTTCATGCTTCCCGTTCCTTTTTTTGGCTTCTGCTTTGACTTCTTCAGCATGTGAACCTGTAGAGGGAGTGGGAAAAGAGATGAAGGCTGGTCATTAAATTCTGATATAACTGAGTCACAGAATCACTGGACTTTAGAGTTGGAAGGGATCTCAAAGATAATCCAAAGAATCTGGAGGGAGAGAAACTAGGTTTGAATTCTAGTCTCTGATCCTAAGAGCTTTTACAACCTCGGGCATTGTTTCTGACTTCACTAGACCTTCACTGGACCTGAACTGCAAAATGAAGAGGTTGGACAAGATGACCTCTAAATCTAATATTCTACAAATCCCCTCCCTTTACTGATGGGAAAAACACAGCCAGAAAAGGAAAGGGGCTTGTTTAAGGTCATATAACTATCAGCATTATGCTTTTTTTTAATTGATGCTTTCTTTTTTTACCCTAAAGCATTTTTCCATAAATACTCCCCATCCCCAAATCTTCATTGCAATAAAGAAAAGTAGTTAAATCAAAACCAAATGTAAATCATTACATCTGACAGTGTATGTGACAGTGAATATATACAGCCTGCCAGTGGGGTGTTCCACATGTCTACTGAAAGAGTACAGAAAGGGAAGGAGGTAGGGGGGAAGAGGGGAAGGAACAAAAGAATGAAAGCACTTTACAAATATCACATTTGATCTTCACAACAACCCTGGGAGGCTGGTACTCTTGTTATCCTCATTTTATTTCAAAGACTCAGGAAGAGAAAAGCCAACAACACTGCAACTCTGCCTTACTTAAATCTAATTCCTGTGTTAAGTCGTCACCCCTTGATGTCACTGGTACTCTTTGAAAACAAAGGACAAACAACAAAAGTGAGGAAATTGAGACAGATTAAGTGACTTGTTCAGGTCCATAAGTAATAACTGAGGCTTGATATGAACTTAGATGTCCCTGACTTTAGGGTAGTATTCCATCTACTGCTCCACCTAACTATCTCGTCACCCTTTGTTCCTTGGAGCCAAGATTAGAGGTTATGTAGCTATGTACCCTGTTCTCTAGGTTCCTGTGACAATACCTTCAGACACATCAAATAACTGTTTCTGATGTGTCAGGATTCTCATGCATTGAGATATTTAATATAACCATTTCTAGATGAGGTCACATGAAGTCTGATTTAGAAACTAGATCCTAGGAATGGAAGCCACAAGAAAAGGTCACATCTTTTGTCTTTGTAGCAAAAGAACAAAAAGTATGGCAGGCTTAATTTTTCTGTAATTATCAGAAAATAACCTTAAAATCTTAATCAAATAGCACATTCACAAGAGGTCTTGGCTCTCATTAAAAAGCCCTCTTAGTAGGAAGAAAAAGCTTTTTCTTTGCTCCTGAAAGAAAAATGCTAGATTTTTCCCCCTTTGGAAATTTAAAAAATTTCCTTTATTTGCCCTTTGATGTCCTTTGTTTTTATATCACTTTCATTTCTCAATATATTCCTCAGGCAGAGAGCCATCCCTTGTAACAAAGAATAAAAAAGAAAGAAAACGAAAAACAACTTAGCAATATTAACCAATACATCAACCCCAGCCCAGCGGTACATTGGGCTCCACTCTCTGTCTCCAGCCCTTGCAATGAAGAAAGGAGGAGGGGGAGGAGGAGGAGGGAGGTGGAGAAAAATACTGTTTCCCTAACTCATCCCACACCCTGCTGTCTTAATCATCTCGGAACTTGCCTCCTTGATCATGTCCTCTGACTAAGGGACCTATTAAAACACTGTAACATCTTTTAGGTAATGATAAACACATCTCTAAAACATTTCATTTACAATGAATTTTTCTTTACAACCTTGTGGAATCAGCAATGCAAGGGTATAATATATAATTCTCATTTTTATGGCAAATGTATGACTTCTCAAATCGAGCATTGTTGTCAGATCCCCAGAGATCAGCTCCAGAGCTCCAGCTGCATCAACAAAATCAAGGGCAATAAAAGTGAGAAAGAGTTGGAACCATGTTTCAAAAGAAGGGGGGATGGCTATTTTGGAAAAATGAGGATTTTGAAAAAATATTCCACAAATCAAACTACTCATTCACATCAACCTGTCCCAGAAGAGCCTAATCTATCAGGTTTCACAAGACTAATGAACCAATCACCTCTGCGGACAACTTTGGATATCCCTCCTCCATGAAATAGGTTAAAATATGGAACAACTTACCCAATTAAGTGGCTAGTAAAATTCAAGGCTGGAACTGAAATCATGGTCTTGTGACTTGTTCAATGCCTGAGAGTTACTCTTATGACCAACTCTGGCACTCCCATCTGTCATTTATTACCTCCCATTCTAATGTTAGCTTTGCCATTGACTAGGATGAACTTATAGATTACTTTGCCAATCTATCTCTGTCTCGTTTTCATTGCTTAAAGAGTTAACAGTGGCTCTGCTTCCCTCAGAGATTTTCTATGAAAGATGAAATGAGCTGAAAAAAATGTTGAAAACCCTTTGAAAACTACTTTACCAGGAAAACACATTCACTTTAAAGAAATAATAGCCATGCTCCAAAAAGTAATAAAAAGAGTCATGCTCTAACAATAGAGCAGCTAGGTGGAGCATTGGAAAGAGCACTGGCCTTGACGTCAGGAGGACCTGAGTTCAAATCCAGCCCCAGATATTTACTAGCTATGTGACCTTGGGCAAATCCCTTAACCCTCACTGCCCTGCATCCAGGGCCATCTCCAGTTGTCCTGATTCCTATCTGGCCACTGGACCCAAATGGTTCTGGAGGAGAAACTGAGGCTGGTGACTTAGCACAGCCTCCCCTCACTCAAATCCAAGTCATGGCATTGCCTCCCTGATGTCATGGTCTTCTTCCAGAACAATGGATAAACATCATTACCTTTGGTCCAGCAGCAGAAATGATTATGTGGCCTGGGGACTGAATCCATGGCTCCCCATCAACTTGTACTGGGATTGGCTTGAGGAGGGTGACCCGGAAATAGGAGCCTTGGGCAATTCGGATCCCTGACCGTAATCCCCCCTGCACTTGGCCCTGTGAAGACGAAGAGACCTATTCAGTGAGTCCAATCTTTGCAGGTAAAAAGCAAAATTCTAAACTGATTTACATAAGGTAAGAATAGCAAATACCCATAGAGATCTACAAGAAATACACTTGGAAGAACCTCCTTAGTCCTCATTGCCCCTCCACACCCTCCCCAGCCTTCAGGACTCAGTTCATATTCAAATCTCCCAAGCTGGGTGTGAACAGGACAAGGAGGATATTCCCCAGGTGGAGAGAGCAGAATAAGCAGGTACAGAGAGAATGAAGAGGAGCACAGTCTAGTTGGGAAGGTGGGAAGGATGAAGAAGGAGATGGAGTAGATTGTCAAAAGCTGCAAACTGCAAGGTGATGATCTGGGATTTTATCCCAGTGAAGAATCATGGGTGCTTTGGAAAGCAGAGAGTTCTCCCTGAACTCACCAGCTGCCATGTGTTTGGATCAACTCTTGTTTTTCACATAATACACATAAACATAAAATAAAGATCAGGAATATAATTTATTATGCAAAAAATAGGGGTAGTAATCATCATCTCAGATAAAGTTAAAACTAAAATGGATTTAATCAAAAGGGAAAAATAGGGAAACTTAATCAGTATTGTTTTAGTCTATTTAAAATAACTAGATAGTATAAGGTAGAAATATTGTCATGGTAGAGAAAATGATGAGCTGTTGGATTTAGAAAAATATGAAAATCTTGGATTTCTGAAGGAAGATGCTATACATCTCCAGAGGAAAGACATTAAGTAGAAATAAGCATAGTATGGTCTTACATATTTATGTATGATTATAGATATCTATGAATATGTATATGGATGTATATATGTGAACATATAAAATGTGTTCATATGCATATATATATATATGCATGTGGATATATATATCCATGCTTAATTGGTGGTGGGGAATGGTTGAGAAAGGGGAAAAAATAAAGTAAAAAATGTATAGCAGAAATCTACAAGGAAGCAAAGAAAAGATGGGTAATTCTGAACACAATATATAGTATTTACTATATTGGCTTTTTTGAAATGAAAATTTATTGCTTTATATTTTGAATTCTCATGTTTTGCTGTGCACTTGGAATTTTTTTGCATTTAAGATTAAAATTTTTAAAAAGAACTATTAAAAATGCGAAAAAGACTTTCTCCCTTCCCCTCCCCTCCCCTACCTCTGAATCCCAGAGAAACCCAATTATACTTTATGATCCCTACCACAGTAATATGAAGTAAATACTGCTTCTCAGAGTACTCACCATGTGAACGACACCTGTCACCCCAACCACCTCCAGCAGGCCATCATCAATCTGTGGCTTCTCAAACCGAGCATCATTATCAGACCCCCAGAGATCAGCTCCAGAGCCCCAGCTGCATCAACAAAATCAAGGGTCATGGATGTGAGGAACATCTGGAACCATGTTTCAAGAGAAGTGGGGGCATTGGCTATCTTGGAAAAAATGAGACTTCTTTTCAAAGACTCCACAATCCAATTGACTCATTCACACTGACTTGCCCCTGAAGAGCCTAATTTCCTGGGTTTCACAATCTATTCTGAGGACCACTTTGGCTATCCCTCCTCCTTGAAGCCTTCCTTGTCTCTACAGTTGGAAAAATGACCATCTCCACTATCTCTGTCATCACAGAATTTCTCAGGCTGCTTGGCATTTTCTGGGCACGTCATCTAACTTTATTATTAATTATTATATGACATTATTAAGCTTATGTGTGAAATGTTTTGGCCCTCTCCGAAGAGGTCAGAGAACATGTGACTGCTCTTTGCTTTCGTATCTTTGGTGCTCTGCACAGGCAGGTTTCCAGGAAATGTTGATGGTTTTCATTGCACAAGCTCCTGATTGGGGCCTGCTGACAAACAGCAGTTGGGACACTTGTTACCTGGGGATGTTGAGGAAGATCAGTCCCTCAATGCTGGGCAGTTCTATGTCATGCTGCTCTACTTGAAGTCGGATGTCCTTATGGAGGTTCCTGGCGTGGCTGATTTTCTGTAGTCCGACTTTAACATACACCCCTTTGTTGTGGAACCTAGAGACAGCAAACAGTCTTACCTTCACCTCCAACTCTCCCCCATTACCAGTGTCTTGAATCAAAAGGGAGAGGACATAAGCTGTTTGATCTCCCTGATACTACTGAGTTATGTGGGAATCTCTTAAAGGGAAAGGAGGAGGGAGGGAGGAGACAATAATCCTTTATAAAGCATCATTATAGGCTTGGCACATAAAGTGCAAAGTACCTTATAGATATTATCTCATTGGATCCTCACAACAACCCTGCTGTTATTATCAAAGTTTTACAGATGAGGAAACTGAGGTGGACAAGAGGCTATGTGACATGTCCAGGGTCACACAGCTAGTAAATGTCTGAGGTGAGTCCCATCCCAGGCCTTAAAAATCAGGGGACTCTAAATCGCTGATCCTAAGATCCTAGGGTGGCCAAGACAGGATAAATTTTACTTTGCCTTTAGTCACAAGCTTTTGGTCATGGGCTTTAGAAAGTTCATGATGACTACCTGCTAGTAAATTTGCCTGGCTCCTCTTCTCTTGCATGGTGGAAGCCCAAACTCAATTCTGCATCGATTCCAATTCCACAATAATTATTCATCTGTACGATCTTGGGAGGGAAGGGGAAGCAGGGGGCGGGAGAGAGAGCACAAAAGTCAAAATGGAAATATCACTTCAAGGAGCCATAAGACTCTTGACCATTTCTGCTGCTCTCAAGTTACTACCCCTTCCTTATTGCCCTATTGCCCGGGACAAAAACAATGCCACAAAAGAAATATAGCTGATTTTGGTCTCTTAGGGTGAAGCTGAAGCTGAGGCTTAGAGACCGCTCCCCCTCAGGAAATAGATTAACTGACCTCTCCCACCTCCTTATACCCTATACATCAGACCTGGACTGTTATAGCAACTTAGGACCTGGTCTCCCTGCCTTGACCCCTCCCATCCAACCCTCAATCCTACTCATCTGTCTCATATAGCATTGTCAGTTTGCCCCTCATTCAACACTTACCCTCTCTTGCACAACCCAGACAGTGAAGAGAGAGCTGGAACCTGGGAGCCCCCATTAGTGACCCTAATCAAGTTAATTTACTTCTCTGAACCTCAGTTTTCCCCATGTGCCAGACACTGTGCTAGTCCTAGATACAAAAACTAAATGGAGATGGTGCTAAGAAATATAATGTGTACACAAGTAAATAAGAAAGCATATGCAGTGTAATTAAAAGAAAGAATGCTATTAATAGGGTAAAGGAAACTTATGAAATCAGGAAGCACCTCATATAGCTAGAGGCATCTTGGATGTGCTCTGAAGGAAGTCAGAGAAGCACAGGTAAGCAAGGAGTCTTTTAAGCTCACCATGCCCAGGGGACAATTTGGCATCAAAAGCACCAAAGCAAGAATGGAATTATGCATACAGAAACCAGTCAGCAGGTCAGTCTGCCTAGACAAGAGAACATATGAAGAGGACTAGGGGAAATAAGATTGATAAGTTTGGTGGGAGTCACACTATGAAGGGCTTTAAATACCCAGGTTGAAGACTTTGTATTTTATTCAAACAAAAAGAAACCATTGAAGATTTCTAAGTAACAGAATGATGAGGCAGGTCTATGCTTTTGAACTAGCCATAGGCAACTCTGAGGATGGCTTGAAGACCAATATTGCAAAAGTTTAGGCAGTAGATGACTAGAATAGAGGCCTTGTTTGCAAAGAGAAAGGAGGGTCATGAGAATGTTGAGGTGGCAGGGTAGACAAGGGTTGGCAGCTGTTTGCCATGGGCATTGAGGGAGAAGGAAGAGTCAAGAAGACAAACCTGGAAGACTGGAAAGATGGTGGTAGCGTCATGAGGAGGGATGAGTTTGGGAGGGAAGTGGGAACTATAATTAATTCTACTTGGAACATGATGAGTTTGAGATTCTAGGAGATGTCCTTCCTGATAAAATGCCAGTATAATGGGAAGAGTAATGCTTACATGATCTACCTCATGGGATTGGGGTGAGTGATGCCATTTTGCAAAGGATAAAACTAGTACTTTTGGAGGGGGAGGGAAGGGAGGGGATAATACAGCTGAAATAGGAGATAAGTTATTAATGTAATGTCTACTGTGTGCATAATGCTAAGCAATTAATGCTTTTGAAAAAACCTTTTGAGAAAAGCCATTATTGCATTGTAATCTAGTGTTTGACAAACCCAAAGACCCCCAGCTTGTGGGACAAGAACTCACCATCTGACAAAAAATTCTGGGAAAACTGGAAAACAGTTTGACAGAAACTAGATAGAGACCAACATGTTATACCATATACCAAGAAAAAAAAACTCAAACATGGTCTCAAACTGGGTTTGAATTTGGGCTCCAGCATTTATTGACTGTGTGACCACAGGCTGTGTGCCTCACTTTTCTGTGTTTCTTTTTCTTTGTCTGTGAAATGAGGGGATTGGACTAAGTGAACTTAAAGATCCCCAGATTTATGGTCCTATGATTTTTCCAGTGGTGCCCAAACACTCTGGACAAGTGGACCTTTTAAAGATTATTTCTCACTCATGACAAGACAAAGCTTTTTTTTTCCAATAAGGAAATATTTTTTGGCTAACACCTCACCATATTTGAATAGATAGAGGGATGTGAGAAAAAAACTAAGTATTATTAGTTATGGTGACTATTCATGTTGACTTTGAGGACCTCATTTTCTTCATCTATAAAATAAAGGTGTTGAACTAGATAATCTCTACAGTTCCTTTCAATTCTATCTAACATCTTAAATCCTGATCTCTCCCTACTCTATCATTTCTATGGGTCCCTTTCAGTCCCAAATAAATCCAGAATCCAGATGGATGAACAATTATTGCATTATTTCAGGTGATGAAAAAGAATACCTTTGGGGGCTCTGGATCAACCATCTCATTCTCAGTGTTCTCAACATCCTGAGCGTCCAGAAGGATTGTCCATCGGTCCATGAGGACCTCGTCAGCTTCCTCCACACTCACCAGAATGGAGAATGGGTCCTCCCCGCTGTAACCTGCTCCCCAGCGCAGCACTCTACCCAAATCATTACCTGGGAAAATAAGGAGGCACAGATACACACAAAGGAAATAACTATTACCTTCCAAGTCCTAAATGAGTTTCCAAAGTCAATAACCTGAGGTATTGTCCCTTCTTCCAATAGCTCCTCTTCATCTACTTTTTTCTCTAGTTAAATTAAAGGATTCACCAGATCCTCCAACATATTCAAGAAATTCTCCCTTTTTTTTGCTCTAGCCCCCCTTCCCCTTTATACCTAGAATCACTCCCCATTCCCTATTTCTGTCCATGTAATCCTTATTATCCGCTGAGTAACATTTCATTTTTTTTAATAAATTCAATTTTATTTTTATTTACAGTTCTGAATTTTCTCCTTCCCTTCTTCCCCTTTCTCATCTACTGAGAAGGAAAGGAAAACAAAATCTGTTACACATACATATACACAGTCCATGCAAAAGAAATTCCCTTATTACTCATGTCCAAAAAAGAAAGAAAAAATAAAAGAAAAATATGTTTCCAATCTGTCCTCTAGGTCCATCAGTTCTCTATTTAGAGGTGGATAGTATGTATCATCAGGAGTCCTTTGAGCTTATAATTAGTTACTGTTTTCATCAGACTCCCAAGCTTTTTAAAGTTGATTATCTACCTTATATTGCTGTTACTGTATAAATAATGCTCTTGATTCTTCTTACTTTACTTTGTATCACTTCTGAAACCATCCTGAAGTATACTTGAAATGAGGGGATGAGAGGAGATGAGAGACTGAACCTTGGGAAACCTGAGTCTTGCTATGTGGCCTCTGGAAAATCTCACTTCCTTTGACTTCAGGATTCCTCTTCTAGAAATGGAAAGGGTTGAATTACAGGAACTCTAAGGTCTCTTCTTTCATCATCAGAAATGTTCTTTCACCTTATGCCTCTTTTGTGTATTTATAGTGTATGTGTCTAGCATATGTCTTACTCTTCCCCCTCTTCCTAGTAGATTGTGAAGACTCCTTGATGGCTGGAACTATGTCTTATTTCTCCTTCCACCTCCATCAGTACAGCCTAGAAATATGCTTGCAAAGAATAGCCACTCAACAAATGAACAGGTAGCCACCGAAGGTGGGATTCCCATAGCAATCTGGTTGTTACTGCTTTTGTTACTGTTGTTGCTATTATTCAGAGTTTTTATTCATGTCCAATTCTTTAGAACCCCATTTGGGGTTTTCTTGGCAAAAGAACCTTGAGTAGTTTACCATTTCCTTCTCCAGTTTGTTTTCACAGAGGAGGAAACTGAGGCAAAGAGGATTAAATGACTTGCTTTGGGTCATAGAGCTAATAAGAGTCTGAAGCCAGATTTGAACTCAGGATGAAGAGTGTTCCTGACTCCTGGATCAGCACTCTATCATCTGGGTCCCCTGGCTGCCCTGTTATTATCTAGAATTCCCTTACAGCAGCATCCCACTGGCCCTAGATCTTGCTAAGGACAGGGCAGATACTGGACCTATGATTTCACTGGTATCATACACTCAGATGAGAAAACTCCTGTTTGAACAGGTTAAGTGAATTTCCTGTAATTATTAAGTAAGCCATTATTTCCTCTCTAAGACCTTGATGCCTCTTAAAATACAAATACTTCTATGGAGGAAAGGCAGAGCTACACTTTGAACTCTTCTCAGTTACAAACACTTCCATACTTCAGTGTGGATGAGATTCCATTCCTTCTTGAATCTCTGGCATCCTTGAAATCATTACTCAGGTCTGACCTCTATAGGAATCCTTTCTCTAATACCAACACACTTTCTAAGTGTTCCAGCCCTCTTGAATACTAAGCCTTTAGGCCATATTCATATTAAATATATATGGAATTATGAAAAGTATTGAAGTATTAAAAATATGTGAACTATTATTTTTCTATAAGTTGCTAGTTCTCCTATTTCCAAATACACTTTGATGCACTGCATATACTTTGAGCCAGCAATATCACTACTAAGTCTGTATCCAAAAAAGATCATAAAAAAGAGGAAAGGATCCACATGTACAAAAATATTTATAGCAGTTCTTTTTGTGATGGATAAAGAACTGGAAATTGTGGGGATGCCCAACAATTGGGGAATGGCTGAAGAAATTATGGTATATAAATGTGATGGAGTACTATTGTTTTGAAAGAAATCACAACAATTGGGGAATGGCTGAAGAAATTATGGTATATAAATGTGATGGAGTACTATTGTTTTGAAAGAAATCACAAGCAGGTGGACTTCAGAAAAGCCTGGAAGGACTTACATGAACTGATGCTGAATGAAGCGAGCAGCACCAGGAGAAGATTGTATACAAATTACAACAATATTATGTGATGATCAACTTAGCTCTTTTGAGCAATACAATGATAAGACAATTCTAAAAGGCTTGTCTTAAAAAATATCCATATTCAGAGAAAGAACTATGGAGGGGCAGCTAAGTGGTGCAGTGAACAGAACACTGGCCCTGGAGTCAGAAGGACCTGAATTCAAATCTAACCTAGCTGGGCAAGTCCTAGGGAAAGTCACTTAATCCCATTGCCTTGCAGAAACAAACAAACAAAATAGAACTGTGGAATCTGAATTCAGACCAAAGCTTAATTCACTTTTTAAAATGTTTTATTTTTTCCCTTCTCATAGATTTTCACTTTTTTTCTGATTTTTCTTTCACAATATGGAAATATGTTTAACATGCTTATACATGTATAACCAATATCATTACACATTATCAAGGGAAGGGAAGAGAGGGATGGAGGAAGAAAAATGAGGAACTTAAAAGCTTACAAAAAATGTTGAAAATTTTTTATATGTAATTGGAAAGAAATATAAAATATAATAAATAAGTAATAATGAGCAGGCAGATTTCAGAAAAAAAGCTGTAAAGAACTGATGCTAAATGAAGAGAGTACCAGGAGAACATTGTATACAGTAACAACAATATAGTACAATGATCAACTATGATAGACTTAGCTCTTTTCAACAAAAATAAAATAATATTAAGTGCATAAAAAATTACTAGTTCTCATTTTCACTGTATATGATTCATCAGTAGATGAACTCTGAACTTTCAGGAGAGTTTGAATTTAGGCTATGATAATACTGTATATATGAGGTTACTTCTCCTTCTCTGGGCCTCAAGATTTCTCTTCAATAAAATGAGGAAAACAACATATTTCACATGGTTGTTGCCCACAAAGCATTTCATAAATCTTTAGATGCTACAGAAATGAGGAGTGAATATTCTAACATGGCTGTTTTCACAGTGCCCCTGCTTGTTGCTGCTCATCATGAAATGATTCTCTTTTCCTCATCCCCCAAGGTGTTACTCTGTCCCACCTTCATTCCTCACACATCCAGGGTCTGAATGTGCTCACCTGTGCCCAGAGGTAGGATGGCCACAGAAGGTTCTGGGCATGCCAGTTTGTGCCGGATCTCTTCCAGGGTTCCCAGCACCCAGCCTACGGTGCCATCACCACCGCATACCAGGACCCGGAAGCAGGGGACTTTGGAGAACATATGAAACCTTATTAGAGAAAGAAAAAAAAAGCATCTCATTTACTCTGGAACTCTAAGGCAGCATCAAACTCATTCCTAATAAATTCTTACTCCTAAATCATCATTGTGAGCAGAAACTTCTTCATTTAAATACAGATCTGATTATACTTTTTTAATTACCTAGGAATATTTACATAAGAAACCAAGGAAATGGTCAAGCATGATGATGCCTGAATAGAAATTCAACATTCTACATAGGAGGACAGTCTAGTAAAGAGTAGATGGCTAGGGGCGACTAGGTGGCATAGTGGATAAAGCACCAGCCCTGAAGTCAGGAGTACCTGGGTTCAAATCCTGTCTCAGACACTTAATAATTACCTAGCTGTGTGGCCTTGGGCAAGCCACTTAACCCCATTTGCCTTGCAAAAAAAACTAAAAAAAGAGTAGATGGCTAAGGGGCAGTTAGGTGGTACAGTTGGAAGAGCACTGATTCTGGAGTCAGGTAGATTTGAGTTCAAATCCAGCCTCAGACACTTAATAACTACCTAGTCATTTGACCTTGGGTAAGTCACTTAACCCCACTGACTTGCAAAAAAAAAAAGAGTAGATGGTTAGGAATCAGAATGCTTGGATTCAGAACCTGGATATCACCAAGTCAACAAGTGACTTGAATTAAGTCATAGCATCAGAGTATCTTAAGGCTAGAAGGGATCTTTAGTAGTTCATCTAGTCACTCTCCTTCTGAATTTTCTTTTCTTCATAATATCTGATAATTAGCATTTATACAATGGTTTAAAGCTTGCAGAGTGTGATTTCATTTGATCCTCACAATGACCCAGGGAAGAAGGTGCTATTATGATCATACTCATTTTTCAGATGAGGAAACTGAGACTCCCCCCCCCAAAAAAAAGACTAAGGGTGTCATGGTAATGGGAAAAACAGTTCTGATCACATTTCACACACCTTGCTCTTCAGAGGGACACCTACAGTCTCAGGAGAAAAAAAACTCAGAAGGAGAGAGCAGTATGTCATCAGTTTTGTTCAAGAGGTTTTTGTTTTGTTTTGTTTTGTTTGTTCAGTTCTTCGGTGCCCAGGAGACAAGATCATGTGACCCCAGTCTCTCTGGGCAGAAATCTGAATACTTTAAACTGTCCTTAAAAGTTCAGTCGATGAATGACAAACAAGAGGCTTCTATTCTCTTAAATTGGCAGGAAGAACATGTCAAAAGAATTCCTGACCCTAAAAAAACCTTAAGTGTGTTTATAGCTGTCTTCTCTCTTCTGGTCTGCTCCCTCTGCCATCCATCAGGGCCTCTGAGACCACATCAGACCCCATAAAGCTCCTAACCCATGGGCTAGTCAGAGTCTATGGTAGGGATGTCTACATCCAGAGCTGGCTACCTGCTACCTGCTCAGGCCAAGAGCATAAACCTGAGTCCTGCCTACATGGGCTGAGGCATTCTGGCCTTCCTAACATGTATATGAATAACCCTGGCTCAGCCTCTTACTAAATGCATGATCCAGGACTATTAATGTTTTTTTCTTGAGTCTCAGCTGGGAGATTGGACTGGATGATCTGAAAAGTCCCTTCTGACTCCAAGTCCATGGCTAAGACCCTAAGAAGATTGTGTGGCTCTCCAGTTGGAGGCTAGCTTAGCACAAACAGAATCTTATTCCTGGAAACATAGATTAAAGAGCCTCATCATGCATGTAACATACTCTCCCCCATTTCTATTCCTCTGCTCCCACTCAAGGCTAGCAACAGCAGATCTATGAGAGAGAAAGAATCATTCATTCTTGGACCTTCCTGGTACCCACTAAGCAGTGGGGTTATGGGGGAGCCCCTCCTGCAATCTAGAGCTTCTAAATCTCTGTTTCCCTCACAAGACTTGGATCCAGATGTATCCAGTATCATGTCTCACATCCCACAAAGAACAGCCCTTTTCATTAGCTTTCTAATGAATGGAGACTAATGTCTTAGCATCTGTGTTTACTATGCTCATCTTTGCCTGTGTCTCCCTCTGTTCTCCAATCCAGTACTTTTCCTTGATAATCTAAAGGTACCCAAACCCTTAGGAATAGAATATAAGATATCATGATG
This sequence comes from Macrotis lagotis, assembly GCF_037893015.1. Classification (NCBI taxonomy): domain Eukaryota; kingdom Metazoa; phylum Chordata; class Mammalia; order Peramelemorphia; family Peramelidae; genus Macrotis; species Macrotis lagotis. Next base: position 226,792,044 of record NC_133660.1, on the reverse strand, counting down.
GCTGTTGTCTTCCACCTCCCCTTCTTTAGGCCAGGGCCCAACATAGGGACAGATCCCGGGGATAGCAATGAGAATGCTAGTCAGATTAGGTCAACACAAAGATCTCTATCCCTAAGGTCTAATTTATTCCTACCTGATATTTACCTGCTTAAATCAAATAAAGAGGACCAAACAGACTCTTGGGAAGGGGGAAGAAGGAATGGTTTACTAAATATAAAAAAAAAAAAGAAAAAAGCATTGGGTCTGAATTCATGTCATATCTAGTAACTACGAGAGAAAATATTTGCCACTTTTTAAAATTATGGAAACAATGATCAAAGAAATTATAAACAGAATTCAAATAAACTCTCCTTTAGCAAACAAAACCCCCCCCAAAAAAACAAAACAAACCTCCAACTATTGTCTCCCAGGACTTTTTGTAATTTGTTTGGAGTTTTTAAACAGCTTCATGAGAAATGCATATCCAAACAACTCTTAATGTTTGGTATCATACTTAGTAAATTGGAAAAGGTAACAAATGATGGAAACAATTCATGCTGGATGAACTAAGCAGAGACAGGAACACTAAAATACCATTGGTAGGTCAAAGCTGATTTTGAGAAACAATTTGGATGGATACCATGGAAAGTGAATACCATTTTTCATATCCTTTAAATCAAAATTCCCACTCTAGGGAGGTCAGAGGTTGAAAGGAAGGGTCACACAGACACCAAAATGTTAAGGGCAGAATCTTGGTAGTAGCAAACAAATGGAAATATTTAGACTATAAAATGCAGAGTCAGCTCATCACAGCAACAGCAGAGGGACTGTCCTCAATGAGAATTCCTTACACAGGTGAACACAGAAATGTATACAAAAAGCAAACCATCCTGGAAACATTACCAACCTGAGAAATTAGAAAATGGCAAAATAAAATGGGGTACATAAATTACTGAAATATCACTATGCTGTAAGAAACAATGAAGATTACAGAGAAACAGGAGGTTTATATAAAACAGATGTTATATGAGGAGAACCGGGAAAAATGATGTACACAATAATGAGGATGACAGAAACACTGTGTGATTATGATTCCACTGGTCACTGAACAAAGAAAAGAAAATGCACCTCTCTCCCTTCTTTGCAGAAATGGGGAACTATGAGTATAGAACATAGCCAACATTGTCAGTCCGGGTTGATGTGCTAGGCCAGTTAGTTTTGCTGAACTTTTATTTTTCTTTTTTATTTCAAGGGATATAAGGGAAGGAAGTAAGAAAGAAAGTACTGTTTGAAAATGAACGTGATAATATCAAAAAATTGTGATAAATAAAAGGTGATAAAATATCAAAATATCTTCCATTTAAATATTCATACAGTGAATGTTTGCTTCATTGATTTTTATGTCCTTATTTTTCCTTATGGTAAAAAAAAAAAAAACCCACCCAAAACCTTCATCTCCTAATGCCCAGAGCTCTGGTTATTAAGCCTCTGGTCTTAGTTCAGCCAGGGCAGAGATAATAGACATATGGTCCTATAACTGGGCTCATACTAAAAAGGTGTTTTTTTACCTTTCTAAGCTTAGCCAGATTTGAGGTCAAACCCCACCCCCAATGCTGGAAGAAATATCAGAGAACTTAAATATTCATACTCCAAACATTCAGGGTGGTGTTGGTCCCTATTTACACATCTCTAGACACAGTTTAGTATTTTATCTGTCAAGTAAAGCTTAGTCATTGGTGTTTAAAATAGATTAATAAAATTTTAAAATAAAATAAAAAACCATAATTTCTTTAGTTTGATTGTTAAAAAATGCTATGCCAGCAAAGCTAGACAGAAGAGATACATATTTCAGGGATCTAAATACAGTCAGGATTGTGCTATACACTTTTCAATTAGTGTTTCATTTGATCCTCACAACATCCCAGAGTAGAGGTTATTATCCTCATTTTACAGATAAGGAAACTGAGGCAAACAGAAGTTAAGTGACCTATCCCAGGTCATAGCTAATAAGTATCTGAGGGCAGATCTGAACTCAAGCCTTCTGGATTTGAGGCCCATCCTGATTCATTGAGGTGCCTTAATTAGTTAATTGATGGAAAAGTATTTATAAATGCTTTGAGGGCAGAGACTGTCATTTTGAAAACTTTTTCTGCTGGAGCTTAACCCACAGGGATTTTACATGAGATAGGTACTTTACAAATATTTAAATGAACTGAATTAAATTGAGTACCTAATGAGAAGAGCTTGAGAAATAAGCCTGAAATAATAATAGTTAATGTTCACATAGTGCCCTAAGGTTTGGCATCCTTCCATAGCCTCAAGTTTGAGCCTGACCATAACACTGAGTTAGGCTTCATTAGCCCCATTTAACAGCTGTTACAATTGAAGCTCAGCAGTTCAATGAGTGACCCATGGTCTCACAGCTTATAAGTTACACAGGGCTGATTCAGATCCAGGTCTTTTCCAACTTTTGAGTCCAGTGTTCTTGCAACTATTCATCATAATTAGCATTAATATATTCCTTTGAGGTCTGTAAAGCATTACCTCATTTGACCATTACTACAACCCTGGGAAGTAGATGCAATCATCTCAATTTTATGTGGAAATTGAGTCAAGTCACAGTTAAGTGACTTACCCAGGGTCACACAACTAGTAAATGTCTAAGGCTGCCTTTGAACTCATCAAGCCCAGTGCTCCACTGTGTTGCCTCTGAGTAAGCTTGAGCACCTGAAGAATCAGGGCTGAATACTTAGAAATGGTCTTTTTTTCTGCCAGGGGCCATTTGGATATTTAGAACATCATTCTCCCACCATATATGGCAGCTAGTTGGCACTGTGCATAGAGCACAGACCCTTGAGTCATGAGGACCTGAGTTCAAATCCACCCTCTGATGCTTTACACTTACCAGCTGTGTGTCCTTGGGCAAGTCACTTAACCCCAACTGCCTCACATCCAGGGCCATCTCTGGTCATCCTGCTTTATATCTGGCCTCTGGACCCAGATGGCCCTGGAGGAGAAAGTGAGGCTGGTGACTTAGTACAGCCCCACCTGAAATCCAAAACTTTTGCTTATCATGGTATCACTTCTTTGATGTCATGGTCATCTCCAAGAATGAAGGATAAAACATCACATCTTGAATCATACAAAATTATCAACTTAAAAATCAGCCTGCTATATTTGGTCAAACATTTAATTCATTCATATCTAAAATTCAAGGAATTTATATTCTAATAGGAGAAGATAACATATAAAAGGTATTTGAAAAAGAGGAGTGTATAATAACCAGTTCTGTGATCTGATTGGACACCAAGGCTCAGATTCTTGCTCCTTAGGAGAATAGAATGGGCCATGCCAGAGCCTCCTGGGGTCCCTCTCCCCCAAAGGCTTTAGTGACAGACAACATGATGGTGAAAATAATACTGAAGTTAGAAGACTGACAAACCTTTAAGTTTCCCAATTAAAAAGACATCCTCTAGAGGAGTTATTGAATTTCAGTCCTGCCTGTGGTTGCCTTGGCAGTGCCAGACCAAATGATTTTGAGAGCCTGATAGTGCCCTCGAGCAAGAAGTTCCCTGTTCCTAGTCTAAGGGGTCTTCTAAACAGGGATCATGAAATTAGAGTTTGATACCTTTCTACAGGTCTCAAATCACTTGGCCTTCATTGATTTGTCAAGCCTCGCTTAGTCATTGTTTGGGCCCTGATTGGCTTAGAGTAAATGTAAATACTAAATCTGTTTTGGTCAAAAACCCTGAGTGTCTTCTCTCAGATTGATTTTTTTTACTAGGTTAAAGAAGTCATCCTTTGCCTCATCTCTTTATTACCTAGCTTTAATCATTGAATGGGCATGGCCTCAGTCAAACTGAGAAACCGAGGTTAAAGACCCTGGGTTAAAAAGGACAAGGTCTCCAACTGAATCCAGGGTCAGCTCCAGTTGTCTGATAACTGGCCCCTAGACACAGGCTCAGGGGAAGAAAATGAGGCTGGTGACTCTGCATTGGACCCCTTCACTTAAATCTAAATCATGTCATGGCTTAACCTCCCTGATATCATGGTCCTCTTTGAGAAGGAAGGATAAACAACCACAATCACAACCAGCAAAGAATAACGAGTTAGTAAACAGTGTAAATGTTAGAGGAGCAAGTCCTTGGCTAGGAGTCAGAAGAACTAAGTTGCCTACATCACCTTGAGCAAGTCATTATGCCTTCTATGGACTACAATTCTATAAACCATAAAATGAAGGAAATGAATTAGATGATCTCTGCAATACCTCTGCAACCCAAAAATTTAAAGCTGTTCATTGATCTGTTTGTCTTTTGTACTAAACCCTTCAATCCTACTTATTGCCCTAATCCCAAGGGTGGGCTAGGAAAGGGCCAGCTGTGATGTTTGTATTTCCTGGAAGAAAGTTCAAGGTCAGAGTAATCCAAACTCTCCTGTTTACTAATGGTTACTAATGGTTACTGCCTTCCCACTCTCACACCAAGGCTAAGTCTGTTCCCCCAACACTTAGCCTGTTTCTCTGAGTTACAATTTATTGGTTGCATGGGAGATGGGAGAAGGGAGAGGGAATGAGGAGAAGTCGAGAAAATCTCCCCAAGGATGCTACTTACAGCTCAATGTCCACCTACCCAGGGAAAGGGCCTCCATTGGTGAGCTCAAAGACCTGGTGAGGATTCAGCAGTTTCCTGAAGCTACAGAGCAAGTCCCGGCCTTTCAGCTCTCCACTTTTTGGGTTCACAAATACAAGGAGTGGGCAGCAGTCTGGGGGAAGCTTCGCATGCTGAGAAATACAGAAAGACAGGTTAGGAAAACAGCAATGATGTGAGCCTTTGGCAAGTGGGCTGACTTCAATGAATTCCTATCCATTCCATTCCATTCAATTCAACTCAATTCGTCTTTCCTGAACCAACTCCTCTAGAGGTTTTGGGAAACTTAAAGGCTTGTCAGTCTTCTAATTTCAATATTATTTTTACCATCATGTTGTCTGTCCCTAAAGCCTTTTGGGGAGAGGGACCCCAGGAGGCTCTGGCATGGCCCATTCTATTCTCCTAAGGAGCAAGAATCTGAGCCTTGGTGTCCAATCAGATCACAGAACTGGTTATTATACACTCCTCTTTTTCAAATACCATTTATATGTTATCTTCTCCTATGATAGGGGAGAATCTCTCTTTTTGCCTAGATCAGGGTTTGGCATAATGTAAGGTTTAATAAATACATGCGTATTGACTTGACTAACGTACTCCAAACACTCGTCCCCTTCCACTCAAGTCTACTTCAACTCAAACACTTTGACCTAGTAATGAATGATTGCTTGTTCATTAGACTGTCTTTGACTTTTCTTTGTATTTCTAGGGCACACTCAATAAAGACTGGTCTGTGGGAGGAACTCCAGGGAACAATCACAGAAGTGCTAGCGAAGGTACAATTATTCCCGTTTCTAAAGAACTGTCAAGCTTATGAAGCTCCTTCCTCCCAGTAAATGCAAATATTAGCATCCTCTTTTTAAAGGTAAGCAAAGCTCAGAGAGCATACTGAAACCCAGAGAGCATATAAAGTGATCAGTATCAGTATATGGAAGTGGGAAAACCCTGGATTTGGACTACAAGGACTAGGTTTCATATCTTGGTTTTGCATCTTCCTACTTTTGTGATGTTGGGAGGCTACATCAGGTCTCTAGAACCCAGCTTCCTCATCTATCAAATGATGAGGTAGGACTTTATGATTTCTAGCTAGCTTTCCAGAACTAAGATTGTTCTATAGTGTACACTTTTCACACCAACCCTAAAGGAAGAGTTATGTTCACTATTATTTCATAACTACTATTATAGGGTAATTATTAGTACAAGAGGGATCATCCCCATCTTACAGAGAAGAAAACTGAAGCTCATGGAAAGAAAGTCAATTATCTAGTCACACATTTAGAAAATGGTCAAACAGGTATTGGAACCTAAGTCTCCAGACATCAAATCTAGTGCTCTTTCCTTTATCCCATAATGTCATTCCCATTAGGACACCTTAGAGGAATTCCAGAGCATAAGGTGACCTTGGTTCACTCAGAGTGAAGAAATCACTGCATTCTGTATAAATAAAGTCTTCTATTACCCCCCACCCCCACCCCGTCTCTATAGCTGACCAGTAACTCCACTCTCCTGGTCATCCTGTACTTGAATCAAGGTTGGACTAATGAGATCAAGATAATATAGTGTTAGAGAAGACAGACAGTCACTTGAGAGGACACCTGTTTTCTGTTTTATTTAGTAGAATTCAAGCTGAGTGGCCTTTTGCGAATCATGTCAATTCTGTTTTCTCTTCAGAAAAAAAAAGGAGAGTAAGGGACAGCTGGATGGCATAGTGAATAGAGCACCAGTCCTAGAGTCAGGAGGACCCCAAGTTCAAATGTGACTCCACACATTTACTAGTTGTGTGACAGTGGACAAGTTACTTAATCCAAATTATTTTACGAAGCAGGAAGGGAAGGAAGGGAAGGAAGGGAAGGAAGGGAAGGAAGGAAGGAAGGAAGGAAGGAAGGAAGGAAGGAAGGAAGGAAGGAAGGAAGGAAGGAAGGAAGGAAGGAAAAATCAAGGAAAAAGAAAGAAAAGAAAATGGGGAACATAATTCTCACCCTCTTTACTTCCCTCTCAACATTGTGAGAAAAGGGTTTCATAAGGCTGAAAGTGTTACAGAAATGATTATTGTTATTGGATCTGAAATAAACCAAGATTCCAACCCTAAAGCTCTAATTATATGGACCTGACTTTAATTTTTTAGAAAGTAAAATTAAAGGAAAACAAACTCTTATTAGGGACTTAGTCAGAAAAGCAATTTCTAGGGTGCATCATGGGTTCAGTTTACGCTAAGCCCAATCTCTCTTTAACTCTTCCTTATCTGTAATCCTGAGAAATAATAACTGGTATTCAGAATGTCAGCCCTTGGACCCTGGACTCAACAAGGAAAAGGTATAATGCATTTATTAAATTTAAGTATTTTTGAAAGTTTTTTTCTTTAAACAAAATCTCAACAGGAAGGGATTCATTTGATGATCTAAAATATTCTTCAAATCGATAATAAACAAATTCTCCTTTAGGATATCCCAAACAAGTTTCATCCAGTCTCTGCCTGAGTACTTACAGTGACAGGGAACTCATTATTTACTCAATCAAATCCTTTTATCCAGTCCTATTCAACTCCATAAACATTTACTAAAATGTTTGATAAGTGCAAAGTGATATTACTGGATTCTAGGGATAAAGAGATTAAATATGACACATAATCTCTGTACTCAAAAGAATTTGCAACCCAGCAAGGGAATGAGATGCCATAGAAATAGAAAAATAGGAGATATAGAATGGAGTTCGGAAAATGATGAGAACATAGGAGAGGTCAAAAGGAGAAGTCTAAGAGACTTAAGGGCAGATAGCTGGATGATTCTGATTGGAAGCTTTTTCCTTTTTTTTAAAACAAAGGTTGAAATAAAGATTCCACACATCCTGCCTTCAGGAGAAACAGCCTTCACATATGACAAATTTGGTTCTAATTTTCCCAGGAATAAGGAATTACAGGCCCTTAGAGGTCAATGAAGTGAAAAATTGGAAGAGACCCTTTCCTGAGTAGAAATCCTCTTTCTAATGTGATCTGCACACATCATCCAATCTCTGGCCAAAGTCTCATCCCAAGAGGGAGGGAATCTGCTACCTTCTGACATAGATCACTTCATTAATGGATAGCTGTTACAAATTTTTCCTTAAATTAACCCATCAAAAAGATACTATCTCCTCCACCCCACCCCACATAGCTCCCCCATCTCCTGCTGTCTTTATATGTTTGAATACACTTATCATATCATGTCTATCAAACCCCAACTCTCCTCTTCTTCAGACTAAGTATTTCTAATTACTTCAAGCAGTCCCGAAATAGCTTGGTATCTAGTCCCCTTCCAATTCTTGCCATACTCCTATAGATATGTTCTAATCGACCAATGTACTGCCATGTTGGAAACTAGGCACAGTATTCCAGATATAAACTAGGCAAGGACAGTTCAATATGGCTATTTGGTTTCTATTTCTTTAAATGCAGTGTCAAATGCACTGGTTTTCTTGACTATTGATTCCAACTGAGTTTTCATTCCACTAAGATCCCCAGGGCTTCTTCATATGAATTGATATAGTCACATTTCCCCTTGATATTTTATGAAACTCTCAAGTACAAGACTTGGTATTTATCTGTCTGGATTTCATCTTATTTGCTTCATGCCATCATTCTAGTTGGTCTAGATATTTTTGGATACTGATTCTCTGTCAACCATCACAGATGTATATCATCTATTAATGTGGTTGGTGTGGAAAGCTTATCATCCATCTATGGCTTCATTCAAGTTGCTGATTAAAGCAGTAAACAGGAGAAAGACAGGTCCTGTGGGGACTCTCACTATAAGCCTCCCCTGATTCATGCTTTAGTATCTTTCACTTATATACTATCTCCAGGAAACAATGAGGTCTGTAGGACTGATATTTTTTATGACTCAAAAATGACCAAAGAAAATTGATTTTTAAACTTTTGGGTATAGAACATGTTGTATTTGATCAAAAATATAGAAAGAAAAATGTATATTCCTAAAAATTAGATATCTTTGAAAGGAATAAAACCTATATTGACATACACTGAAAAAGAACAGTGATTTTTAGGTTGTATTCAGTTCTAAGGGCTACTTTTGTAGGGAGGAATACAATCTATATTCAGATTCATGGGAATTCAACCTTTGCTTTATCATTCAGTGTCACTATTAAGAGTCATATCAGATACCATCTTCTTCAGGAATCTTTTCCTAATTCCGCATCCCCAGCCTCACCAGTTTATTTTCTATCTCCTTCCTCAAAATGACTATGTATTGATCTAAATGTGTATTCATTGTATCTCCCCTTCCTCAGTAGACTAAAACTCATTGTCTATAGAAATCTGTCTAAGATTTCTACATAATGAGAGACCAGCTCTATGGGTAGTCCAATTCTGCCTGTTTATAGTCTTTCTTCCAGTTTATTCCATAAATGCCTCTGGCATGATCTGACTTAATTGGTTTTCTCTCCAAGCTTTCTATAAACTTGCCTTTTCCCTTCTTGCCCCTTTTTGAAGTACTATTCCATATAAACTCCCATGTCCCTCCAAAAATTTTTATAAAAAAACTTTTGTTAGTTTTTTTCAGCTGTGTATAACTCTTTGTTACCCTTTTGCGGGTTTTCCTGGCAGAGATAATAGAAATGTCTGCCATTTCCTTCTCCAGTTCATTTTATAGATGAGGAAACTGAGGCAAACAGTGTTAAGTGACTTGCCCAGAGTCACTCCTAAGTATCTGAGGAAAAATTTGAACTCAGGAAGAAGAATCTTCCCGACTCCAAGCCTGGGACTCTACCCACTGCACCACTTAGTTGACCCATTACAAACGAGTTTATGTTTTGCATTGTCTCTGACCTCGGCTACCATATCTCTCCACTTGGTGACCAGATCTAGCACTAGCTAGAAAAGTAAATATCAAGACTCTTTCTCTCCTCTTTGAAGTGATAATTAGCATTGGTTAAAATATCTTAGAAAATGGTGAAAGTCTATGATTCTTATCTCTTTTCTGTTGTTAAAAGCATCAGTGAATTACCTCAGCTGTTTGCTCTTCTTTCTTCTAATTTGAGATTGACTGTTACATTTGTGGTCAGAAATCTGACTCTTTACTGCTGGAGCTGGAAATGACTACCAAATTAGTAACCAGTTCTTTCCTATCGCTTAGAATATAATCAGTTTAATCTTTTGCAATTTTATTTTGTGCCTTACATTCTTGAAGAATGCATTCACAAAAACTGTGTATAAATATGCATATATGAATGTGTGCACACACACACAATGAATAGAGCACTAGGCTTGGAATCAGGCAGATTCATTTTCCTGAATTCAAATCTTAACTCAATCACTTATTACCTTTGTCACCCTTGGGAAGTCACCTAACTCCATTTGCCTTAGTTCCTCCTCTGTGAAATGAGCTAGAGAAAGAAATGGCAAACCACTCTAATAGCTTTGCCAAGAAAACCTCAAAACGGAATCATGAAGAGTTGGACAAGGTGAAACAACAACAAAGTGTGTGTGTATAAGATATATATATATATACATACATACATATATATATATATATATATATAGCCTTTCCAATTAATTAACGTCTACTTTAATATTTAGATACTATAATGAAAAGGGTAGAGAAGATGGCAAAAAGTTTATTGAAAAATATGTTTGAATAACAAAGAAAGGAGACTATGCTTATAAAGGTACCTCATTCCTACATGCATATTATATATAAGTGTGTATATATTTATCTCATATAAATATAAAATGTATGTATTTCTATCTGCACAATACCTAATATACATTATATATAAAGCATATATTTGCCTATATTTTATACACTATTTTACTTAAGTGTATATATAAATATATATATATATATATGAAACAAACATTCATTTTCATCATCATATACACATACATATGTCTGTCTCTATGCACACATACACACACACATCTGTATCAGAATCTGGTCTCTCTTACTGGCTATTCCAAAATCCTATTTTCCAATATGTTTTGCCATTTTCTCCTATATTCCCATTTGCATTGTAATATCTAAATACAAAAGTAGAAGTTAATTAAAGATACAGGGTCTTATGAAGCACTTCATACAATTCCTCTACCCTGTAGTTACTTTCAGTGGTCTTTTGGTAAATGTATATAATAGACACCAGTGAAGATTGTATAAAATGTTTCTTATTGCCTTTGGATACACAAGGAAAGCACTACAACTAATTCTTTTATTTGCTTTTCCAAGGTCATTCTGTGAGTCATCATTCCATTTGGCTGACATGTCCTTTGGGGTTTTTTGTTTTGTTTACAATAAGAATGTCAAAATTGCTATGATTCAATTTTTTGGGGCTTTTTTTGGCAAGACAATGACTTGTCCAAGGTCATACAGCTAGGTAATTATTAAATATCTGAGATCAGATTTGAACTTAAGTTCTCCTGACTCCAGGGTTGATGCTCTATCCTGCTGTGCCTTCTATGATTCAATTTTTCTAGAAGTAAATACAACATGTGGTCATTGAACAAGGACTTGAAATTTAGAATACCAATAGTTAATTTAGAAATTAGGGCTGTAACCATATCCCTAATTTGGATCACAAGTTCTCTTTGGAAGCTATAATCCCTCAAATTCTGTTTCCTTCTCACCTAGGGTGTCACTTGGGAAGAAAGTCACATAAGAAACTTCAAAGTTGTAGGGAAGAACAAGGAAAGCAGGGAAGGAAGAAGAAACTGGTAGAGGAAAGTGGGAGAAGAAATTTCCAAGAACCCTGGAGTTTTTGCCTGAGGTTGTATCTCCCTTTAACAGGGTTTTGCATTACCTGCAACAATAGCAACTCAACAAGCCCACTGCCCCAAGAGTCCATAGCAAAAGCCATGGAAAGGCCAGACAATGAGGGGTTTGGAAGAAGTCAGCAGTGTAATAACTGCAATCCTGAGGTGTGGCCAAGGTTCCCAGAATTATTTGAATTAAATGCTAAGAAGACCAGCACATTCCTATGTGCAGAAGCAAGGCTCCTCAGCACCTCCCATGGATGACTGAGATGTTCCCTTCATGCTCTTTTGGGAAGGGGTAAAGGGTGAGTTAGGAGATAGTGAAACTGCCTGGATCCTTCTCCCACAGAGATGAAAATACAGGGGCTGCAGAGAAAGTACTCATATGGGAGAAGAGTTCTTGGAGTGGTTTGATTAACATGCAGCACAATTAAATAAATGCAGGCAACTAGTCCATTCTTCAGTGCAAACACAGGGAATTTCTGATCAGATGGCCCATTATCTTATGACACTTTTATATTTCTGATCTAGAATACTGTGATTCAGTGGTAACTGAAGGTAAAATCAGAAGATTTGGGATGAATCCCTGGCTCATCTAAGATCTATTAAACTCTGGTCATTACTTCCTAGCTCTGGGCCTCAGTTTTCTCCTCTGTGGGGAGGAATTAGATGATTGCCAAGGTTCCAGTATAACTTGAGATCTAAAATATTAAGACCATAGGATGGAAGTGAAATGGAAAATTATTTCCCAATGACATAAAAACGAGGATGTTATTTATTTGGTCAGCCTAGCTTGAAGTCAAGCCAATTTCTCATCCTCAGCCATCCCATCTTGTGGATCCTTGGTTTTCACTGGGACACAAAACTAGACTGGAGGGTATCTGTCCAGAACTGGATAAAGTGGACTTGGTCAGAGTCATAAACAGAGCCACCCTAGGGAATTCTGGCATCTTCGATCTTACATGGCAAACTTCAGGGAGCAAGAAAGAGAGAGAGGATGGTTCTTAAATACAAACATACAGCGTAACAAACAAGGTCCTAACTACATGGCCAGGGGAATGGCCAGGTAGTTACAACTTACCTTTTTAATCTTGGAAAAGCAGCTGATAGGAAAACAAACAAACAAAACAGAACATTGGTACATTTGATTTCTTGTTGATGTTTGGTTGATATAAATTTAAAGGGCTAAGGCTCATTGTGGGAAGCAAATGTGTTGTCCCGGAATGGGAAGTAAAGAAACCTGACTTTCAGCCCTGGTTCTACTCCTTACTGTGTGACCTCAGGTATGTCACATTCCCTTACTGAATCTCAGGTTCCTCCTCTGTAAAATGGGGACAAAATACCTAGCTCACAAAAAGTCACTTATACAAAGTAAAATGTTATGGAAACAAGGGTTAATGTGTGATTTTATGAGAGAAGGACAGGAATGGGGATTTCTAAAGGCAACACTTAATTTTGATAACGCAAAAAGAAATTTTGATAATGGTTCCTGGAAAAATTTTCCTTGAGGAATAGAGTCCTTGAAAGCTGACTCAATAAGACCAGTGATTTCTGAAACAATTTTTCTTCCCTGCAAAGCAGATTCTATATTAGTGAAGTTTCTCTTCATGTAAATTAATTCAAGAAAATAGGTGTGAGAGCACTATAAATGCTTCTATACTGGATCAAAACCTGCTATCCTATAATGTTCACCCACTGATGCTAGTTCTTTCCTCTAAATCCATGTAGAAGTATAAGCCATCCTTTGTGTGACAACTTTAAAATAGTTATAGAGAATGGTAACAAAACCAACAGAAATCATATAATTATCTCAATAGATGCTGGAAAAACTTTGACAAAATTCAACATCTCTCTTCCTATAGAAAATACCAGAGAATATAGGAATATCCTCCCTCCTGCAAGTCTCCTAATTAAACACTCTCAGTTCCTTCAAATGCTCTTTTATGCCAAGGGTCCTCCTAGAGTTCTCACTACCTTAGTCATTGCTTGAGGTCTTTGCAGCTAAGTTTTCTCATTTGCAAAATGAGAGCAATAATCCTTGTCTAGCCTTCCTCCTCTCAGCGTTGGTTTTTGCCTTTCTTTGTATACCCAGAACTTAGGCACAGTGCTTCACATACAGTTCTTAAACAGTGCTAAATAACTTGATTTATGTGAGATGATGAATGGGAAAGTGTCTTGAGATGTACAAATATTGAAAATGGTTGAAGTAGTTCAGCTCAGAGGCACAGTGGATAGCACACCGGCCCTGGAGTCCAGAGGACCTGAGTTCAAATCAGACCTTAGACACTTAATAATTACCTAGCTGTGTGGCCTTGGGCAAGTCTTTAAACCCCATTGCTTTGAGGTGGGGGGAGACTTAGTTCAGCCCAATGTGCTTCCCATCCAGAGGAAGAAAAACAAGGGGCTTTTTTTTTTAAGGATTTTGCAAGGCAAATGGGGTTAAGTGGCTTGCCCAAGGCCACACAGCTAGGTAATTATTAAATGTCTGAGACCGCATTTGAACCCAGGTACTCCTGACTCCAGGGCTGGTGCTTTATCCACTTTGCCACCTAGCTGCCCCTTAGAGGAAGAAAAACAAAACAAAAAATAAACTCTTCAGAATCTGAAGAACACTACATTTACTTTTTGAAAAATATCTCTATGTATTTCTTTCCCTTAATCCTAATTCCTCATACCAAAAATGTCCATTCTGTAAACATGTTTAACACAAATGTGTATGAATAATATTAACCTAACTGTTCACTGCTAGGAAAAGGGAGTGAGAAGGGAGGGTGGAAGGAAATTTTGTAACTTAAAAATACACATATGCATATGAATGTTGAAAAACTTTCATAACATGTATTAGGAAAAACAAAATATCAATTAAAAATGCTTGAATTAATCATAAAAAAGCCTGGGGAAGAGGGTTCTTTGGGAAGTTCCCTTGAATTGCCCCAGGGATGTTGCAGGGGTTGCCTCAGTTTCTAAAATTCTCTCCTTAGTCTTAGGTTGGGATGAAAGAGAAATGGAGTTGGGGCAGCTACCTTCCAATTTTTGTATGGACCATACATAACCCACTCTGCACTTTGATTCACACTTTTCCTCCCATCTGGTATATTTCTTCATTTATTTTTGTTTTTGGAAGGCAATGGGGTTAGATGACTTGCCCAAGATCACACAGCTAGGTTACTATTAAGTATCTGACCAGATTTGAACTCAGGTCCTCCTGATGCCAGGGCCAGTGCTCTATCCACTGCACTATCTAGCTGCCCTTGTTCCACTCATCTGTAATCAAGAGACAGTAGTATACAAAAATACAAACTGGATTCAGTCAGAAGACTTCGGGCTAAGTTTCTTCATTTGAAAATGAAGAAGAAGATGATAATAATAACAAGAAGGGCATTTAAATAACACTTTAAGTTGCTTATAGCATCCTCACAACAACCCTGTTAGGTAGGTGCTATTATTATCTCACTGAGGAAACCAAGGTTGGTGAAATTAAGTGATTTGCTCAGGGTCACATAACTAATAAATGTCTGAGGCAGGATTTGAACTCAGGCTTTTTCCTGTCAATTACTTAACTAAGTATTTGATAAGTGAATCCTATACAAATGGCAGTAATTATTGTTAATAATAACTTTCTTTCTATTTCCAGTCTGCTTGTCTTGCCCCATCCATCACGGTCCTGCTCAACTTCCATTTTTTCCTTGAAGTCTTTCTTGATTGCTACTGCCATCACTGCATGTCTCAGAGTTGTGACGAAGGAATCTTAAAATCTCAGCAGTTACCTAGTTTAAGAACTCCCTCTAAAATCCACCCAACAAGGTGGTTGCCCAGCCTCTGCTTGAAGACTTGAAGATTCTCTGGGGAGAGAGAAACAATTAATTCCCAGAGAAGCCCATTCTACTTTTGAACATTAAGAAGCTTCTCCTTACATCAAATCTAAACCTGACTCTTTGCTACTTGCACCCCTTGTCTCCAGTTCTTCCCTCTTATTTCCACACAAAACAATACTAATGCATCTTCCATGGAATGACCCTTCAAAGATATTCCTGAAGACAATTTACATCTTTTATTCCTTTATTCCCTCTCTCCTACCATCTTCTTTTCCCTCTAAACTAAATCTCTATGCTTCAACCAAGCAAGGTGTGTGTGGCACCATCTCAACAGAGGTCACCCTCCTTTTGAGCATTTATGGTTTGAGAAAACTTAGCTGCAAAGACCTCAAGCAATGACTAAGGTAGTGAGAACTTTAGGAGAACCCTTGGCATAAAAGATCATTTGAAGGAACTGAGAGTGTTTAATTAGGAGACTTGCAGGAGGGAGGATATGACCATTCTCTATAGCTATTTCAAAAGTTGTCACACAATGGATGGCTTATACTTCTTCATGGATTTAGAGGAAAGAACTAGCATCAGTGGGTGAACATTATAGGATAGCAGGTTTTGATCCAGTATAGAAGCATTTATAGGTGCTCTCACACCTATTTTCTTGAATTAATTTACACAAAGAGAAACTTCACTAACATAAATACAAATACTAAACACAACACTCCTAGTAATGATGAAACAGGGCAGAGTACAGTGAGGAAAAGACCTGCCCAAGATTTGATGCTTCTCTTAAGGCAATTTGAGCTGGCATCAGCTTTTCTGTCTGCTATATTACTCAGCAAATTCATATTGGGTTCATAATTCACTAAAAGCCCCAGATCTTTTTCCTCTAAACTGCTGTCTAGCTGCACCTCCTCCATCTTGCATTTGTAAAGCTGGTATTTTGAACCCAAATGTGACTTTACAATGATCCCTATGAATTTCATTTCACTGGATCCAAGTCCATGTGCTAAACTGTTGAGATTGTTTTAGCTCCTGTCACTCAACAGTCACAACAGAGTTTCTGTCTTTCCCTCCAGCTTTGTGTCACCTGTGAAATTGATGTGTGCCACCTGGGTCCTTAGCCAAATTATTTTTTTTTTCATTTTTTTGCAAGGCAAATGGGGTTAAGTGGTTTGCCCAAGGCCACACAGCTAGGCAATTACTAAGCGTGTGAGGCCGGATTTGAACTCAGGTACTCCTGACTCCAGGGCTGGTGCTCTATCCACTGTACCACCTAGTTGCCTCCCAAATTATTAACAGACATGTTTAATAGCAAAGGGTCATTAAAGAGTTCTACTAAAGACTTCCTAGATGACAATGAACCACAATTCTTAAGGTCCAGAGAGTCGAACAGTTCCAAATCCATGCAATAGTATTGCTTAGCTTAAGACTCCA
This sequence comes from Macrotis lagotis, assembly GCF_037893015.1. Taxonomy (NCBI): domain Eukaryota; kingdom Metazoa; phylum Chordata; class Mammalia; order Peramelemorphia; family Peramelidae; genus Macrotis; species Macrotis lagotis. Next base: position 226,775,440 of record NC_133660.1, on the reverse strand, counting down.
TCCTTTCCAAAAGGACAAAAGAAGAGACTTAATCAGATGCTTGAGGGCAGCTAGGTGGCACAGTGGGTAGAATACTGACCCTGGAGTCAGGAGGACCTGAGTTCAAATCCGACCACAGACACTTAATAATTGCCTAGCTGTGTGGCCTTGGGCAAGCTACTTAACCCTGTTCCCCTTGCAAAAAAAACCTAAAAAAAAAAAAGAAAGAAAAAAATCAGATGCTTGGCTAAAATCAAAGTAAACTGTTTTTTAGAACTCCCCTGCTCTGATCAATGATTCTAGCAACCCGGTTAAAAAAGGAAAAGATTAGGGCAGCTAGGTGGAGCAGTGGATAGAGCACCTACCCTGAGGTCAGGAGAACCTGAGTTCAAATCGATTCTCAGACACTTAATAATTACCTAGCTGTGTGACCTTGGACAAGTAAGTCACTAAACATCATTGCCTTGCCAAAAAATCCAACAACCCAAAAAGGAAAACTGGGGCAGTTAGATGAAACAGTATATAAAGTACTGGCTCTTGAGTTCAAATCCAAGCTCACACACTTAATACTCCTTAGCTGGGTGACCTTGGGCAAGTCACCTTAACCCTACTGACTCAAAAAAGACAAAAAGAAAACAAAAAAGGAATAGAATTCTGTTCTTAATGAAGCCATGTTGCCTCTTGGACCACTACTTCTTTAACCAGGGGTTTATCTCTTTAATTCTAGAATTTTGCCATAAATTACAATCCAGTTCCCTTGTCTCTGTTTGCTGATTCTATCCTCTTCCCTTTTTTTGGAAAATCCCCTTATCTCTGATCTTTCAAAGAGCTTCAGAAATCATACCTGCCATTTCTTTCAAGACCCTGTGAGGCAGTTCTTCTCTGCTGATATTTTGACTTGATCATGGGCAGGGACTATTTCCCATTGTTTCTACTCCAGTAATGTTTCCCATTGTGGGCAAAAATTAAAATCCAGAGTCACTGGAGGGGGTTAAAATTATTATTATGAAAGACTAAGAAATTATTAGCTGTTTTGCTTTGAGCAGAGGAAGCTACAGCAAAAGTGTGGACAACGGAAGTCCTCCAACAATACGAGCGAACACTCTTCTATGCTAAGCTCATCATCTCTTTCCTGTATTCAACTATTTCCTCATTCTGCAGAGGCGCTTTGTGGCTTGCTCTTACAATAATAATACTGCTTCTATTTCTGGCACCAGTGACTTTCACCCAAACACTCTCCACCATGTTTCTTGTTCTAGTTCCTGGATTTCCACATACACACAGGTCTTCTTGTTAGGCAGTGGTAGTCACCTCCACCCAAATCCTCTTTTGTTAATCATATTACCTTTGATTGAGGTCCATGCTTCCAATTGGAATTTGGCATATCAAATTTGCAGTAAGATCTCTGCCTTATCATATGTGTTTTGGACAGAAGTCTATAGACATCTGTTGCCATCACTTTTCTAGTTAAATTCTTTCTTGGATTTCGTCTGTTGTGATTTTCCTGAACATCTCTTGCTGCTGTTACTCTAATGTAGCTCTTCTCTATGCTACTCAGCTTGGAAGATCCAGGCAGTTTCCCCCACTCTGAAGGCTGAATGCAAGCTCAATTATATTGACTCAGAGGCGCCACCTGTTGGCTAGTTACAAAGATGTCCAGATGCAGAAGGTTGGTTGCCCTTCAAGTCTATGAGGGCAGATCAGTGGATGAAGCAAGGGGAAAATGGGATTAATTCATTACAAAACAGATAAACATCAGCAAACAGTATTTACCCATTTAAGGAGAGACCAAGAAGACCTCTCAACTCCAAGCCACATTCTTATTATGTCTCTGTAAACTCCTGTTCCATTAAAATGCTAAACTCATTCATATCCTTGAGCCCTTGTACATACTCTTTCTTCTTCCTAGGACAGTATCTTCTTTTTTTTTCCCTTTCAAGACCTAGCACAAGAAGCCTTCCCTGACTGTCCATTGTATCTTAAGTCATAGCTACCACTTTTGCAGGTTTTTTAAGCCTACACACACACACACACACACACACACACACACACACACACACACGTTTGTATACATATGTATGTATGAGGAATTAACTTTTCATATGTATTACAATCTTGTCTCAGAAAGAAGATAGGATAACTAGGGATGCAACATGACATAATAGAAAGAACCCCAGATCTGGAGTCAGGAGACCCAGTCCCAACTTACTACATAGATTTTTCTCTGTCTAATATGACAGAGGATTCAAAATAAATATTTTTTAAAGCACCTGCTATGTGTTAAGACACTGTGCTCAATGTAGGAGATGCAATGATTAAAAAAAAAGATTCAGCTTCTGTCCTCAAGGATTTTCTATTTGCCTAGGGAGAGGAGAGAGCAAACATACCCAATTTTTGGTGGCTTATAATGATGGGGGACAAAGGAGAGAGGCAGACAAATGGCTCTAGAAAAGTTTGAGATGGAGATAAAATGCCTTCAGATAGGAATAGAGAAGGAAATTGGGAAAGATTTCTTAGAGGAATAACATCTGAGTTGAGCCTTGGAGGAAGAGAAGATTTCTGAAAGATGGCTCTGAAGAGGTCAGCATTCTAGGGTTGGGAGATAAAAGTACAGAGCTGGGAAATGGCATGTGGGGTCTGGTTTAGCCAGAATTTAGAGTTCTTGGAGAAGAAAAATATAAAATAAACCTAGAAAAGAAAGTCAACACCAGATTGTCAATGACCTTAAATTCAGACAAAGGAATTTTTATTTGATTTTCTAAGCAATCAAGAGTCAAGGTCTCTAAGGTTTCTTCTCCAATTTTGAAATTCCATGACTTCAAGAAGGAAGCAACAGTGCCTTTCCCATCCCTTGCATCCCCCACAGTGTGCACTAGGGAATAGTTAATATACATTAACCAATCCAAATGAATCTAGTTCGATGGTACCAGTGTCCTCCATACAAATGGAAAGTAGGATTATTGATGGCAAAATTCTAGAATTTTGCCATCAATAATCCCACTTCCCATTTGTACAACACTTTACAATTTTTGAGGTTCTTTTTCACATTCATTTTGTTTTCATTCAAATTTATAATTAAACTTAAGTTGGACTACAATTAACTGATGACTTGGCTTTCTGAATTTTGTACCCTAATTTTATCATTTTCAAAAATGAGATTTTAGTCCTTTCTATCCTTTTTCTGACCTGTCTCCTGACTAGCCATTCCCCTCTGAGAAGAGGAAAGTTGTGGAATTAAGTAGAAACAACAATGGCTTTGGAGTCTGAGGACTTTGGTTCAAATTCTGGCTGTACTGCTTATTCCCTGTGTCACCTGGAGGAAGTCACAAATTCTCTGACCCTAGGGGAAGCAAGTATCTTACCATCACTTCAGGCATCACAATGCCAGTCAGCTGCTTGTCCTGGACCACTGTATCCTTAATGAGCATATATATTCTTTCTGCCTCCGAAAAACAGGAGATGTCAAGTACAACGGCTCCTGAAATGAAAACAACTTACTTTTATATCTAATCAAAAAAGTAAAACAGCAAGAAACGCATAACTCAATAGGGAAAGGAAGGGAATCTTATACTGAAGTCTTCTACATACAATGGTATCAACCAGCATTGGCCACTAGAGGGAAAAAACAACCCAAAGGATGGGCTGTGACAAACTAGAACTTGACCAGAATGAGAACAAGGCTGGATATCATGCCATGTGACAATCAATGGAAGGAAATGGGGATATTTAACCCCAAAGAAAAAAGAGTTGCTGTGAGGATGGGGTGTGGTGGGGAAGAGATGGTAGGAAGCAAGAATGAGAGCTGTCTTTTTTATTTGCTTCCTCCAGCCCCCATACCTTGCACAATCTCATTTTTTTTTTTAGGTTTTTGCAAGGCAAATGGGGTTAAGTGGCTTGCCCAAGGCCACATAGCTAGGTTATTATTAAGTGTCTGAGACCAGATTTGAACCCAGGTACTTCTGACTCCAAGGCCGGTGCTTTATCCAATACGCCACCTAGCCACCCCAGCTAAGAGCTATCTTAAAGAATCTGAAGGTCTGTGCATTATAGAGAAATGGAATTAGATTTTTTTCCTGCTTGGTCCCAGAAGGTAAACCTGATAATAATGGAGAAAAGTTATAGGAAAACAGGTACTAGCTCAATATATATCCTCAAAGTCTTAGTGTGCAATTTTAAGCTTTTATGACTTAAAAGTTATTAAACATTATAGCATATATTATAGAGATTATATCATGTTTTATATTATATTTATCATATGAATATATTATAAGCTTGTTAAAATGTTAATGTAGTAATATAACATATCAATATATAATTCTATTTAAGCTATTAAAACCTTAATCTGCATTAAGATTTTGAGGTATAAAAATATTTAATAGCTCAAGTGCTATTAAATATTAAAATAATATTTAATCAATATTAATTTATATTTAGACTGTTACAGTTTAATATATGTAAATAATGTTTATTATGCTAGAAATAAATTAAAATAATAATATTTAGACTGTTAAAGCTTAAAATATATAATAATATTTATGATAGAAAAAATTAGCATACCTAATAATATTTAGGCTAATATGTAAAAATGTTTATAGAGAAACAAATTAAAATATAATATTCAGGCTATGAAAACAAAAATGTATAAATAATATTTATATGATAGAAAGAAAATATATAATAATATTTAGTCTATTAAAACTTAATACTTAGTGGTTTGGGGTATACCCTATTATAAGGAAGAATTTCCTAATAATCAAAGTGGAATGAATGGATCATATAGAAGAATAGCAAGTTCCCTACTATTAGAGATTTAACTAGCAGTTGGATAATCCCTTGTCAGGAATGCTGCAAAGGGGATGACTGCACTGGGATGGATCATGTTAGAGGCCTCTGGGATTCCCTTTCATTTCTGAGATTCAAAGAAGATCCATATCCCAGAATGCTACAGCCAGAAGGGATCTCTTCTAGGGAATCCAGTCTAGGAGTTTTGTAATGGGATCTCTGAACTTGTGTTTCTTAAAATACTTAGTTATTACTATTATTTCACTATAATTGGTTTCCTTTTTGACCTCATGTAGCTTGTTTTATTAATTTAAAAACATTATTCTGCAAAGGGCTCTACACGGCTTCACTAGTCTGCTATAGGAATCCATGATAACAGATAGATCACTGGGCCTGGACCTCAGACACTTATTAACTATATGACCCTGGGCAAGGAACTTAACTACCATCTGCCTCAGTTTCTATAACTGTGAAGTGGGGATGACTCATTCTGAGTATTTAACATTCCTTTCTTCCCACCATCCTTCCTTCCCCCTCTCCTTTCCTTCCTTCCTTCCTTCCTTCCTTCCTTCCTTCCTTCCTTCCTTCCTTCCTTCCTTCCTTCCTTCCTTCCTTCCTTCCTTCCTTCCTTCCTTCCTTCCTTCCTTCCTTCCTTCCTTCCTCCCACAAATGAGAAAACAGAGACACAGAGAATAGAAGTCACTTGGCCAGGGTCATATGGCTCCATTAAGTAAAACCAGGTCCTTGAACTCTAGGGTTTTTTTACTCTAGATTTTATGCTCTGCTTCTTTCCAAAATGCTATTTTTCTCTCTCCCTTTTTTTTCCCCATAATACTACCTACCTAGCACTTATGGAGTGAGCACATCCTTTCCATTCCCTTCTTTGATCATGACGATCAATAATCCCACGTGGTCAACAGGACCAGATATTTCCTTATTCCCATTTGCAGAGAAAGGAAATGAAGTTAAAAATGATAATGTTAACTGCCTGAGGTCACAGAGAAAGTCAGTAACAAAGTTGGGCTAGGACCTATGTCTCAACTTCCAGTCTACGTGCTTTGTACTTTCCTGTAGCAGATGGGACTGTGGTAGGAGATACGGACATTTAACAGACAGAAAAATTGGGGGTCTGGAACAGCATCCTTTGGAATCACATCTTTGGGATCTCCATCTCTATATTCTATTCCTATTTTCTAAGAAATGTTTCAGATATGAATCTGAAAGTGAATACATTTAACAACCCAAATAATGTTTACCAGTCCCTTTGAACCCATGCCATTTCAGTAGGAGACAGACCCTGTCAGAAAAGATTTATAAATTATTCAAGGTGAAAGGGAGAAAAAGAATAACTCATTACATCTCACCTTAATTAATAAAGTCATCATCTCACCTGGGGAGCGTATTAGAGAATATTAACTGACAATTATAAAGCATTTTCTGTTTTGCTCACTTGACTCATAAACAAAACTGTGAGTTAGGGAATAAAACTACTATCCCCATTTTACAGTTGAGAAAATCGAGGCTCAGAGAGTTAGAAGGGCTTTCTAATGTTACTTAGCTTTCAAGCAAAAGAGATCAAATTTAATTTGGGTTTTCTGGCCCCCAAATCCAAAGCTGTTTATGTATGATACACATTATAAATATAAACAGTGTGAAGCTGATGACTGCACAATTCTGCCTCACTGGAAATCCAATTCATTTACAAGTCAAGACATTATCCTCCTCATCATTGGTCCTTTTGCAGAATGAAGGACTAGGGCTAGGACAACACAAACAACAGATATGAGCTATATTATAGATATATAAGCTATGTAATAGTTATATACAATATATGCTACTTACCTTGATTTGCATAAACATGAGATACTGTCACTAGATTTGCTGTAAAAATAGAAAAATAAAAATCACTTTTTCCAACTTCCAGGTCACATGCTGCTTTCCCAAATTCCCAGAAAGTTCTATAAATCTAAATGCCATCCTGTCATTTTCTATCCCCATAGTGGAAATGGTCTATCTGCAAGCTACTACCTGCAAGCTCAAGGGAAAACAGGTTCAATCTGGGGAAGTCCTGAACCAGAAGGGGTCTTTAAGACCATTTAATTCAACCTCCTCATCGTAGAAATGGAAATAGAGAAAGAAGCCTAGGTTGGTCACTGGGCAACAAGAAAACTAAGGGATATTAGGTATTACAATGACCTGTGCTGGTGTCTTCTCTCCCTAACTAAACTGTGGGCTCCTTGATGGCAGAGGCTTGAGCTACACTTTCTATCCCAAACATCCAGCTTATAGGAAGCTCTTAATAAACATTTGTTATATTGACCAAGCCCATGCAACAAGTCAACAACAATGCCAGGACAGAGTCCAAAAAATTAGGTAAGAATACCAACAACCTTCCTAAAATGTGCCCAGAACTATTTGTAGTACTGTAGATGTGATCTAATCAAGATTGGGAATGAATAGTTGGGACTCTCCTTCATTCCAGCCAATCTTTCTCTATTAATGCAGTCCAAGATAAAGTATTTTGTTCACTATTCACTCTGTTGACTTTTATTGTCTATTAAACTCCCCAGATATTTTTCCCGCATGAATTTTTTTCTAGAACAATAAAAAAAAAGATGAGAATAACCCAAGGTTATTCCAATTCTTCAAGGTCTACCTCAAATATAACCTCATATAGCACTTCTTAGACAATGAAGACTCCTCTTTCTAACCAATGACAGCCTTTAGTCTGGACGTGCATTTTGTATTTAAATTATACTCTGTTTTTAAAAGCTAGTAAATACCATCATACAACTTCTCTTCCATTTGCAATCAGCTTTGTCTCCCTTGGCCTGTGGACTTCCTAAAGGCAAGTCTTTCATCTCCTTTTCTGCCTCCTCCTCCTCCTCCCTGCCTCTTCATATTTGGAGATCCCCTGAGGGCAATCAATTACTCAATAAGCATTTATTCAACACTTACTAAATTATTATCTTGGAGAAAGAGGATACTGAGATTAAAAATGAAAGTAACTATTCTTTTTTTTTAGGTTTTTGCTAGGCAATGGGGTTAAGTGGCTTGTCCAAGGCCACACAGCTAGGTAATTATTAAGTGTCTGAGGCCAGATTTGAACACAGGTCCTCCTGACTCCAGGGCTGGTTCTCTATCCACTGCACCACCTAGCTGCCCCCAAATAGTAACTATTCTCAAGGAATTTCCTTTCAATCAGAGGAACTGCATTTATACATGTAGGCATATAAACAAAAACATATGAAATAGTGGAAGCTAGTTTAGGGAATGAGGACCCAGGAAATTGGGGCAATCAGGAAGGGCTTCATGAAGAAGGTAGTGCTAAATTTTGAAGGAAGTATGAGGCATCCTACAGGGAGAATCGAGTCTGGAGAGCCTTCCAGTAATGAGGAAGACCAGTAGGTCAAAGGCATGCAGATAGGAAATACAGATGGAAGATGGTACCATGTGTTAGAAGAGCAAGAAAACTGGCTAGACTTTAAAATATAGGATGATGAAGATGAAAATGTAGGCTAGAACTAGATTATGATGGGCTTCTCCTCTGACTCCCCAAGATTGTCACACACCCTTAGGACAGGACCTGAGGAGTATGTTCCTTCAGTCTCCCCCACCCAGTGAGCACCCTGAGGGCAGGGACTGGGGATGCTCCTTTTCTGTCTCCCTACTTTCCCAAGAGCAAGATTGAAAATGGCAGCAGAAGAATTCAGAGAGAGAGAGGGAAGTGAGAACGAGAAAAAGAAGTTGCTCAGAAAATTCTTAAATGATAATAAACTGAAAGAAAATCAAAATGATAAAGGAACAGGTAAAAGCAACTTCTTAAAGGTAGTTTGGGGGATGGTTTTTTTACTCACTTTTGATAGCCAAATCCTCCTTTAGGATATGAGTATATTCTTCAGCAGAGAGCTGGGGGGGCAGACCCCCAACAAACAAGTTCACTTGTGTGGTAGCTTCGCCATTTTCTATCACATAAAACCTCGTTTGGTTCATTTGACGTATGGAAGTCTGGAAATAAGGAAAAGTGGAAGTGAACCTAGAGGTGTTTGGGGTTGGTGAGGGGATTATTATGAACATAGGAAATCACCAATTTGGGTTGGGGATCAATCTGACAGCAGCCCAGGAAGCTACTCAGTGGGGAAATAAATGCCTGGCCTACACTTCAGAGAACTGTTTCTAATCTAAGTCTTCCACTAATTGGTTGTATAACTTTGCAAAAAAAAAACCTTTACACTTTGGGACTTCAGTTTCCTCATCCCTCTATGGAAAGACTTGAACTAAATAATCACCAATATCCCTCTTGATTCTGACAGTCTAGGATTCTAGGTGAGAGCTAAGCAGAGAGGCAGAAGAGGCACTGGCATTGAGGAGAGCAAAACGAGGAGGGAAAAAAAGATGAATTGGGAGGACAAAAGGCTTGCCATGGTTAGAGGAAATGGAGGTTATCCCAAAATAACTTTGATCAATGTTGGCTTGACAGGCCAGAATGATGGGCAAAATTTCACAGACATAAATGTGAACTCCTGGGTAAGAGTGGAGAAGTATGAGCTTCAGAGGGATCACTGAGTCTCTCTGTTTTACAGAAGAGGAAAAATTAGGCCCAAGGAAGTTCCAGAACTTGCTCTATGTTGTGCTCCTCTTGTGCCCAAATCCTTGGCTCTTTTCATTACATTGGAAGTTTATACTTGGACTCCAAAAGTCAGTTGCCTAAGTATGGAATGGGGGCATCTAGCCCATCTAGAAAACAGTTTGTACAGAAAAAGATCTGGAGGGTTTAGTAAACTCTAAAACTTAACTGGAGGGAGCAGTGGGACATGGTGGTCAAAACCCCTCAATCTTAGGCTACATTATTAGAGTAAGAGTGACTAGAAAGAAGGAGGGGAAGGGGCAGAACCAAGATGACGACTATAAAGGATCCAGTCTTAGGAGCTCTCTGATAAAACTCATAAACCAAGGACTCTAACTAAACTTTTGAGAGACAGAACCCACAGAGGGACCCAGTGAGGCAGTTCTCCTACTCAAGGTAACCTGGAAAAGAGCAGAAAGGCTCTGCTTCCTGGGGTCTGAGGGGTGGCCCGCCAGAGGGGTGGCCCACTGGAGCAAAAGAACCTCAGCCTCCCAGAGGCAGCCCCAGGGCACTGGGAGCCAAGGCTCACAGCAGCGGGGGAGTCTTCTGAGCTACACCCCGGGGAGCACCAGGCACAAAGTGGGGGAACAGCGGGGGACCTCTGCCAGAGCAAGCACGTGGAGCCCAGCCTTCAGGGCACACAGCAAAGCAACGTGGTCTTTCTGCAGCCCTGATCCAGGAACAGAAGCAGGTGGAGCCAGTAAGCAGGAGCCTCCAGGGCATGAGCCCATTGAGCTGAGGGAGGGGAGTGAAAAGAGAGAGAGACTGCAGAGCTCTGTCCTCAGCCCCAGGAACAGGACTCTGGGGCTCTGACCACATTCAGATCCTGATTGCAGTCTAGCCCCCCCCCAAGAGCAGCAGGGCCCCCCCTACCTCAGCCATGTGGCAGAGGGGGGCGCATATGGTCATTCACAGACCAGGAGGGAGGACAAAGCCTCATACACTGAGACCCTTGTGGGAGTGTCCCAAAAGATCAGGAAGCACCCCAAAACAGGCGCAGGCTGGGAAAAATGAGCAAGCAGAGAAAAAAGAGGAACACAATTGAGAAACATTTTGCAAATGAGCCCAAGAAGGATCAAAATACTCAGTCTGAAGATGAGGAAGCACAAGCTCCTGCATCTAAAGACTCCAAGAAAAATAGAAATTGGGCTCAGGCTATGACAGAGATTAAAAAAGACTTTGAAAATCAAATGACGGAGTTAGAAGAAAAACTGGGAAAAGAAATGAGAGAGATGCAGGAAAAACATGAAAATAAAGTCAGCAGCCTAGTCAAGGAAATAAAAAAAAATGCTGAAGAAAATAGCATGCTAAAAACCAGCTTAGGTCAAATGGATAAAACAGTTCAAAAAGTTATGGAGGAGAAGAATGCTTTAAAAAGCAGAATGAGCCAGATGGAAAAAGAGATAAGAAAACTCTCTGAGGAGAACAAATCCTTCAGACAAAGAATAGAATGCAGGGAGATTGATGAATTTGCCAGAAATCAGGAATCAATACTTCAAAACCAAAAAAATGAAAAATTAGAAGAAAATGTGAAATATCTCATTGAAAATACAATTGATATGGAAAACAGACTTAGGAAAGATAATTTAAAAATTATTGGAATACCTGAAAGTCATGATCAGGAAAAGAGCCGTGACATCATTTTCAAAGAATTACTACACGAAAATTGCCCTGATATCCTAGAAGCTGAGGGCAAAATAGAAATGGAGAGAATCCACCGATCCCCCTGAGAAAGAGATCCCAAAAAACCAACCCCTAGGAATATCATAGCCAAGTTCCAGAACTCCCAAGTCAAGGAGAAAATATTACAAGCAGCCAGAAGGACACAATTCAAATACCGTGGAGCTGCAGTCAGGATCACACAGGACTTAGCAGCAACTACATTGGAAGCTCGTAGGGCTTGGAATAGAATATACCAGAAGGCAAAAGAGCTTAGAATGCAGCCAAGAATGAACTACCCAGCAAGGCTGAATGTCCTCTTCCAGGGAAAAAGATGGACTTTCAATGAACCAGAGGAATTTCAAATGTTCCTGTTGGAATGGCCAGAGCTGAACAGAAGGTTTGATCTTCAGATACAGGACTCAGGTGAAGCATAGAGATTGCAGGAGAAGGGGAAAATATGAGGGACTTAATGATGATGAACTGCATGTATTCCTGTATAGAAAAATGACACTGATAATACTCATATGAACCTTCTCAGTTAATAGAGCAGGTAGAGGGAGCTTTTATAGTTGAAGCACAGGAGAAAGCTGAATTCGAAGATAAAATACGGTGTAAAAATGGAGTTAATAGAAAAAAAAGGGAAATGTAATGGGAGAAAGAAAAAGGAGAGGGGGAATAGGCCAAGATATTGCATATAATAAGACTTTTCTTTATTATATTGAGCTATTGCAATGCTATGGAAGGGGGGAAGGCAAGGGGGAATGAGGGAAACTTCGCTCTCATCAGAGGTGGCTAGGAGAGGAAACAGTATATATACTCAATGGGGTATAGGCATTTGGAGTAAGGAGAGGGGGGGTAACAGGGGCAAGGAGGGGATGTGAGTGATGGAGGAGAGGATGGACCATGGGGGGAGAATGGTCAGATATAACACATTTTCTTTTTTACTTATTGCAAGGGGCTGGGATTGGATGGCCTGTCCAGGATCACAGGGCCAGGTGGATTCTGGGCTTAAGGGGTGGTATGGGGGCTCAGGGCTTCTTATCCCCAGGGCCAGGGATCTGTCTGCTGCACCACTCAGCTACCCTATAGCAGAGTCAGAGTGAAAGGAGAGAGAAAATATAGTACATGGTACTAGAGAAATACCAAAGGAGGGAGTTGCGATCAGCAATGGCAACAGTGGAAAAATATGGAAGTAACTTTTGCCATGGAGTAATCATAAAGAATGTGATCCACACACGACAGAGTTGTTGGTGTTAGAACAAAGACTGAAGCACCTTTTTAAATATTATTATTATTTTTTTGCGGGGGGTGCAGGGCAAATGGGGCTGGGTGGCCTGCCTGGGGCCGCATAGCAGGGTGATCCTTGGGTGTCTAAGGCCGGATTGGGACCCGGGTGCTCCTGGCTCAAGGGCTAATGCTCTGTCCACCACCCAGCCACCCCTACTATTATTACTATTTTATTTTATTTTGGGTCTTTTTTTTTTCTTTTCTTTTGGTTTCTGCAGGGCAGTGGGATTCAGGTGGCTTGCATATCACACTGCTGGGTGATTGTTGGGTGTACGGGGCCGGATGTGGGCTTGGGTGCTCGTGGCTCCAGGGCTGGTGCTCTGTCCATTGCGCCACCTGGCCATACCTACAATTATTACTATTATTTTTTTATTTTTTTTAATTTTAAATTTTAATTTTTTTTCTCTCCCCTTTACTTTATCGCTGAAGCAAGTCTATATTTATGGGGGGAGGGAGTATCTCGTTTACTCTTAAGAATATTTTACTAATGTAAAAATAACATTGATTGTACAAAATGAGAATCAATATTAAATAAAAAAAATTAAAACCTTAAAAAAAAAAGGAGGGGAGAGCTCAACTGTTTCCCTGGGCTAGACCACATCTACAGTAAGCAGTTATGGACACATTTTAGAAAGGTTTTTGACAAATTGAGACAAAGTCAGCGGGGGGACAGTGAGAATAATGTGTGGACTATAGACAAGGCCATTCAAGCATCTGGTGAAGAAACTATGGATGTTTAGCCTGCAGTAGAGAAGACTCAAGAAAAACATAACAGCTGTCATCCAACATCTGTGGCACAGAAAAGAAAAAGGGATTAGACATTTACTTTCTCAACCCAAAAGGTGAAAATAGGAGTCATGAGTAGCAATCACAGAGACATAGATTTAAGCTCTCCAGGAGGAAAACTATCCCCACACTGAGACCTTCCTAAAAGGGCAATGGACTCCCCTAGCAGGTAGTGAGCTGGAGGTCTTCAAACGCAGGCTAGATTAGCACTTATGGAAAAGATACATAATTTAGTTAGCGGCCAGACCAGATGCCCTTTGAAGTTTCTTCCAACTCTAAGATCTTGTGTTCTGTGAACCATACATAACCCTTCCCACTGTCTGGAGAACAGCACAAAGAGATCAGAGAACCACAGGGCATCCTAAGGTTTAATCTGATCTTTCCTGCCAAGGAAAAGAAGGCTCAGAGAAACAAAATCAATTGCCTAAATTTGCACAGTAAGCTAGGGTCAACAACCTGGCACCAAATTAGGTCTCCTGATACCTTTCCCTATTATTCCATCCATCCACATCATTATTATTATTATGTGCACAATGCTACAACATACACACACTTAACATATCTATATCTATATACATATATATGGGACGCATATATTCACATACACACATCTGTTTGCACAAACATATAAAGTTGTGGGTATGCAGACATGAAAGGGGTGTGTGTGTGTGTGTGTGTGTGTGTGTGTGTGTGTAAATGAAAGTATCACTTAGAGAAATTTATGGGTTAACAAGTTAAAAACCTCTTCCATAACTTTTCTCCTTTTCCTTTAAAATCCCACTGCATTGGGGGCTACTAGGTGGTGCAGTGGATAGAGCACCAGCCCTGGAGTCAGGAGGACCTGAGTTCAAATCCAACCAGACTCTTCATAATTATCTAGCTGTGTGATCTTGTACAAGTCACTTAATCCCATTGCCTTGTAAATTCCCATTCCACCCAAAAAATTCCACAGCATTTTTTCCATTTGTAAACAATTTTTTGCAAACTTCTTTCACAACCTGATTAATATGAAGATGTTCTACATGACTACACACATATAACCTAAATCAAAGTGCTTACTGTATTAGGGAGGAGGGAAGGAAAAAAAGGAAGGAGGCATTTTGGAACTTGAAATTTTATAAAGAAAGCAATGTTAAAAAATGACCTTTATATGTAATTGGAAAAAATAAAATACTATGAAAAAATAAAATAAAATGAAATTCTACAGCATGAAAGAAGGAAAGAATACCTTGTATACAGTGAGTGTTCAGCCAATATTTGTTGCATTAAACTAAAAGTGGAATGTTTCCCAGGGACCATGATTAGCAAGATGCTCCCCTAGAAATTTTGAAGGTTTAAAATACTTTTGGACCCAGAAGAATCTCTAAAGGTCTCTCTCTGTGAAAGAATCACTAAAAATTCCACCACACTCCCCAACTCTTCTTTGGATTTCTGCTTAAAGTCTAATCAGTATAATGGCTCATGGCCTAAACAGAAAGTTCATGAATCATAATTCAATTACCTTTCGGATGTCTCTAAGTCTGTTGAGAATTAATTCCTCATCAGTCAGTGTCATCCGCTGAACTAAAAGGATTCAAAAGACATTAAGAGGAGTTGAAGGATCATGGAATTTAGAAACAAAATAGACTTCTGCTTAAAATAATCCACTATCAAATTTTTCATGGGTCTGGAAATACTCCTATTCACAAAGGTCACTAAGGATTGCTGGACTTCTCTACACATGTCTGGGCTCAGTTTTTAGTGAGCCATTTGACATATAATGAACCCTGTGGTCCAAGTGTAGGAGATTTAGAAGACGAAAGATGGGTTGGTGCAAAGGGGGAGCCCTGAAAACAAAGACTGAGAATAGGTAGAGATATATTCACTCTTTTCATTTCAGTATTATCAATTCACTTCCCTCTTAAGAGTGCTGACCTAGGTGCTGACCTGGGTGCTAGGAATACAAAGTTGGAAAACAAAACAATTCCTTCCTTGGAAGAACTTAAATTCTATCATGCTTGCCTGCAACATGTATGTTTATTAACTCTGCATACAACATCCCTGCACATTTCTTTGCATTTATATATGCATCTGTCCCCAACCCACCTTCCACACAGCTGTCAAAGTCCTAAGCATGTATATAAATACAAAGTAGAGGCAGAGTAGTATGTCATAATTTTGAGAACATGGACAAATAATAATGTTGAAAAGCAGATTCCAATATGGTGGTTTGCCAACAGAAGTGTCAAATTTGTGGCCACAAAATTGGGAGCTGAAATCAGATTAAAATGTTACTGGGGAAATGTTGAATAAAATAACCAAAACTAGAATATGACTTAATTAGATAGTGTTAATTTTGGTTTTCTAAGTCAACCTTTTCTCTTTGAGTTTGACACACCACCAGTTTAGGGCATATAAGTTGCTTTTCTCACAACAACTCAGAATGAGACAGAAGAAATGTTATCATCTTCATTTGAGAGATGACAAAACCAAGACTCAAATCTGGTGCCCAGTATTAGGCAAGCAAATAAATAGTAAATTTTTCTATTCTATCTTTCTTTTGATAGATGAAAGAGGTTTTTAGGGATGAACATGGAAGAAAACTCAGGCCCACAGAGAAGAAGAAACATGACTCAGTTCACAGGGCCAGTGAGTGGCAGAGCTGGGATTTGAAACCATGCCCAGGACTCTCAAAACCACAGCTACTTTGGCCTAAGTAAGAGAGGTTTGATAAGTGTTGCTGGGTTGGGATCCTGACAAAAGTTATTTTTATGGTCCAGGCAGGTGTTCAAGGAAAGGCTACGCTTTTCCCCAAACCTCTGACCTAGACCCAGCTAGGGTTCAGAGAGCACTATCAAGAATGTAGCTTTTGCTGACCTTATAGCCAAGGGTTTTGACCTCAGATTCCAAGACCTTGAGCACATCACAGCAGAGTCAAGTTAATAGGACCTCCCAAGAGTCACAATGAAGTTCAGAAAATTTCATAAGGGAAGAAACATAAGGGAAGTCACCTACATAGATAGACCCCCCTGGGACCACATTACACTGCTATAATCATGATTTAGTTAGCTTTCTTTTGTGTTGACAATATAAATGCTAGTTTGGAGAATATCAGTTCCTAGTTCAGAGCTCCTTCTATTTTTATCTACTGATTACCTATAAACCCAGGTTTGGTACTCTCTTCAGAACTGGTGTCAATAGAGGTTGCTTTCTTCTCCTACCTTTCCAGAGAATCATAATAACATGTAATACAGAATCTCAGCAAGAAAAGCACACCATTCTGGAGAGTAATTTGGAACTATGCTCAAAAGGCAATAAAATTGTGAACACTCTCTGATCCAACAATATACTACTAGGTATGTATCCCAAAAAGATCCTAAAAAGGAGAAAAAAACCCCATGTATAAAAATACTTATAGAACCTCTTCTTGTAGTGGGCAATGAATTAGAAATTGAGGGGATGCTCATCGATTGGAGAATGGCTGAACAAATTGTGGTATATGAATATGATGGAGTACCACTGTTCTGTAAGAAATGAGTGGACAAAATTCAGAAACTACTGGAAAGATCTGCATGAATTGATGCTGAGTGAAGTGAGCAGAGCCAGGAGAACATTGTACACATTAACGGAAACATTGTAAGATGATCAACTGTGATGGACTTTGTTCTTCACAGCAGTTCAGTGATCCAGGACAATTCTGAAAAGACTTGTGATGGAAGATGCCATCCACATCCAGAGAAAATACTGTGAAGTCTGAATGCAGAACAAAGCACACTATGTTTACTTTTTAAAACTTCTTTTATGTCTCTTTCTTTCATGTGTTTTTTTTCTTTTAGTTCTCATAATTAAACACAATTGTTCCTATGCAACCTGTGGTATATTACTGATATAGGGAAGAGATGGGAGGCAGGGAAGGAGGGAAGTAGGAAAATGTGGAATTGCAAATTATCTTTAAAATAACATTAATAAAATAAAATAAAATAACATTACAAAAAGAAAAATGCATCAAAGCTGGACCCTGATCTACAGGACCTAGTATAATAAAATTGATGCTCCCAGTTAAAATTGTTCTCTAACCTGTCATCTCAGGGCTCACCAACAGTCCCAGTTCTTACCTTGTTTACTGCCCATAAGCACCTCCACAAGCCGGAAATTCTTGAGACTTTCTGCCTGCCAAGGATTAGACAAAACATTCATTAACTTTTTGCCAAAGTCAACATATCTTGTCATGAGGTGGTTTCCAAGAGTTAATCATGCATGCCAATATCTCCACTTCCCAAAAAGAAAGCAAGAGACCCAATAGAAAGAGTCAAATCCTGAAAAAAGGACTTGAAGACTAATAGTATCTTAGAATATCAAAGCAAAAAAAGGACCTTAAAGGTTGTTTGGTCAGTCAGTCCAATATCCTAATTTTATAGATGACAAACCTCAGGCCCAGAGAAGGGAAACAATTCACTCAAGGTCATACAGAGAAAGGAACAGAGATAAAACCAGAACCTAATCATTCTGACTCTAACTCTCTTCCATACTGTGTATCTTCAAGGTCTGTCCAAAGAGATCTAATTAGAACATAACTTAGCACAGCCATAGTGGGTTATTGTCTTCCAGTATTCCCTGCCAAGTGATAACTCAACATGTCTAAATCAAAGTATGATTCAACTGGGTCGCCTGCTCTGAAAGGGAAGTATTATGACTTTCTTAAATCTATAACAGAAGTTCATAGAATTTAGAGTTTGGAAAGGCATGAAATCGCAGATAGAGTGTTGAGTAGGAAGTGGGAGTAGGAAGTCCCATGTTCAAATCCTGCCTATATCAATTCCTAGCTGTATGACCATGGTCAAGTCACCTAACTGCTATGAAGTTAACCTTTTACTCTCCCCACCTGAAAAATGGAAATTTCTTCTATATTTTCCCTTGTAAGGCTCAAAGAAGCACTTTGCTAACTTTGAAGTGTTATATCTATGTCAGTCAAGGTGGTTATTATTTTAACTCCTTATTTTAAAAAAGAGAAAATCAAGATCCAGAGCTAGTAAGTAGCAGAGTTAGGACTGAATTGAGTCCAGTGTGTTCTTTTTTCCCTATATTATGAGTCTACTCAGTATAACTGAGAACATATGACCCAGAAGGTGGTAAGCCCTTATGAAAAGTCTGTTGAATGACTTTATGATTGATGTACCAAATTCAACTGTATTACTTTAGGAGAACCAACAGGAGAGAGAGGGGCATGACAATCAGTCTGGAAAGGAAACATCCCTCAAATTTCCAAATAGCCTAAATGCTTACCTGTCTCCCCAGCAATGGGAGGACTTCTTTCATCACTGTCTGAGCAGTGCTCTCTTTGTCAACTCGGATGGAAACATATGCCATTCCAACCCTGGAGGGAATAAGGATTTTAAGAGACAGAAATTTCAGAGCCCGCTGCCTTAGATATCTTGGGAAAAGTAAAGTGTCTGTCTGGGCTGGCTTCATTTAAAAGCTGTATAAAATATGGAATGTATAGGGAGTCAAAGGAGGAAGAGCCAGTTCTTCACAGGAGTCAATATCAAAGTCCACAAATTTCTACCTAGTTCCCAATAGAAAGGGCCTTATAGGGAGTAGCTATGTGGCACAGTGGATAGAGCACTGGCCATGGAGTCAGGAGGACTTGAGTTCATATCTGACCTCATACACTTAATAATTGCCTAGCTATATGACCTTGGGCAAGTCACATAACCCCACTGTCCTAAATAAAATTTTAAAAAAAGAAAAGAAAGGAAAGGGTATGCTGGAGCCTGTTCACACCTGCTCACAAAAGGCAGCTGTTAAATTTTCAGCCTCAGGATTTATACATCAGATATCAACAAATACTACAAATTAAGAGCTTGACTTACTTTTTTTATTGTCTAGACTTAAGAAAATGATGGCAAAAATATTATTAATGCCAATTAAACTCAGAAGTGTGTTGCCTATACATTCTTTTTAAAAAATAATTTAAAATATTTAATAGTATCCACTGGACTCATTTCTATTTTAACTGGAGAAACCAATCAACTCCATTTGAATCCAGAATACCAAATAAATCTATCTGAAAATTAACAAACTCTGATTGTGAACAGACTACAAGGATCTCTGGATTCTCTGGTCATGAAGGACCTTCCTCACTTTGACATCTCACTAATGTAACAAGTGGAGAGGAAACATGGTCAAGTGAATAGGCTTCTTTCTTTGTAGTCAGGAAGTCCTGGTTTCAACTCCCACCCTGCCCTCGGTCCCATCTGGTAGGTGCCCCTCCACTCACTTCAGCCAAGCTGGGTAAATTTTTATAACTTCATGATCCTTGGGTTTAGCGTGAATGATCCAGGCTTCAGGAATGGACTCTTTGAACATGGAAGGAATGCTAGTGCCACCGCCATCTTCTGGGCCTCCTTTTTTGTGAGTTGTACAATCAGTCATGGCCTGCTGAGTCAATGTCTGGAGTTCAAATTCTCGTTGGTCCTCATTGATGAAGTAAGCCCTCAAGGCTGCCTCCTGCAAAATCAGTCATTTCTTTAAAAATATATGTATAAAGGGAGCAGCTAGGTGGCGCAGTGGATAGAGCACCAGCCCTGGAGTCAGGAGGACCTGAGTTCAAATCTAACCTTAGATACTTAATAATTGCCTAGCTGTTGTGACCTTGGGCAAGTCACGTAACCCCACTGCCTCATAAAAACCCCAAAAACCCACAAACTACATATACATACATATATATATATATATATATATATGTGTGTGTGTGTGTGTGTGTGTGTGTGTGTGTGTGTGTGTATGTATGTATGTATAAAGTTTCTGAAATATTTAAGGAATGACAGTATATAAGGCTCTAGATAAACCTTGAGTCTGTTTCTCACAATCTTTGTTTCCCTTTCAAGATTCAACTCAAATGTCATCTCCAGTATGTAGCATTTCTAATCCTTCCTCAATTTAACAGTGAATTGATAGTAATAATGTATCCTCCACTCCCCTCAAGAGAATAAGCTTCTCAAGATCAAGAATCACTGGGCTTTTTCTTTGTATCCAACCCAGTGTCTTACACCAGAAGTTATTTAATAAATGTCTGTTGAACTAATTGAGTTGAACAGCACAGACAATACAATAAAAATAAAGTAGATTGGCTTCGAACCACCCACTCAAAGTCCTATGGGGGCTATGAGGTGGGGATCGATCCATCTGGATCTATGCCATCTCTTACCACAACCTCCCCTGTCTTTGCTATCCTGGGAATAGTGATCAGCCGGAACTGGTTGCGTTTCACGGCATCATCGCCATCAAAGATCTTCAGTGTCTGTTTGCCTAAGAGGAAAAAGGCACAGAATTTCTTAAATGAAACTTTAAAGAAAAAAAAGGCAAGACAAGAAGAAAAGAAAATCAGAATCAAACTCCAGGCAGAGCCCTGACCTCAGCTCCAAGACAATCCTTGGCATGGCTTTGACCAAATCCCAATACAATCCCTGACTGACCTCTGACCTTAGCCACAGACTGGTCCTTGATTTGAACCTAGATTGACTCCCAGACTCCCACTAAAAACAAATATACTCAGTAGCACAGGGATTATAAAGAAAAGAATGAAAGGAGAAGGTTCAGGGGCCACCTTTCAGACTTTATTTCCTCACTTGAGAGTTCTTTGCAGGCCTCCTAAGTGGCAGCTGCTTTTTATTATAGGCTAGGAATATGGTTTTTAACACTGTCTATTCTTTGAAACTTGTAAGGTTCTGTGATCCTTTAAAGATTTCAATGATGTGGGTGAAACTTCCCTTCAGCAGTGTAAACTGCCAGATAACAGTGTAGACTACAATACATCTGTGTCTGCTTGTTCTTGAACCAGTTACTTCTTCTTTTTTAGGGTTCAGATTCCTTTTCATTTAACCAGTCTATGGCTAAGGTCTGTATCTTTCCATAAATCCTACAAAGAGGGTCTACCCAGCATGCCAAAAGTCTTCCTCCTGGGCTCTTTCCATTGGGTGGGTATCTACCTGTTAGTCTTTGCTTTTGTTAAGTACTTAGGATTTTCTGATCCTAGATCTCCTGAATCAAATCTTTTCTACTTTTAATGTCACCTTTCAGATACAGTTTGGTAATATGAAGTAGCCCTCTCCACCCCACCCCCTATGATTCTCTCCATTGCCCTTTTCTCAACTAACAATTTTGATTATTTCTTAGAATTATAGATAGGGGATAGCAATTATATCTATAATTTCTTGGTAATGAAAAACTCTTAATTACTCTCTAACAACGTCAGTTGGCACCTCTTCTTTGGCTTACAGTTTTACAGAGGTTCCTAGAATCCCAAGAAGGGAAGTGATTTGCCCTGGGTCCCAGTCCAAGTTTCCTGGCTTTAAGTTTGGCTTTCTGCTTGATATATAATGCTATTTCTCAAATAATGATGATGATGATGATAACAGAAACTAACATTTACATAACATTTTAAGGTTTGCAAACTACTTTACATGCAGCATTTCATCTGATCCTAGAGAGATAAGCATTAAGTAATCATTATTATGGTTTATTTTAGAGCTAGAGCTAGAGGTAGATAGGTTACTGGGTCTGGAATCAGGAAGACCAGAGTTCAAATCTGGACTATGACCCTAGGGCAAGTTTCTTAATCTGTCTGCCTCAACTGTAAAATGGGGATGATAATATCTCCCAGGATTGTTGTGAGGGTCAGTTGAAAGAATTTTTGTAACATCTTTACTCTAGGGTCTGGCACATAATACTCTAATGTCTTTTTGCCTGAAGGTAAAAGAAAAGAAAGTAAGTGTCTTGTTCAAACTCATACATATGCATTGCCTAAGAGGTGAGATTAACCCATGGTTTTTTCCTGACTCCAAATTCAATGCTTTTTCCACAACAGTCCCTTACATATGTGCAATGCTCTAGAAATCACAGGTACTTCTCTATTCATCATGTAGTATAATCTTTACAATAGACCTGGGAGAGAGAGAAGCTCTGGGCAGGGATCATTATTCTAAAGGTCAATTCAAGACTAACAGGCACAGTGGATAGAGCACTGGCCCTGGAGTTAGGAGTACTGAGTTCAAATCCAACCTCTGATACTTAATAATTACCTAGCTGTGTGGCCTTGGGCAAGCCACTTAACCCCATTTGCCTTGCTTACAGGTGAGTGGTTCAAATATGTGTGTATATTATTTGTGCAAAAGAAGAACTGAAATTATTCACAACCACATAAAGGAATATTCCAGGTCACTAATAAGAAAAATGCAAATCAAAACAACTTCATACCTTTCAAATTGGCAAAGATGATAAAAGACATAATTAATGGTGACAGGGTTATAGAATGACAAGCAAGCTAGACATTGTTGGTAGACCTACAAAATGGTACATTTTGGAAAGCAATTTGGAATTATGCAAATAATGTGACTAAAATATTCATACTCTTTGAACCACAGACTTTATTACTTGTAAGAGTCCACATAGACCAAAATAGTTACAGCAGCACTTTTTTGTGATAGCCAAAAACTTCAAACAAAATCAA
Source organism: Macrotis lagotis (assembly GCF_037893015.1). Lineage (NCBI taxonomy): Eukaryota > Metazoa > Chordata > Mammalia > Peramelemorphia > Peramelidae > Macrotis > Macrotis lagotis. Next base: position 226,752,830 of record NC_133660.1, on the reverse strand, counting down.
TACTCATTGAATGGGAAACAGCTAAAACAAACTGCAGAGAGTAATGGAATACAACTGTGCTAAAAGAAATTATGTATGGGACAAATATAGAGAAGAATGGAAATATCTACATGAACTGATGCAGAGGGGAGTAAGCAGTCAAGAAAATAATCTACAAGAATGTAAATGGAAAGAACAACTATCCAAAAAAATCAAATGATTTATAAATTATAAAGCTCAAGCAGGATTCAAATGAAGAGAGATCAGAGGACATCCCCAGTCCCCTTCCTTGTGTAGATTAGAGGTTACAGATGTTGGTATATTCTACAAGTTTTCAAACTTTTTCAATGTAATGATCGGCTGTGCATCCCTCTTTAATTTTTAAATGTACTATTTGTTAAATGGAATAGCTCTCTGGGACAAAGAAAATAAAGACACTGGGATGGTAAAAAGTTGAGATAGCTAGGAAAATGGTCTAAAAGCAATAGTTACAGAATTGAGTGCAGAGAGGACTAGTGATTGTAGTAAGAGGGCACAGAATGTGTAAAGAGTTCACCAACAGCTCAATGGGAGAAAGATTTCATTGTGGGAGTGATTCAAGGATTGTGTGAAATAAAAATATATTGTGTCAGTGTGGTCTAGAACAAGACCATTACTAAGGAGACCTCATTTGTGTACTGATGAGAGAAAAACAAGGGTGGGGGCAGGGGAGTGGATGATGATTGTGGAGGCCAGTGATCCAAGTGTCTTCCTATACATTCATATATCAGCCAGGAATGACCTGTATTGATAGTACAAAATCAAATTCTAACTCATGGAACACATCTGAACTCTGCATTTCTGAGCTCTTCCCAATTCTTTTTGGAAAGAGATGGCCCAGTGTGAGATAGAGGGTTCCTAAGTCAAACCAATAAGCATTGATTAAGTGCCTACTACATACAGTGGAGGGGTGGAAGAGAACACAAGGTATGATGGCAGAAGGGTACCTGAACTGTCAGGCTGAATTTGTATTTTAACCTGTAGATAAGAGGAAATTGTCTGAGCCCCAGGGGAATGATGTGGTTAAGTCTAAGCTTAAGGCAGATTCTAATGGCTTTTACCTGCAATGCAGTCAAAACCCATTAATTCAAGCTGCTCATTTAAACCTGTAGCTAGTTCTAACAATTGCTGTTCTCCATCTGTCTGGAGAGAGGTTTTCCTTCTGGCTAAAATAATTCCCACAATCAGAAGATGTGAGGCCAAGAAAAAATTCCCAGGGTATTTGAGATCCCAGGTGTTCTAATGGTCAGAAGAGAACAGACAAAAAGATAATCACACTGATGCCTGGACTCACTGGTTATTTGAATAGAGCAAGAGGATTGGGAGAAAGAGATGGTAAACCCAGAGACAATTTCCTGTGCTAGGAAGCAGCAGAATCATTGGACTTTATGGGGGGGGGGGGTAAGGAGGGAAAGGGGAGGGAAGTCATTGCTTCTTTCATGCCCACTGCTGACCCATGTGCTGCCAAGGACTCCAGAGACACAAGGGAAATGACTTGGCATGGAGGGTTTGTGGCTGTGGATAACAAATGCATACAGAGAACTAACTTCTTACCCTACCCTAGAAGACAAGCAACTATCTTTGCTAAATACACCGTTATTCATAGAGCAATTCTCTGAACTCCAAGGATCTAGAGGTCTTAGGTTTAGTTTCAGAGTGTCTATGTGACCCTGACAAGTACATCTTTTCTTCTCTCTGGGCCTCAGTTTGCTCCTCTGTAAAATAAGGGAGTCAGACTAGATGGCTTTTCAAGGTCCCTTCCTTGAAGGAGGAGGGTGGGAAGGGAGGGTGGAAGGAAATTTTGTAACTTAAAAATATACATGAGCATATGGATGAAAATAAAAAAAGAAAGAAATTTTTAAAAGTTCCTTCCAACTCTGATGATTCTAGATGGTAATGATCCCATTATTCCTGGGCCTAAAGGTTCCTATCGGGGTGACAGTCTGGGGGCTTCTGAATCTGAAGTCACCATCAGACTTCCAAGGGATTAAATGTTTGTTTTTATTGTTTTCCCCCCTTCCTTTTACTGGCCTTCCCTAGTGAGAGGCATTTAGACACCTAGGGAATTTTACAAAAACATTTTTCTTCTCTGTTGGTTCCATCTGGAGACTCCCTGCTGCATTAATTGGGCCGTGATAAGTCTATTAAATGCCTGAGAAAAGTAATTATCTCAGTCTTCCAAATCCTCCTGCTACTTAGCTAAAAAATAGAGTATCTGAGGTGCTGCTCCAGTGAGCCCTGGGGACCACACCACTCCCACCACTACCATCTCCTTTACCCCTCCTCTGGCAGTAAGAACTAAGGGATTTTAGGCTGCATTGATGAAGGCAGAGTGTCCAGAGCAAGAACAATGATCCAAAGGCCCCTACTCTGGGGCCATCTGGAGTGTCGGCATAGTTCTGGGCATGTCATCTTAGCAAAGATATTTACAAACCAGAACATACAATCTGGACTGTTTGTCTTTGTCTTTTTAATCCCCAATGTTTAGCAAATACCAAGCATACAGTAGGCACTTAATAAATACCAGTTTCCAATCTGAAGACCAATTTAGAACTACATCCAAAAAGTCATCAAATTATGTTCTAGCAATATCACTAGTAGTTCTGCATACCAAAGAGATTTTTTTTAAAAGGGAAAAAGCCCTATTTATACAAAAATATTTCTAGGAGTTCTTTTTTGTGGTGGCAAAGATTTGGAAATTGAGGGGGATGCCCATTGGTTTGGGAATGTCTAAACAAGTATATGATTGTGATGGAATACTATTGTGCTACAAGAAATGATAAGCAGGATGATTTCAGAAATACCTGGAAAGGTTTACATGAACTGATAGAAAACAAAGGGAGCAGAACCAGAAGAACATTGTACAGAGTAGCAGCAATATGATGGAGTCTGAATTCAGACTAAAGCAAGCTTTTTTCAATTAATTTTTTCATAGTTTTTTTCCCTTTTGGATTGTTTCTTTCACAACACAACTAATAAATATATTTTACATGACTGCACATATATTACCAATATCAATTTTTTTACTATCTTAGGGTACAGTAGGTGAGAGAGGATGAGAGAAAATCTGGAACTCAAAGTATTTTTTAATGAACATTAAAAATTATCTTTGCATGTAACTGAGAAAAAATAAAATGTTATTTTTAAAATCATACCAGTTGATCAACCAACTGACATATGAAGAAGAGGTTGATGAGGATAGTGAGAGGAATAGAAACCAAAGGAGAGAGGATCAAAAAATCAAAAAGATCATGAGAATCTGTGGAGAGAACTAAAGATATTTATCACAGAGAAGAGAAGACTTAAGGGGATCATGACATTGATCTTCCAAGGCTAATAAGTAGTTAAATCAGGTGTGTCCAACCAGTTGTGATTCCACAGAAGTCTCTGGGGTCCATTCAAGCCAGCAGTGTTGCATATGCTACTGCTGCATTTGTAAATAGTGAAGTGGGTTTCATTGTCTTCATGAATTCTGTATATGGTCCTTGAGGGCCTTTTGTTGGGCAAAGTGGCCCAGAAGAACCAAAAGGTTGGACACCCCTGAGTTAAATGGAAAAGGGATTAGATTTCTTCTATTTGGAATAAAGAGTAGAAGTTATAGAGAGGCATATTTAAATTCTATTTTAAGAAAATCTTTCTAATGAAAACTTTCTTTTAGGAGAAGGACAACTTGCCTCACAGAAAGTGAGTTTCCCATCACTAGAGTTCTCAAAACCAAAACTATTAGCATTTGTCATGGATTATTTTTTTGGAAGGTAAGGGTTGGAATTCAGAACGTCTGAAGCCCCTTTGAGTTTGAAGATTCTGATTCTCTCTCTTTAGACACTTGTTCTCTGGCAGGGGCAGAATGTGTCCCACCCCCTCTCAGTGAAGCCTATTCTTTCCTCTTTCAGCACCCCCATCTTAAAGAGGAGGCAAGGAAATGGGACACAAGGAATATAGGCTGGAGAGTTCCATACAGTCAAGTCATCAATCATTTAATAAGTGTTTCATATACCCCAGATACAAAACAAAACAAAACAAAGCAACACAAAAATCCAGGAAAATCTAACATAAATTATCATACTGAAGATGATAGATATGGGCAACTGAGAGATAATCTATTAAGTTTGTGTCTAAGCTGAGAGTCTGAGAGTGGGTTTACTTCTTCAAACTTCCAAGATATCTCCAATTGTGTCTATCTTAGTTTGCAAGTCCATTAAATCTCACTGCAATTTCAAAGAGTAAGGCTTTCCACAGGAACACAGGATCACAGAACCATAGACTTAACTGACAGACACTTCAGAGGGCATCTGCCACTCATGTTCCTAGTTCTGCTCTCTAGGGCCAAACATCTCATTGAATCCTTCCTCTAGCTGACAGCTCTTTGAATATTTGGAGTAAGCAATCAAGTCCCTATTAGACCTTCTCTTTGCCAGGCTAAACTTTCCCAAGTTCGTCAACTGATTCCTCAGGGTCTCTGGAGCTCATCTCCCTCAGCCTCCTGACTACTCTCTACAGAACTTTGACACAAATGTAGGGCAGAGGTCTGAATATACTCTGATCCAAACTATCACAGTTTGGATACAGTTGTAGACCCCTCTCTCTGAACAGTAAGCCAAGTGAAATTCACACTGGAGGAAATGGTCTTGAAATCAAGATGATGGGGTTTTAAAGCACCTTTGGGACACATATTGGTTGAGTGATCCTAGGCAAATAATTTAATCTCAGGTAACCCTTTAAGATTTTTAAATGGCAAGGAAGGTGCCAATTTACGTAGGAAGAGAGAATTTCTCTGAGAATTCATTATATCAGTGAAATCATAAGTTCACTCCCTATCCCTATGTTCACATTATCTATTTTGGCTACTCTACTGACTCATTTTGAATTTGTGGTCTACTAAAACCCATGCATGGTCCACCTATACCTGCCACATCCTTTCTATAGTTGGTTTTGTTGAAAAACCAAATGCAAATTCTCACTCAGAGACAGGAAGTTACTCACATGGCTAGTATATTTAGTAACACTGAAAAAAAGGGTGATTTTTTAGAATCCAACTGTAAGATTTTATATTTATCCTTGTTAAAGTTTATTTTTATTAGGTTTGGCCACCTTTCTAGACCACTGAGAGCTTCTTGGTTCTGGACTATATTATAGGATATATTAGTCATTCTTCCCAGTTTTGCATCATCTACAGATATGTCATCAATGACTTCACTGGAATCATGAATTAAAATGAAATTCCAGACTTCACTAGAGGAAACTCTGAACAGAGGAGATTTGGGCTGAGTGTCCCCTGAACCTAGAATATGATGTAGAAGCTGAGCTTTTAATGACATGAACTTAATTCATTAAAAATCCTTCACCTTCCCTCTCAAGTGCAGGAAACACTCCAACTATTTTGGGTCTCTAGTCAATTGTGGCTTTGCTGGAGTGAAAATGGAAAGAGGAGATTTTCACAGTTTAGTCTATGGACACACACAGACCTTTACCTATCTTGTTCTCAACTAAGAGGTATGCATATAGCCTCAGTACAGAATCCTTCTCTTTGGCATCGCAGTGACATTTAATGGACTTTGCAAACTAGAGTAGACACAGATGGAGATATCTACATTGTCAGAACTCATTTTTAAGAAGCTACACATAAGGGCGCTAGGTGGCGTAGTGGATAAAGCACCAGCCTTTCAGTCAGGAGTACCTGGGTTCAAATCCGATCTCAGACACTTAATAATTACCTAGCTGTGTGGCCTTGGGCAAGCCACTTAACTCCATTTGTCTTGAAAAAATAAATAAAAAATAAAAAGAAGCTACACATTATATGACATTCCCTTTGAAAATTTTTCTCCCTCTTACCGGAGTCTGTAGAAACCTGGGCATCTTTCAATGAGCCTGGAGCTGGGCCAGTGTCCACAGCGTCGTCACCATCATCTGCAAAGAAGGAGGTTCTTGGTCATCCAACTGACAATAGATTAATAATTCATTTAGATTTCTACCATCTACTAGCCAAAATTACAATTGGTGTCTGGTTCATAAACTTTTATTGTTGCTTCTGTTCAGTCATTTCAGTTGTGTCCAATTCTTCATGACCCCCTTTTGGAGTTTTCTTGCTGGAGTGGTTTGCTATTTATTTTTCCAGCTCATTTTACAAAGAAGGAAACTGAAGTAAACAGGGTCATATGACTTGTTCAAGGTCACACAGCTAGTAAATGTCTGAGGCAAGATTTGAACTCTGGAAGATGAGTTTTCCTGACTCTAGGTCCACACTCTATCCATTGCACCACCAAACTGCTCATTTCACAAACCTTATATAACTTTAAAATATGAAATCTCCATTTAAAAAAATCTAACTTTTTGATGAAAAATGTTACCCTTGGTAACAGTATTTATCCATAATATGGAGAATTATTCTAAAATCCAAACTTTTTGATATTCAGATACAACAAAATGCACCTTCCATGAAAGATACAAGTCAGCAACCTGGTTCCTCTTCATCAAGGTTCATAGAAACTCATAAAAGGTCAGTTCATGAGTTCTTTTAGAAGGGAATGGCACTTTCCATTATCCTCTGGTTATTTTCTTGTGGGACCTCAAAAAGTACTCTGCACAATCTGCACAATCTGAGTATGACCTCCCCTGATGATGACATCATCCCCTCATCGGTCAAGTCTCCACCACTGTCATAGTCATTGAACATCCTAACAGCCCTCTCCAAGGTGCCCCCATTCCTTCTCCCTTTCTTTTTCCACTTGCCTTCTCCACCCTCACTCCACAGCCCTCCTCTCAAATGGATTCGACTTTAGCTGTCAAGCTTCAGAGCCCTGCAGTGGACAGAGAACATCTCTTTTCCAATACATTTATACTCCCATTTGATCCTTAAGCAGTGCTGTGATCAGGAAAGGACAGGGGATATTATCATCCTCATTTAACAAATAAATAAACTAAGGTTTAGAAAGAAGTGATTATTCATAATCCCATGGTTAGCAAATCAGCAAAGCATGGTCTATAGATAATAAAGGGAGCCTCCAATTTAGAGGTTCGGAAGCTGGGTTCTAATCCTAGCTGTACTATTTATGACTAGTGTGACCTCAGGCAAGTTTGCATCCTCAGTTTCCTCAGTCATGTCATGAGGAAGTTGATATTTAAGATCTCTAAAAGTTCCTTAGAGCTCTAAATTCTATTGATAATATGTGGCAGAATCCAGAGTAATCATAATAAGAAATTTGAAGTTTGCAAAGAACTTTTATATATTTGAGCCTCATAAGATTGTGAAGTGGGTACTACAGAAATAACTATCTTCACTTTTCAGATGAGACACCCTAAGCTCATAGAGGTTAAATAATGCACCTATGGTCACAAAGCTAGTAATACACTGAAATATGATTTTTCCAGCTCTAAATCCAGCACCCTCCCTTCTATATCACATCTCTACTCATCATTACAACCTAGTCAAGTCTGACTGCCACTCTGATATTGTCTCCACTGATGTCTATGTATTCCCAACCAGGATGGCGCTCCATTGCTCAGACAGATTCCCTGGCTCGGACTTCATCAGGCAGCACCCATGCAAAGGATGGCTGGCACTTCTATTGTCCCGGTCACTCAGACTGGGAACTTTGTTATCCTAGGCTCTATTAATCAATTCATATAAGAAGCAATTGTTAGTGCTAAGAATTGTGTTAAACCCTTCCCAGAAGGAGCTAACAATCTACAGTGAAGAGACACAAACATGAAAGCCTTAGGGTCATCCTCACCTTTCTCCTCTGACCCCAAGATCTCTGAGTCCTGGCCGTTCCTTCTTTATCAAGTCATTCCCAGCCATCCCTTCATTTTTGTTCTCATTGCCAGCACTTTGCCTAATTCTCCCACTTGTGTCATAATATTGTGACTGTCTCCTATCTGGCATCCTTGCCTCCAGTCTTTTCCCTCTCCAGTCCCTCTAACATAGAGTTGCCAGGTCATTATTCTTAAAATACCACCTGGCACATTCAAAGTTCCCAGAACACTTTGTTGGGAAGACAACTATTGCTACTACTCACATTTATGGAGCTTACAAAGCATTTCTTTTCATAATTTCTCCTTTGCTTATATTATCTTCTACTTTATTTAGTACAGATTTGTGTACATGTAACATCTCCACTTAGCAGGTACCAAATACCTTGAAAGATTGAGATTTGCCATTTTTTCATTTTTTTCTCTCTGCTGTGTAGGTGAATAATAAATGTTTATTGCAACTGGATTCTTTAACATTACTCCCTTGCTCCAAAGCAAGGCTCTGTCTTCCCAGAGGATCAAGTATCACCTAAAAGAAGGAAAATCACAGTCTTCAACTATCTATCTGGTGCTATTACCAGTCATCCTAATCTATCTTTTGAAACTGGACTCCAGTGGTTCTGGAGTAGAGAGAGTCAGCCCTGTCTTAAATCAAATTCACTTAAGCTATCCCCTCCTGATGTCATTGGTCCTCTTTGAGAACCAAGGTGGTTGGCAACAATCTTCAACCATTGGGCTTACTAGGCTTTATTTTTAAGGAGAGAGCACCAAGTAAAGCCTCTCATTGGATAAATGGGTAACAGAAAGACCTTTTAGATGCACTCTCGACTAGAGTATAAGCTTCTTGAGAATGGGGGATAATGTTTGTGCCTCTATCCATCCTTAGTGCTTGGTAAACAATAAGAGACCAATTAATGTTAGATGGTGATTTTTTTTTAGGTTTTTTTTTCCCAAGGCAAATGGGGTTAAGTGGCTTGCCCAAGGCCACACAACTAGGTAATTATCAAGTGTCTGAGACCAGATTTGAACTCCTGACTCCAAGGCTGGTACTTTATATACTGCGCCACCTAGCCACCCCTAGATGGTGATTTTTAAATTAAAGTTTAATTCAATTAGTAATGATGCAAGAAAAGAAATTTGGAATAATAGAAACAGCATTAAATTTGGAGTGTACAGATCTGAACTCTACTCTTTATTTCCTGGGTAACCAGAGACATTATACAAGTTGTTTTATTTAAACTTTAATGTCTTCACTTATGACATAAGGTGACTGGACTACATTGGGAATTCATAACATTTTTTGTGTCATGATCCCCTCTGGCAGGCCAGATGAAGTCTATGGACAACTCAGAATGATGTTTCTATATGCATAAAATAAAATACATAACATTACAGAGAAAAGAATTATATTGAAATACAGTTATCAAAATATTAAAGGTCACTAAGTAGTACAGTGTGCTGATCCAGAATCAGGAAGGCTCATGTATCTGAGTTCAATTCTGGTCTCAGAAACTTCATAACTGTGTGACTCTGGGTAAGTCACACAAATTTAAGCTTGTTTTCCTCAGTTTCCTCATCTGTAAAATGAGTTGGAGAAGGAAATGGCAAACCACTCTAGCATCTTTGCCAATAAACCCCAAATGGGGTCATGAAGAGTTGGATAGGACTGAAAAAACAACTGAATAACAAATATCAAAATACACACACACACACACACACACACACACACACACACACACACAGAGACACATTCTTAGAGTCTAAATTAGAATCCCTTTCCACTCTAAATCATTTGATCATCCTAGTAGATTCTATAAATGAGCAATGAAATGAGGGTCCCCATTTTGTTACCAAAAGTTGAACAGTGTTGCTTGCTCATTGATTCAGAGCTAGGCAGGATGACCTCTTGAGTTTCTTCCAACTCATCAGTTCTAGGGTTTCTAGAAGTTACTATTTATTTTTTTTAAAAAAAGAAAGAAAAAAGACTGTACTTTTCCTCCAATACCTGGATCCATATGGATGCTCTCTGATATTCGGAAGCAGTGCATTTTGCTGAAATTTCGAGAGGACAAGCGCACACAATTAGGGGGAAGAATCATGTTCTTCAGCCGGCCAAACGTGCATTCGGGGGTCACAATGGCATAGCAGGAGGTATGAGCCTAGAATCAAATCAAACCAGAGCAACAAACAACAGTTACAACAAAGACTCAAACTAAACACTGAGAGAAAGACTGAATGGGAAAATCTTGTATTAAGAAGAAACAGAAAAGAGGAAGAGCTGGGGAAAAAAAGGGTAAGGAGAGCAAGGAAAGAGTCCAAGATATTTTAAGTGAGGGACCTGGATTCAAATCCCACCTTCAATATTTCCTATCTGGGTGTTCTTGATGAGGTTACAATCTCACTAGGTCTCTGTAAAATGGACAGCTTGGAGTAGATTATTTCTTATTGCCTTTCTAATAGGATGGCATAGTGGATACTGTAGTCAGGACAACTGGGTTTTGAGTTCCCCCTCTGACATTTATTTGCTCCAAGATGCTCCAAGCTTCAGTTTTGTGAAATGGAGATAATAATTGTCCTTACTTCAGAGGTTTGTTGTGGAAACCAAGAGATCATCTATATAAAGAGGTTATAAAGCCTTAAAGGAACATAGAAATGCCTTTATTGCTGTTGTCATCATCATCATCATCATCATCTTTATTATTCTTACTAATAAACACATCAGATCAACACTAAAATCTCTTATCTATTTGCTGTTAAAAGATAGTACCAGGCCAATATGACCAGAAAGGACAATGTTGGAAGGGATGTGGGAAATCTGGTACACTAGTACATTGTTGGTGGAGCTGTGAACTCATCTAACCTTTCTGGAGAGCAATTTGAAATTATGCCCAAAGGGCAATAAAAATGTGTATACCCTTTGATCCAGAAATACCATACTGGGTCTATACCCTGAAGAGATTATGAAAAAAGGCAAATTAAAGAAGAAAAAATAAGTGCCAAATTGTTTATAGCTGCTCTTTTGGGGGTGTCAAAGAATTTGAAACTAAGGAAGTGCTTATCAAATGAATAACTGAATAAGTTACAGTACACAGATGTAATGAAGTACTATTGTGCTGTGGGAAAGTGTTTCAGAAAAACCTAGAAAGATTTATGTGACCTGATGCAGAATGAAGAAAGTATAACCAGAATTATTTATACCAAAATATCAACCTTATGAAGGTGAACAATTTTAAAAGTTATGAACTCTGATCAATACAATGATCAATCATAATACCAGAGGACCAATGATGAAGGATACTACTCAGAGAGGGGATGGACTATATATAAAGAACAAGATCCATAATTCTGAACATGGTCAATATGATAATTTGTTTAGATTGACCATGCTTATCTCTTTTTTTGGCAAGGCAATGGGGCTAAGTGACTTGCCCAAGGTCACACAGCTATAAGCTTATCTTTTTAAAGGGAAGGAGAACAAAAGTGAATGTTGAAAACAATCTCTAATTGTAATTGGAAGAAAAATAAAATACTATTGATATTTTTTAAAAAGATAATCATCTAGATGAAAATTTTTGTGGAGATACAGTATGGTTCTAGGCATAGTAAAATTCCTGGAATACCCTTTCACCTGTGTGTATATTCTTACATAAGTCTCACATAAGACATGTGCTTTCAGTTGCCAGCTGCCTGAAGTTTTTAGTGCAAAGAACAGTTAAGTAGGGCAGGGATGACTATGTCACAGGTCAGAGGATAGCCACATTCTAGTAACACCTCTTCTCCAAGGGGCTGCCAGATCAGATGGAGGTCTCAGAACCCTATGTCTAAACCCTAAACAACTGAAAACCTGAAAAGTACCTCTGGAGAAATTTGATAACTAAATAAGAGCAAATAAATTTCACACTGCAATGAAATGAAGATAACTAGTCTTTCTTGGCTAACTAACAAATTGTTGCAAAGATCTGTAGGATCTTTGATGAATTTTAAGGGAAGAGATTTCATTAACAGGATTTTCTGTCAGTGAGGCAAGACACCTCCTGTAAGCAGCCTAGTACAAGTTCAAAGCATCAGGGAAACTTGGGAAGGTTGTAGAGGAAGGTGAATACAGGAGACAGGTCTCTGTCCAGTGCTAGGGCACAAGCTGCCATTAAAGAAAGCAAAGGGGAACATTTGCTAAGTACCTACTATGTACCAGAATACATCACACACAAACATTATCTCATTTGCAGTCAATTTCCCCTTAAGGACAAAACCAGTCACCAAAGAACTCTGATCTAAGACTAACATGATAGGATCTGAACTCATCACGCCAAAGAATTCAGTAAATCATTCATTCACATATCTCTTAAGAGAATGCTGTGAATTTGATAAAAAAAAAAAACCTCCTTCTTAAACCATCCCACTGTGGCTGATTCTCTATCTAATGGCAATACTGGGGTGATAAGTAACTATGGTTCAATTCAATAAGCATTTATTAAGTGCTTACTGTATGTGTTGGGGTAAAATGAGGTCATTGTCTAACAGGGTGAAACACAAACCATTATAATGTACATTATTCCATGATAAGGACATTAGAACAGGGCAAAACAAGTACTTTGTGAAGTTTAAGGGAGAATATTACTATAGTTAGAGGGAGATCAAGGAAGGTTTTAATGTTTTATAGAGTACATAGACATTCAGTGGCCAAGGAGGCATTCTAGTCATGGAGACTATGATAAACAAAGGCAGGGGAAAACAGCACCAGGCACCTTCAGGAGACATAGTCATCCTGCTTGACTGAAGTATAGAGTGAAAGGAGGGGAGTCCTGTGAAATCACCTGGACAGGTAGAACAATGATGGTCTGGAGATAGCCTCCACTGCCAAGCAAAGGGAATGAGACTTTTATTTTACAAAGGTCCCTAAACTCCTGATGTACCTAAAGCTACTTAGAATTAAGTTTGATATATTAGCTTGAGAGATATGGAACAAAGAGTTCTGCTGTTCACTTAAAGGAGATATATACAGCAGATGCAAGATGATCCTACTACACTGAAGAACGCTCTGTCTTGATTAGTTTCTTCCTTAGGTTCCACTGTATTAATTCACAAATGCCTTAAGATTACAGAATTGGACTTGACAATAAAGATCTCTGATAAAATGATAAAGCTTATGAACCCCCTTCTTTGAATCATGTTTTTAAATGCATAAAACAAAACACAAAGGATTAACAAAGGAAGCCAAGTATATTGAAAGATAGCTATCGATAAAGTCGAATATTTTAATTTATAGATAAATAATATGTAAACACATATAATATATATAGTAATATGAAATATAATATAAATTATTTAAATATATAATATACATATAATTAGATACATAGATAGATAGATAGATAGATATAAAATATATTGAAATTTTTTTTAAGTTCATATATCCCAAGTTAAGAACCTGGTCTACTACAATTTCATTACTTTACTCAGGGAAACTGGGACCTAAATGATTGAAATGAACTGCTTAGGATCCCTCAGATAAAAATGGCAAATCTGAGATTCAAATCCAGGTCTTCAGACTCTGACTCCAGTGTTTCTTTCCACAACATGATGCTTCCTTCCATCTGCTGTCTCCCCCTCTACCCATTAGACTATAAACTCCTTGAGGACAGGGACTGGCTTTTATCTTTCTTTGTAACCCCAACTCTTAGCATAGTGCCTGCCTGGCAAAAAAATAAATGTTTACAGACTGACCACCTAAAATGACATTAGCCAAGCTTGTTGTAAGCAAAGCGTTTTGTCCTTAAAGGACCATCAGGGAAGAATTAATTGCTTTGATGATTGGAAGGATCAGGAACCTACCAGAATGCCGCACCATTCACACCGCATGCCTGAGAGCACCTCCGAGGACCCACAGGTCTTCTTACACACCTCACAGCGGGCATTGGATGACAGATTTCCCTCCCTCCAATGATGATGGTATGTGTCCTAAAAATAGGGATCAGAGACAGTGTAAATCAATTTAAAAAACCAAAACCCTAAGAAGTCAAATCATAGAGGACTTGAAATTCTCAATTAAATAAATATATTATTAAATACAAAATTGAGTCAAAGGACAATTCTTGCCCTCAAGGAGCTTATAATCTAATGAATGATGTCATGGTTATGGACTTAGGAAACTGGAAGTTTGATGTATCTTTGACAGAAATTAGGGGAAAGCTTAGAGAGAAAGATAATAAGGTCAAGGTTCAAGGTTTTTGAACTTGTTGAGTTGGAGATGTTCTAAGAAATCCAGTCTGAAATGCCCAAAAGTCAATAGGTGAGGAAGAACTGAAACTGAGGGGAGTGAATAGAGCTATATAATTTGTGAGGTCTCTGCAGGATTGAGATGATAATTAAACCCAGGACTAGGAGCTCCCTGAGGGCAGGACCCAAGTCTCTTCTTCCTCCTGCCTCCCCAAGGCTCCAAGGCAGGTACATAGAAGCCAAGGAAGGATTTTCCAAAATCAGCTGAACTTTACAAAGCTGCCCTTTTTCTCCATTTGGGAAGAACATTCCCCTCACCGTCTCCCACACTTGGGCATTTTTCTGACATTTGTCATCTGGGAGGTCCCTGAAGTCACTTACATGGTCCTGGTGGCCATCCTGATGGCACTGGCGGCAGTCACTGCAGGCAAAGGGGACACAGTCGGTATGCACATAGAGCTCACAAACTAAGGGAGGAAAAACATTTCATTCAGATGCACGGACTTCCATTCTTCTGCCCACCAAGAACACCTGACTCATGCTTGCCTCTATACTTGAGTCCATCCATCAAATCCCTGCTTCAAATCTTACCAAATCTTACTGCTTCAGGTCCTGGCTCAAGTGCCACCTCCTAAACTGCTCTCCAACCCCCCTCCCCAATAATTCCCACTTCTCTTACACATTTCTCTTCATTGAACTAGGATAACACTAGCAGCATATACATTTTGTCAGCCCTTCTAGCCTGAGAGTTCCAAGGCATAGCCTCCGCTGTATTCCCCTAAATGATTGATCCCTGAGCCAGAAAATAGAAGGCGATGCTTGTTGAAGAGTGTATCACTCAAACAACAAATATTTATTAAGCAAGCGTCTATGTTCCAGGAGCTCTCCCACATGTTGGGGGCACATGGGCGAAGGTGAAATGATCCCTACTAGGAATTGATCAACATTCACATAGAAGCATAGACAAAACACTCAGGTACACAGAACACCACATCCTTCCCCATGAACTATGGAGTTATTTGTCATTTTGAAATGATAGTGTATCTTCTCAAATCAATCAATCAAAAAAAAAAAAGAATAGCAAATACCATTTTGTGTACAGGGGGAGGACCCACAAAATTATAAGATTAAAAAGAGGTCCCTTTTCTCAAAATGGTTGGAAATAATTGATGTAGATAAAAAAAAACATTGAACTGAAGGTCAGGAGACCCAGGTTCCAGAAATAGTCATCTATCCCTCTGAACTTCAGTTTCTCCACCTACAAAATGAGAAACAGGGTCTCTAAGGTCCCTTCCACTTCTCAATTCAATGACTCTGTGTCAAAGAGCTCAAGATGCTGTAAAAGGCCTTACATGTTTCATTCCAGAAGTCTCTCCTAACTCTGAAGTCAGACTCAACTATTTCATACCAATTTCTAAATCTCTACTATGTGCTAAATGTTCTCAGAAAGCACAGATGCCACTTGGTCCCTGTCTCTTAGGAAGCTTCCGTTCCAGGGCAACCTGGTCACACACCCACACATTGTATGTTTTTTAGTTTTAACATCTCCTTTTACATTTTCTGGCAGAAGGCTGAAAAAGTGGGAATTCCTATTTGACCCCATTAAGTTCCCTAAATCTATACCTTTTATAAGAGTTTAGAGTCAGAATCCTCAACTTGGGGGTCATAAACTTGTTTTTGAGTATTTTGATATTTATATTTCACTAGAATTGGTTTCCTTTGTAATACTATGGACTTTGTTTTATACATTTAAAAAGTTATTTTCAGACGGGTGGGAAGTAGTTTCCATGATACAAAAATATTAAGACCCTCTGGATTTGAGAGAAAAGGAAAAGCTTAATGGGCAGAGAAGCATCCCAGTTCAGAAAAAGTCGTTGCATTTATTGAGGCAGGATGAGACTATGGGAGGATGAGGCACTGTTAGACTCTGTCTCTCTTATAATTTCTTATGAAGGGGGACTTGATCAAAACTATCAAAGGTCTGCTGCATTACACAGTTGACAGTAGGAGTCAATCCCAGGAAGTTTTTGAAAAATATCTATTTACTTCAATATTTTGTTTAATCCATTCCTTTTTTAAAAAAATTTAAAAATTATTTTTGGTCAGTTAAGATAGCACTGGCCCTGGAGTTAGGAGGACCTGAGTTCAAATCCAACCTCTGATATGTAATAATTACCTAGCTGTGTGACCTTGGGCAAGTCACTTTAACCCCATCGCCTTAAATAAAAATAAAATAAAATAAAAGTTATTTTGTTTACAATTCAGGGAACAAAACAAGCATTTCCATAACACACTAAAGAGATCATTGCAAATCTACCATGGACAACTTGATATTTCCTCCAAAAAGACAACAAATTATCATGTAAATTTCTTTTTCCCTTTTTTCCTTCCCTCCCCATCCTCTGCTCTAAAGATGGTTACCATTAGATATAAATAGGTATATTTGTATACATATACATGTATACACACATACAGACACACATATATACATAGATTATGCATATATATAAATACATACATATCTTCACATAGACATATAAAATTATTCTTACATTCTATGAACAGATAAAATTAGTAGAGATCCTCAGCAATCCTACTTCTTTACAGAACCCCCAAATAATTTTTCCAAGGTACAGAAAAATAGGAGCTATTCTCACAGACACAATAGCCCTGTGAATTTCTTCTCTCCATCCTGGATAGTTCAGTCAGAGTGCCTCAAAGGCCAGTCTCACAATCACCAGAACCACCAAATTGCTGCTTCAGCCCATCTTTTGAAGTTGTCAAAAATTCATTATGACTGTATCATATGATGATGAATTTTGATTGAAAGGGATCTTAGAACTTCTTCTGGCCCAGGGGTTTTTAACCTTTTTTGTATGAGTGGGTGCTGGTCTCCCTTTGGATAGTCTAGGGAAGCCTTCTCAGAATCATGTTTCTAAATAATTGAAGGAAATGCTTAATTTCACTTGGAATTTATTTAAATAAAGTTGCTGTGATGGAATAGTACTGTGCTGTAGGAAATGACAAGCAGGCTCTTTTTCTGGAAAGAACTGGAAATTGAGGGGGAGACTCATCAACTGGGAAATGGTTGAACAAGTCATGGTATATGAATGTTATTCTTCTATAAGAAACCAAAAATGGTCAGACTTTAAGAGAAGCATGGAAAGAATTACACAAACTGACACAAAGGGAACAGAACAAGAGAACAATGCTCACATTAACAACATTGTGAGTTATGATCAACTATGATGGATGCAGCTCCTCTCAGCAGTTCAGAGAACTAGGCCAATCCTGGGAGACCCTTTATGGACAATGTCATCCACATCCAGAGAAGAAAAAAACAAAACAAAAGATAGAATCTGAATGGATATTAGGTTCACTTTTTTAAAACTTCTCTTATGTTTTTTCCTTTCTAAAAGAAAAGAAAAAAGAAATGATGTGCAAGTTGGTTTTAGAAAAACATGGAAAAGTCTCCCACGAAATATTGCAGAGTGAAAAGAACAAAACCAAGAGAACATTGTTTAGGGTAACAGCAATATTGTTGGAAGAGGAATGTGAAAGACTTAGCTATTTTGAGTAATAGAACCCTCAAATCAACTATAAATGACTCAGGAAGGAAAATGCTATCAACCTCCAGAGAAAGAACTGGAAGTATGTATTTTATGGCACTACATATATATTCATATCTAAATATTGGTATTCTGAAATGCAGGGCTGAGAAGGAGATAGATAACCTGCAACTCAAAAATTTAATAAAAATAAATCAACTTAATTAAAAAAAAGAAAGTTACAATATTTTTCCCTCATTCAAGTTCACAGACTCCTTGAAATCTATCTAAGGATTCTCTTTTCCCATTCTGATTATGTCCAAGCACACTGAGAGTAGTGGATAGAACAGAAAGTAGAGAATTGGAATTAAAAAGACTTGTGTGGCCTAGAAATGGAAATCAAAGGGTTGCCCATAAATTGGGGAATGGCTAAATAAGTTGTTATTTATGATTATAATAGAATATTATTATACTATAAGAAAGGAAAAGCAGAATGATTTCAGAAAAATCTGGACTTATATTAACTGATGCATAGTGAAGTGAATAGATCTGGGAGAACATTGTACACAGTTAAAACAATACTGTTTGATGAAGCATTATGAATAACTTGGCTATTCTCAGCAATACAATGCTCCAAGACAATCAGAAGGGGTTAATGATGAAGTAAGTATACAATCTGCCTTCAAAGAACTGAACTTGCTTGAATACAAAATGACATATGCTATTTTTTACTTTCATTTTTTTCTTTTGAATCTTTTTGTTCATGTCTATTATGTAAATGTTATACATATCTGTGCATATATAACCTATCTCTACTTACCATCTCAGGAGGGGGGGGAGAGACTGGGGGAGAAAGAATTTGGAATATAAGACTTTAATTAAAAATGTTAATAAAAAGAAATTTAGTTCAATTCCTGCCTCAGCTGCTCACTAGTTATATGATCCTGAACAAATCACTTAATCTCTAGGGCCTCATCTCTACAACAAGGAAGCTGAACTAGATGGTCTCTAAGGTCCCTTTTAGATCTAAATCTATGATTCTATAATCATCTATTCCCTCCCAGTTTGGGGTCATCTGCAAATTTGATAGGTATCCATCCAATTCATTAATGAGAATATTATTTCTCTTTACAGAGGCATAATTGTTCCCAAGCAGCCCTTGACTAGACTTCTCTGAGAGCATTTTACTTTCTTCTATTGGATCCCACAACAAAAAAGGACTAATGAAGGTAAAGCTATGTAAAGGATGTCAGCAAAGAAATAATGATTGAGAAAGGGGTGGCTAGGTGGCACAGTGGATAGAGCACTGGCCTTGGAGTCAGGAGTACCTGAGTTCAAATCTGACCTCAGACACTTAATAAATACCTAGCTGTGTGGCCTTGGGCAAGCCACTTAACCCCATTGCCTTGCAAAAGCTACAAATAATAATAATAATAATAATAATAATAATAATAATAATAATAATGAGAGAGAGAGAGAGAGAAAGAGGTTAGCTATCCACACAAGGATCAACCAATTGGTTATATAATATAGGATAATATAGGATCATGATATGACAAAAGATGATATATGATATAATATGATTAAAAAATAACAATGTAGGGGCGGCTAGGTGGTGCAGTGGATAAAGCACCAGCCTTGGAGTCAGGAGTACCTGGGTTCAAATCCGGTCTCAGACACTGAATAATTACCTAGCTGTGTGGCCTTGGGCAAGCCACTTAACGCCGTTTGCCTTGCAAAAAAAAACAAAACCTAAAAAAAATAACAATGTAATATAAGAGCTGGTATGCTCAGATCCTATCCTGTTCTGGAGAGGTCAAGAATCCTAAAGCAATAAGTGGCACTCTCATAGTTAACTTGCGAGGAGACATACATGAGTCACAAGACATGGATAACTGTAGATGAGCCACAATCTGTGTTATTAGAGGAAATACCCATGACCAAGGATATTTCAGAACTTAAGTATCTGATTAATAAATTAATAATTATAGAGAGGTGTATGGGATATTAGAAGCCAACTAGCACCTCTGATGTGAGGGTTGCCAAGCCTTTTTCAGAGGAGCTCATTTACCTTTGGAGTCCAACAAGTCCCCCAATTCTCCCCTAAGGCTCCAAAAAGCTATAGCATATTCAGGGGCCACAAGCTGACAAAATCATCTCAGTAGATGAACTAAACCAGGGTAAGGGTAACTGACAGGCTTCGAACCACTTGGTGGGGTAGAGATATGGCTACTCCAAGTATACGAAGACTTTTCTCTGGCAAAACAGGTGGAGGAGGACACCCATATATCTCACTAATTATCTGTTCTAATGGCCATGTAAATGGCTGAAGCAAACCCTATGGAATCCCTATGGAATGGGTGGAGTTAGGTTGGATGAAAGAGGCCAAGGTCATTCACTGGATCCTGGGCCACAGTCAATCAATCTGACTTTTGTCCTGCCACTGAACTTCAATGACTCAGGAGAAGCAAGTCGGGCTGATGACTTTTATGCAACTCGGCCTTATTTAAATCCAATTCAGAAGCAAGCCAACCCTATGATGTCATTGGTCTTCTTCAAAAATGAAGTACAAATAGTAAGAACAATAATAATAACCAGAGTAGAAGACTGAAAAGAAGATGATAAAGAGGGTCTTAAGAGAAATGCCACCTGCCTCAGGGGGAGGTTAAGAAATTAGGGCATAAGCCGAGGGCAGATCAGTCTGGAGATGGCACAAGTCTACACTGATTTCAGAGAAAAGAGTAAGTCAGTTAAAAACTAAATAAATGAATGTCTGAGTTGCCTGCACTGTCCAGGCTGTTCCCAAAGACCAATGGCTCCTAATGGGCATAATTAGTGGAAACATGATGTTTGCAGGATAAATTACTATCACAACAAAATAGATGTTATAGATATATTAGCTAGATGTTACAGATAAGTGTCTTTAAATCACAAACAGGGCAATTTTAGCATAGAAACAACAGAAATTCATTTAAGCATTCAAGAATTGTAAGCCCCTATGCTAATGAAGGGGGGATGTTGCCACATTCCATTAGTGATGCCCTTTAAATACTGATAAGCACTAAAGAGAGTCTTGTTCAACAGGAAAACTGGGGCAGATGGAGAGGCGATTTGCAAATGAGTGGAAGAAACCCACAGGGAGAGTTGTGAGAACTATCTTGCGGAAACTGGACCCAGGATGCCGGGAAATAAATTCCCAAGGTCAGATGAGTTGGGCAATTTCGACACCATTATTTTAAAAGCTTCAACAAACATTCCCATTTTTAAGTGGAATAGAATACATGGCTCATGGTACGGCCCTTGGAAGCACAAAAGCCTTGGAAAAGAGGTGTTTATATGTTCTTAAGATGCACTGATTCTTTAAATCTGAGACCACAGGAAGCTTTTAGCCTCAAGACTTTATCAACCCAGTACTTAGAGGCAAACTTTGGATTGGGGCAATGACTTGGCATCCGGGGAGTCTCCTCTGAGAATCACTCTCTTTACAACAATAATTCCACTTGGCACTAGGGTCTGTATGCTGATGGTCTGCTTCTAGAAAAACCACATTCCCTACATACGAAATAAGGGGAAAACATCATACATGTTCTTCAGCTTGTGAAATCTCCTCAGTCCAGTCGTACTGTCCAATCTAGTCAGGACACTGGTACCCTCCACATATGGACAGCTCCAACCACCCCTCTCTGACTTAGACATTGCAATTTTGTGAATTATAGCTATCTGGGTGGTGCCCATGCCTATCGCATCTTATCTTACCCAGCAAGCTGCCCAGGATTTGACAATTTACTGGAGTCTCAAAAATAATGATTGATCAAATGAGTAAATGCTATTGTTGGAAGTGTCCATGAATAACTTTAATCTTAGACTTAAAAGGGTGTCAAAACTGGAAGGGACCATTGGGATCATCCTTACTTTTACAGTAGACATCCTTGAGACTCAGAATGAGCAAGGGTCACCCAGATCCTATACTGGCAGAATCTGAATACTAAAAGAGAAGACTCATAAAACACAGTTGGAAAGCCAGAAAGTACATTTTATTTTTCACAAAATCTCATCTGAGCTTCACAACAAATTTTGAGGAAGATAATACCACAAGTATTATTATCTTCCATTTTATAAGTAATGTGTCTACAGAGCTAATAAGTATCAGCAACAGGATTTTATTTTGAGTCTTCCTGGCTCTGAGTCCAGCAACTTACCTACTGGGATCTTTGCAGAAACAGTTCAAATCAGAGTGTGTGTATGTGTGTCTGTGTGCATAGCTGTCTCATTTGTGAAGGGAAAGACACTCAGCAGGTGTCTTTTTTCTTAAAAGAAAAGTGCAACATTTTAAGGGAATGAAGACAATAACACAAAAGAGTAAAAGAAAACCAGGTGAAAATCCCTGAAGTAAGGAAGGGAGGACTCAGAGGAAATCTAATAGCAGTCTTCCCGTATCTGCAGTTGGTCCTAGAGCGTAGAATGAATGAGAAACAATGGGGAAAGATGATAGAGAGGCAGATTTTGACACAATGAAAGGACAATTAGAGTGAAGTGGCCAATCTTGAGAGAGTGAGCTTCCCTTTACTGGAGATATTCAAACACAGACAAGATGACCATTTATAGAAAAGGTATAAATAAGTACAGATTGGACAAGATCAATGGTCCTTAACCTAGGGTTTGTGAACTTGGTTGTTGAATGTGTTGATAATTGTATTTCTAATTATAAAAGCAGCTAGGTGGTGCAATCAATGGAGTGCCAGGCCTAGAGTCAGGAAGATCTGAATTCAAATCTGAACTCAGATGCTTACTTTCTGTGTGACCCTGGACAAATCACTTTAAAACCCTGTTTGCTTCAGTTTCCTCAATGCTACAATGAACTGGAGAAGGAAATGGCAAAATGTGCTAATACCTTTGTCAAGAAAATCTCAAATGGGGTCCCAGAGTCAGACACAACTGAAAAACAACTAAACAACTGTTTTTCACTACAACTGCTCCCTTTGTAATCCCATGTATTTTTTTTAATGCACTTAAAAACATCCTGAGAAAAGGTCCCCAGACCCAGAATGCCAGAAGGGCAAGGGTCCATGACAGAAAAATGACTAAGAACTCCTATCCTAGCCAAAAAGGTTCTTGAAGTCCTTCCAAGTTCTAAGATTGTCTGTACAGAACAGTTTAAAGCTCAGGGCAGAGGGGAAGAGGGGAAGAAAAATGGGAATAAACAATTAAATAGCAGAGTGCCTAAATATTTTATCACTGTGATCTTATTTGATCCTCAACCCTAGAAGATAAGTGCTATTGTTATTCCCATTTTATAGTTAAGAAAACAGAGGTTGAGAGAGTTAAATGACTTGCCTAGGGTCACACAGCTATAAAGTATCTGAGACTGGATTTGCATTTCAATCCCAGCAATCTATTTGCTACCTCACCTAATTGCCTCTCATTCAGTCAGATTTACTTCAACTTCTTCCAAATACACTTAAAAGAGTAGAGCCCTATTTTTAATGCTGTTCATGAGGAATATCTGACTTCTGTTACATCAAATCTGAACACAAGTTTCCTGAGTATCTACTATGTATAATGGACTCTGAATTTATTAAAATGCATTAGCAGTGAATGTTGAGTGCTATGGGGTCATAGGTCAGAATCTAAGTATAGACAAATACTATATACCAGCTGTTGGATTATGAACAAGCCATTTAAATTCTCTCAGCCTCAGTTTATTCTTCTTTAAAATGGGGATAATAATTTTTTGACCCTCCTCTAAAGTCTCTTGTAAGAGGAAGAACTCTGTGTAAATTTGAAACATCATGGTCATGGGAATTATTATATTATTCAAAACAATTTTCATGAAAAGAGCTACACACCTCTTCATCAGAGGAGGTGTGAGGTTTAGATATCATCTTTCCCCAATGTAAAGACTAGCAAATTGCCTTCTGTGGGGGGGGGGGGGATGGGGAGAGGGAAGTAAGATTAGGGGAAAAGTTGTAAAACTCAAAATAAATAAAATCTTAAAAAAAAGAAAGAAATTATCTTTCCCTTCCTGGGAACAGAAAGTATTTGCACTTATTGCCCACCATGTAAAAGTACTTTGGTTGGAAGCGTCATTGGAAGATCAGATTTGAAGACTAGATGCTGAGTTACAATAGTTGTGGTAGGCTGGATGAATGCAATGAATATCAATTCTTAGCCTTCCAAGTAGCTCAAGAGAGCTATGATTGGCATGAAGAACCACCTCTTCCCCACCTTAAGTATAAAGTCAGAGCTTAGTGTGCATTATAGCTATCCATGTGACATAGGAAATGCTGGCATCATAGACTATCCACATCTTGTATCTTCCCAGTCCTATATACCAAACTCCATACATGGCAGGTACCTAAATAAATTAAATTTATTCAGCTGTCATATCTTCATAATAGCCCTGCAAGATATGCAATGCTAGCTAGTATTATCTCCATTTTACAGACAATAACTGAAGCCCATAAAATGTCCATTGTCAAACAGCTAGTAGATGGGCACCTTGGTCTAATTACATACTTGTAGCATTACTAGAGGAAAGAAATCTCCACTCCAGAGGAGCTCATGGCTTGACTGACATCTCCAAGGCAAGACTAACTAATAATACTGAGTGTAAACACTTCATTATAAGACTAAGAAGATTCAAAAGGACATAGTTCTTCTTATGAGCTACCAATTCCTATCCTTTTTAGGACTTTTGATCATTGGAAAGTCATCCTAGGGGGTTAGGAAAAAAGCCTAGTTGGGTTTGGTGTTAAGTTATGGGGCTGACACCAGGGATGAGCAGGCTAAACTCAAGCTTCCTAGCCCAGGAAAGGTTTCAGAAGGAGCAGCCAGAAGCAAAGGATAATGATCCTGAAGGGTTCCCAAGTCTAAGATTCATACCTGTCTACAGGTTCACCTGAAGGATGAGGGCACCAGGAGAGAAAATAAAGAAGCAAATCACCCAAAGAAAGAAACTCAGTAGTGGAAAGAGTCTTGGATTTAAAAAGGTCAAAGATCTGTGTTAGTATATTGATTCTTCCTTTATCTTTGTGTGACTTCAGGTAACAGTCACTTTGGATCAAGAGATAATGGAATTGAGAGTTCAGAGGAATTTGAAACATCTAAATCTACCATAACCTACTCATTTTGCTTCCTCAAGATCTGGTTCCTTTGCAGTAAGTAACAGGCAATAATAATTGCCCTGCCTGGCACTCCCATTCTGCTATGTGAACCAACATAAGATAATTGGTAGAAAAGGACTTTGTCATTATAAAGGTGCATATCTACATAAATACAACATGACAACAACAAAGGGTCAGAAAGGATTCCAAAGGCCAGTCCATACTGCCCCACCCTGAGGATGGAGGGGTCTATCTGTGACTTACAACAAACTACAAGGATGTATTCATAAACCCCATTTTACAGGCATAGATACAGAAGCTTTGGGCAAGGAAATGACTTTTCCAAGAACAATATTGGCAGAATCATGGAAGCAGAAGAGTTGAGCCAAAGCAAATGAAGCAAGACTCTGCCTATAGGCAATGGAATGGGAGAAGACAACATATAAGAGGGAACTGAGGAGTAGCTAGGTGGTGTAGTGGAGAGAACACTGGCCCTGGAGACAGGAGGACCTTAATAATTACCTACCTGTGTGACCTTGGGCAAGTCACTTAACCCCATTGCCTTATAAAAAAATAAATTCAAAAAAAAGAGGGAATTGAAAAGTAGAGTGAAGGGGAGAGGGAGTTACCCATATACGGGGCAAGATGATGGTGAAGTCCAGAGAAAAAAGAATGATTAATCTGAGCTTTCTCAAAATGGAGGCTGTAAGAGAAACTCAGCCACAGGAAAAAGAAGCCAAAAGGACAGAGCAGCTTAAAGGATGGTGGCGAAGTCCAGAGAGTCCAAAGGTGAAGTCTCACTCTGGTATAACAGTGTGACTCTGGCAGGTGTTTGGCTTTCTTGAGTGGTTTTCCATGCAATTTCTGGGTGGTGTGGGCCCCTGGAAAACTTAGACATTCTGGACTGAGCTTCAAACAGCCTGAGGTCTTTGCCTGAGAGAACAGGGCCAGGGCAGGTCTGAGTCACAGGATCAGCAGGAGCTAAATCTCGGAATATCCCCAACCCTTTCCCCTTCTCTCAGATTGGTTTGGGTCTGTTGTCCAACATCCACTGTTGAGACTGGGCCTGAAATGGACCCTTCTGATTCCCAAACCAGGACCCTTTCTGCTATAGTCTGAGAAAGAAGACAATGACCACAGTAATATAATGGAAAACAGTTCTAGAACAAATCAGAGCATTACAGTGACCAATAATGGCAACAGAGGGTTAAAGATGAAGCATTTTGAAAGTAGAGAGGTGGTGGACCACAGGTGCAGAAAGAGATATACATTTTCAAATATGGCCACTGTGCCAATTTGTTTTGCCTTGACTATACCATGTGACAAAAAAAAACCCCAACCATTCCTCCATTCTGTAGAGGGAAAGGGTGACAAAGAAGTGAAAGAAACAAAAAAGCATCAATAAAAGGGTTGGGGTTTTTTTTAGAAAAGGAGAAATGAGAGTAAGTGAACACTAACAATCTTATAGATCATAAAAGTGACTTGATTAAT
Organism: Macrotis lagotis; assembly: GCF_037893015.1. NCBI lineage: Eukaryota > Metazoa > Chordata > Mammalia > Peramelemorphia > Peramelidae > Macrotis > Macrotis lagotis. The sequence goes on along the minus strand of NC_133660.1, from coordinate 226,726,705 downwards.
GATTCAAGACCATTTTAAAGTTACCTTCACAGCGAAATGCAAGGGAATCTAGTGGCTTTCTACAGACAATGCAGAACTTCTTCTTGTAGTGTGCTGGAGGACCAAAACAGTGAGCAACTGGAACCTGCCAAGGGAGGGGCAGAAACATTCATCAGTGAGGGACATCTTGCTGCTTTGGAAATTTTAGCAAAACTACTTTTTAATCCCAAGAGCCCTAAAAATTCAAATAAAATTCAAAATAACCACCAACATCTACAAATCATTTTAAGGTTTGTTAAGCGACTTGTTCAGGGTCAAAAAGCTAGTAAGTATCAGGTGTTTGATCTGGACTTGAACTCAGGTCTTCCTGACTCCAGAGCTGGTGCTCTATTCACTGCAGAACCATCTAGCTGCCCTTGTGAAATGCTTTTTTAAATGCACTTTCCCCCCCCATTAGGTCCTTATAAAGACCCCATAAGGAAGGTGCTATAGGTAACCCCCTCCTCCCTATCACTCAACTCCAGGGCTATCCTGGCTCCAGATCCAGTGGGATGACCCATAGTCTAAACTGCCTCTCATCAGGTAGAAAAATATCTGAATGATTGTAATAGAGTTCTAAGTTTTATAAAATGTCTCCCCAGTGATGGTCAACCTTAATGAACTTGCTCATTCCATCAGAGCAACAGAACAGGCACAATTTTGGAGTATCTGTGATGGAGAATACCATCTGTATCCAGAGAAAGAACTGTGGAGTTTGAACAAAAAACCGTTATCTTATTATTTAATTTAGCTATCTCTTATTCTTTATGTTTCTTCCTTAAGAATATGTTTTCTCTCTCAACACATTCAACTTAGATCAATGTATATACCATGGAAACAATGTAAAGACTAACAAATTGCCTTCTGTAGGGGGTGGGAGGAGGGAAGCAAGATTAGGGGGGGAAATTGTAAAATTCGAAATAAGTAAAATCTTTCTTTAAAAAAAATAATAAAATGTCTCTCCAACAATAGCCCCAGGAAATGGATGTCACAACTGTAACCATTCCAAAGATGTAGCCAGAAGAGCTAATTGAAACAAGGAACCCTTTTCTGATGCCATCCCCCCAGAGACTCTGAATAGCACCTTTATATCCACCTGTTTTAGCTCATGAAGACTATAGAACAAAGGGTTTCCTCTTGTTTGCCATATTTTAAAGATGTGGAAAAAGAAACTAAGTGAGTCACCCAAAGTCAACAATCCAATTCAGCAAAGATTTCTTATATACCTACTACATGGTCAGTGCTCAGATAAAAAGGCACCAATCAAACAGCCCCAGCCTTCAAAGACCTTATGTTCTACAACAATGGCTCCCAACTTTTTTTGTTCCTTGAAACCCCTCCAACAACAACAACAAAATTATATTGCCAATCTTCAGGATAATTTATCATACTACTTTTAATATTCTTTCAAATTTATTCATTAAGTGGGTATAGTAACCTCTGACACAAAACCTCCAAGTTAATCATAATTGTAAATATAAAACACAGTTATTGTCTGTTGTCAAAACCAAAAATATATTTGTAACATAACTGAGCTATTATTTATTATATTAGGATTCATTAAAGAATCATTAGCAGAGACACATTGTCTCAACCCCCAATGGGTTCATGAACCACTAAATGGAGACCATTGTTCTACTGGGTGGATACAACCTGAACACCGCTAAACACAAATTAATTTGAGGAGACAGAACTATCAAAAACCAAGTTCAAGAAGAAACCAAGGAAGACCTTACCAGAGCCTTAAAGAAGATAAATGGAAATGAGGAAGGAGTATATTGTAAATATGGGGAGCAAGTTAAGCAAATACATGGAGGAAGGAGATGGAACCAAGTTCAGGAAACAACTAGTCATCCAGTTTGGCTGGAACATAAAATGTGTAAAGGTGAGTAATATAAAATGTCTAGAAATTTAGGTTGGAGTCATAGTTTAGAACACTTTAATAAAGCACTGGCCCTTGAGTCAGGAGTACCTGGGTTCAAATCTGGTCTCAGACACTTAATAATTACCTAGCTGTGTGGCCTTGGGCAAGCCACTTAACCCCATTTGCTTTGCAAAAACCTAAAAAAAACCACTTTAAATTCTAGACTTAGAGTTGAGTTTGAGGGTTTTTTTTTTGAGTTTATCTTTTATACTAGCAGTAACAGGGAAAATTTCTGAGCAGGGACCATATGGTCAGGTCAATATATCAGGGAGATTATTTTGACAGTTGTGTGGAAGATGGACTAGAGGAGGAAAAATTGAAAGCTGGGAGGTAAATCAGGCAGCTAATGTAGCAAACCAAGTGAGAACTCATAAAAACCTGAAATAGGATGCTGATTTTAAAAGTAGAGATAAGGGGGATGGATCAGGAGCTGTTGTGGAGATAGAAACCAAGACAAAATGATTGAAGACATAAGATTTGAGGATGAGCTAAGATTATAGTTGGAGAGCTGAAAGAACCTTAGAAGTCACTGAATCCAATTCCCTCATCTTACAACTGGGGGGAATTGAGACTTTGAGAGATTAAATGCCTTACCCAGGATCACATGCTACAAAATGTCTTGGGTGCAGCAAGATTTGAATTTAGGTCTTTCAGACTCTAAGGCTCAAAGCTTGATTCACCATACCATCTAAGCATCCCTTGTTGAAGAGGACTCCCTGGGAGGGGATAGATGACTGGGAGGATGATTATGCAAAAGAAATGGGGAAAGTTCAATAGAGAGGAAGGTGTAAGAGGGGAAAAGAGTGAGTTTGTTTTAGATATTAAGATGCTGACAGAACATCCATGTGGGCAGGTCTGATGGGCAACTGGAAGTATGAGATTGGAATTTATGAAAGAATATCATGAGATCATAAATCTAGAGCTGGAAAGGACTTCTGAGATTATCTATTTCAATACCCATCCAAATCTCTAATATCTAAAAAATGGCCAGTCAGCTTTTTCTTGAACCCTTCTGGCAATAGGAAAGTCATTAAAATCTTCAAGTGGTCCATGCCATTTGGTGGGATTAGACTTCAAGAGAAATACTAAGGGTTGATAGATTTAGGAATTATCTTTATTGAGATTACAATTGAATCCAAGAAAGCTATTTAACTAAGGGAGAAAAACAAAGAAGAGAGGATGACAAAAGCCAGACTCTTGGGGGACACTTGCAATTAGGAGAGAGCAAAGAAATGTGATCCAGTAAAAGCAACAGAGAAAATGTAGGTGGGAGGAAAACAAGGAGAGAGCTATGTCATGAATTCAAGAGATTATACTCAAGGAGTAATTGTTCAACAGTATCAAAAGCTGCAGAATTCAAAGAGGATACAGACTAAGAAAAGATCATTGGATATAGTCAAGAAAGAGATCATTGGGGATATTGGAGCGAACAGCTTCAGTTGGATGGTGGGGCGGGAGCCAAATTACAAAGGGTTGACAAATAAGTGGGAAATAACAAAGTGAAAGTAATGAATATAAAAGATCTTTTTTCCCCATTCCAGCCTTATTACATCTCTCGCTCTACTGACCAGACAAATTAGAATTCTTAAGTCACCAGTCACTCTCTCAATTTGAATTCTTGAAGTCAACAGTTAATCTCCTTTCTCACCCTCTGCTTCTTGGAATCTCTAGATTCCTGAAAGACTCAACTCAAAATCCATCTTGAACAAGAGGCTTTTTCTTCCCCACCCCCATCCCTTCCCATTAATAGTTAGCACCTTCCTCACAGAAAGTTATCTTGTACCTTATTTATATGTGTTTTGTATAGAACTATATGTGAATGGTATTGCTCCCATTAGAATCTAAGCTCCTTGAGGGTAGGTACTGTGTCAGAACAGGGTCTGACATATACCAGGTATTTAATTTATTGACTGATTTCACTAAGATTTTACCTATGAAAAAGTGAAGAACATAGGGCAATTTATTGAGGGATGACAAGGCTAAGTGAAAAATTTTGTTTTGTTTTAGGACAGAAAACTTGGGCATGGTTTGAGGTAGAAAGACTGCAAGCCAACATAGTAAAATTCCTTCAGAAAGAAGTGTGACTCAGATATTGGCCTTAAGAAGAGATCCTGAGTATATTTCTTGGTCTTGCCTGCCACTTTCAGATTTTCCCCTTTGTCAGAGTCACTCGCTAACCTCTTTTTGAGGTTCTTTCTATCTCTATCACCCCATCCTGATTGCCACAATTGGTCAATGGCCAGATCACTCAGTCTTCTTTCTCAAGGAATTTAATTCTTTGTTTAGTCTTTCTCTCTACCTAATTTTGTATTTGGGGACTTCATTACATATGAAACTCGAATTCCCTGGTTTCTTCAACTCTCACCTCAGCTGTGCCAGGGATGTTAGACCTTACATCTCACCATCACCCCATACCAAGAACCAGCTCCACTTTTTGAATTGTGAAATTCCTCACTCTTCAAAATCTCTAATCCTCCCTTCTCTCCTCTCTGCCTCACTAAATTCCTCACTTTATTTTCTCTAGACTTTAAAGAATGAGTGCTAGTCAAGGTCAGCTTTTCCAACTTATGCCTTTCAGGCCACTTCTAATGAATTTGTCTTCTAGTCATTCCTTGTCTGTCTCTCATCAGTATCTCCCTCCCTTACTAATCACCTACTGCTTACAAACAAGACCTAGACTCCCTTCTCCTTTAAAAAAAACCAAAACCTTTACCTTACTCCGCTAACCTTTCAAACAATGACCCTAGACTCAAGGAATTGAACTACTAAAAAAGGAAATGTGAATAGTCTGGACAAAAGCTGATTATGGCAACAAAGATCTGGCAGATTAAAAGGAAAAAAACTCTAAAAAGGGAGGTTAGTGAGTAATTCTGGCCAAAGAATAATGGATGGAATAGGAGAAGGAAGATGCTGATAGTGATGGCTGGGACAGTGTGTTGGGAGACATAAGAGAAGGAGTTCTGACAAAGATGGTCTAGACTACCATCTAAGAGATCCTTGTTTCCAAGTGCAATAAGGTAGAAAGAATATGGAAATGAAAAGATCTAGGATGACAGGAAATTTGTTAGTAGAAGGGGGTTCCTCCAGGTACAAGATCAGGGAATGGCAGATGAGGAAAAGTCCTGAGAAGTAACAGGATTTAGCAGTATAGGGATAACAAGGATCAAAAAGGTGCCTTTACCTCAACAAACAGGGAACTTGAATCACAATAGATTAAGAGTGCAAAACATATAAGTTTGCAAGTTCTAAGATTACTGAGGCCTCAATTCCACAGGATCCTGAAATAATGAAGGGTAATACTGGTATGGAAATTCTTGTCTTCCTATTTTGCTCAGTTTGAAACTGTATGGAATAACTCATGGGTCCAATCCCATTCTACAGACACAGGAACTTTGACATGCTCATTCCAATTCTCACCCTCCATGACCTATATCCAAAAGGCTCCAAATTTAGTGCAGATACCAGATCATCATAGTCCACTGTAGTTTAGAACTCCCAAGTTCAAAAGCTTCACCAGTCTCAACCTACCAGAGTTGGGATTACCCAATTGTGTGCCACCATACCCACAAGGTGCTGGGAAGTAGGGATGGCAAGGACTTCAAGACATAGGTTTAGTTCCCAGAAAGATTAAACACACATATAAATTAATTTCCAAGACAGCTAGGAAGGAGGTACAGTCAGAAGCTAACCCACAAGTGGCCCAAGAACTGAGTTTTGTGGCAGCTCTGATAGCCCTGGTCCTTGTCCATTTGGTCATAGCTCTAGTGCTGAAGCTCCAATTAAGGTGACATCAGATCTTGTTTGGAGTTCTAAGCTTTCCTGATCCTGCCTTTATAAGTTCCTCCACTCTCAAGAACTAATAAAAAATATAAAGAGTGATCTCATTTTTCTATTAACAAACTATGTAAATATGGGAAATTAACATATCTCTCAGGACTTCTCTTAATCAATCAGATGGAGATAACTGCACTACCTACCTCAGATAGTGACCCCTTCTCTCCATGATGGCTACCTTCCTCTGGATTTGCTCCAATTTGTCAATGCCATTCCTAAAGATAGTACTCAGAACTAAAAACTATACTTTAAACCATATTCTAACCAGAGCTGAAGTCAGTGTTCTAGAACTCCCTTGTTCTAGATCCTATACTTCTACAAATGAAGTTTAAGATCTGCCCACATTGATTCAGAAAGAATGTTCTTTTGATCCTGGTTGGCAACACAGGGTTTTGCTGGTAGGTGCTTAATGCCAACACACTCTGCACTCTGGTCATTCCTATGCCTGGCATGGTCCAGTCAAAGGGTTCCAGCTACACTGTCTGGGAGACAACAGGAAGTCATTACATAACTTTCACCCACCTGTGGAGAACCAGAGAAGGTAGCCTAAGGCTTGGGAGTATGAAGACCAAGGCACCAGTCTAGCTTATGCCACTAGTCCTCTGTAAAATAATGGTACTGGGCTAGAGGATCCCTAAGGACTCTTCAAGTTTTGAATCTAGGAAACCAGGGAGACCAGGGAGATTCCATGACCTCAAATTCCAATTTACTTGGGATTTAAGAATAGGATCAAAAATTTTGAAATAGAAGAAAACTGAGGGGCGGCTAGGTGGCGTACTGGGGGGCGGCTAGGTGGCGTAGTGGATAAAGCACCGGCCTTGGAGTCAGGAGTACCTGGGTTCAAATCTGGTCTGAGACACTTAATAATTACCTAGCTGTGTGGCCTTGGGCAAGTCACTTAACCCCATTTGCCTTGCAAAAATCTAAAAAAAAATCACTGAATCAGTAGAAGAAAACTGATTAATAAGTCACCTGGAAAAATGTTTTCAAAGGGGTCCAACTGATAGATTTCTGTGATTAAAGCCAAGGAAGATCCTGAGGACAGGATTAAGAGGCTTCTGGATGATTCTGAAGACAGTCAGGCTCCCCAAGGATCTAAGGAGTACCACTACCACCACCACCATCACCACTACTACCACCTCATCATTGTCATCTGCTAATATTAATATAGTACCTATTATCATCATCACCATCTTCGATTGCTGATATTAATATAGCACCCATTATGTGCCAGACACTGTGATAAGCGTTTTGTAATTATTATCTCATTTGATCCTTATAACAAGCCTGGGAAGAGCTGCCATTATTATCTCCAATTCACAGCTGAAGAAACAGAGGCAAATCGGAGTTTTAACTGATTAGTCCAAGGTTCCACAGCAGATAAGTATTTGAAGCTGGACAGGTCCTTCCTGACTGAACTACTTTGCTTCCCCTATAAGGAGCTATAACAGGGGCCTGGGTGGATCTTGGGGCAACAGGAGTAAGTCCCTGAGGGAGGCTAACCTATGTCCTCTGCTATCCAAACAGATGGGAGATGCCGAACACAGTGGGAAGGGGGAGAGAAATAAGTGTTTAGCATTAAAGGAAGTAAAAAACAGAGACAACGGTCCTATGTATATTAAAATTTCTCTAGCAGCACTTTTTGTGGTTATAAAAACAAAAAATGTTGGTAACCTGTCACTTGGGGAATGGCTGAACAGTTCATGAATGTAATGGAAAATTACAATCCCTTATGTGCAGTAATATAATAATATGCATTCCATTATATTGTATTCCAATAAGCGCATTAAAAAAACACAACAATTATGAAGAATTCAGAATAATCTGAGAATTGAGACAGAATAAAGTGATCAGAATCAGAAAGAAGTCTCACTCTTGCTGTTAAAACAGCAGACCTCAGACAAGTTACTTCCCTTCTTCAATTGCTTATGAGACTCACCAAGAGTTCTTAACCCAGAAATCTGTAAACTTTTTTTAAAAAATCATATTTATTTCAACATTTTTTCATATTATTACACATATTTCAATAGTATTCATTATAATTTCTTTGTAATCCCATATATTTTTAATGTATTTTAAAACATGATTTTGAGAAAGAAGGGTCATGGGTTTTATCTGATGCCAAAGAGGCTCATAATATAAAAAAGATTAAGACAACTGCACAAAATTCCCTTCTAGATCTTCTATGATAGGACTATGACAAAGAACTGGAGGGAAAGAAGCATATAGCCCCATTCAGTTCTTCAGTTTGGGACATTCCCCTTCCATTCTCACACCCCAAAACCCACTAGAAGTTAACACAGACCCATCAATGCCCAATTAAAATCCTACTAAGAAAATTCAGGACCACAATTCAAGTTTTATTTGACTTCAAAAATAATAGAATACAATTATTCAATAATAATAATTCAATAGCAAACGAATACAAAGTACCATGATGAAATTTCTAGACACCATGATGACCTAGTACCCAGTCCCCAAAAGTGTCCTGGTCCCAATGATACCTGCATTAAGCTTGTAGTATAATATGGATGTGTATACACAAACCCATACGTGTGTGTGTGTGTGTGTGTGTGTGTGTGTATTTAGCAAAGTAAAAGCTATTAGAATAACTGATGATTTCATCATCACCACAAAAAGAAAAAATGAACCCCACCCATTTACAGGTAACAAATTCGAGAAAGTAGCTCTCTACTCACCCTAACCAGGCTTGGAGCAATGCAGGCACATGGGATCTTCACATGTTTCAAGCACTTCTCATGAGACATAAAGTTGCAGACTGTGGAAACAAGAAACCTTTTCAGATTCAACAATGACTTAAGAAAGATGTAATAATGGACACTGAAGGATACAGGAAGGCCAGAGGCAGAGATACTAGAAGATAAGAACCCCCAATTTCTATTCTGCTTTAAGGTTTACAAAGAATATTTCTTCCTCATGACACTCCTAGGAGGTGGGTAGTTCAAGTATTAAAATCCCCATATGACAAGGGAGGAAACTGAAACCCAGAGACTCGCCCAGGACATAGAGCTAAAAAAATGTTGGAGCCAGGATTTGAATCTGGAACTTCACCTCAAAGGCAATTCTTTTGAATGTTAGCTCACAGCAGGAGACTCAGATTTATACTGCTCTGGTCAAAGCCTCACATGTTAAATCCCAGTTCCCAGAAATCAGATAGATTTGTCAGAATCACAATAGCAACATGAATCCCTTCCCAATTAGGGAAAGGCCACTGTGTCCAGTCCCCTGAAGTGATGAAGTTTGGCTTCTTGCCACCAGCATCATTGGTGTTTCCAAAGTCATTGAGGACAAAGAGCTAGGGAGAGGGAGTAATCACTAGGGAGCTGGCAGAGAAGGGTCAAAACCTCAGGCATGACTCTTGGAGAGTCTCTAACCTTGTATCTGTAAGTTCTAATCATTGAAGAATTCCAAATTAAAATAATTCTGAGGTACCACTTCAGTTATATCAAATTAGTTTAAAAAGAAAAGAAAAATGACAGAACTCATTGTAACTAGGGTTTGAAGTAACAATTCTATAGAATTCAGCAAATAGCCTTTGAGAGATGTGAGGACTATGGGGCAGCTAGGTGGCACAGAGGATAAAGCACTGGCCCTGGAGTCAGAAGGACCTGAGTTCAAAACTGGGCTCAGACACTTAATGATTACCTAGTTGTGTGACCTTGGACAAGTCACTTAACTCCACTGCAGCACAAAAACAAAGAGAGAGAAAGAGAGAGAGAGAGAGAGAGAGAGACCAAAAAAATGCATCAGTTTGCAGTCAACCTAGGGATGATCCCCATTAGGCCAGTCCTTGGAATATACTGGAAGCTTTTCCAGTTCAGTAGGACCTGCCAAAATTGGTGAAGAATTCTGGGTCACCTCCAGGCCACAATAAAGAGGCAGGATAGGACATTAGGAAAGAGTTAAAAAAATGAGCAGGTAGAATTTACAGAAGCAGATTTCCTTCTAACAAGGAAAGCTATTCACCAGTGGAAGTGGTTGCCTTTGGAAGTTCCTGATCATGGATGGATATTCAAAAAGAAGCTAATCAGGGATGTTGAAAGATGCTGAAGCATTGAGTATGAAATGATGACAGCAGAAATAATTTATAAGGTAGATATTGAAAGAATTACAATCTCCACTTTACAGATAGACAAACTGAGGGAGGGAAGTACTTCGGCCAAGGACATTCAATGTTTTGTTGGGGGGGGGTCGCCTGTGACCTTCAGTTTTTGAAGAAGATACAACATCAGGGAGGTGATGCCATGACAAGCACATGAATTGGATTTGAGTGAGTTGGGGCGCTGTGCTAAGTCACCAGCCTCACTTTCTCCTCTGTAGTCATTTGGGTCCAGTCACCAGATATGAATCAGGATGACTGGAGAGGGTCCTGGATACAGAGCAATCAAGGTTAAGTGACAGCTAAATGTCAAGTGTCTGAGGCCAGATTTGAACTCCCATCCTCCTGAATCCAAAGCTGATATTCTATCCACTGCACTACCTAGCTGCCCTCAAGGTCATACAAGCTAATAAGTGTCACAGAAAAGACTCCCATCCAGGTCTCCAAATCCAAGGCTTTTCTCATTACATTAGGAGTTCTTTACCTTAACCCCAACGTGGGCCATGGATAGATTTCAGAGGGTCTACCAACTTATATAGGAAAAAAAAATTTACTCTTATTTGCATTGAATTCTAATTATTATTTTTTTTAGGTTTTTACAAGGCAAATGGGGTTAAGTGGCTTGCCCAAGGCTGCACAGCTAGGTAATTATTAAGTGTCTGAGGACGGATTTGAAGTCAGGTACTCCTGACTCCAGGGCCAGTGCTCTATCTACTGCGCCACCCAGCCGCCCTATTTGCATTGACTTCTAACTGAAATTTGGCATTTTCTTCAATTACTTAACTTGAAGGTTCACCACATTGTCCAAAGGGTCCATGATGCAAAAAAAAAAAAAAAGATTAGGAACCCTTGCATTATGCAAACTAAAGAAGCTCAGAGATCCCAGCAAGAGTCAAGACTCAGTGTTCTAATCTCCCCCCCCCCACATACCCACATGCCCAGTCCACCCTCCAGCCTAGCAGCATGGGAATGTTATTCTTTGAAAACTGAGTCTAAAATTCAATCAAAACCTTCAAACATAAAAATCTGCACCCCCTTTCAGCAACTCATTATTCTATTGGGCTAAGCAGGAGCTTTTGGGAGATATGCAAAAACCAAAGACAATGAACAAACAGGAGAAATTATAGGGAATGAGGTAGATGGCTTTGGTTACATAATGCTTTCAAAATCTGTATAAAAAAACAACTAAAAAAACAATATAACTGAGTGAAAAAGAAAAATATTAGATGAGAAGAAAAATCTTTGTTGGAAATAAGATAGAAATATGATTTGATTTGGAAATATATATATATATATATATGGAATTGATATAATTCAATACATTATTCAAGAGAAACACCCAGTCTTTAATGGCTAAGTATGCAAAGGATAAGAACAGGCAATTTACAAAAGAGGAAACAACAAATTACAAATAATCACTTAGGAAAATGGCCAATGCCCTTCATAATGAAATAAATGCATATTAAAACAACTCTGAGGTCATTCTTTAGATTTATCATAGAGTATTATGGAAAAGCACTGGATTTGGACTCTGAAGACTCAGATTTGAATCCTGTGTGACCTTGAACAAATTACTTGCTGTTTCTCTGGGACTCCGTTTTCTGCTTTGGAAATGTGAAGTAGAGCAAGAGAAGGGAAGCTGAACTCTATTATGGTCTCTTCCCCACTCTCAATATTATTGTCCTAATACCTTAAATCTCTCACAATGGAAAAAAATAAACAAAAACTATAAAACAATACTAGTGAAAACCTATGGCAATAGGTCCCCTAGTGCATTACTGATGGAATTTCAACTCAATGGAAACTTTTGGGAGAACAATCTGACCCAATTGTGCCTTCTGAGTAGTATGATATATGTCATAGCCAAAAAACAGAAATATCTTTTTAAAGATATTTTGAACATTACTATTGCTATTTCTAATAAGGTAGCATGTATTTATAATGACAGTGATTTAGTGAAACCAATGTTGAATTAAAAGCCAGAAATTATTGGGTTCATTAACAAGTAGCAAAACTCAGAAACCTCAATAGTTACATGCTAAATTACAGAAAGGCCAAGACCTAGAGCAGGGATGGGGAACCCTTTTTCTGCTGGGGCCAAAACTTAATTAGCCTGCTTATATTTGATCAAACCAAATTAGTCAATTAGTTCATCCCTAATAAGCTCCCTAGATTTATTGAATTTGAGTCTAGCCTGTGGTTGCCTGTGCAGTGACAGACCATATGATTTCACTGACTTTTTACAGGAGGTTCCCCAACCCTAACCTAGAGAATAAACAAAGTTCCACAGGTAAAACACTAGCTCTGGAGTTGAGAGAATGTAGGTTCCAATCCAACTTCTGGCATCACCTGGGGCAAGTCATTAAATTTCACTATCTCAGCTTCCCCATTTATAAAATAAGAGGTTTTGACAGAACTTTCTCTGAACTTCCTAGATCATAAAGCCTATGATACTATGTGACACCAACAATTAATCAGAGTTCCTTGACATATCTGTAAGAATAGTGAGAAACTTGAAAACAACCAGGGAATGGCTGAACAAATTGTGATATAGTCATTATATCGACTACAGTAACAACTAATACTTACAAAGACTCTTCATCAAATACTATCTCATATCAATGCTACAAAGTGGTTACTATTATCATTTTCCTATTACAAATGAATAAACAGGATGAGACATGTTATAGTAGAGGTAATGGTACTTGTAATAGCAACAGTGGCAATAGTGGTGTTATTTAGGACTTTAAGGTTTGCAGAGCACTTTACAAATATTTTCTCATTTGATCCTCATAACAACCATGAGCTGTAGGTGCCTTAATTATCTCCATTTTACAGAAGAAGAAACTGAGGCAGGCAGCAGTTAAGTGATTTGATCAAGGTCACACAGTCACTATATTTATCAAAAATAGAACTTTTACTCAAGTCTTGTTGATTCTGAGATTGTCTCTCAATTTGCTATGCTATGCTGCCTCTCACTATTGTTATTTTAAAAAATGAAAATTTGAGAAATATAAATAAATACATTGCCTCTAGGATTAAAAAATAAGCTATACAGACTGACATTTAAAGCCTTCCACAATCTGGCTCCCACCTACCATGACAGATTGATTTCACATTATTCCTATCTGTGAACTCTACATTCCAGCCAAAGTGGCCTGCTGGCTGTTCCCTGAAAATGATTTCTCCTGACTCCAGGTTTTTACCCAAGTCATCATCACACATGGCTCCAGAGCACTTCCTATCTCATCTTTATCTTGCTTTCAGAGTCAATTCTGAAGCTACTTCCTCCAAGAAACCTTCCCAGCTCTCTTTTTCCTTCCCTCCTCCCCTTAGTGTCCTCTCCCTCCTTCCCTTAGTATGCCCTCCTGCCTTCCCTTAATGTCTCTTCCCCCCTCCTCTTAGTGTCCCCTCCCCCCCCAAACTGCCTGGTGCCTCCCCAGAAGAGTATAAGAGCTCCTTCCTGGAGTAAGGAAGACCTGAGTTCAAATCTGACCTCAGACACTTAATAATTACCTAACAAGTAATTAATTATTAATAATTACCTTGGCCAAATCACTTAATCCCATTACCTTGCAAAAAAGGGGGGGGCAGCTAGGTGGCCTAGTGGATAGAGCACTGGCCTTGGAGTCAGGAGTACCTGGGTTCAAATCTGACCTCAGACACTTCATAATTACCTAGCCGTGTGGCCTTAGGCAAGCCACTTAACCCCATTGCCTTGGAAAATCTTAAAAAAAAAAGGAGAGAAAGCAGGGACCTGCCTCTTTTTAGTCTTTTCATTTCCAGTGATTGGCATAGGTCTTACACAAAGTAGGTATTAAAGAATGCTTGTTGAATTCAATTATTGGAAAGATGTGTAGGAAATAACTCCCAGTGAAGGAACATGTCTTGAGCTAGTGTCTCCTTCCCTTATGGGAAGAGGTGAAGCAGAGGGTGTGAAACAGAGTACACATTGTTGCAAGATTTGATCCATGGGTGAGTTCTGCTGAACTATCTTTTTTATCCTTTTGTCTTTTTTTTTTAACATTAATTACAACAGAAGGCTCATAGGGATATGGGAAAAATAATATATTGGGAAAGAAAACTGATTTTATATATACATATATATATAATAGCTTAGAGAAACACACAGAGTGATTGATTGGACAAAAAATATAATGGGAAGAGCATAGAAAGAAGCTTAAATTTGTTGGGTGTTGACACAGGAGTCACTGGTAAACTGATAAAGTGATCTGTGTTTTAAAAAAAAGTTATAAAATGTAACCTTAAGTGGTTTAGTTTTTTGTTTTTTTTTTTTGTCTTTTGGTTTTTGCAAGGCAATGGGGTTAAGTAACTTGCCCAAGGTCACACGGCTAGGTAATTATGAAGTGTCTGAGGTCACATTTGAACTCAGGTCCTCCTTATTTAAGGGCTAGTACTCTATCCACTGTGCCACCTAGCTGCCCCTGTTTAGTTTTTCTTAAGAGTAAATTCCAAATATTGCTTAGTATTACTCTTCAAGGATCCCTGATTTCAACAATTTGGATCACCCCCTCTCTCTGCCCATTCTCTTTAGGACTTAGTTCTATAGTTTAATGAGTTGTTACAGCAAAAAAATAAAACCGGCAACAAGAACAACTCACACTAGCCTGGTTGGTTCAAGCCAGAGGTGCTGAGCCTCTCCTCAAGGAACAGACATAAGACATGCATGTTCTGGGCCCACACTCCAAGTCTTCTAACTTGACTGGACGTGCCAGGGCTTTTGCTGGGTTGGCATGACCTTCTAGAGTTTTGAGTCACTGCTATGCTACCACTCCATTTCATAAACATTTATTCAGCAGTCACTATTTCCTAGTCCCTTTGCTAACTTCCAGGGATGCAAAGGCAAAAAATAATAATAATAATAATAATAATAATAATAATAATAATGGTGAATTGGGAATCAGACAATCTGGGTTCACATCCTAGCTTTGGTATTTGCTGTCTGTGACTTGACTCTTTTTGAGTCTCTTGACTGTTCTCAGTCTTAGTTCCTTTACCTGTAAAAGGTAAAGTTCAGGCCAGATGACCAGCAAGGGCCCTTAAATTCTTTATCTATGAGTCTATGACCCTATAAGAGAGGTAAAGAAATGTTATCCCCAATTTGCTGCTGGGATAACAAACCCCACTTTCTGCAGACAGTTAAATAGAAAGGAGTGGCCTCATCTATCTACACTTTCCAGATTCTCCACAGAACAGCCAGGCCCTCTTCTCTATACCCACCCACAAGTTCAGGTCTAAGAGTCTAGATGGAAATTCAAGTTAGGTTCTGCTAAGAACTGCTGTGGGTAACCTGTGGGCAAACTTCTGGGCCTTTCCTAAATTTAACCCTCTCTGGGCCTTGATTTTCTGCCAAATGGGCAAAATGATTCCTGCCCTTTTCTGCCTCACAGTGGGGGTAGTATGAGGCTCAAGACAGAGAAATGAATGACAACAAAGGGCTATGGAGGAATGACTGGGGGAAGAGGAGGTGAGGAGACTGGTATTAGTCATTAGGCATTATCTTCCCTTAACCAGACTGGATCTGACTTACTCAGACTTATACGCAGGGGACATCCTTTTGGGGCCCTCTATCTTCAGGGCTAACCTCCAAGTCAGCTGCCTGACTTTTTAAAAGTATAAACATCCCCCAGACTGGTTTTGCCACTCTTCTGTAGTTCTACAAATGAACCATCTTCTTTCCCCCTTTGAATTTTGGTTCCTTGTACTTCCACAGAGACAACCTAGCAATTAATCCTCCCACACGGCTAGTTTACAATCCCTCCTTCGACCATAGTTACTAAGCAATCTTCTACGGTGTCAAATCCTAGACTGGCAGAACAGGTTTCCCAGAGGCAGTCCCAGAACCTCACCCACCTCCAAAACTGAGGATTTAGATGCACATTGGGTTGGGGTTGTCCTCAGAGCACTAACTTTTGCAAGGGCAAGACTCAGGTTCCAGACTTCTCTATCTCTCTCCAAGGTCTCTTTTAACCTCTTCCTCTCACCCCCATGGCACCATGTGGACACAAATACAGCACTCCCAGAATGGAAGAGACTGGCCAGACACTTGTAGTATATTTCATTCCCAAAGGATGTCATTTGGGAATTCTTTTTAAGTATAGATTACATGTAAAGGCCAGTCTTATCATCTAAGCACCATCCAGGCAAGGAAAAGCCCCAGTTGTCTCTACGCTGGTGTCTATCTTATGTTCTTCATTTTAGAGAGTTCCTGGGGGCATGGATGTGTATGGAAAGCACACTAGACTTGGAGGTTGAGAGTGCTAGCTATCAAAATCTTACTGGATCTTTGTTGCTAAGAGAATAAGATGCCAGGGATGGTGAGAGGCCACAGCCAGGAGTGTCACCCAAATCAATAAATTTTATATCTTCATCCTTCTCCCAATGCTTTTGTGGACCTTGTCTTCATAAATATCCCATTTCCCTGGTATTATACTTATGTAGGCATGTGTCATATTTCTTCCCCTAGTCTGGGGGTTCTCAATCTTTTTGTCTGATGGACCTCTCTGGCCATCTGGTGAGCCTTATGGAGCCCTTCTCAGAAACATGTTTTTAAATGCATAAAATAAAGTATATAGACTTATTAAAGGTAACCAATGATACTACAGTATAGTGATCAATAGAGGTTTTCAAAATAAGTTTCCAGATCCCAAGTTGGAAGTCATACCCTAGGAGATACTGATCTCTTTGTTTAATTTTCTTTAGTTAAGACGATGGGGTTAAGTGACTTGCCCAAGGTCACACAACTAGGTAATTATTAAGTGTCTGAGGCCAAATTTGAACTGAGGTCCTCCTAACTCCAGGGCCAATGCTCTATCTAATGCATCACCTAGCTGCCCTGGATCCTGACCTCTTTGAGGTTGAGGGTTGTTCTTGTCTTTTTATCCCCAGCACCCAGGAAACTCCTTTTAAAAGTAGGTTTGTGGGATCAGACTTCTCAAAGAGGGTTCTTGGCTTGGGCCCTCCCAAAGCAGTTGCCCTTAGCCTGGCAGAGACTACTACAAATGCTCCTCTGGGTGACCTTTACATATTACAAAAGCCAAAGCAAGCTATCCCAAGTATTACAATTCTCAATATTTCATAAGCGTTTGGGACTGTGGGGTGGACACATGAGAATATACATCCATTCCCAATCCCTGTTTCTTAAATGCTGCAGATGAAACCTGGATTCTAGTCCATACTCCACCACTAACTCACCATCTGACTGTGGAGTCAAGTCACTTCCCCTGCTTGGGGTCTCAGTTTCCCTGTTTGTAACATGATGAAGGTGGACCTTTTTAAGAGTATTTCAGCATAATTGTTTTCTTTGGTAACCCTATGCATTTTATTTTATGCATTTTAAAATGTGATTCTGAACTCAAACAAGTCACAAGGAAGGCAAAGCCAGACACTTTGAGAGTGGACATTGATCACTGTTAGGAAATTCTTGATATTGAGCCAGAATGATGCTTTTTCCCCTACCTTCTTTTTGTGCTGCTTTCTGGTACCTAGCAAAGCAGATGCAATTCCTCATTCCATATGACAACCCCTTGCATTCCTGTAAGTCTTCTCTTCTCCAGAAGCCTCTGACTGATCTCTACCTTTATGGCAATGCCCTGAACCCCATTCTTTTTTTTTTAGGTTTTTTTGCAAGGCAAACAGGGTTAAGTGGCTTGCCCAAGGCCACACAGCTAGGCAATTACTAAGTGTCTGAGACGGGACTTGAACCCAGGTACTCCTGACTCCAGGGCTGGTGCTTTATCCACTGCACCACCTAGCCACCCAGTTCTGAACCCCATTCTAACTGCCCTTCTCTGGCATGGAACTGAAGACAGTCTTCAGATGGAGTCTACTTGGGAAATGGCACAGTTGGCCACTCACTACCCTTATCTATAGAATGGGTAGTGGGCTCTCCCTGACACCATGAGTGGGGCCATTCAATTCCACAAGTATCCAAAGACATTTTGCCAATAAGGAAATCAGCTCCTTATGGGCAGGGGCTAGGTCTTATCATCCTTTGTAGCCCTTATAAGTGCCAGCTCTGGGTACAGAATGTACCATATTAATGTACCATATTCTGGGCAACCAGAATATACATATTAACTGTATAAGTGTAGGAGAGAAAAAAAAGAAGCAGCCCTTAATCCCTCCCCAGGCTGCCATAAGTAACAGAATTTAGTTGCTTAAAGAAGGGAATTCTTATAAATAAGTGGGGGAAATAGTCATTAACAAGATGATCTTAAATAGACATTGGCTATAGCTATAGTCATGTGACCGAGAATACATCACTTTGTCTTTGAGGCTTCAGTTTCAACATCAGGAAAATGGGGAGAATACCTATCCTGCCTTTTGCATTTCCTCACGGTGCCCCGACCCATCCTGATTTAAATTAGACCATTCAGGAAGCCTCTGACTTCGTAATAGGGAAGACAGGCTGACAACATGCCTGTTTCGAAACTAAAGAAGGATTAAGGAAACTTTTTGACATCCAGATTTCCACTTCAAACCAACAAGACACTGTATATTTGACAACATTGCTGAGATCATAAATACTTTTTTCAAGATAATATTAGTCGCCACCTTATGTTAAGGAGTCAAAAGTATTATTATTATTCCCATTTTATAGAACAGGAAACTGAGGCTGGGAGCTTCAGTGATTTGTCCAAGTTCCCACAGCTAATTACAATTAGAGCTGGGATTCAGACCTAAGGCTCCAGACTCCAAGCCCACTCTCTTCACTCTACTAGCCTCTCAAGTGCCCTCTGGGTGTATATCATATTTCTTCTCCTGTACCACAAGTCCTCTGTGGGGGAGGGTCCAGGTCTCACTCTTTTCTGCAAAAAGCCCTCCTCCAAAACACTCACATCATTCCTGATGACAAATCAGGGAGAGCCCTTGATTTCCCTTGGCACGTTCTTCAGCAACAGTGGCTGAGACAGTCAAGGTCGGGATTCCTTTATTGGAGTGGAGGAGTGTGGAGCAGAGCTTGTACTCCAAGATTCAAAGACAGCTGTCTTCTAGGCCCAAAGTCCACCTCCTGCCTGCACTTGGCCTCAACCCCACTGGGGCATCCTGAAAGGTCCAACTCTGAGCCATTTCTAGGCAGCTTCTCCCTCCAGGAGTCCCATCCCCAGGCTTGCCTGGATCCTAGTATTTATACTAGGAAGCATCGGACACCTGCCTGTCTAGAGGGCCCTTGAGAACAGAAAGCCTCCTTAGAGCTTCTCAGCTCACATAGCTGCTAATCGTCTCTGCCAGTCTCAAGAGAGAAATGGGACTTAAGCTCAAAATTGGCCTGAGAGAAGCCAAAAGGCTTAAGTAGAGAAGGTATTTTCCCAGTGTGAGGGCTTATTCCTGCTCTCTATGAGTCCTGTCAGGGCTTGCTTGGGATGGCAGAGCTATATTATTTGTAGACAAGAATCCCATCCATGGCAGCCTATGAAACCCACAGGACCCGCCAGGACTCACGGGTTTTAACAGCTTTGATGGGGGAAGAAGAGAATTTTAGGAGAGCTGTGGCTACTTCATGACAGTCACTGGGATTCAGGTACCATGGGATCGATAAGGTTCCCAGATGCTTCCTTTGTACACAGTGATTTTTGTTTTGTTTTGTTGTTTTGCAAAGCAATGGGGTTAAGTGACTTGCCCAAGGTCACACAGCTGGGTAATTATTAAGTGTCAGACTGGATTTGAACTCAGGTCCTCCTGACTCCAGGGCAGGTGCTCTATCCACTGTGGCACCTAACTGCCTCCATACAGTCTTTCTACTGAAAATCTTGAATCACATATCAATATATCTACAGTATCTTGTTCATAGGGGCTCTTAATAAATAATGGAATCGAATGAGCAAATCCCTAGTCCAATGGATTCCAATTTCAGGGCTATGGTCTCCTTTGAGGTCACAGTTTTTTATGAGGGGTCTGCAAATGCACAAATAAGAAATTGTATCTTCTGTGGACAGCAAATACCTCTCATTCACATGTGTTTCTATTACTTCATTTGCTCATCGATATTATTGTGATTGCTAAAAGTACTTCTGAATTCATGGCTGCTCTTTTTCTAATCAAGACATTATGGTTAATAGCACAAATGCTATCATTATGGGGAGGGGGTAGGATATGAAAAATGAAGTACTCATTCTCAAACAAGTTGGGAGCCACATCTCAGTTAAAACACCATTCAGAAGGGGTAGCTGAGTACACAGTGGATAGAGCACCAGCCCTGGAGTCAGGAGGACCTGAGTACAAATGTGACCTCAGACACTTAATAATTACCCAGCTGTGTGACCTTGGGCAAGTCACTTAACCCCACTGCTTTAAATAAAGAAAACTTTTTTTAAAAAACCACCATTGAGGAAAGAGAAGTTTAGGGGCGGCTAGGTGGCATAGTGGATAAAGCACTAACCCTTGAGTCAGGAGTACCTGGGTTCAAATCTGGTCTCAGACACTGAATAATGACCTAGCTGTGTGGCTTTGGGCAAGCCACTTAACCCCATTTGCCTTGGAAAAAACCTAAAAAAAAATATAGAGAGGAAAGAGAAGTTTCAAGAGAACATGTTCCTTATGACTATATAATTCAGAAGTAAGAGAGATGGGATCTGGACCCAGGCAACCTAACACCCAGCTCAGGGCCATTTCCACAACACCCTATGTTGGACTACTAACTGGACCTTATATGTTCCTTTAAAAAAATGCTTTTTTACCCATACCAGATTCTAGGCACCATCTAGTATTATAAAGTTGGAGGAGCATTAAAGATCATCTATTTTGGTTCTCATTCAATTTGGGATGAGGACAATGAACTAAGAGAGAAGGGATGTGACCAAGGTCATAGAGGGAAAAGTCAGAGTTAAGAAAATAAGCTCAGGTCCTCTGCCTCCATTAAACCCCACAGTCTTTTGTTGACTAGCTCCTGTGGTTAATGGTGCTCACTTTCAGAAACCACTACTTAATGGGGGCAGAATGGGGCAGGGAGGAAACCAAGGTGATTGAGGGAAAAAAGGATAGGATTTTGTCCATAACAAGAAAGAAAACCAGTGAAGAATAGAAGAAAGAGAACTGAAACTTAGACTTAGAGGGCCTGGGTTCAAGGGCCTGCCTCTTGTTGTGTAATGCTGGGCAACTGGTTTCCCCTCTCTGGGCTTCACCAGTAAGAAGGGATAAAAATAAACTACCTTCTTCTCAAGGACCTTGAAAGGGACACACTCAAAGGCTACAGAAATGGGAATTGTTGTAGTGATTATCCCTCCTTCATTATGACTATCCTCCAGGTAAGGGCTCACCAGACATTATCCTCTCCCAGACTGGAGATTACAAGTTCAAGGGTGAGCCAGCAGGACATGTACTGCACCCAATATTATTATTACCATGGTGTCTTTGTCCCATACCTTGGCTCCCAAAGAGCCCCATGGCCACAAAACTCAATTATTATCATTAGTAGTAATAAAAAATAATTCACTTCTATTGAATTTTATAGTTTATAAAACACTTTTCTCAGAACAGTCCAGTGAGGTAAGCAGTAGTAATTCCATTTTATAGACGATAAAGATACCTCTAGAAGTGAAATGACTTGCCCAAGGTCACTCATAACTCATAAGTGGCAGAACTCAGCTCTTTGGGCTCCAAGTTGAGTTTTCTTCTCAAGACTGAGCCCTAAGTTGTACCTCATAAAGTCTCACTCAATTAGTTACAATCCACCAAGAACAATGGAGAGTCAGATGAGAGCTGATCTGGCACCATAGAAAGGATATAGTATTTCCAGTCAGATGACTGATGCAGCCCTGGTTCTATCACTTGCTACTGTATGACCTGAGTCTCAGTTTCCTCAACTGTAAAATGGGGGAGGGAATGGACTAAATGACCTATGAGGTACCTTTCAGTTTTGAATCTTTGAGCCTATACACATTCTTAATGCCTGCTATCTTCCCAAAGATGTCTCCCTTTCTGCTTGTCAGGTAATAGCATGATAAAAACTGAGGAGAGGGGCAATGAAGTCCAAAAAAGCTAAGAAGTTGGTCCAGGCTCTACTACGAATTTGCTCTGTGTGTGTTACATAGTCTCAGTTTCCCCAAATGTAAAATGAGGAGTCTGGTCTCTAGATAGTCTGTAAGGTCCTTCCCAATTCTGACATTCTATAAAGTTCTCTTGCTTTCTTTAAGACTAAAGCCGGTCACATCACGCTTTGCAATCCTGTGGCCCAGGCCTCTTGGTTCTCCCACACGCTAGACCCTTCATCTTCCAACTTTGGACCTTTTCATCATCCCCCATGACTGGAACTCTGTACTCCTCATCTCTGCCTCCTGACTTCCTTCAGTTCCCAGTTAAAATCTCACCTCCTCCAAAAAATAAGCCTTTCCCAAGCCTCTTTAATTCTAGTGCCTTCCTTCCTTCTATTGATTATTTCTAATTTATCCTATAGAAAGCTTGTTTTATAAGACTGTCTGCTTGCCCCCATCAGACTCTGACTTCCTAGAGAGAAGGGACTCTCTTTTGCCTTTGTATTCCCCTTACCTACAACATAGCAGACATTCATACTGATTTGAGAAGATGCCAACAAACAGTGACAGAAAGAGTTTTCTCATCTGTGAGACCCTTTACACTAATAGCAGAGCAATAGAGTTCTAGTTTATAGGTCTATTCTATTCCAGGTTCTAAAGTTTCTACAATTTACAAAATGAATTGAGGGGCTGAACTGATCCTTCAGCCAGCCTGTGGCTCTCAGTACAGCTGTATGAAGAGTTGAACTCTGATCTCCCCCCCCCCCCCCACAGAACCAGGGCATTCCCATCTTGCCCAACCCCACACCTTCCATGTTCCCATGGCTCAATGTCACAGCTTCCCCAGGAAGTCCTCCCTGACCACATCATCTTTAAGTGACCTCTCCCTCCTTGAACCATCCACTGCATTGTGTAGCTATCCCTCACTCAGCCTTTACTCCATGTGGGAGACTATCTTCCCTATCAGATTGGGAGCCCCTGCTTCCTAAAGGTGGGGGGGGGGGGTGTCCTGGTCTGTTTCTCTGTCTCCTCCCTCCCCAAACCAGAGAGAAGGGTTTTCAACAGCCCATGAAAAGTCAACACAGAGAGGTGGCATACAAGCAAAGAAAGGTCCCTTTTCTGTCCCCCACTTCTCCGGATGAATAGAAACAATGTCAGTTTAACATAGTCCACCTCTGTATATACAATGTTCAGGGCTGGGGGAGATACAAAGCTTAGAAGTTATTTAGAGACCCTGCCTTCTCTGAGCTGACTTTCTCCTGGAAGGTACCGATAAGCCAGTTAGGGCACAAAACGCTGGGAAGGAGGAAGAGACTTCCAGACGAGATAAAAATGACAGAGGTTTGGAGGAAAATTGAAGTCTGGCAGCTCTGTATGTCTTAGAAATTCTTTTTTTTTTCCTCCAGACTAAACAGAGGACCTTGCCTTAGAGGGTGCACCCCTCCAGTCTCCATAGAGAAGAGAGACCCCCTCTTCACCCCCCCCACTAGCCTGGCCTATTCCCCAATGGTGTGGTCCTCACCCCAGGTCAGGCTTCCAAGCTCTACCTCTAAACAAACTTAGACCCCGACAGCGTGACCAGGATGATGCAGAAGAGAGTGGCAGGAGACGAGATTCGAGGGGCCCAGCACCAAGCCCCCCGGGACCAAAGGCAAGAAAGGGAGTGATCAGCAGGAGAGACTGGCCTGAGATCTGCCCGAGATGGAGGGGTGAGGAGGAGGAAATGAGGTCCAAGACTTAGGATCCATCCCTCCTGAAGAGGCGAGGGTCCGAGACGGCCGGGCGCCCCCTGAGGAGGGGGTGGCTTCAAGGGGGGCGCTCAAGGCTCCATGGGCGGGCTGAGAGGTCTCGCCAGGGATCGGTCCTCGGGGAGGGGCCCGGGGGTCCCCGCACTCACCCTCGCACTGAAAGCCGGCCAGTCCCCAGATGAAGTCGGTGCAGTAGTGGCAGAAGGTGGGCTTGGTGAGCGTCACCTTCCTGAAGCTGTGGCCCGGGGCGGCGGCGGGGGGCGCCAGGGGCTCGGGGCCCGGCCCCTGCCCGGCGCCCTGCCCCTGGCCCGTGGGGCCGGGCTGCGGGCGGCCCTTGCCGCCGCCGAGCTGGGGGCTGGAGGCCGGGCTCCCCAGCCGAGAGCCGGAGCCCGAGCCCGAGCCCGAGCCGCCGCCGAACCAGGAGCGAGCGCCCGGGGCCGCCGGCGCCGTCATGCGGCCCGCAGCCCGCCGGGGGCTCAGGCGCGGGGCGCCCGGGACGCGCGGGGGCTCCCCGGCTCCGCAGTCCGCATGGGCCCGGCCGAGACGCGCACAGCTTCCGACTGGCCGCCAGCCCGTGGCCACGGAGCGACTGAGCATGCCCAGAGGCGCCGGCTCCGGGCCCAGGGGCGCGGGGGGAGGGGCCGCCGGGGAGGAGGCGGGGAGGGGCGGGGCGGGGCGGGGCGGGGGCCCCGCAGGTGCGAGGCGGGGCGGATCCGGAGCCCGCCCGCCCCGCGCTCCCCGGCTCCTCTCCCCTCACCCAGGGGAAGGGGCCGCGAGAGGCCTCCCGGAGGGCAACGCTGTGATTTTACGGGGGGGGAAACTGAGGCCCAGAGAGAAGGACTGGCCTAAAGGTGTCCCTGCGAGGCCGCACTAGCCATCCCTCCTGGCCTTCTTTGCTCAGACTATGGACCGCACTCCAGGCTCAGCCCAGGGGGCATCTCCTACCGAGAAGCCTTTCCCCTTCTCCCGGCGAAGTGTCCTCCTGTCACTGGGAAGCTTGCCCTCCTATTCATTAGCTCGCATTTACAGATCTATTGACTTGTTTCCATCCGCCCTGGAGTAAGAATAATACACAAGGACTGGCATTTACATAGCCAGTTAGAATTTGCAAAGCACTTTGTGTAAATCATCTCAGGGGAGTCGGGACATCAGGAATGTTATAATGTATAATTTTTGTATGGTTTTGTCCTTCATTCTCCAGGAAGACCATGACATCAGCAATGTTAAAATGTATAATTTTCTTATAATGTTTTTGTCCTTCGTTCTGGAAGAAGACCATGACATCAGGAAGGTGATGCCGTGACTTGCAAGTGAATTGGATTTAAATGAAGCAAGGCTGGCCAGTCACTAGATTCACCAGCTCCTCCAGAGCCATCTGGGTCCAGTGAGCTATATACAGCAAGCTATAGATCGGTAGGACTGGAGAGGCCCAGATGCAGTGGCAGCCTTGGCCTTTTTAAGCTAGGATTTTCCCCAGGTCTTAGTTTTTCTGAGCAAAGGCCCTTTGAATGTTTAAGGCTAGGTAAAAAATGAGGCAAAGAATGGCCTCTGAGAGAGAGAGAGAGAGAGAGAGAGAGAGAGAGAGAGAGAGAGAGCTTCCTATACATAATATACAGAATACTGATTTTTGGAGTCAGGAAAGTTGTGGATTCCATCCTGGATCTGCCCTTTACCAATTTTGTAACTTGGGACAAGTCCCTCCCCCTCTACACTTCAATTTCTCTCTCTGTAAGAGAGTTAGGCTACAGCTTTAAGGTCCATTCCAGCTCTAAGATCCTAGAAATGAGTTTCTTTCCCAAGCTTTGGGCTGTGCTGGCCACCTTTCTTCTGTATCTGCTGTGATTTCATTTTTTTTAAAATAGTTCTTACAGCCCTTGTTTCCTTTCTTTAGTTAGATTGGGAGCTTGCTGAGAGTAAAAAATCAGATCCTATTCATCTCTTACACCCCCTCAGTTGCAGCCCAGAACAAATGCTTCTAAATGTTTACTGAACTGAATTTTTCAGTTGCATTATGCAGAAATTACAGCTCTGTAGCCCAGCATTTCATAAGAATAAGGTCTTAGATCCTTTTCTTTTTGTTGGTGCCAACTATAAACCAGCTGATTTGCTAAGAACAATACGTTTTCATATAGTACTTTACAATTTATAACATACTTTACAAATATTCTTTGATTCCCCCCCCCTTACATAACTGGGAGGAAGCTATCATTATTATTATCATTGTCATTTTTTGGGTGGGAAAAGGCACACAGTGATCAAATGACTTGCCCAGCACCACACAGCTAATATCTGAAGGGAGACTTGAACTCAGGATTACTTGAATCTAGGTCCATCTCTCTATCCACTGTGCTACATTGTGATCTATTGTGATATTAGAGGCAGAAGAAGAACCTGAAATTACAGATCCATTAAAGTATTGGTTCATGGTTAATTGGTGGCTTTCTGATTCAACTCAATTAGAACATTATTGAGAATCCTTGGGGCGGCTAGGTGGCATAGTGGATAGAGCACTGGCCCTGGAGTCAGGAGTACCTGGGTTCAAATCTGGTCTCAGACACTTAATAATTACCTAGCTGTGTGGCCTTGGGCAAGCCACTTAACCCCATTTGCCTTGCAAAAAAAAAAAAAAAAAAAAACAAACCTAAAGAGAATCCTTCCATACGCAATACCAATCTGGTAGATACAGTTCTCCAGAAAACAAATTATGAGGTAGAACCCATAAAACAGAATATCAAGACATGGGAGACTAGAAATGAATCATTAAACACCACTCATTCAGTAATCAAATGATTACTGAGTGTTTTTATGTGTGGGTGGGTGGGGTTGTGATTTAGTGGTCCTCTAAACCAAACTCCCCACCATATCAGGAATCTTCTCTACCAATTTACATAACAGATGGTCTGCCAACCTCTGATGAGCTATTTCCAGTGTTGGGAGTCTCATCACCTCCTACAACACCCATTTCCATTGCCTGTTAAAGAAGCCATGATAAGGAACTCTTACTATTTATTTGATTAAATGTGACTTCCAGCAACACATCTTATATTTGAAGTCTGAACTCTCTTCTTTTCCCTTCCTCTTTTCTCTAAGTTTTCTTCATTCCTAGAACTCTAATTGGAACTTCATTTTCAGTCCATTGAGATCTCTCTGTCTCTCTGTCACTATCACTGTCTCTTTCTGTGTCCTGATTCTGTCATCTGACTTGTCATTTCAGTTGTCATCAGCAAATTTGATAAGCAGCCAAATAATTGAGACAAATGTTGAACAGAATCAAGATGGATCTCTGGGCTATGACACCAGAAACCTGCCTTTAAGGCAGTGATATAAAACTCAAATCAAATAGTATTAAAAATAGGGGTCACCAAACCTTTACTTAAGAATCCCAGCAAGCAGCATGTTGATTTAGAAAACTCGCATATTCTCATGATGTGTTCATATATTTTTGTTCATTTTGTTAAATATTTCCCAATGATTGGGGTTAAGTGACTTGCCCAAGGTCACACAGCTAGGTAATTATTAAGTATCTGAGGTCAGATTTGAACTCTCCTGACTCCACCTAGCTGTCCCTCCCAATGACTTTTAATCTAGTTCTGGCCATTTGAGAGTGTTCCTTATCTTGTGGGCCACAAAGCTGGCCTGCCACCTCTAATTCCTCTGTTCTAGGGTGACCTTGCTCTTTATCACTACACCTTGCATTTAGGTAATCATTCAGTTCTAAGAATATCTGACTTCAGGAAGTATTTCTACCCATAGCTATTAAACATTTTCCACGAGCAAGGTCCTATCTTCTATATAAAGGGTTACAAAGATAGGTATGATACAAGCTTTCAAGATGTCTACACACACACACACACACACACACACACACACACACACACACACACACACGCTGTTTGTAGTAGTTTCCTAATCTACCATCTAATTACCCACTCAAAAGAGGTGGAATAGAGGGTATACTGCAGAGAATAAGAGCTATAGGGATGCATAAAAGAAAGAGTTCAGTGAGACAGGAGTTAAGTCAGGAAAGGCATCTTATCTTGCAAGAAAAAGGAGAGGGTGAGTTGAGCCCTGAAGGATCAGGAGATTTGAACGTTCCCAGGTCTTCAATGCCCTCAATATTCTGATGACACTCCAAGTTTCTAATGTGTTCTCCTACTCCTCTCCTCCAAGTGCCCTGAACTCTAGCAAATTGAGACCATCATACATGCACTGTGCTTGGCCACCTTCATGCCTTCCTTTCCCCAGGCAAATTGCCCCTCAATTCCTGCTTGGGAAATTCTATAATCATCCTTCAACATCCAGTTCAAATGGCACGTCTGCCACAAAGTTATGCTACAGTCCCTCCAAATAGTAACAACCTTTTGTCTTATGACCTCAGATCGGTCTTTTGTGGCACTTCCTCACATATATTTACTAAACTGGAAATTGCACATAGTATAATTGTGTCTCTCGGCCCACTACTACACTGTAAACTCCCTGAGGGCAATCCTTTCATTGTTTAATCCTGGGGTCTTCCCCCAGTAGTTTCCAGTCATTTCCAGCTCTTCATGACCCCATTTGGGGTTTTCTTGGCAAAGATAAAGGAACAGTTTGCCATTTCCTTCTCCGGCTCATTTTACAGATGAGGAAATTTCTCTGTACTCTGTAAGCACTTCATAATTATGATTTGAATTTAAATGAATTGAATGGAGACAGGAAGTACATTTCCAAGCAGGAGGAAGTCTTCAGCTTAAACCCAGAAGCATCAATGAACCTAAAGTCTGCCAGGGAGGGGTGTGGCTAGTCAGAAGTTAAAAAAAGTAGAACATAGATTTGGAGTGACAGGATAGAATCATGTGGTAGAAGGCCTTGAATGCCAAAATAAATAGTTTAGGATTATCCTGCTAAACAATAGGCAATAACTGACCTTCTCTTAACTCCATCTGGGTGGGTTCTCTCTGTCTATTCTGAAAAATAATTATCAGACCTCATAGTTGTGGGTGCAGGGTTTTATGTTTTGTCAAAGCATTTTCTCCTCCATCACCTCGTATATGAAGGGCTCAACACCAAAAGGAACTTACCAAACGTTCCCTACATGTAATCATCCTCCTAATATTCTCTCACATCTGTACAGTACTTAACAGCTTCCAAAACACTTTAGCATCCATTACTTTGACACTTTGAGGACGTGGGATTACACTGTGACAGATTCTCCCCTCTGTGCCTCAGTAGCCAGTGATGCAACTTGGGTAACTTCATCCCTTGTTGGCTGAGACTCTGAGGATCTCTGCCTTTAACCGGGAAGACCCACACTGTCCTGAAAACCTGAACTTGTATACATGACCTCAGAAATTCAAAGACAGAAGTGGGCCTCTGAGGTTGACTAGTGCCAACCCACTGGCTTAGTCTCCAAGAAGCCAGCATCATTTCTGATCTATCAGGAAGTGGCACTTCCTGATGTGTCTCATACATAAGGGAGAGGGGTTGGACCAGTGAACTCCCTAGAGAAGAAATTCTTTCTGCCAGTTCAGATCTGTACTTTCTCTGCTACTTACAGTCTTAGAGGGCGGCCTTGAGCTCTGAGAACATAAATAAATGCACCACCAGTCGCTGTTATGGGTCAGAGATATAATAGTAATAGCAACAATAGCAGCAATGACAACAACGACAATAATCATAACCATTCCTGCTTCTATAGATAGCCCTTCAGGGTTTACAAAGAGCTTTCTGAATAACATCCTTATGAGCTGCATAAATATTACTGCCCCTGTCATATAAATAAGGACATTGATCCCCAAAGATCCCCAGTCCTCTTGGGGCTCTATGTACTTGGCTACCATGCCTCATCTGCCTTCCCACTGTGGAATTTCCCTCATACCTTAGGGCTTTCTCAGCTTGAAATATCCCTTTGTCCCAAGAACTCCCTTCTCTCATTGGTGAGTTGTTCCTAAAACCTCCATTATGAGAGAGGGTCAAGGTCAGTCCTTCTCTCTTCTGTGTGGATAAAGCACTGACCCTGGAGTCAGAAGGACCTGAATTAAAATCTGGTTTCAAACACTTGACACTAGTTAGGTGACCTTGGACAAGTCACTTAATCCCAATCACTTAGCATCATCTAGAACCATCTCCATTCATCCTGACCCATATCTGGTCACTGGACCCAGATGGCTGGAGGAAAAAAAAATGAGACTGGTGACTTAGCACAGCACCCCTCACTCAAATCCAATTCACATGTTTTTCATGGTATCACCTCCCTGATATCATGGTCTTCATTCCCCCCCCATTATGTCCCCAAGGATGCCTTTCCTCCCCTTTTCAGTTCCCTTTTTCCAGGGGTCTTCTCTCATTAGAGTATAAACTCCCTGAGAGCAGGGATTATCTATTTGTCTTTTTGTTTAAATTGGTCCTGACACATAATAAATGTTAAATAATGCTTTTTGATTGGCTGGATAACTTAACCTTGGTCACCAAGCAAATGAATGTGGGAACTGATATTTGTCTTTTGACTTCTAAACCTCTACACTTTGACCTCAACATCCTATTATTTTTCATAATTCCTTGCGTTCCTCATATAATCCCTATGACGAAGGCAGAGGAAGCATTACTATTCCCCTTTCACAGAAGTTAAAAGTAAGGTTCAGAAAAGGACAACAGATAGTAGATACAGACATGAATGAGAACTTAGTTTCTAACTTAACTGACAGAAATATATCTAAAAGGTAAAAATTTCCTTTTAAAAAATGACAACTTGGGGCAGCTAGGTGGTGAAGTTTGTGTGTGTGTGTGTGTGTGTGTGTGTGTGTGTGTGTGTAAAGCTAGGTAGCACAGTGGAAGAGCAATGACCCTGGAGTCAGGAGGACCTGAGTTCAAATCATCTAGCTATGTGACTGTGGGCAAGACACTTGTCTTGCAAAAAAATCAAAAATGACAACTTTAATAAATTATACCAAGGGCCTTGTTCTAGACTTTAGCTATTCCCTCACCAGAGCCTGGGTTCTTTCTTCCTTGCCTTTGTATAATCTGACCCAATATATAGACCAACCTCCTTACCTTCCCAGTCTGACAAAGTTTCAAGGTCCAGTTCCTAGATTCTATGCTTTCCACAGAAGCCTTTCTTGCTCTCTATCATCTAGGAAACCCTGAAAGTCTTTCCTTCCAGAGTGATTTTTTTATTGCCAGAGGCCATGGTTTGCTTTATTTTTCCTTCTAACCTGCTTTAATCACGGAATGACTATGGTTGCCTCAGTAAAAGTGAGAGCTGTGAGAGCTAGGTGGCAGAATGGATAGAGCACCGGCCCTGGAGTCAGGAGTACCTGAGTTCAAATCCGACCTCAGACACTTAATAATTACCTAGCTGTGTGGCAAGCCACTTAACCCCATTGTCTTTCAAAAAAAGAACCTTAAAAAAAACAGAAGAAAAAGTGAGAGCTGTTAAAGACCTTAGTTTAAAATGACTAGGTCTCCCACAGCATCCAGGGCTATCTCCAATACGTATCTGGTCCCTGAACCCAGATGGCTCCGGAGGAGAAAGGGAGGCTGGTGATTTTTGCAGACTTGCCTCAATTCACTTAAACCCAATTCACTTGCAAGTCGTGGCGTCCCCTCTCTTGAGAACGAAGGACAAACACCAACAATCAGCTAGAAAGGAGCCCCCTTCCTCATTTTTCTAGAGCTCGGAGAATGAATCTCCACTTTGCTCTACAGCCTCTCTCGCGTCAAGCTTATCTGTATACTGGGCCTATCTCTCCGACGAAGAAGAATTTAATCTTTGTTTGTTCAGGTTGCTTTGTAAACTTTAAGCGAAAGTTAGAGAAAAGAATACCGGACTTCGAGTAAGAAGACCCAGGGCAAGTCATTTCTCTCCTAGACTCAGTTTCCTCATCTGCAAAAGGAGGGGTTTCCATTCATTGGCTTCTAATCTATGGTTTTTATCATTATTACAATTTAATTGCTTGGGAAGGACGGGCTGGGCCTGGATTTGGAGTCTGGAGACCTCGATTCCAAGGACCTGTTTTCCCATTTGCTAGTTGGGTGACCTTGACTGGCCTCTCTGAGTTTCAGTTTTCCTCTCGGGGAAAGGAGAGGTCTCGACCGCCCCAGACAGCTCCAAGTTCTAGGATTCGTTTCCCCCAGATCTCCCATGGACTCTAACCCTTTCCCCGAGGCAGGGCTCCAGCTCTTTCCTAGCGGGCAGAGTTCAGGACCCCCCCCTCGCCCCGCCCCCAATCCGACTCAAGGCTGCCCGGAAGAGCTGGATCAGGAAGCAGCTGCAGCAGACGCAGGAAACCGCTCGGGAGATTCCGTGCTCCCGGGAGTGGGAGTGCTGAGGAGGCGGCCCGTGATTCCGGGGAGGCCGGGGCCGAGCGGGGCCGGGCCTGGCCAGGAGCGGAGGGAAGCCGGCCGCCAGCCGCGGGATCTGGCTACTTTGTAGCAGAGGCTGGCAACATTGTAGCGACTCCGGGCTGGCGGCGGGATGGGGGCTCGGAGCGCGGGGGCCGCGGCGCTGCTGCCGCTGCTGGCCCTGCTGCCGCGGACCTTCGCCTCCTGCCTCTTCTCCGTGGACGCCTCTGCAGCCACGGGGCCGCTGAAGCCTTTCTGGAAGAGCACCGGCTTCTGGTAGGCTGCGTCCGCCTCCCCGCGGCCAGGATGTGGGACGGCTCTGCAATGAACGCCGCCACCCGCTGTCCTCCGAGGCTAGGCACTGGGACGGGGGCCCTGGCCTGCCTCTAGAGTTGGAGCTCGAGCGCCACTTTTAGGAAGAGACTAAAAAAGAGGGCCCCCCCCTCAAAAATCCCCTGCGGGGCTTGTCTTCCATCCCCCCCATTGTTTTCTCTTGGTTCAAAGATGGAGAGCTGTCTGAGGGACTGGATCCCCAACTTTGGGGTGAGATCCAAGGGATCCCAGCGATAGGATTCTGGGAAGTGAAACTCTAGAAGGAGGGCGCCACGAAAATTCGGTGAAGGGATGCCTAGGGCAAGAGTTTGGATCTTAGCTATCCCTCTGCCCCTTTGTAGAGCTCATCTGAAAGGGATCCCTTCCCCTTAGGGACATGACCTGCTCTGATGATAAGTAACTCTCTATTCTATCTGTCTAGGGCACTCTTGGGGAAAGTTTCCCTTGTATTCAGCCAAAATGTCTCCTGAAACTTCCTGCTTTGGATCTGTTCTCTTGAGCCGGGTACAAATTTGACTATAACTTCCCACGAAAGCTCTTCACATACTTCAAGGCAGAGATCACGTTGCCCTCACTTGCACTCAGTAGGCACTTCACGCTTGCTGAATTGACCTGAGTCCAAGTTAAACATTTCTACCTCTCTCAGCTGATTCTCTTGTGACCTGCTTGGATCATTAGCATCTTGAAAGCGTCACAGATCCTCAGATATGTCAATTCCTCATAGTATTTGAGGGGGAAAAAATAAATTATACATGCGCACACATAATGTATATAGGACCTTCATGTCATTGAACTGATAGGTGAGAGCCTCTGGCAGTCGGCTGAGATAAAGCATTTTGTACTCACCCCTAATATTATGAGAAATTTCCACTCTCCCAAGTGGAGAGGGATCTGTATAAGCTAACACACATCTCTATAAATGCTCAGGGATATTTCCTGAGTGAATGAAGGACGGAGGAGTAAAAGGATGAAATCCTTTTCCCACGTTTCAGGTGTCTGTGATTTCATTAATATGGGTACTCCCTCTACCAATACAGGAAGGAAAACTCTATTTTCTTAGATGTCTTTCTTTGGTGTCTTCTCTACTAGCTCAAGCCCTCACTAGCTCTTCCCTCCATCCTTGGGGAGTTGGTAGTAACAAGCACTGCAGTTCCATTTAACCACTTAACATCGATTAGCTTTTACAAAAGGATATTCACTTTAAGGACTTAGCCACAACTGACAGTCATTTTGCCCAACCCCTTGGGGAAATTCTTGCCCTGATACCACTTCTGTCTCTGGGAAAAATAGACTCCATTTAGCTCGGTTTCTCCATAGCATGTTCAAATGCAATATGACTGCTAGATAAACTTGCCTCTCAGCTATTGGGGTCCCAAAGGTCACTCTGTGCTCCTCAGGTCATGAAGCTACCCCTGGCTATAAAACTCAGACTGGAAAATGAGGGCATGCCAAGAAGCCCTTTAGATTCCCAAAGTCATCAATGAAGTCACTGAAATTCTTCTAGAAGGGAAAGTGGCAGATACCATAGCTGAAGCTGGCAGGTTTTTTTGAATTCCTCTGCAACCCATCAAGTAGCCTCCTTTTAATCATAGTTAGATGACTAGAACAGGTTACAGAATGTCTAGGACTATTTCATGGTTTGTCTCCCCAAGGTGCTTTCCTTACATGTCATCTCAGCTCTTTCCAAAACTGTTTCTTGGTTTCCTTAGCATGGAGAAGAAAGATCTTAGCAAAGGGCTTGGATCTCCCCTGATTTCATTCATTTGTTGACCTGAATTAAGATGAATGCTAGAGGGGTGGCTAGGTGGCACAGTGGATAGAGCACTGACCCTGGAGTCAGGAGTACCTGAGTTCAAATCCAGCCTCAGACACTTAATAATTACCTAGCTGTGTGGCCTTGGGCAAGCCACTTAACCCCATTTGCCTTGCAAAACCCTAAAAAAAAAATGCTAGGGAATTCTACAAATGATGAAGGCAGAATGGTAGCTAAGAGAATCACCCAAGATGTAAAGTTAGAGATATCCAGGTGATTTGGGTTAGTACAAAAACCTAGAAATCTGAAAGCTACTAGTATCAAAGAGTTAACTAAGTTGGAACAGTCAATTCTTTTCCCCAGGATGAAAATTTCTAAATTTAGATTTCAGGCAACTAGGTGGTATAGTCAGGAGGACCTGAGTTCAAATTCAGCCTCAGATACTTGATACTTAGGAACTCTGTGACTTTGGGCAAGTCACTTAACTGTAACTGTCTCATTCAAAAGAAAAAAAAAACTTGTATTTCTTTTTTCTTTTTTTTTTTTAAGGTTTCTTGCCCAATCAATTTATTTTTAAATATTGCCGACAGGTAGTTCTTTCACATGTGTATGTGCACATACTACTTTAATCTCAAAATGTTATTCTTACAATTAGAAAAATAAATAAAACATAGGGGGAAAACCCCAAGTAGCTAGATGTACACGCTTTCAAATTCCACCTACAATTAATTACTTTTCAGTTCAGCAGTGAGTAGATGCTACATTGCCATTTCAACATAGGTCTAATAAATGCACATTTGAACCTATTGCACAGAAGCAGAAGTCATGCTCTTTATCCATATAAACAAAAACATACAAATCAAAGGCTACTCAAGGTAAAAAGAAGCTTGTAAAACATCTCACAATTTCATTTTATATGCCCGTAAATAAAGCTGGATCATGGAAAACAAAATATTTGGATGGCAAATTATGATATAAGGCTTAAAATAGAACAAATAATTTTATAAAGTTAAGTTTTCTTCTTTTTTTTAAAACCCCCCCAAATATCAAATTCAATCTTATATATTCTATCTGAATTCTCTATTTTCAATCAAAACTCTATATGTAGTGAGACTAATGCCTGGGGGAATCTGTCTGAAACTTGTATTTCTACCTTATGTTTTTATATAATTTCATTCCCTATTATGCCAGTCTACCTCCCTTGATCAGAAAGTCATCCTTTATAACAAAAAATAGGGGCAGCTAGGTGGTGCAGTGGATAGAGCATCGGCCCTGGAGTCAGAAGTACCTGAGTTCAAATCCGGCCTCAGACACTTAATAATTACCTAGCTGTGTGGCCTTCGGCAAGCCACTTAACCCCACTGCCTTGCAAAAACCCTAAAAACATAAAAATAAAAATAAAAAATATGACAAAAAATAAAAAGGGGAGGGAAAAAGCCAACATACCCTGAAGGGGAAATTGACATTACTAGTTGGAATTTAAAAAAAAATAGTGTTTTAATATTTATTTTTCCAATTTTATGTAAAGATTATTTTCAATATTCATTTTTATAGTTTTCTCCCTCCTATCCTTCCCTTTTTCCATCATAGGATAGCAAGTAATCTGATATAAATTACACAAGTATGTTACATATATTTCCAAATTAGTCACACCATAAAAAAAAGAATCAAAACATAAGGGGAAAAACCAAGAGAAGGAAAAAAGCAAAGAAAAACAAACCCCCAAAAACAAATTTTAAAGGGTGAAAAGTAGTATGCTTTGGTCTGCATTCAGTTCTATGATTCTTTCTCTGGATGGAGTTGACATTTTCCATTGCAGGAATTTTTAAAAAAATTTTTCTTGACTATACATATTTACTCTAAATGTTTTTTCTTTATTTTTCTATTTGTGGGGGATCAGGGAGAAAGGTAGAAAAAAATGCTTGTTAATTTAAAAAAAGCAGAGGTAGCAGTTACCTTAAAAGTGATTCCTCTTGTGGCTAGAAAAGTTCCAGCAGAGACTAGATGACCCATTTGTTGGGGATACCATGGAAAGTATTCCACATTGACTAGGGAGTTGTATGCTACATGGCCTCTATGGTAACTGAATTGATTTATTTGTGTTTCTAGTTACTCAACACATACCTGTTACATGAGAGGTGTGTTTTGCTTAGGGGGTCAATAGACATAGGGTATCTGAGAAGATTGCTTGGGAGTGACTTTTTTTCTTGATCTTTTTGTTTTTTTTCAGCCCTCCTCTGCCCCATGAAAAGTCAAACCTGTATGATCTCAGCAAAGACCAGCAGCTCAATCTTGCCTACATTGCATCTATCCCTCACCAGGGCATTGAACAGGTCAGGACTCACTGGTTACTGGACCTCGTCACTGCCAGGTGAGCCCTGCTGATTTCATGGGAAACTATCCAGGCAACTAGGAAATGTACATGAGAGAAGCAATGCTTTTTCTTCCACCTAAGGTGGTATAATGGCAGGAAGCCAGGACTAGGTAAACCAAGAGATCTAGGTCTTCATTCTAGCTCCACTGTTTCCTAGCTGCATGACCTTGGCCAAATCTCCTCTCTGGACCTCTCTGGGCTAGAAAATGGAGATCATCACATTTGGCCTTTCTGCTTTGCAGGTCCATATGACCTTTGCTTTGCTAACTTTAAAGTCTCATATAAATGTGATTATGCTAATATTTTTATTAATAATGATAGGGGAAAGCACGAGAATAAGTATTCAATAGCATGTACCATCTACCAAGAAATGCCAAGAAATTTAGAAATATTATCTCATTTGATTCTCAAAGCAATTCTGTTTTGTAGCATTATCCCCAGTTGTTTTAGTCATATCTGAACTCTTTGTGACCCCATTTGGGGTTTTCTTGGTAAAGAAAACTGGAGTAGTTTGCTCTTTCCATCTTCAACTCATTTTACAGATAAGGAAACTGAGGCAAACAAAGGTTAAATGACTTTACCAGGTTCACACAGCTAGTAATTGTCTTAAGTTGGATTTAAACTCAGGTCTTCCTAACTCCAACACTCTATCCACTGTACCACATAGGCAACTTTATTTTAAATCATCATCATCCCTGAATATCCTAGGAATCTCTGATTCCACTAACATAAATTCTCTCTCCACATAGACAGATCATAACCCTTCTCTGTTGGAATAGACAATTCATCATGAATTGCTGTGGTTGAGATATGGCTGGAACATACAGATCTCTGCCCTAAACTAGACTGTTCCTCAGGCAGGGGATACCACACATTCCATCTCTAAACCTGTACCCCAAATCTTTCCAGTTTGTCTGGCCCAGTCAGAACTTGGTGCTAGCATTGCCTTCAGGAACCAAAGGGTACTTTCCTGCTATAATTTAGCTTGGGGAGGATGCTTGGAAAAGATTATTATGCTTAGGCCAGGCCCTAATACATAATGGGTTCTTTTAAAATGTTTATTGACTAATGGTGACAGAATATCATTATATTGTAGTATTTGATAGGCAAATAAGAAATACAGTGGATAGAGTATTGGTCTTAGAGTCAGGAAAATCTGAGTTCCAATCCAGCATCAACATTTACTAGCTATGTGGCCTGGGGTACATTACTTGTATGACACTTGGGCCCTGGGTGCATTACTTGGGACAGCTAGCTAGATATGAGAGCTGAATAGAGCACAAGACCTGGAATCAGGAAGACCCCTGACTTCAAATCTGGCCTTGGACATTTGTGATGTGACCTTGAATAAGTCACTTAACTTCATCTGTCCTCAGTTTCCTCATCTGTAAAATGGGGATAATAGCAACTACCTTTCAGGATTGTTGTGAGGATCACATGTTCTAATATTTATATAATGTTTTATAAATCCTAAAGCACAATTTAAATACTAGTTATTATTAATATTATTGCTAGGTATAATAGTATGTATTAGAGCAATATAATGACAGGATAGATGGTGTGACCTAATAATTAGAGAGCAAATCACAAACGGGCATTGGTGAAGATATCTGCCCTAGCACAGGTCCTCAGCAGTGATCATAGAATGATGGGAAAAGAGATTTACAGCTAGGAGGGACCTTAAAAGTCATCAGGTCCAGCTCTCTCATTTTAGCAATGAGGAAACTTTTCCTAGTAAGTATAAATAGTTTTCCCAGGGTCTCCCAGCTAATAAGCATTTGAGGCAGTCTTCTTGACTCCAAGCCCAGCACCATGATGGAATCATAAGTCTGAACCCAATAGAGTATAATGGTATTAAGCTTTAATAATAATTTTTCTCATTCAATATCATTAAATTATCACACTGCTGTGAATGGGACCACTTTTGCTTGAATTCTTCAGCTGAGTAGGTTCAGTACTGGTGTGACTGTCCATGAGTACTGAGTCCCAGAGTGAGAGTCAGGGTCATCTGTGGGACAGAGAAATTGCCCCTGGGCTTAAGAAAAATTTCCATGAGTCCCCCTACTGACACTTATTAAAAAAGTCATTTAGCTTCACAGGGTCCCAAGACATTTTTTAAGAGTCTGAGTTGAGGGGCAGCTAGGTGGTGCAGTGGATAGAGCACCGACCCTGGAGTCAGGGGTACCTGAGTTCAAATCTGACCTCAGACACTTAATAATGACCTAGCTGTGTGACCTTGGGCAAGCCACTTAACCCCACTGCCTTGCAAAAAAAAAAAAAGAGTCTGAGTTGTAAACAATTTTTGATTCATGTTGTTAGAGGGAGTTTCCTCAAAAATCTGTTATAAAATAAAATCATCATTGGTTGTTCAATAAATAATAATATTAGGTAAGGGAGGGGAAAATTTTGGAATTAATTTTTTTTTTTAAATGAATGTTAAAAATTATCTTTTCTGGGGTGGCTAGGTGGCTCAGTGGATAGAGCACCGGCCCTGGAGTCAGGAGTACCTGAGTTCAAATCAGACCTCAGACACTTAATAATTACCTAGCTGAGTGGCCTTGGGCAAGCCACTTAACCCATTGCTTTGCAAAAACCTAAAAAACAAATTGTCTTTTCTGTAATTGAGAGGAGGGAGAGGGAGGAAGGAAAGGAAGGAGAAAATTTGGAATTCAAAATAGAAAAATAATTTTAAACTCAATGATAAAGCAATTTTAGTAATGATGAACAATTATTAATATACAATTATAATTGTAAAACTAAGTTATTAATTCTAATTAGCAATGATAAACAATGTGGTATAATATAATTATAATACAAGATAATTATGATTGTACAAGTGTGTTTTTCCTTGCACAACCCCAGGGAGCTAAGGAGCTCTCTCCCTGTCCCATGTCCTGCAGAGATACTGATTTCTATATCCTTCCTTCCTTCCTTCCTTCCTTCCTTCCTTCCTTCCTTCCTTCCTTCCTTCCTTCCTTCCTTTCCAGTGAGGGAAAAGAACATGTACAAGTGTTTTTGAATCAATTTCTTCTTTTGGTCTTCATGTCTTCCATGCATGAGGTAGGTTGAATGGGGATTATTTCTGTGCCCATTTGACTGATGAAGAAACTGAGGCCCAGGGAGGGGAAATGACTTCAGATTCAAATTAGTAATGGAGCTGGGACCAGAGCCCAGGTCTTCTGACTCTAGTTGCTTATACTTACTTTTGATGGCAGGAGAATGGAAGGGGGAAGAAATGAAGAAGGAAAAGCAGAATCCACTAGGAATCTTTGTTCAGTGGACTGTCAGCTTCTTGAGGACAGAGATCAACTTGGTTTTGTTTATATTTGTAGCCCCAACTTTTAGCACAATGTTTGGTACATATTGAGCACTTAGTAATTGTTTGTTGACTAATGGATGAAGACTAAGAGGAAGGAACTGAAAAAGGATCATGATGCCTTGAAATTACTTCATTTAAATGTAAAGAGTTTAGCAAATGTAGCTTTTTGTATCATTGGTCATTGTTAAATATCTAATAAAACATGAAAACGTAAATATATATTTAAAAAAAAGCAAATGTGGGAAAATAGTTGAGAAGAACTGATGCTGGGCTAGTCCCTCGGCCTTCTAGTTAGGGAGGAGTTCTCACACCCTTATTAACCGTGTAACCCTGGGCAAATCATTTAACCTTGGTCTGCCACAGTTTCCTCATCTATGATATTCAGATTATAATGGCACCTGCCTACCAGAGTTGTTGTAAGGATTTTTAAATCCTGAAGCACAGGGTTTGGCATATAGGACATTTTATAAATGTATCCATCCATCCTTCCTTCCTTCCCTCCTTCCCTCCCTCCCTCCCTCCCTCCCTCCCTCCTTCCTTCCTTCCCTCCTTCCCTCCCTCCCTCCCTCCCTCCCTTTCCAGTGAGGGAAAAGAACATGTACAAGATGCTGTTAGTTAATAGTAGAGTTGGGATAGGAAGTCAGGGCTCCTGCATCTTTCCCTTTGAACCCCAAAACCAGGAATCCAGGCATCAACAAGGTCAAGGACTCAGCAGGTTGATGCAGAAGACTGCGGAATGTGGGAAGATTTAGAAAGTAGTGAAAAAAAGAAGTTTGGGGACCAGAAGCAAAGGTTCCCAGATTGGTTCCAAGAGGAATCTATAAATCATGGAAAGTTGAGTTCAGTGAGACTTAAGAGGAAGGGAAGAAAGAGAAGTATAAGGAATCAAATAGATTAAGAAATGGCCCTATGGGCAGCTAGGTGGTGCAGTGGATAGAGCAGTGGCCCTGGAGTCAGGAGGACCTGAGTTCAAATTTGACCTCAGACACTTAATAATTACCTAGCTGTGTGACCTTGGGCACACATTGCCTTGCAAAAACCTAAAAAAAAAAGGACCCTATGAAGCTGACAGGATCTGAGGGATATTCAAGGATAATTTTCTCCCTGAAAAACCTCCATTCATCCATATTTTGGCTGCCTGAGATTCTAACGATAGAGATTCTTTTCTTTTCTTTTTTTTTTTGAGATAATTGGAATTGAGACTTGCCCAAGTTCACATAGCTAGGAAATGCCCAAGGTTGAATTTGAACTCAGGTCCTCCTGACTCCTGACTCAGTGTTATAACTACTGTACCAACTTCTGTTGTTCTTTGTGGTCCTCTTTGAGCTCTATCCACTGTACTACCTAACTGCCCCGAGATTGATTCTTTTGCACCTTGAAGGTTTTCTGGTCTTCTAGAATCACTTATTGGGAAAGAATCATCTAACCCAACCTCCTCATCTGAGACCCATGGAGAACATAGGCCCTACTCAAAGTGATAGTGAATGTGGATGCTTCAGAGAGGCTTACTGCCATACATTTTATCAACTATAAAGCATACTCTGTGTGTGTGTGTGTGTGTGTGTGTGTGTGTGTGTGTGTGTGTGTGTAGATAGAGCTTGGTAGAGAATGGGACAAAGAATTGGAGGCAGAGGGAGATAGCGAGAATGTATTTTCTCTACAGCTGCGTATCTTACCTAATCATGGTGGGAGGGGAGAGAGGGTCTGTGAGCTGCACT
Organism: Macrotis lagotis; assembly: GCF_037893015.1. Lineage (NCBI taxonomy): Eukaryota > Metazoa > Chordata > Mammalia > Peramelemorphia > Peramelidae > Macrotis > Macrotis lagotis. The sequence continues at coordinate 226,685,252 of NC_133660.1, read as the reverse complement.
ATCAGAGGCAGGAAGGACGTTGTGATGTGGGGCCAAGAAGGCAGCAACCTCAGCCAATAGCCTTCATGAAGAGCCTGCCTTCTTTTGCCCTCCAGGGTTGACGACAAATAGATAAAAGTTCAGAGATAACTCTCCTATTCCAAGAAGGTATGAGAAAGGAGCTTTCCTTTGGATTTTATTTCTTTGTTGAAGTTCCTCCTTGAGAAGCAAACAGGGAAAGTCTGTTTGATCTTTCTGTGTCGCTCAATCATGACAAAACAGCCACAGCTTCATTTTCAAGATCTACAAAGCACTTTCCCCCAACAGGCCTATGAAGCTGACTGTGTGAGTTTGGATCTCTCCATTATCCAGATTAAAAAACTGAGGCTCAGGTAGTTAAAGCAACCTACCCAAGGTCACCCGTTTAGTGTCAGATTGGAATTTGAACCCGGATCTCTGGCCTTAACGTTCAACACTCTTTCTTCTATACCCACCAATGACAACTGGAGAGGGAGGGTGTGTTGTGACAGGAAGAGGTGGCAAGGGTGGGGCTGCAAGTATTGTGTGTGTGTGTGTGGGGGGATATCATATATGGGTATGTGCAAGAGAGAGGGAAGTACATGGGGGTGTCTGAGAACAAGAGGTTTTAGAGGTTTAGGAGTGTGTGGGCGTGCAGAGGGGGAGGGGAAGCCTTTGTATTTTTGAACACTTGCTCATTGGCTGTTACACTTCTTTGCTCTCCCCAAGACAAGACGACTATACAACCCAATATCTAGAAACACACAGATTACCGTACTGTGGGGCTCACAGAATCACAAAATTGCTGTGTTAGATAGGAAAGGCTCTAGTTTATCCAGACTGAATGCATTCATTCATTCATTCATTCAACAAACATTTATTAAGCACCTACTGTGTTCAGAGGCCTGGACCTGGGTTGGCCCAGGGTAGAGAGTACCCTGTGCGGAAGCACAGTCTTAACTGTAAGACGCACTTGGGTGTGGTATCTTTTTGCAGACACAGTGACAGTTTTTCAGCCTTTAGCACCTCCTCTTCCTTAATGTCTCTAACCCCCCAAGGGAAAGCCCCAGCCTGACAGACCTCAGGCTATTGTTCTCTATTTCGATAAAAGAAAGCAGATGTACAATAATGGTTAGGAATTTTTTTTCCCTCACATAATTAACCTAAGATCATAGGATTGAGAACTGCAAAGAAGCATTAAAATAATCTAGGTCCATCCTTTGTTTTACATAAAAGGAAACTGAGGCTTAGAAAGGGCCAATACAAGACTGCCCAACTTGTGAGTAACAGAACTGGGATTCAAACCCTTGACAGTGTTTGCTTCAAAAACCCGGCTTTCAGGTTGCCTTTGCCCCTCCTCTCTCCCAAGACTGTGTGGCGGTGGTCGCCTGCTGTCTCAGGGTGTGGGTATTGTACTATCCGGGCTGTTAGGGGGCTGAACCCTAAAGGATGGAGTCTATCACTTGCTCCCTGGCCCAGACAAATTGCACGGCCCCATGCACACTGTAGAAGAGCAGCTCCTTCATACTTGTGTCGTCATTGCCAAAGTAGCCCCCTCTCTTCAGAGCTTCTATCACGGATGGGTTGCAGCCCGCCAGGAGGATGGCAATGTTGATGGCCCTGTACTCTTTCTGCACATTTTTAAGTGTGTTGATGCCAGCTGTGTCTAGGAATAGCACAGAAGAGCAGTCGATGATGATGGTGTGAAATTCACTTTGTTTTGGGATCAGCTGACCGGTGGTATCAACCTGGCCCACTTCTCCAATAACTCCCTTTTCCACATGCCCCCCGTCCTTGGCGGGCTTCTCCCCCTCACACTTTTTTCTCTTTGCCCATTCTAATGAGGGGTCTAGGCCAGTCATCCTGTAGAGGGATTTAAGGAAGAAATCTTTGTTTGCATAGTAGAGGGGGGCCTCAAATCGAAATATCTTGATCTTAGGGACAGGGAGAAGGTTTTCATATTGTCTGCTGTCCTCGTAAAAAACAGTATTCTCAATCCGTCCGAGCAAGGTCACGTGTGGATGCTGCGTGCGGCTCACGATGCAGAACACAGAGAAGAGGACGCCGACCAGGAGTCCAATTTCAGTGCTGATGAGAGCACAAGAGGCCATGGTGACACACCATATCAAAGCATCCACTTTGTTCACACGATACAGCTTGGGTACATCTCGGAACTTCCACAGAGCCCCCTTCAGGCTGACAATGATGATGCAGGCCAGGACGGATTTCTGTAAGGAGTAGAAGAGTGGAGACAGAAACAGTAGCACCAACAATACCACAATAGCACTGACCACACTGGATACTTGGGTGTGGCATCCCGTGGAGGTCTTGACCAAGCTTTTAGCCAAGGCTGCACTGGTGGTGAAGGAGTGGAAGAAAGATGGGATTATGTTGCAGAAGCCAACCGCAAACATCTCTTGGTTGGCCTTGATGGTGTAGCCGTAGTTCTTGGCAAACATCTCTGACAGGGAGACCGTGAAGGCAAAACCAATAACAGCTATGGGAATGGCATCAAGGGCTACACGGTGCATCAGCCCAAAGTTGGGAGCCTTGGGAGGGATGAACCCAGTTGGAATTTCCCCAGAGATGCTGGACCCATAGCGCTCATGCAGTTTCCCAAAGTGAGACACCAGAGTAGCAGCGACAATAACTACCAGTTCTGTTGGTAGAGGAAACTTAATCTTTTTCTTGAACCTATCTGTGAGCTCCTTGGCCGTTGCCAGTACTGTTAAACAGATGGCACTGGTGATAACATCACAGATGTTTGCCTGGGTAATATTTCGAATCATGTTCACCCATGTGACAAGGAACATGCCATATCCTTGGTGACGGGGGATCTTTATTCCAAAGAGGTATTTGACTTGGGAGGTTAAGATTGTTAAGGAAGCCCCAGTTGCAAAACCATCCAGAAGAGGTTGTGAAAGATACGTGGAGACAAAACCAAGCTGAAAAAGTCCCATGAGAACCTAGAAACAGAATCAGGAGTTGAGTCAGCTAGTTGAGGAAAGGGGCAGGTTGGAAATTTAAGACCAAAGAGTTAATGACTCTATAACTACCTAATATCATATCAATTAAAGAAGTGTTACAACAGTGGTTTCCAACTCAATTAGAAATAGGAGCCACCAAACCACTCAAGGATTCCTGCAGACCACATATTGACTTAGTTTTAATATGTGATATTACCAGTGTTTTACTAAATTTTTATTTGTTTTGTTGAATATTTTCTTTTAACTTTAATTTGGTTTGGACCACATTCAGGATGTTGTTAGTTGGTTTTTGGCACCTTTGCTTTTGAGAATAGAATGTGGAACTGAAAGGGATCTCAGAGATCATACAGCCCAGTCCTCTTATTTTACATTTGAGAAGACTGTGATCCAGAGAAGGAATGATCACTTAGTGAATCAGTGTCTGAGAAAATGTCTCACCCCAACAACATTTCACCATTTGTGAAATTTCATCATTGGAGAGGCATTCCTTTCAGTGAAGGCAAGGATCCACAATGGATTAATTACAGATGTAGGGGTGGAAAATACAAGAGGGAAAAAAAAACCAGTTTATTTCTAAGAGGTCCCCATCAAGGCTTACAGGCATTTTAATCAGGAAAGTGACCCAGACATTGGTTTTAAGCCATATCTTCCCACTTTCAGTGATCCATGATTTTATCAATATGGTTCTTCCCTGCACTGATGCAAATCCCTTAGATAAATAGAATCTCTCCATGGATTCTATTTAACTAAGATGATATATTTTGGGTTGGTGCAATTGAAAGACTTCATGTATAATGTAGAAAGAAAAACTTCATATTTCATAGTAAAAAAGCTTAAGAAATACTGTGTTCCTTCAGTTTTTATATGGGGAAAACTGAGACTGAGAGTTGTAAAGTTACTTTGTCTGGGGTTACACAGTGAGTTATTGACAGGGTCAGGATTAGATACCCTGTCTTCTGATTCCCTGCCCATGCAATTTCTTTGTTACACCAAATTGGTTTTCCTTCTAATGAACACGTTCCTGGGCTCCAATGCTGCCTTCTGGGCATTGTCATTTCTAACAAGGGAATAATTTTCCTTATTAACATTGTACCCACAGAATGTGAAGCATTGTATACATCAGATTTCTTTTCCTGCTACATTGAGAAGTTTTGATGATGTTTTCTATTATTTTTCTTTAAAAGCATTTTTTTTTGTCAAAAGGAATGGCTTTCTATAGGAGGAAGAAAGGAATATAGGGAAATCTAGGCAATGTAAAAGCAAAATAAATCAATAAGAAAATCTATTTAAAAAACAATGTTTTGGGGTGACTAGGTGGCACAATGGATAGAGCACCAGCCCTGGAGTCAAGAGTACCTGAGTTCAAATCTGGCCTCAGACACTTAATAATTACCTACCTGTGTGGCCTTGGACAATGGCCTTAACCCCATTTCCTTGCAAAAACTTAAACAAAACAAAACAAAACAAAACAAAACAAAACAAAACAATGTTTTTCCTTATGGTACAGCCAGGCTGGTCGGCTTACTGTCCATGGTGCCACTATTTCTTCATTAATTCCTGACTCCACACCTTTATTCCTGCTGTTTTCTAATCTGGGACTGCTGAAACTAGAGTGCTATGTCTGAATCTTGGCTCTGTCATTTACTAGACTTAGCTGTGTGACCTTGGACAAGTCATGTAACTCTATTGCCTTGCAAAAATTAAAAAAAAAAGAAATTGAAGCAAAGAAGTTAAGAGATTTGCCTGGAATCAAACCAATAATAAAGGGAGTGAACTATTAGAACAGGTAAACCTTTGTTTATTTTATTTTATTTTACTCTCTGAACCTTAGCTTCCTTCTTTGTAAAATGGACATTGTAATCTCTGCACGATTGCTGTACAGATTACCATCCCCTTTGTGTGAGAAAAGTCTTATGTGGTTGTTATTAGCATTATCATTGATGTCACCATTACTCTGATTTCCTTCAAGACTTCTTCCTCTATGAAGCCTTCCTGACGTCTGAGTTCCCCTAGTGCATACTGTCTATACCTGGCTAGATGTCAAGAAGTCATACACTGCCCAATATTTGTGGTTATCTTTTTATGTCTCCCTTATCTCAGAGATAAACAAAGAAAGGCCCAGGCACTGTCTTATCCTTATCCTCTCCTCCTGATACTGAACATAATAAAATCGCAGACTTGTAGAGTGTCAGTAGGAAGGGACTTCAGAGACTATACAGTCAGGAGTTCTTAACTTGGGGTCCATGAGCCCCCAGAGGTATGTGAATAGGTCTCAGGGAGTCCATAAGCTTAGGTGGAAAAAAAATTACATCTTTATTTTCATGAACCTCCAAATAACATTTAGCATTTCCTTCAATATGAGTTCAAAAACAAAAACAAAACATGATTCTGAAAAAAAGGCAAAAAAGATAAAACTGTAAAACACAAAAAATATAATTGTTAATATTTAACAAAATAAAACAATTAAATAAATAGATACTCTTTTTTAAAAACCTGATTCTGAGAAGGGGTTCTTAGTTTTCACCAGATTGCCAGAGGGGGTACCTGACTTCAAAAAGCTTAAGAATTCTTGATCTAATCCTATTCTCCCTCACTTTACAGATGAAGCTAAAGCCAAGGTAAAGATTATAGTTTTAGAATTGGAAGGCACCTTTGAGATTAATTAGATCAATCCTCTCATTTTACAGATGAAGGAACTGAGGCAGGGACAACTAGGTGGCATAGTGGATAGAGCACTGACCTGGAGTCAGGAGGACCTCAGTTCAAATTTTGCCTCAGACACTTAATACTTAGCTGTGTGACCTTGGACAAGTCATGTAACTCTATTGCCTTGCAAAAATTAAAAAAAAAAGAAACCGAAGCAAGGAAGTTAAGAGATTTGCCTAGAATTAAATCAAAAATAAAGGGAGTGAACTATCAGAAACAGAGAAACAGGTAAACCTTTGTTTATCTTATTTTATTTTATTTTACTTTTTAGTCTTGGGTTCTTCCACTTACTAACTCTGAACTCTGGGCTCTCTTTGAGCATCGGTTTCTACTTCTGTAAAATGGGGCTTTTGGGAAACTCAAATAACATAACAAGTGTGAAAAAAGCTTTGTAAGAGTAGATAAATGTTCATTCTTTGTTTTGATACCTTATGCTCTGATGGTGATTCTGGGTTCTTAAAGGTTATGTCAGTAAAGTGTTAGCAAACAAGAAAGGGTTTTTATCTGGGGGCCTATTTGTTGGGCTGAGACACTTACCTGATAGACCCCTGCCAGGAAAGTCAAGGCCGTGGCAATGCTGATTGCATAACATTCCTTTCCACATTCTGGACCCAAGCCCCCCAGAGTCAGGTCAGAAGCTGGGAAGGTCTCATTGCTATTGTTACTACTGGCTGGGGAGATGTCTTCGTTGAGGTCAAACCCAGCTAGCTGTAATTCTCTGTCTACCACTTGCCCCACCATGAGGCAGAGCAAGCTAAAGATACCCACGGACACATGCCGGGAGGTGCCCATTAGGAAATAGATGATGTTGGCAAAGAAGGATGTGTAGAGGCTGTAGATGGGCTTTAGACCTGCAAGTAGGGAATAGGCAATGGCTTGAGGAACCAAGATGACCCCTATGACAAGGCCAGACATGATGTCGCCCACGATGTAGTCTCTGAAGCGGTACTTAGGAAGCCAGTCTATCACAGGGAAGAAACCCAGAATGGCATCCTTCAGGCTGGCTGGGGTCAGGGAGCAGTTCCTCTTCAGTTTGGCCTTGGCTGTCTCTCGCAGGCTTTTCTGAGATGGAACTTGTCTCTGGATGAGAATGGGAATCTGTAGCCCAGGATCTGCTCCTGCAGGCTCAGCTTGCCCATCCATTTTGGAAACATTCATGCTGTCCACAGGTATGCCTGAAGAAGAAACAAGTGTCACCAGAAGCCCAACTGCCAACACCATTAGGATGCAACAGTCCATAGTTTCCATCCTCTTGTTCTTTTAGTGTTTTTTTTTAATACAGAGGGAGAAGGGGTTCTTCAGTTAAACACTCAATTCCTAGTCTCACATCTTTACAAAATACATATATTCCCAGCATCTTTCAAAGCACACCTCTCTATCTATTTCCTAAAAGAGATCTTTTCCTGATATCTACCCTCTGTTATCTGACACCTGAGGGTCACTAGATATTACCCTCTTAATTTTACATCAAATAACCATATGCATAGTTATTATGCATCTATATGCAGAATTCCTCCCCATAGAAGGTAAGCTTGAAGGTAGGAATTGTTTCTACTTTTGAGTTTCTATTTTCAGCATTTGGAGTAGGCACTTTAAAAACATCTGTTGAAAACATGAGTGCAAATCTGATCTCTGTCACTTAAAACTTACTAACTGTGTGACCTTCGGCAAGTCACTTAACCCTACTGCCTCACAAAAATAAAAAAAAAATCTGTTGGTTATGTGCTTGTGACTGCTTACATAGTTTATACATACTTAATTTTTTTTATTATGAATTTGACAATCACCAACAAACATGCCCACAAACAACAGATAAGAAAGGAAGATTGTGAAACTCTGCCATCCATTTTGTTTCACTTTTTTAAAAGCATAAATCAAAATTACCATGGCAACCTCAACACCACCATGCTTTGTCCTTTGCACTCTTGGATAACCTAGTATTGGTGTATCATTTAAGAGAGTCACTCATTCACCACCAATACTTTTTTTAAAAAAATTATTTTCCCCCCAATTACATGCAAAAAAAAATTTAATATTCTTTTTTGGTAAAGTTTTGTGTTCCAAGTTTTCTCCCTCCTTTCATCTTCTCCCTCTCCCTAGGATGGCAAGCAATATGTAATCATGTGGAAACAACTAAAAGGTTTTTGCATCACTTCCATTTCAAGATCACAGGTCATTTTTAGCCTTAGCCACTATTTGTGGACAGCTAGGTGGTGCAGTGGATGGAGCCATACCTAAATATTTAGCACAACCTCTTTTTTTTCCCCCTTTAACAGATGAAGGAACCAAAAACCAAAGAATGGAAATGACTCGTCTACCACCTATAAGTAGTAGGGCTGGGAAAAATCCTTTGACTATAATACAAGCACTTCCTCTACCTTAATAATGAAATTTCCTTTCTTTTCTAATCACCCACAGACCTGCAGAAATCTTGCTCTTAACATTACAAGCCTATTATTGTTGAAAACCTCCCCTAGGAAGCAACTTCCAGGTGGATGTTGCTCTAGATCCATTCTCCATCTGTAACTACTTCTCAGTCTCTCCCTGAGAACTTGAGTGGGACTTTGAGTTTTTCACTTTGTGGGAGGATGGAATTTCTTAACCATCATCATCCTGACAAGTTATTACTATCAGCCCCAAATTGATACGTTGTAGTGATGACACACTTACCACATGTTGTCTCCACAGAGCAGCTCCCCACTTCCAAGAACATAAATTCCTTGGGGACTGAGCGCAGACTTAATTAGAGAAGACACCCCTGCCAGCAGCCTGCCTATCATGTGTTACTGTTGAAGTGAATGTTTTCATCAGACTTGGTTTTTTTTCAGATTCATACTTTCTTTTTTTTTCTTTTTTCTTTTTTAAGATTCATACTTTTTTTTTTTTGCAAGGCAAATGGGGTTAAGTGGTTTGCCCAAGACCTCACAGCAAGGTAATTATTAAGTGTCTGAGGCCAAATTTGAACTCAGAGTACTCCTGACTCCAGGGCTGGTGCTCTATCCACTGTGCCACCTAGCCGCCCCAGATTCATACTTTCAAAAGAAAGTGTGGTTTATTGATTGGCCAGAGCAAGGAGGTCAAGAGATTAGGGTCCTAGTCCTGGTTCTTCCATTTACTAGCTATGTGATGTTGGGCATACTCTTCTTTCTCTCTCTGGCACTCTTTTTCCTTCTCTATAAAATGAAGAAGTTGGTCTGGATTAAGTTTTTAACCTTGGGTCCATAAGCTTATGTTTTAAGATATTTTGAGATCTATATTTCAATATAATCAGTTTTCTTTGAACTTTTAAATATTTTATGCACTTAAAACATTATTCTATTGCACATAGGGGAAAGGAGAGGGGAAGAGGATTTGGAACTCAAAATTTAAAAAACCCCACCAAATATAAAAAAATTATTTTTACAATAAGATATTATTTATAAAATAAAAACATTTTTCTTAGAATGCATCCATGATGATGTTTCTCTTTCATTCTCAAAGAAGACCATGACGTCAGGGAGTTGATGTCTTGACAAGCACATGAATTGGATTTGAGTGAGGGGGTCTGTGCTAAGTCACCGACCTCACTTTCTCTTCAGGAGCTATCTGGTCCAGTGGCCAGATATGAATCAGGACAACTGGAGATGACCTGGATACAAGGCAATTAAGGTTAAGTGACTTGCCCAAGGTCACATAGCTAGAAGTCTCAGAGACTAGATTTGAACTCCTGTCCTCCTGATTCTGAGGCTAGGGCTCTATCCTCTGTGCCACCCAACTGCCCAGCTAGGAAATACTTTAAAGCTGAGAGCATATTTATGAATTTGATCAGTGCTGGTCCAGGGAATCCTGAGATATGGGACACCCATATGATGTTTACTGGTGAAGTGTCCCAAATGCATATGCTTTGTCTGATATCATTGGATATTTTATCAATGACTCAGATTGGGTGCTTATAAAATTTTCAGATATCACAAGCCTAGAAGAGATAGTAAAATGTTGCATGTTAGATAAATTGTGGGTTCAATGAAAGGAGGTGGTGTGGAACTATGGGATGAGCACTTCTTAGAATCAAAGGACTTGAGTTTGAATCGTCACTTAGTACTTACTATCTTTGTGACTTTAGGTAAATTACTTCCCTCTGTGGATTGTAGTTTCCTTGTTTATGAAATGAAGTAGTTGGATCAGATGGCCCATAAGGTCTTGTCTGGTTCCAGATTTGTGATTCCAAGATCCTCCACTGTAGACTGGTTGGTTACTTAATGGGTACTTTTTTCAGGCACAAGTGGTTTTAAGTGGCCCCCTGGGTCCCTTCCAAATCTGAGATGCAGTATTCACAGGGGTACTCACAGGCCCCTGGTTTGGGGTTGGGAGAGGCACGATAATGGAGGTCAGAGCCTCTAATGCCATAATTCATGTTACCTTTAAAAAAATTCCTCCCCTGATGACCAAGTTTGTGATGAATCCTTTCAACTAAGACTGATTGTAACATCATAAAACCATAGATTCAGAGCTAGAGGATAAGATAGCACTATAATCATCATCATTATTATAATACAGATGAGAGAATGGGCACAGAGAGGTTAAATGATGTGCCCCAAGACTTTTAGTTTAGCCTGTGATACAGGCATGATTTAAACCAGATTTCTTTGAACTGCAAAGCCAGTTTTCTCTCCCGATGCTCATAGTGATACTACACTTGTCCTCAAAGCTTGTCCATGTGAGTAGGACTTCCGTACCAGGAGTTCATACACCACTGGAATAATCTCAGGCATCTCCCCATCTTGGTAAGGCAGAGGACACAAAGATAAGTAGGGGCAAGGAATAGTTGTGTGACTTTGGAGAAGTCTCTTCCTTCCTCTGGGCTGGTGTAAAGATTTTGACGAAAAATGAAAGAAGTAATACTCAAAAATATTCTGCAAGTAAGAAATATTGTCATTTTTAAAATGAAAACATTTCCATGCACAGCAGAACATAAAAATAGAATTACCTTTGAAACCATGAAACTTCATTTCATACCTCTTACTTTTTAAAAAAGTGCCCAATAATTCCATTCATCACTTCCAAAACTGTCTCTTATCTATGCTTCCCTCTGAACTACCTTTTGTTTCCTTCTGAATGTTAAAAAAAGTTCAGTGGCCCCCCTTTGGGGGAAATATATTTATTTCTAATCTTTCCATTTCCTAGGTGGCACAATGGGTAGTGTTACACCTGATGTCAGGAAGATTCAGATTCCTGAGTTCAAATTTGGCTTTAGACACTTCAGATAACACTAGCTTTGTGACCTTGGGCAAATCACCTAAATTGTCTTAGTTAATCCTCAGTTTCCTCATTTGAAAAAGAGCTGGAGAAGGAAATAGCAAAGCTCTCCAATATCTTTTCAAGAAAACCTCAAATGGGGTCACGAAGAGTTGGACGTGACTGAACAAACCTCTTCCTTCCCAATTAAAAAACTAAGAAAATCTCTTCTAACAAATAAGCATAGTCAAAAAAAATGATTCTGAACCATGGCCCTGTCCAGAAACATGGGTCTAGTTTTCATCATACATAGGTCCCCTGGAGACTTGATTGGTCAGAGTTTTTCCATTTTATACCCCCCTCCCAAAGATTTTCTGAAACCATCTCTTTCTGTCATTTCTTATGGGGTAACACTGTTTCACTATATTAATATACCACAATTTGTACAGCCATTCCCCATTTGATGGACAACCTCTTAGATTCTAGTTCATTGCTTTTATTTTTCCCCCTTTGATTTTTTTTTAAATATTAAGACCCTTGTTTTATTTACAACAATCTCCTCCTACCCCTGTTTTATTTTCATTCTTTATTAATACCCCCATTCCAGATGCCAGTGTAGTTATGGGTTTCTATGTCAAACTTCTTGGACATATATGTTTATGTGTGTGTTCAGATAAAAATGAGGTTCATGGGCAGCTAGGTGGCACAGTGGATAGAGCACTGGCCCTGGAGTCAGGAGTACCTGAGTTCAAATCCAGCCTCAGACACTTAATAATTACTTAGCTGTGCGGCCTTGAGCAAGCCACTTAACCCCATTGCCTTGAAAATAAAACCCCTAAAAAAATGAGGTTCATTTGATACCTACTGTCCCAATCTTCTTGCTCTTTGTTTATATGCTCAAACATAGGGCAAACATATTTAAAACCAACCTCGGGTACTTCCTGACTGTGTGACCCTGGGCAAGCCACTTAACCACTGTCTGCCTTACTTTTTATCTCTGTAAAGTGGGAATGCTGTCATGATCAAAATATGATAATATTTGTAAAGTACTCAACAAACTTTAAAGAGCTTTATCAATGCTAGCAATTATTATATTCTTTATTATGGGTATATAGTTATTATTATTATTATTATTGCCATTGTTACTATAGTCATCTTCTCATGGACCCCAAGTAGGGAAACAAACCAAGTTCCATCACCTTTTTCTCCTTTCTACATAAATGTAGAAAGCTCTAGAGAAAACCTAAACCTCAAAATAGAACCAATATGCATATTAAAACAATTTTAACAGTTGTTTCTGATGCCAAATATCTTATATTTCCTTCTGTTTTTTTAATCTTTTGATTTTATTCAAATAGTTCTTGCCAACTAATGAAATTACTGATTTCTGTTTGATCTATTCTAGTTTTTAGAGAGTCTGTAACTTGGATAAGGTTTACCATTTTCTTTTTTAAGAGTGTTTATGTAATTAAAAAAAAATCTCTTCCTTCATTTCTTCTAGGTATTCATGTAATCCTTATAGAAAGCTCATTGTTTTCTGAACCACTGTATATAGTTATTATTAAGTTATTTGTTCCATTTGGGAGCAAAGGTTTGGGTAAAATCAAGTTTGATAAGTGTTTGAGCTTAATCTCTGCATTTAGTTTTTGAACTAAGACATTGTGTTTCCTGTTATATTTTGGAGGGGAATGGTTGGACATGTATATGGTCTTGCCTTACATCCCCTGTATTTCTGGGCTGACCACACCCCACCCAAACTTCTGGGCTTAGACCTTGCCTCCTGATCTTTGATGTACAAAGTGTTCTATCTTCAGGTCACTTTCTGGGGTCCCTGGCTTGGGTTATTGCTATTTGATTGTTACTGCGCTGCTCTCCCACCTCCTTACCACAGGCTTTCCTGTCCACCTGGTTTGTTTTCCTGTGGTAGTCCTGGCTTAGTTGTGGATCTCCTGACTACACGTTCAGTGTGTGTGTGTGTGTGTGTGTGTGTGTGTGTGTGTGTGTCTGTGTCTGTGTCTGTGTCTGTGTCTGTGTCTGTGTATTTCAAGAGTGGAAGAAGCCACTTACTACAGTTTCTCCTGGGATTTCTTAATCATTATTCAGTCTGGTGCAAATAGTATATTTTTTGCTAAAGTAATAATGAGGGAACTGGGGTATCTGCCTCTGTTCAGGCAGTCATCTTGGCCAGAAATCACCATAATAAATATTTAATTTGATTGTGATTTCAGAGTTAATCTCTTAGAAAGAATTTTTCTCTTAGGAGTCTTATTCACATTCCCAAAAGAACATCAGAGTTCTTTGGGAACTCTAAGAAATCTGGAACTTGTTAATCCCCAATGCCTCCTTCCAGCCCCCACATTTATAAAGAACTATGTTAAGTTTAAAAAATAAAAATTCAGTTCAGCACACAAACATCCAGCTCATGCTCCCAGCTGTGGGAGAGAAATGTTTCCATAAGACACAGCCTAGCCCCCATGGCTATTGGCTCGGTAGGGAAAGAAGGTAAGCAAACATTGATGGTACAAAACATTGCGGGTTACGGACAACAGAAGAGGTAAAGCCAGAGCTCCCTATGCAGTCTCAAAGGAAAGTTTTTAGCAATAGGGGAAATCAGGAAAAGTCTCATGGAGGCAGCAGTCTTTGACATGGACTTAAAGAAGTGGGCCATAGAGGGAACAGAGAAAAGTCCTGGAGGTGGGAACTGACAGATCTTTGAAGGGTCAGAGAGAAATGTTCAGTTTGTCTGGAGCTTAGCAATGGAAGAGGAAAGCAGTAGTGTGAGATCAGGCTGGAAAGACAGGGAGGACCAAATGGTTTGGTATTCAGTCATGTATGCCTTTTTGTTACCCTGTGACCATAGGGGCAGCTTGGCAAAAACACTGGAGTGGTTTGTCATTTCCTTCTCCAGCTCATTTTACAGATGAGGAAACTGAGGCAAACAGAGGTTAAGTGACTTGTCCAGGGTAACATTGTCCATACGTGTCTGAGGCAAGATTTGAACTCCAGTCTTCCTAATTCAGCTCAGTCATCTAGTTACCTCTAGAGCCTTGAATTAGGAGAGACTAAGATGCCTGAATAAACTTTTTCAACTCACATACTTCTCTAATGTGCTTTGTTAGTACAACCATGTAAAGTTTTCAATTTGATCTTTTTCTCCCTAATGCTCAGCTCAGCTCCTGTCACATATCAAACACTTATTAATAGAGAAATATTTTCTAATTGATTAATTGACTGAGTAAGGTAGTATATTATTATTATTATTATTATCTCCCTAGGACAAATGAGGAAACTAAGGTTCTAAGGTCAGAGGACTGGCTTGACCAGTCTGCCTCTTCTAGGGGTGCTTCTATAATAACAATTGGTCCAATTCCCAAATGCACAGGCATAGTAAGGAGAGGGTTACAGGAATATTAGGCTGGCAAATGATGGGAATGCTATAGGGACAATTTACTTAGATTTCAGTAATTGTTGTTTGTCCTTTATTTTTGAAGCCAACCAATGACATTACAGGGTGATGACTTAACATGCAAGAATTAGATTTAAGGGGTAGCTAGCTGGCGCAGTGGATAAAGCACCAGCCCTGGAGTCAGGAGTACCTGGGTTCAAATCCTGGCTCAGACACTTAATAATTACCTAGTTGTGTGGCCTTGGGCAAGCCACTTAACCCCATTTGCCTTGCAAAAGCCTTAAAAAAAAAAAGAATTAGATTTAAGTGAGGCAGAGCTGTACAAAGTCATCAGCCTCACTCTCTCTTCCAGAGTTATCAAATGACTCAGGATGCAATGAATGCCCTTGGCGTCCTAGTTGTCTGATCAAGCTCTGATGGCTCCACAGTGCCTGCTGGCTTTGGTCGCCTTTGTGGCCATTGGAACAAATTGTTCTCATCCATCCATTCCACTGGGGAAAGTCTTCCCATGCTTTGGGCAGATGTCTCCTTATTTCACTAACAGGTTTGAGGTTCTTCCATTCTCCCCAACCTGGTTTAGCCTGTCTGCCAAGACGGTTTTACTGGGTGTAACCACTGTATATGCTACAGTTTTTTTGGAGCCACAGCTATTTTTGTAGATAATATGGAGAATAAGGGTTCTTAATCTTCCTGTGTCCTGGGCCCCTTTGACAGTCTGGGCTAGACTATAGATCCTTTCTCAAAATTGTGTTTTTAAATAATTAAAGAAAATGGTAAGCTTCAGTTAACAGTTACAATAAAGATATAATTGTTTTCCCACCTACTTTCACAGAGCTCCTGATAATTTATCTGTGGATTCCAGGTTAAGTATCTCTGGTTTAGATAATAGTACAGTTAAAGAGATTCAGAACTGGTTAATGGCCTGACTTGAATAGATAATCATTAATGAACTGACATCTCTTTGGAGAGAGGTCCCTCCCTAGAGTGCTCTAGAGATCTCTCCTTGACTTTATGATATTTAACACTTGATTAATAACCTCAATGAAGACAGAGATGGCATCTTATCGGATTTGCAGATAATGGAAAGCCAAGAGGATTAGCCATTGTGTTGAATGGCAAAGTCGGGATCCAAGAATCTCTTGGTAGGCTAGATCTTTGGACTGAGTATCAGAAGATGAAATTTGCTATGTATAAATGTAGAGCTGTATGGTTGGATAAAAAAGTTGACTTCATAAGTATAATATAGGGAGGGGTGCTCAGCTAACCATCTGTCTGAAAAACATCTAGGTTCAATATATCTCAAGAGTATGATATTTTAACCAAAAAAAGCTAATCTGTTGTTAGTCTATTGGCCAGGTGATCTCACCTCATATGGAATATTCTGTTTAGTTCAGTTTATGAAAGACTATGGCGACCTGGGATAGGCAGCATGTTGTAATTGATAGTGAGTTGACTTTGGAGTCAGGAAATCCAGAGTTCAAGTTCTCTGACCTATGGTGGCTGTTTGACTGACTCTGGACAAATTTTCACTTCACTTCTCAGGGGCCCAGGCAGCTCTCTAAGATGACAAATTGCATGTTATGTGTAATCTCTATTAATGAAGGGAATTCTTCATTGGGGATTTCCCTAAAACAATGAAATCACCAAAAATTAGTAGAAAAATGACCATGTTAATCAAGGGTCCTCAAGATCATGACTAATGAGGATTTGTTAAAGGAACTAGGGGATATTTAATTAGAAGAAGGGAAGACTTAGGGAGAATAAAAACTTGCAAAAAATTGGAGCTATCCCAAAGTGGAATGGGAGCAGTTAAGTGGTGAAGTGGGTAGAAAGACTCCTATTCTTGAGTTCAAATTTGACCTCTTATTAGCTGTGTGACCCTGGGCAAGTCACTTAACCCTGTTTGCCTCAGTTCCCTCATTTGTAAAATGAACTGGAGAAGGAGATGGCAAACCATTCCAATATCTTTGCCAAGGAAAACTCAAATAGGATGACGATGAGTCAAACATAACTAAAATGACAAAACAACAACAAAAGTGGAATGGGCTACTCTCTAAAGAGGTGGTTCCCACCTCCCCTTTGGTGAGAATCTACAAAGGAAACCCTGATAACCCCTTGTAGGGGTCAGAGGGATCCTGGTCAGATATGAGTTGACCTATATGACCTCTGAGATGCTTGCAGCTGTGAAATACTGAGGTTTAGGAATTCTCTGCTGTCACTTTCTCCTAGAAACCCCAATACTCTGGATTTGTGATGTAGAGGTCCTGGAGTGAGCAATGGTGTATGAATAATAGAGCACAGACAGCCAGACTTAGACATCTATGAGGTCATGTCTCCAGAGTGCACTATGACCACATGGTAAAGCTTACCACACTTTGGAATTCTCTGTCTGAGAGTGAAATATAATTAAAGGAAATCAAATGGCCCACACCTTCTAGTGTTTCTTCCTAGAAGACCCAAAACTGCTTTCAACAAAACCCATCTATAACCCAGTCAGTCAATAAACACTTTTTATAGTCAGCTGGGTCCCTGGCTATCTACTGGCTTCTACAAGATTGTAGAGCATGTTGAGGCTTTTGGAGACGGAAGGAGAAGAGTCATCTTATCCATGTGTTGGATCTGGGCTATCTTTTAGTGTCAGAATAACAACAGTGACCTCTCTTGGTTCCATAGGAAGTCTCCCTGCACAGTCCAGAGTTCTTCCTACTCCATTATGAACAGAGCCCTACCTCCTTTATTGATTGTCTTTCTCTGACTTCAAATAGGTTGTATATCCCTCTACCCTCCCCCCAACATACCTACACACTCCATTCCTTAAATTCAGGGCTTCCGAATACTGTAGCAGAAGGAGTATAATAAAAATAATTCTCACTTTTTGAATACTTTAAGATTGCCAAGATGATTTATTCCCTGCAATCCTGTGAGGTAGCCTTTGCAAATATCATCATCACCACCACTACCACCATCACCATCCTCACCATCATCTTCTTCATCCTCATTATCAACATCATTGTCATCATCCTCATTATCATCATCCCCATGTTACAAAGATACTGAGACTTAGAGCATCTGCGACTTCCCAGCATCTCAGAGTTAGAAAAGTTGTCAGAAGTCACTTAGGCCAGGGTCCTTAATTGTCTTTCTGTGTCCTGGACCCCTTTACCAGTCTGGTGATACCTTCTCAGAATCATGTCTTTAAATGCATAAATGAAATTCATAAGATTACAAAAGAAATTAATTATGTTGAAATATAGGTTATCAAAATATTAAGAAAAAAATTAAAAGCTCATCAATGGGGACCTTTGAGCCTTCTTTTGAAGACCTCCATGAGCAAGAACCTACTATCTCCCAAGACAGTTCATTAACTTTTTGTTAGTTAGCAAACATTTGTTGTTATTGTTCCCTTGTTTTTATTGTGTCTGATTCTCCACGACTCCATTTGGGAATTTTTTTTTTAGGTTTTTACAAGGCAAATGGGGTTAAGTGACTTGCCCAAGGCCACACAGCTAAGTGTCTGAGGCCAGATTTGAATTCAGGTACTTCTGACTCCAGGGCCTGTGCTCTATCCACTGCACCACCTAGCCACACCTGGGATTTTCTTAGTAAAGATACTAGAGTGGTTTGCCATTTCCTTCTCCAGCTCATTTCATAGATGAGGAAACTAAGGCAAATAGCCTGAAGTGACTTGTCCAGGGTCACACAGCTATTAAGTGTCTGAAGCCAGATTTGAATTCAAGAAAATGAGTCTCCTGACTCCAGGTCCACATTCTAACACAGGAACCATTGTGCAAAGTGCTAGGAAAACAAACAAAAAAAGCAAAACACTCTAGAGCCTCTTCTCTAGGAGTGTACATTCCAATGAGGGAGGAAATATGTACTTCAGCACCTCTATAACAACATCTATATACACCAATAAGAATGTAGATATATTTACTTAGATATAAAATAAACACACACATCTAGGATCTAGGTAGAGTGGATGAGGGTCATTCAAAAGGGGAAGAAGACATAGTAATTGGGGGACTAGAAGGGGCCTCCTGCGGATGGTGGGATTTGAGCTGAGTTTTAGAGAAATTCAAGGAAATAAAGGGTAAAAGGTAGAGGACTTCCTAACTCTAACTGTTGGGCAAGTGTCCTTTTGTTAAGCCAAAATGTTCCTCTTTGCAACTTCCACTGATCACAATGAGGAAAATGTTAGATTTTGAGTTATATGACATGAGTTCAAATCCTTGTCTGACCTGTGTGATCTTGGCTAAGTCAGTAAACCTCTCTGCACCTCAGTCTCCTCATTTGGAAAAGGAAGGTGTTTGGACATCTAGAAGATGTACAAGATCCACTCCAGCCCTAAATCTATGGTCCTTAAGTTTATGAGGAGAGGACTAGAGACCACAAAACGTGCTATAATTGATTGCTGAAATTGTGAAATTGACTGGAGAAGAAAAGGCCAAGGAATAAGAGCAGGGAAGGGGAAAGATGTTGGCAGGGTCCCATAGGGTACCTTTCTTCAAGTGCTTAAAGGATTATCCCAGGGAGGCAGGACTGGGTTGCTTGGTGACAGAGGGCAGATTTCAGAGCTGTAGATGAAAGTACAGCTATGGCACACCCGTAGCTAACAACTTTTGTCCCTGAGGCAGGTACAAGATATGCTCTCCAGAATTACGGGAATGGGCAGAGACCTCAGTACACTCTTTATTCCCCTCAGGCAAAGCTCAGGTTGCTACTTCCTAGTTATGTTTCCAGAGAGGCAAATTTCAGCTCAATAGAAAGAAGAATTAAGGGTTGTCCAAAAATGGACAACTTCAGTTGACAAATTTGAACTGAGGTCATCTTGACCTTGTCCTAAACTTCTGATGCAAAGTGAAGTGAGCAGAACCAGGAGAACACTGTATACAGTAACAGCATCACTGCATGATGGTCAACCAGGAATGACTTGGCCATTATCAACAATATAATGATCCAAGACAATTTTGAAAAATTCATGATGAAGAATGCTATCTAGTCACCTCCAGAGAAAGAACTGATGGAGTCTGAATGCAGACTGAAGCATACTTTTTTTTTTACTTTCTTTATTTTTCTAGGCCTTTTTTTGCTCTATGTTTTCTTTCACAACATGGCTTTATATGAAAATTGTTTTGCATGACTACATACATAAAATCTATATCATATGGGGGAGAGGAAAGACAACAAAATTTGGGACTCAGAATTTTTAAAAATGAATATTAAAATTATTTTACATGTAACTGGAAAAAATAAAATTTTTAATTTTTTTAAAGTTCTAAGCTTCCCCACATGGAACTTATTTAAGTGGATGCTATGCTATACAAATAGTTATTGGGGATATATTGGGTGAGAAGATAGACTGGATGATCTCTCAGACTGCTGAGAACCTATAATTGCAAACTATTGCCATTTCTTTGGATTGTAGCCTGATCCTATTTTTAAAATGTATAATTTCTGGGGAGAAAGAAATTTCTAAGCACTACAACAAGCATTTATTAATATTAGAACAAAGATAAATGGCTTTAAAAGATAATGGAATTGAATATTAACACCTTAAGGGAAATTGGTTTGTCAGAGCTTTCCAAATGATAGCCAGTGAGAGTGTCTTCCCATGAGTGAACTATATAAACAAGATTTATTGTGGAAAAAAACTCACAATGAGAATAACTCACGTTTCTATAGTTCTTTAAATAGCAGGTTTCTTTTTTACAGCCCTCTAAGGTGGGGTTTTATTTCCATTTTAAAGAGAAAACTGATGCTCAAAGTGGTTTTTAAATGATTTGTCCAGTCTTTAAGTGTTGGTACCTCCTTGCTTAAATAGAGAACGTAGATGGGGGCAGGGGAGGGAGACATGATTAGTGTCTTCAAGTCATCTGAGAAAAGATTTCAATTTGTTCTACTTTGCCCCAAAGGGCAGAAGTCAGAGCAATTGGTAGTCATTGCTAGGCAGCACCATAGTGGATAGAACACTGGACCTGGAGTTGAGAAGACCTGAGTTTAAATGTGACCTGAGATTCTTCCTGGCTGTGTGACCCTTGGGTGAGCCACTCAATCTGTTTGCTCAGTTTCCTCAATTGTAGCATCTAGCTTTCAGGGATGTTGTGAGAATCAAATGAGATATTTGTAAAGTGCTGCCACATCTTTTCTACTCACCTTTTCTCTTTTAGCTTTAAAACTCTCACTAAACAAAAAAAAAGGTAGTAACTGGAAAAAAAAAGGCAGAAACCGTTTCTTAAAGGCATTGAGTTCCTTGTCAGTGGCAGCATTCAAGCAGATGTTGTTAGTCTTTCTAATTGCATACAGATCTGATGACCTAGATGCCTTCTGAGGTGCCTTCCACCTCTGAACTGCTGTGACTCAGTGAGCAAAAGTTAGCATTATAAATCAGACGGGTACATGGAAGTGTGCTATTTGATGTTGAGAGCCCCAACCTATCCCCTAATTTGGAAAGTTTAGCTTTCATTTTTAGATGAAATTAGATTTTAAGCCTTGTTGAAATTTTGCTAAACACTTCCCCAAATGGGAGGAAGTCACCGGGAGGTGAAAAATGCAGGGAGGAGAAAAATGGATCCTGGCTATAAGACATACCTGTGATCCTTCTGTGTTTGCATATGATAAGAAATGCACACCCCCAAAGGGACCTACCTATGAATTCTGAGGTTAAAGTTCTCTCTGCAGCTTTTGACTCTTAGGAAGAAGGGCACTCTCCGTAGCTCCCCTGGCATGGGACTGACCCTTTAAAAAAGATATCATGGTTTAAAAATTCAACTCTAGCTGCACTGCAATTTTTCTTCCTGCCTTATCACTGGAATTGCACAAGGAAAGGTTAATATTCCTTGTGACTGTGAGAATAATATCTAACATTTTACATAAAGATTTTTGGAAAGAAACAAACATTTATTAAGCTCCTACTTTACAAATATCATCTCATTTAATCCTCACAACAACCTTGGGTGGTAGTTTTCCATTTTGCAATTGAGGAAACTGAGACAGAGGTTAAGTAACTTGCCCAGGTCATATAGTTGCTAAGTGTATGAAGTCAGATTTGAACTTGGGTCATCTTGACTCTGTTTCCAGCAATCAGACCCTAGTTTAATTAAAAATCATAGGAGCTTTCTTTATTTTTTTCTTACTTTTTTGGGAGGGAGGGATTGGGCAACATAACTTATATGGAAATTTGTTTTGCATGATTTCATTATAATGTGTATCATATTGCTTTTCTTTTCGATTGGGTGGGGAAGGAATCTGGCATTCAAAATTAAAAATGAATATCATAATTTTTAAAAAATTGTTTATAATAGCCCCTTTATTTGCCCAAATAAGAGGAATCTACCTTGTCCTACATACAGGTAGAAGAAAAATGTTCCCAAGTTTTTTCTTCATTGGTAGCATAAAATACAGAATTCCATATTATAGAAATACATCAACCTTCCTTGTTAATGGTGTGTTTGGGGTTGGCTCCACACCACAGGTGCCTTGGCCAATTCAGGCTCCTAACAATACAGCCGGTGTGATGGAACTATTCATCCTGTTCAAGCCAGGAGATGGACATGGAACAAGACATAGAGGCACTGCTGCTTCATGGAGTTATCTAGCACAGTGTCCCAATCAGTTGTAATTTATGATAGGTACAGGAGAAGGCAAAGGAAGGAGGAATGACATTTTTCTGAATTGATTTTCTGAACACCTCATCTTTCTATTTTGATTTTCAGCATCTAAACTTTAAATAATTCTAAGCTTTTAATTTTTTTTTCCGTGTGCCATTTAAAGTAGGCAAAGGGAATAGAAAGACCAAGATCAGGAAGATGAGATTGAATCAAAGACTAGAGGAGTCCAAGAGGAGGAGGAGGAATGTCTATTTCTTACAGGCACAAGAGGAGGCGATGGGAAGCTTAGCCACCTAAGGATTCTGAAATTTAGATCTGGGTGAGATGTTAGAAATCCTTCAGTTCAACTGCCCATCCCCATTTTACAGATGAGGAAACACAGTCTCAGATAAGTTAAGTCACTTGCCTCTGAGGCGGTAAATAAAAATTTGGCATCTGTACCCCGGCCTTCTGACTCAAAATTCATTTGTTGATTTTTTTTTCCCTTCTGCTACTCTGTCTCTTTTACTTATGCAACTTTAAAAAAATAAAGGAAAAAGCAACTAAGTTCTTCTTACCTCTGTGGAGCCTGAGGAAAATGAAGAGCTTAAGTTCTAGCCTGAATTAGCTCCTTAGGGAGACTTGATGGCAGTACCATGGGGTAAGAGGACTAGGGCACCGTCCTCCACTGGCCAAAAAGCGGTCCCTGTGCCAGCACATGGGGGGTCAATCTAGCTCCTCCCTGTTCTTAACCCAGCACCCAATGGCCACCAGGCTTGTTGTTCAATTATTTACCCGAGATTGCTGAGTCATATGTTATGCAAAGAAAAGTGTTACCAGGATAATCTGGTGGGTTGTCCTGTAATCAGAGCCTCACAAATAACTTAGGGTTCTTTGGCATCTTGAGAGAATAACGAACTTACTTCATGTGATAAGAAACTTGAAGGAGAGTTTGCCAATTGTGCCTGTTTTTTATTAAAGGGCCTTTCCCAGTTTCTAGAACAGAAGTGTGGAATTACACTGACCTGACTTTTGTGGCAAACAATTGAATTCCACTGGCTGTCCAGTCATGTGGGCACCTAGAGAAGACAAGACGAAGGACTTGCCTTCAGGGAGTTTACAGTCTCTGGGAGCCAAAAGAGGAGTGGACTGCACTTGGGAAGTCCTGCATCAGTCTGGCTCGGAGCACAAGCCAAAATCCAATGGAGAAACTAGACAAGAGGGCAATGGGGGAAGAGCACTAGGAGCAAGGACACCTCCCTTGTTTCCCCTGTTGTGCCAGTGGCATGGGTACCCTCGGTCAGAACCAACTGACTGGGGGATCAACCTGTGCTTGGATCCAGGATAAAAAAACA
The DNA here is from genome assembly GCF_037893015.1 of Macrotis lagotis. Taxonomy (NCBI): domain Eukaryota; kingdom Metazoa; phylum Chordata; class Mammalia; order Peramelemorphia; family Peramelidae; genus Macrotis; species Macrotis lagotis. The sequence continues at coordinate 226,662,001 of NC_133660.1, read as the reverse complement.
GATGAATAATTAGCAGATAATTAGGAAGACTAATTAAAATAGGAAGTCACCAGAGGTGAAGTGAGTCACAATAGCTGAGAATCTTAATCTGAAGTCAGCAAAGCCCTTCTGAGTTCAAATTCAGTCATTCTCTTTCCCTTACACCTCTCTGTTTAGGAAGAGATTTCAGGGAGTCTGTGAAGATAAATGGGAAGAAAAGTTACATCTTTATTTCCACTTGCCTCTGACTGAAATTTAGAATTTCTTTCAATTATTTAAAAACCTTACTCAGCAAAGTAGTGCATTGACTTCACTAGATTGCCCAAAGAGCATGCATCCCCTATAGCAACAAATTAACTGAATGGCTTAGTTCTCATATTATTTTCACATCTTAAATTTCATTGATTTAAGACTCTATTTCTTGGTGTTACTCCTTCTTACCCTGTCCCTGCAGCTCCTTCCTCTGATTGGACAATTCCTGAGAGAACCTCCATTTTAAGGAATTTGCCCAGACCATTCCTCTGTGAAAAATGGTAGAAAAGTGTCTTGGGAAGATTATACTACAGAATTATAAAACCACAGGTAACAAATAGCCCAAGTGCTGCCTTTAATCTTTGACCTTTCAAGGTCTTTCCGTTATGTCCATGCTTCAGTTGACTCAACAAAGGTTAAGGTTGCTAAGTGAAAGTTAAAGATTCCTCTAAACCCAAAGCCCTTTACCCTCACACCTTCATATTGAGTTATGGATATGCTAGGATCTCTGTTCACCTACCTAGGACTGCTTGACCAACTTAGCACAGAGAAGGACTGTGGTCCAGGCAGATGAAGGCAGGAGAAATCTAACATCCTCATGCCAGGCCCTGAAAATTTGAACCTCAAAGAACCGGTTTCTGTCCTTGTTCCTCATAGAAACATAAATTTCCTCTGGAGATATATTAGAAATGAATACTATGCTCTTCTTGTATCTTATTATTTCATTGTTCAGACCCTAGCCAAATGAACTTTCCTCCAATATAGCCAGGCCTTGGAGTCAGAAGAATTGGGTGGCAGCTTGGTGTGGTAGATAGTGCTAGAATTGGAAATCAGGAAGACCTGGGTTCAAATTCAGACACTGACTTACCCAGTCTGATCTAGGCAAGTCTCTTATTCTCTCTGGGCTTCATTTTATTCATTATACAGTGAGGGCTAATTGTATTTGATTATCTCCAAGGCCCAGTCTAGTCTAAAATCTATGATCCTATGAATTCTCTAACTTGCTATCTGTGTGAATCTGGGCAAGTAACTTAACCTCAGATTCCTCATCTGTAAAATGAGTCTGATGATCCTTGGGCTCATTATTGTGATTATAGTGAAGAAAATATTTTGTAAACCTTGCAGCACTGGAGAAATAGGAATGGTTTTTGTTATCGTTATTATTATTATTATTCAGTCTCACTGCTAGTGTCAAAATTGGGATTTGAACTCGGGTCTCCTGATTCCAAATCTAGATCTTTTTCTCTAATACTATGAGTGTTCTCCCCTAGATAAGTTCTAGCTTTTTAACGTTTTTCCTAGATGAGTAATTATAATAGATGGCATTCTTTATTACAGTTTGCTAAGCATTTCAAGTTTTTGATCTCACTGGATTTTCACCTTTATGCAACTTTTATGAAGGAGGTACTATGGGTTTTATTGTCCCCCATTTTACAAATGAAAAAAGAGACTGAGAGAGGTTGTGACCGATTGGATTGTAGATATGGAGTTGGAAAGGATTTCTACAGTCTTGTCCAAATGTTCAGGAGGAATCTGGGACTCAGAGAGGTTAATTGTCCCACAGATAGCAAGTAGCAGAGCCAGGATTCAAATTCATGTTGTGTTGACTCCAAACCCACTGGACATTCTGCTCCCTGCACTTTACTGCCTTCTCATTCATTTGAACAGGATCACACAGCTAATAAATACTCAGAACAAAATTAGACATAGTTGTTTCTATTTCTTATTTTTAAAATGATTTGTGAGTGGGTTGACTAGAGCAAGTGGGAGGAAAAATTCCCCACCATGTCAGGATTTTCTAACTTAGCCTGGATAGTGGGGGGGGGGGTGGTCAGGGAGGAAGAGAACCTTGAAGGTATCTTCCTTTTTCAAGATGTGATACAGAAACTTTCAATCACTTCCCCTACTCCTTAGCTGGATATCCAAGGTCCTCTCACCATCCTAGGTACTACTGTCAACACATTTCCAGTCTTTCCTTTTATTACTTAGAATTATAAAAAAGTCATTAGATGTCAGAACTGACAGAGCCCTGAAAGACTAGCTAGTCCAAATCTCTCTCTTTTTTAAAAATAAAAGTGGAAAGTGAGACCCTAGAAAGAGGGGAATGGGGATGACTTAAGATCACAAAATGAGTCAATGGCAGAACTAGAACCAGGGCCCTAGTCTCCCAGTTCATTGTTGGGTTTTAGACCACAACCACACTGTTTTGGTCCCACCACACAACCACTCTATTCTAGAATAGAGATCACCATCCCACAAGTTCCTATACAACCCATGACCTTTGCTCAAGCCATTCATTTTGTTGGGAATGCCCTCTGTCCTCTCTGCCAATCAGTTGGCCATTACTTCTCTCAAGATTCAGATTTTAAAAATGCTTCCTCTAAGGAAGTTTCTTCAACTAATCCTTCCCACCTTTGCCCAGCCCCTCCTTCCACACACCCTCCTAACTTACATTTCATGAGCTTGTGTACACTGGAGTTCCAACCATGTCATCTGACCCTTTCTCCCACCCCTCCTTAATGACTGCCTCTCCAGGATAGCTATTTCAGGTAAAGACTCCACTTCCATTTGATTTATTCACCTTAATCTCATTCTTAAGTCAACTCTGCCATAGATTGGAGGGGAAGGAGAGGGACTCTCCTGAAGCAGAACTCTTCACTTCTCTTCCTTTAGAGTATAAGCTCTTTGAGGACTGGGACTATCTTTGTTTTTTGTAACTATATCCCTAGCCACTTAGAACAATTTTGTTCAGCCACTTAGCATAGTGTTAGTCTAGTCAATAAACATTTTTTAAACTGTCTTCTATGTTCCCAGGCATAGTAAGTGCTTAATAAATGCATTTTCATTCATTTGCTCAGCCTACCTGCCATATCTTTTCACTTAGCACATCTCCTCTCACCTTAAGGTTCATCTCCTGGCTTATTTCTCCTTGTGTTTAAGCTGCAATCACCAGATTTCATCCAAATCTAGTTATAGGAGGACTCCCAGAGGGATCTAGTCCTAATGCATCATTTTACTGATGAGGATGGGGTTGAAGTAAAGCTAAAGTCCTCTTGATTCCAAATTAATTGTGCTTTCCCTGTCCCCAAAATTTACCTCTTGAGTCTAATCCCCAATAGCATGTTTAGGAAACATTCCTCACTTCCTTAGCTCCTATAGAACCCCCATAGTCTTATTGTCTATTGCTCCTAAGTTGTTCTAGGTATATTTACTTTCCCTCTGACACTCCCTTCTTAGACTGTGAGCTCTATGAAGGTAGGATCTTAGTCTACTCTCGGTCCTTCCAAACTGTGAAACCGCTGGAAACTGGTCCTAAGTCTGTTCTTCTGTCCCTCTTCCACACTACTATAAGCTTTGTGAGGGCAGAGCCAGCAGCTGTTCCTCTTTTCCTATTGCGAGCATCCTATATTACAAGGTTGGACACATAGTTTTTGGGGGGATGGGGAAAAATGGTGGACTCAGTAAATTTTTGTTGTCAATCAAATTAGATATTTTCCATTGTGTTTTCTATGGTGGGAAGCTAAATCTTTCTGGGTGAGGAGATGGGAACATGGTCAAACCCAAATCAGTTACCATCCAGTGGCTGTAGTAGATAATGCATTTTCTGTCTCTGTAGAGCCAGCCTTATTGACCACAGACATTTCCTCACCTGCCTGGGAGAGCCTACTCTGGCTCCGGGCCCAAAGCTACTGTTTGAGTCATTAAAGCCACTCTTATCTGATCTCATTCCCCTACTGGATTAAAGTGGAGTTTAGGATAAGGCCAGCAGGCACCTTCCCCAGTTCCTTCTCTCTAGCCTGAAAAGGGTGGAACTGCTAAGTCATAGAAAAACTTAATTGGTGGTAACAGTGCTTTACTGGGATGGCCTTTGGTAAGGCCTAGAAAACCAACGGGCCATTAGAGAAACTGTGATATCTACAGGGTCAGAGAAAGAACACTGGAGCCCGCCAAGCTCTTCTACTGACTTTCTTTGTGGCCTTGGGCAGGTGCCTTCCTGTCTCTAGACCTCTGTTTTCCTACCTGTTTAATAATAAGATTAGGCTAGATAATCCCTAAAATCTCTTCTTACCCTGACGTTCTATAGTCATATGTCTGAAAGCATAGACATCAAGACCAATGAGAAAGAAAAAACAAACAAAAATCTCAAAGAGAAGCCATAAAAGGGTTGAAAGTGTCATCTCTTCCAACCCTTACGCCAGTCATGGTTCCCTTTTGATAAGTCTCCTGGCTAGTAGTCATCGATTCCAGAGGAAGAGAACTCACCAAGCCTCCCACTCTCCCCAGTTCCAATCCATTCTATTTTTCAGACACATCTGATTGTAATTTATCCTCTTTGTTTCATCACCATTCAAGGATCAATTGCTTTTGACTTCTATTCCTTTGACTTCCTTTCTTTTTTTCCTTATCTTTTTTTTTTGGTGAAATTGGAGTTAAGTGACTTTCCCAAGAACACACAGCAAGTAGTTATCAGTTGTCTGAGACTGGATTTTGAACTCAGGTCCTCCCACCTTCAGTGCTTATGTTCTATCCATTGCACCACTTAGCTGCCTCTCCTTTGATTTCTTTTTCCTTTCTGGTGAGCCATTTTCTAACCAGGTTTGCAGTTTAAATAGGAGTTAGGGACTGACAGAACCTCTTGACAAGCAAACCTGTACCTGAGCTGAAGGCTCCTTTTCCTCCAGGCCCTCTCTCCATTCTCTGTGATACACAGATGCCAGCCTCTTTACACTTCCTGAACAAGATGCTCCCAAAATGTCATGGACAGTTTCTCCAACGGACCTTCATGCCTGCAATCCTTTCCTTCTTCATCTCCATCTCCTAGCTTCCAACAAACCTCAACTAAAGTCCTACCTTCTACAAGAAACCTCTCCTGATGGCAGTGTCTACCCTCTGAGATCATGCTGTCTGTGTTATGTTTGTTCATAGATATCCGCAGTTTGTCTTCTCCATTAGACCGTGAACTCCTTGAGAGCAGACTGTCTTTTATCTAGCTTTGTATTCCTAGAAATTAGAATAGTTTCTGACACATAGTGGGTATTTAATAAAAGCTTATTGGCAGACTGGCAGCTCTGAGTGTTTCCTGAGAAAATAGTCTATAGGACACTGGATTTGAAGTCAGGCAAAGATGAATTCAAATCCTACCTTAGATACTTATTAGTAATATGACCTTGGCCAATCATATGACCTCTCTATACTTCAATTTCTTCATCTCGATGGCCTTTAAACTCCCTTCCAGCTCTAAATCTAAATCTATTATCTGCCAAAACTGCTTCATTATTTCAGGGAGAAGTGATTTCCTTTGTGAAAGCATCCTCCACCTCCTCAATTCCCCCTCCCCCCTCAGTATTGATCCTAATCCCTTTGTGATTTGGTAGGGAATATTCATGAGCAACTGTGGCTAAAAAAATTGTCACCGTGTACCCTACCTGGAGAGAAACCTGTCTTAATTGAGCTTAGAAAGTACAACAACATAATGGGACAATATACATGCTCAGAGATAGTATGCCATACTAGAAAGAGGATTGAGTTTGGGGTCAGCAATCCTGAGTTCAAATGCTGGTTATGTTACCACCTGTGTGACCTTGAGAAAGTCACTTCTCTGTGATTATCCACTTCCATACCTGTAAGATCATGGGTTTGGACCAGATGACCCTTAAATTCTCTTTCCACTCTAAATCTATGGTTCTGTCTGGCTTGGCATGAGTCCACCGACAAAGCTTTGATAATGAGACACCAAATATAGGAATCTTAGAGTCAGTGGAGAGAGCACTGGCTCTTCAGTCTCAGACACGTGACTACGTGTGTGTGTGGGTGTGGGTGTGGGTGTGTGTGTGTGTGTGATCCCACTTTAGTTACAATTTCTCTATCCATCAGTTTTATCATCTGGAAATAGATCAATAATAACATCAACCTCTCATGATATCTTGAGTATAAAATTTGGAGATGAAAAGGACCTTCATGGGGCAGCTAGGTGGTGCAGTGGATAAAGCACCAGCCCTGGAGTCAGGAGTACCTGGGTTCAAATCTGGTCTCAGACACTTACTAATTACCTAGCTGTGTGGCCTTGGGCAAGCCACTTAACCCCATTTGCCTTGCAAAAACCTAAAAAGAAAAAAGGGACCTTCGAGATCATCTAATCCAATCCTCTCATTTTATAGTTGAGGAAACTGAGGCTCAGAGAATTTTAGAACTTTATTCAAGTGGTCAGGGGACAGAAACAGGATCTGATTATAGACTTCCAAATCCATTGTAGCACATTAACTCTGGGAGTCAACTGTAGAGAGGTAATAATGGAAATCATAGGAGTGAGATAATGTCACTGAGAGTACACCAACAATTATTTTGCAAGGCAATGGGCTTAAGTGGCTTGCCCAAGGCCACACAGCTAGGTAATTAGTAAGTGTCTGAGGCCAGATTTGAACTCAGGTACTCCTGACTCCAGGGCTGGTGCTCTATCCATTGCACTACCCTAGCCACCCCTGAGATAGAGTATAAAAAGAGATGTGGAGGTTAGGATTTGAAGCTTGGGAGACATTTATGTTTGAGGAAGTGGGAGCAGAAAGAGGAAGAGAAAAAAAAGAAGGAGAAGAAGAAGCAGAAAAAAGAAAAGGAGCAAAAGTTAAAGAAATGGTTGGAAAAGTATGAGGAGAAGCAGGAGGAAAAGCCAAGGAAGGAGGGGTATCTCAAAGGAAGGGATGATCATGTGGATGACAACAGAAAAGATGTCACTGGATTCAATGGTCAGGAGAAGGCCTAGCTTTGAGAAAAGTTTAGAATAATGGAAATGAAAGCCATCTGACTTATTTTTTTTATCCAAAGCCCATATTAACTTTGAAATATTACCTGTTTTCAATCAATCAGAAATTCTAACTTTGTTTTCTTATAAACAATTTTAACATGTTGTATATCTAATTGGTATATCTTATCGATCACTCTATTTTTTAAACTTGTTTTTAGATGTTATTTTTAGAGATAATAATTTATTTATGATAACTCAATTTTTCTTCAATCTCATATTACAAGTATCTGCTTGGTGCTCCATTAACATTGAACCTACTAAGTCTTTGCCCCAAAGTAGGAACATTCTGCCCTGACCTCTGTCTTCACCTAGATCTAGTTTCCAAATTCAGTCCCTTTGTAGTAATATTGGAATGAGCATTAGACTGGATATAGGAAACCTGAGTTCTAGAAGCCCCTCTTCCACTAACTTCACTGTGTGACTATTGACAAGTCTTTTCTCCTCTCTAAGTCTCTGCAGAGGAAGAGGGTGCAAATTGGATGGTTTCCTAACTCTAAATTTTATAATCTTACAGTTTTTAAATGACTACATTACAATTGTCCATTTTCTTTTCTTTTCTTTTCTTTTCTTTTTTTTTTTTTTGCAAGGCAATGGAGTTAAGTGGCTTGCCCAAGGCCAACACAACTAGGTAATTATTAAGTGTCTGAGGCCGGATTTGACCTCATGTACTCCTGATTCCAAGGCCAGTGCTCTAGCTACTACACCACCTAGCTGCCCCATAATTGTCCATTTTCTTGAGCCTTGTGGAATCTATCTCAATATCTCCATGTTCTGTTAATCTTGAGAATTGGCATAGTTCACCATTTACCAAATATTATTCAAGGAATATTGAGAAGGTTCTCCAATTTCCCAAATTTTTCCCCATTAGCCTGTCCCACTTCTTGAAACTTTATCATTTGAGATTAAGTTCTTTGGACCTTGAAGGTACTTTGGACTTCCATTATCTTACTGAAATGCAGATCACACTGGAAGGAATAAGACATAAAGCTGTTATCAGTTATTTAGGCCTTAATGATTAGGGTTTAGTTGACTGACATTTGTGAATCTGATTCCTTGGGAATAGCACCTGGAGGGACAGAGGGAAGGAGACTGTTGTACATGCCAAAAACCAAATTTCACCAAATTTACCAATTTGTCAAGGGCTGGAGTTTGTTGGCTGGCTGCATGGGCAGTCATTCATCTCACCATCTGAGAAGGTCCTCACCACCTTTATGAGTCTGATGGATCCAGTTATTACTGATGACAATTTACTACTCAGCTCAGATGTGGAGAGAGCATTAAGCAGCCGTGTTTATTTCATCTAAACCCAACCACTGTCTCCATGGCCAATGTCTAGTATTGAGCTGTGATATAGAGAATTGTCCCTTACCCTTCAATATGAAGGTTATCATCCATGGTAGTGGCAGTGGTGTGTGTGTGTGTGTGTGTGTGTGTGTGTGTGTGTGTGTGTAAGAAGTCAGTAATCAGAGTATGACAGGAAAGTTAAACTTCATCAGGTAAAAGCAGTGGCTTATAACCTTTTGGTCCAGGAACCTCCAAGAGGAAGGAAAGTGTCTGGAAGCTGTGATGTCTAACTCCTCCCCTACCTTTTATAGCACTAGTTTGACAGGAAGACAAGAGGCAGCTCCAGTGTCCACCCACAATACTTGGGCTCAATAGTTGAACTCCATAAACTTCTTCCACTTGAATTGATTTGTTGAATTCTTTTTAGAAATAAGCTTTTAGCTCAGTTTCTGAAATACCTATATTTCTGTCCCAGTTTTTCCCTTTTCTAGAAAATGGATGCATTCTCCAGTGAGATAGTGAGAGGGCCAAAAATTGGGCTTTTCATTCTTGCTCTTCATATAGAACTAAACCAGGTGAATATAGCAAGGATGGGGTTATGGCACACTGGGAGGATTTCAGGGAATGGAGATGTGGAAGAAGAATTCTGTCCAGAAAACAAAGTCCAAACAGGCTCTAGATTTTTCTACAACTCAGCAATGGGAAAATCTCCTAGAAGCCAGAGCTCTTTGCCCAGGGTCGGCCCAGTCTCTAGCTTGGGAACAGTTTCCATGTTCATGTTCATTTTCTGGAAAACTCTGGAGAGTTTTGGAGAGATTACTGGGCTGATTGTCCAAGTGATAGAGAGCCCCTTCCACTCTGTGCTTCCTCAATGTCCCTCAGTGACTATAAAGGAAGACTAGCTCCTGATATTGGTCAAACATCTTTTACTCAGGATCCGAGAGGGGATTTACAGGAGGTGAGCATGTGCATTCTCTTCCCCTGGTCCTCATTCTGGTGCTAAAATACCCGGATTAGACCTGCCCCCTTCAAAGAAAGAGGAGCAGGTGGGGCTGAGAGAAGCAGGAGATGAATCATTCCATTCAACACTGTGCAAAAGGGAAATTGCTTTTTCCATTGCTGGTGAAAGGCAGTCCCGGTACAGAGGCCTCATGGCCTAGCCCCGCTTTTACCCTTGGTTAAAATAACACAACCAACAAAGGACTGTGCAGCTAGATGACAAAACTCACCTCTGTTCAGGGGGCCAACGGGCCTGGGTCTGCCTCTCCCTCTCCATCTTTCTTGTCCACACGCCTGCGCAGCTGGCCTTGTGAACACAGGCACAGACTCTCCCTCCCACGCTTGGGTTTTCACAAGCCACCAGGGCCCAGAGACACTCACAGAAGCCGGCAGGAGAATAGGCTCTTCATTATTATGCAGGAGGGCTCCCCAGAAGCAGCAGGCTACCCCAGTCTCTGTCTGAAGCCGATGGGAGAAGACTCCCTCCTCCCTTCCCCCAGGAAAAGCAGCTGGGTTGGGATGGTGGGGGGAGCGCTACATGGTATTATGGACCTGAAGAGGGAGGACCTGTTCTCAATCCTGCCTTGGCTGTTTGTTGCGTGCACACACACACACACACACACACACACACACACATATACACACACACACACGTGCATGAGACAGAGAGAGACACGCATACATATATGCACACACAGACACCTATACACAGACACTATATGGTATATGGCCAGACTTATAAACCCAGGTGTAGATATACACATGCTCATACTAATATAAGCACATGCACATAGACATGTATTTACACACTTAAACATACACAGACCCTCATATATGCACACCCACACATATATCCACTTAATATATAAAGACACAAATAGATATACGTGCTCATATATATGTATATATATATATATATATATATACAGACATATAGGTACTGACACATTTAGATATACCCCTCTATATATATATAAAATATATATACACACAAACAAAATCACATGTATATAGACGTTATTCACAATGCATGTACATACCCCCAGATACGTATATCCTTACACATACATAAACACCTGCTCACACATAGTCTTCCTTTCTACAATAAGGGGGCTGTACCCAGAGGGTCTCTGAGGTAGACCCTCCTAGCTCTAAGCCTTATGATGATTTGACAGAGAAGCATCAATGAGACTTTTTGTACTCTGTGAGTCTGCTGGTTTCTGCTCTAGGATCTCAAAACAGAGAGCTAGTCACCCCACATGGTGTCCTAAGACCCTAATGACCTGGAGTCCATAGAGACCTAGGTTCAGAAGCCATCGCTGGAATTGATAAATTCTATGACCTTGGGTAGGTCACTTAATAATCTCCTTGAGGCTCAGCTCCCTGACCTGGGAAAGGTGGGAATGTCACTTGCAATGTGTACTGTCTCTTCCATAGACAACTTATCCCTATGCCCCTTTATTCTGCTCTCCTTCCTATCTCCCTCATCCCTGTCCTCCACCCAATTCTTGAACCAAGAATCATGATCAAATCACCTTTATTATTGTTCTTGAATGGGAAGTAAGTCAGCAAGAGGGAATCGGGATGGGAGATATGGATGATAGATGGTTATGGTCAAAGAGCTGCCAGTAGGCTAGTGTTGATGGATTGCAGAAAATGAGGAGAAAAGTCAAATGTGAAGAAGCCTGGAAACATCTGAAAGGGCCAGGCTGGAAAGGCTTCATGCTAAGTCTTAAATCTATCCTCTGGGATGGAGTGGGGTTGGGGCGGGGGGAGACAAGACTGGATCCCAAGCATGGGTCACAGCCAGGACCAAGGCATAGCACCTGGAGATGGCATGTTTTCTATGAATAATAGCAAGAAGACCATCTCATCAAATGAGATTATGTTTGTAAAGTGCTTGGCAAATCTTAAAGCACTATCTAAATGTTAGCTACTATAACTATCATTATCACAGAGCTAGTTGAGGAACTCACTCACTCATGAGATAATCCATTCCATTTCAGAACAATTGATTGTGCAAAATGTTCTCCTAAAATTTAGCCTAAATTGTTTTTCTACCACTTATTTTTAGTTTTATTCTTTCATTCCAAGAATGAAAAAATTTGAGAAGCAGGAGAGTTCTTTTTTAACTCTGCTAGTAATTTGCCCTGTGACTAGGGTACAATCTCTTCCTCTTGCTGGGCCTCGATTTTCTTATTCATCAGATGAGAGGGTTGGATTAACTGGTCTCTAAGGAGAATGGTAACTAAGGGAGGGTGAGTAGGGCTTTGTCCCAGGATACTGACATAAAGGGGATTGTGTTTCCTTCCCACACATTTGTCCTGCCACTCTGGCTTCTGCTTCTCTTTTCTTCTGTTATCACCAGGTGGTGCCACTCCTGAAAGTCTCATTTCTTTCTCATTCTTTCCTCATTTTTTCCCCTTCTGCTTGCAGGATTGGTGGAATGCTGGTCACTGTCCATACCACAAAAGCTAAGCCTGGACTATATAACAGATGGGCAATCCCCTCTTCTAGAATAACCACGAGCTAGCCTCTTCAAACTGATACCAGAACTCCTAATTCTAGCCCCACTCTAGGACTCCTCTCAATTCTGACCCCTGACCCTTCTATAGGACAGAGTTACTTATTTCTGAGTCTGGATCCCGAGGAGAAATGAATGTTTCTGGGGTAGAGGGGGGAAGGGGTGCCTAGTTTGACTGCAGATGGCAGAATGGGGGGATGGGAATGGGTTGGTAGCACAGCACTGTCTGAGAGCTAACCTTTGGAATTTGACCAATGAGCACTTAATTTTTACCCCAAATGCAGGTTAAGTTTTTTTGCATTTTCAGCAGCCTTTGGATAACCTTTGATAATAATCAGGGAATAGGTGGAAACTGCTTGTACATTCATTTCACAATTTTTTTTTATTGTTTCTACTGCAGACATGAGCCCTTGTCTTCATTCTCCTAACACTAGCCATTGCTACCTCTCATATGAACCAATGAGACCATGTCCTACCTAATAGACCTCTCCTGCAGTCTCTCCCCTTCCAATCTATCCTGTATACTCTGCTCCTTCCATAATCCATTACTCAAAACTTTCACTGTGTCACTGTTGCCAATACTAATAATGAAATTTGTCATTCTGCACTCCTTTAAGATTTGCAAAGTTCTTTTCTCAGAGCAAGTCTTTATCTCTGTTTTCTAAATGAGGAACTGGACTTCTGGTAATTAAGTCAGTTGTCCAGAGTCACAAAGCTAGGAGAGATTCTAACACAGGTCTTCCTGACTCCATTTGTTCAGTCGTTTTTATTTGTGTCTGACTCTCCAAGACCCCATTTGGGGTTTTCTTGTTAAAGATACAGCAATGGTTTGCCATTTCTTTCTCCAGCTCATTTTACAGAAGGGAAAACTGAGAGAAACAGGCTTTAAGTGACTTGCCCAGGGTCATATAGCTAGGAAGTGTTTGAGGTTAGATTTGAACTCAGATTCTGACTCTAGGACCAGTGCTCAACCCCTGCCCTTCTAGCTGCCTTCCTGATTTAATGTCCACTTAATCATATGCCTAGACATTCCAGCACCTCCACAGTTCAACTGTTTTTCTGTTTCATTCTCCTAGTACTCTTCTTTATGTGCTGTAATACCCTCCTCTTTAGCCAATATGGGTTGCTCCATTTTACTCAAACACATCTCCATCTCCCACTTCCTAATCTTTGTAATTTAATTGCAAACTCTTTTGTTTCCTTTTCTTCCTTGAAATCCTACTTTTCCTATAAGGTTAAACTTATATATCACCTCCTCTAGGCTGCCTTCTCTGATTCCCTGCCCCCCCCCCCCCAGCAGGAAACGATCTCTCCTTGCTTTCAGTCCTCAGAGAAATTATTTCTATCACCCTGTGACCCTGATCACAGAGGGGAAGAAGTTATAGAGAAAACTTTAAATTCCAAATGTAAAAGAATAAATAGTCCTTTACTCATGATAAATGGGCACCTCAGAATGGAATGGGGGTATCCAGAGTAGTAGTTAGTTCCTTTTCTTCAAGTGAAAATTGGATGATCTCTATAAGCTTTTGACAAGGGAGTATCTGCTTAGAGGTGGGACAGACTAAGTGACCTCCTTTCTAGCTACATAATTCTATTTTATTTAGGGCTGGTTTTTGGAAAATGTTGACCTTCATCTTAGAAAAGCTTCCTTATTTTTTTTTAAATATATGGCAGCTCAGTCCACAATCCTTTGAGTCCATTGTAAAGAACTCTAAATTCCTCTATCAGAACTGCTCTGGGATACAAAGTAGATAAACTAAAGAGTGAAGTTACAAGTAGTAGAGAATGGATGAATGAATAAATGAATGAATGAATGAATGAGCTATGTTCAACATTTGGGCTAAGCATAGGGCATTTAAACAGAAAATGGAGATAATCCCAGCTATCAAAAAGTTCATATTCTAATAGAAGGAAGAAATGAATATCAGAGTTTTTAGCCTTCTCTACCTGCCTCTCCCCCAGCCTTAGGGTACAGAAGTGACCATGGATCTTTTAAGTTTATTTATCTATCTATCTATTTATTAAGGCAATGGGGTTAAGTGACTTGCCCAAGGTCACCTAGCTAGGCAATTATTAAGAGTCTGAGGCCCAATTTGAACTCAGGCACTCCTGACTCCAGGGCTGTTCTAGCCTTTGTGCCACCTAGCTATCCCTAATGCATCTTTTTTAAATGTCATTTCCATTGATTAAAAAAACAAATCCATTTTTAAAGGTGAATCATTTGATAGTGTCAAAGATTTTGGTGTCCATAATTTCTTTCTAGATCTTCAGTAGCTGTTTGATGAATTATTCTTCCCAGAACAATTGGAATATTATTTTTGCTAATAATAATAGTACTAAAATTTAACATTTCAACCATACTTGAAAGCAGAGACTCCTGAATTGTGGCACAACTCCAAAATTTACTAGCTATATAGACTTGGGTAATTTGAATCTGATTCTCAGATTTTTTTGGAAATAAAGATAATAGTTTTTGCTTTAAGATTAATGTGAGGAAAGAATTCTTTATACCTTTTAGTGCTATAGACATTTGGGTTATGGTAAGGAATAAATAGGAGGGGACCTATCTTTGGAGGGATTTTAGGAATGTCATTGACTTCAGACTTCTTAACTAAGTCAACTCTGTGGAGGAGGAGTAGAGTGATTCCTCCTAAGGCAGATTTTGGAAACACTGGAATGTGTAAAAAAAAACCCAGGGCATCTCCACTGGCCTTTCCCTATGCTTGATCTTATCCTGGGAGTTTATCTCCCAATGAGGTTTGTTGTTCATTCCTTTTCAGTCATGTTGGATACTTTGTGACCCTATTTGGGGTTTTCTTGGCAAAAATCCTGGAGCAGTTTGCTATTTCTTTCTCTAGCTCATTTTACAGATGAGGAAACAGAGGCATCCAGGGTTAGGTGACTTGCATAGAGTCACATAGCTAGTAAGTGAGGTCAGATCTGAACTCAGGAAAATGGAATTTCCTGATTCCAAGTCCCAAACTCTATTCACTGTGCCTACCTAACTGCCCACCCATCTTCTAATAATCTTTGTTAAAAAGAATAAATGAGGGGTGGCTAGGTAGCACAGTGGATAGAGCACTGGCCCTGGAGTCAGGAGGACCTGAGTTCAAATGTGGCCTCAGACACTTAATAATGACCTAGCTGTGTGACCTTGGGCAAGCCACTTAACCCCATTGCCTTGCAAAAAAAAAAAAACCCTAAAAAAAAAAGAATAAATGAAGGAATGAAGGAAGCATTTATTATATGCCAGCCTCTGTGCTAGGTATTGTAGATATAAATAAAATAAAAGCAAGCAAGTTGATCCCCACCCTTCCAAAGCTTATATTCTAACAGCTAAAGACAACACATAAAGGGCAAGGGGGAAGGAGGGAAGAAGGTTACCAACACAGAAGCATGGTTTAGAAAAGTTCACCTATCTGTAATTTCTTCATCTGTAATCAGTCAGAGTTTGAATTCTGATGAGGAGGCTGGCCAGAGTGCAGGTGGCATGGTTTGGCAACAACAATGAATAGGAAGCTATGGGGACTTAGAATCATAGCCGAGAGATTAGAGCAAGCAGTTAGTCCAATGCCTTCATTTTAGAGGTCTCAAAGGAGGAAGTGACATGGCTAGGGTCACACAGCTAGCATCTGCATCTTGACCCCCAAATCCATTATTTTTGTCACTATACCACACTTTATTCCAGTAGTCTATAATATGTATGCATATCAACCCTTATATGAAGATCAACTGAATCATTTCCTTCTGTAACCTTGCCAGCAGGAGTTGCCCAAGTGGAGGGAGCATCTGGCTTTTGAACTCAAAATTCCAATGAAATTATCCTCAGAACTCTATCTATTAAGTTTCTGCACAACTAAAACAAGTGAAGTTGCAATTACAAGAGAAAGAGGTGACTAGGAAAAAAATCTTTGCAGCATTTCCCTACAAATGATTTCATATCAAATATATAGAGAGAACTGATACAAATCTATAAGACTAGGAGCCATTCTTGGGAACAGATTGGATATGGGGGAAAATGAGGAAGAGGAGTTGAGAATGATGTCTAGGTTGTGAGCCTGGGAGGTTGGGAGGATGGTGATGCCTTTAGCAGTAATAGGGAAGTTAGGAAGGTTTCAGGGGAAAGATTTATGGATGGAGAGAGGAGTAATATCTGGAAATAACTATATATAAAGCAAAAAAATCAATAAAACTTAAAAACAAAATGAGGTGGGGTTGAACTAGCTGCTCTCTGGGGTCTCTTTTAGCTCTAAATGCTGTTATCCATTTTCTTAAGTAACTGGGCTAGGATTCAAACCTAGGTCCTTTGACTCCAAATTCAGTATACCTTCCAACCTCACATAGTAATAAATCAAGTTAAGCAAGCAGGCTTTTATTTTCTACCATGTGTCAGACTCTGTGCTAATGCTGGCCTCTAGAATACATTTCTGGAGGGCTTTATGTTCCACAGAGTGCTTTTCTCATAATCACACCATATGATAGGTTATACCTCACATGGTAATCAGCCCATATTGTTTCTCATTCATTTTCTTCATTTTGTAGATGAAGCAACAAGGGCTTGGGTAAAGCTCTGATCACATGGTTAATATGCATCAAATACTTCAATTTGTTTCTTATCACTACAAGTCCAGAACTCATTCTAGTAGCTTTTATATTTAATGCCATACCATCTGTCTGAAAATGCTGTAGTCTTTCTTCTTCTAAGCCTCTTTAACCTTGACAATATCTCTTCAGTGTCACCGATGGGGACCTTCACTACAACTTTACCAACTTGGATAGATTTTTGGATCTTCTCTGGGAGAACCAACTCATTCCAGGTAAATGGATCAGGAAACACTGTCATTTTTATAATTTCAATGACTCCTAAAAGAATTCTGAAATTAAAGAATTCCAGTGAATTCTTTAATCCCAGTGATAGAGAGGTAATTAGAATCCAAAGGGGAGATCTAAGCCTTGTGCCGACTCTGTCCCTTCCTTTATGAGATAGTATCATTTACCTCTCAGACATCTTGCCTTCAAGATTAAATTCAAACTCCTTTCTCTGGCATTCAAGGCCCTCTACAATCTAACTATTCTGCTTCTCTAGCCTTAGCTTCTATAGCTTCCTTGACATAGGCCCTCATTTTCAATTCATGGAGTTACCTTATTGTTCCTGGAACATACCAGGCTCATCCATGTTTCTAGACATTTGTTTTCTCCATTCTTCCTGCCTATAATATCCAGTTCCCTCCTGTTTGCCTTCCTAAACCTTACCTATCTTTAGTCTTGGAATTCTAGGAGTCTTCCTTCCCCTTATTGATCTCTCCAGTTTCTGAATTCATATAAATGAAGGAATTAATGAAGTCAACCAACTCATAGAGTGCAAACTGAGACCCTCCTGGGCACTGTCTACTTGCACTGGCCTTGATGGTTTGTCTATCATACTATTTGTTCCCATTTGGGAAAGTTTTCTTAATGAGACTGAAAAGTATTTTCATTTATTCAAGGGTTTGAGTTGATGGGGAGCCCATCTGGCTACTTTACCAATTTTGAGGACAAAAATCAGGTATATGAATGGAAGAACCTTGTCACCCTTTTGGCTAAGAGATATATTGGTAAGTTTTAAAAGACTTTGGTTAACTATTTTATTTTCCCCTAATTAAATGTAAAAACTGTTTTAAAACTTTGATTCTTACATTTTTGAGTTCCATATTCTCCCCTCCTTCTCCCCCTCCCCTCCCCTGTCATTGAAAAGTCAAGCAATTTGATAGTTATACATGTGCAGTCATGCAAAACATGTTTCCTTATTAGTCATGTTATGAACAAAAACAGGTTAAAAAACCCTACCATACAACCTGTTTTGTTTTTTTCCCTTCCCCAGTATATTCTTGCCTCTTCCTTCCCCTTTCTCTTGTCTGTCATTTTTCTCCCTCCTCATCTTTTTCTTCTCCCTCTTCTTTTCCCTCTTTATTCCTCCCTATCTCTCCTTTGCTTCCTATCCATTTTCACTCTCCCTCTCTCCTTTTTACCATGTTCTTTTCTTCTCCTTTTTTCTTTCACCTTTTCTTTTCTACCTGTCCCTATCAGCCCACATCCCCAGCCCTCTCCCATCACCAACACTATTACTTCTTCTCCTGTTCCAATCCCCTGCCTATTCAGGCTCCCCTTTACTGACTTCCCTACCAATCTAGCCTCTCCTTAGAGACCTTCAGTAATGAAAAATTCAGTATCTCCAAGAGCAGCCTATGCCAGTCAGTTATTCAGTCAGCTAGCATTTTTTTAACTATTCCAGCCATTGTGCTAAACCCTGGAGCCATAAAAAAAAAACAACAAAAAAAAAGGCAAAAGATAGTTCCTGCTCTAAAGGAACTTACTGTCTGTTGCCGGAAACAACATGCAAACAATTACGTTGCAGACAAACTATATGCAGGATAAATTGGAGATGATCTGAGAGGGAAGACCCTAACATTGAGAGGGTTCAGGAAAGCCTTCTTTCAGAAGAACTTTAGCTGATCCTTTGAGGAAGCTGGGGAAGCCAGGAGGTAGAGCAGATTTTAGCTAGGTCTAATTGTTAGCAATTTTTTCTTCCATTGAATCTAAATCTGCCTCTTTAACTTCCCCTTGTTCTCCTAGTTCTGCAAAGAAAGTATGTATATGATTGTAGTTCCAGACCCAAAAGCCACTGAATCCAACCTCCTTATTTTACAGATGAGGAAATTAGGGCTCAAGGTTTAAAGGGACTTCAACTTGGTATCAAAGGCAGGATTTGAACCTAGATTCAAAGGCACGGTTCTCTTCTCACTAAAATGATAAAAGCCAAACCTCTGTCTTGCATGGCATCCCTTCAGAATTAGGGCCAGGGGGCTTAGAACATGGAATGTCAGTGGTGTAGAGATCTTAAGAGATCTTAAGGCACTTAAAGACAGTAATCACATAATGAGGTGAGATATGGAGGAGAAAGCAATGTGAAAAGGATGAAGTGGGTTTAGAATGAATTGTTCACGTTTTATTGATGCTTTTCATTCAACTGTTACTACCCC
Organism: Macrotis lagotis; assembly: GCF_037893015.1. NCBI lineage: Eukaryota > Metazoa > Chordata > Mammalia > Peramelemorphia > Peramelidae > Macrotis > Macrotis lagotis. The sequence goes on along the minus strand of NC_133660.1, from coordinate 226,643,145 downwards.
AGAGTCCCTGGAGAACCATCCCTTGTTACAAGGAAAAATGGTGGAACAAAAACAGTCATCTTCTCCCCTTGCTGTACCTCTAGCAGCCTGCCTGTTGTTGGACCACTGGGGGAGATAACTACTTTTCATTACCTGTTGGAGGAAGCTAGAGATCATAGCTCTAGGACTGACATTAGGTTTTTGTCCAATTTTTTTTTTATTTTTGCAAGGCAGTGGGGTTAAATGACTTGCCCAAGGTCACACAGCTAAGTAAGTATTAAGTGTCTGAGGTTGAATTTGAATTCAGACTCTCCTGACTCCAGGGCCGGTGCTCTATCCACTGCGCCACCTAGCCGCCCCTACTTGTCAATTTTAACTTAGCAATGCCAGGAGACAAGGAACATTGGAAGTGGTCAAGAGAGCCAGGGAAGACCCATCTGAACCCATGAGGCTGGGAGAAAAACTTAAGGACTCTAAAAGAAGTTAACAGAATTACTTTCAGGTATCCCCATAACTCAAACTAACAAAGTGACTTCAGTCAGGTTCATTCTCTTTCCTGTGCATTAGTTTCCTCCTTTGGAAACTGAGGGGGTTGGACTAGATAGTTTCTTAAGATCTCCACTCCAATCTGACATTCCATGTCCTAAGACCCCTCCCAGCTCTGAAATTCTATGTTCTCCCAACTCTGACATTCTGTATTCTGTGTTCCAAGATTTTTCCCAGCTTTATGGGACTATTCTATGTTTGTTTTTCAGTGTTTCAGGATAGAGTATCTCCAGGGATATTTAATAAATTTTAAGACTTATTTTTATAATTAATTCAATTTTCACATGCAAACTGCTGGTGATTAACTTAGATTTGCTTGCTCTCAGAAGCTGGAGAATAGCACACTAGCGCTCTCCAGGGAAATGGTTAGCATAGTGTTTGGAAATGTAGAATCACTTTAGGATCACTGGGGGTGGCAGTGTGTGGGCTGAAATGTTCATCACCAGTTCCTCTCTGTGAAGAGTGAGCTGACAGTATTCTTGACTTCTCTCATGATCTTCTTTGTAGAGAAATATGGGTTAAGCCATGTCTCCAGATGGAATTTTGAAACTTGGAATGAGCCGGATCATCATGACTTTGACAATGTGTCCATGACGATCCAAGGTATTTGCAATTGCACATTTTCTGAGATGGCAGCAGAATGACCAGAAGAGGATGGACGATGGGGTACTCACTCTAGGTGCAAGATGGGGGTCTTCCTACCATTAATGCAAATGCATTGATTTTTATTCTAATGTTTTATTATATATTTGTATATATATATGTTTATAATATTTATAAACTTATTTGTATATATATGTTTATACATATTATTTATAGTGCCCCTGGAAGGGCAGTTCAGTTCAAGTTCAGTTTGGTTCTATTCCCAACTCTGCCTTTGACTCACTGTGTGACCTTGAACATGCCCCTTGTCTTCTCTGAACTTGCTTCCTTTTCTATTAACTGAAAAGAATAGAATAATAGGTAGTAGGATAGTCTCTAACTCTGGTTCTTTGACTCTGTGGTTTGCTCAGCTCTTTACTAGATCTTGTGAGGGAAATGACAAAATGATCTACAAGACCTTTTTACATGTATTGTATTATTACATCCTCAAAACGACTTGTAGAGGTCTGCAGAATTATTATCCTCATTTTGCAGATGAGCAAGTTGAGGCAGCTAGGTAGCATAATGGAAAAAGTGCCTCTAATACTAACTAGCTGTGTGACCCTGGGCAAGTCGCTTAACCTCTGCTTCAGTTTCCTCATCTGTAAAAGGAGCTGGAGAAGGAAATGGCAAACCATTCCAGTATCTCTGCCAAGAGAATCCCAAAGGAGGTCACAAAGAGCCAGCAATGACTGAACGACAATAACGAGAAGTTGAGATTCAGGGATTAAATGACCTGCCCAGAGTCACACAGTTTGAGCAGCTCAGTTGGGGAGTCTCATGATTCTCAGTCCAACATTCTTTTACCATCATTCTCTTCTTTTGGCCTCTGTTCTTGAGGGCTTTATATGATGTTTGGGGGATGGGAAGGGATGCCATGAAATGACAATGAGAGAAAAGTTCAGCTCAGTATATGATTGGAAATCAGAGAATGTCGTGCAGACTATAAGTTCTATGGAAGGACAGAGAAGGAAGAAAACTGTGTGAAATTGAGAAGCCTGGGAAGAAGACAGGGGAGATTCCTTAAAGAATTGAAGAATTAGGACAATTCTTTGGTATAAACCAAATTGTTTTCAGTCAATGTTTAATAAGCACAGTGTTTGAAAGATTGGGTAGGTATATGGATTAATATATAAATTAATAGAAGGATGAATGAGTTAATGAAAGAGTAAATGGGGGAATGTTAGTGAGTAAATGAATAAATGATCAGCAAATGAGTAAGTTGGGTAGTTAGGTGGCTCAATGAATAAAGGGCCAGGCCTGATGTCAGGAAGAATTATCTTTCTGACTTCAAATCTGGCCTCAGACACTTACTGGCTAGGTGACCCTGAGCAAGTCACTAAATCCTGTTTGCCTTAGTTTCCTCATCTATAAAATGAACTAGAGAGGGAAATGGCAAACCAGTATCTTTTCCGAGAAAATTCTAAAATGGGGTGGTGAAGAATTGGACACAACTGAAAATGACTGAATAATAATAAATGAATGAAGTGGATAAAGCACCAGCCCTGGAGTCAGGAGTACCTGGGTTCAAATCCGGTCTCAGACACTTAATAATTACCTAGCTGTGTGGCCTTGGGCAAGCCACTTAACCCCACTGCCTTGCAAAAAAACCTAAAAAAAAAAAGCAAACAAACAAAAAAAAAATAATAAATGAATGAATAGCTGAAGCAATGACTGCAATTTTTGGATGTAGGCTTCCTCAACTATTATGATGCCTGCTCAGAAGGCCTGAGGGAAGTCAATTTGGGCCTGAAGTTTGGAGGTCCTGGAGACTCCTTCCATCCATTCCCTAAGTCCCCCCATTTGCTGGAACTTACTCAGTCACTGCTACAATGGGACAAACTTCTTCACTGGTGAGAAAGGTGTGCGCCTGGATTTTATCTCCTTACATAGGAAGGTAAGTGGGCTTCAGGTGGATCCTTCAGAGTGCTGAACTGGGGAGCTAAAGAAACCACAAGATTTCTGTCAGACTTACCATATATTAGATCCTTGCCCTCCATTGTGCCTTTGCTTATACCATCCTCTATGATTGGAACAAACTGGCCACACCCACCTTTTCATCCTTTAAGAGCCTTCTCTCAAGGCCCAGCTCAGGCAAGATACTCCTTCAATGAAGTCCTTCCAGATCTTCCCAACTTAAAATGACTTCTTATCAAATTAATCATAACACTTTAACTAAATGTCTGCTTTTTTCTTTATTATGTTCATTTTATATCATACTCACGTGTCTAGCAATAGTGGTGGTGCTGGAGTGGAATGTTACTCAGGGTTGATGATCCCTTTTATCCCATGTCTTGGCTACTAGCCAAACAAGTCAAGAAGCTTTTCACTAATCTTCTGCTTACCAGACCCTGTATTAAGTGTTGGGGATTCAAATCAAGGCAACAAAATGTTGCTGCCCTTGAAGATATTACATCTAATGGCTCTTTCTGATCTACTCCCTGCTTTCCTTTCTAATGAACCAGACAAAAATGATGGGAATGGAAATGGCTAAAAACCCCCATCCTCTCTCAAAGCTAGCTCCATAGCTTACAGCTTACACACACACACACACACACACACACACAAAAGTAAAATTTACTGACTTATTTGCTTATTTGTCTTTAAAGATCTGGGTCAGGGTGGCTAGGTGGCACAGTGGATAGAGCACCAGCCCTGGAATCAGGAGGACCTGAGTTCAAATCCAGCCTCAGACACTTAATAATTACCTAGCTGTGTGGCCTTGGGCAACACCTAGCCAGTAAGTGTCTGAGACCAGATTTGAAGTCAGGAAGATAAGTCTTCCTGACATCAGGCCTGGCCCTTTGTTCATTGAGCCACTTAACTGACCAACCTATTCATCTGCTGATCATTTATTCATTTATTCACTAACATTCCCCCATTTACTCTTTCATTAACTCACTTAACCCCATTGCCTTGTAAAAAAAAAAAACCCTAAATATCTGGGTCAAAGTTTTTCCCAGTATTTAGAAGCTGTTTACACACTCACATGTTTATGTCTGTTTATATATTATCCACATATTCAAGTACATATGTACATACACATGCCCACATAAACACACATATGACTTGGTAATTCTCATTTTTTCACTCTGAGTCCTCAGACAGCACTGGCCCAGTAAGTTGTGAAATCTCATTTGGGGCATTCTCCCCATTGTCTCTCTGGCAATGATACACACAAATGAATGATTCAATGGTCATCCACATTGATCATTAATTAATCATTCACTAGACTCTATTATGTACCAATATTTTTCAAATATTATCTCGTTTACAAGAAGGGAAGAGAAGAATGGGGAATCACCAATTCTGGTCTCAGCGACCATGTCTGCTCCATGGTTCCTGTTGATCATACAACCCCCATCCTGGAGTCCAACAATAAGAATTTCCTGACTGGCATGCTTCCTTGAAGTTCCCATGGGTTCTTCCCTTGATTCCCAATACAGCTTCTAGTTAAGCTGGCTGCCTCTTCACAGCAGCCAAGGTGTTGGCACTCTCCATCCTAGGCAATGACTAGGGAAGGGAGAGACTATCTTGTCCAAGTCTGGGCCAGGTCAGCCACCAGGGCAGGACAGTTCCCCGGGGAACTGTCCTGGGGAACTGGAAAGAATTGCTTGATGATTTCTCTCTTTGGTGAAGCAGGCACCAATCTCTAATATCTGTATGTCCTTGGTACCCCAAAGGGATGTATATATGGCTTTCTCCTCTCCTAGATTGTAAATTCTTTGAGGGTAGAAATGGCCACTGTGCACAACCCCTTGAACATAGGAAGTATGAAGTGAAAGAAGGGGGTGAAGAGTGACCAACCTCCTGGCCAATGCCTCTGTGGTCTGACAGCCTATCTTGGGATTCTTGCAGGGTGGGGGCAGCTCTATCTACATCCTAGAGCAGGAAAAGGAAGTCGCCGGGCAGATCCAGAGCCTTTTCCCCAATTTCACCCATGTACCCATTTACAATGATGAGGCTGACCCCCTGGTGGGCTGGTCCCAGCCCCAGATCTGGAGAGCAGATGTGACTTATGCATCCATGGTCGTGAAGGTGAGCTCCCTTCTATCTTCCAGGCTTTCTGTCTTTGTGGAACAAGATACTTCTCTAAAGCATTTCATAGATGTCCATACTTGTTCACTTCAATGTGACCAGCTAAAAATTACAAAGAAGGTGGAGGGACAGGAAGGGAAAGCAGAAGTGGGGAGATACAGAAAGTGGGGGAGAGAGAAGAGGAGAAAGAAAGAATCCAGAGGGGTGACTAGGTGGCACAGTGGATAAAGCACAGGCCCTGGAGTCAGGAGTACCTGGGTTCAAATCTGGTCTCAGACACTTAATAATTACCTAGCTGTGTGGCCTTGGGCAAGCCACTTAATCCCATTTGCCTTGCAAAAAAACTAAAAAAAAAAAAAAGAATCCAGAATATGTGTCAGACACTGAACTGATTTATAAATATCTGACTGGATCCTCACAACAACCCTGGGAGTAAGTGCTATGATGATTCCTATTTCACAGTTGGGGAAACTAAGGCATGTTGAAGTGAAGTGACTTGAGTCACACAACTAGCAAGTGTCTTGAGGCCAGATTTGAACTTGTCTTCTTGACTCCAGGCCCAGCATTCTGATCACTGGGTTACTTGACTGCTCTTAGGTTTTAGGGGAGAAAGAGAGAGAGGAAAGGGAAAGTGGGGAGGTAGAGAGACAGTCAGACAGAAACAGAGATGGAGAGAGATAGAGAGACAGACAAAGAGAGGGAGAGAGAGAGAGAGAATAGAAAAGAGTGAGAAAGGAGGAAGGAGAGATAGCAAAAAGAGACAGAGAAGTGAGACTGGCAAAGGGATGAGAGAGAATGAAATAAACTGAAAAGACTCTGGGCTGAGTCAGGAGACCTGGGATTTGTACTGGTTCTGACACTAATTGAGGAATTTTTTTTCCTTTCTCTGATCCTGTTTACCCCACTTTAGATGATGCTTTCCCTCATTTTTAGATGAAGTGATCTCTGAGGCCCTTTCCAGCTCATATGCTCTGTGACTCTCTGGGACTTGAGAAGGGGAATGGAAACACCTCCTGGTGGGGTGCACTGTGGGTAGGTGGGAAGTTTCATTTGTTCCAGGCTACCATTCCTTCTAGGTCATAGCCCAGCATCAGACTCTGCTGCTGTCAGAGACCAACAACACCCTGAACTACACCCTGTTGAGCAACGATAATGCCTTCCTGAGCTACCACCCACACCACTTTACCCAGAGGACACTGACTGCCCGCTTCCAGATGAACAACACAAAGCCACCCCATGTGCACCTAGTCCGAAAGCCTGTGCTCACTGTCATGGGGCTGCTGGCCCTGTTGGGTAAGGTTCATCAACCCATGCAGATGCTGGGCATAAGGTTCCAGAAGCCCTCATTCTCTCTCTCCTACCCCCATCTGTCTGCTTTCCTTTGGCATCTCTGCCTCTGTGCCAGTCTCATTTCTTTCTCCCTTTCACCAGCATGGAATTATCTCTGTCCCCTCAGGCTCTTCTTTTTCTTGGTTCTTTCCCCCTTCTCTCATCCCCTTCCTCTCATTTCTGTCTCTTCCTTATTTCTGATTCTCTCCCCCTCTGTCTCTCCTGCTCCTTGCCTTCTTTCTTTCTTTCCCTTTCTGTCTCTCTCTTTCCTTATCTCTTTTTCTGTCTCTTTCTGTCTCTCCCTCTCCCATTCAGCCCCCGCCCTTTCTCTCTCCCATCTTTCACACTTCTCTTCCTCTCTGTTCTCTCTTTTCTCCCTTTGTCTTTTTTTCATCTCTTTCTCTGTTTCTATCTCTGCCTCCCATGTACATTCTTTATTTCTTTCCCCACACTCTGTTCCCCCTCCCTCCCCCCCCCATCACTTTCTTTTTTTCCTTGTCCCTCTCTTTCCCTCTCCATCTCTGATAGGGACTGAAAATACTATCCCTGGAGTAGGGGTAGGGGATAAAAGAGGATCTAGCGAGCTTAACCTGCTTAGCCTGAAGGAATGAAATTCTAAAGGTGGAAGGAATGAGGTAGGAATGATTTTCCTGGAACCCCTTCCTTCACATCCCATTGATATGTAGCCTCTCCCATGCACTGAAGCTTTACCAATCCAGTCCCTAAACCTACAAATTTTGGTCTCTACTCCCATCCTTACAGGTGAAAACCAGCTGTGGACAGAGGCTCACTGTGATGGGCTACTGGTGGACAACAATCATACAGTGGGAGTACTAGCCACCTCCCCACTGGCCCAAGGAGTCCTCTTCATCAGACCAGCTGGCAGGTCACAGTGCTGGTGTATGCTAGTGATGATAATCGGACATCTGCCAACTTCAGTACCATCACCATACAGCTCAACAATGTCCCAGCAGCTACAGGTGAGAGCCTGTAGGGGATTTGGGTGAACTTCCAACCCACTTTTGTATTACATTTTCTTCCTATTCAAGAAACTTCTGTGGGTTCCCATCAGGTATGGGATAAAGCCAGGATGCCTTTGTCTCACTGTCCAGTAAGCATTTTGGTATATTTCTTTGTGTTGTGCACACACACACACACACACACACACACACACACACACATACACACACACACACACGCACACATACACACTAAGTTCTAGCCAGCTGTGATATTTCTTAGTCATTTGCTATCTTTGGGCCTCAGTTTCTTTAAAATGAAATAATCCTTTTACTGCCCAATTTACAGGTTTGAGGCAGAAAAAAAGCACTTTATGAAATGTAAAGTACTATGGTCATAGGAACAATTCCTCAAATTCTTCGAGACCCTCCTAACTTCAATCCTCTAGTCTCTGAATCTATGATTCCACCCTACTCTACCCTGACTAGGATAGGAACTTTGTCCAACTTAGCTAGTCTCATCATTGCTTCTCACAAAACCTCTTCTCTAAATCTTATGCATCCTTAAAAGGGCCTTCTCAACATCCTATCAATTTGAGGAAACCTGCCTCTCAGTGCTTCAACCCTCAGTGAACTCCCCCCCCATCTCTCTCTCTCCCTTTCTCTGTCTCTCTACCTCTCTTTCCCACTCTCTGTTTCTGTCTTTCTCTGTCTCCCCCTTTCTCTCTTTCTTCTTGTACTGCCAACATCAATATGAAGCATAGAATCACATTGTCCAGGTTTTCCAGTCCTGTCTGATTCTCCAAGACCTCATTTGGAATTTTCTTGGAAAAGATACTGGAGTGATTTGCTATTTCCTTCTCTAGATCATTTTTACAAATGAGGAAAAATGAGGCAAACAGGGTGAAGTGACTTGCCCTGAGTCACATAGTGTCTGAGGCCAGATTTGAACTCAGGAAGTGTATTCCTGACTCCAGGCCCAGCACTCTATCCACTGAGTCACCTAACTACCCCTCAAATCATAGACCATCAAAAATGGAAGGGAACCTCAGGGATCAAGTCCAACATCTTTATGAGAAGATAGCTTCAGAGAAGGGAAGTATTTCTCTAAGGTTACATAGAAAGTAAATGGTCGGGGTGGCTAGGTGGCACAGTGGATAAAGCACAGGCCCTGGAGTCAGGAGTACCTGGGTTCAAATCTGACCTCAGACACTTAATTACCTAGCTGTGTGGCCTTGGGCAAGCCACTTAACCCCATTGCCTTGAAAAAAAAATCTAAAAAAAAAGAAAGAAAGTAAATGGTCCTTGGTCATATCTTGCCCTGTATAATTTTGTCCAACTCAATACCCTGACCCTCAACTCTTGGTCTGAACACATTATTATGTCTTGGCCCTTTGACCTTAACTCTCTATCTACCAAATTGTAACCAGATGGGGAACTTCTAAGAGCAGGGGCTTCTTCCTTCTCCCATTTGCCTAAATTATAATGCATCACATCATAGTCCTGGGCACATGAGGGGGATCAATGGCAGTGCAGTTAATCATAATAGGGGAGGGGGTGAGGGAATTGATGAACACTAAGACTGGTCCTCTTATCTTCTGCCCTGGTCAGGTCCCATGGAGAATAGACATCATGTGTTAAGGAAGAATATGACAAACTGAAAGGCATCCTGGGGGAGGTATATGGCATGTGAAGACTGAACACTAACCCAGACAAAGATCCAGTCAGGGAACTGGACATATTTTTCACCTGGAGAAGAGAAAGCAAGGATTTGAAGTATCTAATCTATGGAAGAGAAATTAGTCATATTCTGCATGGTCTGAAGGCACTCACACACAGAGAATAAGGAACCAGTGTGATTCGCTAAAATGAGTGCCCAGGTTTAGAGTCAGTGGAACTAAGTTCAAATCATAATTTAGTCACTTATTAACTTTATGACCTGGAGCAAGTCACCTAACCTTTCTGTACCCCAGTTTCCTCATCTGTAAATGATCTTTTCTCACTTTCTGCTCCACATGAAGGGATTCACCTGACAGAGAGGTTTTGGTACAAAGTGGAAAATGAGTCCTTTTTAGGGATGGAGAATATGACCAATGGAGGAGTTTTTGGTTTATTTTGTTTGATTATGCATATTTGTTATAAGGGTTTTATTTTTGTTTTTTTCTTTTTTTAGTGGGAGGGGATTTGAAGAGAAAATGGATTGTTAATTGAAAAAAAATAAATTTTTTTTTAAAATCAGAGGGTTGGACTAGATGATCTCTAAGTCTATGATCCTATGAATCTTTTAATAATCCTACAGCCTCAGCACTAAATGGGGCTTCTTCATGACCCCATCTGGGGTTTTCTTGGCAAAGATCCTGGGGTGCTTTGCCATTTCCTTTTCCAGCAAACAGGGTGACCCAGACATTAAGTGTCTGAGGTCATTTCCTTCTCTAGTTCATTTTACAGATGGGGAAACTGAGGCAAACAGGGTAAAATGACTTACCTAGAATCAAGCAGTTAGGAAGTATCTGAGATTTGAACTCAGGAAGATGAATATTCCTGACCCCAGAATCTAAACTCTAGCTACTTGCTCTTCAGAAGGCATCTACTCTTACCCAAATCTGAAGCAAGACTCTCAACACCAGTCCTAATGGGAGGTCATTCACACAGCCATCAGAAAATTCACTGATGGAAGACTACCTCTGGAAGGCAGATCATTCTGCTTGTGGAAAGCTCTAATTGTTGGGATGCTTTTCCCTTACCACAAA